>NC_054838.1:37248080-38461830 GCF_018345385.1 Vulpes lagopus
GTAAGAAACAAAATTTGACCTGTAATGACACAATAAATATGTCAATTAATACCTATCCCAAACAAAGCTTTAGAGTTAGTAGGCAAAGACATTTAAAAGAGTTATTATGGGCAGTCCGGGTGGCTTAGTGGTTTAGCACTGGCTTCAGCCCAGGGTGTGATCCTGGAGACCCGGGATTGAGTCCCACATCAGGCTCCCTGCATGAAGCGTTTCTCTCTCTGCCTGTGTCTCTGCCCCCACCCCCCACCTGTGTCTCTCATGAATGAATAAGTAAAATCTTAAAAAAAGTTATTATAACTTAATTCCATAGTTCTAAAAATTTAGAGACACGGAAAATAGGGGGAAAAATCTAAATCAAACTTATAGCGATGATAATTACAATATGTAAGATGGAAAATTTACTGAATGACACTAATGACACATGCTGCAGAAGAAAATATTGGTGAACTTGAAGATGTAACAACCCAAAATAAAACACAAAGATTTTTTTTTCTTAAAAAAAGGAGAACCTTTGTTGTGGGACAACTTCAGGGGACCTACTGAATATTAATTTGAGTTCTAAGGAAGAAAAGGGAGGAAAAAATATTGATGTAATTATGGCTGAAAAAATTTCAAATTTGGTGAAATTGTAACCCCACCAGTCCAAGAAATTTAATGAAACTGTAATAGAAGAAACATGAAGAAGACTACTCCAAGATACATCATAATCAAATTGTAAGAAGATATTAAAGTGACATTTGTTGAGCCAACTACTAAAATAAAATGATCTGTCAACCTAGAAATCTACACCCTGCAAAACTATCTTTCAAAACAAAGGAAGTTATTTTAGATCTACATTTTTAAAGAGAAAATGTTAAAATATAGTCATTTTATAATGTAGATTAAAATATGATAGATGATGAAATAGCACAAAGGTCAGAGTAGGAATGGAAGTATAAAAGTTCTATATTATATGTTAAGTGATATAATATCCCTTGAATGGAGACTGTATCAATTTAAAGATCTATGCTATAAGCCCTAAAATGAACACTATAATAAGCCAACAAAGGAGAGAAAATGGAATCATAAAAAATAATTCAGAAAAGGCAGGAAAAGGACACAAATGAGAAACAATAGAAAAATAAATACCAGGATAGATTTAATTGTGAACTTACCAATAGTCATGCTAAATATGAACACTCAATGCCAATGAAGAGATTTTCAGATAGGATAAAAAATGAGAAACAACAAGATGCCTACATGCAATGAACTTCTAATATAAAGACCCAATTAATTAAAAGTAAAAAAAAAAAAGGATAACTAATAGTATTAAAAGAAATCTGGAATTACTATCAGAATTCAGACCAAAGAATATTATCAGAGATAAGATAATTTCATCATGATAAAGTGGACATAATTTTAAATGTTTATATTCCTAAAAACAAAACTTCAAAATACATCAAGGAAAAACTGATAAAACTGCGGAGAGAGATTGTAGAGACAATTCCACAATTATAGCAGGACATTTTGGTAACTTTTCTCAGTAATTGAACAAACAGACAAATCATTAAGGGTACAGAAGATTTGAACAACTCTGTCAACCAACTTGACCTAATTGATACATATAGATTATTTCTCCCAGCAACAGTTCAATGCGCATTCTTTTAAAATGCACATTGAGGAGGTTGGTGTACCTGGTTGATCTCAGCATTGTGAGTTAGAGCCCCATGTTGAGTGTAGGGATTACTTAAAAAAAATACTCATTGATATTTACCTCATATATAGAATATATTCTGATATGTTCTGGGACATAAGATAAATCCTGATAAATTTAGAAATAATCAGGTCATATAAAGTATTTTGTGACCATAATGGAATCAAATAAGAAGTCAGTAAAAATAGAAAGGTCACTGAAAATCCCCAAATATTTGGAAACTAAATAACATACTTCTAACTAAGTCATGGATCACAGAAGTAAGCAAAAGCAAAATTAGGAATTATTTCGAATGAATAAAAAGGAATAACTACCTTATCAAAATTAGCAGGATACATGTACAGCAGATATTAGGGAAATATTAATAGCATTATATACCGATATTAAAAAAGAAAAAAATCTAGATCAATGGTCTAAATTTCTGTCTTTAAGAAAATTGAAAAACAAAAGCAAATGAAATCCAAAACAAAGAGAAAAAAGAACTGATAAAGATCAAATTGAAATCAATGAGATAGAAAACAGAAAAATGATAGAGGAAATTAATGAAACCACAAGTTTGTTCTTTGATAAAATCAATGCAGCTAATATATCAATACTCGGACTGATCAAGAAAATAAGATACAAACTACTAATATTGGGAATGAGAGGTAACATCACTACAGGTTTTACAGATACAAAGATGATAAAATGCTATTAAGAAGTTTTTGGTGTGATGAATGTGTTTGTTATCTTGATTATGATGATTTTATAGGGATCTCCATTCAAGGGATATTATACCACTTATTATACACTCTTGTGTCAACATTTACAAAATTAAATATGTTAATTTTACATCAATAAGCTATTAAAAAATTTCACTAGCCACATGTGAACTGTAGCTATACAACTGAACTGTGGAGCAGTATCTGTAAGCTCCTTGAGGGTCAAAATTGTATTTAAATATTCTTACATAGAGCAGCTGTAGAGTAACTAATTTGATCAATATTTGTTTAATGAAGGAAATGCAATATACAACTAGTAGGGTAAGCATGGATCACCTACCTTCTCATATTAGTTTCCTGATATGAAAAACTATAGAGGTCTAAGTTCCTTTTAGCTTTAAATTCTGTAATTTGAAACACAGAAAATTTTATTTCACTACAGATTTACATTTATTTGGAAAAGCATTTTTTTTTGGAAGTCAAGATGTTTAGTAAATTAGCACATTTAATTTAGAAAACTTTGAAGCACTATGTCACTAAAAATTCAATCTTTAGCATCTTTGACACAATACTGAACATTTTTCATAATAAAAATCAGAACCTTTTCAGTGGTTCTGTTGATTTAATCCCCATGCTTATCTCCCATTTCCTCAGTGTCTGTAAAGTCTCTGCATCCTTGACCAAGGATGTTTTGTATAAAACAGCAACCCCCATTTTCCTGCATTTATTTTGTTATCCTGCTTTGGTTTTCACCAAAACTGCTCTTATTAACTGATATGCTTTTTTTTACCTAACTAAAAGATAACTTTCATTAGGGCGAGGACTTTGTCCATCTTGTATACTGTTGTAAGTTGAAGGATAGTGTGTGGCTTATAATAGGAATTCAGTAAATATTTGTTAAATGAATTGGTCAATTGTACATTAATATCCTTTAGATTCCCCCCTCTCCCCATACACATTTTCATCTCTTGAATCTCTACTGTATAAAAAAGTGAACTCCAGGGGCTCCTGGGTGGCTCAGTCAGTACAGTGTCTGCCTTCAGCTCAGGTCATAATCCCAGGGTCATGGGATCTAGCCCTGCCTCAGGGAGGAGCCTGCTTCTTCCTCCTACTCTTCCTCCTCCTCTCTGTGTCTCTCATGAATAAATAAATAAAATATTTTTTTAAAAAAGAAGGATTTTATATACTTTACATAAAGAAAAATATTTTCTGTATTTTCTCTATAATAAAAAATAAAAATATTTGTTTTGTAGTAATTGATACTTATTTTCTTTAGGTTTGTAGGTTTATAGATTTCTGAGCCATTCCAGTTACGCTTATAGTACTTATCTTTAGCCAAGGTGGCAGATCTTTGAAATATAATTTGTAATAGCAAAACTATTATACTTTCCTTAAGTTGACTAGAAATTATTTGTATTGTATTCATTTTTGTTGTACTTTGTGGTCACCCCTTTTACAGTTAAAGATTATTCATTTGTTTAGGAGAGGCCATTGACTATCATGTTTAGTTTACACTGTTGTTAACATAAGAATACATTTTACAACTTGTTTTTCAGTGACTTTTTTTAAAAGATTATTTATTTATTTATTCATGAAAGACACACACAGAGAGAGAGAGAGAGAGAGAGAGAGAGAGAGAGAGAGAGAGGCAGAGACACAGGCAGAGGGAGAAGCAGGCTCCATGCAGGGAGCCCGACGTGGGACTTGATCCCGGGACTCCAGGATCACGCTCTGGGCCAAAGGCAGGTGCTCAACCGCTGAGCCGCCCAGGGATTCCTTCAGTGATTTTTTTTTTTAAAGATTTTATTTATATATCCATGAGAGACACGGAGAGCAAGGCAGAGACATAGAGGGAGAAGCAGGCTCCCTGTGGGGAGCTCGATGTGGGACTTCATTCCAGGATCCTGGGATCAGGACCTGAGCCGAAGGCAGACACTCAACCACTGAGCCACCCAGGTGTCCCTGTTTTTCAGTGATTTGAAACAACTTATGGAGCTCCACTTTGTTGGCATAACTTAGCTTTTGGTCAGGACTTGGATTCTGGATTCTTTCCATATACACATTTTTTTTTTTTTTTTTTTTTTTAAAGAGAGAGAATAGGGAGGAAGGGGCAGTGGGAGAAGGAGAGAGAAAGAATCTTAAGCAGGCTCCAAGCCAGGTATGGAAAAGGACACAGGGCTTGATTTTACAACCCTAGGATCATGACCTGGGCCAAAATCAAGTCAGATGCTTAACTGAATGAGCCACCCAGGTGCCCCTCTATATACACCTTACTTGGTTTTGTTTAGTGTGATGTGTTTGAGGGGAGCTTTTAAATTTAGGTTTACCGTGCTAGAGGAATTTTTCTTATAGCTAGTCTATATCCTACAAAGGATGATTATATTTTTAGGAGTTTTTCTTATTGATGAGAATTGGTTGACAACTGAATTGTATTTTACATTTGAAAAAGTCTGGTCATCTTGGTATAACAGTTAATACAGTTATCATTTATTTGCTAACTTCATTACATAAAAGCCATTGTCTCTGTCCTTAAGTTACTTGCTTTTCCAGGCATTCTTCGAGATAAGTTGTCCTGTTTTGAACCATGTTACCCTTCTACCCAGTCTATGTACATATATACATATTATAATACATAAACATATTGTATAATGTATATAATTTTGTTTGTGTGTGTATATAGACTCATTATTGCCTTATATGGTTTATTTGAAAGGTAGAGAATATGATACCTGAATATTAGTTTTGCACATCTTTAAGTTGTTTTAGCATGAGACACTTGGGCAGCTCAGTCAGTTAAGTGTCTAGCTTGGTCTCAGGTCATGATCCCGGGGTTCTGGGATCCAGCGCCATGCTGGGCCCCCTCTTAGCAGGAAGTCTGCTTCTCCCTTTCCCTGTGCTCCTCCCCTTACTTGTGCTCTCTTTCTTGCTTACTCTCTCAAATAAATAAAATCTTTTAAAAAAATAGTTTCAGGCACAATATTTAATATGGGTGTTTTGCTTTTATAAGACACAAATGATACAGCGACATAGATGAAGAGATTATAATGCGGAGTGAAATAAGTCAGTCAGAAATACCATATAATTTCACTCACCTGTGAGATTTAAGAAACAAAACAAGGGAAAATAAAGAGGAGAGACAAACTAAGAGACTCTTTTTAAAAAAGATTTTATTTATTTATTTGACAGAGGGAGAGCACAAGCAGAGGGAGCAGCAGGCAGAGGGAGAGGGAGAACCGATGACATGGGGACTCAATCCCAGGACTCTGAGATTATGGCCTGAGCTGAAGGTAGACGCTCAACAGACTGAAACCCAGGCACCCAAGAAACAGACCCTTAAGTATAGAGAACAGACTGATGGTTGGTACCAGAGGAGAGGTGGGTAAGGAGATGGGTAAATAGGTGAGGGGATTAAGGAGTACAATTGTCATGTTGAGTGCCAGGTGATATATGGAATTGATGAATCATCTCATACTCTTAAAAGTAAGATAACACTGTATGGTAACTATACTAGAATTAAAATTTAAAAAGAAAGACACACAAATGATGTTAGTGTTCTTTTGCAAGTAATATATTTTCTCCTTGTTGTAGGTCCTTTTGTTCTGCATCACAGCTGCCATGTACATGTTCTTTTTCAGGTATGTCCGGTTATACATATTTATTTTAATAGAGAAATTAGTGTTCCTTTGTGGTTTTTTTAAATCAGCTATGTAACTAAAGTTCCCTAAATAATTATTTCTCACAAGTGGCATGAGGTTTTGTTTTTGTTTTTTTGTTTTCCTTAGAGTGGTTAGAGATAAATCACTGCTTCTTAGTGAATAGAGAGAAGGAAAAAGGAGATTTGTTTTTTTCACATTCTACATACAGGTTCATCTTTGAGAGCTGAATATATAAATTAATAGTCTCAAATACTGATAAGAGAATTTTTGTTTTTTGTGGACCTGATTTTAGATAGTCTTCACTCTCCTTATCAAACAGTCAACATTTTAAATTTAAATAAGAAAAAAGTGATGGTAGGGCTTAATCTAAATCTTCTGCAAAGGTAACCTATACCGTGTTTATCACTTGTCTTTAAAATATTAAATTAGTCCATAATGTCAAGAGTTGGATTTCTCGTTGACACTGAAACTGTGAGGCCTGTGGAGGAGTGTTAGGATGGCTCAAGACTGCAAGGCCAGTGAAAAGGATACTGTCATTCTATAACCATAACAGTACAACAATGGGATTTTTGATTGGGAAGAGTCTACTCCTTCATAACTGTTATTGATACCAGCAATTCCCATTTATTTCACTCTTATTTCATTAACTTGAATAGACTTTTTCTTGATTTTTCTGGATATAGGCAGAATTCAACCACAGCAGGAAGGACCAAACTTCTAAAGTTAAAATTTGTACTTGATTGACAAAAGTTACAGATTTTAGTAAGAAATATGTGGTAGATATCTTTACTTTTTTCTCTTTACCTAAATAAGACAATTCAAATTCTCAGAATTTTAAAACAACTAATTTCCTGTCAGAACATCCTAATAAATATTTGATAAGCACAAAAATATGATTTTAACTTATTATGACTTTATCAAAAATTTTACATGCACATTTAAAATGATGCTGCTTGCTATTATTCTTGTAGAGGGACAGCCAGACCATTAAAAGGGAAAAATGGATCATATTTCAAGGTGGGGAGAACTTGATGTGCAAAAACGATTGGTAATGGGTACATAATATTTTTTGTCAATTATTAGTGACAAAAATCATTGCAGCTCTCTGAGGGTCTTTGTGAAATTGAACTCTTTCTTATATTTTAACAATTTAGGTGTGAGAGGAATTAGGGACAATGACTATATCATTTCATCAATTTCCAAAATTGTATATTATATTCAGATACATTATTGGGACAGTTTTGCAAAGAATTCACATGGTTGATCTTTATGTCTGTCTAGTCTTAAGGTAAAACATATCCGGTGGGGAAAATAGAAAATAGATAAGAACTTAGAAACCTGTCTTCTGTTGACCGGCACAGGAAAAAAATACAATATCAAGTAAATTTTCTTTTTGTGAAAATTCCTAAAGGAACAGATAGATGGTTAAATGCAGCAGTCCCCGGTATGACACTTAAAGATAGCATATTTGATCAACAGTTAGCATTTCTTGGTTGTCATTTTTTGAGGTTTAAAAAACAAATTGTATGTTGAATATAGTGATAATGCCCAAGTTTTAGCTTGGTCCTCAGAAATCGTACTTTGAAAACTGCTGCCATCAATGTAGTATTTTTGGTGTAGAAAGAAAATCAGTCCTATAAATATGTATTTTGGTGTAGAGCTATGAAACCTTTTCCTGTTTCAGTCACAAAGTCTAGGTTAAAAACAACAATTTAAAACTTTCCAGAAGGCTCAATACAAGGTTTTAGTGCCAAGATAAACATTTTTCGTTTTCTGAGGAAAGGGGTTGTTTTCTCCTAAAAGAAGCACTATCACCAAATTCCTAGTGTTCTTGGCAGAAGTTAGTTTGAATAACTCAACAAAAGGGGTTTGGCAAACGGTAAAATAAAACCATTTATAAAGTACTACAATCAAAACAATGTTACATGTTTGTCTGAAGTCTGGCTTGTGTTTGAAATGAACGAACAACACTGTACATAGCAGTTAATGAGTCTAGTTGCATTAAAATATTTTATTCTTAAAATTCAGTTTTATATACAGATATTTGAGGTCACTTTTCATTTATTAACAATTTTACTTCTAATTGCAAAAAATTAGTTAATATCAAATGATATTGTCCCCAGGCCTCCATTTATATCTTCCTTTGAGAAGAGAGGATAAGGGAATCATTTTGTTAGAAATTAATCAACTTGTGTTTTTATGCTAACTGTAGAGAAAAATGTGCCAATTTTATTTATCTAGAGAAGGAACTTGAAGAAGTAGTTCCATAATTATTTTCTAAAAGTGACATGCAGGATGTAATGGTTATAGTATGATTTCACTTAAAAAGCAATGCAGTGTTCTTAGTACCAAAATGACGGCTATTAAAATGTGTAATGAAAACATCTTACTTTTGAATAGTTCTTTTGTTATATTTTAACAGGTACATTTTTTTTTCCACATGCATTTTCACATAGTGATCTTGACTTTTAATTTGTACACTAGAAATAAGGCTTACATTCAGATGGAATCCTGAGAAAACTTTAGAGGCTTGGGTTGAGGGAAGGTAGTATGTGAAGAGAGTTCTAGCTTTGTTCTAGTTTTTAACCAACTGGCATCCATCCATCCACATGCCTGTTGATACCACCATATGCCGAGTATTCTGTTAGGAACTGAGGTATAATATTTTGAAGATATTTTCAAAGAAGTCTTTCTGTACAACCCCAGTGGGCATTCTTCATAATGATCCTGCTTTCATTGTTCAATCATCTTATTATTTTTTATGTTGTGGTCATAACTTTGTTTTAGAGCATGTCTGTCACTATGAAGCAGAAGTCATGGTTGAAATTGCATAGAATATTTTGTATCATGCATACCTTTAAAGCACTTTTCTTTAAACTTCCAAATGTGTATTTATGAGTAAAGCAACTTGTTTTTTTTTTTTAAGTCAAGAATTTATTATAGTTGTTGTTTCAGATTCATTAGAATCTTTCCAACAGTCATGTGGAGAGAAGAAATGAGTTTCTTTTGAACCATTAGTTCTTTGTTGTTTTAACTGAAAAGCAAAGGAAAGAATCAACAACAACACAAACAGCATGCCAAAACTATTACACATTAATTCTGCTCACAAAAAACAATGAATCATGCTACACATTTAAACTATTTATTGGTTTTATTTTCAACATTAGATATCTGTATATGAAGAACACATAAATTAGAAAAATGAAATAATTCAGCTTCACTTTAAATAATTTAAAATAGTATCATAAAGCATATCATGATAACTTTGATCCCATCCTGGTGAGTACCTAGCTAGAAATTCTTTCCATCTGCCTTTGCAAAGCCAGCAACAAATCCAAGTTTGTTTAAACATGTAGTTTGAGAGGCTCTGACTTGTTGTCATAGCAGATAATCTATGGACTGTGTATGACTTATTCACGATAGACATATCTTAATCTGCTATAAATATTGAAAAACATTGCATTTTTTAGAATTCAGTGCAGGGAAGCCCGGGTGGATCAGTAGTTTAGCACCACCCAGGGCGTGATCCTGGAGATCTGGGATCAAGTCCTGCATCAGACTCCCTGCATGGAGACTGCTTCTCCCTCTGCCTGTGTCTCTGCCTCTCTCTCTCTCTGTGTCTCTCTCATGAATAAATAAATAAAATATTAAAAAAAATCCAGTGCAAATTAAAGTTGATTGTTATTGTGTTTAAAACATTATTTAGAAACAGTATTGATGCCTGCCATCAATGAATTCTAGTCAACTCTCTGTGAAGGTACAAATAATAAACTGTCATTTGTCTCAAGATATGGATATATTTTGTTTTTAAGAAAATGACACTATTTATTGGCTATCTGCAGTTTTTTAGTGAAAGACATTTGTGATTTTCCTTGAATTTTCTAATATAAATATAGCCTTGTACCTTTGAAGTAACTTTAACAGCAGGTAAAGAACTTTTGATTTGGGTCTTTCAGTCATTACTGATTTTAACAAAAGCCTTTTAACTATCAATTAAGTTCTGTTTTGAAGTACTGTATAAACCTACACAAAAAATATAGTCTAGAAAATTATATATGGCATTTGAACTATTAAAGTGTTACTTCAGGATTAGAAGAATTTGCCCTAAATAATGAGATTTGTATTTTGAAGAGATTTCTTCCAGCAAAGCAGAGAGTGAATTGGAGTTTTGGGGGCGGGGGGAGTGCATAATGGCAGGTAAGGTAGGATACTATTGCAGTTACCCTGGAAGGAAATGGTGGGAGCGTGACTGAAGGTTATTTTATGATAATGACATGGTGAAGAGTGGATCTATCTGAGTTATAAGAATTGATGCTTGGATGAAGAAGAGAGAAACACTGGAAATTAGAAAATTAGCAATTTAGAAAATGTGTGGAAATTGAGTACAGGTTTTGCAAATACTGAGGTTGAAGTGCATTTGAGACACACACATTGAGAAATATAAATGTCCCTTGGGTACTTGGAGATAAGGAGATAAATAAAGCTATGCTTGGTTGTCACACCAACTGGTTGAGTACAGACAAATTATACAACTTCTGTATACTCAGTTTATTTCTTTATTAAAAAGTATAAATCATTATATGTGCCTCATAGATTGGGCTCTGGTGATTAAATTAGACACAGTGTCTTTCAAACTTTTTTGACTGTGATCCAAAATAGGAACTAAATTTTATATTGTGAATACATACACACATACATTTTCCAGAATAATACTTAACCTTACTATATGGGATACATTTGGATATTTTTAATTCTAATTTATTTTATTTATTTAAAAAGCTGCTTTGAACCACTAATGAGTAGTAACAGGATTTCGAAAAAACACTGAGCTAATACATGTGAGCACCTACTGTGGTGATTATTGCTTTAGCAGAAATTAGAGTACGAGTAGTGATTATTGACTATAAACTAGGAAGGAAAATTAATTAAACTGGAGGATTTCAAGAATGAGGGCATTATCTTTAGTATTAATGCTGTAAATATATTCATTAAGGTAAGGGCTAAGAAATGTTCATTTGCTCTACAACCTGGTGGTCAGTGGTAACCAGCTAGAGAAATTTTTGTTGAGTTGGATTAGTAGATTGAGAAATGTGACATGATGTTTGTTTTAAAAAATATGTAATTAAATTTGTCAATTTTTTTTATAAGGTTGGGAAAAAATTTTAATGCAGAAAACTGTGAGCTGAGGAAGCAGAATTAGTACAATAAACTCAAGAAGTTTGAGAGGAGAAAGGGCAAGTTGTTACAGGAATAAGGTTTTCTTTTGGATTCCTTCTTAGTTTATTATTTTTTTAGACAAGAGAGACTAGACTATGAGAAAGTTTAAGTGAGTAAAAGAAGGTTGCACAAGCAGGAGAGATTGGGAAAGAGAAGAAAAATTTTCTAAAATGCAGTCCAAAATGTCAACATAGATAGCTAGACCTATCTGTCTGAGAGAGATCATGTTAATGATTGGGGGAAATCGAAGTTCTGTTTGAATGCCTTGAACATACGGTTTAAGTGGAAGAGGACTGATATATAGAAGATGTAGTAAATAGAACAATCTTAGGCCTTTGGCTTTCTAAATTCATTGTCATTCTTAAAATGTTAATGAACTTTTTTTTCCCCCAAAGATTTTATTTATTCATGAGAATACACAGAGAGGAGAGAGAGAGAGAGAGAGAGAGGCAGAGACACAGGCAGAGGGAGAAGCAGGCTCCATGCAGGGAGCCTGACATGGGACTCAGTCCCAGGTCTCCAGGATCATGCCCTGGGCTGAAGGCGGCGCTAAACCGCTGAGCCACCCGGGCTGCCCTGTTAATGAACTTGTTAATAGAAATTGACGTGGGCTTGGGAGACCAGTATTCCTCAGAAGATATATGCAGGTGAATTGAGGTACTTCCATAATTGGCACCTAAACTAGTGAGCTTACTAAGCATATAAAATCTGCCCTATGCAAAGATAAAGTATAGAGATCTTTAGGACTGTTGCTTTCTTCAGAGCAAGTGTAAAAAGTGAGAAAACCTAAGTTCAACATCTTATAAATCACTTTCTCTGACAATGCAGAGCTTATGATCAAGTCGGATGTCTGTAATCTGACTTTCTTTTTTTGGGAGAGGAAATTAGTCTGCCCATGTGGTGAACATACTCCATCTATCGATGGAAGTTGTGGCAAATCTGCTTTCACTTGTTGCCTGTCAGCTTTTGATATTGAGCCTCAATAAATTGCTCAAAATTTTATATCGAATATAAGTGTTTATTTTTAGTAGAAAGCAAAGAGAAATATTGTTTGGAGAAATCCTGTCAACTTAAAATTTGACTTCTTACAGACTTAAGACTCAGTCTTAAGGGACTCAGTCACATTAGAAGTGGTCAGTTGTTTTTGCAGTTTTATTTTCAAGAAGAAAAATGGCATTTTTGGGTGGTTTTCCTACTGTAAATATTTTATTTTTACTGATGTCAAAGTTCGAGAAGTGCTGACATCCACACGTTGCTAAATAAGCGAAAAGTTTGCACCATTAACATGCTGCTGGTGTAGGCTTGTTTTAGTCCCATAGTAGTTCTGAGGTTCCACTGGATTTTGGAGCCCCTTTGTGAATCAAGGTGGCAGTTTGCAGTTAAAATAAAGGATAAATTGTAATTACGTTTATCTGTTTTTGTACAAAGAACCTGATGTACACTTCTGACTAAAATTGTTAAAAATAATTTTAACTTCTGTTAGCACTGTTCACTTAAATTAAGTTGGTACAATAAAGTTCTATTTCTTTTGAATCTGTAAGATACAATCTAGCAAGAATTTAATAGTAATAATAGCTATGTCCTGAACAAGAAGTCATTTGTTCCAAGTTCTACAGTTGCATTTATTTTGACAGAATAGTTCTTTTTTAAAATTTTGTTTATTTATTTAAAGATTTTGCTAGTCCATCCATTGAAGACTTTATTTATTTGAGAATGAGAGTGCACAAGCAGGGGAAAGGGCAAAGGGAGCAGCAGACTACCCCCTGAGCAGGGAGCCTGCTGTGGGGCTCAATCCTGGGACTCGGGGTAGACACTCAACTGACTCAGCCACCCAGGTGCTCCAGTAAAAGAATAATTCTTATAAATCATTCTTCTTAAGTAGTTAAGAGAAATGAAAATATTTTTATTTTGGAAAGACAACTCAGATTTTAACAAAGCATTTTTCAATAAAGCATTTCTGTTTTGGGCAACAGGAAATCCCTCTTGGGTATAAGAATTTGTTACCTTTACAGAAGTCTCAGCAAATCAAATATTCATGAGTAAGAGAAATAATGTAGTAAATTTCTAACAATTTTGGTGAATTCTTGAAATAATTTAGATTTTTTTTTTCCTGATGATGTATGTCCATCATAGTTTATTAGTGTTGGTGATTATTGCTGGAGATGGTTTGGGTAAAAGAGTACCCAGTCAATGTTTGAATAAATGATACTGAATTTAAAGTATCTAATGTTTAGAAGTAAAATTTTTAGCTTTTCAGAATTTTCACTTAATGAAAAACATACATGTGTTTTGGAGGTTCCATGGCATAATAGAAATTGTATAGTCTTCAGTGCTTCACCTTCGAATAGACCTCTGTTTAGGTTTTGGCTTTACCATTTACTAATCCTGTGGCTTTGATAAATTATTTGCCTGGTTTATTTTTAAATTTTTCATCCATAAGATTATCCCTGTGGCCGTGAGAATATAGAACAGATATCCCTATAAGAAAATAATTTTTTAAATGATACTTAAGTTTCCAAGGAAGCCAGTCCTTAAAAGTTAACCTATAAGTGAATCTGTAAAATGTACTTGAAGTATAGTGCCAGTGGTACTATAGAAACAAACAAATAATATTTATGATAATATATTTTTGGGAAAGTACATTCATTTTCAATATGTTAGAGCTAAAGCAGAAGGATTGGGAATTATCCAGTTCTTGAGCTACTCCATAGAGTCCCCTGTCAGAGCAAGAGCTCAGAGCATAGGAGTTGAGAAGTGAAGGATAGAAGAACAGAATTGGACCTCTTAGGAAAACAGTAGTTAAAACAAAATGAAACAGGGGAGCCTGGCTGGCTCAGTTGGTTAAGTGTCCGACTCTTGGTTTTGGCTCAGGTCATGATCTCAGGGTTGTGAGATGAAGGCCCACATTGGGCTCATGTTCTGTGAGAAGTCTGCTTAAGACTCTCTCTCTCTCCCTCTTTTCTTTCCCTCCTCAAATGAATAATCTTAAAAAAAAAAAAAAAAAAAAAAGAAAGAAAAATAGGCTAATACTGCAAACTGAAGACCCAAGAGATTGGGATTATAGTTTAACCTGGGGCTTTCCTTTCACTTGTCTTCCCTTTTCTTTCTTCTCCCTGTTCCCTGCTCTGATGCCATCTGACTGGAGGGGTGTTGAGGCAGCACAGTAAGTGGGGCTTGAGAAGAAGAGGTCCTGGAAATATATAGGTTGGATGGGTGCTGTGGGGGCAGGTGGGTGGGGAGGAGAGTGGAGTGAGGAGGAAGGAAGTGTATTGGCCCCAAATACCTGGTGCAGCAAGATTTGGCCATGTCTTTCTGTTGCCAGCCTTACTCTCAAATAGTTGCTAGTCCATCCATTGAAGACTAGTTAAAAAAAATATTAACAAGGTTAAAATGGATAAAGAATGGAACCAAACAAGGATTAAGGAGTGCACTTGTTGTGATGAGCACCCAGTGATGTACAGAATTGTTGAATCACACTATGTACACCTGAAATTAATGTAACACTGTATGTTAATTAACTGGAATTAAACAAACAAAAGAATGGCCAGAGTATCCTTCTCCCTCCCAGTTCCAAATTCCTTGATGCATCATACTGTATCATATTATATCATAAATAAAGCCACAGGTGACTCCTGAAAAAAATCTCGGCAGCACTTTTTTGATCATTTTTCAGACAGCTGCTGTGCACTTCACCCTGTTCTTATGCAGTTGACTGTTTCATCTCTTACCTGTAGAGGTGGGAATGATGAAGAGGAGAAATAAGAAAGAAGAAACAATTACTAATAGCAGTAGGGTAAGAGGGGGCCTAAGTTATGTTGGCTAGAGTGGCCATTTGTACTTAAAAGATCTATATTGATTTTTGTGTATCTTCCGTGTAGTTAAAAGGTAGTATTTTCCCAGAATTTGCTGGTATATCACCTTCTTGGTAAATCGTGAAGCTAGTGCTATGGTCTGAATGTTTGTGTCCCACCACAATTCATGTGTTGAAATCCTAACCTCCAGGGTGATGAGGGTTTTGAGAGGTGATTAGATCACGAGGCCTGAGTCCTCGTGAGTAGAATGATTGCCCTTATAGAAAGGGCTCACGAGAGCTCCCATGCTTCTTGTGCCCTATGAGATAACAGTGAGAAGTCAGCTTTCCGTGAGGAAGTGAACATCTCCAGACACTGAATTGGCTGGCACCTTGGTCTTGGGCTTCCCAGCCTCTGAACTGTGAGAAATAGACTTTTGTTGTTTTTTAAAGCCATCCGTTGTCTGGCATTGTTATAATAGCTTGAATTAAGACAACTGGGAAGGGCTTTTCAGCTTTTTATGTAATGCATTAATATTTCAGGCATCTATTACAAAAATTGGCCTGCAGATCTGCTGCTACTCCAAGGTGTAGGCCAACTACTGTCTCCATGTAGGCTTCCTTTCGATTAAAGGAAAGTCTTTTAATAGGAGTCTTTTTAGACTGGACTACTAGTAGGAGTAGTAATTGAAGTCTGAAATTACAAACTCCTGTGAATTAAATTTATTATTCATTCTTAACCCAAATACTATACTATATAAATACTATACTATATTACTATAGTAGATCTAGAGTATTAGCTGAAACCAGGGATTCCAGTTATAAAAACTTCACACATGTACACCGTAGTCATAATTATAAGTTATTCCATCTTATTCAGGCTTGAGATATAAATATATTGGTTTTGAAAATGAGATTAAAATTATTTGGAGTTGAATATAATTTATAAATGATAAATATAGAAGCTTGAAGCTATTTAGTTGTGAAGACACAATAAATAAGTACTTGCAGATGCTTTTAATAATTATCTTTTGGCTTTATTTGGTTGAGTTATAATAGAATGCCTAGAGAGATTTTTAAATTTGGGAATTATAATGAGTATAGAAGAATGATAAAACTTACTCTGTAATGAGTCCTGATGACTTGTGAATTAGAAAATAGCCAGAATTTTGTAGAACACATGAGAGGGCAAATAGCCTCAAATTAAGACTATAATTAATACAATATATAATAATATAATACATATAATATATAATAATTTATAATAATTAAGAATATAATAGATAATTAAGAATTATAGAACACGTGAGAGGGCAAATTAAGTTATAATTAATATTTACTATAATATATAATAAATAAAAATATAAGTGTGTGTGTGTGTGTATATATATATATATATTTGCTCATTGTAGAAAATACTACCAAACAAAACCTTTTAGAGAATAACTATCACCTTTGTGTGTATCTTTATTGGCCATTTGCTATGTCTTTGTCCATCTTTCTCTCCAGTCCACCTGCCTGCCTTCTCTCCCTCAGTCTTCCTCTTTTCCCTCTTTTCCTCCTTTCCTTCCTTTTTCCTTCCTCCTTTTCTTCCACCCTCCTTCACTTGTTTTGTGAAGTGAATATATATATTTTTCTCCTCTCCTTTCACATATATATTTTTATGTTCTCTCTCCAACTTCTCAAATGAGATCATATCATATCATGGATGATGAAATGCCTTTTCTTCGCATATCTGCATTAGAAAAGACCAAGAACTTTCTGGGATTAGTCTAAGCAGGAAGGCTTCTCTTTAATGACACATACTTATAGTCACATCCACTTGCACAGGTGCATACAACAAATTATTAGAAGCTGTAGAAAGGATTCTGATACCAGTCTTCAGTTCCTCACTAAAAGAAACTGGTGATAACTCTTAATAATCTGAACATGACTGATAAAATGATTCCAAGCATCTGTTCTTTCAGGTTCTGGAAATCCTCTTCTATATGTTATCCTCTTGTTTAAAGAGAATTATTATTAATCACAGAAAGTTCTTAGACTTTGCTGATACAGATGTACAAATTTGATGTTATTTTATTGGTTATGAGGAATACTGTAATTCACTATGGTGTTTTCAAGCCTGACTCTTTGTTTCTATTGTTTTCTACCATGTGAGTTCGCTTACAGGTAATTAAAGGGCACTGTAGTGTAGCAGGGTTGGTTAAGAGCATCAACTATGGAGCCAGACTGAATTATGTTCAAATTCTCACTTCAGTCTAGCTTGTTTTGTGATCCTGGCTAAGTTACTTAAGCCTCTCTGTGCCTCAGCTTTCTCATGTTAAAGTGGTAATAATAATAATAGTACTTCATGGGATTATTTTAATAATTAAATGGCTATCATATTGTACACATACAATAAATGTTAGCTGTTTTTATTATTTAAGTCTGAGCTGTAAAGATCACATACATAGTATATGATTCCATTTATCTGATGTGTCCAAAAGAGGCAAATCCATGGAGATAGAAAGATTTGCATTGCCTATGACTAGGAGACTGCAAGGAATGGGAGAGGACTACAAAAAAATACAAATGAGTATTTTTTTAATGGTGATGAACATGTTCCAAAAGTAATGATGATGATGGCTACACAAGGCTGGGACTATAAAAATCATTGAATGTTACACTTTAAATACTGAGCTGTATATTATGTAAATTATATCACTTAGTGTGTTATTAAAAAAAACTGATCTGGAAGCAGACCTTTGTTGCACAGTGGCATGATGTTTCTTGTGATATCACCATTAAATATACCTCTGGTTGCTGCATCTCAGGGATTCTACTGGTTTTTGTGGGCACATAGGCATACACACTGAAAGAGAACATCCAGAAACTTACCTTTTTTCTCAGGTATGTTTGAAAGAGTAGTCCCTTGGAGAATGACAGAATGGAGAATATGCTTGTGCACTGCAAGGCTTGTTAACTCTTTCCAGAATTGTCAGAACTGCAGTTGAGAATATGCATGCTCTTAGTTGTGAGACACTACACTTTGAAATTAGAAGGAAAACAAAAGAGGAAGCTACAATAGAAGTCCCAAGTGTATGTAAGATTGCTAATATAACATTGTGCTTAAGTTTTTTTTGGATATTTCTGAGTTAGGATGTTAAATTTTTTACTTGGTAGTAACTTTTGAAAAGTGCAGTTTAAAAAAGGTCTTAGAGGCTTGCCAACCAAGACAAATTTCAGAAATATATGCAGATATGATACATATATCAAAAGTACTTATTTAATTGGAGAAAAACAGATGAAAGATGAGATAAATTTATTTATATGAAACAGGCTTTTAGTGAACATATTCTCAAATATAAGTCTAATGCATTCTTGCTTATCAAAATGAAAAGTCATAGATTGACATTTAAAAACCGATCATGAGGATGTTTTTTATTTTTTTTTTTTAAGATTTTATTTATTTATTCATAGAGACACAGAGAGAGAGAGAGGCAGAGATACAGGCAGAGGGAGAAGCAGGCTCCACGCAGAGAGCCTGACGTGGGACTCGTCTCCAGGATCACACCCTGGGCTGCAGGCGGCGCTAAACCACTGCGCCACCTGGGCTGCCTCGATGTTTTTTAAATACCTAGAAAGTTCATTGCTAATACATTCCAATTTAACTTGAATGAAAATTAAGCTTACAGTTCTTGGAAAAAGAAATGATTAGTTTATAACTTGATTATATTTTAATATGTATTTCATAGATTATATTTGATCATATATTGATATTGATTATATTTTGAAGAAGAATTTTGCTGTACTTTGTTTATTTTGGGTGAAGTTTTTCAAGTCACTATCCTTGCCATAGAAAATTATTGAATGGAAGGGCATAGAAGGAAATTATATTAATATCTGTATAATCAATTTTTTCTTCATTGATCTATTTTTTTTAAAAAGTCACAGCAAAAATTGGAAATATTTGGATTTATTTCAGTCTGTATCCTTAAAATGTCAGATTAAGTCTCCACTCACGAAGGCTTATTTTTTGTGCTGCACAGGTTCAGTGACAGGGCTTCCCAGGGGAGGAAGGACTTTACTTACAGCTTCACTGAGCTGAAATTCACAGTGAAAGAATATTTTTCCACCATGATCAGTTTTCAGCACAGATTCTGCCTGTAATGTGTTACTGAGTCACTGAACCAGGAAGATGTTTACCTGCAAGGTGAACTGGTCGAAATGGGAGAAGCTTTTAAGTTCTAAAATTTCAGCCATCGTCTTCCCTAGAGGAAGAAAAAAGTGGGTCTCCTCCCTTTTTTATATATGCTCTTGTCAATCACAAAGCCTCTTTGTGCTGGTGGGGCCTGGATGGTGACTTGATTGCTGGCTGTTATCCTGTTCCTGTCATCCTAAAATGCAAAATAAAAGGAAGAGGAAAACGTAACTTCGGGTTTGCAGGCCTTAGAGAGTAAGTCGCTTGTGGCAGCCTGGGTCCTCTGAATGGAAAGCTTTCTGAAGTGATTTGTTTGTTCATTAAAACGGAGTATGTAATTCTTATGGCTTTGAGCTACTTTGGCACCTTCAGCACGAGAATAATATTTAGAATCAGATAATGGCAAGCAGTTGAGCTTCTCAGATCTAATGTCTTCTGTCACAGAAACATCATGCTCTGATGCACAATTGCTAAGTTTAACTTCTGTTTCTTGCCTGAGTGTTAATAAGATGCTTTTGGAATTGGATATCCAATTCCAGTGGTATCATTTGTAATTGTACCAATTGTACTATTTTGCAAAAAACCCTTCTTGCAGGTGTCATTTTAAGATATTTTCAGGGATTCTTATGAAAGATGAGACTCTCTTTACCTTTTAAAATCACTAGCAACTTCTAGTATGAATCACATTAGGGAAATCTGTTATAGCAAGCCAACCTTGTTTAACTTAGAGTCCTAAGACTTTTATAATCATTAAAGTTTCTGAACACTTTGCTGAAGTTTTTGACTGTATTTTGGATTTTAGCTTATATCCCTTATAATTTCTATTACATTCTACTGATAGAAGAACTGTGTGAATGAGTATGAGTTGGACTGATGTGGCTTTCACCTTAAAAGAATATCAGCTAGGTGAAATAGTGTTCTTTAAGTTATTCTTTAGTTGGGATACCTGGGCGGTTCAGCGGTTGAGCATCTGCCTTCGGCTCAGGGCGTGATCCTGGAGTCCTGGGATCTAGTCCCGCATCAGCCTCCCCGCAGGGAGCCTGCTTCTCCCTTTGCCTATGTCTGTTCCTCTCTGTCTCTCATGAATAAATAAATAAAATCTTAAAAAAAGACAAATAAATTATTCTTTAGAAAAGCAGGAAGAAAATAGTTCCAAAAAAGGTGAAAAAGAAAGATTTTGTTGTTAAAATGAGGTATTCCTTTTTATTGATTCCAAAGTACACACTTATTAATGTTCAAGAGGTATAAAATGAACTATTACAAATTCAAATGTCTGATGTAAAAGCTATAAGGGAATTCTCAAACTTTAGCGTGTATATAAATCACTTGGAGATTTTATTAAAATGCAGGTGATGATTCAGTTGGTCTGGGATGGGATCTTAGCTTCTGCATTTCCAACAAGCTCCCAGGTGATGCTAGTGCTTTTGGCCCCTGGAATCTCATTGTGAGCAGCAAATTTGTAAGATACCTCAATAGTTAAATTATGAGATTAAAATTAAAAGAAAATCTGAAACTTTAATCTCACTGCCTCTCTTGGCAATCTGTTCTAGTAGTTGACAATATATAGAGTCAGGACATTTTCCCTAAATATAAATGTCTGTAGCAAGGTTGGATGGGCTTACCCTAAAGTCCTCTTCCTAGTTGAAACAGAAAACAACTATCATATATTTACTTTGGATGCTTAGGGATTATTAGGTATCCTTTTCTCTCTTTCACATTTTTTCAACATCAACTTCTTTTAGCATTTATTGTATATTTTACTTTATTATCCCAGTTTTAGTTGCAAATTATCCACATAGCATAGCAAGTGACAAGCAAGTTGGCTGGGCCAGCTCTGTGTCACACTGCAGCTCTGTGGGTTGGTTAGGGCAGTTCTGTTCCTCACGTCTTCATTCTGATGCCCTCACCCAGGGGACAAAAGCTATGCAAGGAAAGCTGTCCTCGTGGCAGTGGAATGAGATTTGTTTTCACTAACACCATCTTCAAAATATTAGTACATGTCTATCTTAAGTGCCTTATTGACACACATGTATCTGCTCATTTACCATGGCATTTTCCTTGAGTATGAGTTCTCTAGCTGGGGTTCTGAGTTGTTTTTATTCTATAAACCATGCTTAGAAGATATTGGCTTTCCAAAGCATTCAGCTCAGTTTCCGTGGGGGGAAAAATAGTCTTTTTTGGACTAATATGTAGGTCAGTTACATAATTACATAAACAAATGTAAATTACATAAATACATTTGAGGATAAACAAGTGAATTTTGACCTACATTAACTAAACTGGTGTGAACAGATGCGTATGTGGTCATATTTGAGAGTGGTGGTTTTATCTCTGAGCAGTCAGTATGAATATTAGAGTATTTTACAGAGAGAAAACAGAAAAGATAAATTTGTCTTGTTAAATGTAGTCTCCTAAATGGAGATTACATTTTTACATTTTTTACAGTAAAGAGCATATTTAAAACATATTTACTAATTTCTAATCCTACACTCTTTACCTCTGCAATATCACCATCCTAGCTTCTTTTCCATTCTTTCAGGATTTCTTCTATGCCTTAAACCCCTCAAGATTTGGCCCTTACCCCTCACCTTTTTTTTTTTTTTTTTTTTGTGGGGAGGGAGGACTTGTTATTTATCCTAGTAGAGCCAAACTTCAGTCACACTTTCCCTGTAGGAATCAGTTTATGTATTTGACATAGATCTCAATGTTTATTTATTCAAGCCTAAAAATAACTGAGGTTAAGGAATTCATGGACTATATGCTGACTCAGTGGTACTTTCAGTTCATTTGACTTGTTGCAAAATTCCGTAAACAGAAGTATTTGCCTTTAAAGTGAATAATACCGATTCTTAATGTTTCGGAGGATCATAGATTTTTAGAGTAGGGAGCAAGTCAGAGATTATGTAATATAGCATTGTCCCTTTTCTGGTGAGGAAATCAAATCTCTGAGGATTTTTGTGACTTGTCTTCCCTCAGTCAGCAGTTAGGGTAGAGGAAGAAGAATTTTGAATAATTTGCTTAAAATATCATAAATCGTTTCAAAACAATTGAATATTTAGAAGTTTATGTGGGAACATGACAAAAAATTCAGCTATTTTGTACTCTTAAATGTACGATGTAATGGAAAGCCCTTTTTGAGAGGAATGATGAAATTAAGCAGAAAGACCCAGAAATTAAGGAAGATAGAAGTTTGGTCAAAATTTTCGTAAGGCCTGTTTTGGGTTTTGTGTATGAAATAGTTTTTTTTTTTTTTTTTTTGAAATAGTTTTAACTATAACGGAAATCTCATCTCATGGAGTTATTCATCTTTTTATTTGAATTAATATTTCTGATTATTGCCATTAGAAATTTTTGGAATTCCTTTCTTGTGAGTAGATTTTAAACCAGAAAGGAGAAAAGCTCCTTTGTAGTCAGATGGCTATGCTTTCGGTCTCTGTGTTTCAATCTCTCTTTCTTTCCTTGCCTTTCTCCCTGCCTCTGCCTTCTCTACCCTGTTTCCTTTTCTGTCTTTCTGTTTTTTGCTTTCTGGTATTTTTTTGTTTTGTTTTATTATATATTGTCAAGGAAATAACTAGAATTGCTTTATGGCACTTACCATTAAATATCCATTATGTCATTTTAAGTGTGACAGATGTGTCTGTGCATGGCATTTTAGAATGGAATTAAATGTGTGTTACTCTGCCCTTATGCATTATTAATAATTCCTTAAGATGAAGAAACTATACATTAGCATATATTTATAGTCATCTCTGAAATTTTATCATGAATTGATCCTGCTTTTATGAAATGTAAACAGATGTATTAAACATTTATTTGAACAGCAGTTTGTACATTCTGAGGACTTCAGTTTTATTGTCTGCAATGTAGTTGCAGCCTTAAGGCTAGTGCATATAGCCAATTGTCATTTAAATTTAATCTTCTAAATGTAAGTTATATTAATTTCATGTAGGATCTCAGAAACATTAAATTACATATTAAACATATTAAACTTTTTCTATGTTTATTATCTTTGAGGACATTATTTTTTCTTCTATTTTGTTGAAAATGATTCTGGATTTCCAAAGACATTTATAAAAAGAGATTGTTGGGCAGCCCGGGTGACTCAGCGGTTTAGCGCTTCCTTTGGCCTGGGGCGTGATCCTTGAGACCCGGGATCGAGTCCCACGTCAGGCTCCCTGCGTACAGCCTGCTTCTCCCTCTGCCTATGTCTCTGCCTCTCTCTGTCTCTCTCATGAATAAATAAATAAAATCTATTTTTTAAAAAAAGATTGTTATTTTTTAAAGCTCTGAACTATTGTAAATTTCATGAGATGAGTCTTAAACTAGGTTCTGGAAGACAGGTTTTACATTCTTGGTTTTCAGATCAAATTGGCTACAGTAATAATAAGTTACAATTGAAATATGAAACTGACATAAAGCAGAAACTGGAATGTTACTAACAGCTGTTGCCATAAAAGAGTGGCTAGAGTTTTATTGTATGTCTAGAACATCTCACAAGTCTCTTCTTTTAGCTTCCTGAATTTAGTTCTAGTTCTCCTCTGTTTCATCTCTCTTTAAGAACCAACTATTATTTCCTTTTGTTCCAGAAATAAATTAAAAGAATATTAAGCTGATCACATCCACCATGCATAACGTTCTGTCTTGTCTAAAAGTACTCTTTCCAAGTCATAATTCCTTTGGGTTTAGTTGTTTTTATGAGTTTAATAACATCTAGGTCTGCTGCAGATCCTGACCTCTGCCATCTTTCTAACCTGCAAATCTAACTAGGTTCCCTCTCTTGGCTGTCGAACTTCTTGTTGAAATTCAGCATGTCTCTTCTTTTCAGTATCATTTCCTTTTTTTTTTTTTTCCCCCTGTCAGTTAAGTCTGTCCTGTGAGTGGTCATAAACAAGTTGGGAATCATTATATAGGCCACACTTTGGGCGCAGCATGCCTTAGTTCAGTGCCCAATTTTATTTGGAGTGTGACTAGTGGACCCCAAGTAGAACTTGCCTACAGTCTCATATTTATAACGCTTTTCTATAGGAAATAGTGCATAAAGTCTGATTTCTGGACATGCAACATAAGTGGAAGAAGTTTTAAATGCTTATAGAAGAGCTAACAACAGACTAGTGAAAGAGATAAATCTGAGGAACAGACATTTACGTTTTATCAGTTTTGAAGGAGTGATATATTAATAGGAACTTTACAGATCTCCCATGACTTAAAAAAAAAAAATCCACCATACTAGTCACTGTCTCCCAGAGCTTCAGAGCCAGTTTGTCTTTTTTTTTTTTTTTTTTTTTTTGCAATTGGAGAGGACTGTGGATGGTGACAGTTTGATGAAAAATGAAATGATTACATCTAGCCTGTATTTACTGAATTCTTACTATGTACCAGGCATTGTGCTGGGTGCTTTTTAAACAGTATTGGGTTAATCCTTCCTAGTACCCACTATAAACTACAGTAGGTACTGATACCTTCTCCATTTTACATGTAAGGGAACTGAGGCTTTGAGAGGTTAAGTAACTCGCCAAGGATTGTGTAACTATAAATAAACAGAGATGGGGTTTGCATTTGGGTTTTTTCTAATCTCAGAGCCTATTCTCATTTTCTCACTCTATCTGACTACACCAGTACTTCCTGGTCTTTTTCACATCATGTAGTATGTAGAAGATGTGCATGGTAGGGAAAATGGCTAAGACTGCTTATAACTGGAGGCAACTGACCTGGAGATGATGGATACCTTAGAAGTCTCCTGTACTCCCACTGAATCAAGTCAGAGTAAAGAAGGATTTAGTACCTAGTGATCCTGTTCAGTCATTTGTGGCAGACACACCCATTGGGAAGCTCTGTGCTACACTACAGTGTCCCTGTAGAAAATAGGAAGTGAGAGGTAAATGCTTTTTTCCCTAAGTACACAATGCTTCCAGCTCCCCTTATCATCACAGGCCAGGTGGTGAGAGTATGGATTGGTGATGTGTTCTCAGATCTCTTATATTCCTCTCTTTCTCTTTTTTCCTCTTCCATCTGCTGTAGTAATAACTATTAATCATTGAGTTTTGTTCATTCGGGAAATATTTATTGAGTATATCTATGTGCAGTGCTTTGGTCGTTAAAAAAGATTGATGGTTTGTCAGAAGAGATGCTACTTCTTGCTAAGGTCTGGATGTTTGTGTCCCCTTTCAAATCCATATACTAAAATTCTAACCTTCAAGATAATGGTAGAAGGAGGGGCCTTTTGGTGATGATTAGGCTATGCAGGTGGAACCCTCATGAATGGGATTAATGTCCTTGTAAAGGAGGCTCAAGAGAGGTACTTTGTTCCTTTTGCCATGTGAAGGCACAGCAAGGAAGTTCCAAACCAGGAAACAGATTCTCACCAGACACCAAATCTGCAGGTACTTTGATACTGGACTTCTCAGCCTCTGGAACTGTGAGGCATACATTTCTACTGTTACTAAGTTACTAAGTTACTAAGTCTATGGCATTTTGTTATAGCAACTGAAGTGGACTAAGACATTTGTACATAAGTTTCTTTAATGTAGTGGGCGTGGGCAACCCCAGGTAGCTCAGTGGTTTAGCGCCGCCTTCAGCCCAGGGTGTGATCCTAGAGACTTGGGATCAAGTCCCACATCGGGCTCCCTGCATGGAGCCTGCTTCTCCCTCTGCCTGTGCCTGTGCCTCTCCTTCCCTCTCTCTCTGTGTCTTTCATGAATAAATAAATAAAATCTTAAAAAAAAAAAAAAGTAGTGGGCGCAGTACCACACCAGTGACATGAATACAGTACAGCAGACAGGAAGGATACGTGATTAGTTTCAATCTGTAAGTGTGGTGGATGTTTCACTAACAAGCAGCATCTTGTCCAAGCCTGGAAAGATTAAGAGAACTTAAACACAAGAGTTTAAGAGGTTAGTGATGAGGACAGTAATGCAGATAGAGTTGATAGTATCAGGAAAGACTTAGATGTTGGAATGCTTAGAACAATGTTTACATGTTACAAAGAAAGGGAGGGAAAGGGAGATGAAAAAGAACGCTTATTTGCCTCATTGTTTCTTCCAGTTACTACCTTGCTTCTTTCTTCCTTTGTACAGCCACATTTCTCAAATCATTTGCCCACACTTGCTATTTGTCTTTCTTTTGTGCCAATTTACACATATTATGCTTCTGAAATTCATTTCACTGAGATCATCAAAGACACACTGTAACCAACTCTTCTAGGCACGTTTATATCTTATTAGGTCTCTCAACTGGTTGTGACATTGCTGTCCAAGTGTCATCCTTTACAACACTCTGCTTACTTTCCCTGAAATCTTGCTTTTCCTCTCTGTCCAGCCATTCCTCCATCCCCTCTTTGTCCTTCTCTTACTTATATTATCCTTTAAGAGGTTTTCTATTCAATATTCTTTTCTAGGACCTCAGCTTTTCTTACTCTTCATACTCTCTGCGGGTGCTCTTACATACTTCTCTGGGCTCAATTACCATTCATATACTGACCACCCCTTCATCTGTATGTATCACAGATCTCTATCTCTCCTAAACTGCTTACTTATCTCACTGCCCCTCAAAATAAATTTTCCCCAAAGTGAACATATTGTCTCTGTCTTAACCCCTCCCCTAACTTCTTCTCCCCCAAACTGTTTTTCTTCAAGTGTTCATTTCAATAAATGGACATGCCACTTATCCAGTTGGCCCCAGTTGGAAATTTGGCCACCATCCCAAACTTCTCCTTTTCAATTACTCCGATAAATGCAGTCACCAAAAATGGTCTATTTTGCCTTCTTAATAAATGTTGAATCTCTGAGACTCTCTCCATGCTCACCACTGCTGCTCTACTCCTTAATCAAGGCTTCCTTTGCCTTCTTACAGGTCTGCACGTGTCTCTTGTCTCACCTCTCCACTTCACTCAGAAACCAGAGAGTGTTCTGATACTGTGCTTCTGGTTTAAAGGCATTCAATGAATTTCTTGCCCCCAGAGTAAAGTCTAAACTCTTTCAGGTATTAAAAGGCTTTCATAATGGTCTGGTCCTACCTGAGAAACTGGGAGTCCAGTAGTTGGAGTCTGTTGCTTGGATTTGGATACCACTTTGTGTGGTATTGGACAAATTACCTTTCTTTTGCCTCATTTCTTTGCTTTAAGATGGAGTTGATGATAAGGCCTAGGATTATTACTAGGATTGAATGAGTTTTTAGAACAGTACCTGCTACATAGTAATTAGCCAATAAATGTTAAGTCTTATTGTACTTGTTACCTTACCTATATCCATTATTGAAAAAATCCAGTCTTAAGGCATCACTTAATATGGTCATTCACTGGTTAGAGCACAAGGATTTCTCTCAGCAGATGTGAGGAGCATGAGGCAATTAGTGATTGTTGCAGATACGTACTAGCAAAAAGTAAATGGTTTATATGCTGGGTGCCCAAGGTGAGAATAGACATTTGAACACCATTGAATTTCAAAAGAGGAAGAAGATATTTTGTGAAAATTTGACCAGTCCTTTAAAAAGATGATCAGCTCAGTGGTAGCTGCAGCAGCTAACCTTTATTGAGTTCCTACTATGTGTCAGGCGCTGTGTTCAACATTTTATGTGCATTATTTTCCTCAAAAGAGCTTTCAGAAATATTACTTGTAGCCCTGTTTTACAGATGAGGAAACTGAAGCATAAGAAATGAAGCAGTCCTATCAAATGTAGAGCTGGAATTCAAATCCAGATAGATGACCAAGAAGTCCTCCAGTTACTCATTTTTTCAAATGTTTTTCCTTATCTGTCACAAGTTTTTTGAGGCAATATGTGCAAATACACAAAATCTCTCTCTCTAGTAGTGTTAAAAAACAATTTAGTTTTTTCATCCTGACATTATTTTAAATGTATATAAAATATGATATATTTATCCAAGCTTCTCATGCATAAAATATATGCTTCAAGTAAATTATAGTCTCAGCATGTAGAAAGACAAAAATTCCAAGCATCAGTCTTGTAACATGAAAGATTTCAGGAATCAATGTTCAAATGCAAAAAATAAATACATAAATATTTGACATGTTGTGTTACCTCAGGCTTTTAAGGGAAACATTCTGAGTTTAGAGGAGCTTGTGTTAAATATGTCTGTCACTTTGGCCTTTTGTACTTTTGCAAATGTAAAAAAAGAACTAATATCCTATTGACAATTGAGAAGTCCTGTTCAGGCTTGATTTAATCTGGCTGTGTAGGCTTAGTACATTTCATGAAAGGAGAGCATTTGGATAGAGCTTTTGTCTGAAGATTGGGGATGTTTATATTGGGTTTCTATTTTATTTGTGATAGACTTTAAATGGTGTCACAACAAGTACTATATTTTCGAACACCAAGCACATTAGATTCTCTTGTGAAGATAGATTGGCTTTGGTAGTGGTAATACTTTTTTCTTTCATTTCATTGGAAAAGATTATCCAACAATTATTGTTGTTCATCTCAGATTTAATTTGGTATCATGCATACCAATTGCATGGTTTGCTTTTTGTTCTTTCTTTTAAAATATCTTTAAAAATTAATTTTGATGTATTTTTTTTTTTTTGATAGCTTGCCCTAACAGGCCAAAACCATGAAAATTTTTCACTTTTCAGAATGCTATAGTCTATTGTTCTGTTTCTTTGATAAAGAGATATAAACTGTGTTTTCAACTGTCAGGATGTAAGAATGTAGACAACACAATTCACAAGTTAATTGAGCTCTTTATGAAGAGAATATGACTTACTGCCTTTTACTAAAAGAAGATAAAAGAAGGCTTTTTCTTTGATGATTTTTCTTACAGACATATTTATTTGTATTAGTACGTTTGTATTTCAGGTGACTTCTGGTCCCCCTGCCCCCTTTAAATAACATCTTGGAAATTAAGTGTTGGAGATTGGCATCTCTTTTCCACTCTTTATATTTCTATCAGTGATTTAGATCATCCATCCTGACAATTTTAGTTTGAATTAGGAGTGGGGGAAAATGTAACCTTTTGAACATACAGTTCGTAATTTTGTAGGGGAATGAGCACAAGCTTTAGAATTAGACTAATCTGGATATAGATTCCACTTTTACCATTCACTGGTTGTGCAACTGTGAGCAACTTACTTAATCTCTTGGAGCCTATTTATTCATTCATAAAATATCAATAATTTCTCCTTTGCTGCTTGTCTTGAAGATAAGAGACACTGCTACTGCTGATAAGGCCTCATTCAGTGACTGACACGTAGTAAATACTCAGTAAATTTGTGGGGATTATGCCTCTTCTGTGAAGAAGATATTTTATCTTAGCCTGAGGAAATATCTGTTAGATTTTGTAGTAGTTATTAGTACTAATCGCTAAATATTTCCAGATTTCTCCCCCGACCTTGGATTACATGGTAGGAGTGTATTTTAGTGTGAAGCTAAGTGTGATGGGATTGGGGCCAAGGGATATGAATGAATGTGATATATGTATGTCACTTCTGGACAGAAGCTTTTAAGAATTCATATATCAATTACCATATCCCCTATTCCTGTCTCTCTAATCTAGGAAATGTGTGTCAAGATAGAGCACCCATCAGCCTGGATTCCTGACTAGAATGAACAGAGCTCTCCTGCTGAACTTGCAGCATGAGCTAGAAATAAACTTAACTGTATCATGCCACTGAGTTGGGGCTATAGTTCCTTACTGCTGTAAAATAATGTCCTGAATGAGACAGAACTACTCCGAAATTGTGTACAGTTTTTATCTGAATGAAGCGAAATATTTACTTCTAAATGAAAATTTGACCTCTAGAAAACACAAATTGCTTATGATTGTTCTTTAATGCAGAATTAATCTTGAACACCCTGGCCTTTGAAAACAGAATATAGGGATCCCTGGGTGGCGCAGCGGTTTAGCGCCTGCCTTTGGCCCAGGGCGCGATCCTGGAGACCCGGGATCGAATCCCAAGTCGGGCTCCCGGTGCATGGAGCCTGCTTCTCCCTCTGCCTGTGTCTCTGCCTCTCTCTCTCTCTCTGTGTGTGTGTGACTATCATAAATAAATAAAATAAAAATAAAATTGTAAATGCAAAAAAAAAAAAAGAAAACAGAATATATTTTATAAGAATGTAGTGCTTAAAAGCATGTTGGAATCTAGAAGTTACTTTTTTTTTTTTTAATTCTTTGAAAAGGAGCAAGGGAGGAGAGGGCGGGCGGGGGGAGGGCACTAGTGGGAGAAGCAGACTCCCCACTGAGCAGGGAGCGCCATACCAGCTCAAACTCCAGGACTCTGGGATCACGACCTGAGCTGAAGGCAGATTCCTAACCAACCAAGCCACCCAGGCACCCCAAGAAGTTACATTCTTAATGAATATAGCATGAAGATGGTGTACATTGCTAGGCAGTAAAGCCTCTAAGTTTCATTTAGTGTGGAGTACCCCAGGCCTGGTAACAGCAAGAGTAGCTCTTTAACACCACTGAACACTACAGGTCCTGAGAGAAAGATAAAAGGCTAGGAACAGTAGATTAAGATTAATGGTATTTCATAATAGTTGTTGCCACTTGCTTTGCTAGCATGATTGCATCTGCTTTGCATGCTTAGGGGGTTGAGTGAGAATGTGTACCACTTGCTCTAGCTGCTTAATCTTGAGCAAGTTCTGTAATTCTTTTGGTTTTGTTCTTACCCAGAAAATGGGCAGGGTAAAGCCTATTGGTGATGTAAAGATATGAGCTAAAGTATTAATGGGATAACATATTGAATGTTTAGCTCTGTGACTGTAATTTAGAAGGGGCTAAAAATATGGAGGTTTCTATCCCCTCTTGTTAGCTCCATTTGTTGTTAAAGGTGGTGCTGATGCATTATTAAGACTTTTCTTTTTCTATATGATTTTAGAAAGGAGTAAGACTATTCCTTTTCTTGTGAGTAGTATCCTTTATATATAATCCTTTTGTTTTCTGTAATACCACATAAACTAACTAGACTATGAGTTTTTCTTTTTTTAAAGATTTTATTTATTCATGAGAGACACAGAGAGAGAGAGAGAGGCAGAGACACAGGCAGAGGGAGAAGCAGGCTCTATGCAGGGAGCCCGACGTGGGACTTGATCCCCGGACTCCAGGATCACTCCCTGGGCCGAAGGTGGTGCTAAGCCACTGAGCCACCCGGGCTGCCCTAGACTATGAATTTTTTGAAGGAAATGGACTCTTTTTTAAATTCTGGAGGCCTATCGAGTATCCTATCAAAATAGGTCCGCATTTTTGTCTATAGAATAGACCCTCAATAAGTGGTAGGTTAGATACAGTTTCTTCAGTTATCCAGCAGCATGATTATCATGCTCATATTTATGCATATAAATTCTGCATGTCTAATATAGAGATGTTATTTCTTGACTTACCTATATAAATAGGTACTAGTCTAGAAATTTTCTGTTAAATTACATTGTCAGAATGCTGTTTGCTTTCTGATAATGAAAGATTGTTGATGAAGCAAATTTCTCATATCCTAAACTATTTTGTCTATTGTCTTACATTTGAAAACATCTTGATTTCTTGTTTAGGACTTTCTGAATATTGGGATCCCTGGGTGGCGCAGCGGTTTTGCGCCTGCCTTTGACCCAGGGCGCGATCCTGGAGACCATGGATCGAATCCCACGTTTGGCTCCTGGTGCATGGAGCCTGCTTCTCCCTCTGCCTCTGTCTCTGCCTCTCTCCCTCTCTCTCTGTGTGACTATCATAAATAAATAAAAAAAAAATTTTTAAAAAGGACTTTCTGAATATTGTTGCCATGTGAGAACAGAGGCAGTATTCATCTGAAACTGCACAGAAGTTAAAAAAAAATCCTACAATTGCAAATTTATCCTGATCTATGTCAGGAGACTTGGTATACATTATTGATTCTGTGGAACTGACAAAATCTATAGATTTACAAATTTTCTATGATATATAGATATGTACATCATATGTGATGTGGTATGTAGTTGAAACATCTTTGGTGACAACTGCCAGTGTTAGAAACAGTTTAAAAACAAATTCTAGTTTAGTTTTAGAAATCATCTTCTTTTTTTTTTTTTTAGTAGTCTTTCTATATTCTTTATTATTTCATGCCATGTAAGAATTGAATTTCCTTCAGAATGTATGGTTCTTGAGTAACTAATGCTACTTTTGATTAGCATTTAAATGACAGTATATTAAATTCGAATCATTTGAAGTGATACCATAATAAAATTCTAATGATCAAGTTATTGTTTTAATGGTATGTTGCACCCTAGAATTTTGTTCAATAATAAACAGAGTAAAGAGTATGAGTGACTCAAGTATGAAAAAGGGCTATCCTTTACAAAGTTTATAATAGAAAACATACACTCTTCCTGAATGGACACATCCCAGAGCTGATAAAATATTTGTTTTATAAAGCAATTACTCATGTTTAAATTATAACTCTGAAGTGAAGTTTTCCACAAGTACATGAAAGGTTTCCTGTATTGCACACTCATCGCTCCTGGTAGTACTGTCTTACAACAGGGAAGAAAAGAAAATGTTGTTTTCATATATTAGCTAGACTAAAGATGGCATGTATTTGGGAGCCTGGGTGGCTCAGTCAGTTGAGCATCTGCCCTCAGCTCAGGTCATGATCCTGAGATCCTGGGATCGAGTTCTGCATTGGGGTCCCTACCCAGTAGGGAGTCTGCTTCTCCCTTTGCCTCTCCCCTTCCTCCCTGCTCATGCTTTCTTTCTTTCTTTCTTTCTTTCTTTCTTTCTTTCTTTCTTTCTTTCTTTCTTTCTCTCTCTATATCTCTATCTCAAATAAGTAAATAAAACTTTTTAAAAATGATGCCTTGTATTCTTTATGTATTTCTTTATTCTCTTTTAAAAAAAATGTATAGGGGAATCTCTGGGTGGCTCGGCAGTTTGGTGCCTGCCTTCGGCCCAGGGCATGATCCTGGGGTCCCAGGATTGAGTCCTTCATTGGGGTCCCTGCATGGAGCCCGCTTCTCCCTCTGCCTGTGTCTCTGTCTCTCTCTCTCTCTGTCTGTCATGAATAAATAAAATCTTAAAAAAAAATCTTAAAAAAAATAAACTTAAGAAAATGTATAGTTTTTACTTAAAATGTGCATTCCCTCTACCCGCCCCACCCCGCATGTTAGATTTCTGTTTATTTAGACTTAGTTTAATGCATCCAATAATACTAGCGTAATGAATGTTTGGATTCAAACTCAAGATAGATCTTATCTTCCTCAATATTAAAAATGTGTAGCTTTTTTTCTACCTATTTTATTCCAATAAAGATTTTTATAGTTAAAAGATGGCTATGGTGTTTGTCACAAATTTTCAGTTATTAGAAAAACTAAGAATCAAAGGTGAAATTTTTTATCATTTAGATAATAAAATGAAAAGTACTGTATTAATTATATAGGGGGAAAGTACTGTTAGTGTTCCACAGCTACAGGTCTGAGAGTTGGGTTATATAAGAGCTGACTGAACATCTGAGTCCATATGTACTGCCTGGAAAACAGCCAGTTGCAGCTCAAACATTTCCTCATAATGTTCATTAACTTTTCATAGAGAAAGTGTTTCACACTTAGATCAGCTCTTTTAGAAGGAGGAAATTTAAAGCTAGAACAAATAATATTTAATGCTCATTTTTATAGACCAACTGTGAGAAACCCAGCCAAAAGCCAAGATTTTCAGCCCTACACATCTGGTCATGATGATTTTGGAATCTTTAAACACTGATGATATGTCTTTGTTATGACTTTAGAATATATTCTGGCCAACTCATTAGGCAGGTATGGAAACAAATCCTGAGTCAGACCAAGTTCCTATCATGCATGAAGAATACTGGACTGTTTTCATCCTGAAAGAGAAAAACAATTCTGTGGATTGTTTCATGGAGCCGTTTTGCCATATTGTACGTGAATGGAGTATAATACTCCTTAGTGTTTTCTCCTCTTCTACTCTTTTTCAAAAAAAAAAAAAAAGAAGAAGAAGAAAAGAAAAGAAAAATCTGTTTCCTTTCATTTGTATGCTACTTTTCCTTATTTTTAGACCAAAGTTTGATAAACATCTGAAGGCTTGAAAATAATTCATATGCATCATTTATAAAATATTTAAATATTCTCTTAAAGACATGTTTAACCTAATCAGCTGTCATTTTCATATAAAATGTAAAGAAAAAGTCATGTTTACTTTAAAATAATCTTTAGGTAGCTTGTATGTTGTGCCAAATAGTATAGTAATAAGTTATCTCTGAGATTAAAAACAAGAGTACAGGTTATTTTGTTCATTTCATTTCCTGGATAATAGCCTTTTATTAAAATACTTTGCAAAAAATATCAGTGACCATTATATGCATAGGGAGGATTCATTTCTCATTAAGCATCTTCTCAGTTTTATAGAGTGTTCCTTGAGAGACTGAGAAAATAATTTAAGATTTTTATATATGCATTTACTGAAGAGTAGTATCCTAAACTATCTATTGAATATATAGACATATCTAAAAGACTTTTTTGAAAACCTTTCTTTTTTAAGCAAAGATTGAATGTCTTCCATGACTCAGAGTAATGAAAAAGGAAATATTTATTTTGAGGATAAGCCAATTTATATATTATTGGACATAACACAGACCACCCAGGCCTGAAGCCTACTGTTTATAGTTAAAGATCTTAAATCTACATATGCTCTTGATGAGCAAGAGCTATCTTTGTTCCAACTAGAAAGTTTTATGTCTACAAAGGGTAATAATTTCATGTTTCTCCCCACCACCCTTGGCTAGTAAAATTCTGTCAAGATTATTTCATTTACACAGGGGAAAAGATTTCCTTGGACCACAGTAATTAATAACATTTCCAAATTTCATCTGTCAAGAGCTCATGTTTAATATTGTTGGAAAACACTGCGTTATATTTGCCTTCAAAACCAGTTTCTTGTATAAATATGTGTGTGTATAAACACACACAATGTAGCTGACTTGTTTTTAGTGTAAAATTTATACCTTGATTTGAAGCTTGATTCTTCTCTACACAGCTGTCAAATCTTAGAATTCTTCAAAGATTGGTTCTAGACTCTCTTCTTTTTCTGTTTTCTCATTGTGAATAGCTTATCCTATGTTCTTAGCTTTAACTACTATCTAATACAGTAGGAGGGAAGAAAGAGAAAATGATACAAAGCAGAAGCTGTTGGGCATGAATATTCTCAACTTTTCATTGAGAAGTCATGTCTGGTAACTTCTGTGTTTCTTAGTAAAAGTAGAAGGTAGGATCTTTGATGAAACTAAGAAAAGGGAGTCAAAGGCCTGAACAGAATTTGGAGAATTTGAAATTCTTGTTACGTATAGATCAGAGGAAAACATAGGATTGCTGGGCCATGTTCAGGATCCGTTGAGCAGGGTGATTATATTTTGTTGTGTAGTTTTCCCTAGTAGCACATATCAGCCTCATGGACCTGGACCCATCTGTCTGAATCCAGAGTTTGTGATATTTACCATTAATGCTAAATTATTATATGTGATATCTGTAAGAATATGGCTCATAAAAAAATAAAACTTCTCTTTTACATTCTCTTTCTTATTTTTTTAGTCCCTGTGGATTATTTGGGATTCAGTGTTTAAGATTGAAGAACCCAAATACAATGGCTTAGATGTGAGAGAAATTTATTTCTTATATAAAAGAGGACCTGAGGTGGGCAGTCCAGGGCTGATAGGGTAACTCCACAGTCACTGTGTCCAGCCCACTATCTGTTTCATCAGCCTTGTGAATGTATTTTCTTCTTGAGATCACTTCCTGTACTAGGATGGCTGCTGGAACCCCAGCCACTGTATCTGGCTTATAGGCCAGAAGGGAGATGACTGGTGAAAAAAGAAAAAAATGGACCCCTTGTATCAAAATCTGCTTTCTTTAAGCAAAGCCCCGCACAACACTTTTGCTCTCATTTCATTATTTAGAATTTAGTCATATGGCCATACAAGCTGGGAATTTTGATGTTTTATTCTGGGTAGCAGTATGCCTAACTAGACAATGGATTTCTGTTATTTAGAAAGGGAGGATAGATATTGGGTAAGTATTCAGCAGTCTGTGAGACACCATCCTTGTCCACATCTTTTCCTCTTGATCTTTTACACTGATTTTTTTTTTTTTTAGATTTTATTTATTTATTTATTCATGAGAGACAGAGAGAGAGGCAGAGACATAGGCAGAGGGAGAAGCAGACTCCCTGCAGGGGAGCCTGATGCGGAACTCATCCCAGAAGCCCAGGATCACGACCTGACCCAAAGGCAGATGCTTGTACACCGATTTTATCAGAACATTTTGGACTGGAAATTGAATTAACAGACATAGGCTAGGAGAAGGATTGAGAAACAGTAGAGTGGGGATTTGGGGGCACTCATGGCATATGGTGACAGTAACGCAAAAAGCAAATTGCAGAGGGCACAAGTCATAATTGCTGTAGTTACCCTTTAGAGTAAAATGCTTCCATAAAGTGATTAAGTGGAGTCTGATTGTATATTCACATAAAATAAGTGTTATTAACACGTTAATAAAAAGCAGTATTTTTTAAAGCAATGCTTTTAAATTGGGCTTCTTGTCCCTACATGGGAAGGGAGTGGATGAAAAATTCTCACTTTGTTTCATTTATTTAGGTATGTAGGAGAAGATTGATTATTGAACCAGGAGAGTCCTAAATGATCAGAGGGAAATTCTTTTCTAATTCTCCCTCTTTCTCGGGAGATATGCTCTCTTGTCCACCCGCCTTTAAAGAGTGGAGAATCTGCTATATCTGATTTTAGATGGAGTTGTGGAAGTTTTATTATACGGAAAAAGAAAAACAAAAGTATTTTAGAGGAAAAACATTTCATTGGAAAAGTTTTTTTTTTCCAATAGTTAAGTAAAAAGTAAATAGTAAGCTTCCAATAGTTACTTAAGTTTGTTTCTTGTTTTATTCACAGCTTGGATTTCATGATTGCTTTTGGCAATACTTAAAGAGTTTTTATGAAAGTAGAGAATATTATGCATGATATGCATTAAAAAATATATAAAACTAAATGTCATGATCCATATTCTTATTTCCCTGTAAGACTGTGTGCTGTGGAATACAGGATAGCTAGGTAAAATCTTGTTGATTTCCAGAGGAGATTAAGTACACCTACTTTTTTTTTTTTTTAAAGATGGTCTGAATATGAATATTTTCATGACTTGTTCATCCTACACACTCTACCGACTATCACATTTGAGATGACTTAAGTTTCCAATTAGTGACCTAAGGATTTGAATTAGAATGAGAAAACGTTCTATGTCTTTATTTCAAGAATGTGTTAGGAACCAAATTCTGACCTTAAGGGTCAAAGATACTGGATGGATGATCATGGATTTAACAAGGAATTCTTTCCTGTCTCCTCTTTGCTATTGTGTTTTTTTCTCTTGCTGCACAATCAGTAAACCCAGTTTCCTAGTGTTATTCATGTTCTTTATTTGTTTTGTTTTGTTGCTTGTGGAAACCTGATTAGAGCTTTTGAGAGTGAATTTGAGTCAGAAGTGATTTATTTTGTGTATCTAAGCTGGATTCCAGCTGTTTGAGGTTTTTCTCTTAGAAGTCTAGGTTTCACAGCATCTAGATGGAAAAGACAATTCTGGTTAAGATGCCTCTCCTAGTCTTTTTAAGCATTTCAAATCCTTTGTTTTTCTACATTTTGAAGAATTTGACTTAGATTTTGTGTTAATCATTAGTATTTATGCTTAAATTCATTAAACTGATAGAATTACATTCCAAAATTTGCTTTTAAAAATGGCTAGTTTAAGGACGGATTCTGTGTATTTTTTTAATTACTTGTACTTTTCTAGTTTCAGTTAAGCAAATTAGTAGAATTTACTCCAAGAAAAGTACTACAGTATAGATCAAAGAACGTTTCCTTAGTGCTTCTGATTCAGAAATTACAACCTCTAGAAACGTGAAGAGAAAGAGGTCATTGTAAATTTGTGAATTAGGTCATGGCTTTCAGGGCTGACTCCAGACTTACTTGAAATGTCTTCACAAGTGTGGCTTAAAACAATCTCTGCTCACTTCCCTCAAAGCTTTCCTCAATGACATTTCACGGCATAATTCACAAATTTACAATGACCATTTTAGCTCTGCCTACCAGTAAGGGGAGCAACTGGCAGAAGAGTGAGAGCAGGGTCCTCAGGGAATGTGGGAAAGAAAATCAGACACTGAGAGGGTTTCACTTTTAGTGTTCAGCAACTCTCAGACCTGAGAGTTAATATGACCATGGTGTAGTCCAGGAGTTGATTACTGATAACTTGAACCCAGTAAGATTATGATTATATGTATATTTACTGCTGGTGTGTGATTTTCAAGGAGGGCTTTTCTTCTAAGGATTATAGTCAAGAAGGAAACAATCATAGATGACCTTTCTAAAAAGTAAGCAGATAAGCAAACTGATACAGCAAGTGTCATGAGAAGTATTTTATAACTGGGAGTTCACATAAGAAAAACAGAATTGAGATTTTCACAGATGCTGTCAGTGATCCCATTTATTCCATCCAAAGCTTTTGGCTTTTCAGAGTCTGAGTTCTGTTTTGATTAGGTCTAGAATGGCATAATAGAACAAGTATAGGATTTAGAGTCAAAAGTCTTAGATTCTAATACTGGTTCTGATCTAATAATTTATTAATTTAACAATCTGGGGCAAAACAGTTGTCTTCCTAAATCTCAGTCTCATTTATCTATAAAATAGATATTGTGAGGCTCAAATAAAACACCATATAAATATTGTTACCACTTACCCGTGTTCTTTTTTTTTTTTTTTCTTACCTGTGTTCTTATTCGGGGTTTTTTCCTTTTAACTTTCTTGACAGCATCTGACTTCAAGGGTGCTGTCCTTTCCTAGTGCCCTTTATTCTTTGCCATTTACTCTTATTATCATTTTAGGTCTTCTCCTTCCCTTGTCCATTGATATGTGTTCTTTCAAGATCTTTAGTCCTTCTAACAGACTATGGTTATAAAGAAAAATAGAACAGGTATCTTGCTCATAAAATGGAAAGCATCACTTGGGATTTGCATGTAGATTTTTTTTTTTTTTTTTGCATGTAGATTTTTATAGCTGAGATCATAGATTCAGAGAAAAGTTCCAAATACCAAGGAGGGGGTATGGAGAACACCACATATTGTAGAAAACACATATTGTTTGTGTTGAGAAGGGAACTCAACACATACTGAATACATAATCATGTGCCAAGCACTGCTCTTGATAGATGATTTTATGTCACCTCATTTGATTTCATGTTCACTGCAATTTTTTAGGAGAGTTTTTTGTTTTTCCTCCTCTCTTATAGAGAAAGGAACTGCAGGCCAGGCTGTTAATTAACTTGCTTTCAGGTTATTCAAGTCTCTCTGTATTGTTTATCTGCAACACCACCCCCCCCTCCCCGCAAGACCACAGTTTGGTAAGCACTGTTTACTTCTTTGGGCGTTTGAGTACTATGCTAACGATATAGATAGAGTTGGTCTCCAGTGTACTAGTGAAACTAAATGAAATTTGAGTGTTTTTAAACAAGGATACCAGATATGATATTTATGAAATGAATTTTGTACTGTTTTGGGAAACCTAGATCTCTAGACCAGTCTTTAGAGTGGGTGGAAGGGGTGGTAGCAGTAATTCAGAAGGCCTTCCTTCCCCAAGCTAAAAATGTCAACAGAACTCTCAGGTCTGAAAGCTGCTGAACACAAAGTGAAACCCTCTCAGTGTCTGATTTTCTTTCCCACATTCTCTGAGGACCCTGCTCTCACTTTTCTGCCAGCTACTCCCCTTACTGGTAGGCAGAGCTAAAATGGTCCTAGTAAATTTGTGAATTACGCCGTGACTTTCAGAACTGACTCTAGACTTACTTGAAATGTCTTCACAAGCATGGCTTAAAACAATGTCTGCCCACTTCCCTTAAAGCTTTCCTCTCTGTCCTTGTTTTTCTGCTTCTTAGCTCCTTAGTGCACTATTCCATACATGTCTCTCAGGCTCCTCCAGTCCATTCTTCTGACTTTCTGACTTTGTTTTTAGAATTGGCCAAAATATGCCATATACCTTGTGCTTTAGAAGTCTGGTGACAAATGTGCTGTACTGATCCAAGTGTAGAATTAGTGGCAGGAGTGAGTGAACTCTTGAGAAAGAAATATCATGTTTTCAAGTCCATGTTCTCATATTAAAGAAAGCCAGACAAGACATTTATAAAATATGATTTGTAAGTGCACAGGTTTCTAAAGAAATCTTTTTTGCCCTTAAAGAAAAAAGAGGCATCTCTTATCGTTTAGAACAAATAACCCTTAACCTCTTCATTTTGTTTCATTTACATGAATGAATAATTGAGAAACTCTTATCTCCACTTTCAGATGTCTACAGTTTTTCTATTTAAAAACATTATGTGAAGTGTTACTATTACATCTGTCCTGCTCTGTGATTGTCTTTTGTGCTTTCACTTAACTCTCCCTGCTCTTTAGCCTCTTAGAATCTTGCTTCTGAAGTTTGAATTTCCTTCCTTTTTTTCTACAAAAATGAGATGCAGAATAAGGCATGGCTTGAAGTCAAAAGTAAATTCCCGTCTTTAAGTTCTAGCAACCGTTACAGGCTCCTTAAGGCCAAAGCCTGCCTATTAGCCACTTGGCTGTGTTGGGTGACTAAATGTTCTAGGAAGGGGCATTGGACTAACTCTAAGAATGTGGAATTTTGATATACTGTTGCCAAAAATTAAAAAAAAATCACTCTGTGTATTAAATATTTGTCTGGCAGGATACTGAAAACCTAAAATATAGCCCACACATACAAACTTGTTGGAAGACAAAATACATTTTTCACCAAGTCAGAGTCTCCTAGTGAGAAAAGCCAAGCTTATTTGGATTTTAAAGTTTTCCTCCCATTTTCCTCTACTGCCAAGCTCCACAGGAACCCCTAATCATGTAGCACTGAAAAGAAAATATTTTCTGCACTTTTAAATAATGTTATTGCTTTCCACTCAGCAGCATTCCAATTTACATATGCAAAGGAAAATAAAAAACTATAAGGAATGGATATTAGCTAGAATGGTATTTAAGGAGGGAATTAAGATGTAATTATAATTGCTTAGAATATGCCCATATATCAGTTTTGCTATCTTTAAAAATATATACAATTCTAAAAGTATATGTTTTTATAAATCTTGTCAGCTTCTTTAATGTATTTTTAAACATTTCCTAAGGGAGGTTTGTTAAATGTTCTGAAATATTTTCTTGCTAAATATTAAATTATATACACATTAAATATTCTAAAATATTTTCCTGTAAAATGTTGCACATGAATGTTTCATCTTTCAAAACTGGTAAAAGTAAGAGCATGTTGCAGAAAGTTAGCTTATAAAACATGTAGATGATACTATAAACAGTATACTCTGGTTATTTACTATAGTACCTGAATCAGCAGAACTCAGGTAATTTCTGCATACAGAAATATGATGGACTAATACAGAAATAGATAAGCCCTTGAAGGGAAAATATAATTTTGAACATTTGAGTATTTAGTTAGTAATAGAAGTTCTCCTACTTTGGGTAGAGTGTCAATTATACAATAATCTTTCTACTTAAAATATAGAAGAAGGTATCTGCGGTGGTTCCTTGAATGTGTTCCAGTGTACCTCATACAAATTTGGTATTGATCCAATTGTAAAGTTGGGTTTTTTGTTTTGTTTTGTTTTGTTTTAATTCATGAGAGACACAGAGAGAGGCAGAGACATAGGCAGAAGGAGAAGCAGGCTCCCTGTGGGGAGCCTGACTCAAGACTCAGTCCTAGGACCCCAGGATCACAACCTGAGCCAAAGGCAGACGTTTAACCACTGAGCCACCCAAGTGCCCCATAGTATTGATTCAGTTTTCTTTTTTTACTTTGAAGCCTAGAATCAGATTGGAACTACAAATCATAAAAACTTGTGGATAGAATTTTGTATCAAAATTTTTAAGTTTCGAGGAATCTGAAGAACTGTTCAATTCAATCCTTTAATTTTACACTTGGAGAAACCAAGGCTGAGAAACATAACCTTCTGCTTAAGGTTTTGTAACTGTTTAGTGAAAGAGCTAGAATTAAAAATGAGATTCTCAGACTCTGATTTATCATAATTAATTATGGAGTCTAGACTGGGAGAAAAATGTTCACTAGAAAGAAAAGAGTTAACCTCCCAGTATATTCGAACGTATATATCTATCGACCCATTTGTAAATGAATCAGTCATTTCTGTCAAAATTCATGATAACCCCAAGACCATTCTAAGTCATTAATGCTGTTGGCTCCAGTAATGTAAGTGAAACATTGCTCAAGTAGAAATAGCTGTCTTTCCTTTCTCTGGCATTTCTAAATTATCAATGCCACGTGATTGATATCTCAAAAATACCTTCCAGATGGCTGTACTGTTTACTGAACTCTGCTGGTTCTTCATTCAGGCTGGTCAGATAGGATTGGTTTTTGTTTTTAAGGTAAACATGGCTGTTTGCACAAAAATCCATTGTTTTGTTGTACATGTCCATTAAAAAGACTTCATTTTTCAAATGAGTTTGATGAATTCAAACCTTTTTATTTTAGTTTTCTGCCTGTGTAGAATTTCACTTTTAATAAGGGTTGGGGGAAAGTAAAGCAACATCCCTTTCTAAGTTTCTCAAAAAATATCAGGATATCCCTGCAACCAGTACTTTTTCTTCCTTCCCCTACTCAACTCTGTCTGCCCAAAATATTCTCAAAAGTGGAGTTGTAAGGCTGGCAAGAGCCATCACCCTTAAAATTTCCCATGAGATCCTCATAGAAGGGATAAATCTTCAGGAGCCCCCTCTCCTCCACAGCCTGCCCTAGCGCTCCATCTTTTCTTTTCTGTCTTTGTCACTCATTTCCGTCCCTGAGGTTTAATTGGCCAATTTTGTCATCTTAAAATTCTAATGCTAAACGATTATAAATTCTGTGTTCTGTGAGTAGTTTTGAGGTTTTTCTAACTCTTAATTACAAGCATAATTAATCCTGTGTTTAGAGAGCTATGTATTGCAATGCTTGAACCCTCTGGCACTTTCCCTGGAGGGTTCTCCTTCCAAAAGACCACCAACAAAAGTCTGGACAGTAACGGTGCTTGGAGCACCTTGTCTGTTTCAGACCTGCACCTCCATGTCCTCACAGCAGGGCTATCAGGGAGAGTCATACTGTCTGATTTTACATTTGAGGAGTCTAGAGCCCTCTGAGGTCAGGTGACTGAACCTTTACCCTCCACAGCTTCTCTTGAACACTCAGTTTTGCAGTTCCTGGTACCAGGGAAGTGCTGATCTGCTTTCTGTCACTAGAGATGAGATTGTTCCCCTCCCCCCCCCCCCCTAGAATTTTATATAACTAGGAATCGCACAAAATGCACTTTTGGGTCTGGCTTCTCCTCAGCATTTTTTTTTTTTTTTTTGAGATTCATCCATTTTGTTGAGCATATCAACACTTTGCTCTTCTTTTACTGCTGGGTAGCACTCCCTTGTATGCCACAATTTACATATTCATGTGTCCCAGGAATCCTTTCCAGCTTGGGTCAGCATTTCATTTGACGGTTTATGTTATGTGCTATTGTCCTGGATTTGTAAATAATTAGGTTACAATGAGATTATATCTGTTTGTATCTTTGGAGGGAGGGCTGTCATGTTGGACCTTTTATATAAATGTTGGGCAGCCCTGGTAGCTCAGCGGTTTAGCGCCACCTTCAGCCGAGGGTGTGATCCTGGGGTCCCGGGATCGAGTCCCATGTCGGGCTCCCTGCATGGAGCCTGCTTCTCCCTCTGCCTGTGTCTCTGCCTCTCTCTCTCTCTCTCTGTCTCTAATAAACAAATAAAATCTTAAAAAAAAAATGATGTCCTGGCAGATGCTGTCTAATTTCTTCTTGCTGTTTGTGGCTCAGTGTTTCACCTTGGGGTATGAACTGATGAATTTGACAGGGGTGGAGGTTTTTACATTTTCTTTATATTCCTCCGTCTGCTGAGGACAGGAACTGCCGCACACTTACCTTTGTAGTTTGTTGTAGTTATAACAGAAGCAGTAATAATAGGAGATATTTATTGAACACTTAGCATAATAGTTATGTGAGGTTGGTGCTATTTTCTTTTTATTGTTTTCACCTAAGAAACAGACACAGAATTTATAGAACTCTTGCTTGTCTTGATTCTGTAGCCCTCCTTTTTAATTCTGCTGCCTCAGTGCTTAATAGTTGTGGAACAAATGAATGAAAGTGCGAAAGAGTAAGGATTGCTTCACAGTTCTCTGGATATGGTGTTAGTTACACAAAAAAATATATATAACTCCATCTGATATGATTCAGTGGTAGTTTTACTCTTCATCATCTTTCCCTCCTCCCAAATAAAGAGCTCCCACAATGCAGCTCTTGATCTCAGGGTCATAAGTTCAAGCCCCATGAGTGTGGAGCCTACTTTAAACAAAACAAAACAAAACAAAACTCCTCATTAAAAAAAGAGGAGTGACTCCCATTTAAGACCCTTATTTATTCATATTCATGTCTATATAAATTCATGCCAAATTATCAGTTTAAAGAAATGAATACAAATTAATATTAAGGACAATCACAGGGAGTTTTTAATAAATGTCAGGATAGCTAATTTAAATATATACAAGTTTCGGGACACCTGGGTGTCTCATCTCAGTTGGTTCAGCATCTGCCTTTGGCTCAGGTCATGATCCCAAGGATGGAGCCCCATGTCCCCACATTGGGCTCCCTATTTAGTGAGGAGTCTTCTCCCTCTCTCTCTGCCTCTCCCCCTGCTCATGCTTTCTGTCTTTCAAAATACATAATTGAAATCTTAAAAAAAATACAAGTTTCTTAAAATATATATATAAATTTCCTTAAACACTGATTTTATTTTTATAATCAACTCTAGAATTACTGTTAAAAAATGAATCCAAGAAAGTTGGTACCCAATTAGAAATATAATTGCTATGAAGTATGATGTTTTCAGTTACTGCACAGATAAAAATTTCTTTCTTTCAACATAGATCTTTTGAGTGACTTATGTGCTATGCATTGGTGTAGGCACTGGATACATAATTGAACACTATGCTATAGTAATTAGGAAAAAATTGAGCTTGGAACACACACACATATGTTTATGCACATATGTAAATTACTAAATAATATGTTGTAGATAAGCCTATTTCTGAAACCAATACCAAAAGATTTTAAGATTATTTAAAGAGAGATATTAAAGTTACTGTGAAAAAAATAAATGATGGTAGGATTGGGGAATTGTGCTTTCAATTTTCTTAAATGTAATAAACAAATACAGCTGATCTTTAGCGATAATATGCTTGTCCTGTATGGCAGACTATTTATTTTCAGAAACCTTTGCTGCTCCTCTGTGGGGAAGCATTACTTACCTACCCTATCTCAACATCATGCCAAGCCTTAGCTTTGCCTTAGCTAATGAAATATGAGTGGAAATGATTTATGTTTACTTATGAGCTGAAGCTTTGAATGAGAACATAGTATCCCACATTCTCTTTTCTTCTCTACTCTGAATATGCTTCTTCCTCACTGTAAAGTTGTAAAGTCTGAAATAAAAATGACCTGTAGGGACGCCTGGGTGGCTCAGTGGTTGAGTGTCTGCGTTCGGCTGAGGGCATGATCCCTGGAGTCCTGGGATCAAGTCCCACATTGGGCTCCCTGCATGGAGCCTGGTTCTCCTCCCTTTGTCTATATCTCTGCCTCCCTCTCTCTGTCTCTCCTGAATAAATAAATAAATAAAATATTTAAAAAATTAAAAAAGTAAAATAAAAATGACCTGTAAGTTAAGCTATAGTCAACCCTTGTTTGACATATAACATGAGCAAGAAAAAAAACTTTTGTTGTTGAAAGCCATTGAAATTTTATTGCAGCAACATAACCTAGTCTAGTGGTTGTCAAACTTGAGCATGCATTAGAAACATCTGAAGATTTTGTTAAACCTCAATTGTACAAGTTTTACAGATTATTGGGCCCCATGCTCAAAGTTTCTGAATTCAGTAGGTCTGGGGTGGGGACCAGGAATTGCATTTCTAACCAGTTACTATCTGATGCTGAGGTGTTTCAGAAACCACACTTTGAGAACTAACCTTTCCTGATACTGCCTGTTAGTTCATATTTTTGAATACTCTGATTACTTAATAGATGTGATAGCACCAGTGCAGAATATTTCCCAACTTCCTTAGTAAAGAAGTAAACTCTATAAACTACTCCTTCAATTTCTGGAACATGGACACACAAAATGTCATAAGAAACCCTAAATTTGGTAGAGTGGATTAGATGACCATGGAAATTACTATCATATTAGGTAAAAAAAAAAAAAAAAGTAGCTGAAAAGATACAAAGAACAAAGAGAGTTTGAGAAAGAAGCAGTCACATCTAATTACTGGAGAAAAATGCCATCCTGATGGACTTAGTAGGAATTCTCTTTAAAGAGGAGGATGGTTAAAGAGGTCATTGCATATGGAAGGACTGTGTGGATGACCACAGTGAGAGAGGTGAGAAAGTGTGAAATGCATCTGAACGCAACTATTGATAGAGTTTGCTACTGAGAGACAGATGAGGGAGACTCTCTTTCAGAAGTCCACTTTCTTACTTGGTCTGTAATAAAACACAAGCTTCAGTTCAGTACTATTTTTTTGTATTAATGTCTGGGATTGAGATGCTTTGGGAATTTATGTTGCTAAAGGTGGCAAATCTAATACCAAGGGTAGGCCTTATGATTGTTCAGGAAGTCCTAGAGAGACTGCTGTGAATAATAGCTATTGTGAAGAGGAAGTGGGTGAGAGAAGCCAGCATGTAGTGCTGACCAAAGGACACTCTCCAGTAAGTTAGGTTTACCTGGAAGACATTTGGATGTGAGGAAATGGAAGTTGGTTCCATGCGCTTCTGTCCTAAAGTCTTTGCGTAGGACCAATTGGAAGAGCGTTGCTCTCTCCCATCATTCACATGTTTGTGGTTTGTCTTCTATGGCCCAAGGTCCCACTGCTTCTCTGTGATAGTTCTCCTCCACAGGGAGAACTCAGAAGACAGAAAGGCAGTTGACAGGGATATAGAATGATTTTACTATCATGTGAGGGTGTCTAAGAACAGTTTTCAGGCAGATCACTCAACCTCTCTGGGCCTTGGTTTCTTAATCTGTAAAATAGAATTCTCCCAGGTTCCAATATTCCATTTTTCGAATACTTCCGGCCAATAAAATACCATTACGTGTTAACCTGACCAATTTCTATTATACATACCACAAATTAAGTTCATAATCTTTGAGATGCCTGAAGTAAGCTGCAGTATTTGAAATGAATGTTTTTCTTTTAGAGTTAGGATGCTCTATAGTGCTCAGTTAATCAGAAAATAGTTTTCTAAAAGCTTCCAAAATGTTGTTTTTGCTTGGATATTGCTTGGATATTTTCCATACCCATAGGTATGTATTTTATTTATTTTAGATTTGAACTTTGATAAAAAGCATATGACCTAATGTTACAGTTTCAAATAGCTGTTCATTTTGTTCAATTTGAAAACCAATTGCCATTATTATTTTAGTGACATAGATACCAACATGCATTTGAAAACAAATTAATGTTGATTCAAAGATTCTATATAATTGAAAACATTTGTTTTAATCTCTTTCACAAGCATTTAGGGGAAGAAAATGAAAATCCTTGCCAGTCTTGAGGTCTTTAAAAAAAATAGATCGGTTCAGAATTGTGGTTATAATTTCATTTAATGTAAATAATTTGTGGCCATAGTAATGCCATGATCTTAGGAAACTTGCTAAGTTTTTCCTTGGATTTGCATAAAACACCAATTTGATATTAAATTTGGTTTTTGCCTCTAGTTAATTTGTCAAGTCTAAACACATGCCATTTCCTCAGCAACTGCAAACAGACCTTTCAGGGTTAGGTCCAGTACAACTCAGATCTACTCCTTTTACAAGTATTTTGAAGGTTGACTAGTTTTGTTGTTACTAATTCATTTTGGTAGGGAAATTCATCCTAATTAACATTTCTTTTAGAAACATTCTGAAGGTGGGAGGCCTGGTTGGCTCAGTGGTTGAGCGCCTGCCTTGGGCCCAGGGCGTGATCCTGGAGTCCCGGGATCTGATCGAGTCCCACATCGGGCTCCCTGCATGGAGCCTGCTTCTCCCTCTGCCTGTGTCTCTGCCTCTCTCTCTATCTCTCTCTGTCTCTCATGAATGAATGAATGAATGAATGAATGAATGAATAAATGAATAAATAAATAAAATCTTAAAAAAAAAAGAATTATCAATGTATTCAACTATTTTAAATTGAGTTTCTTTCTTTATTTATTTAATTTATTGCCAGTCTGTTAGCATCGTTAATTACAGTTTTGCATATACTACTTTTCTCAAGTCAAATAGTTTAAGGAGATAAAGAAAAAGGCTACACTAAAGAAAATTAAAGCTGAATTATAAAGCACAGTAGAGTAAACTAAGCTCTTGAAAAGCATTAGGGATGCAAAAATTGTATGTCATGAAAAAAAGAAATTTTGTCATAACTTTTAGTCCAGGTTATTTTTATTTTTATGGCAGACATACACAGAGCTTTGCATACCTGTTTTTTTTATGGTCAGAAGTGGCATATAATTTATTTTGCCTTCCTCAAGAGATCAGTAGTACAGTGTCTCTTGTGTATTATGTGCCCAATAAATAAATGACTGTTGATCGAATAAAGATAGGTGATGTGCCATTAATCAATATTTGAGTTTCCTTCTAATCAGTTGAATGATTAAAAATGGAAAAAAGATCTCAGAAGTTGATACTTAATGCATGTTTTGTCTTTTTTTTTTTTTTTTAAGTCCCCATAGTCACCTAATTATCCATGTTCATTGGGAACAGGGTTTCAGAAAGTTCTAATCTAACCTGTCTCTTTTTTTTTTTTTTAAGATAAATTTTTTTTAAATTTTTATTTATTTATGATAGTCACAGAGAGCAGAGAGAGAGAGGCAGAGACACAGGTGGAGGGAGAAGCAGGCTCCATGCACCGGGAGCCTGATGTGGGATTCGATCCCGGGTCTCCAGGATTGCGCCCTGGGCCAAAGGCAGGCGCCAGACCGCTGCGCCACCCAGGGATCCCTAACCTGTCTCTTTTAGTTAGTAATTTTATGCCTTCTAGCAAAACTTTTACAGCAGTATTAGTGAAATTGACTACTTTGCGTTTACATTTTCTGCCATTGTGTCAGTGTGAGACAAAGATGAATAACTTTTGCACTGTTTAATCTGTTCTTAAGATTCAAGTATTGATGTTTTAAATTAAACTGTATAAATAATATATAAATGTATACCTGTAAAAATTAGTTTAGTAATATATAGTGAGTAAAAGGTTATGTTCTTTTCATGCATCTTAACCCATTCTACTTCATTAAGATAGCCTATTATCAAGTGTTTCGGATATATCCTTTTGACCACTTTCTATAGCATTTTATATGTATATACTAAACAACATTTTACATTTTGTCATTAATTATATTTTAGCATTGATATTAATATAGCCAACAATGTAACATTTAATCATTATTGAAATTATATCTATAGAATTCCTTCTTTTACTTGACAGTGTGTCTTATCAGGTCTTTCTATCACAGTGTATTATTCATCTACCCCAATAGTTAGTCTTGTAATCTTACAGTTGAAAAAGAAAAGGTTCCCTTTGAGCCTTTGCAGAAATAAGTTCCCTATCAGTATTACCAAACAATAAGCAAGTGTAATAATATTAGTGGCAGGCCAGTAATCTCAAGGCAAATTCAGGGTTTTGTTGTACGGCTTAAAAAAAGTTTTTTTTTATTTTTGATGTTGGTGAGATAATCTCTTTAGGCTATTAGTGACTTAGAATAATTCATTTTAGTTTTCTGATTTCTAATAACACTCACTTTAAATAAAATGATAAAATAATTGGTTAGAATTTCAGAATTAGAAGATGTCGAATCAATCAACTATGAAGGTAATTTATTTCCAGGCTCTCATGTAACAGATGACAAAATTGGTCCCTAAAATTAAATGGTTTGCTCCAGGTTGATAGTGAAGTTATGACTTTGAATCGTTCAAATCAAGAGTCTTAACACTGTACTGTGCATTGTCTTCAAGAAATGTTTTAAACATTTAAAAAGTACTACATCTAATTATATCCCATTATGTTTACCAAATTAAAACTGCGTAGATTTAATAAAAGAAAGTAGGAAACAAAATAGTTTTCATTGTTTCATAATAGAGAACATATAATGATATAACACATTTATATATCAGATTTTAATGTTGATGTCAAATGGTAGAGAGTTCATAAAGATTTCATAACTATATAGAATGATAGGAACAGAAACATCAACTATAATGAAAAACTAATATTATTCACTTGTGTGAATTTAATGCAGTATAACTAAGATTAGCAACATTTTGTATGTCTGTAAATGTATTTTTAAGGGAAAACCTAACTTATGTGTGATGATAAATCACATTACAAAGCTATCAACTGTTCCAAAAATGGTTTACTACTGACATCTGCTGGTGTAATGTGGTAATAAAGATAAAAGTATCTCCTGGAAGTAATTTCATGGAAATTAAGTGTGAGACAAAGAATCTTTGTGGGCAAAATTGTTTTTTTCAACTATCATTTACACTTACAATTTAAAAAAATGTGCTTTTGGGTTCCTTCTCCCATTGGCATTTGACCAAGTGTATTATTCTGAAAACAATATTAAACTTTATCCTTTTTATCCACGGTATGAAATTCTAACCAGAACCTCTAGCATTAGTTGTGTATCACCTAAGTTGTTTGATATGATCCTGCAATTTTTCCCCTCCTCTTTCCTGAACCTTACACATAACCTTGCAAATGCAGAGATTCAGTAACTATGTTTGAGTCATACTATTTATCCCATTTATTTGGTAACTGTAATAGAAAAGTCTGTTTGTACATGACTTATATGCATTAAATTTGTGCACACTCAAAAATTAAAATGAGATTTTTATATTAAACAAGGATTTCCTTATGAAGAGAAATGACTCTGGGGTTTTTTCCTCCCCTCCAGAACAGATGTTCTGCACTATAAAATATGGAGGAATAAAATACACTCAGTCCTGTATATTTTTTCTATTGGCACTTATTTCCTAGGTGATTGTATCTAGTCCTATGGATTTCAGTTACACTTATAAGTGAATCACACCTCTTTTCCCCAAACCTGTACAGCAGCTCCTGGCTTCATTAACATTTCCTTTCATAGATTACATTCATCTCAAACTTATCATGTTCAAAATAAAACTTTTATTTTTCTCCCCAAACCTGTCCCTCTTGTAGTCTTCCTCACTTCAGAAAATGGACATTTTACCCTTCTGTTTGTTCCAATCAAAAATATTTTAATAATCTGTAAATTTTCTCTTTCTCTTGGACTCCACATTCAAACCATCAAGAAATTCCACCAACTCTGCTTTTGAAGTGCACTTTTGATAAGTCTTAACCACTTATCTCTACCTCTACTCTACTGCCTAATGATCTGGTCAAGCCACAGTCATCTTTTAGGGGGGCCTAATTAGCCTCCTTGCTGTTAACCTTGCCTTCCTGTAGTTCCTTTTCCAATGAGGGGCCAGAGATTATGTTAAATTTATGACAGGTCTTTGTCACTCTTCTGCTGAGAACCATCCAGAGTTGTTTTTCCCATGGCTAAAGGGTCTACAAGGATTGTAGTAGACCACTCCTCTCCACCACTAGTACTGTGACCTCCTCCTGCTCTGCTCCGTTACAGTAATCTACTTCTGTGATCTCCTTCCATGCCGCACGAACTCCTCATCAGGGACTTTCTACCTGTTCTTCCTTCAGATAGATACTCGTCCCTTGTTTCTCTAAGGCTGCTGATCACATCATCCAATTTCACCTTCTTGGAGAGGCCCTTCTGAACCACACGCTGTAAAATAAGAAGGCCCAACCCCATCTCTTTCTCCTCTTCCCCTGCCTCATGTTTTGCCACAGCAATTTTCACCACCTGATGTATTCACTTGTTTTGTCGTACCTTTCCCTGACCTAGAATGTCAGCTGTATGGAAACAGATTCTCTGTTGTCTGCTGTTAACCTCCTTAGAACTAAAACTAGTGCTTACACATAGTAGGCAGTCGGTCAGTATTTGTTGAGTAAATCAGTGAGCCTTAATACATGAATGGAGAAAGTAATTTGATTTGCATTATAATAACTGAATCCATTAAATAGTGAGGCACCTTCTAAGGGGATCTTTTCTGTATAAAGCTTTCTGTGCATACCATACTTCTTACATTTAACTCAGATTACGATAGTGTTTCATAGTTAGGCTAAGGCTCAGACAGTATTTTTGGTATAAAGATGCGGGGCGATATTACTATTTTAAAGATTCTTCTTGGGGGAATAATTACTTTTTTGTTCTTTTGACATAGACATCTGACCCTCAATTACATTAACAGACCTTATACACATGAATGGAAAGAAGAATAGCCCCTTTTGAATTCAAGCTAAGACTTTATCAATATGAAGTGCTTCCCACAGGGTTTTGGTGAAAGAACCAAACTTCCATCATAATGAAATTGCAAATTCATTTGTACATGCCCTTTTTTATTTGAAAGCTACTTTTTGATGTTTGGTCTGCAATTAGATTTATTGTTTAAGGTCACAAATATGCAATCATGACTAGACCTAGTTGTCAGAACCCTTTATCTATTCAGCATTGCACAAAGATAAATGGCTATCTTTTAACAATAACATACCAAAGCCAAAATTTGTTCCCATTTGTATATAATTTTTAATCAATCTGCTGCTTTTTGTTTTCCAGTCAATAGATGCCTAGCCTACCCCCCTCACCCCCCACCTACCTAGAAATTGCCAAATTATGGGTTTTAAATTACTGAGAAACACTTTCTTCAGATGGAAAAAGATAAGTTTAAGAAGGTTAATGCTATAATTTTCCCATGCATATTTTTAGCCCAACATATGAATTCTTTTGCCTTTACCCTCATTCTGTGTGGGGTGAATAATTATGTAGTATGTTTGCTAAATTCTGTGATTACATTTCTCGCGGTCTACAGGACCATGAAGTAGATAATTTTGCTTAATTACAATGAATTCTTAAGTGTTTTAAAAGATCTCTGTACACACAAATTAAATTCTTTTCTGAGATTCTATGTGTCCTCCAGTAAAAATGTCTATATTTACACTTGTTAAGATAGGAAATGCATAAAAACATAAGAAATCTGTGTTACCTTTCATACAAAAGGTATACTGAGAGAATTGCCCAATTAGATTTGAGGCTGTACTTTTTCTCCAAGAATGTCCAGTGTCTAAAATTAACATACATTTGAGCATCATTGTATCACCAATCTCTACAGTTTCTCCAAAGGATTCTGATACTAAGTATCCAACAATTCTTTAGTAACTTTATCATACTTGTAAAACAGGCCACTAAGAGTAGCATAGTAATGTCCCCATTTTAAAATCTTGTTTAAAATTTTTTTTTCTTCATTGTCATGCAATTTGAACCTTCCCCCTAACTAAAAGGAATACACTGTTTCAGAAGGAGGTGTAAGAGAAAACCACAGCTGTTAAGTCAGAGGAACTTTTAAAATTTTTTCCTGAACTCTAACTACTCATTATTTTGTGACCTCTTGGTAGTTGCTGCATTTTGGAAGAGCCTCTACCCAGCTATGGAATAGAGAAATACCTACTCATAGAGGTGTGAAATAGTTAAATGAGACAACACATATGAAGTGCCCAAAACAATGCCCAGCAACAGTAAATACCCAATAAAAATTATTTGAACTCCTGCATCTGTACCCCCCTCCCACCCCCACCGACCTCACGCTGTTGCTCATGCTATGTTATCTGTTCTGATTGGACTTACTCAGAAGTTAAAACTCTTGAACTAAACTTGAAGCCTTTTTGTGCCTGCCGACTCTACATTGCTCTGCATTCACTGAATTAATAAGTAAGAAGTCAGGACCTTGAATTGACCTATTCATAATACCCAGCAGGTGTATATGGCCTTTTCTTCTCAACAAATTGCTCCCCCAGGGATTGGGCAAAATGAATATTCTACTCCCAGCCTTCATTTTAAGTCCACATAGAACCTTTTAGAAGATACACTTAAATTTCTCTTTGACCTGGAAATATAAGAGTTGAGCCTTAAATGTTGATTTGACATAGGAAATTTTAATCATCCTGTGTAAGATGGCTTGCTTCATTCTTTGTTGCATTTGTACTGTTCAGTTCACTGTCCTAAAAGAATTTCACGTTTTAAAAACAGTTTCAGAAAAAATTTTAATAGCTACTTAGTATACTACTCCATATCTTAAAGATTGTCACTTTATCATTTTTATTATTTTAGGTGCAAAGATGGTTTGAAAGGATTTACATTCTCTGCTCTTAGGTAAGTAGTATATTTTATTTAATTTTTAAAAAAAGTAATGTCACTTGTACATAATTACAGTAAATGTTTATCAACTCAGTTTTCTAGCTGAAAGTAATGGCAGAAATCACATTTTTATGATATTTTGTTAAAAGAATAATTTATTGGATTTCTTTTCCCTTAAAAATCAGTCAATCAACAACTATTTGGGGGGCCTATTGTAGGTCCCATATCATATCACTGGGTGTTAGGAAAGAATTATAAGAACTCTCTCTTCAAGGAGCATTAGAAAGCCAAAGCTACATATGAACAATTACTGCAAAATTAAGTACTGAATTGTGTAGTACCACATTATAGGCTTCATTAGGACAGGACTCATGTCAGACACATTTTAGATCATAAGCTTCATTAGAGTCACTAGAATCTGCTTTTCACCCTGTACTCCATCTCTTATCATAGTTACTGCCAGATGGTCATAGATACTGCAGGAACATTGGTTAGCAGCACTAGCATTGTATTTATTAGGTCACCAAGATTTTCACATGGATTAGGAAATTTTCACAACAGTTCTGTGAGATGGATATTTTTATGACCATGTGACATGAAGGAGAAATTGAGGCTTAGAAGAATACTTGACTAATTTAATGTCACATAGTGACTTCATATACTTACTTGAAACTTAATGCCTTTCCAGTTTATATCATAAATGTTCCTATTTTATTCTCCTAAGTACATATAGTAGATGCCTAGTGAAGACTAGGTATGTAGTATTTATTATAAGTATAGGAGGGAAAAACTAGGGTAGGCTTCGATACACTAGGAAAAGATTTCATATGACTATCTTATTGGATTATTCTGTGGATCAAATTAGTTAATGCATGAAAAGTGTTTAGAAATGTGCATGGCACTTAGTGCTCAAGAAATGTTGACTGTTATTGTTGCTAGTATTCTTATGGGGATAAGCCTTAAACTGCACTTGAAGGATAGCTTTAGAGAACCAGAAGGGAAAAGGAAGAACCTTCTGGGTAGATGTGAATAATGTTAGCAAAAGCATGAAAATTATAAACATGAAACATGAGATAAAAGTGGGAAAATCAACTTAATTGGTATGACAAATTTGTATTAGGGCCTGTAAAGGTTTTATTTTTAATAATGGTCAGAGCAGGGCAGGAAGACCTAAACAAACAAACAAACAAAAAAGACAAATTTGAACTTGATAAGATTGGCAGTAGAGAGTGACCAAAGAGTTTTGAGCAGAGTAGTTGACATTGTTTCAGAAAGATAAGTCTGACCACAGTATTTGGGACACTGTAAAAGAGAATCAGAAGGAAGAAAGATGAAATGATAAGGACTGAGATTTGGGCAATAGTGGAGGATTAAGAGAAAGAGGCAAAGTTTAGACTTGGCATAGAAGGAAATGAAGACCTACAGACTAATATTTTCCTTCTTCCCTTTCTCCTCCAATTCTTGCTATGAGCCAAGTATTGAAACCTAAGTACCTGGAAAAAAAGGTGTTATTAATAGAAAATCAGGTGGTATTCAAGGAAACTAGCTCACCCCACCCCATGTTGACAATAGATATCACTCACATCCATGTAAAAAAACTAGAAAACAATCCAAAGACAGGCAGAACAAACTCCACAACTAAACGTAGAAAAGAAGCTGCATCTGAGAAGTTAGAAAGGGTAGAAACAGTGATTGCGAGCTGCCCACAGGAGGGAGGGAGCTGCAGATGTAGAGAGGGAAAAGAAACAGTTTCTCATACTGGGGAGCCCAAACTGGAAGACAAATTCCTATCACATCTGGCTTTGAAAACCGGATGGGCTGAATTCCATGAGTTTGTATAACGACCAGGATTTGGAGCCTGGAGCTTAAAAAGTCAGCTGACTCAGTACTGAGCAAGATGGGAGAGTGAGTGATATTTGGGTCCTGCCCTTAAAGAGACAGCAGCCCATGGAGAGGCAACATAGAAATGACAGTTTGCACAGTGCCTGGGACAACCAGGAGGAAGATCTCTTTATACTTATTTCTAGTGTATTGTGGGACTTCTCTGGGAACAAAGGAGCTGACAGGCATCATTTTCCTCCTCTATTGCCCAGAACAAATGCAGGGCCACCTGTGGGAGACACTGCACAGACACTTGCTACCTAACCTTTTAGCAGAGTGCCTTGCACATGCATTCTGCTGGGGACTGGCCCACTCCGAGCCTGCTGACCTCAGTCCTGGGCTCAGGGCACATTTTGCTAATCTCACCCTCAAGACCCTCAAGCCCTCTTGTAGTCTTGCCTCTTTAGATCTTGCAGCTTGTCTCTCACTAACACCACAAAGAGCAAGCAAAGCCCACAACAAGCAGAGTGAGTGAAGATGTCTGGACTGAAAGAAAAAGCAACCCAGACACAACAGCAGGGCACAACACAAACAGGAGATTCTCCTGAAGTACCAGGTTCTGGTGAATATGGGACACTAAACTGCAAGGCACTAGAGAACCTCTTCTTTATAAGCTGCTACTTTCAAGAGCAGTAGGTGTAGCTGATTTTCCTAAACACAGAAACTGACGGAGAGAGATAGACAAAATGAAGAAACAGAGGAATATGTCCCAAATGAAAGAACAGGACAAAATCACAGCAGATTAAGTGAAATAGAAATGAGTATGCTTTATAGAGAATTTAAATTAGTGATCATAAAGATACTCACTGGACTTTCAGAAAAGGGTGGAGGACATCAGTGAAACCCTTGAGAAAGAGATAAAAACATAACAGAGATAAAGAACTCAATAAATGGGGGATCCCTGGGTGGCTCAGCGGTTTAGTGCCTGCCTTTGGCCCAGAGCGTGGTCTTGGAGTCCAGGGATCGAGTCCTGCATTGGGCTCCCTGAATGGAGCCTGCTTCTCCCTCTGCCTGTGTCTCTGCATGTGTCTCTCTCTGTGTCTCTCATGAATAAATAAATAAATCTTAAAAAAAAAAAGAGTTCAATAAATGAAATTAAAAATACGACAGATGCAAAGGAACCTATAAGTGACCTGGAGGATAGCATAATGGAAAGCAATCAAGCTGAATAGGTGAGAGACAAATACTGCATAATGAGAATAGACTTAAAATATTCAGTGACTCCATCCATCATAATAACATTCACATTATAGGAATCTCAGAAGGAGAAGAGAGAGAAAGGGGGGCAGAAAATGTATTTGAAGAAGTAATAGCTGAAAGCTTCTCAAATCTTGGTAGGGAAACAGGGATCCTGATTCAGAGGCACAAAGACTCTCCAACAAACCCCCAGACAATAAGGAGGTCCACACCAAGACACATAGTAATTAAAGTGATAAAAAATAATGATAAAGACTTTTATTTATTTATTCATGAGAGATACAGAGAGAGGCAGAGACACAGGCAGAGAGAAGCAGGCTCCATGCAAGGGGATGATGTGGGACTAGATCCCGGGACCAGGATTATGCCTTGAACCAAAGGCAGATGCTCAACCGCTGAGCCACCCAGGCGTCCCAATAAAGAAATAATTTTAAAGATTGTAAAAGAAAAGACAGTTACATACACAGGAAACCCCATAAGGCTATCAGCTGATTTTTCAGCAGAGACTTTACAGGCCAGAAGGGACTGGTATGATATATTCAGAGTGCTCAAAGGGGAAAATTCTGCAGCCAAGAATTTTCTATCCATCAAGGCTGTCACTTGGAAGAGAAAGAGTTTCCTAGACAAACAAAAGTTAAAAGAATCCATGACCAGCCCTACAAGTAATGCTAAGAGAGACTTTGTAAGAGGAAAACAAAAACCATAAATAAGAGTAAGAAAAAAGCAGGAAGCACACACACCCACAAATAAGTAAATCTATAAAAGTCGGTCAAGAGAAGCACAAAATAAAAGGATGTAAAATATGATACCAAGTATCTGAAATGTGGAGAGGGGAGGAGTAAAGAATGAGTTCAAAGGTAAGTGACCATTGGCTAAACATAGACTGCTATCTGCAGAAGATGTTATAAATAAACCTAATGGTAACCACAAGTCAAAAACAGTAATCGTAAAAATGAAATAATAAGGAATCCAAATATTTTGCTTAAGAAAGCCAACAAATCATGAAAGAAGAGAGCAAGAGAAGAAAGGAACATAGAGTAACTATAAAAATAGGGGCACCTGGGTGACTTAGTGGTTGAGCACCTGCCTTTGGCTCAGGTTGTGAGACCTAGGGGTCCTAGGATCAAGTCCTCATCAGGCTCCCCATGGGGAGCCTGCTCCTGTCTCTGCCTATGTCTCTGCCTCTTTCTCTGTGTCTCTCATGGATGGATGGATGAATGAATGAATGAATCAATCAATCAATAAATAAATAAATAAATCTTAGGAAAAATAATAAGCTTAAGTAACAAAATGGCAATTATTGCATGCATATCAATTAATTACTTTGAATGTAAATGGACTAAATGCTCCAATCAAAGCACATGGTGATGGAATGGATAAAAAAGCAAGATCCATCTATATGCTGCCCACCAGAGACTCATTTTAGACCTAAAGATGCATGAAGACTGAAAGTAAAGGGATGGAGAAACATTTATCATGCAAATGGAAGTGAAAAGAAAGTCTGAGCAGCAACTTATATTGACAAAATACATTTTCATACAAGGACTATAACAAGAGTTAAGGAAGGACACTATATAATCATAAACAGTACAATCAGATAAGAAGGTATAACAATTGTAAATATCCATGAACCAACATGGTTCATAATACATAAAGCAGTTTATAACAAAACATAAAGAAAATAATCAATAGTAATACAGTACTAGTAGGGGAACCTCAACACCTCATTTACATCAATGGATAGATCATCCAAGCAGAAAATCAACAAAGAACCAGTGATTTTGAATGACATATCGGACCAGATGAAGCTAACAGAGTCAAAACACTCCATCTTAAGACAGCAGGATGCACACTGTGTTCAAGTACATGGAACATTCTCCAGAATAGGTCACATATTAAGTCACCAAACAAGTCGCAACAAATTCAGAAAGATTGAAGTCATAAAATTACATATTTTCTGACCACAATGCTATGAAATTGGAAATCAAGCACAAGAAAAAACATGAAAAGCACATAAATACATGGAGGTTACATAACATACTACTAAACAATAAATGGGCTGACCAGGATATCAAAAATGAAAAAAAAAATACATGGAGACAAATGAAAATGCAAACACAGCAGTCCAAAATCTGGGATACAGTCAAAGCTGTTCTAAGAGGGAAGTTTAGCAATATGGGCCTACCTCAAGAAGCAAGAAAAATCCTAAATAAACAACCTGACCTTACAGCTAAAGGAACTAGAAAAAGAACAACAAACAAAACCACAAACCAGGATAAGGTAGTGAATAATAAAGATTAGAGCAGAAATAAAGTAGAAACTGAAAAAACAATAGAACAGGTCAGTGAAACCAAGAGCTAGTTCTTTGAAAAGATCAACAAAATTGATAAACCATTAGCCAGGATTCACAAAAAAGAAAGAGGACTCAAATTAATAAAATTATAAATGAAAGGGGAGAAATAGTAACTGATAGCACAGAAATACAAAAAGATTGTAGGAGAATGTTAATGTATGTGCCAGTAAACAAAAGTCCAGGACCAGATGGCATCACAGGAAAATTCTACCAGACATTTAAAGAAGAGTTAACATCTATTCTTTTTAAACTATTCCAAAGAATAGAAGAAGGAAAACTTCTTAATTCATTCTGTGAAGCCAACATTACCCTGATACCAAAACTAAAGGTGCTACAAAAAGAACTATAAGCCAATATCTCTGGTGAACATAGATGCCAAAATTCTCAACAAAATATTAGCAAACTGAACCCAATGATACATTAAAAAATCATTCACCAGAATCAAGTGGAATTTATTCCTGGGGTGGAAGGGTGGTTCAGTATTCACAAGGTAATCAATGTGATTCATCATATCATTAAAAGAAGGAATAAAAACTACATGATCATTTCAATGTAAAATGCAGAAAAAGCATTTTACAATATAGAGCATCCATTTATGATAAAAATCCTCAATAAGATAGAATTAGAGGGAACACCACAACATAATAAAGGCCATAAAAAAAATCAACACCTAATATAATACTCAGTGATGAAGAATGGAAAACATTTCCCCTAAGATCAGGAACAAGACAGGGATGTCCATTCTCGCCATTCATATTTAACATTAGTACTGAAAGTCCTAGCTACAGTGATCAGAAAAGAGGAAAGAAGAAAAGGCATCCAAGTTGGTAAGAAAGAAGTAAAGCTTTCTCTATTTGCAGATGACATGATACTATATGTAGAAAACCTTAAAGACTTCACCCAAAAAACTGCTGCTACAACTGATAAAGGAACTCAGTAAGATTGCAGGATACCAAATCAACATATAGAAAATCACAGTATTTTTATATACTAATAATGAAGCAAAAGAAAGAGAAATTTAAAAAGCAGTCTCAATTGCATCAAAAATAATAAAATGGGAGTAAACTTAATCAAGGAGGTAAAAGACTGAAAAGCTATAAAATATTGTTAAAAGATGTTGAAGATGATGCAAACAAGGGGAAGATAATCTGTGCTCATGGATTGGAAGAACAAATATTGTAAAAGTGTCCTTCCCAGAGCAATCTACAGATGTAATGTATTCCCTATCAAAATGCCAACATTTCCACAGAACTAGAACAAATAATCTGAAAATTTTTCTGGAACCACAAAAGTCCCTGAATAGCTAAAGCAGTTTTGAAAAAGAAAAGCAAAGGGTCCCCTGGGTGGCTCAGTTGGTTAAGCTCAGTCAGGTTAAGACCTGACCTTTGGCTCAGGTCATGATCCCAGGGTTCTGGGACGCCTCCCCCCTCATCAAGCTTCCTGCTCAGCAAGGAGCCTGCTTCTCTCTCTCCCTCTGTCTGTTGCTCCCCCTGCTTGTGTACGCAGGCTGTCTCTGTCAGATAAATAAATGTTTAAAAGAAAGAAAGAAAGAGAGAGAGAGAGAGAGAGAGAGAGAGAGAGAGAGAAAGAAAGAAAGAAAGAAAGAAAAGAAAAGAAAAGAAGAGAAGAGAAGAGAAGAGTTGGAGGTGTCATAATTCCAAACAAAGCTCTAATAATACGTAGGCTCTCTCTGTCAGATAAAGAAAGAAAGAAAGAAAGAAAAAAGAAAGAAAGAAAGAAAGAAAGAAAGAAAGAAAAAAGAAAGAGAGAGAAAGAGAGAAAGAAAAGAAAAGAAAAGAAAAGAAAAGAAAAAAGAAAAGCAGAGTTGGAAGTGTCATAATTCCAAACAAATCTCTAATAATCAAAACAGTATGGTATTGGCACAAAAATAGGTACATAGATCAGTGCAACAGAATAGAAAACCAGAAGTAAACTTTACACAATTATATGGTCAGTTAATCTTTGACAAAGCAGGAAAGAATATCCTGCTTTTTGTGGGAGTGCAAACTAGTGCAGCTATCCTGGAAAAGAGTATATAGGAGATTCCCCAGAAAGTTGAAAATGGAACTATTCTACAGTCTAGTAATCACAGTACTGGCTATTCACCATATTCACAAAAAATATGGAAACATTAATTCAAAGAGATACATGTACCCTTATGTTTATTCCACATTATTTACAATAGCTAAATTATGGAAACATCCCAAGTGTTCATCAAGAGATGAATGGATAAATGGATGTGGTGTGTGTGTGTGTGTGTGTGTGTGGAGTGTAATGGAATATTATTGAGCCACAAAAAAGAATGAATCTTGCCATTGCAACAACATGGATGGAGCTAGCCAGAGAAAGACAAATACCACATTATTTTACTCATATGTGTAATTTAGGAAACAAAACAAATGAGCAAAGGGGGAAAAAAAGAGAAAGACAAACCAAGAAACAGATTCTTAACTATAGTGAACACACTGATGGTTACTACAGGGTAGATGGGTGGGGGATGGATGAAATAGGTGAAGGGGATTAATAGTACACATATCTTCATAAACACTAAATAATATATGAAATTGTTGAATCAGTGTGTTGTACTCCTGAAACTAATATAACATTGTATGTTAACTATGCTGGAATTAAGATAGAAAACTTAATAGAAGAATTTGCATTATTAAAGAAATGGCTGTCAACATTTTCTAAGTATTCATATTTTAAGAGCCTGTTATTTATAAAGCATAAGATCTTATGTAAATTTTGAAAAATATTATTTCAAATGATAAATACTCTCCAAAATGTATTTGTGTATCAACAGAATCAGGGTTTTTTTTTCCTTATTGTCTTGTCTTTTTTTAAGGTGAAAATGCCTCACATTGTACTCTTTTCTTTAGATTTATTGTAGGGAAGGAAGAAATTCCCACACATTCTTATTCACCAGAAGCAGCATATGCAAAAGTGGAACAAAAAACAGAGAAACATGAAGAAAAGCCAAGAAGAATGAATATAATTGCTCTAATCAGGAAACTTGTGGATTCAGTGTAAGTTTTTTATCTTAATATTTAACATTGTCACGGTTTTATATGATGTTTTATATATATATATATATTTTTTTTTTTTTACATCAGAAACAGTGCATAGAGGTGTATAAAAGACAGAGAATGGGCAAGTCAATGTTAATCTATTATTTTTGTCTGGGCTATAGACCATCTCTGCCTTTAAAATAGATTTGTATGAATATGTAATAATTTTCTATGTCAAACCTAGGCACAGTTGCAGGTGGCTAGAGTGGGGAACTTTAGGAAATAGGTTGCTAATCAAATATGCCAAGTGTGGAAAGGAGAAAGAAAACTTCTGGGACATATTCAAGAAGATACAGGAATAATAAGGAGTAAGCTTTACATTTAAGAGTAAGAGTAGAAACATTTGTCTCTTTTAAGAGTAGAAATTTTCAGGGCTTTGGAAATGGAATAAAATATCTTTATTTGTATATTATACAAAAAAGTCTGAATTTCTTATAAATAATATTTTTATTTGAGTATAGATATTTTAAGAACATTAATGATTTAAAATTAGAACATCAGTTAGTAAAAATAATCTTGGTAATGATATTTTAGAGAGTGTTGAGTGAATAGCCAATATATAAAGTTAGGGATCAGTTGTGGGAAGATGAGTCTTAGACTCTCATTTCACCCCTGCTGGCTTTGTGACTTTGGGCAAGTGATTTAACCACCTTGGATTCTGAAGGTCCTATGTACAGAGAGATACACACACACACATTTATATACACACCCAGACACACACACACACACACACACACACACCACCTCTTCTTTATCCATTCATCGATGGACGCTTGGACTGCTTCCATAATTTGGCTGTTGTAAATAACATTGCAGTCAACATGGAGGTGCATATATCCCTTTGAATTAGTGTTTTATAATTTTTGGGTAAATACCCACTAGTGTGATTACTAATAAACTTCTTAAGTTCGAAAATAGTTATGGATCACCTGAGTGGAGAAAAGAGGCAGGGAATCCCTGTTCGTGGAAATCATATCACCAAGAATCGGGGGAATGCAGAGAATGTATTATGTGGGTGAATGATGCCTTGGGTATCAGAACTAATCAGGTCATGCATGGCAGAACTTGTCCAACTGGCCACAGTGAGTCCACTGCTATGAAGGCAGATGCAGGGTAATACATCAGCAGAGCAGATAAGACAGGAAATGGGTAGTCTAGGATTTGAGAAATTTTAATAACAGACTAAGGGAAGATTAAATGACAGTATAGCTGATACCAGTACTTGACTTCACTAGCAAAGATAGTCTAACGATTTCTGTGTAGTTCCAGTAGCACTGGCTGAGGAATGTCTTTGAAGAGGACACTTAAAGTATGAAGAGTGATGGTTTACATACAGCCACCCTTCTCTGATTTACCTCTTTGAGGCCCCAGCTTTAACCACTCAACTTCACATGGCCAGATATGCCCCATTGATGACATAAGTAGAAACTACTGCTGTCACCCTGTCTGTGAAAGGCTGCCTGTATACTCCAGCTGTGCTGAAGAATTGGATTTCCGAAAGGGTTTTGCTAATCAGTGTGCAAATGCAATTATAGAGATTTGGAGCCAGAATATCACTCTATGACTTATTATTACAAATGAGAAAGTTAATCTGTTCCAGCCATGAAGATAATTAATGAACTGCAGTCTGCAAGAGTTATAAAGACAACTCATTTTGGAACATGAATGCTTCAAAGAGAAAGGGGGAGAGCTAGACCCATTTAGATATTTTACTTACTTTTTTATGCCTCAAGTGAATCTGTAGTCCTGGAGTCAACATACGAAATAATTAAAAATCCGTATGTCTTGAACAGTAGTCCCCCCGGCAGAATCATTTACTAAACACTAGAGGACCAAGTGGTTTGCATTTCAAACACAAATAACCTACTTTTGAATTCCCGCATGATCTATTACTATATTTATTTTAAAAACTAAATTTTGAATTTTAATACTATATCATGTTTCTTTTCCAGATGTTTTCTCTCAAATATAATTAAGTATAAATTCCTGTAACCTGAGCACTTTCTCATTATGATTGTTGCTCAAGTACTGACTTCCTGGATGATTTATGTCCTTTATATTCTACAGTAAGCAACTTAAAGCTTCTAGAAGATTTGGCAGAGTATAGAGATAATATATACATATTTTTCATATTTAGTCACAAATATTTACCAATGTTTTTTTTCTGTTCCACATTTAAGTATTTTGACTGCAGTCATATATTTTATGCCGTGTCAAATGGTGAACTAAAAAGAAAACAAATGTTATTTTTGCTTTTTTATGTCCCAAAAAATCAAAAGATGCACATATTTAGAAACAAGTAGGTAATGTTTTCTCCTTTTTTGGTTAGAGAACTTTAAGCACATCTACGTACACGCGCATCATTTATTATTTTTGTTTTATTTCAGATGTAAGCACGGACCAAGGCATAGATGTTGCAAACACTATGAAGATAATTGCATCTCTTATTGTATTAAAGTAAGTATATAAAAGTATCACTATTAGCTCTGGGGATATGTATAAAAATAATTTTTTAAAAAAATTATTTATTTGAGAGAGAGAGAGAAAGCAACAAGGGGCAGAGGGGCAAAAGAGAGGGAAAGTAGACTCCCCGCTGGGTACAGAGCCAGATGCTGGGCTCAATCTCAGGACCTGAGATCATGACCTTAGTCAAAGTCAGACATCCACCAGCTGAGCTACCCAGGTACCCCATATAGAATCTTTTTAATTAAAACATGGTTTCAAAGTAGATGGAAAAATGGATAATAATTGCTATCATTCTTTGCGTTTGACTTGAAGAATAAGAAATTTGTGAAAAATAGGTGACAATTTATCTTTTAGTATTCATTTACCAGATCCTTGGTTAAATAATTTTAAAATTCGCTTATTTCAAGATTAGTGTAAAACTTTCAAAGTGGAAGAGAAGGTTAAAGAACAGCAAAGAAAGACAGAAAAATAGTTACTAAAATTTGCACTTCATACCATATTTTCATTAGAATACATTTTGGGGACACCTGAGTAGCTCAGTGGTTGGGCACCTGCCTTTAGCTCAGGTTGTGATCCTGGAATTCTGGGATCGAGTTCCACATTGGGCTCCCTGCAGGAGGCTTGCTTCTCCCTCGCCTGTCTCTGCCTCTCTCTCTCTCTCTCTGACTCTCATGAATAAATAAATAAAGTCTTTAAAAAAAAAAAAAAGAATACATTCTAGAACAAGGCCCCTGGAGTATACTGTGTATGAGTGAATCAGCAGTATCACACATATGCTGTGCATAATCTGGTACGGTGGCATTTGGTGTTGGACTTGCAAAGCTGTTACATTTTTTAAGGCATGGAGATAACTGGAGCATGTCCACAGTTGCTCTACAGTAAGGAAGTCAGCTCTGCCCGCTGGCATAAATTCCTCACTCCCTAATATGTTAGTGTGCCAGTGTGTCTCTCCTCGCCCTTCCCCATCCTGTGCCTGTCATCCCCCATCCTCCATCACCACCCAGTCTGGGAAGGAAGTTATTTTCGTTGCAGATAGTCTGCCACAAGTGTGGCCACCTGCTACAAGTTCTTTAACAACCCTGATCTTCAAGAAATTTATGTTCTTTCTCATCATACCTAGTTCCCACTCAGTTGATACCGAGCAGTTGCATAGCACCCTAAAAGACTGCCTTCCGGCACCCACTCTGGAAGGGAGGGATTGTATCACATTAGTGCTTAAGAGTGTGAATGCCTGTGGTCTGATGTTGCTGCTGGCATGTGCCCAAGCCAACACTACCCTTAGGGTCCCTGAAGATATGACTGGAGGTTAAATCGTTAGAGGATTTTTTCAGTTGTGTGGTGATGCACTCCTCCCAAGTCTGATTTCCTGCCCCACTTGAATGTCGGGCGTGGAGGTGTGGGGGAAGCAGTGTTGCTGGCAGCCTCAGGCTGTGCCAGCTCCCAGACAGGAGTTGATTTCCTCCAACTGGACATAATTCTAATTTAAGGGGTAACTTCAAGGAGGGAGCTAGGAAAAATACTCTGGTTAAGTCAGAGGTATTTGAGAAAGTTTGGGAAGAGGGGAAGTGATATTAAAAAAATATACCTATGTGAGAAAGTTGGGAGGGAATTACCGAGGAAGGAAGACATTGTTTCAAATGTGTACCAGTCCTATATACCTGGCAATTTATCTATAAATTGGAATATTGTCCATGAATGTAAAATTATTTGGAGACCTGGAAGTGAAGAATTTACACTACATATAGAGTAAAATATTTTTGCCAGTGCACCTCATTATTCTATCAGCTCAGTTATACCATAGTTAAATCATATCCCTGAGTAAATATTCATGTGAATTAGCCTTCTCCTCAACTCAGTATGCTCCATTCATACATTTTGTTGGTGCCTCATAACTGCCAGTCTCTGTTTTGTTTTTGTGCTTTCTGTTGAAGCAATCTGAAATGCTTCCTTCATGCAAGCTCCTTCTCTTTTCTGTTTAAGTGTCACATCCTCTGTCACCTTCCCTTACCATCCAATTTAATACAGGTTGCCTGTTAATTTCCCTCCTAGAGTCTTAATCATTTCCTGCACAACACTCAATGTAACCTGTAATTATTTTATTTATTAATTTATTTGCTCTTTCTCTAATGAGCATGAAGCTCCATGAAGGCAAGAACATTGTGTCCTCTCCACCACTTTCTCCCCAGTTGGCACATAAGAGGCCTTCAGTGTATATTTTCTGAATACATGAAAGGGTGAATGGATGGAAGGATGAATAGATCTCCTGAAAATAGCATGGAGAGATTGAACATGAGTGTGATCTTTGAATCCTTAGCTGAATATTGTTAAGATTATTAATGGCAAGATAAACTGTGAACACTTCATACATTAAACGTATACTAGGCACTTTCAGTTAAGAAAATGCATGGTAATTTATGCTACTTGGTCAGACAATTTAATTTTCATGTTTTAGCCAAGTATTAGATAGTTTCAGGTAAATTAACAAATGTTTCTTCGTAGTAATTCAGTTTTTTTCTAATAAAGAAGGCTGCTATCTGGAAGATACAAACCTGACCTTTGGAACTTAGCAGGAATGTAGACATTTTTCCATCCCAGTAGTGGTGAGAGAGGAGGAGAATGGGAGACCAGTATTATAGTGTATTGGTTGAATCCCATAAAATACTGTTCTTTTATATAACATTTGCTTTTATGCTAATTGGAATTTTTCAGTCTCTCAGTGTGAAGTGACGTTTAAATTTCATTGCCTTAAGTACTGAAATGAAATTGATCAATACTTGTCTTCCTCTCTGTTCCCTTTTGCACTATAAATAGTTGCAGATAATACAAAAATATGTTGGCAGCAAATATGACTTTGTAGTGGATTTGTTTTTTCAAGTTTTGTTTAGTATATCTTAAGGCTACCATTTCTTAGAGATGTTTTAGCCTGGCACAGTTGAGCATAGAAATAAAAACCTAGGTATAATGATTTTTTTTTTTTAACCGGGAGAATTATTTTAACCCATTTAAAAAGTTGATACCAAAGGTCTAAAAATAAAATTATTTTCTTCTGTCAGAAGAATTCCTACTTATTAAGTAGAGTTCTCTGTTAAAATTTCTAAGCAATAATTGGTTTTATTAACTGCTTTTTTGGAATTTTAGCACTTTTGTTCCCAAAATTCAGTTGCAGTTTAGGAATTATAAATCCTATTTTAACAATATTAACAAGATGTCAAGAACTGAAATTTTGATGCACAGACAAGCTTGGCCAGTGCTTGTGAGACTTTCAAAGTTTTGGAAATCAAAGAAAGTATAGTCACTGAAAAAATTTATCCTTATTTTAAGGTAATTGTTTTAAAATTGAGGTCTTTAAGACTTAATTTTGAAAATACTTTGATATATACTTGTGTGATTTATTTACTTATTTATTTTGAGTTCTGTTTGGATTCTGCTATAGTAAAATTCATATCTTTTGAACTTAGAAATTTGTATGTAAATTAAAATCTATCCCAATGTTTTCTAGGGTTTCATCAGAATGTTCAGTGTGGGATACTTGATCCAGTGTTGTCTCCGAATTCCCTCTGCTTTCAGGCATCTGTTTACACAGCCATCCCGGCTATTTTCTCTTTTCTACAATAAAGAAAACTTCCAGCTTGGAGCTTTTCTGGGCTCTTTTGTTAGTATATACAAGGTAAGGCTTTCAGAAGAGGAAAGAAAAATGGGAAATAAATAACATGGCTCCTATCAGAATGAGATATGACCTTTACCCATCTGTCATTTTTTTTCTTTCTATTGTATTCATAAATATCTTAACATCTCCAAATACACACAGTATATTGGGAATTGAGGAAAAGAGAAAGGAAAAGAGAAATTTCTTCTTTTAAAAATGTTACTTAATGTCCTTGAAAATGTAGACATATTTGCATTTATACATAATACTAAAAATTCTCAAAGACTTACAATTTTTTGGTCAATAATTGAAGATACTGAAAAAATACAAACTTTTTACTATTTCCAACAGCAAAAGTGATATTAATATATATGGTCTATTTGTATTTCTTAATCATACTTACTGTCTGGTTATTAGTTTAAACATATTTCAGACGCTTCCAGCTGATATCAGCACTCGGATAGAACCAGTGAAGATTTCCTTTTGTAACTTATATAAGCAATGACTTAGTATCCCTCTTAGACCTACTCAGTATTCTTACTGCATTCTCTCAAAAAACTGTAGTGAACATTCTTCTACCCCTGTCTGCATGTTCCTGTAAACATAACCTACACATGTATAAGCTTACACCTAAGCGCATATGTAGGGATCATCCATGAAGTAGTACTCTGAAATTTTAAGTAGTGATGTTTGTGTAATAGGAATCACTCAAATATAAATCATATTACTGACATTTTATTAACTATCAGAAATTTACATTCTAAATCTAAATGTAGATTCCAGATGGTAAAATGTGTTAATTAAGGGTAATTGTACACACGCACACACACACACATATACACTTTGTTCTCAAACTAAAAAAATAAAAATTAATACTGGGAAACTTGATTTTTGGAGTCAATTTGGATAAGATGGTTATGTATCATTTTATGTAAAAGTTTACTTATAAAAGGTAGATATGGGGGAAGTATTTTGAAATGGGCAGGAGAATAGAAGCAACAAATGATAAACTACAGTTAATTACTTGTTAGAAATATTAGTAATATTGAAAGTATTTTCAATGTTGTTTGACTAGGAAACATTACTAATGTTTTTGAACACATAAGAGCTAATAGGACAGAACTTTGGCAATTATATGTTTATATTCATATTCTTTTTTGTTTCTCATGTCATAGAGTTTGTATTTATTCTTAACGTAAATTCTTGAGTGTAACACTCAAGGAGTTACATGTTGATTATCTTCAACATTTTTATCCCAGGTTGGTTATTCTCCACCATCTAGCATATCTCAGAGCATGTTTTTATTTGTATGCTTTAATTTCTGTTACTATTTAATTGTTCAGTTAATACAAACTAGTGGCATTAAACTACAGAAAAATACACCTAGGTCAGAAAATGTCTTATAAAAAATAATAATACAATGTATTCCAAAGCCACATGCAATTTAAAATTGTCAGTGCTGTTAGCATATTTTTGAGAATGTAATTGAGAAAAGGACAGGGAAACAATCCATATTTCTTCTGTGTCTTCTTAGTGAACTTTTTTCATTTTGTAATGTTCCTCTTTATTCCTGGTAACATTCTTGCTCCAGAGTCTGCAGTGCCTGATATTAATACAGCTAGTCCAGTTTTCTTTTGATTATATTTGATATATAGTCTTTCTATTCTTTTGCTTTAATCTTTCCATGTCTTCAGTTTATTTATTTTTTTAATTTTTTTTCCATGTCTTCAGTTTAGAGGTAGATGATAGATGTAGATAGTTCTTCCTTTTAGATAGATGTAGTTGGTTCTTCCTTTTAATCTAGTTGGATAATCTCTATTAATTGGTATGTTTAGACTATTTACATTTAATATACTTTTTGATATGGTTTAGTTTAAATCTCTCTTCTTGCTAGTTTTGTATTTAACCCACTTTTTTTTCCCTTTTTCTATCTCCTAGATTTTTTTATTTCTTATATTTTACTTTTATTAATTTTTAATTTGTTTTGTATTCTTCACTATTGGCTTACTATTTATACCTCTTTTTAAATTTAGTGAATGCCTTAGCATTTAGAGTAAACATTTAAAATTCATTAGTTTTTTTCAAATATTATACCACCTCATGCATAGTGTAAGAATCTTACAACACTAAAAAAAAAAAAGGAAAAAAAAAAAAGAATCTTACAACACTGTACTTCAGATTCCTCCTTCTCATCCTTTGTGGTATATACATTTATCTTTTCATGTGTTGTAAACCCCACAATACATTGTTACCATTTTTGTTTTAGACCAGGAATCTGAAAATGTTTTCTGTAAAGGACTAGGTGATAACTGTTTTAAGCTTTGTGGACAATATGGTTGGTCTCTGTCACAACTGCTCAGCTCTGTGGTTGTAGTGTGAAAGCAACTATAGGCAATATATAGATAAAGGAGCTATATTCTAGTAAAACTGTATTATACTTTAATTACAATATGATAGGATTTTTACATGTCACAGAATCTTTTTCTTTTATTTATTTCATCCATCGAGAAGTATCAAAATATTCTTAGCTCATGAACCATATAAAAACAGGTGCCAGGGCAGATTTGGCTAGTGGGCCATAATTTTCTGACACTGCTTTAGACAGTTAATTTATTTTTATTGAAATAACATTAAAAAATGTCTTCTAAATTTATCTTCATTTTGGAGCTCATTTCTTTTTACAGATCTAAACTGGCATTATATTCATTCTGCCTTCAGAACTACCTTCTAACATTTTTGGTAATGTAGGTCTGTAAGGTGATGAATCTTCTTGGTGTTTATCCACCGGAGAAAGCCTTTATTTCATCTTCATATTGAAAATATCTTCTCTGAGCTATAGAATTCTTTTCTCCTTGTTAGAGTGGGAGTGACTACATCGAAGCAAAGTAGAATTTATGCTTTCATTATGAAAAACCATGACAATAAAAATGTTATGTATAATTTCTTAGTAGAGTCTGTCCAGAACTCTGAATAACTTTATAGCAGGTTATTGTTGATAATTTTTCCAATCATATATTTAGTTTGATTTAGAGAAGATTACCAGTTTGCCTCCACAGTCAGCTAGTGACTCACTCATTATAGATGTTACATGCATCTTGTCTAGAAATGAAACAACTGAAGTCATTGCATTTTCTTCTTGATACAGGGTACTAGTTGCTTCCTACGCTGGGTCAGAAACCTGGATGATGAACTGCATGCTATTATAGCTGGTAAAGCAATGATAAATTAAAATTATTATTGTATCAATCAGTAGTAGGGATGATGCAGAAATAGTTTCCAAATTCATCTGATTTCTGTGTAACTCTCTTTCTCTGTAATAGAATCCCTATTGAGGCACTAGTCCAAATATTTTATATTTCCAAAGTTTAACTTATCAAGGCATTCTTGCCACCTGGTGTTTTGAATTGGCAGTATAATGACTTGGTTATCTGCCCTGCAAAAGGCCAGAAATCCTAGGACTGAGTCATAAAAGAACATAAAACATAAAAAATTTTGTGACTAATAGAAGTGCTGTTCTGTTTCTTAAAGTATTCTGTTTTTGCTATTGGCACATGACATGTAGTTTAATAAAACATATTTTTATTTTTTAGAAACTTAAATAATTTCGTGAAAAGTAAGACATAAGATTAACATTTTTACAGGTAGCAGCATACAAGCTACTTGTTAAATTGACATGTTAGTTAAATTGACAATTTTCAGATATTTATTAGTAATACACCTGCTTATAGTACTCCAGTCCTCCCCCTACCTTGGTCTTCCATTTATAGAACGAAGGTACTGCTATGGAGAGAATTGTGATGATAGCACTAAAAGTAATTTGAGCTGTTAGAAGAATAGATTGATAAATATTTCCACTTAAAATCAGAAATGATATCAATAGCCTTTAAAAATTCTTTTTGAAGATCATTTTATTTGTCAAGACTACTGTTGTTTTTAAAGTTAAATTTAGAATGTGAAGTTTCTTGTAATATGTATATCAGAACTATGTGTTCCTAACTCTGAAGGTCGATTTCTTAATTTAAAAATATATGATACCCACAAATCTACCCCATTTTAATGTGGTCAAGTCTATTACTGTCCTTAATTTGTATAACAAAAGAGTGCTACAGATAATTCTGTCTTACTTAAGTGAATTGACATTTCTGAGTGACTTAACTAACAAATACTTTGAGATTTGATCAGTTTTGCTTTATTTGTTATTTCAGGGTTTTTGGCAGGAGTATCAATGATGTTTTATAAAAGTACAACAATTTCCATGTATTTAGCTTCCAAATTGGTGGAGGTAAGCAAACATTTTTTGTGCAAGTAAGCTTCTAAATGGATATAGAGCTTTTCTAGCTGGTTTCATAGCGAATTTATATCCCAATTACAAGAGCAAATCAATCCTATAAAAGTATTTACAAAGTCACTTCTTCTGTTTCTTCTTTTTTAACGTGTGTTTTTTTCAAATATACACAAGTGTAGAAAGAATAAAGTAACTAATCGTCATGTACCCATCATACAGCTTCAACAGGTAACAGCATTTGATCAATCTCATTCCATCTGTACTGTCCCAACCCCACAAGTACTAAATTACTGCGTAGCAAATCCCAGACATCATATCACTTCTTCCAACTCAGAATAGAGACTCCTTAAAGAATAAGGCTACAGGATAAAGACTCCTTAAAAACAAATAGATCAGTGGTAATACCAAAGTATGATCAAAATACTATCCTCATACATTTAAAAACCTAGTAATTCTTTAATAATTAATATATATACAATTAGAGCTTATATTCTCACTGCTTGTCTCTCAGATGTCTTTTTGCAATCTTTTTGTTTTAATTGGGATCCAAAGTCTCTTAGTTTTTAATAGCAACTCTCCTCCCCTCCACCCACCCCCACCGCCCCCATCTTTTTTTTTTTTTTTTTTTCCTTGCCATTTATTTGTTGAAGATCTAGGTTATTAGTTCTGTGGAATTCTCACTTCCGGATTTTGCTGATTGTAGCTTCACTGGTGGTATTAACATGTTTCTTTAACCCACATATCTCCTGTAAACTGTTAATTAAATTTAAAGGCTTAAGCAGTTCAGGTTCAATTTTTAGAAGGTAGAAGGGGACAGAAATAGCTCACATTTACTATGTGTATGAATTCCCATTGCACCACATTGGGAAGCACAGAAATGTCTGGTTGTCTCCCTTTTCAAGATGATAAGATTGGTCAGTGGGCTCAGTGTTAATAGAGCTAACATAGGCTCCCTATTAGGCTTCCACCTAATTGTTTTAGCAGCCATTTAATAATCATGGTAATAATCATTTACTATTACATTGAGAATTGCAAAATGGTCATAATCTGTTATTATTTCTTCTTAGTAGTTCTTAGTGAGAATTCTTTTAAAAAGAACTTTCCCTCTTCCAGTGTTACTCTGAAATAGTTTACTCACAAAGTGATAATAATATGCTTGATTACTTCCCTTTATTTACTGGTGTTCAGAATGAATTAGTCTCTAGCATTCTGCAAAATTGACCTCTGAGTCCTTATTTTCAAGTGGCATTATGAAGACCTGATTTTTAACATATTTGATTTGTTTCCACCAGTCATTGCAGTCCTTGCCCTATCTTTGACCATGACAGCCTCTTCCAGTTGACTCCTGTTTCTAAAGATTTATTTATTTATTCATTTTTATGATAGACATAGAGAGAGAGAGAGGCAGAGACACAGGCAGAGGGAGAAGCAGGCTCCATGCTGGGAACCCGACGCGCGACTTGATCCCGGGACTCCAGGATCACGCCCTGGGCCAAAGGGAGGCACTAAACCACTGAGCCACCCAGGGATCCCCTTGACTTCTGTTTCTTTTTTACATAATGCCTGTATCTCTGATAGCTTTCTTGCTTTGTGATAAAACATGTTCCAGGCTCATCTTAGACAATTCCTGCCCCAGCCAGAGAGTCAGCCTTTTATCCAATGGCCACTAGTTTCTTTTGGTGGGAAATGGTATTTAGAGACTTCAATTTGGATACTAGAAGTTTCTTGCTCCTCAGCTAGCCAAGGTTTCTTGGCTTTATCATTCTTTCTAGAGAATCCTTTTTTCCCTCCTTTTTTTAGAGATAGAGAAAATAACGAGCACATTGATATTTCCAATTCAAAGTTAAGATTACAGATTTATTTGATTTTCTTAAAAATTTTATCTCATTGAGGGATGCCTGGGTGGCTCAGTGGTTGAGGGTCTGCCTTCAGCTCAGGATGTGACAGGGTCCTAGGATTGAGTCCCACATTGGGCCCCTCATGGGGAGCCTACTTCTTCCTCTGCCTATGTCTCTGCCTTTCTCTGTGTGTCTCTCATGAGTAAATAAATACAATCTTTAAACACACATACACACACAAAAGGAAAAAAAAGAAAATATCCTTTAGCTAGCAAAAATATATTCTTTGACACGGGAAATCTAGTATTGGGATCTAGTTTGTAAAAGATGTGTTTTATAGCTGCTTCCCTAATTGGTTAGAGTTTTTTAAGCCAAGCAATGGCATAGATGTTCTCTTTTATCAACAAGCCATATTTGATCTTGGCAAAACAAACTGTATATAAAGTGTGCTGATGAGAATTTTTTTTTTTCAATTCAGGAAATTACAAATTTAAGCTTACTGTGTCCTTTGTGGAATTAGTGACTGTGGTGTAATGGATATTTTCCTCTGATTGAAGTTAATTTTTTATTAAAATGCTGCATTACTATAATAACATTAAATATAAAAGCTGACTAGACCACTTTTTTTCTTGGGGAAAATTATATCCAAGATATATTTATTGAATATCTGTTATGTTCCCATTAGTGTACTACGTGCTGGCAGGCATATAGAAGTATAGGATATGGTTCCTCTTTTCATTAACTTAGAATCTGGTTCAGTATGTAAGCTTTATTTTGAGAAATTAGGAATACAGTTATTCCATATATCCAGAGATACCTGTTTCACATGTTTCTATGATGCCATTGTACCACCTCTGAATTTCATTTTTGTCAGCAGGAATACAGTACAGTATACCTATATCTTGTAATATACTGTATGGTATTTTCAAAATTACTAGTTCTACTTTAGCTTTCCCATGTTTCAGAGAAACCATTGCCATGAATTATTCCATGTTCTATCCTTATAAATTGGCTGGTTCTTCCCCATTATATATCATGTGCTTTCACCCAGCATGTTACCCTTGTTTTTTCTCTCTTATGCCTCTTAGGAGGTTTATAAGTGTACTAACTGTTTGTTACCAGTTCAGGATGAGATAAGTACAGAAATTGACAGCAAGCATTTGGAAACTTCTTTTTTTTTTTTTTTTTTTTAAGATTTTATTTATTCATAGAGACAGAGAGAGGGGCAGAGACACAGGCAGAGGGAGAAGCAGGCTCCATGAAGCCCGATGTGGGACTCGATCCCAGGTCTCCAGGATCACACCCCAGGCTGCAGGCGGCGCTAAACCGCTGCACCACCGGGGCTGCCTGCATTTGGAAACTTATGTAGCATCTTGACAGAGTAATTTGTCTTTGAATATGAGTGAAATTTTGGTTCAATTTGGGGTTTTTAAAATTTATTTTTCTAGTAATTTATTTTTATTGTATTATGAAAACATCAAGATGTGACAGCTGGAAATTTTAAAAAAAAGTGTTTCTTCACTGCAAGTGATTTGAGAGGCACTGCTCAAATATAGTCATTTCTGAAATTCTCTTTGGTCCTTTGTGCTAGACAGAGTAGTCTGCTTCCTCCTCAGGTGAGGCCAAAAAAAATACATACACATATATAGTTACACATCTAAGTGCATTGGTTATTTCTGTTATATACAAACTTAGATGTTACTGTATTCAGTTTTCAACCTCTAGCTCTTATCATAGTGCCCAGCATGTAGCTAACACCATTAAATGTTGAATGAATGAATGAGTGAGTGAATAGATCTAACAAGGAAGGGAGGGAGGATCTAAGCATTATACAAAAAGCATTGAAGAATAAATGACATAAAAGAAGTAGCAGTAAAAAGTGACCAAATTTCACAGAAAAGTATTATTACTGGCATCTCGGGTTTTGGGTGAAGAAAAGTGGGAAGGAACGGGCTGACACTTAACTCTGTCATGGAAGATATGACCTGTAATTTGAGCTCTGAAAGGATAATTAGTATTTGGAAGGTAGAAAAAATAGTTGTAGATAGGGAGTGAGTATACTGCTCCATTGTATTGTTAATGCTCTTTAACGTTGTGTGTGTGCATTTGTTTTTTTTTTAAATAAATCTTAGATTATGTTTGTTTTTCACTTCAGACAATGTATTTCAAAGGCATTGAAGCAGGAAAGGTTCCCTATTTTCCCCATGCAGATACTATCATCTATTCCATCTCTACAGCAATTTGCTTCCAGGCAGTAAGTATTGCTTTTTGAAATGAAATATAGAATTATTACTATTTCTGTACATTAAACAAATAGGAGGAAATAAAGGCTTGGGAACATTTCGACTGGTTATATTTTATTTTTTTTATTTTAATTTTTTTTAACTTGAAACTTGCAAGTTTCAAATCATTAAACATGTTAACTTAGTAGGCCAGGTCATGTGTTCTGAAGACAATAATTTTTATGTTTAAATAGAGTGAAATTTATAGGCAAACTATTACTTTAGTACCTTGGCTACAATGCCCAGTTTAATTATACTTCTAGAAGAAGGAAAATACCATGAGCATAAGTAGGAATAATTGCATTTCCCCAGTATTACTCAGGCAGTGAGGATAGGGGTAGAATCTAGTGTATTAGAAGCATTGTTCAGTTTCTCTAAATTCTATAATCATCATTATTGATGTTAATAGTTTTAGGGCTGTTGCAAAATGTGGGGGACCACTTTTATTTGCACTTTGTCCAAGGAATGCTGCCAGGTTTATAAATTCATTATCACTTGTGAAGTGCCAGCTTATCTAATGAGTATTCAGTAAATACTTTCCTAATATTAATGACTGTTATCTCCATTATTATTTCATAAGCAGTATTCTTATTTGAGGGCATATTTACAAAGATTCTTGATAGTTAATCAACTTAAATACATATTTTTGTATCATCATCACTGTTGTTTTTAAAATGCAATGCACAATAAAAATAAGAGATAGAAATGCTCTATTGCCTATTACAATTCACCATATTTCCCATTGACTAAAAGAAGTCTCAGATTGAATGCTCTAACCGTAGGCTGTCATGGAAGTTCAGACCTTGCGGCCGTCTTACTGGAAGTTCCTTTTAAGGCTCACCAAGGGCAAGTAAGTGACCGAGACTTTGTACCTGACCATACAAAATGAACAGTTGCCACAAAAAAATTTTTGAATCTTTTCGTCTTTTTGAGAGAATATTCTTTCAGTGGTAAAGCAGGCATCTTACATATAAAGCAAATATCACAAACTTAACAATAATAAAGTGGGCATTCTTTTAGTGAACATTGTTTTGACTTTTCCTTATATTATTTTCGATATTTTAAATGTTGTAGGAAAATGCTGTGAAAGCTATTCATTAGTTGCTACATAACACACTTAAGTCTCACTAAAGTCTTTGATCTCTTCTTTTTGATTAAAAATACTAAGCAGATTCATTAGAAATCATGCCTCAATAATTGAATGATTTCCATTTGGGGAAAAATAATCCTATTCTTTTGCTTGCTATTATAAGCATAGTTTCCTCTGCCTTTATTATTCTGTTCTTTATTGTTTTTGCTAGCATTTTCTGATCTTAATCTAATTCTTTGAGAGGCAGCTTGACCTCCTAGAAAGACTGTGGACTTTGGAGTCAGACAGTCTTAGACTTGACCCTGACCCTGGCTCTGATACCTCTGGCTGTGTCACTGGTGGAAAAGCCGTTTACCCTCATGAACCTGTTTCTCTCTACTAGAAACAGTAAAAGATTCTTTGTGTGGTTGTGGGAAAATCGAGATGTTTGTAATAGCACTTAGCACCTAGGAAGCACTTAGTAAGTTGCAGCTGTTATTAATATTATTGTCATTCATAGTTTTAATAGCAAACACTTGTATAGTGCTTACTGTGTCCCAGATATGGATTTAAGATACAAACACACACACATACAATACATGTGCACATGCTTATCTGTAAAATAGCTCTATGAGATAAGTACTATTAATATCCTGGTTCTCTATGTGAGTTAACTGAGGTGCACAGGGAGGTGAGATAGCTTGCTAGAGTCACAGAGCTAGCCAGTGAAGGAGCTGTGGGGTGGGTAGGAGCCAGGCAAGCTGGCTTTAGCATTCTTCCTCTGAGCCATGATTTCTGTGTGTCCTTTATGTTATTATTAGTTAATCATTTATTTCTTTGTCATTTTGTTTTTTGCCCGCTAATGGGCTTAACCAGTTGATTATTTTGGAAGGAACCTTACTTTGGAAAGGCACTGGAAGTTACATTTATTGTTCTTGGAGTAGTGATGGTTGCCCAGGGCTCAGAACTAAATTCATTCTTCTCCCCAAAAGGAATGAATGGTATCAGGCATAGAGACACAGGTTCATCCTGCACATTAGCTAAATATGTGTCTCTAAAATTTTTTTTATTTAAGTTAGGTGATGGATAAAATGAGGGTATGCTTTTACTTTGTTATGTCTGTTAGAAATTTGAAAACCTATATGCTGTTTTCCCTTTAATCATTAAATACTTGCACATTTGGACGTGTTTTCTGTGAATCATGAGACAGCAAAATGTCAATTATGAAAGAAATTACATTTAATACCTTTGCCTCATTGGTAAATGCTAAGCTCAATCATTTGTTTATTTTGTTTCCTGCAATTTCATTGATCAGAAAAATTACAATGAACCTGTTTTTCTATTTGACACAATCCAGTGTGAGGAACTTGTGAGGGGTCTGAAATAACAGTGGTGGTCTCCAGGGGTTTCAGGTCTGGAGATTATTATCCCTTTAAAGAAAATATGAGACAGTGAATGAATCTTGAGATAAAGGAATCAGGGTGACTTTTGAATCTGCCATTGAGTCTTTTGTCATGCCAATCTTTTCTATTTTCCCATTCCATGAAAGACATGTCAAGTGAATCATCTTATTTTTTAAACTTCATTAAATACTTGTTCACTGTGTTCTCTGTTTTGCAGATTTGCTGTCATGAACCGAAAAGTCCTTGATGTTTTTGGTACTGGTGCATCTAAACACTTTAAGGATTTTATCCCTAGGTTGGATCCAAGATATACGACTGTAACACCAGAGTTGCCCATCGAGTTTTCTTGAAGATGACTGTAATTTATTAATGTGATCTAATGTTTCATTATTTTATCCTTGAAGAGTTAATTATGTTGAATCACAAAGAAGGAGTCTTGAGCTTGAACTTCAGTGTTATTTCAATGAGAGATGCTCTTTTTTTGTTTGTTTTTCTTACCAATCAGAAGTACAGAAGCTTTTTAGGAAGGTGTTGCTTAATAATTAAGGGCCCTTCCATAGCCAGAATCTGATTCTGGGTTGCTGTAGTGGTTGTTGACATGATGCTATATTATTGATTAAGTTATGTCCACAAGCAATCTTAAATAATCTATGTAGAAATGTAGTAACAAATGAGATTATACTTAAAATCACTTTAAAAGATGTTTTCATTAGTTCATTCCAATATAATTCTTGGTTAAAACTAAGAATATTTCTACGTTTTAGGATACAAAGGATCACGGGTACATGGATTTGGTCTGTATTCTTTTTTAACTTTTGAATTGGTAACTATAGTAGTAAAATGAATGGATATGAAGTAACTCTTCACAGACAATGCTGCTTTAGTATAAAGCAATTTAATTAAAGAAAGTGGTCATTCTTACTTCAGGGATGCAAAGACGGGTCTTATGCTGTTTGAATAAATGCCGTGGTATCCATGTCTTCTTCCACTTATACCTTCGTCTCTCTTCATGATCAGTTGAGCTGTTGGGCAGCCCAGAGAACCTACGTACTAATGGCAGGTTAGGAGTAAATGAGAATTGACATATCTGATACATTTGAAATGTATGTTTTAATGTTTTACAAAGCAGTACACTTGAATATTTAAAAGCAAATGAAGTTGCTTTTAAACCTCTTGTGGGTTTATGATGTTTGTTTTCATTTATAAGAACTGAATTCTTCATAGCTAAGTTTATCTGCCATTACAGAATTAGAAGGGATCAAAAGTAGTTTTGGCAAGTTTGTCATTTTGTTCCCTTGGAACTATTCCACCTATAAAATGGATATTTTACGACTACAAACAATATAAAAATCCTGTAGTTGTTAAAAAGTCCATTTCATCACTAATGGGATGCCAGGTTCTCTAGCCTCTTTTCAAAAACTTATTGTCACCATGTTTATTCCTGTTGGAATAAAGAAGTGACAGAAATGTAGTCACTGTTGAGTATGAATTAGTTCAGGACAGCTGTGATTGAAATATGATTTCTCTTTAAAGTTTTTCAGGGAAAAGTTATACTTTTCTAAGTTAATAAAATGCTTAATTGGTTATGTCTACAGTTAATGTAAAATATAGTGATGATGGTATATTTTTTTAATATCATTTTGTTGCTGAAAAGTTTTGGGCCATTGTAAATTAATTATACAGTAGAACTTGTGTTGCAACAAGGATTATAACCCAGGCTTTAAAAACGCTTAATCCTTCATATTCAATTTCATCAAGCCCTGAATATTTCTGTTTACATGTAATCCTATCCTTGGTTGTTAATGGCACATTGAAAGCCAACAAAAAGACAGACTCTGGTACCATGGTAACAGAGAGAGCCACTTTAATTAGGTCAAAATTTTGCATTGTGATTAATTTTTTAGAATTGACTTGTCCATTAGACAATACCGTTAAGGCATCATTTTGGTTTCAGACTTCAAAATCTGCTAATAAATTAAGTTTTAAGTTTTTATTCACTGGAATCAAAATGATGATTGGTACTGTGTTTACTTTTAAAAATGAAGTATTATAACAGTGAAGAAAGCACTGCTTCCTGCACCTCATTTTCTTTATTTAGAAATTATGTTTATAATATTTTTCCTGTCTGCTTAAAAGAAAAACATTTTAATTAATAAGTTACTGTTTTCATTAACATTAAAAAGGCTATTATGTTGAAGGACAAATTGTACTGAAATTTGATGAGATTGTTTAGTAAAATTTTACTGTTGAAAGGTACATTTCTATGATTTACTTTTTTTTTCCAACTGTAGTCATTTTTTAAAATATAAAATGTAAAATGAAATAACCAGCATGAAGCAGAGCACAGTAATGAGCGTATAGCTTGAGTGGATAGTTAACTAATTTGCCGTGGTGAAAGAGAAGTCCGATTTGACTTCACTGAGGCAGCCTGAGAAGTATAGCTATTTGAGAAAACAAAGAAACTGTGTTCCTAACGACAATCAAAATGAATCTTTCTATACCTCTAATCAATCAGGTATCTACTGACAACTTGACACCATAAATAAAGTCAAATAGGTGTCCTTTCCAAAACATGTTTTTTAGTCCATTTATACACAGAGGACATCCCGTCGATGGTAAGTTTCCACCAGAACTGACTGCAAAAAACATGGACATGCCTCTTAGCTTTCCCCACATCTTCATGTAGTCTGGAAGTGCATTGGGATACAGGTAGTATTATCGTGGGTTCATTACTATTTCCTGTGGGAATAAAATCCTAGAGTTAGTGCCAACCAAGTACAAGCTGAGGTTGTAAGAGAACACATTGTCTCAAATCTATTAGATTCTTGCCAGTTTTTCATCAGCTACATTTAATCCATTTTATTGCTTATGTCTGAAATAAAACCTGTGGTTGGGTTATATTATATTTGTTTCACAAATCCTGTGGTCACTTCTGTGACTTTTTTCTTGACCTTTGGACATGGTTGTCATGTGGTTGATATCTGGTTTATTTTTTGCCTTTATTTGTAGCTTAGTTTGCTGTTAATTAATTTAGAATTGTATCTTTTTAATCTTTGCTCTCAGATTTTACAATTTATTTTTTTCCTACAATGAACATGTCCTCTATGATGAAACCTGGATTAGTTGGTTGTCATAGTATTTTTTTGTTGAGCTTGTGTATTCCTCTCCCTTTGGATTGATTGTGCCTAGGCTAACACTTGATTTCGTTGGTAAGACCGACAAAATTGTATTATACATGTATTATCACAGCCCTGAGTTTCTAGGACCCTGTCGATGTAGAGTCAATGAAAATCAGTTTCCTTTACCTGCAAGGAGCTTCGTCCATTGGCTTATGTCACATGCTCCGAGAAACCTCTCCGTGGGGCCAGAGGGGATGTGCCCCCTGGGAGCAGTGGCCTGCCCTTCTTACCACCTATGAATCAGAGAGGCTGCCAAGCCCACAGAGTCCTTGAATTCTTTCTGTACTTTATTTTTATCGTAAAGACAAAGTAGTTTGACAGAGCAACAAGATCATTCCTACATGGATGATTTTTTGTTCCACAAAGACAAAAGTATTCTTAAGATTAAGATGTCTAAAAAACTTCATCTCTCCCAACAACATAACCTGTTGCTGCTTATCCACCAGCTGTTCGTTTTCAGGTGGAGAACTTAGGTAACTGGAAAATGAATGACTAAGAAAAACATATAAGACAAAGAGTAAGAAATGAATGTTCCCTGTAGGGCTGGATTGAGACTGTGATGAGTAATAAATAAGGTGGCTTGAATCGTGGATGCCCAGGGGACAGCTCTGACCATTCCCCTCAACCCTGCACCTTCCTTTTTATAGCTCCTTACCCGCTCGTGCCTTCACTGGCTCTGCAGTGCCTTCTCATGCAATTAGCAAGGAAAGGGAGTGTCTGGGACTGAGGTGACCCTGAGATCAGGGGTGTGGATGTGGATCCTAAGGCCTGTAATGCTTCCTTCAACCAAGGATGCTTCCTTCAACCCGGGATTGAAGCTGTGTTTCTGTTTCAGCTGTCAGTGACTTTGCCGTTGCCCTGCAGTTATGGAAAAGGTAACTACAAAGAAAGGAGGCTGATGTTGATCTGTAACTTCTGGAAGCAGAGGAGGAACAGGATCTTGGCCATGTCCTAGGAGTGCCGCCAGGCAGTATGTAGCCTGTGTAGCCGTAAGCTTCCAACTCTGGCGAATAGGGATGTGTGCTGCTTTACACTGAGGGAAGAGTGAGTGATTTAATTGGAAGAAGGAACTCCTGCCTGGTAATCCTTCCTTGCTCTTTGACGTGGCCTCTCTCTCCTCCTTCTCTGCTGTATCCCAGCTCTCTCCTTTCTCTGCCTTCCCAGCCTCGGAATCTTTATGTCTGACCTTGTCTTGCTCCTCCCCACTGCCTGCCCCTGTGCCTCCTGCCCTTTTTCTGCTGGCTGGTCCTTGACTATGCTCCTTGAATGTGAACACTCCAGTGCTCCCTTTGGTGGCACCTGGTAAAGTGGCCGGCTCTCCTGCAATCAGGAAAATGGGATAACCATTTTCAGTGACAGTGACTTTTTATATAGCTCTGCCTTTCTTAGTGCCTTCTGCTTAAGACATAGGATAATTGCACACATGTGGCCTTTCAATTCAAGACAGTCAACCTCTTCTCAATAACCCCATGATGTCACCTGACTTGTGGTGGCTGCATGGAAGGGGCAAGAACTCATTTCCTATTTCTTATTGCTTTCTCCATTTTCTTTCCCCCTCTTCCCTTCTCCAGATGTGTCCTCAGTGAAATAACGTATTGAACGTTTATGCTTTGTCCTCACAGACCTGAAAATCTCAATAACAACATGTACACATATACCCCATCTGGTCCACCACAGAGGCATCAGCTCAGGTGCAATTTGTATTTTTTCCTCCAGCTCACAGGTCCCTGCAGCTTGCTTGCTTAGTTTTTTATTCAGTTTAGTGCCCACACGCTCTGCCCCCACCCTAAAGCACAAAACATTCTAATCTTGTAAGAAACCCCCAGGCTGTGGTTAATAGGTTTTTTCCTGATCTTGGCACACGACATATAGGCCTCAGCAGCCTCCACAGGTGGACCTGTGCCCCTATATTAGCAGAAATCATCCAGGATTATTACTTTCTCTCTCCCTTAATTTGGACCAGGCAGTTTCTGAGGCCTTCTTCCTCAGTGTCTATTAAACTTTTCTCAGTTATCATTCAACTCCTTAAATGAGAGTTCTTTTCAGATTATTTTGGTCACACAGGGGAATGCTGTGGCTGTAGGGATGGATTGGTGCCAAAAGTCTGCAGAAGTTTAAAGCATGAAGTAATCCTATTGTTGGTCATTACGGGGGTGGGGTGCCTAAAAGGATGGGTGAGAAGAAACCATAAACACACATTTCCAGCTCCCCTCCCTCCTGTTTCTTACCTTCCCAGGACTGTGCTGTTCTACCACTTTTTTGCCACTTATTTCCTCAGTTTGAGTTCTCTAGAGGGAGGAAAAATTGTTCTTATTTTCCTGTTTCTTTCAGAGGAAGTTAAAGGTGAGACATAAGCAGCGGTCTGACTCTTGATTAGGGAAGACCCTCAAGGAATGTTGTAGAATGTGTTAGAAAAAGAGGTAGCTTCTCTTTCCTTCGTCTCCCCTCAGAAGTGAGCCACAGGGATTCATTCAGAGTGGGACTATCTGGAGTCACATTCCAGTGATGCATGTGACAGGTGTACAGTACTCTTCACTAGAGATGCAGTCTGTGCAAGAGGAGGAATGGGGATTTTTCTCAGAATTATCAGAGTGAGTGCGGGCCATGTCTGCAAGCATTATAAAAACAAACCCGACTGGAAGCCAGTGGTCAAACTAGTATTGACTAACAAGACACTTTGCTACCTCAAAGTATTCAGTGTTGGTGGCATGAATGATTGAATGGCCTTGTAATGCTAAAGAATGACAGCAGTTATTTGCTCATTGAGTTGAAAATGTGTTCAGTGTATTGAGAGGTTTTATATGAATAAGGTTTTAAGTTCTTCCTTTTGAAATGTAATTTGCGGTTTAGGTAAAATCTACAAAACTACAGGAAGAAATTCAGTAGTTTCTGAATCTGAGTCTGTAGTTTTTAAAGCACGTCATTTTCAGGAATTAGGGTTTCCTTGAAACCGAAGAAGGCAGGGTAAATAAATCTACAAACCTAGAGGTATAACTGAATAATATGGGCATTTTTTTCCCACTAGAACTCTTCTTCTTTTTTTTTTTTTTTTAATTTATTTATTCATGAGAGACACAGAGAGAGGCAGAGACACAGGCAGAGGAGAAGCAGGCTTCCTGTAAGGATCCTGGTGCGGGACTTGATCTCCGGACGCTGGGATTATGACCTGAGCCAAAGGCAGATGCTCAACTGCTGAGCCACCCAGGCATCCCTAGAACTCTTCTTATAACTTAAATTTCAAAAGTGGATTGCAAGTCATTGTTAATTGCTCACCTGATGGTTATTTAACCCTTCTTCCTTATTGATGGAGCACTGATTTCGTGTAAGGCAGCAATATGCCCAGCTCAGGGGGATCAGTCATACTTTTTTTTTTTTTTTTTTGATCTTTCATATCGCTCCTTTTTTTCTTGTCCATATATTTTTCCATCCTTTTCTCTAAGGCCCTGTGATCCAGTTTGGGCCAGTAAGATGTAATGGGAAATCTGGGAAGCTTTTTAAGCCCCTTCCTTTTTCTCTTGTTCAGAACAGTAGTTAATGGGATCTGTGGCAAATATGAGGTGAAAAGCATAAAGATAAAAAACCACTATGTTAAAGATGTCAGGGCAAGAAAATGGTCAAAGAACCTGCCTCACAGATGACATTCTTTGGCCACTAAATCAAAACTAGTAACCATATACCTCTGAGAATTTTGAGAAAACAAACCATTTTTTTAAATGGGAAATTATTTTTTTAATTTAAATTCAGTTAATATATAGTGTATTGTTTCAGAGGTACAGTTCAGTGATTCATCGGTTTTATATAACACCCAGTGCTCAGTATATCATGTGCCCTCCTTAATGCCCATCACCCAGTTACCCCTCCACACCCACTCCTGTCCAGCAACCCTGTGTTTTCCCTATGGTTAAGAGTCCCTTATGGTTTATCTCCCTCTCTGATTACATCTTGTTTTATTTTTCCCTCCTTTCCTCTGTGCTCCTCGATTTTGAAATTCCACTTGTGAGTGAAATAATACAATTCACTTTCTCTGATTAACTTATTTTGCTTAGCATAATACCTTCTAGTTCCATCTGTGTCATTGCAAATGGGAGGATTTCATTTTTCTTGATGGCTGAGTAATATTCCATTATATATATATATATATATATTCCATGATATATATATATTCCATGATATATATATATATAGATATATAAACTGTTTTATCCATTCATCTGTCAATGGACATCTGGGCTCTTTCCATAGTTTGGCAATTGTGGACATTGCTGCTATAAACATTGAGGAGAAAGGGGAACCCTCTTACACTGCTAGTGGGAATGCAAGCTAGTACAGCCACTCCAGAAAACTTAAAGCACAAAACATTCTAATCTTTGGAGGTTCCTCAAAAAGTTAAAAAATAGAGTTACTTTATGACCTAGCTAAAAACATTTCTAATTGACACATTCCAATCTTATATAGGTCCAACCTCAAATTCATTTTGCATTATATCCCTTCTGACCTTTATTTAGAATGCTTTTTTCTTCCCCTACTTCACTTCTGCATGTATCCTGAAATAGTCACCTCTTTGAAGGTTTTGCTGATGTTTTATCTCTAGCTTCCTGAAGCAGTTTAGTAATATTTCCCATAAAGCACATTTCTATTCGATTATCATTAGCTGTCTCACCTGTTGCTCCTTTAGAAGACGGTGTATATATTTGAAGGACAGGACCATCTCTGTGCCTAAACCAGACCTTTATATTGGGGTAATGGGGTGAGGGAGTTAGGGTGGGAGGTGGTGGTCTCAGCAACTGCCTGCAGAATAATACATGCTAATTTTGTGGAGTCAGCAGACTAAAAATCTACTCTTAGCTATCCCTGTAAAAGTCTGGAAAATATTATCCTTATAAATGATTTTGTAAATACTCCGGGAAATTGGCTTTTACTACATTCCAGCAGCTATTGGAGCCAGTTTGGCTTCAGGTCTTAGAGAAATGATTTGTCATCTGTTTCATTTGTTTGCTTTTTCCTGACAGAGCTAGAATTCTGGATTGTTCCCCGTTTTAAAAATTGCCAAATCTAAACCAGAAGTAGACAGGGCAGGACACAGGTCTCTTCCTTCCCATTCATTTTCACAGGGCAAAAATTGACAAGCAGTTTCCCTAGAATTATGCTTCGTGTCTGGCTTTTCAGTATCATAATATAATTATGTTTCTCCTATAACAGAAAGGATATGTAGATACTTGTGAATGGTTTGGGACCACTCTTAACAATATAGCTTCTTCTGATACTTATTTTCAGGGGGGAAGGAGGGGAACTAAAATGTATGAGGTGCCTGTGATGGATGGTAGATTGTTTACATCCCATTCAAACCTTACAGCTTGTGAGGTAGATATTATTGGTTTCATTTAGCCAGTGAGAGACCTGGAAATCAAAGAGGCTGGTAGTTTGCCCATGGTAGCAGTACTGGAATTTGAGCTCAGATCTCCAAGAATTGGAAGTTTTAAATGTGTTTTTTCCCTTTTCTCTCAAAAATGTAATAGTTCCTGACAAAAAGTGGCATCTTTACTCCCCTCTGTTCAAAATCCTCATATAACATTGTAATAAAAATCATGCCTCCAAAAATGGTTGTGACATTTACTTGCAGCTCAGATAGAACACCTAAAAAACTGAAGAACACCTTCTCACCTGAAAAACAAAACAAAAACCCTGATAATATATATATATATATAAAATAATAGTTTTCAGACACTGGACATCAAGCATTGCAGGGTGGTAATCTCTGAAAGAAGGAAAATAAATGAGTTGACTCCTGTGACTGCCTCAGCTGATACCTAGAGAGAGAGTCCAGATTACAACTCAGAGAGGGAACACCACAGAGTGCCCAGAGGTCTCCCCAAGGTGAGGAAATAGGCCTGGGAGTCCAGAGAGGCCGAGATGGGTGAAGTCAATAAGGCAGACAGAGTACAAGAGAGGAGCAAGCTGCAGAGAGAAAGCCCAGAGATCTAAAGAGGGTCCCCCTTGAGACTTAAGCTGCATACTTCTGTATGCACAGGAGGAAAGTACTGAGACTGGTGAAAAAAACATGTTAAAGCAGAAGGAGCAATCATTGACATCTGCACTAGAGAATGAATAGTTTATATTCCTGCTAGCCAGAGTGGAAAACTGTAATTCATAGAGCATCAGATAGTAGAGTCAGAAAAGCATTGCTTCAGTAGGAGAGCAAAATTAACCTTAGACTAAAGGCACAAAAGTATCGGTGTGCCTGGGTGGTGCAGCCAGTTGAATGTCTGACTCTAGGTTTCAGCTCATGTCATGATCTCAGGGTCCCTGCCTTGGCTTCTGCTCAATGTGGAGTCTGCTTAAGTTTCTCTCTACTGGCCCCCTCCATCTCTGGACAGACAGACACACACACACACACACACACACACACACACACACACACACTCTCTCTCTCTCTCTCTCTCTCAAATAAATAAATCCCTAAAAAAAATATATAAAGCCTCAAAAGTATCAAGAAGCTCTCTCCTAGAGCAAAGTACAGGAATATAGGGATACAAATATATATTGAGCATGTAACAAAATGTTTAGCATACCATAAAAAATTGCCAGACATGCAAAAACACCGAAAATACAACCTGTAAGAGAAGGGAAAACACAAAACAAGAACTGACCCAGAACAGAACGATACAAATAATAGAATTATTATGTGTACAAAACGACATTGTAACTATATCCTCAAGAAGGTAGTAGTTAGAAGAAAGCTGAACATGTTAAGTAGAGGCATATAAGATTTTTAAAAAAAATTTTTTAAAATAAACTTGTAAGAGATGAAAGAAAATGTCTGAGGAAAAAACAAATGAGTGTGATTAATAGTAAATTAGAAGCAAAAGAAAAGGTTATGGAACGTGAAGACCTCACAGCAGGAACTATCCCAAGCTTTAGAGTGAAATGTTACTGGAAAATATGTGAACACAAGAACCTCAGTGAGCTGTGGGTCAACTTTTGGCAGCCTGATATGCATACAATTGGGAGTCTTCAAAGAACATGAGATGGGTGTGAGGAAGAGAGAGGTACAGAAAAATATTTTGTGTTTTCATCTTTACTCAAGTCATTTGAGGACATGATGGTCACATTTTAAAATTAGCTGAAAATTTTAAACACACAGATCCAGGAAGCTCACTGAACTCCAAGGACAAGAAAATGAGAATCATGTTAAATCACATCTTAAATTGCTTTAAACCAGTGATAAAAAGGAAATCTTACATAGCATTTGGAGGAGAGGAAAAGACATGGTACATACAGAGGATTTCAGTTAAAAATGACAGGAAACTTCTTATGTAAACAATGGAAGACAGAAGGCAATGGAGCAACATCATTAATAAGGTAAAAGGAACAGAATAAAACCTATCAACCTGGACTTCTATATGCAGTGAAAATAACTTTCAAACAACAAAGGCAAAGTAAAGAATTTTCCAAACATCCAAAAACTGAATGAATATATCACCAGCAGACCTGCATTACAAGAAATGCTTACATTTCTTATATTTCTTCAAGTACAATTAACATAAAATGTTATAATGATTCAACAATTCTATACAGTTCTCACCGCTAAGAAGTCTTTCAAACAAATATGAAATAATACCTGTGGAAATATGATAAATATGTAGATAAATACAATCCTATATGTGCATAACAAAATAACAGAACTTCTAGATACATGAAGAAGAGAACTGCATGGAGAAAGAACTACCCATAAATATGGTTGGACATTTCAATGCCTTCAATAATTGAAAGCATGTAGAAAAAAATCAGTACATAATTATTTATTTAAGGTTTTATTTATTTGAGAATGAGAAAGTGAGCAAAAGGAGGAGAGAATCTGAAGCACACTCCACACTGAGCACGGAGCCCAGTGCTGGGCTCAACTCCATGATCCTGAGATCATTACCTGAGTTGAAATCAAGAGTCAGACAGTTAAGCAACTAAGCTGCTGACATGCCCCAAGTATTTAGAAGACTTGATAAATAGCTTTAGCCATCTTAACTGATCTTTGTAGAGCATTCCAGCCAACAACAGCACAAAACACACTTTTTTCCCCACGTGTAGTTGAGAACATTTCCTAAAAAGACTATATTCTGGGCCATAAAGCAAGCCACAGTAAATGAAGGGTTCAAATCATGCAAAGTATATTCTCTGGAAAAAGAAAAAGAAAAGTTAGAAATCAATAGCAGATATCTCAAAAATCTCCAAATATTTAGAAACTAAACAACATGTTTATGATGAAGAAATTAAATTTGAAACGTATTGTCCTGAATGACCTGTATATTAGTGGAAAATTTGTAACACCTGTTGCCTATATTAAAATAGAAAATTCTCCAATCAGTGATCTCAAGGTACACTGTAAGGAACCAGAAAAAAAAGAGCAAATTAAGAAAAAAAATAAGGACAAGATAAAAATGGAAAAAATGAGAAAATTTAATCAAAAGCTGTTTCTTTGAGAAAAATTAAGAACATCGATTAAGCCCCTAGCCAAACAGATCAGGGAGGAAAAAGCCAGCCTACGGCTATCAGGAATGAGATGACATCACTACAGGGCAGCCTCAGTGGCTCAGTGGTTTAGCACCTCCTTCAGCCCAGGTGTGATCCTGGAGACTCGTGTCAGGCTCCCTGCATGGAGCCTGCTTCTCTCTCTGCCTGTGTCTCTGCCTCTCTCTCTAACTCTCATGAATAAATAAAACCTTTAAAAGAAAAGAGAGATGACATCACTACAGATTCTTCAGAAATTATAAGTATTATAAACAACTTTATTATAAACAACTGGCAATAAATTTGACAGTTTATTTTTTAAAATATTTATTTATTCATGAAAGACAGAGAGAGAGGCGGAGACACAGGCAGAGGGAGAAGCAGGCTCCATGCAGGGAGCCTGACGTGGGACTCGGTCCCGGGTCTCCAGGATCACATCCGAGGCTGAAGGCGGTGCTAAACCACTGAGCCACCCGGGCTGCCCTAAATTTGACAATTTAGATGAATTGGACAAATTCCTTGAAAGTTAAAAGCCTTCCCACAAGCAAAACTCTTGGATCAGTTTAGTTTGCTGGTGAATTCCACGAAACCTCCAAGGAAGACATAATACCAGTTCTATACACTTTTTCAGAAAGTTAAAGAGGAGGGAGACCCACATCTGATCCTATGAGGCCAACATTTTCCTAATAAAAATGAAGCAAGGAAATTACAAGAAAAGACAAAGCCCAGCATCCCTTCTGAACATATAGACAAAAATATTTAACAAAATGTTAGTTAGCAAAGTGAATAAAAAGGATAACACATTGTGAACAAGTGGAGTTTATCCCAAGAATGCAAATTTGGCTTAAAGGAAAATCAATATAATTTATCATACTCTACTAAAAAAGAAAAAAATTCATGTCCATCTCAATAGAACTGAAAAAGCATTTGACAGATTTAACCATACATTTCTCATAACTCTCAGGAAAGTAGAAATAGGAGGGAATTTCTCTTAATAAGAAGGAATTTTCTAATAAAGGGCACCTACAAAAAAAAAAAAAAGCCTACTGCTAACATCATGCCTAATTGTGAATTATTTAATGCTTTCCCCCTAGTATCAACATGACAAGAATCTGCTTTTACCATTTGTATTCACCATTGTACTGGAGGTTCTAGCCATTGTGGTAAGACATGAAAAATCCAAGTTAGAAAATGATAAAGTACTGACTTCAATAGCAGATAACATGCTCACTTACGTAGAAAATTTCTTCAGTAGCAGATAACATGCTCACTTATGTAGAAAATTTTATGGAATTTACAAAAAAGCTATTAGAATTGATAAATAAATTTTGCAAGCCAATTCTAAAGTGTATATAGATATACAAAATATATAAAATGATCAAAACTACTGTACAGGGCAGCCCAGGTGGCTCAGCAGTTTGGCACCTGCCTTCAGCCCAGAGCCTGATCTGGAGACCCAGTATCGAGTCCCATGTCAAGCTCCCTTTGTGGAGCCTGCATCTCCCTCTGCCTGTGTCTGCCTCTCTCTCTCTGTGTGCCTCTCATGAATAAATAAATAAAATCTTAAATAATAATAATAAAAAAAAGAACTAAAGGAACTTACATTATCTGATTTCAAGACCTAATTATGAAGTTACCATAAGCAAAATATGCTATTATTGATACAAATAGATTAACATAATACAAAGTCCAGAAATCCACCACTGATTTTTAGGAAAGAAGCCATGGTAATTCAATGGGGAAAGGATGATCTTTTCAGGAAGTGTGCTGAAACATTTCACTAGTAATATGCAAAAGCAAACGCCAAAACGTAAAATAGAAACCTGGTTCTTCAAAAGACACTTTTAAGGAAATGAAAAGACAGCTCACATACTGGGAAAAAAAATATTTGGCAGATCACATCTGATAAAGGGCTTTATCCCAATATATAAAGAGCTCTTTAAAGCTCAATAAGGAGGGGTACCTGGGTACTCAGTTGGTTAGGTATCTGCCTTCAGCTCAGATCATGATCCCAGGATCCTGGGATCAAGCCCTGAATTGCTGTGGGCGGGGGGGGGGGGGGGGGGGGGGGGGGGGGTGTCCCTGTTCAGAAGGGAGCCTGCTTCTCCCTCTCCCTCTGCCTGCTGATCTGCCTACTTGTGCTCTATGTCAGATAAATAAATAAAATCTTAAAAAAAAAAAAAGCAATAAGAAGATGACTTCTGGCATGACAGCATGAACAGCTCTGCTGACTCTCCAGTGAAACTGGTAAAAATTATTTTTTAAACTCAATCATTTAAAACTTCTGGAAATGGTCCAAAGAACAAACAGCAAATGAAGAAATATTTCTTCAAGAAAATCTATGAAAATTCAATAAGGTGAATTTTACTTTGAGTAAGAAAGGTGAATCTTATATTCAGGAAAAAAGCCTATGATATTTGAACCTGAACCAAAATCCTACCAATCCCCACCCCCCCACCCCTGTACCTCCACCCCCAGCTTCTAGCAAGATGGCATTCTTTCAGGAGTAGCAGGACTTTGGTAGTTTTCATCCTGTTCCCAGCTGACTGTTACTGAGGCAAAATCACTGGCAAATACAGTTGAGAGGTGAGAACTGTCTTCTAGCCAACCCTTATTGTGGAATGAGGGTTTTCCCTTGGGTGCAGCATACTGAGAATACTGGGGCCCTGACAGCCTTTCCCCCATCTTGTGAGATGGTGGTTTCATGCTATGAAGGGCAAGTGAAGAGGACCTCAGGCCACTGCCCTTCCTCACCTCCACTGAGCACTCAGCTCCACAGTCAGGGAAAGATGGAAGGGAGGCCTACCAGTACTCTTGTCATCCCAGGGTCACTGTGCTCACCCAAAGCTGCATCCACCCTCTGTACATTGAGGAGGGGCAACCTCTGAGGCTGAGAAATAGACTTCAGTAAAATAATTCAACCAGTCACTAGACAAATAAGCAAGTAAGAACAATATGCCCTGGATGTGGGGAAACATCCAACCCAGAGTTGCTACACTGTGTTATCTAAAATGTCCGGTTTCCAATAAAAAATTATTAGACCTGCAAGGAAACAGGAAACTATGACCAATTTACTGGATGGGTGTGTGTGTGTGTGGGGGGGGGGGGTGGGAGAGAAACAGGCAACAGAAACTGCTTGTAAGAGTGACCAGATGGCAGATTTAATAGGAATATATCTCAAAGTGGTCATTATAGACATATTCACAATAAAAGAAGTTTGATTAAAAACTAAAGGAAGATATGAAGACAATGTAGCATTAGCATCAGATAGAGAACATTATAAAGAGGTAGAATTTTAAAGAACCAAACAGAAGTTCTGGAGTTGAAAAGTACAATAACTGAAATAAAAAATTCAGTGGAGACATTCAACAATAGACTTGAACTGAGAAGAAGGAATTAGTGAATCTCAAGATAGATCAACAGAGATTAAACCAAAGAACAGAAAGAAGAAGAATGGTAACAGCCTTGAGCAAGATGGGCCACCATAAGGGCACTGATATTTATGCATAATGGGAGTATCGAAGAGAAAGAGGAGAAAAAATATTCAAAGAAATAGTGGCTGAAAACTTCCCAAATTTGTTGAAAAAGTGTAACGAACACATTTAGGAAGTTAGGTGAACTCCCAAGTTGGATAAACTCAGATCTGCAGACACATCACAGTAACAATGCTGAAAATCAAAGACAAGCGAAAAAACTTAAAAACAGCAAGAGAGGGGCACCTGGGTGGCTCAGTGGTTGAATGTCTGCCTTTGGCTCAGGTTGTGATCCTGGGGTCCTGGGATCAAGTCCTGCATCAGGCTCCCTCTGCCTATGTCTCTGCTTCTCTCTGTGTCTCTCATGAATAATTAAATCTTAAAAAAAAAAAAAAGCAAGAGAAAAATGATGCATCACTTAATAAGGGAATCCCAATGAGATTAACATCTGACTTAGCAGAAACAATGGAGGTTAGAAGACCATAGGATAACATATTCAAAGTTCTCAAAACTCAATAATAAGCAGTTTGATTTTTTTTTAATAGGCCAAATAGTTGGATAAGTGGATGGCAAATTAGCACATAAAAATACGATCAAACTTCTTGCAAATTAAAACCAGAATGAGATACTTCTACATACTCTTTAAAATGACTATAATTTAAAAGACTGACTATACTAAGGATGTATACAGTAAGGATGGCAAGGATGTGGAGCTGCCCAAACACTTACATACAGCTAGCGGGAATGTAAAATGGAGCAACTTATCTGGAAAAGAATTTGGTAGTTTCTTAAGAAAATTAAACAAACAGTGCCTTTTTACTCAGGCATTCCAAATGTAAGTACTTACCCAAGAGAAATGGAAGTATATATCCATACTAAAAACTTGTATGTGAATTTTCCATACAGCTTTCTTTCCAATAGCTGGAAAGTAGATACAAACTAAGTTTTAGTAGATGAATGGACACATTTTGGTATATACATACAATAAAATATTATGCAGCAATAAAAAGAATTAACTAGTGATATGTGCAACAGCATGTTAACAGGTTTTTAAGAACCCTTTTATTGTGGAATATACAAAATTGCAACCTCCATTCCATAAAAACTGTAGTTAAGTGATTTATCACAAAACAGATGATTATGTAGTCACCAATAAAATCAACAGAATGTTGCCAGCACCCAAGAAATCCATCTTATACTCTCTTGAAATCACAAAGCTCACCTACTGCAAAGATAACTAATGTTCTTCTTATAATAATCACTTCTGCCTTAGCATACATTCCCAAGCACTAGAGATTATATTGGCTGGTTAATTGAATTTTATGCAAGTGGAATTATGCACTATGTATTTGTTTTTGTTTTGCTCTGGTATTTGGCTTCTTTTGGCTTTAGATTGTTGCGTGTGGCTGTAATTTATTTTCATTTTATACAGTATTCTGAATATACCAAGGCCATGAGTTGTTTCTTGTGTAGGTTATTATAAAGATGCCACTGTTGCGATTCCTATACATGTCTCTGGGTTCCCTGCACACACTTTTCCATGGGTTATATACCTGGGGCAGAGCTTAGGGTATGTTATATCTTCAAGTTTATCAGCTCAACCTTTTCCAACCTTTCCAACCTCCCACTAGTTGTCTAGAAGGGTTTGGGCAACTCCACATCCTTTAGGCTACCCCAGAGTTCTCTGGCCGTCAGAGCTTTGTTTGGCCCCACCATCTCTCAGCTATAGCGGTTCTTAATGCTCGGATCCTCTCTCTGGGCTTGTCTTACCTATGGATCTGGCTCATTAATTCATTTTCTAATTGGCTCTCTAAAGCCTTCAAAATGTTGTTTCTTTCCTTTTTTGTCCATTTTTGATGGTTATCTTCATGTGGAGGGTTGTTCTGAATTATTTATTCCCCCATTAGTGGGGGCAGAACATTTACTATTATGGAGACAATCATTGTGTGCCTAGTGTCTACAGACAGTACTGGGTGCTAGCGGATCTTTCTCAATCTTAAAAGTAATTCTTACTGTTATTGGGGGCTGTAGACCTAAGGTAGTCTCAGTGATCTTGAATGTAGGCTTTTCATTGGGGCCACATGAGGTTTTCTAGAGCCATGTGCCTGAGCCCAGAGGATGGTTGTGAAGAATTAGAAAAATAGAGGGTAACATTCATTAGAATTGGCTGAGCATTCTCTGTATGCCATGTGGCCTCCTGGGAACTTCACATAGATTTCTAACTTCACATAGATTTCATTCACCTATTGAATCTTCACAGAGATAGGTTTCAGATGAGTGATCTGAGACCTACAGATGTGCCACTAGCCTTGGTATTCTATGAAGCTGTTATTTGAATTATGACCCTAGTTTTGTAAGTTCTGGGAGCAGAACTTGACATTTTTAGTGAGAAACTGCTGCTACTTTTCAGTGTAAGTGTACTCAGTAAGTCATTTTGAAGTAAAAGTTTGTTCTAAAAAATATCACTCGAGAGGTCCATCTAAATGGCATAAAAATAAGGGATTGGACACTTGTCCTGGAGTATGGGTATAACTAGGACTTCTATAGTTTGGTGAAGGCCAAAGTCACCTGCTTCAAGTATTAAGTATTGTTTTGAATGCTTTTATACTGTAAACAGTCTGCTCAATATGACAATAAGAACAGTGGGAAGTTAAAACTTCCAAAGATAAGAAATTAAATCCTCCCACATCTAAGGTAAGACTGGAGTCTCAGACCCAGGAGGACCCAGAACCTTACATGGATGGGTTTCTTTCCTTGACTGGCTCCTAGTGGGAGAAGCTGTGCAAATGCTTTCTCTGTGGCCCTCGTGTGCCAGAGCCCCCGGCAGCCACAAAGAAGAGTCTGATCCCTAGAAGTCAGAAATAACAGAAATGTCCAGCCTCGTGCCTTCACACTACCAGTGAAATCCATGTTTTCTTTCTCCGTCTTCCCAAAAGAAGAACAATTGTACCCTTCTCTTCCCTGCCATGCTACTGGGGTGCTGTTTCTCTTACATCTGTTTTCCCCAACTTTTTGATATCTTCCTTCCCTTAATGGTGACCAATCAAGAGGAGCCTGACGCCTCTTCTAATAGGACTTGACACTGGTTGACCCCCACTGGGAAATGGCTGGATGTGTCACCAGGCCATAAAGTATTCTATTGGGTGCAGCCCCTGCTTGAGAGGGGAAGAAAAGATCCAGACCTTCTGGAGGAGCTTGTGAGGCCTGCCACCTGTGTGACCTGAGCCTACTGACTGCCCGCAGACAGTTGCGAGGCTGCAGTGTGGTCATTGGTAGAAGCAGGGAGTGAGCACCCAGTACACATTAGCAGTTACTATTTTCCACATGCTGGCTCTGCAAACACAGAATGACTCTGTTGTGGTGATTCATGTTTGACAATTGATTCAATACAATTTTGACCTCTAATGGTAGCGAAAATTTCTACCAAACCTAACCTGGGTTTTCATGGAAGAGTTTGCTCCACAGCTCTTTGTTCTTTTTGCTGATCACATTAAGAGGCAGACTGATTTCCTTCCCTCTCGAACCTGCTCTTGCTCTGGTCCATCCTTACTCTTCTCCGTGTCACCTATGCTAAATCTCTTCCCCTTCTTTCTTACCCACTGGCTATCAAGTCCTGGAGATTCAAATTCTGCACTATCTTGTCTGCTACCTTCTTGTCATGCCTCCTATGCACACCTTCATTATTATGCTCCAGAATGTTTGCTCCAAGAGGGAAGGACTTTTTGTATGAACAGTGCCTGGCACATCACAGGCCTGTTGAATATCTGTGGGAAGTTGAAGGAATTACCTTGTCACTGGAATGCCGCAACCAGTCTCCCTAACTGGTGTTCCTGCACACTTGCCTCTTAAAAAGATCTTTTAAAGATCAGCCCAGTTATTCCCTTGCTCCTAACCTTTCAGTGACTTATTTTAGCCCTCACAAGAAATGTTCACACCCAGGACCTAGTTTATAAGGCACACCTCAACTCAATCCCAAATTATCCTCAAAGTTTCATCTTTTCCTGCATCACCCCTCCCACAAAATTCTGCAGCCACATTTGCTGGTTCCTGGACCTACTGTGTGTTTGTACTGGTCTTTGCCTTTGCCTGGGCACTTCCTCTGCTTGGAATGTACTTCCCTTGGTCACCTGCTGAAATCTTATCACATATTACACTTTCAGGAGCCTCAGTGATCCTTCCCTTTAGGCTCCTGATGTTTCAGCAAAGTTATCGCTTCATCTACCTGCTTAGCATATTGAATTTCTCGTCATCCCTGGTATTTTGGTTAGTTGTAAATATCTGAGCCTATGAGAGTCCTTCGGAGGAACAGACCATAGCTTTGTAAGTTTTAATCTCCTGTGCCTCGCTCAGTGCATGGCAGAAGGCAATTGCCTGGTCTGTGGTGGAGGTGCTGGTTATTTTTGGTGTAGATGTTACCTTTATCATGGTAGGGAGGAAGGCCCAGCCTGACCAAAACACCGGGCAGGGTACAGGATGGCTGGGAAGCTGTTGATAAGGCTCTGCCAGCATTACAGCCCCAGCCCCGGTGACCACCGTGATCGCTGTCGCACTGGCTGGTTCTGGGGGTCTGGGCGCTGGTCATGCTGGTCGCGCCGGGTCTGGCCACCAGGTGGCACCCACGCTCCACAAATGCTGCCACCGCGCTGGTTTCCAGAGCCCGGCAAGCTGACTGGTTCCTGCTCCTGGGGAGCCTTGTAGGAGGATCTCTAGCTCCCTGGAAAAGGTCCTGCCCCAAAGGGCCTGAAAAGGAGGCATGTCTTTTGCAACTGTAAGATAGATCTGTCTGCCTGAACTGCCTCCTAGAGGTGGTGTGGGATGAGACGAGACAATGCTTGGGACAAAAACACTGTGCAAGCATGGAGCACTGACAGTGCTCCTGGGCAGGGTCCTGTTGAGTTAGATTCTTGGCCCAGCACCCTCCATTGCTTGTTTAACTGCTTAGCGTTTCTGTGAACTAGCAGGTTGGTGTGGGCCTCCTTGAACTACACTCTTCTGCAGAAGTCCAAAGTTGCACCAGAGAATTCTGCAGGTGCCCAGGGGGTAAGGGCAGCACTTCTGTCTTCACGAGCCAATCTAGACAAGAAACTTGGCTCCATCTTCAAGCTCTTAAAACAATGTCTGGGTTGACACCACAGCAATGAAATGCTTCCGAGTTGAACCTTAAGCATCCCTGTTCTTGCAGTTTCCTGGCACAAAACCATCAGGTCAGGGGCTGGACTCCACCCTGTTGTGGGGAATCTCCCTGTCCAGACCTCGCTTACTCTTGATGTTGTCTCCTGCTTTCTCTCCTGCCAGGCTCCCTCCCTCAGCTTTCTACTCTACCCCTCCCCACCCTCTCCAGAGCCCAGCAAATTCCCCTCTTGTTCTTGTAGGTGTAGGTTCCCAGGGCCAGGGGTTTTGTAGTTGTCAGTCTCCTGGGACCTATGGTGTCTGTCCCAGCGTTCTCCCTAAACAAGAGTAACCCTGAGAGGAACCCTGGGGCCAGCTGTTGAGATGACATTTTCACCTCTTGACATTTACCACAACAGAATCCAAAAACAAATCCAAATAATAATAATATAAAAAAAATGTTTCCAATACCTTTGATGGGAACAGGCTTCACCTGGGAAGAATAACCTTTGTATTTTGTTAAAAATGAAATTATAAAGAAAACTCGCAAATGACATGGAGGGGAGGAAATAAAATTCTCCCAGAGATCCTATCCAGTAGCTGAGACTAAAAGGGAAGCCAGTGTGCACCTTCTTGGCTGAAAACCTAATCCCCGAGTCCCCTCAAGCCCCAGGGCCTCCTGGGGCCTGACTGCAGCATAGGTTCCAGGAGGGAGAAGAAGCTGGGGTCCTCCTGACATCTGGGGACAGGCAGGCGGGGGAGGGGCAGTGGGGAAGCTGGAGGTGGGAGGCACAGAGTGAGACCCCTGGGCATGGACCCTCCTGGCCAGCGTCAGGGCAGGGCTGAGTACCCTGGCTCACCTCCCACTGTGACTCATATTGGGCAAGCACCGGCTGATTCCAGTTCTTCCAGCCAGACCCAAGAGGGACCCTCTTCTGCCCATGTGCCCGCCATTGACAGTGACCTTCACTTCTGAGGTTTCAGTCCCAGTGATGATATGTCCAAGTCTATTGGTGCCTCCAAACTTGTCTTTTGAGCTACAGATACATTTCAGACATACTTACTTGAATGGCCCAGAAGTATCTTAGATTCACTATATTAGGACAAAAAAAATATCAACCCATAAACTTTAAGCAAGAAAACGAAATTAGTTTTTTATATAATTGAAATGTCCAAGACATGTAAATTTCCAATTTCAGGCATGGCTCCATCCAGAGTTTCAGGCTGTGTATTCTGAGTGGTCTCTTTGTCTCTCTCTTTGTCTCTCCCTCTCAGTGTCTTTAACCTTGGCTTTAAGTTGCTAACAAGCATTCTGTACATCCTGGCAAGATGGTCCTGGCAGCCTCCACTTATGTGCTACCCAGTTAGCAACCCCAGCTGAATGAAGACTTAAAAAAAATAGATCTGGAATAAAAGTGTTCAGGGAGATTGTTGTTGGTCCACTTTGGCACATGGGCCTACTACTGACCCATCTACTTCGGTTGGGATACGATGGTGGGCCCGGCTGAATCCTGGGTGGCTTCCTTTGGGCAGTACTGAGTGGAGGGAAGGGGGTAGGTCCTCTAAGCCACTAGGTTGGTGTTCTTCCCCCTTCTCTCTAGGCAAGTAGAATCATTCATTGTTTCCTTGTGTCCTTAAAGGCTCTTTCACATCACTATTCCTCTGTACATAATATTTCCTCTGCTTTAGTCCTGATTCTTTTTCTAGCCAATTCCTGCCTTCCTTGGGGCCATCCTACTTAGAGCTATTATGTTATCCCATTGTAATGATTAGCCGTCACTCTTGGACTCTAAACTGTCCTGGCTGAGATGATAAATTATATGGTCAGTCTGTTAATGAACCCTGACATGTCCTCTGCTGCTAATGTACAGACCTGACTTCTGCTAAAATGACAACAGGGAGCCATAATCCAAAATTAGATAAATCAGGGTAAGGAGCAGAGGCAACTGGAAGCCATGATCCTAGGGCAGGCACATCCTAATGCAACAGAAACCTCTGCAGCCATCCAGGTGTGTACCTAAGGGTTCAGGCTGAATGTCACCAGCCAGTCAGCGACATTTGGAGGCTTGTTTTCCTAAAGGAGACAGACAGAGTTGCTATTTTTTGGCTTTAAAAGACAGACTCCATTGTCTTTTTCCCAAGCCTCATTTTCTAGTACTTCGACTGTCGCTGTCTCTGTGGGAGTAAAATGACTTTCCTTACTGCTCAATCTTGTCTCTTGGTCTTTATTTTTATTTTATAATAGCACATAGGTTGAAACCATATTTGACTCTAAAAGAAGTACTCTTCTGTGATTGCGATTTTAGGATTTGTTACTACCCTGGACCACGAGTCCCTCAAGGATGAGGACATGTCTTATTGTCATCATGTCTCTGTTACCCACCATCAGTGTCTAGCACAGAGTGGAAGTTCGACACGTGTGTATTGAATGGGAGGACAGTGAATATGAATGAGATGGCCAAATCTGCCCTTGAGATGAGTGTGTGCTTTGCACTACTCTTCCATGGTCTCTGCATGTAGGGGTGTATTCATCTGGAAGTTGTCCCAGGAAATAGGTGGCCTGGACTTGAGACATCCTGGCAACTTGGCAAAGATTGACCTTAGGCTTATTTCGGGAAGTTCGCCACCACTGGCCAGGAAACCAAACTAACTGTTCAAATGAGATCTTCCTGGGGAAGATCAATATTTATTAGCAGTTGTTTTAAAAAAGCATGTGACATGATTTTCTCATCTCCTCTGATGATAAAGTTTCTTTCTTATAGAAAGAAACTTGAATGAGTGAGGGAAGGATTGAAGGGATCATTGAAGAAAGTAAGCAGGAAGGAGAGTCATTTATCTGTATACATAATTCCCATGTCTGGTTGCTTCTTCTAGCTTAGCCTGGATCCCATGATTCAGACTTTGCCAGGATTTCTAGAGCTTATGGAATCCCAGGATCCATTCAGTCTTGCATTTCACTGTATGGCATCCATAATAGTCATGATTAGCTCAGAGCAGGAGCCACTCTAGGTATTTCAAGTAGGAAGAGGGTTTTTTGTTTTTGTTTTTGTTTTTTTAAGATTTTATTTATTTATCCATGAGAGGCACAGAGAGAGAGAGAGGCAGAGACACAGGCAGAGGGAGAAGCAGGCTCCATGCAGGGAACCTGACGTGGGCCTCAATCTCGGGTCTCCAGGATCATACCCCAGGCTGAAGGCGGTGCTAAACCACTGAGCCACCCAGGCTGCCCAGGAAGAGGTTTGATATAGGGAATTAGCAATGTCTGTGGGTACTGGAAGGTGGAGATTTTTGTTTTCAAGAAACCACGGAGTTCAGCCATCTCAAGGAAGCTGCCTCCCACTGAACTCGGGTGCAGCTCCAAGGGGAATGATGTCCAGAAAGTTCCCATGGTTGGCAACTCAGGTTTGCAGCATGGGAAAGGATGATTCTCCAGGTAATCCCTGAACATCTGCCTTCTGCCAAATACCCAGGTGCCTGTGAACAGTTGCCCCTGTGGAATATTGACCTCTACTTCTCCTCAGTCTTCCAGAGTCCCTCAAGAGCCTCTCTTTAGCAGAACTGATCAGAATCCTACCATAAAGGAATTCTAGGACTAGTTCCAAGCTTTGCCACTGAGGGGCTGGGGTCAAGGAGGCTGCTGAGCCAATTATAGACAGTCCTGCCTATATATGTTTAGTCCGCATGGACCCATATCCATCCATTCATTCACTCATTTGTCCAGTGAGTAATGAGGACCTGCCATTCCCCAGAGTCTGCACTTGTACTGGGCTTGCTTCTTTAAGAATTGTGAGCTCGGGTCTGTATCTCATGATTTTTTTTGTCTAAATCCCACAGTACATGGCATGGTTTTGGGCATACAAGCTGATGAGCACTGATTGCATGTTAACTTAGCTGACCTCAAACATGGCTAGCTTGCTATTTCCAGCAAGAGAGGGTGAAGTGAGAAACATAATTTCCATACGTCTGAATAGGCATGTAATTATCTCCGTATATGTTTTGTGCATACCTTAGCATTATAATGTGCTAATGAAGGGCTTTGAAAAAACTAATTAAATTTTTTAAAAAAATCACTCCTAGTTCATTATCATTTACAAAAATCATTTGCCAATATATATTTTTAAAGATTTTATTTATTCATTCATGAGAGAGAGAGAGAGAGAGAGAAGCAGAGACACAGGCAGAGGAAGAAGCAGGCTCCATGCAGGGACCCTGATGCAGGACTCGATCCTGGGTCTCCAGGATCACGCCCTGGGCCGAAGGCAGGCGTTAAACCACTGAGCCACCCAGGAATCCCCTCATTTGCCAATATTTTATTTGCTTTTTAATTATTTTTCCATTTTCTTTTAGATAGCATTAATATATTATTTTTATTACTTTATATCTTTTTTCTTAATATTGTTATGGGCATTTTAATATTATTTGTGAAGATTTTAATAGCTGCAGAATAGTCAATTGAGTGGTTTCCTTACTGTTTATTCAGTCATTCTCCTAGTACTGAACATTGAGATTGTTTCCAATATTGGATGGTCTTCAAGCCTTCATTCTTCATTCTGTCAGGCTGGCTTTTCTTCTTGGGGATATACAGTGGAAAGAAACTCAGTTTATCCCCTTCTTACTTAGGGAGAAACCCAGTTCTTCCCCACTGTATGTTTATACTGTGAGTCTTTTAGGACTCACACAGCACACTTCACTTCTCATGCTCCTGTTCACTAAATGTGTGGGTTTTTTCCCTACAGCAAGCAGTTCTCTGTGACACCAGCTGGGTGTCCTACAACTTAATTCTGACATGATAGCATCAGATCCCACAGGTTAAGGGCTCAGTCCCATAAAATGCCCCCCCACACACACACACTTCAGAGGCCAGTTGCAAACGCAGGTTATCATTTGGTCTTCTGACCAACCAGCTATAGGGGGAAGTTTCCAGTGACCTCCTCCTCAGGGTCAGTAATTTGCTAGAGTGGCTTGTAGAACTCAGGGAAACATGTTTACCAGTTTATTGAAAGATATGATAAAGGATACGAAGGAATATTCAGATGAAAGAAATGCATAGGATGAGGTCCTGAGTTCAGGAGCTTCCATCCCTATGTACTTGGGGTTCATCACCCTCCCTGTGTGGATGAATTGCCAACCTGGACGCCCTCTGAACCCTACAATATTGGGGTTTTGTGAAGGTTTTCTCATGTAGGCATGGTCAGTTATGAACTCTCCCTCTGGAGGTTGGGGGATAGGGCTGAAAATTCCAAACTTCTAATCCTGTCTTGGTCTTCCCAGAGACCAGCCCCCACAGAGTCCCCGTGTTAGAACAAGAGACACTCCTAGTCCTTTTATCATTAGGAATAGACAGACAAGGGTTTCGGGAGCTGCTGGCACCTGGGGACGGGGAGACCAACAGGTACATTTCTCATTGTTTCACAGAACGTGTTGCAGCTCAGCTCAGCTGTTGAGCTCCCCTCTCGCCTCCCCTGCCTTTGCTCCACTCGCACTGCCTTTCTTGCCGACTGCAGATGATGTTTGCGCAGTGCCCCGCTCCAGCGCCTGTTCTCCTTGGCCTTCTACTCACAGGACAAGGCTCAGACGTTCCCTCTGTGAAGTCTGTACCACGGGGGCAGTGGCTGCTCAGCGTCCGGCCCCCGCAGCGCTTTCCCCAGTCGGTGTCTATCATGCTGCCGCCCTGGCCCCCAAGGGCTGTGAGCACCCTCCAGGTGTGCGCCAACTCCCCGGCCCCCGCCCGCCGCCCCACAGCAAGGTGCCTGGCACTTGGTCGCTGCTCAGGACTGCGTTGAACACAGGAATAATAGTGCACCACCCAGAGCAAGCTCTCTGGACCCTGACCGGGCTGGACCTGGCAGAAAAAGCACAAGCCACCCTTCCTCAATTGAAAAACAGGAAGAGGACTCTGGAGGTTTCCTTTGTTGCCCTGTGGAGCAGGATGCACATTTTTAGCGCGGAAGACTTCCAAGCAGGAGGGTTTTACCTTATCAGAGATAGCCATTCCCAGCATCTCTTTAAATGCTAATTAGAGCTTCCCCCCGGGGATATCTGGCAGATTCGGCTTCACTCTGAATAATTTTCCTCCTCCTTGTGCAGAGCTGCAGGTCTGGAGAGTGTTACCTGGATCCCCGAAGTCCTCTGATCTGCACTCAGAGTTTCCTCTCAGCGCTCACTCTTGCTCTGAGAAGGCTGCTCCTGGTGAGCCTCGCTGGGAGGGAGCCCTAGGAGGAAGGAGAGCCAGTAGCATCGACTCTTTTACTCTCCATGGACACCTTTTCGGGGAGGGTTTATCAACCCCATTTAACAGGTGAGGAAGCTGAGGCCCAGAGCCCTTTACTAACTTCCCCAGAGTGACAAGGCCTCAGTGGCAGAGGTGAGATTCGAACATGCGCCTGGTCCAAACTGCAATGGACCCACCAGATAAGAAAGCCAACAAGTGCCTTTTATTGAAGACTATGGGGGCAGGTTCTGCACTTTATACTGCTTTATGCATATTAACCATTTACTTTCTGTGAACCCCCACGAACCTCCATGGAAGCACCGTCTTGGCCTTATTTGGCGATGAGCTGAACAAGCCAGGCCACCAGAGGGAAGGTGGCTGGCGTGAGGTCACTGGGCCACTAGACACCTCCTTCATGTCTCAGTCACAGTCCTGCCTCTTCTGGGCCTCTTCCTCCTCTGCCCGGTGTCTCTTCACTCATGAAAGGCCGAGCAGTGTTCGGGCTGCAGTGTAGTGCAGCTAAGTATCTGTCCCAGTAGAAACGACACAGGCGAGCCTGCAGCCCATCACCCAGGCTCTGCCAGGGGCTCTCTGTGGACTCTGAGACTCACACTCTGGAAGTCTTGGTCACTGAGCCACGTGGCCGTGGTCTGATGGACAGTATACACCCCTTCCCATCTCCTGGTAGCTCTAGAAGCTCTAGTTGCATAGAATTTTCCTTCACTGAGGCTGTGTCTCCAGTGTTCTGGTGTTTGGGAGCACATCCACATTACTTTCCTAGATTCCAGCAATGCCTCCTGGCTGGCCTCCTACAGCCTCTCTTGCCGCCCTCCAGCCCACTCTCTGCGCGATAGCCAGGATGATCATCAAAAAGTACGAAGCTTGGGGGATCCCTGGGTCATTCAGCAGTTTAACCCCTGCCTATGGCCCAGGGCATGATCCTGGAATCCTGGGATCGAGTTCCACATTGGGCTCCCAATGAGGAGCCTGCTTCTCCCTTTGCCTGTGTCTCTGCCTCTCTCTCTCTGTATCTCTCATGAATAAATAAATAAAATCTTAAAAAAAAAAAAAGTGCGAAGCTGACCATGTTGCTCATTCCCTGAAAATGCTTTCGTGACTTCCCTTGCTCTTGAGATAATGGCCCCGATCTGTACCTTGACCACTGCTCTGCACTGCCTGTCTGCCCTCACTGTGCTTCAGCCACACTGACCTTTCAGCTTCTGGGTTTGTTCCTTTCCACCTCAAGACCTTTGCTATTGGTAGCCCTTTATTCTAAAATAGTCTTGGGGTGCCTGGGTGCCTCAGTCAGTTAAGTGTCCAACCCTTGATCTCAGCTCAAGTCTTGATCTCAGTGTTGTGAGTTCAAGCCCCACATTGGCCTCTACACTGGGCATGGAGCCTACTTTAAAAAAAAATAGTACAGACTGAGGTCACAGTGGAAGTGGTGGATGTCCTCTTTTACTCCCCTAGAAATGTAGTCTTAACCAGTCAGTTGGGAATTTTTTTAAGGGAGGCCTGGGTGGTGCAGTTGGTTGAGCATCCAACTTTTGGTTTCTGCTCAGGTTCTCATCTCAGAGTCGTGAGATTGAGCCCCTTGTTGGGCTCCACACTCAGCACGGAGTCTGCTTGAGATTCTCACTCTCTCTCTTGATCTCTCTCAAATAAATAACTCTTAAAAAAATATTCTCTTTGCTATGCCAGGCTCACTTTTCAGCTTCTAAATTTTGGCTAAAATGTCTCTTCCTCAGGGGACCACCCCTAACTCCTGCAGAGCTATACCACTTCCTTAGTAGCTCCTTGCACTTGGCTTTCATAACACTTAACTTCATTTGTCATCACATCGTTATTAGTGTCAGCAGTGTCTTAGTGTTGATCCTTCATTGACATACAAGCTCCCTCATGGGGCAGGAATCTCTTTGTCCTGTACTTTCAGCATCCAGCATCATGCCAGAGGCATAGAAGATCTTTAGCAGATATTTGTTGATTAAAAGTTGGATGTTGGGGCTCCTGCATGGCTCAGTTGGTTAAGTGTCTGCCTCCTACTCAGGTCATGATCTCAGGATCCTAGGATCAAGCCCCACATTGGGCTCCCTGCTCAGCATGGAGCCTGCTTCTCCCTTTCCTTCTGACCCTCTCCCCCCACCACTAATGTGCTCTCTCTCCCTCTCTCTCTCCCCCCATCTCAAATAAATAAATAAAATCTTTTAAAAAAAAAGCTGAATATTAAGGATTGGTCTACTCATACTTTGGGAGCTATTTCTTGCAGACACTTGAATTTTCCAAGCCTGATTTTGCAGCTCTTCCTGAAAACTTTTCTGCATCCAAATGAAGTTGTCCTTATACTCTGAACATCAAGGATTGCTGGAAACATACAACTGGAAAGAATTTCTGCTTGTAATTAAATTGTAGCTAATGAAATAAGTGACATGTTGATCTGTCTCGCTGCTCACATATCTGGGACTCTGGGTTGCATACTAATTTCTGGTCTAAATCAATTAAAGTCCGATGGAAAAAAATTCACCCCCTTTAGAGACCCTTGGAGGATAATGGTCCCCTTGCAAAGAGATTGGAAAGGACAGAAAGCAGGGAAGCTGCGGGTCCCATAGCTCTGCTTTCACCCAATCATGGCTGAAGGAGAAGCAGATGAATAAACTCTGGGTTCTGAAACCTTAATCATTTAGATTGTAGAAATGTATCTCACGATCCACTGTGAATCTTCTTAGCCCTAGGAGAGGCAAATAACAAGAAAACAACTGAATTTCAGGGCTTCGGTCCAAACCCAATCAGTGTCTCTGGGCTGTCTCTTACAGCGCCAGGGCACCTTTCTTCTCCTGTAGCTACTGTATCAGTAGGGGAGAACTGATGTTGATAATGAGGACCTAGAGGCCTCATGGCATCTTCAGACACCTGGGAACAGCTTGATTGCGTGCAGAAGGCTCTTACCCATTAAGGCCGGGAAGTAAAATCTGTATCAAGATTCATGAAAATTTCACATTCTTGCTAATTGCTGTATAAGTCATTCAAGAAATCAGTGTTCAGTTTATACAGAGAACCCTGACACACTTGTCCTGGAAGCCGGCACCTGCTGAAGAAAGTAGTCAGTGCTCTAGACACGGCATCACTATGGGTTTGAAGGTTCCGTAATTAAACCGTATGTGTGTGTCTCTTGTGATAGCTGGGCTTTGTGGGGTCACATCCTGATAGGATTAGTCAACTTAATCTTTAGGAAAAGTTCCCGTCCATAGAGTGAGATATTCTCACTGTCAGTCATCCATGGAAGATGCAGGAAAGTAAAGAGCATTACACAGAAGAGATAGAGAACTCCTGTCTCTCTGGGGGCCTCTCTGGATTCTGCTTTTAATTCCTTATGATGTCTAGACTTCTCTGCCAGTACTTGCCACGTGCCAGGCTTTGGCTCAAGTTTCTTTGTATAGTACTTTCTATAAAACTCTCACCCTAAAGTGGAAGGAGTTTTCTCCAGTTTTACAGAAGGCAGACAGAGACTCTGAGATTAAGGGTCATAGCTGCTAAGTAAGGGATGGCCTTGGGATTCCAAACATGATGTCTTATTTTTTATTTTTATTTTTTAAAAGATATTATATATTTATTCATGAGAGACAGAGAGAGAGAGGCAGAGAGAGACAGAGGGAGAAGCAGGCTCCCCGAGGGGAGCCCGTTATGGGATTCCATCCCAAGACCTCGGGATCACGACTTGAGCCAAAGGCAGATACTCAACCACTGAGCCACCCAGGTGTCCCAAAGCAAGGTGTTTTAAAACACAGTCTGCTTTTACCCATGGAGCTATTGTGCATTCTGTGTAGTAGGTTGGAAGCAGTGATGTGCTGGTAACTGTATAGCAAGCAGCTCTCAGAATCAAATAAATAAACTATGCCCTGATTTTTGCCAATTTCTATGGTGTAAATATTCCCACCGTGGTCAATTTCAAGCTACCGACATGAAGACACTCACCGAACGGGAGCTGGGAAGCGATGCGCACAGATGCTCACGGCGACCTGCTTCAGTACACCTCTGGAATGAAGCCACCCACGCCGTAGAAACAAGCTAAAACTTCCATGGTGGCCGGGTGGGGTGCTGCAAGCTCTGGAGAATGAAGCCTGTTACTGGGCTGAGTGAGACTTTGGGAGTTAGTTTCTGTAGCTACATGTTGCTTTCTTCCTTGTTTTCTACTAGCCTTTCCTGAAGCCTTGAATGAATGCCTCTCCTGGCTCAGCTCCACCACAGGAGATTTAGGAAAGGGGTGAAGACCTTTCTGGCTCACCCCTACCAGTCTCCAGTGGTGTGGGCAGAGATTCTTTGTGAAACAGCCCCAAAGGCTCAGGGAATCTTGGGCGTTGTAAGGGCTATGAATGCTCTTCCTTTCTCATTCCATTTAGTTATTTAAGAGAGGTGACACTTTTTTCCTAAAGTTTTTAAAAATATGTTTATTTATTTTATTTTTTAAAATTTTATTTATTTATTAATGAGAGACACAGAGAGAGGCAGAGACACAGGCAGAGGGAGAAGCAGGCTCCATGCAGGGAGCCTGATGTGGGACTCGATCCTGGAACTCCGGGATGATGCCCTGAGCTGAAGGCAGACGCTCAACCACTGAGACACCCAGGCGTCCCTTTCCTAAAGAAGTTTTGAAAATGTCCTCTGAGATAAGTAAAATCTCCCTCCCTCCCCCACCCCCATTGTATGCAATGGTCTCTTGACCTTCAGCCTCAAGGTCATCATCATCCTTACTCTTCCATTACTATCAGCTTTCCCTTAAATGTGTCTTGGGCCACCTGTATCAGAATCACCTAGAATGTTTGATTGGAAATGTAGATTTCAGATCTAAACTCTATTTTCTAAAATGTCTCCAGCAGAATTAGAAGCTGTGATATTGTGATTTATAAGAAATATACCTGTGGTCATTCAGATAACCAAACACTATGAAAAATACATATTTGGTCTTTGCCCATGGTTCCTGGCTCACAGCTTCTTAAACTCTTGGAATTTCCTTAGTGTTTGGGAAGATAAAGACCTAATTTTTTATATATTAATGAGGTGACTTTTGGGGAGCCCCTAAAGAATGGGGGCTGGTTCCCAATGGAACCAACCATGTGATTAGAGTGTGGGACTGACAGGCCTCACCCTCTTGTTATCCAGAAAGGAGAAAGGAGAAAGGAGTGGAGTTGTTTTTTATTTTTATTTAATATTTTATTTATTTATTCACAGAGAATAAATAAATTAGACACAGAGAGAGGCAGAGACATAGATAGAGGGAGAATAAATTTATTCACAGAGAATAAATAAATTTAGACACAGAGAGAGGCACAGACATAGATAGAGGGAGAAGCAGGCTCCCTCTGGGGAGCCCGATGCGTGACCTGGGATCACATCTTGATCTGCAGGCAGACACTCAGCCTCTGAGCCACCCAGGCGTCTCAGGAGTGGGGTTTCAATCAGTTGCCAATTGCCAATGATTTAATCAATCATGCCTATGTAATGAAGCTTCCATGAAAACCCAGAAGGATGGGGTTTGGAGACCTTCCATGGGTCGACATAGGGAGATTTGGGGAGAGTGGCATGCTTGGAGAGAGCAGAGAGAGCATGCAAGGTCTGCGCCCTTTCCCCATACCTTATCCTACGCATCTCTTTCATCTGACTGTTCTTGAATTATATCCTTTTATAATAAACTGGTGATCTAGTAAGTAAAATGTTTCCCTGAGTTCTGTGAGCCTCTTTAGCAGATTAATGAACCCAAGGAGAAGGTTGTAGGAATCTCCAATCGTACCCTATTGGTCAGAAGTACAGGCAACAACCTGGACCTGCTATTGGCATCCTAAATTGAAAGGGTTGTTAGAAGCTCTAATTTGTAGCCGATTGGTTGGAAACATGGGGAACTGTCTGGCTGACACCTGGCATCTGAAGTTGAGGTGAGGCCATCCCATAGGACTGAACTCTTACCTTGTGAAATCCAATGCTATCTCAGGGAGTGTCAGCCTTGAGTTGAATTGTAGGACATCTACCTGGTGTCCAGAACATTGCTTGTGGTGGTGTGGGGAACATTCCCTCTTCATACACACATTGAAATTGGGTCCATGAACCAGCTGTGGCATTTTCTTATGAACTCAAGCTTCCGAAAATCCCCATATAGTTAATGCTGGGAGGAAAGCAGGTAAAAATAAAATCAAATTTATTTTTTATATTATTTTTTAATATTTTATATATTAGTTATATTAATTAGTAACTGCTATTGTGCCTGGAAATGATCAACCATATATCATGTCAGGGGTTTATTTGGTTTTGTTTTGCTCTTTGTCATCTATTGTTATTTATATTTCCAAAAAGCCAAATAAATATCATTCTTATTTTTTTTTTTAAAGAAATTTTCTGTTTAGGGAAGGTGAATGAACAGCTGATCCGGGTGTGGGAGGGCAAATAGCTTGAGGGCAGGTGGAAGAATCATCCCTACTGCCAGGCACCTCCAGGAGATGGAGTCAATTTTCTGAGTGTAGCATGGACCTACCTCCCAACACCCAGATGGAATGTCACTAGACCCTTCCCCCGGGCACCGTGCCCAGTGCCAGCGGCTGGATTGACATCTTCAAGGTGGAGGCTGCCTGTGTTCGGGATTACCACACGTTTGTCTGGTCTTCAGTGCCGGAAAATGCAGCTGCCGGCTCCCCTGTCCACACGAGCGTCCAGTTCCAAGCCAGCTACCTGCCCAAACCCAGAGCCCAGCTCTACCAATTCTGGTACGTGAACTGCCAGGGCTGGGTGTGTGGGCAGAGTCCCCCTTTGCAGTTCCGAGAGCCAAGGCCCATGGATGAACTGGTGACCCTGGAGGAGACTGATGGTGACGCTGACATCCTGCTGCTTGTCCCCAAGGCCACTGTGCTGCAGAACCAGCTGGATGAGAGCCAGCAAGAGAGGAATGACCTGATGCAGCTGAAGCTGCTGCTGGAGGGACAGGTGACGGAGCTGAGGAATCAAGTACAGGCTCTCGAGGCGGCTCTGGCGACTGCCAGGAGGAGCACGCGGAGCTCAGGGAGCAGTACAAGGGGCTCGCCGGGTCCCACGGGGACCTCGTAGAAGAGAGGGACATCCTGAGCCGACAACAGGGAGGCCATGTGGCACGCGTCCTGGAGCTGGAAGATGACATCCGGACCATCAGTGAGAAAGTGCTGACAAGGGAGGTGGAGTTGGACAGGGTGAGGGACACGGTGAGGGACACGGTGAAGGCCCTAACTCGGGAACAAGAGAGGCTCCTTGGGCGGCTGAAAGAAGTGCGAGCACAAGGAGCCAAGTGAGGCTGCGCTCCAGAGGGCACGACCGGAAACCCATCGCTTACCTTGGGAGCTGCAGAAGCAAAGGGCCGGCAGGAGGAACAGGGTGCTCGGGCCCAGCGACTGCAGGACAAGGTGGCCCCGATGAAGGACACCTGGGCCAGGCCCAGCAGCGTGTGGCCGAGCTGGAGCCCGAGGGAGCAGCTTCGAGGAGCCCAGGAGCTCGCAGCCTCGCATCAGCACGAGGCCGCCCTTCGGGGGCGCAGCCCGGGCGCCCCGTCCACGTGGCTGGGTCCCGGCGGCCGAGCTGGGCCTGCACCTGGAGGAGCAGCGAGGGGGGGGGGCTGCGGGGCGCAGGGAGCGGCGAGGTGGGGGGGGCTGCAGGGCGCGGGGCAAAGACCAGAGCCTGGAGCGGGGGGCGGGCGTACTGCGCCCGGACAAGGCAGGGCAGGGGGACGGCCGAGCCGAGGGCTCAGGAGCTGGCCCGGGGGAAGGATCCCAGCCTGGTGCAGGCGGCCGGGAGCCGCGGGAGCGGACAGGGCGCCCCGGCGCGCGGGCTCCGGAAGGAGAGGGGCAGGTGCAGGAGGAGAAGCGGGAACTGCCTGCCTACGGGAGCAAGCTGGAGGCCTGCCCGGAGAAGGTGGCGGGCGGGAGGTGGAGTGAAGGCGCTGCTGCCGCGGAGGCGAGCTGCAGGCCGAGCCGCCCAGCGCCTCCGACAGACTCCCAGGATGGGTCCCCAGAGGACGCGAGGCTCCCTTCCCGAGGCCCCTGAGCCCGGGGACAGAGCTCCCCTCCTGCGGGGCCCCGGGCGCTCCTGCCCTGCTCGTCCGCCAGCCGCTCCCGTCGCGCCCCAGCCTCGGGCCCACGAGGAGGGACACTTCTCTTTCAGCACCCAGGACCCCTTAACCTTTGAGTGATCTCACCTCCCCCCACCCCAGGACACGCACAGACACACGGACACACACGCACGCACAGACATACACTTAGGTCTCTCGCCTCTTCTGACACCCTGGGCTCCATGGCATTCTGTCCCCTAAGAGCCACTCCCCAAACCATTTTCTTTTGTTTTTTTAAAGATCTTATTTATTTATTCATGATAGTCACACACACACACACACACACACACACACAGAGAGAGAGAGAGAGAGAGAGAGAGAGAGAGAGGCAGAGACACAGGCAGAGGGAGAAGCAGGCTCCATGCACCGGGAGCCCGACGTGGGATTCGATCCCGGGTCTCCAGGATCGCGCCCTGGGCCAAAGGCAGGCGCCAAACCGCTGCGCCACCCAGGGATCCCCCGAACCATTTTCATCCGGGGCTCTGGCCTTCCTCTCCCACCTGGCTCGTTGCCCAGGCAGGGCCCTTCCCAGAAGCAGCCGCTGACTCTACTCCCTGGAAGCGGTTTGGAGGAACCAGGATGGAGGAGACCTTCCCCAGGGGGACTAGGATCAGCCCCTCCTGGGCCTGGTTGCTCCGTCACTGACACCAGCCACCACACCACCACCCGTACACACACACTCACACACTCACATACACTCTCTGATGCCCCAAAGCCAATTCCTGGGGCACCCCACCCTCTCTCATTCGGGGTCTGTGTTGGTTTACCCGAGTTTTCTCTGGGGCCTGCACTGAGGCAGCAGCACGGACGCCAGGCCCCTTGAGGTCTCTCTCAGTTCTGAGCTTCAGTGTTTCTCTCTGCCTCCGCACCCCCGCCCATTGCCTTCTGCACCCCACCGCGGCCTTTTCCACAGCATTAGATATGAAGTTTGGAGATTTCTTTTGTATTTTGAAGTTTTCTGTACTCTGTCTCCTGCCCCATCCTGCCACCTTCCATCCCCCCCCCCCCCCAGCATCCTCACATGGAAAGAAATAACGCATTTGTGCCTTCTGTGAGAGATGAGGGGAACAAATGGTCCCAGGTGTCCCCATTTCTCAGTCCTTTCTCCGTGTCCAAGTTCCCCCACAGCAATAAGAGCTTTCCTTCATGATCCCTCCCTCTGTTTGTAGTTGGGACAAATATACTTATATGATATGAATAACGATTCTAATAAGATGTGTTATTATCATGAAAAAAAGAGAAGTCTTCTGTTTAGCAGGAATTGGATGTTAATAAGCATTATGTAAACAAATAAAAGCATGAAACAGGCCTCTTTGGCAAGGGTCGGCAAAGAGCTAAACATTAAACAGTGGCCTGTTTCGATATGGTCCTTGAGCTAAGAATTGTTTTTACATTTTTAAAACACTCTACACAAAAACAGAGAAACTTGACCACAGGAAAACCTGGCACCTTTAATATGCTAATGTGTACTGGGGTGTACAGCATTTCTCAATCTTGTTTGAACACAGAATTTCTCCTTTATTTTTTTTATGGGGCATATTGAGGAACTAGTGTTTTATGGAGTGTGTTCTGGGAAACACTGCTCTGAACAAATTAATTCCAATCCAGATTTGGCAGTCAGGGGCCCCTGAATCTTCCATCATCATATCATTTGTCTTGGTCGGGAGTGCCACTCTGCCGTGGCCAATCTACACCCCCAGACTTCCTGTTGAAGACTTCTTTCCTCCATCATCTGCTGCCACCCCCACATCTGTCCCTATCTTTTTCTTCCAGAACTCTTAGGACACTTAGCATTTGTTCAGTAAAACCGTGGCTTTCTGAAGCTGTCCAAGGAAATGAAGGGTTCCAGAAAATAGTACTTTCTGGCTATCTGAGGGGTTACCATTTTGGGCATGAAAACATTCAACTTAATTCTTTGGGACAGGAGACTTTTGAACTATACTGCATAATTCGCTAATCGAAACAAGAATTGAACATAATTTCTTTTGTGACATGGCATAGAAAAAAGATCATTTGGTGGAAAGTCATGTTTCCAGCTCACTTCTACTGCTAATGAGGAGGGAAGCCTGAGAAATTCACTTTTCCACCCCAGCCTCTGAGAACACGAGGCGATTTGCCTAGATGTTCTTCAAGCTTCCTTATAGCTCTAACACCGTGTGATGTTCTCTGATTGCAGAGATCCAGGAAGGGAATGAGACAAGTCCACTCAAGCTTATATTAGATTTATATCTGGTGATTTCTCACTAGTCACACACATTAGTTAGTGTGCTTACAATACAGATTTAGAAAATATTCTAATTGATACTTAATGCTATTTGGTGAACAAAACTCAGATTTTTACACAGCAAAAGATTAGGAATCAAAGGCTATCTTAATACTGTTAAGTGGATTTTCTTCTTCATTAGTGAGTCCGGCAAGCCTTTGATCATGGACTTGGACAGAACGTCGGTATTTTTATGACTTTTAGAAAGCCCCAGCTGTCTGAGACACTCTGTCCCTGAGGTCTCACAAATCTGATTTGATCACTGTTAATTTATTTCCCAGATAAAGCTATTGACTGTGGGAAAGTTGCTTTTCACTTTGCAGGAAGGTCATGAACTTAATTTTGTGGATTTCTGTTTATGTGTTGGTGCCATTGGCATGCAAACCTCAGCTCAGCTCTCACTCTACCTCTAAATCATTCCATCATCTCTGACTTTCCAACAGAGACTGCTCTGGACGGGTCCCTTTTCTCCTTAATCTTCAGCTCATTCACCTTTTCAGCCCAGGAAGAGGTTATACCCTTTTTCTCCATCTCAAAGCTCCTAAAATACCCAATGGCTTTTCCTTTCCACATTCACTCATTCATTCATTCACTCACTCACTCATTCATTCAACATTTCTTTCTTTTTTTTTTTTTTTAAAGATTTATTTATTTATTTATTTATTTATGATAGACATAGAGAGAGAGGCAGAGACACAGGCAGAGGGAGAAGCAGGCTCCATGCCAGGAGCCCGATGTGGGACTGGATCCCGGGACTCCAGGATCCCGCCCTGGGCCAAAGGCAGGCGCTAAACCACTGAGCCACCCAGGGATCCCCTCATTCAACATTTCTAGAGTGTGTGATCTATATGAATCTGTACCCCTGGTTGGGGCACCCCTATTTTGGCGGGAAGTCAGAAGAAATAAGTACACCAACAAATGTGTATCTTACAAGTCTGAGTGCCAGAGGAGAAACATTTTCCTTGCTCGAGTAGAAGAATCAAGAAAATTTCTCAGTGACCCGGATCTCTGAGTTGTGTCTTAAAGGGTAAGTCAGAATTCAGTAGGAGGCAATTGGGGAACCAGCACTGCAGGTGAAGGGAACAATATGTGTGGACCCATCAGGGCCCGAAAAACTGTGGCATGATCAGAGAGAGTGAAGGAGTGCCTGGAAAGGAGGAGGTCTCCAGGCAGTGTTGGCAGAGGAGCTAGAAAAGCTGGTAGGGGCCCTGTCACCTGGGTAGAGGAAGGAGTGTGCTTCCTCTCCTGCGCTCCTGGCCGCACTCCCTTTGGCCTTCTCCAGGATCTTGCTCCAAGTAATGTCCCTTTTGAGTTCTCCCTTTCCTTTTTATCTCTCTTCCAGCCCACAGATAAGCTCACATCTTATCTTTCAACATACACACAGCATACGACCCAATTTCACTCCAGTCCACTTTAAGCTGCAACCCGTGGTCCTCCGGACCTTGTTTCTGAAGTTCTTGAAAAAGCAGTTTGTCTCACTCTCTTTACTTCTGTGTCCCTCATTCTCTCCGTCCCATTGCAGTCTGGCTTGAGAAAAAATGAAAAGGGAATATGCATCCAAGGCCTATGAGCCAACTTCCTTTGGTTTACCCACTATAAATTTTCAAGGATGCTATTTTCTCTTCCTTCTTATATTTGCAGCTCATGTAGACTCAGTTCCTCCCTGAATGTATTTTAATTTGCTTTAAACAAGTCTGTTTTGGGGACACCCGGGTGGCTCAGTGGTTGAGCGTCTGCCTTTAGCTCAGGTTGTGATCCTGGGGTCCAGGGATCAAGTCCCACATCAGGCTCCCTGCAGGGAGCCTGCTTCTTCCTCTGCCTATGTCTCTGCCTCTCTCTCTCTCTCTCTCTCTCTCTCTCTCATTAATAAATAAATAAAATCTTTTAAAAACAAAAAACAAGTCTGTTTTCTTTTTCTTCCCTGCACAATTTTGTAAGGTCAATGGCTCCTTTAATACCAAGTCCATGGGGATGCACAACTGATGCCAAGGCTGAAACAGGAATCCATTTTCCTTTATTCTCACTCAGAGAGGAAATACACAGTAATGGGAAAGCAGCAGAAGGAAAGGAGACAGAGAGAGATGATTCCCACTGGCAAGGGAAAATGCTGTAAGGTTTTTGTGTGCCTACAGTGCAGAGGTCAGGCCACCATTCCAGCTACTTCAAAAATATCTGATAGGTGTTACTCTGTAGCAGGCATTGAGGATACTGAGATGCAAACCACACTTCCTGAATTCATGGATTCCTAGTCTGGGGTTGGGGAGTGGGGGAAATGGACCAAAATGTCAGATTGCAATTTAGCGGTTTGCCAGGACCCAGGAAGGAATAGTACAGAGAACACCGAATAAAAAGGGCAAGTAAGGTAGCCTTGGCTGGCTCAGGTGTCTTGAAGGACAAATAGAAGCATGCCAGGCAGCTGGAGGAAGAAGGCAGAGGGAGCAGGATGCCTCAATGCACAGAGACAGGAGAAGATGGTGCATTGAGGAGGCTGCAGCTGGTTATTGCTTGCTGTGGCTGACACCAAGGGTACAGAGCTGGTCACAGGCTGTGTGATGAAGGGCTTGAGGTCCAGGCATAAGAGGCTGGATTTTATCCTGTAGTATCAGGAGCTGCTGACAGGTGTTAATCAGGGCAGAAATAGAAGTAGAGAGGTTTGTAACTAATCATGCAAGCCATCCTTTCTCCATCTTATCTTTGGGTATCTCTCTCTGATTTTTACACGCAAAATCTTGTTTTCTGTTAAAATACAATACCTTTGTCCATTCTCCACCACCACCCTGACCCCACCCGAATTTGCCTTTCCTCCTGGTTGTCTTCTTCAATTTTTTTTTTTTTTTTTTTTTTTTTGCCATCTCTCCCTCTCAAGACCAGAAACCTTCCTTTCTCATTCCCCACACCCAATGTTGTGACTCTGATTCTTTCATACTTCTTCCATTCATTTTCTTCTTTATTCCCTTGATAGCTTTTCTGATTTTTGCTGAAGCTCTCATCATTTCTCTTCTGGGCTGATGCAATAGCCACTGAACTGATCTCAACCTTAAATATCCTTCATAACTGCAGCGTAAGCCCATAAAATGGGAGGCTGATCATCTGCTATCCCTGCATAAAATCACCATTCTTCAGAAGGTAGAGACTCCCACAGCCTCTTTTGGGTGGGCTGGCAGAGATTGTCAGTCCAGGATGGGGAGACAATCAGACTGCATCCCCCAGAAAATTGGGAATAAACCTCAGGGCCACAAGCCAGCTGCTGTGGGTACTTGACCTGCATGGTGAGAAAAAAATAGGATCTGGACAGCCATGTTTAGCCTGCTTACAAGTGGAATGAGCAAACTTCCTCTACAGAGAGAGGGGTGCAGGGTGATGGAAGAGGGTATCATGTGGTCCCAGAGAGAGCAGGACTCAGTGGTGAGGTGTGTCTGTGGCCTGATTTTGAAGGTATGCGTTTCGATTTGGGCACCAGATCTTCCTGGGGCCTGTCTGCACTCCCTGCCTGTGAGTTTGTGTTGATTTTCTCATCATCCAAAAAAATAAAATCCACCTTTTGCTTACTGTTGCTCAATTAAGTTCTGTTTCTTACAGCCAGCAGCTGAAGTGGAGGACTGATGGAACCAATTCACATTCAGGCCTCTCTGACCCTGACATCTGTGGTTGGCGCAAGTCTGTTGTTTCCCCAGGACAGCACAGGTCCAAGGGCAGAGTCCGGCATACTTTCCGTTGCACTCTGTCATCTCTAGAATCGAGGCCTAGAACTGAATCTCATAACTTAGGACAGGTTTTAATGTGCTCAGGGCTCTTTTTCATCACAAATGCATGGCTATTACTGCCATACACAGTTGTTGATGGTGTCAGGGGTTTGGAATACTTCCGTGGAAGTCAAAAATTTTACAGAACCTTGCACAGCCAATCATTCAAAATTAATGTCTTCTGTTTGATAGAACTGGGTTTGGCATTGAAGATACACAGAAAATGAAATACAGTCCCTGACTTCGAAGGACTCTTGGAGGAATAGATATGGGACAGACACAAGTCTTCAAAAAATGCTCATATTACTGGTGATGGAACTGAGGCCTAGGGGATGGGATTTAGTTGAAGGTGGTGTTAATCTCTGTTCTTTCCATGCTGAATATATATCCTGTTGCACACGAAATTATCCTAAGTCCTTTGGTCCAACTGGAATAGGCAGTGGTAGAATATGAGAGTTTTGTATAATTGCCCTCAAAGAGAATATGGAACCCAGCATTCTTGGAAATTGCATCAGCTTTAATGATGCCTGCCATTAGGTCCACTTTTGGGAATAACCAATTGTGTTCTACAAGGTCATCCTATTTAGTGAAGATGAAATAAATAAATGCGAAATACTCCCAGAATTGCTTGAGCCAGTTGATTTCTGGTAACACTAAATGTAATAACTAGGTCAACAACAATGTGGTAACAATTTTAGGGAGGCCACAAGAGACCATTATACTTGTTATCCTGAACACGTTGATTTTTGTAAAATCTGGACAAAGTCCACTGCAAAATGGAAGTGAAGTGTCAGCAGAAAGGGAGTGAGACACCAGAGGGGTGGGTTGAAAGTCCTGGTACCAGCTAGGCTGGATAGTATGATGGTCTGGGATAGAAGGATGGACAAGAAGGAAGCACTTTGAAAGTAGGTCAGCTTTGCTGTGGGATGTCATGTTGAAGCTGGTGATAGGGCTACTCATGCCTTAGGAGTTGGAAGGGCTGTCCTGAGGAGTCCAGCCTAGCTGGAGAAATGAAATGGACTCTGAGAGGAAGCAAGGTCAAGGTGGAGAGAGTAACTGGGTATGTCAGACTTCTAGGGGAAAGGAGCAATAAAGTTAGTAATGCAAAGAGCTACTTGGGGAGTTACCCAGCTCTGAGTCTGGGAGTAGAGTATGCATCAGGTATATTGGCCTTAAAGAAGCCTCCCTGACTGGACGCCAGGCAAGAAATTAAAGAGGTATTACTGGAAAAGATTCTCTTTCTGAATGGATCCTGGAAGTATAGGAATTCCGTTTTGTCTACATTATTTGCATAAGGTTGACATAGAATTTCTCTGAATTGTATAGGGCTGAAGTTAAAAAAAAAAAAAAGAAGTAAGCTAAAATCTTGAAACATAATAATGCTTTAACCACCATATCTGGAGCCTCTCTCTCTCTTTCTCCCTCCCTCCCTCTCTCTCTCTCTTTTTGTCAGCCACTAGATTCCCTGTTCTACATGGGGTACTACATTTAATCTTGACAGGAATTCTATACTGATTGGATTCTTTCAAGATACAAGAAACAAGAATCTATTATTTGCTGGTTAATGGGATTTTAAATAATTAAAAATTTGGTATGAAAAATTTAAAACATACAGTACCCTTAGAAAGACTAATGCGATGAAACCTGTGCGCCTCTCATGATTCCTACCTTAATTAACTCAGCTGCTTTTGTTTTATGTATACCTTCTGTCTTCCTTTCCTACTTTATAGTTGGATTATTTTGAAGCAAATACTAGATATAATATTATATCAAGAATTTTAAAGATAACCTAAAATGTACTTAATATGCTCAAATATCTAATCAAGTTCCAAATTTCTCTCTCTCTCTCTCTCTCTCACACACACACACACACACACATACACACAATTTTGAGTTGTTTTAATAATCATCTAAGGAAGGCCCATATATTTCCTTTGGTTGATACATCTCTTAAGTATCTTTTGATTTATAGTTTCTCCCCCTTGAATTACTTCCTTGAAGAAACTGAGTCATTTGACTCTATAGGTTTTCCATATTCTCAGTGTATTAGTCGCAGCCCCACTGTGTCATGAAGCACATTCCTCTCTCCCCATTTTCTTTTAATCATGGTTATAGCTAACCCTTCATATGACTCAGATGCATAAAAAATTTAAAAGAAAACTACTTCCCAGGTGGTGTTATGTACTTTCCTCAGGAAATAAGAGTAATAATAATGTCTGGTCTCTCTCTTGTGAGGTTGGTAGAAATTAATGTTTATTGCCATATCCTTATGTCAGGAGTTTGCAAAAGGATGGCATTCTATCATTCCTCCTTTATTCATAAGCTGAAATACTTCTAAAGAAAGAAAATTTTCTTCAACATGTATTTTACTGCTCTAAATTTCAGTTCAGATAGAAAAGGCAGAAAAAAGTGCTTAATTGTTACCCTTTAAAATTTTTTAGAATGATGAATTAGTTCCTAGTGTTCTTCAAAGTAGACAATGAGTTGTATGTGTATGTGTGTGATCATAAACTCAATGGATTTAAATATATTTGATACGTTTTAATATGTTGGAGTTATTGGTGCTCAAATGATCTCATCTTTAGTCAATGAGATTATCTTTGTCTCTGGAGTCCTTTTGACACATAACTGTAGTAGTCTTTGGTAGCTTCTTTACTTTTTGAATGTAAAGATGTCTTAGAATCATCTTGTAAGTTTCTTCTTCTTTTTTATATGTTGTAGATTTCTGGTCCCAGATCTGGAACTAGCCATGTCTCCAAAGAGGTCTGGTTTCTTGTAGTGGTAAGTGCTATTTAGAGACCATAATTAAGGTAGAATAGTGCTCACAGCTACTGGATTGGTTATTGTTTCTAGGTCTTAACAGTGAAAAGGGTTAGGAAAGACATTTTTAAAAAGAAAGCACCTCATGATGTCACACCAATATTTCAAATTCATTTTAGAGGTTGCTCTTAGTTTCATTTTGATTTATATTGTTTTGGAATTTAATAAAACTTCAACATGGTACAAAATTCAAATTATGAAACAAGGAATATGCAGAAAAGTTTATCTTCTAATTCTCTACCGTCACCTATTCCTTTCTCACATTTCATTTATTTTACAGCTAATTTTTTCCTTTTGTGGAAATGTAAAAAATATGCACAGTGAGTTCTGCCTTCTTATTTCAGCTCTCATATGTAAACAAGTGCCCTTATTGCAGTGTATTAAGGGCTGCATTTTGTGCTTTTTCTGGTGATTTTATTGTTTAAAATGGCCCTCAAACATAGTGCTCAACTGTTCCTAAGAGTAAAAAGATTGTGATATACTTTACAGAGAAAATATATGTGTGGGTTAAGCTCCATTCAGGTACTTTACTTTGATTTTTTTCACTTAACATTAAATCCTAGATATCATTCCATTGTAGCACATAGAAACATTCCTTATTCTTTAAGATAACTGTATAGCATTTGTAGATGTACCACATTTATTCAACTAGTTCCCTACAGATAAATACTTAAGTTACTTTCAGGGTGTTTTGTTTTGTTTTGACTCCTTAAAATGCCATATATAGTCTTGTGCGTACATCTTTTTATATTTTTACCAGTGTATGCTTGCATAGATACTTAGAAGTGAGATTGCTGTGTCAAATGATAAATGCATATGTAATTTTGCCAGTTACTACGAAATTCCTTTACCTGTGAGTTGCATTATTTTGTTCTCCTACCAGCAGAGAACTACCTATTTCCCCAAAGCCTTCCATCAAAGGTTTCTTATCAAACTTTTGACTATTTGCCTGAGAGGTGAGAAGTAAAATCTTGGTTTAGTTTTAATTGACATTTTTCTTATCATCTCATGAGTGAGGAGGGAGTGTCTTTTCATTTGTTAAAAGGCCATGTGCTTTTTTGTTGTTGTTATGGCTGTTATCTCTAGCACTGGCATTTATTTCCAGGACACGTGGGAGAATTAGAAAGGCTGCCCAAGCAGGACTCCAGAGACCTGGAAAGTTTGTCACCACATATAACTCAGCAGCAGTACCAAGAATCTGTCAGCAGCTCTGAGCCCTGATCACAGTTTGAGAAGTTTTCTGAGTTTATGACACAGCAACTCCATCTTTGTTTTTCTCCCCACCAGCTTCTTCCTGTTCAATTACTAACCCATTCTCTTTTCTCCTCTCTACCTTTTTGCTTTTTGCTTACTCATGCCTTTTACTTACTCATTAGTCATGTCACCACATGGCCTCTGCCTCTTCTCTTTGCTTCTCTCTGCCTCTGCCGATTGATCCTACCCTCTGTTCACTTTTTGGCACATCTAGTAGGAAAATTACCTAGGAGTGGAGTTAATGGATGGATTATCCAGTAACCACTGAGTATAAAGTATCTTTTTGGGTAATGCTTTTGTACCAGCCTGCTGGCCAATCTAGATATAGTTGTCTTTGGGTCAGGTACTCATTATTTATTTATTTATTTATTTTTAAGATTTTATTTATTTATTCTTGAGAGATACAGAGAGAGGCAGAGACACAGGCAGAGGGAGAAGCAGCTCCCTGTGGGGGCCCAATGCAGAACTCAATTCCAGGACCCAGGGATCATGACCTGAGCCAAAGGCAGACCCTCAACCACTGAGCCCCCCAGGCATTCCCAGGTATTCCTCTTTTAGTTCAATTGCCCATGGTTAGAGACTGAAGTTATGAGAATACAAAGCATGGGAGCTTAGGGGTATGGAAGACGTCAAGAGAAAGGTATGTGCAAGGCTTCTCATGGTTTTTCTTGGCATATCCAGTATAAACACTAAGAGCAAGAATATTATGAAGTAACATGTCTATTTTACAGATGAGTAAATTGAAGCTTAAAGAAATTTAAAAACTTTCCCAAAATCACATGGCTTATTAGAATCAAAGCCAGATGCTTTAGAGCCACGATGCAATCCTGGGAGATGAGTACAAGACATTTTAATTGTATTGACTCTTGTTTGGACTCCAATTGTGTTTGGATCTGGCTGTTTTGACCTTTAGCATATTTAACCTCCACATTTAGAAACCATAAAAATCTAAATCAGAATTGTGCCTTAGTGATGAATGTCTATTGAAAAAACATTTTTCTTTGGAAGGACTCTACACTAATCTGTTTCCTTGATCAATTTTATTATACACTGTGGTTAAGCCAGTTCCAGTTCTACTTTTATTTTGTGAATAAATACTTTCTGTGTGTATTTTACAACAAACTTTGATGTGGCCATTAGTTTTGTTATTGCCATTTATTTTGTTATTGAAAATTTTTCATTGATTATAGTTTTCCTCAATGGCTTTTATTAATCACTAACTTCGGTTTTCCCAGATACAATTTTTTAGGTGTAAATTTTGCAAGATTTGATACTTTTAGCTAGCTTTACTATGTGCAGTGTGGTTTTACTTTGCTGTTGTCGATTATTTCTTCAAAACAGATTCTTTCCCACTGTTTTTTTTTTAACTTTTTTTGCCTTTTGCAACATACCAAATAATTTATGATTCATCAGTTCCTTTTTGCCTGTAACAATTTTAGCCTATAGAGTTTTCATTGTCATCTGTTTCATTGTTGTATTTTGTGGTGATTCTTTCTATCAATAATGCTTTCTGTGAATTGGGAAATGTGCTGATGAATTGTATTACTTTCTTGAGACAAAGCAAAGAGTCCATGAGGGGCAAAAGCATAAGATTTTGTCACCAGCTCCATCTCAAGACCTGGCCTTTACTGCCCATCTTGTTGTACTTACTAAACTTTGTCTTCCATTTTTCCCTAAGCTCTTCTTCCTGGCTTTCCCTTTAACTCAGACAAAGGAAACCCAAAAATCACCCCCCAGGTGATGGAGACTGCCCTGACAAAGTCTCCATTGGCCCAGATTACCCAGACCCTTTGAGCTAAACCTGACTAGCACCTGCACAGATGAACCACGGAATGACCTTTGGAAGGACCTGCAATCACCCTTACTTACCTCATTATAATACTAAAATCTCCACTGAGCCTCAGCCTAATTTACATAACATACAATGTCTGTATGTCTGTATGTACAATGTATGTATGTCTCCTTAAGGCACATGGGCTTCTTTGTGCCCATATCTACATACATACAATGACAAGGCTTCCCTATCTGATATCTAAATATTCATTCTAACCCTAAACAAAAGGAATCTATTCTCTCTCTCTCTCTCTCTCTCTGTCATGACTTCTAATTTACTGCAAATAAAAGTTTTTTGTGTGACAACTCAAGTTGGTGTGGTTTCTGACTCACCAAGGAGCAATCCCACTTTGGTTTGGTTACAATTTGAATAAGTGGCAGATTAAAGAATTGCACAGAGCCAGGAGTTTGGATCCTACAAACAGTGCTCCTTCTTTTCAATCTCAGACACTTCTAGGATTTCTGGTATTTTTCCTTTCTTCCAGGACTGGTTTGGCGCTATCAGGCTAAGGATTAGGCCCTTTGCTCCACAAGGCTGCTAATGGAGAGAAGAGGTTACCCTGAATTTGTGGGTAAGGATTGGAAACAAACAAACAAATAAACATGTAAACAAAAAAGCTCCCTAGGCCCTCCTTGCCTCTGTCACAGAGGACAAACTGTTCCTTTTCTGACCCTGGCTCCCAATGTCCCCAGGCCGCCTTGGGCCTGGGGCTGGAAAGAAATGCCTTTCATCCCCCTTGATCCATGCAAGTTCTTCCAGGCTTGGAAAGGCTCCCAGGCCTTTCTCCAGCTCCCTTCAGAGCAAAGGCTCCCTGAGACTTTGCTTGTCTGAATTCCAGGGGCCTTATGTCGGTTAAAGCTCTTGGAAGTCACAGTCAGTTGTCTCCTTGATGTCTCTGACTTCAACTGTCCAAACTATTGCATTAGGTTCAATTCAGTCCATGGCTGTAAAGGCCATGGTGTCCTGGGATTTTTATTAGTAATACAACCATAGAAACAGTGTTCAGAATTAGGTAAAATAAATAGAAACAACCGTTATACTTGCAGTCCATTTTTATTATGAACTGAGCATTAAGTCCAGTGATCTAGCTTTGGCATTTTCTGGAGATACGGTATTCCATGACCTTGTCCTGAAGTGGCTCACCCTGGAGCTGCATTTAGTGGGTTATACTCAGTAAAAGGCCATGCATAACACTCTTGCCAATGCCCCACATGATCAGCCCAAGGGACACATGGATGGCCAGTCTTTACTATAAAACGAAGCATCTTTCTTCTTCCCATTGCCCATGGAAAGATGGTATTTAGCATGCTGGTCACAACAGAATCAACAGAAATCTACTGGCTGTGACTTTTTCACAGCTTGCTTTTTGAAACTTTTGATCTACCTCTCTGACCTGCTTTCCAACCTGTTTTTTTCTTTTTTTTTTTAAGATTTGATTTATTTATTCGTGAGATACACAGAGAGAGGCAGAGACACAGGCAGAGGGAGAAGAAGGGTCCCTTCGGGGAGCCCAATGTGGGACTCAATCCCAGGACCCCAGGACCATGACCTGAGCCAAAGGGAGATGCTCAACCACTGAGCCACCCAGGTGTCCCTCCAGCCTGTTCCTGATCGCAGCTCAAGATCTCTTGCTCTGGGGATCCCTGGGTGGCGCAGCGGTTTGGCGCCTGCCTTTGGCCCAGGGCACGATCCTGGAGACCCGGGATCGAGTCCCACATCGGGCTCCCGGTGCATGGAGCCTGCTTCTTCCTCCGCCTGTGTCTCTGCCTCTCTCTCTCTCTCTCTCTCTCTGTGACTATCATAAATAAATTAAAAAAAAAAATTAAAAAAAAAAAAAGATCTCTTGCTCTGTGCTTGGACTTAGTCTTTGATACTCCCTAGATACTGATACTTGCTTTACCATAGCTACAACTCAGATCATCTGGTTTGGGGACTTGAGATGCTGTAAGTAAAGTCCTCTCCTACTTTTGCTGCCTCCTGGAGCCCTTAGAATGCCAGGGTCACTATCAGGTTAGCTAAGGACTTGGAAGGAACCAGAGAGAGTGGGAGGAGCATTTACTGCTTGCCGATTCCTCTGCCTTCCACTGGCAGTTCTCTGGTTTAACCTTCCGATGTACCTAGGTGAGTGTCTCTCTGAATCCCATGGCCTCAAAGGAAATAGAGACGGTGGATCTGACTGATGATAAGGTGTAGCAGGCAGGGTCCTACAGTCTTGGAATAGACTATTTGCTACTCAGGCTTCATGCCTTTGAAAGGTCTGTCCAAAGTCACCCATAAACCTGCATTCACTGTCCCTAAGGGAAGAGCTACACAGGAGTGCTGCTCTATGCTGTACTTCTGAAATGAGGGCTTGTGCTATATGTGCCATTGCTGGGAAAATATACTAGGCTAATCGAAGCACCATCTGAATGCTGTTCATTCCTCTGATCACCACAGTGCCTAGAGGGTGTCCAGGAAGTATCATTTAAATTTAACCTGAATATGATTTGTAATTGTAGATCAACATTCATGTGAATTCATCAATAAAGTCTGTACTGCTTATGTACAATGTAGTAGATATATAGAACTTGCATAGTAACATATGATTTGCTAACTCTTTCATAGCTAATATTTATCTCACAGCTGTTAATTTCCCTGCTATTCTCTTTGGAAGGCCTATTGGAAAGTATGTGGGATTTCGGATCAGCAAGACAGCTGATCTACCACACGCCAGCCGTGTGCTGATATTCCTGTCTCTCTCAATAAAATAAAGGTAATAAAACCTATCCTGCCAGATACTTACAAAGATTGAGTATAATAATGTAGGGAGTTCCTCTTCTCTAATAGGCAACTGATAAACAATGCCCATGATCCCACTTGTTCCTCTCCCTCTTTGCCTCAAAGAAGTAAGAAATATATATATATTTTTTTCCCCAAAATGAAAAGTGAGCAGTGAAATGACTTGCTACATTCACTTAGCTTTTGAAGGGAGGAGCCGAGACTAGGACTCAGATCAATGAGCTGACTTCTAGCCATGAACTTCCTATCAAACAGGATTTGAACCAGAGGGGTGGAGGTGGGCTTCCAGCCATACCACTCATCAGGCTATATGGCTAAGTCTTATTTCCCTAATTCTTCAAACTGGGGTAACAATAAAATATATATTATAAGATTGTTTTGAGGACCAACTTCAGTTATTTAAAGCAGTGGTTTCTTATCCTTTCTGAAAATCATTCTCCTCAGTGGGAAAGCAGGGTGGTCTAGTGCTCAGAATGAAGGAGAGGCACTAATATAATGACACTCCTTAAACCAAAAGGACCTCCCTTCATTTGAAGAGATGGGAGCACAGAGAGTTCAGGACATTTGTCCAAGATCAGACAGCTTCTGAGTGGCAGCACTGGAATTGGAACCCAGAGCTCTTACATTCTACACCGTCCTTCGCTCACTCAGTAACAGTTTATTGGGTGCCTACCGTGTGCTCAGCGCTTCCCTAGGAGCCTCGCCTCTATGAGGAAAGCATACAGATGAAACCTCCTGTTTGCACAGAGCTTTGGCATTAGAAGATGATAAGAGCCATCGAAAGAAATTCACAAAGGGGGAAAATCCAGCATAGAGAGGGATCAGGAATAGGGGAGTGGTGGAGGTGGGGGCCAGGTTGTCTTTTCAATTAGGGTGGTCAGGTTGGGCCTCAGTGAGAATGGCCTGTAGGACGGTCCGAGGTGAGGGCAGGCCTGACAGGTTAGTGGAATAGCACAGACACCAGTGTGGCTGGGTCCCGTGAGTACACAGCAGAGAAGTAACAGATGATGTCACAGAGGCCTAGGTGGCTGGTGCTGGCTATGGCAGGGCACTGAGGGGTCTTTGGTTTTTATTCCGGAGTAAAATAGGAGCCACCAAAGGATTCTCAGCAGATGACTGATTGATATCAGTGATACTCAGTGAAATAAGCCAGTCACAGAAGAAAAATTCTGCATGATCTGACTTAGATCCAAGTCATAGGAACAGAGAGTAGGGTGGTGGTTGTCAGGGGCTATGGGGAGGGGGAAATGAAGAGTACCTAATCAATGGGTATAAAGTTTTCCTGGTGCAAAGTGTTGAACACAAAAGAAATAATATGTTTAAAATACTCAACACAATACCTGATATTTAGTAAAAGCTCAATACAGCCATTATTAGTAGTAATTATTGGAGCTTGTGGTGATAGTGCCTTATTCGGAGTATGTGTGGGTGGGTGAGTGTGGGGGCGGGGCATCACAGGCAGGAATTTAACCTCTGTCCTACACTCTGAGACACCTTCTAGACCCTACTAGATTTCTCCTTAGCACAATTTTCACTGGTAGAAATGGAATGAATGGGAATCCATTCCTAGCTATATTATATATCAAATGGGAGCATAAATCTCAATCAACATGAAACTGAGGGCAAACTGTTATGACACCTGGTGCATTTCAGTGTACTTGTGTCAGAGTGTATGTGTTTAATGCAGGTCATTGGTGTCAGATAGTCCCCCTGTTGAAGCAGGAGAGACCACCCAACATTTGGTTTGGATGTGGAGGCTGATGACACTTCACTCACCAAGAGAATTTGAGAGAAAGTTTACTGCTCACAGGAGGGACTCCTAGGAGAGTGGGGCTGATGTGAACAAGTCCAGGTGGGCCTGGGCAAAGCAGAGGTAGCGGGTTTCGGACTTCATGGTGTAGGATAATAAAACAATTCTTGCAGGATAATAAACAGAGAACATTTGTTTTCATCTGCTCACCTCAGCTGGGCAAAGAACAGGGCTGCCTGACTGCTTTAGCACGTGAGGGCCACGAAGCAAGGACCTGTGACGCTGTCAGCATCACCTGCCTGGACATGATGTGCCTAAGTGTGAACCAGCTCCGGTAGAAAACCTCCTCCTGGAGGCCTGGGTGTGGGCTTTGGGGCAGAGCAGAGCTGCCTTTCCGGCCTATTGTCTGTCTCATACTACCTCTGTGAAATGGGGCAACTCAGTTTCTATTTTCTTGTTCTTAGAAAGATAAGAATTTTTCGTGTGGTGGAAGACAGATGCCGGTGTGAGTGCCTGGCATGCAGTAGGTTTTCAAGAATTAGCCTGTACTTCCAGAATGTTCCAGAAGGCATTTGATGTGACCCATCTTTACTCCCGCAGTGTGCTTGATTCCTGGATTGCTTTGAGCCTGCAACAGTGATGCCGGTGCTGACTGCACTTTTTTTGTGCTTCCCCAAAGATCAATGTGCATCAGTGGCTCTCAGTGGAGACAGCATCATGGAGGAGGAGGAGCAGGGCCTTTGAGTTCTGGCTCCTTCTCCTTCTATTACTGTGACCCTGGGTGATGCTGAGATTTCTCTTGAGTTTATTTTCTCACCTGCAAAATGGGTATAAAATCCAGGTTTCCTGAGGCCCAAAACATACATTTTGTGAGCCCTGTTTAAGAAAAAGAACACAAAATTATGAATACAAAATCAATTATAAAGTTTACATTTAGAATGAGAAATCACCAAAAACTACAAACAAAAAAACACACGAAAATACCACAATATCATATAATTTAGAAAAATGCTATACTATCATTATTTAGCTGTCTGGCATATCTCTACAGTAGTGTTTTTCCTTACCTCTCTTGCCTTATTACTGTCTGATTACCTTTTAATATAGGATAATGATTTTGTAATATCACTGTCTATGGAGATAATGGAAAGATACTGTATTCCTTCCTCTTGCATGCTGATCAAAACTTTTATTATATTATTAGAGTATTGGGATATTCTTTCTTAGCGTCATCAGTGTGTAGATTTTTATGATTGTCAATGTTTCCTATCAAGTTAAACACACACACACACACACACACACACAATATATATATATATATGTTGTATTCAAGTATTCTTGTGGAGCAGTTATATTAAACTCTCTGAAATGAGAGCATTCCTTCATCAATTTGTCTTCAATGCTCTATGTTGTCATTGTCAGTGTGTCAATCAGCAAAAAATGTCCCGGTGCATTTATATGATTCCCTCCTCTTCATTAACTGGATTATCAAATAATTCAAGAGCCCTTTTCATGGCTTCTATTCAGAATTGATCCCTTCCTTTTCAGGCTTAACAGCATTTATTTGTGATCTGAATTTTGGTTTTTGTTACTGTTGTAGCTCAGTGTCAGAATAATTTCTGTTGATTTCATAACTCAAGTATTTCATGAATTTATTTGAATCTTCTCTCTGTTCTTTAATAAATCCAGGATCAGTACTGTCTACTACCTCAGGGAGTGATTGGAGGGGCTGATGTAAGTGAAGAGGCTTTATAAATGGCAAATGTTATGTTCTTATAAATTACTAGAATTCCTTCCTGCCCCCTCCCACCTCCGCCACCCCGCACAGCCTGCACCTTACAGAGGGTGGGCACTGAAGATAGGAGTGACTTACTGCTTCCCCTTCCAAAAACGGGGAGGAGGCAGAGGATGGAAGTGGAGGATTAATTCATCTTTGTATCTGTCAGCTTTCATCATGTTTTCTCTCTGGGGTAAGCAGGATGAAATATAATGCTTAAATTTTTAAATAAAGTTTGCTTTAGAAAAAATAATCCCAGAATTGTCCCTGTTTCTGTAAAGGAGCTTTGCTCAGGGCTTCAGAAGTTCACTCTGTTCCTACAGCCTCGGCCATAGACATCAAATGGAGGTGACTCCTGCTCCTCCCTGAGGAAGCACCCCCACCATTTGTTAGTCCCAGGAATGTGTCCTATCAGGGCTGGACAGGTGTGGCTCGCCCCACATTTTATCTGTTACCTCTCCCCAACAAAATTCCTGTTCCTGATATCTTTTCAGGTGCATCTCAAGGGCAGGTTTCCTGCATAGCTTGGACACTTTCGGAGTGTGGATTTAAATTCCAAATTTCAAACAATCTACCCTTAAAGGAATATTTTTATATTTGAAAACTCACCGGTCAGGGATAATTTTATAGGGAAAAAATCAATGAAGGAAATTAATTTCCCTTGGTCACTATTTTTAAATGAATAATGGAGCTTGTATATACCCTTAAAAATGTGCTGTTAGCATTTCTGAGTTTTTCTAAATGTAGTTAATTGAACCCTGTGGATGCCAGTGGACTGTGTTTGGAACAGAGAAACATTACCTCCTCCTGCTAGTCTCCCTTGATCCCTAGGCAGAGTTCGGAGCCTCTTCCTTTCTCTCCTTCCACCCCCCAGAATACTATGTGTTCCCTTCCATCATAGGACTCATCGGGTTAGTACTACTAATCTGCTTGTCTGCTTCCTGTATCCAGTGCCAGCTCCCTGAGGGCAGGTTCCTCAGGCCTCACGACCTATAGGCTTTGCTACCTGTAGGGGCCCCTAAATCCTCCCACCTTGACTTTCCCTATAGTGGGCTCCTGGCACTTTTCTGAACACTGCTGAGCTACAGGTGTCCTCTACATGCTGCCCTGGGGGCTCAGCTGTTTCTTGGAAGGTCATCCCTCCAGGGCCCCATATCTAGGCCCAGGCCTGATGATTCCTTCTGGTCTGGATGGCAGTGACACTGACATGCTGGATGGTCCTCTCTGAAGAGATGAAAGTTGCCACCTGTGGCAGTGAAGTCAGATAAACTGATAATTCCTCATGAATTCAGGCTCTTTGGTGATGTCAGACCTCCTGAGAGTGGGCTTTCACGGATCTCTCTGCAAGGAGAGGTCTTGTTGACTGCCCAACTAGTTGCTCATATTGGGCCTGGACTTGAGGTTAAGGAAGCCTGATATCAGAAGACCTCGCCCAGGTCCAAGAGTGAGGTTTTCTAGGGAGAAGATTCCAAGACCCTGGCTATGGGTTGCTCCTGGTTAGCCTCACTCCAGAAAGAAATGGCACCAACCAGAGATGGTGATAAATGGCTCTTGAAAGCATAGGGAATTAGGTTTTGTGATGGGTCACTTATTTTTGCCCTCCCTCCATCCCTACAGCTGCAAGTAATACATATGCACATACATACCACTCAATGTTTCAACCAGTTGAAGAAACAGCCCAAAACCAAGTGTAGTGTAGGAAAAGTTACCTACTTACTATGTGTGTGGTTCCTCCCCAATAGAAATGCTTTAGCAGGGAAGGTGAGTATTGATTTCTGAGGAACGGCAACTCTCAGAAGTTGTTCAGGTGGTGATATTTGTTGCCCCCAAGTGTCTCAGCCACTGCCCATCCCTGATATAGTTTTCTCTCTTAGAGAGCAGCATCCCACTCATAGACTTTCCAGTTCTAACTCCACTGTTATCCTGGGAGCCAGGTCACTCCTGTCTGCTTCTCAGACCACTACCTTCTTGTGGGTGTCTTGCTTTTACCTCCTTCAGCCTGTCACCCACAGGGCAGCCAGAGTAGTCTTTTAAAAAATATAAATTTGATCACATCACACTTGGCCACACATTCTACTCCTTGATGGCACAATTGATTTCCTACTCAAGAGCTTTTTGCATATGATCTTCCTCCTCGTTTCTTCAATGGACTCACTTCTTTGGCCCTGCCAGGCCTCAACTCAAATGTTACTTCTTTAGGAGGACATTCTCTGCCTTTCCTATTTAACTGCTGTCTTTCCATTATATGCCCTGAAAGAACCCTCTATTTTTCATGGTATGTATTGATATTTGTAATTATATATCCATTTGCTTACTGTTTTATTCTCTGACCATAGTGTAAGCTTCATGATTTCTGGGGCAATGTCTGTTGGTTAATCACTGTTTGTCTAGTGTCTAGTATCATGCCTCATCCATAGTATGTCATCAAATATTTGTTGAATGGAAGAATCTGTAATAAGTTACTCTCAACATAATACTATAAGAGGGTAGGGGCTGGAGCTTACATGCCATGAGTGAAAGGGTTAAGAGAAAGCCCCATACATAACTATTTTTATTTACTGATTTATCTAAGGACAAAGGACTGAAACTAACATTTAAGTCCATCCACTCTGGAGTTAGATTAAAAAAAATGTGCTTAGGGTGCTAGGATCGGGCTCCCTGCTCAGTGAGGGGTCTACTTCTTCCTCTCCCTCTGTGTTTGGGCTCTCTCTCTCCGTCTTCTGCTCTCTCTTGTTCTCTCTCAAATAAATAAATAAATAAATAAATAAATAAATAAATAAATAAATAAAATCTTTAGACATACCTGATAGGTGAGAATGGATTCCATGGAGGTCAAGTCAGAAGGGGGACCAACAGGATTCCTAAGAAATAGATCACCCAAAGACAGAATTTCTCAACATTAGCACTTCTGACATTTGATGTGGAGGGCTTTTCTTTATGTATAATAGGATGTTATACAGGATCCCTGGCTCCTACCCACTTATTTCCATAAGTAGCTTTCATTTCCAGTTGTGACAACCAAAAATGTCTCCAGACACTCCAAATGCACCCTGGGTTGGGGATGCAAAATCATCCCCAGTTGAGAACAACTGCCCTAAGAAAATAAGTGACACAGTGAACAGATCCAAGAAAGTCCTGAATGCCGGGAAGGAGAGCTGGTTCTGTATACATGAAAGTAGCTGATGTCAGCACTTACCCTATTCTATCTACTGTGTTGGTTTGTATAATCTTGGAAGGTAAGTGTGTGTCACTTATGCTGGTGATGTTTCAGGCTGAAACATTCTTGGGGACCTTTGCTGCCATCTGCATAAAACATTGAAGAAGCTATTTTCTTCTGACTTTAGGGGTCAATGGCATGTCCCATATCAGCAGTGGCATTCAGGGCACAGATTCAGTGCTGGCATAGATTCTCCGTGGAACTGTTGGGATCCGGGGCAGTGTTGGCTACTGCATGGAGTGGCCATGTTCACTGAATCTGAGATAAGAGTATAAAGCATTCCTTGGAATTCCCCTCAAATATTTGTTAAGTAGGATTTGGGGAAAATCCTACAGTCAAGCTGGCACTAGATTTTACCCACCATCAGGAATTTGGACTAAAGTTGAAATTATGATTATTTCACAGGCTGGTAAAGCTGAGGATGCTAATATTTACAGCTTGCTTTTTAACTTACAAAGACTCCGTTTCATTTGCTCTTTACAAAAACTCTACAAAGAGGCACCAGTATTACTATCAGTTCTTTTATAGATAAATTTACTACCCAGGGCACCAGTATCTGGAATCAAAGTAGGTCACTGGGCTCCAATGCAAACCATATTCCTTTCAATGAAATCCTTTATCTCTTCTGCCCAGTTAGAGGGGTAGGTAGTTTTATTCGTTCTGCTGAGGTTGGCCAACTGAAGCATAGACTCAGGTTATGGCTATCTCTAACTAGTGAACTAAGCAGATACATAAGAAAATGTATCCATATGTTTATAAATTACTATATTTTTAGGGTCTACTTCTTTGCTTATTTATTCAGGAAATATTTGTTGACTAAACAATAAATAAACAAATAAATATGAATTTATGTGCAGAGCTGCTACTGGTCCATCCTGGTAGTGGATTGTGGCCATAGCATAGGGTGACCAGCTGTCCTGGTTTGCCCAGGACTGAAGGATTCCTGGGATCTGGGACTTTCAGTACTTGTTTTGGGATGAGTTGGTCGTCCCACCATAGTAACTCTCTTAATGTGGACAACAAATTGTCTTTTCATCTAGCAGATTCATTAATTTCACAAATGTATGTTAAAGTCTTTTTCCATTTCAAGCAATGGTCTAGAGATTAGAGCCATGAGGATGAATATCATCCAGTCTCTGCCCTTGAGCACTCTATGCTTAAATATTAATGAAGTACCTATTATGGGCTAAGAGCTATGCTAGAGCTGGTGTTATAATAATGAGAGACATGACACCTTTCAGTAAGATGCTCAGAATTCAGTGGCATGCAAACTAATAATTTCTCAGCGTGGTAAAAAAAGCTATGATAACTGCAGGTACAAGGTGTACATGATGAGAGTCCCAAAGTTAAACAGGAATGGGAAGATTTCTCTTTCCTTCTTTTTCTTTCTTTCCACTTTCTCTCTTTTTTTTAGAGAGAGATAAAGATAGAGAGCACACACGGGAGGGACAGAGGAAGAGGGAGAGAAAATCTTAAGCAGGTCCAATGCTCAGCACAGAACCTAATGTGGGACTTGATCTCAAGACCCTGAGATTATTTCACAGGCTGGTAAAGCTGAGGATGCTAATATTTACAGCTTGCTTTTTAACAAAAGCAAGAGATTTTGAGCAAGAGATTTTTAACAAAAGCAAAAGCCTGAGATTATGACCTGAGCTGAAATAAAGAGTTGCACTCTTAAATAACTGAGCCCGGGCACCCCTGCATGGGAAGACTTTCAAGAGGAGTAATGCTGAAGGTTAAATAGGTTAAGTAGAAATTTGAGAATCAAAGAAGGAAAATAAATGTAGTATGAGGAAGCATTTTACTGAAGAGGTAGATGTGGGATGAAGTGGATCTGCGAGGAGACCCTAGGAGCTAGGTTTGAAAGGTAGCTGGCAACTAGCGGGCCTTCTCAGTGAGGGTGAGTGGATCCATTCTCCTGGGGTGTGGGCAAGGAATTGAGGGTAGTGGGAGCAAAGGTTGAAAATGTAGGGCTTGACCATAGTGACCATGAATGCTGGGCTAGGGAGTCTATGTGGAAGGATTTTGGCAGAGAAATGCTCAAGAGTCTGCCTATGTTGACCTCCTCCCTCCTATGCCCCAGCCAAGCTCTCTGCAGCCAATAGTCACAGCACTTCGTGGCAGCCAAACTCATTCCGTGATCCTTTTACTCTTTGCGGCCTGTGTTTTGCACATTCCATTCCCCACCTTCCCTCTGGTGTGACTCTTCCAGGGGTCAAAACTCCTCATAAGTTTGGACAGAAACAAAAACTTGATAATGATTTTCTGGGAGTGAAAAAATTGCCACAGAGTCAATTGTTGAGTTGTTTAATTTCTGTTAAAGGCCAAGGGGTCCTGATTGTGAGATTAGCATATAGATGACCTTGCACACTGCTCTTTGATTCAAGTTGGGTGTTTTGCTAAATTCCTTACACTACCTCCTGCCCCATAACTGGAAAGGGGGGTAGAGAGAATCTCTGGGAGGAGAAAAGGCATAGGAAATTCTCTGATCTTGATCAGCCTAAAGAATCAATTGCCCGGAGAAAGAATGAGCTAGTGCAGGCTCTTCAGAGAGCACTTTAGGAACAGGGAGGCATGCATGGCTCTCCTAATGGTGGGCCCGGGCCTCAGTTTCCCCTCTTGAAAAGGCCTCTTCAAAATCAGATAGTCTTTGTAGTAGATTAACTAGTAAATTGTTCATACATTCATACATTCAAAATCTATTGTTCTCCATTGTGATCAGTTGTGAGGATACAAAAAAATGAAAAGTCACATGTCTGCTCTCAAGGGTAAGATAGACAGTTGTGATTGTATGTATATGAAGAGTGGGGCAGAAGCCTGCCCTTTCTCCCATGCAGGGTAATTAGGTCCAAGTAGATTTCAATATGGTTTACCACTTATAGGAAAAGCCTGCTTTAGGCTTAATGAAACTGCCTATTTGCATATGCTGTTCCATCAGCCTGGAATGGTCTGTCCCAGTGATTCACAGAAGACCTGTGTAGTTTTCAAGTCTCAGTCCAAATGCTGTGACAAATCTTGTGAAGCGTCCCTACCTACTCAAGGCAGGCCTACCCAAGAGCACTTTCTGTATGCTCAAGGCATGGGGTCCTTCTTTCGACCATTTGCCCCAGACATGTCTGCTGTAAGCTCTTGAGCGCAGGGGATGTGCCTTTATTCTTTAAGTCTTCAGTTCTCAGCACAGGACTTGGCACATAGCAAGTGCTCATTAAATTCATGATTTAATGAGAATGAATTAAGAGGCTAGGCCCATTAACGTGGACAGATGTGAACCCTACATTCTATGTCACTGGTCAAATCAAAAACCTGGAAGTAAGGTGTGCAAACATTTGTAAGTAGTTGTGTTGAGTCTCGTTTGGGAGAAGGGGATAAGGATCTATAAAGGTAGATGCAAAGTGGATTCACATGCCAAGAACCAAGAAGTTCATGGGAGGGTTTCCAATTAATCTGGTTGAGGTTTTGAGGAGGGGTATTTAAGGTAGGACAGTGACACCTAGTGGTGTCAGAAGGACTGATCAGATATCAGGATCCCTCCAGGTGTGTGACCTCCTGTCCCCTGGCAGGTCGACTCTGTGATATGACTGAACTGCCTGTCTCTAAGGTGGAGTTGATGTGCTGTCAAAGCCTCATTGTGCTTATGTTGACAATACTGTTTTTACACTCAAACTTTTTTTAAGTGTTTTTTTCTTACTACCATCACACACACACACACACACACACACACACACACACACACACACACGGTCTGATTTTGTGATTATAGTGGTCCCTGGTCAAACTTCCTTGAGCCTAGAGAGTAAAAAGGACCAGCCCAAAGATGCATGGGTAATTAGTCCTAGAGCTAGGCCTGGGATCCAAGTTTTCTGATGCTTAGAAAAAAATCTTTCCTTTCCATCATTCTTTCCTGATGGCAGGACAAACCAACTTCAGTAAGGTAGAATTGTATTACAGCAAACGCCAAGACAACTATGGAGATGAACAAAACAATAGGAAGGGAAGGTTGAAAACGTGTCCAAGGGGAGTCCTACTTTCTCTGCCTTAAGAGTGGAAGTAGGGATGGGATGAAACACTCTGGAGAAGCCTCATCTCCTCTGCATGCACCCAGCATCTGCATCCTTTCCCCACCTGCTCAGGGCCAAGAGCCATTGTCTGTGTCCCCACCTGAAGGACTGATTTGACAGTTCACACTAACATTATATTGCAAATGATTCTTAGTAAATGCAGCAGTGGGAAGGATTAGAATCATCCCAGGGACTCAGCCACTTACAAGAGATTGTTCCACCCTTAGATGCAAAGATTGTGGCATTGGAACCGAAAGGGACCATATATGATGTGGGAGGAGCCTGGGCTACGGGCTGGAAAGAAATCCACACGGGAACTCCTGGCAAAGGGCTCTAGCCAGGAGAGGCTGTTCTGATTGGAACACAGAGCTTTTTTGAGAGGGCTTGGTGGAAAGTTCTAATATCCAGATGCAACAAGGATGGCCTCTTGTTGTAGAGTTTTCTTCTTCAGTTGATGATTATTCATTTTTGTAGTAGATAGAATTCTTTAGGGATTTTTTCTTATATACATGAAAATGTATTTGAAAGACAAATGAAGGCATATAGGGGTGACTAAATGCAAAATGGCTTGCTAGTCATTCAAATCGGCAAACATATCTATTTGGCTAATTCATATAGGGTTAGTTGCAAATAGTCAGAGGACATTTACTGTGCACTGTTCACTGTGTTAAATAAATATTTTATGTGCATTTTATATTATAGCCTCACAACATTCTGAGGTAAATGGTTTTATTATCCCAATCTGCCAGTGAGAAAACTGAGGCTCAGTGAATTGCTTGAAATCATACAGCAGGTTGTAAGGTATTTGAAGGCAGAGACCTTACATTCTCTCCTGTTGTTTCCATTTGCCAAGACATGATAGGGCCAACCAAATGCTGGTTAATGATGATGGTAAGGTCAGTCATGACAAATGATGACTTCTGACTAGGATAAGAGGTTTTCCTCATACCATTTATTCCTTTGCTCAGTCTTCAAGTGTCATCTGCACACGAATTCTCCCACGGGAACTCTGGAATATATCTTGCCTTGCTTCCATGTCTAGGAAAGATAATAGTGCCCTGATTCTATTTTTGCCTCAGTTTCTTTATCTGTAAAATGAGGAAAAACTATGACTTAGGGGAAGTGAGATGTAAACATACATCATTTAGGGCACCTTGGTGGCTCAGTTGGTTAAGTGTCCAACTCTTGATCTTGGCTCTCAGGTCTTGATCTCAGGGTCATCAGTTCAAACCCCACATTGGAGCCTGTTTAAAGACAAATGTACATCATTTGTGAAAGCACTTTTGGAATATGTTATTTTTATTAACACTGTGATCTTAAATATTAATGATAATGTTCACACCTACCTGAGAAGTGGACCACCTTCCCCCCACTCTGGACAAAGCAAGAGTGATCTCATCTTTCTTGCTTGGATCTTGATTTTTTTAATATATTTCCTTTGCTATACTTTTTATCCCCATGACTTATTAATTCCATAACTGGAAGCCTGTATTTCCCATTCCATTTCACCCTTTTTGCTCATTCCCCCCATCGCTTTCCCCTTTGGCAATCATCGGTTTGTTCTCAGTATTTATGGGTCTGTTTCTGCTTTGTTCATTTGTTTTGTTTTGTTTTTGATTCCACATATAAGTGAAATCATATAGTATGTTTTTCTCTAACTTATTTCACTTTGCATAATACCCTCTAGGTCCATCCATGTTGTCACAAATGGCAAGATCTCACTATTTTTTATAGCTCAGTGATAGTCCATTGTATATATATACGATATCTTCTTTATCCACTTCACTATTGATGGACATTAGGGTTGCTTCCCTATCTTGGGTATTACAAATAATGCTGCAGTAAACACAAGGATAAATATATGTTTTCAAATTAGTGTTTTTGTTTTCTTTAGGTAAATACTCAGAAGTGGAATTACTGAATCATATGATAGTTCTATTATTAATTTTTTGAGGAACCTCCATACCGTTCTCCATAGTGGCTGCAGCAATATTCATTCCTACCTACACTGCACAAGAGTTCCTTTTTCTCCACATCCTGGGCCAAACTAGCTATTTTTATCTTTTTGATTCTAGCAATTCTGACAGGTAGAAGGTGATATCTCATTGAGGTTTTGATTTGCATTTTCCTGATGATGAGTGATGTTGAGCGTCTTTTCATGTGGCTGTTGGCCATCTGGATGTCTTCTTTGGGAAAATGTCTATTCAGTTCCTCTGCCCATTTTTAAATTAGATTATTTGCTTTTGATATTTTAAAGATGGAAAGAGACAACTTTACTACTCTTCTCTTGACAGCTTGATTTTCAAGCTGATTTTTTTGCTGTAGATGAAAAAAATTTATTTTGAACGTCTGAAGCTGAATATTACCTTCTTCATATTACACTCCTAATCACCCACCACCCACAGATGTCTTGGTTTGACTGTAGTCTGAGCTGAAGACTCCCCTATTATACCTTAAACTGGTGGTAGTCAAGATGTGGTTCTTGGACAGGGACCTGTCTGTGAACTTTTTGTAACTAGCCTATAAAAACATACATTTGGAGGGTTGCCTGGCTGCCTCAGTCAGTGGAGCATATGACTTGATCTCAGGGCTGTAAGTTGGAGCCTCATGTTGGGTGTGAAGATTACTTATTTATTTTATTTTAGAGAGAGAGAAAGAGAGAGAGAGAGAGAGAGCAAACAGGGGGATGAGGCAGAGGGAGAGAGAGAAGCAGACTTCCCACTCAGCAGGGAGCATGACTAGGGACTTGATCCCAGGACCTGGGATCATGACCTGAGCTGAAAGCAGACACTTAGCTGACTGAACCACAGAGGCACCCCTAAAAAGTCTTTAAAAAACAAACAGAAAACCTCCCATACATTTAGAAATTGACAGTAAGCATGTAGAAGCATATATGGCAATTTTGTAGTGTTATTATTAAATTCTATATTGAATCTAATAATAAAAAATAAGGGCTTGCATTTGTTTTTTTTATTTAATTTTATTTAATTTTTTAAAAATACATTTTCATTTCATATGCATCTGTGATGGATTGGAGTTTGAAAAAAAATATCATTTACAGCTGGTAGTTTGAGAAGCCCTCCTTTATACCTGAAAGGAGGGAGAGGAGTTTCTAGTCTTTTATGCTAAGGTTCCTTCCTGACCTCACTTCCTTCTCAGAGATTGCACCCTGAGGTATGGCCAAGGACCTGACTTTGACAGGCCACAAAAGTCCCATATACTCTTGCCCCAGAGAAATAGGGGTTGACTACTCCTTTCCCCTTGCAAATTCAGGAAGTCCGCTTTAATTATGGTTTGCTCAACAACAACAAAATTTGCTTCTTGGCCACTCCTCATCTTCACTTCAGAGAGAACTAGCGACAGTTTAAAGATGTGACTCATTAGGGTACCTCTTTACCGTAAAACGAGAATACTGGGGCTCAGAGCAGTTCCGTAACATGTCCTAGACACACAGCCATTATAGCTCAGAACCAAGATTTAAACCCAGGTCTGTTCTCTGTGAGAGCACGTGATCTTTCTCGTTTGCCACAGTTAGTTGTTTTGGTGGGATGAGCCAGATGTCCAAGGTTCCTCAAGGTACCACACAGGAAGAGTTGAGAGGTCTGGAGGAAGGGAGAAGAGGAGAGCAACCAGGCACGCCCAGGATGTGAGGTGTGGGAGGGTAGGAAGGTAGAGGCAGATACTGTTGTATGCGACGCATGTCTGCTTCCCCCCAGTCATACATATAAGGTCTAACTCCCAATGACTCCCAGTACCCAGTACCTCTGAGTGTGACCGGATATAGAGTCTTTTCAGAGAAGTTAATTTGAGATCATGAGGGTGGGTGCTAATCCCATATCAGTTAGGAAAAGGGGACCTTTGGAGACAGACCCATGAGCTGGGGAGATGAGGCGAACAGTCATGGGGAGAAGATGGCCCTCCAGGTGCTCCGCTCAGCCCTCAGCAGGAGCCTGCCCGCCGCCACCTACATCTGGACTTCGAGCCTCCAGAGCTATGAGACAGGGAGCGTCTGTTGTGCAGCCATCCAGCCCGCAGTCCTGGCGAACTAACACAGACATCGGCCTGAAAAGCCTCTGACAGAGCCGTAGCTCTCGGGATGGATAACATCATTAGAGATGCCAGAGACGGCTGCTTCCCCAGTGGGAGAGAGGGAGGACTTCATGGCTGCTCGGGCTGCCGACAGGGCTTTCCCCATTAGCATTCACTCATGGCCTGTCAGGGCAGAGTGGACGAGGATGTTCTTTCAGGCCTGTCAGCTCCCCAGCCCGGCTCCACCCCACCGCCCTGCCTCCCGGGCATCTCTGGCCTCCGGGCCTGGCCTCCACAGCCGCACGGAGAGATTCCCACAGGCACAGCTCTATGAGTCTTCAGGGTATTTGAAGCTTTGCTGTGTGTGGCGTGTGCTTTTCTATAAGCACTTGCCCGGGGCGAGCCCAGGCCCTCGCTGTCTTCTCCAGGGGTAAGCGGGCCTGTGTCCCCCATCACAAAGTTCCTTTGAGGCCTGTTAGAAGGAAAGGGTGCCCGGAGGGAGCAGGCGACCTGAGGGAGGAGCCGTGGAGCCACGGAGGTCAAGGAGCAGGGCTCTCCGGGCTGCGCGGAGGCCATGGGAATAGGAAAAATGTTCTGCTCAGAGGGAACGTTTTCAGAAGCGCTGCGTGGTATTTCGGCTGGAAGGCCCCGTTGACTACATGTAGAGGTCCTCTGAGCCTTTTCTGGAAACTTCTTGGGGACTTCTTCACTCATCTTCTAAAACAACCATTTACATTTTGGGGCAGAAGAACTTCTCTGGAGGAGTATTTTGACTGTTTTTTCATTCATGGAGGTGGCCATCATCAGAGTCTGCAGAGATGGTAAAGGTTGGTCACTGCCGTTTGTCTTCTGGATCAGCTTTTCCCGTCAAAGAGCTGCATTAGAATCACCTCAGAGGTTAAACAATAAACACTCCTGGGTCCTTATTCCCTGAGATACTGACTCAAGAGTCTGAGCTTATATCTAGGAATTGTATTTTAAAAATATCCCCAGGTGACTGTCATTTACTGACAGGTTTGGAGATCTCAGGTGTTCATTTTTTTACCTTGCTACTCTCTATAAAATCTTCTACCACCCTCATCAAGCACTTTCCCTGTTCTGAAAACTGGGCAAAGACCTAGGGCTGTAAGGATCAAAGGCATCGTTCTGTGTCAGGTTTACTGGGAAGGACACATTGGTGAGAGATGTGTACCATCTAGTGTCATAAGTGCTTGAGTAGAATGAGGCTCAGGAAGGCAGTGACCATTGAATCTGCTTTTGGAAGTGGGGCTGACAGTAGGGTTAGAGCATTGGTTTTCAAGTAGGGGTGATTTTTGTCCCTCGGAGATATCTGGTAATGTCTGGAGACAATGGTTGTTGGCACAGCTGGGAGGGGGTAGTACTGGAATCTAGAAAAACAGGACAGAGAAGGATCCTCCTAAGCATCCTGTAATGCACAGAGATGCACCCGCAGCAGAGATTCCTTTGGCCCCAAATGTAAATAGCGCTGAGTTTGAGCAACTCTGGGCAAGAAGAGGCTTCTGAGGGGTTGAAATTTGCAGGGGCCCTAGGTGGCGGAGAGGGCACTGCAGGGCAGAGGAGACAGGATGTCTGAAGGCCCAGAAGCCCTTCCAGCTGGTGCTTCCTGGGAGCTGTGTGACAGCATGCAAGTTGGTGGCGATGGGGGAAGAGGCCAGACAGGCTGAAGGGGATGTGGGGTCCTTGTCTTGCAGAGTGCATTTCTCCCTCAAGACTAGGGCAAGTCACTGAGGGATAATGGTCACTTGTGAAGGTAAACTTATATTTTAGAGTTATTACTCTAATATAAGTTGGAGGGATACACTAGGGTGGAGGGGTGAGGGGCTGGGAGGACTCAGATTTCTGAACAGAGAGATAAAGACAAACATTTGCAAACCTAGATTAAGTCCAAGGGCTGAGAGAAGGTGTCAGATTGGAAAGCAGGGGGGAAATGGAGGGGACTGGGAAACCCAGAGAGGTCAAAATATACTTTTAAGCAACTTTGGTAGACCTGGAAATTTGAGCAGAAGATCTTAACGATAAACGTGTGCTGTAACAATCACTTTATATCATGGGGCTGCCCGCATAACTGCTCAGGTGCCTTGCAACTCTTTCTCAAACACTACATGTAGCTGAGTTTCCTCCCTGGTGTTAGGAACCGAGCTGTCATCAGTACTAGGATAAGTGAAATTTTATGTACCACAATAGCCCTATGAAGTTGATGTTATCCCCAATTTATCAATTTGCAAACTGAGACACAGTGAGGTTAATTACAGAAATAGTATAACAGGTCACTCTTGCTGCAGAGCAGATCCCCGCCCCCCAAATCAGTGGCTTCTGGCTGCTGCTGGTGAGTTTGCAGGGAGCTGAATGACCTTGCAGATCTTGGCTGGGCTCTTCCACATGCTTGGAGTCTTGGCTGAAAGGAGCTCTGGTCCACCCGGTCTGTCTTCTCAGGGTCACCTGATGACGTTCTCACAGCAATAGCAAGGGAGAGACAGAGGTAGCAGAAAAGGGAGCCCTTTTTCAAGCTCCTGTTTCTAGTTTAGTGCTGCTATGTTGGTAAACCGAGTCATGCTGCTGAGGCCAGAGTCTGGGGGCAGGGGACAGTGGGTTACAGGGCTGTGGGCACAGGTGAGGGAGGCTGTGAGTCTGGACCATTCCTCCACTCAGGCTATCTCTGTGAGTCATGGTGAAGCTGGGGTCTGAGCTGTTTTTTTCAGATTCCAAATGGGGTGTTTTTCCTACCACATTCTCATGCTTTGATAGGATAAACAAAATAATAACAGTAATAAAAAATCTATGAGTAGGTAGGGCTTTACTTTAGTCAAGACACTTTCATATATGCTGTCACCTTAACCAAGGCTTAGAACAGCCCCGGTTCTAAGGGGCTGGCAAAACTGACACCTTTGATCAAGAAAGAGGCAAACATTTGGAACCATAAAGTGCTAATTTTCTTGGTAAGCAAAGGGAGCTCAGGCATCAGTAAGGGAAAGATAACGAACAGAAAAGCACAAGACCACAAACAGGCAATCTATCAAGAGAGAAACATAGATGAACAACAAACACATGAAGGGATGCATAATATCCTTCAAAATAAAAGAAATGCAACACACAAAAAAGTGGGATATTACTTTCTCCTATCAGGTTGTCTTAAACCTTTAGGTTCCATGATACCCAGTGATGGTTGGGACAGGAATGGGGGCCAGAAATAGGGAGCCTTCTATTCAGTTGGTGCGAGAATAAAGTGGTAGGATGTCTTTGGAGGGCAATTTTGGCAACAGTGAGAAACTCTGTGTATGAAATTTGACTTCACTATTTTATTTTTAGGAATTTACCCGAAAGCTGGAAGTACATGAGTCTGCAGAGATAGACACGGGGCGTTCACACAGCATTGTTTGTGAGAGGGAAACAGTGGAAACATTGTAGGTCAGTATTAGGAAATGGGTGAGTACATTGGCTTTCAGTGTTGTCCAGGCTGGAGGGGTCGAGGAGAATGAAGGAGATCTCCATATCCTGACATGGAAAGACTTCTAAGACATCTTGTGAGAGGAAAAAAAAATGCAAGTCTGTGACTGGAGTATGTAGTTTTCATTCGTATGAAATAAAAATATCCATATCCATGCTTGTGCCTACAAAGACAGTGTCTCACAGGACACCGGAGAAGAAGCAGTTAGTGGCTAATTCTGAGGAAGAACCATGAGGGGTGGAGGAGAAAAAGAGTAGCTCTGCCTTTCACCTCATTTCCTCCCTTGCTCTTTGAATTATGGCCCTATAAACATAGAAAGAAAAAAACCCCAGAATGAAACATAACGGATTGAGAGATGGTTATTACATCTCAGTATCATTTTTTACTGGTGTATCTTACCTCTGCTGTTGGCCAGTTGCTCAGTTAGCAATTCTTTTTTTTACTGCCTTCATCTCCATCTGCTAGATGACTTTATTCTTGCTCAGCATTAATACTTAAGAATGCCCATGAATTGTTTCCAAGGAAACCCATATATAACCAGAAGTTATTGGCATGAGCTCCTATGGCCACAGACAGGGTCTTGTTTCTTAGCAACTCACCCAAATTTTCTCATTTTAATTAAAATCATACATTTCCTTAAAAGGCTATCACAGCAGGGGTGTGGAAGGTCATTTATCCTTGTTGATGAAATTCACCCCTGGAAAAAAGGCTTGGCGGTGGGTGTGAAGTGAAATTCAAAAACATCCTCCCACACAAGGGCGCCCTCTTTGTCAGGTGCATAAATCTGTCACTGCTTTCTACTCATCTTGGGTCAACCTAATCTGAATCTCTGCCTGTGGCTTCCTCAAATAAAGTGTGTGAAGGGTGGATGTGGATTCCTGGCCTGCCTACCCTACCCCTCAGGCTCCCTACCGAGACTGAATGAGCTCGAGTAGGGATAACACATTCATGATGCCTGCACTGTATCTCTGGTGACCTATATTCAAGGCAGTCAGCACTGGCCAATCATGACCCTTGTTTCCACAGAGTATAGTCAGTCCTTTTTGTTACCTGCTCTGGACAGTCACAACACTGCCCCAGAGCTGCCCTCGGGGGTGGAGACACCTGAGAACCTACACCATGAGTGTATGTAAGATTCCATGATCACCAACACTGTGTGTCTCCTCAAATGGTCTACAAAGAAAGGCAAACACCACTTCTGTGATATTTCTGACAAAAAAATGTTCATTCAAAATACAAGCAGGAGGAAACATCAAGCAAACCTGGACTAGGGAATAGTCTATAAAATAAGTTCAAATTGTCAAGGTCACAAAAGACAATAAACTCAAGAACAGAACACAGAGATTGATGAAAGCATCACATCATATCTCTACAACTTCTCTGTTGCCATGGAAATAGTCCTGCAGGACAATATTTTTGTTATTATCAGTTATTGAGACCTCTGATGATTCATTTTTGGACTCCCTGCGACTGTGGGATGTGGACTAAAGGCATTCTGGGAATGGAGAGGATAAGGAGAGAGACCTAGGGAAGGGACTATCACCCAGAAAAGGCTGCTTGGGACACCTTGGAGTCTTTGGGCAGACGGAGGTCCTGTGAAGACTTGGCTGTGTGGAGGAGGGAGGCAAGAGCCCTGGGTTTGGATGGAAGAGGAGGCTGTGACTCAACCTCATCGGCTAAGTCTGAAGTCCCAGCTCCCCTGGATGAACTGGGTTGTTTCCCGGTCATTTGACAAGTATTTATGGGTGCTGGTCCAGGTGCCAGGGCTAGAGCCTGTGAGCAGGACTAACTCCAAGTCTAACAGAGAGGTTGGCAGGTAGACAGAAAGATAAACCATGTTAGGGAGAGTGCAGGGTGTATGGGTGTGGAGAGAGTCAGGGAAGATTTCCTGCAGGAGGCTGACAGCATCTGATTTGAGATCTGAGGATTAGCTGTGGGTGTAGCAGGTAACAGGAAGTGAGAGCTTTGCTGCCTGTGAAACAACAGGTTCGGATTTGATGACCAAGGTCCCTTCTAGTTCCCACAGCCTCAGACTTTATTTCATGATTCTTACCTCCCTAGCCTTAAACCCTGTCCTGCCAATAATAAGTTTGAGTCCTGGGGACAAGAGGTCATATCTTCGCTGGCCCGAGTCTCCCTGGCACAAACATTCTGGCTGATGTGACTCTCAGCCTGAGTGGATAATGGGCTCTTCTGTGAGCTGAATTTCTTTGAGGCAAACACCCGTAGATATGCTCCCTCAAGTGAGAGAGCACGCTCACCCTTGCTGGGTGGCAGATGGTGATGTCCTCAGTGCTGGAGGTGACGGGGAAGGATGACAGGCCGCTTTTGGCGCGGTTGGCAAGCTGCAGTGCCTAATTATAACCCCCCAGGACTCTCCAATATGGAGTGAGTTTTGTAGACACAGGAAAAAAAGAACAGAGAATAATCACAATGTGACTTAAGTGAGGCATTTGTAAGCAGACACTGGGAGGAGTCAGGGAGGCGTATGATTTCCTGAGGCTGGGGAGCCTGGGTTTGAGACTCACCAACCTGGATTATTAACCTTCGAAGGCTTAGCTCTCTGATGGATAAAATGGGGTTATGATAACACCTTCCTCGAGAAGGGTATTTTGAGATGAAGTGAAAGAATGCAGATTTTAGCATTCACCTTGGCTCCTAATAAGTACTCAAGAAATGTTAGCTACTTTTATAATAATAAAGTTTATTAATCATATTCTGTGCCAAGCATTGTAATAGGTTGACAGTTTAAAAAGTTCTTTATTATTAATATTTTATCTTATATTTTTTTAGAGAGAGAGCAACAGAGCACATGTGAGTGGTGGAGGGTGGGGGGAAGGACAGAGGGAGAGAGAGAATTTTAAGCAGACTTCATGCCCAGTACTGGGCCTGAACTCATGACCCTGAGATCAGGACCTGAGCTGAAACCAAGAGTCAGGTGCTTAACCCAGATGCCTGGACAATTCAAAAAATTCCTTAAGGATGAGCAGTGCACCTTGAATGTACAGATCATTTACAAAGAGCAGTTATAGCTAGAAAGATCTATCAAGATGGTCTAGTCTGAGCTTTAGTTTTCTCACCAACAAATTGGCGGTGATGAGCCCCTGCCCTGCGGGACTGCTATGGAATTAACCTACACCATTTTTATGGTGCCCCTGATGGACATTGGGAGCCAAGGGTGCTCTCATGATGGTTGAAGGTCAGGTTCAATGCAAGCAGACGTCCCTGGTCTGAAAGATTGGGGGAGATGTCAGGCAAAGGAAATGAAAGCCATTGGAGGGGATGCAAGCAGAGGAAGCTCCTTAGGGATGTGTCCTGGCTGGTGAGACGCTGATGCTCCCATGGTGCGGAGCAGCCACCCTGAGGTGGCTCTCCCTTCACCTCATCCCAGACAGGAATTCAGAGTCTCCTTTCCCTTGATTGTATGCCACTATGGAAACTACATATGATCTTCCTTGCACAAGGCACATCTATACTGCATTGTCTACAATTTCTAGTATTGATTTCTTTAAAGTAGATTACTATCTTAAGGATACTTGAAAATCAATCAACCTATGCTTCTCATCCTTTGGATTTTTATGTTTCCTTCCTGTATCTTTTATAGCTATTTCTTTTACCATTCTATCACATTTCCCAAAAGTCTTTAACTCAGTTTCCATAGAAAAAAATCTCTCTCTTTACACACTGGAAATTCTTACAATAACAAGTACAACTGGAACAAACAGCTATAGGTATGGACAAAACCGCAGCACACAACTCAGGGGGTCACAGCGTTGGAGGACACAGCATGAGTGGACACGCTAGAAGGTAGCTGGCTAGCTGTGGGCATCTGGGTACCATGGGCATCACTGTGTATTTTACAGGAAATGGAGAGCACCAGCTGAACCAACCAGTTGGTTACACAAGATCTGTAAAAGAGTTTCTGCTGTCCTTACAGATTTCATAATGCACCATCCTTTCTCTTGGTCTGGGTCTTTATGCACTGTTCTCTTGTCAGAAAGGGCCTTCTCATCACTTTCCATCTCTCTTCTTTTTTTCTAGGCCAATACTTATTTTTTTTTTATATTACTTTAAGGAGTCTCTCCCTCTACCCTATTCCTCTCTCCTCTCCCTAAATCTTTCTGCCAGACCTCTGTGCACCTCTGTCCTTCCCATCTCCATGAGAAGGTGGCTGGGCCAGAAGATGGAAGGAGGCTAGGGCTGTCCTGCCTCCTCCCTCCTCTACAAGAACACATACCCCACTCTAATGCATTTAGTTGGTCACTTCTCTGTCCTTTCCACTACTATTGGAGCATCTTGGTGGTGCAACCTATTTCATATTCAACCTTGTTTCCTCAGCACCAAGCTCAGTGCCTCACACACAGTTTTTCACTAAAGATGTATTGAGTGATTTGCAGTCCTTTTGAGACTATCATGTATGTAGTCCAATCCTGCAGTGTTGTAGCAGATAATCACAGTCCAATAATCGAAAGTGATTCCAAAATGGCCTGAGATATTTATTTGCATTTCTTGAATGCAGTGAACATAGCCACACTGCTTAAAACTTCCTTCCATAAGCTTTTAATGCACTTAAATTTGTCAGTTACTTGGTTTTCATAGTCAGTGGCTTGGGAAAGAGAGCACAGATATGTAAGGTTTTTATGGGCCAGTCCTGGAAATGACACATATTCCTACTTACTTCTATTCTTAAAGCCAGAACTCATGTGCCCTCTCTCTCCAGTGTCAAAGCGGCCTGGGAAATGTGGTCTAGTGATATCCTAGCCAGAGTAAATTGCTGGGTCATGGGAGTGTGCATATCATTAGCATTTTTAGATAATATCGAAATATTTTCAAAGCGGTATACCAATTTTTACTTCCATCAGTATTGGATAAGAATTTTTATTGTTTCCCATTCTGGCTAATATTTTTGCTCATCCTCAGGCCTCCATGATATCTTGCATGGTCACATCTCATCTATGACAGCTTGTATAACTTCACATGGTATCTATTTGTCTCCCTTAAAGACTGTTACCTCGTTGATGGAAGTTCCTTTGTACTTTCATTGCAAATATGCAACAACTCTACCCTAGGTATGTACCCAGCAGAAAGATGAGGACCCACATACTAAGAGGCATGTGCAAGAATGTTCATAGCACTATGGAATAGTCAGAATCTGAAAATAACTTAAATGTCTGTTGAGAGTTAAATGAAACACTGTACCACAGTGAGAATGAACAAACAGCGTAACATGGATGAGCTTTCAAAATGTAATATGGAGCAAAATGAGTATATATTGTATGAGTACATATATATAAAGTTCAAAAATGGGCAAATTTAGACAATAGCATTTAGGGGTGTGTACTTGGGTAGTGTGAGTATGAAGAAAAGAAAGGAAGCAATAACCATGAAAATCAGGTTATCTTTAGGGAGGAGGTAGGGAGAGGAGAAGAGAGGAGGGAGGTATGTCTCCATTCAGGGGGAGGAGGAATTAGGAAGACTAATACAGGGCATTAGGGACCTGAGTTAGTTGTAGGGCTGTTTCAGTTTTAAAATCCAAAATAGGGTTATTTCTGCACAGCAGGGTTATGATTTTTAATTTCTTCCTTTGTGCTTGAATTGATCTTGAGAGATAAGTGAGTTTGCTTAAGCCATAGATTAAAATCATGCTAAGGTCACTTCTAGTGGTTCAAAAGGGTCTTCAATTCAAATCAGTTAATGTTTTTTCAATTCAGTTCCACGCAGCTCCACAATTACTAATTTAATAAGCATTTGTTGCCTACTATGTAATAGGCATTGTGCTAAATGTTAGAAAAACAGAGAAGAAAAATGAATTAACTATCCTCAAAGATCTTGTGAGGGGAAAGAAAGCTCACATACATGCTGGACTAAAATACATGCGAAACGGGACATTCCAAGGCAGAAGTGTAAACAGAAACCTGTGTGAACAGCAGAGAGGAGAGCAAGCAACCGCAGCTGGGGAGCTCTGGGAAGACTTCGTAGCATAGGAATCCCAAGCTGGCCATGAGAAATACAGTGGTGAGGAGTGGAAAGAACGAAAGGGGGGATCTGGCAGGAAAAAACAACAGAAATAAAGGCCTGGAGCATGGAGGATGAGATGTGGGTGAGTGGGGTGGTAAATGGAGGGCTCGCAGGGGGTTTGAAGGAAAGGGTGCAGGAGGGCAGATGGAAAGTAAGGTTAGACAGGCAGGCTGGGGTCTAATCAGGAATAACTTGGAAGGCATGCAAGCAATTCGGGCATCTCTCTCTCTCTCTCTCTCTCTCTCTCTCTCGGTAAGAAGGAGGGGCTCTTGATGCATTTGAAACAGAGAAGCAACTTGATGCATTTGAAGCAGAGAAGACTGTCTTCTTTGAAAGGAGGATTAATCAGGCAGGAGGCTAGAGGAAGAACCGGAGAGAGAAAAACCTAAAGGAGGAAAACCACTCAGTGGGTCCTTACAATGGTCATCACTGCCTCTCTGCCCAACAGAGAAAGCTCCAAGTAAGGGGAAGGACTATGGCCTTGAGAAGGAAGAGAAGGGAACCAGCTGGCACGATATGCTGCTCAGCTGATGCTGAGTGAAGAGGAGGGAGAGGCTGAGGATGGATGGCCTTAGGGACCAGCGTGTACAGTGCAGAGGCAGTGTGCTTCCACTGTAAAGGCGAAGGGTGTGCACCATCTCTCCTGGAAGTTTGTTGAAACTCTGAAGAAGGAAAGAGACACCTAGGGCTTGAAGTATGTATGCTTGCTAGCTTGACAGCGCTTTGAACCTCCCAGACCCTCCATAGACTCACAGTTCCCAAGCAGTATCATATTTGTTTTGTGTGATAATGATAGAGCAAGCTTGAGATGATATCTAAAGGGACTCCTGTTTCAGCAGAAGGAAACATTTTTTCCATCTAAGTCAAAACCTCAGTTTGTATCATGTTCTGGGCAGGGAATATCCTGCAGGGAGTTGATCAACTGGCCCATCATCTCCAAGAGAAAGTCCTAGAATCAGAAGTTGGATAAGTTGAGGCGTGGTTGTCCACATTTCCTTATAATCTTGTGTTCTGCAAATTTCTCACACTTGCATATTATCTGTGAACCTAAGATCTTGCCTTTGATGAGAAATTATATTCACCATTTGAATGTTTAAATATAACTCCCCAAACTCAGAGATTAACTATCACTATACAAAAAGTTTCCATTAATCATTGCAGATATCATGTCACAGAGGGCAATGACAAAATCTTCTGGAGGCTCTTGGGCTTTTATCTGCCATCATCATCTTTTTCTCCTGCCAAATGCAAACGTTTATCTTCCTGCCAGACTGGAATGATTCCCTGGTATCCACAAATTCATCACTGGCTAGCCTATGAAGAAACATATTCTTTACATGAGATTTATTTCTACCTTCAATGTTTTCATCCTCCATCTAGACTAGGAAAAGAATGCATTCGCCTTCCTTTAAGGAAAAAAAAAAAAAAAGATCCTTTGTAAAGGTGATGGGTGGGGAAGAAATGCGAAGGAGCTTTTTGAATTTTTTAAGACTGGGTTTTGATCATCTCTTGAATTTGAGCAGATCTCTTAACAACTCTTGAGTCTCAGTTTGCTAATTTATAAATTGTAATAATAATATTCCTGCCTACCCAGCCCATCGGGTGGTTGGATCAGCTGTAAAACCATCTGGGATGACAGTTTGTAAATTGCAAAGTACCATGTAAATGTCGGGGATCAGAATTATTCAATGATAGGTATGAATTTTAGTCTCAAAGGGCAAATGTCTATCTTTTTCTATTCTTTCTGACTCTTATGCATATCCATTCTTCATTGATTTAAATTACTTACTGAGTGCCTATTTTATGACGGTGTTGTGTTGGAAACAGGGTTGACAGTGGATATGATGGATAACTTATGTCAATTTCAAGATCAAAAAGATTCTAACAGAGGTGAGAAAATAGCATTGATATCTCCTTAGAAGACAAACATAGCTTGATGTGGAATATACTAAAAGGAATGGTGCGCTGTAGTAATTCCGAAGCCTAGGGAGACGCTAGATTCACCTGGGGAGCCATAGAAATTATGTGCTCCTATCGAATTAGAATATGCGGAGACAGACTCAGAAATCTGTGCTTCGTGTTCTCTTATGTTTTTAAAGCAAGCTCCCTAGAGAATTCTTAGATAACCATCTGAATCAATTCCTTACTGGAACTACAGTCATAGATGACAACGGTGTAGGGTAAAATGGAGAGAGTGCTCAGTCAGCCAGGGCTAATGTGGCAAGGAAGGGTGGGGGTCCTGGAGGAGGTGGGCAGAATGATGAGAAGAGCTTAAATTCAAGTCTCTCCATGCCTTTGACTTGGCTACCCTTGCTGGTCCTTCAGGGTTTGGCAACATTACCACCTTCTCTGGTAAAAGTTTTCCGATTCCGAGAGATGGGGCTGGGAGCACATGTGGGCTTCCACAGTGCCCTGTGTATAAGTGAATCCCCACTTCTCATGCCGATTTATAGTTACTTGCTTGCTGACTTGCTTCCCCTCTAGAATGTACATTCCATGTGAGAGGAGAATGTGTTTTGTCTGTCCTTGGCACAGTGTCTGGTACACAGTAGGCATTCAAAAAATCTTTGTTGGAAGAATGAAAGGTAAGGGCATCCTTTGTCGGCAGGACCCATAGCATATGCTAAGGTCAGAAAGTGAGACTGACCTTGGTGTGTTTGGGATGTGTGAAGGGGCTGAGGACCCACCAGCTGGAGATTAGAGAGGGTAAAATTGGCTTTATGGTAAAGCTTTGGATTCATTCCTTTAACAACACAGGTTGAGCACTTACAATGCACCAGGCATTTGCTGATAAGAGAACACTGTCCTTTCCCTGGTGGAAGAGATAGGCTTGTAAATGAAAAATTATGCTCCAGGCACTTCTGGGAAACAGTGCGAGGGAAACAGTAGTGCACAGACCAGCATGCTAGAGCAGCCCAGGGTGCAGATAACAGACACTTGAGAGGCATCCGATAAATGTGACTGATGGCAGATGTCTGAACGTGCTCCTGATGGATGAAGGACAGAATTTTATCAGGTATTGCAAAGTGGGGAAAGGGCAAAAATCTTAGAAGCCCTTCCATCTAAAATCAGACTTGAAGTTTGAGTCCTTGGCCTTTCATCAATCAACTTATACTTGAACATCTTTCATGAGAGGGAACTTTCTGCGCCAAGGCAGCAACCTATTCTGCTTTAAATGACCCGTTATATCAGAGCCGAGGTTTGTCAAGCAGACCACGGTTATGCTGAGGAGTGTGTGTTGCTGTGACTGACGCAGTTCTCACCCACCCTGTTCCTCCTTCATGGGGGCACATGTCAACTTTTTTTTTAAATTTTTTATTTATTTATTTTTGGGTCAACTTTCATTAGAGTCCTGACCTTATACTTTGCCAGGGACCACATATTCCCTCACTTGGTGTCCTTTCCTAGAGCCATCTTCCATTTTCTAGCTCAACCATTCTATTGAATTTGCATATCTTCTAATATGCTTTTAATTTGCAAGAGCTTCTTCTTTTCTACAAATGTTTCATCACAAACTTTTAAATTAAATTAATTTTTTTGAACAAAATTAGCATCCTATTCTTCTCCTGGCCATCTAAGGATTTTAGTCGTAGTTTTTTCCTGTGTTTTTCTGTTTCTACTGAGTTGAGTTATTTTTTTTTAAATATTTCTTTTGGTCTCTTTCATGTTGAAGACTTTATACAAATGCCTGGTGATCCTTAGCTGCCCATTCATGGTTAAGAGAGACATCCTAAAGGGATGACTGGATATCCTAACTATCTGTGGGAGAGATTTGATAACTGATACATGAATTTCACTGTGGGTTGATTTGGTGGGGACTTCCCAGGCCTTTGTGTGGGAAGATTCTGAAATACCTGTGTCTGTGGATCTGCTCAGGGTGCCATTTGATTTTCTCAGGAAACTAATCTCTTACCTGGGAAGAAGACACTTGGCTAACTGCATTCCTAGAGACAAGGTGGTATTAGTGGAATGGCAATCTCATATTTAGTATGTAGACTTTCTCTTCATTCCTTATTTTCAGTATAACCCTCTTCCACTCTACCTGGTGATCCCAAATGAGGAACTGCTTCATGTCAATTTCTCACATAAGTTTAACAAATGGGGTGAGGACCTGAGATTCTGTCTGCTAAAGAGACTTCCATGAATGCCCTTTATACTTTTTATGGTAGAAATTGGTGTCTCCTGCACTTGTTTCTCTGGAGTGGCATGGAATGAATGGGCCATGTCTTATTCACATCCTTTTCTGGAGCACCTGGTATTCAACTTTCTCAGGTCCACTAATACCTTCTTCCGCCTTCTATCTTCCCAAAATTTGTTGACATCTGTCTTTCTCCCATTAATTGCTCTTGGAGGTTTATACTTTTTGGATTCTTGTAATATCATTTTAAAAGAGTGTTAGATGGAAGGGACAATGGTGAGTGTAACATTCCAATTCATCGTTTAAACCAGAAGCCCAGATAGAATTTTTATTAAAGTGATTTTATCGTGTCATGCCTAAGTTATTTTCTACTGTGTGTCACGTTAGTACAATCTAAAATCATGATACTAAAATAGAACTATTTCCTCTGATAACTCTCTCTCTTTCTCTCAGTGCAGATTTCTGATTAAAAGACAAATATTGAATTTGAAATAAAGTTCCACTTCATTCAATTTGAGGTATTAAACTCGGCTGAGCCAAATGTACTTTCTGATTCTAGGAGTCTGTTGCTACTCTATTTCCACTACGAAATGGAAATTTTCTTTCACCCACAACATCTTTAGAGATGGGCCAACTCTGCATTGGTCTGCATAATGTCACCTCCTTTATTCAGCTGTTTATTTTAATTCTGTGACCTATTCTAGATGACTTGGGAAGGGTGCCGTCCTCTGTCAGTGACTGCACACCAAATATGAGTTTGGAAACAGAATGAAGAGACAGCCCTTGCATAATAAAAGAGGCAACATAGGGAAAACTAAGAGAACTACTCTATGCATCAGGGAGCAACCCAAGGAGCTTTTTTTTTTTTTTAATTTTTTTTATTTTTTTTTTATTTTTTAATTTTTATTTATTTATGATAGTCACAGAGAGAGAGAGAGAGAGGCAGAGACATAGGCAGAGGGAGAAGCAGGCTCCATGCACCGGGAGCCTGACGTGGGATTCGATCCCGGGTCTCCAGGATCGCGCCCTGGGCCAAAGGCAGGCGCTAAACTGCTGCGCCACCCAGGGATCCCCCCAAGGAGCTTTTTACCTCCAAGCTTTTAATTGATTGAAAAAAAAGTGCAAAATTTAGGCACACTAATATATGCTCACTCCCTAAAGGATTTTACTGTGCTTTCCAAACCAGTTAGGTAAAGTTCAGAGGCTGTGTCCTCTGTCCTTGGTGTAACTATCTGAGGCAGCAGATGAGTGGATGTTTGTTGGGCTGGAGTGGCCCTGGGCAGCCTTTCCTGATCCCTCAGCATGGAGCAGCCACCCCATATTGTGACCCCAAGCATCTGGCACATCCTCTAGTGTTTGATACTTTCTACCTTTGAAAATTTCCTTTGACATTTCCAAAACAGCATTTGTTAATTTTCTTTAAGATTCAGAGATGTTTATTGTAACATATTTGAAAAAAAATCACATCCAAAAATGAAAAGCTGTTAGATACAACTCTGAGATAATCCATTTTTTCCCCTTGTATGTATATACATTAGCATTTAAAAAAATTCATCTCTCTCTGGACATACTATTTTGAAATATGCTGTATTTTCATTTGACTTTAAATTAAACATTTTCCTGTCATTCTTTGAAATCAGATTTTCTGTATACCTTTGAAGGTATTTATTCCTTATGAAAATATGAATTCTGGTTTCAGCTCTGATATGTAAAGGGTTTAGAAGTTATTTCCATCCTCACAAAAAAGAAAAAGTGAACAAAGGAAAAGAAAACTAATGAGTCTAGACACAGATCTCATACCTTTAAAAAGTTTTACTCAAAATGGAAAACCTGAATGTAAATGTAAGATTATAAAACTCCTAAAGATAATGTAGGAGAAAATCTAGGTGGCTTTGGGTTTGATAATCAAGGTTTATATATAGTTCCAAAAGCACAATCATAAAAGAAAAAGTTAGGTTGGACCTTGTTAAAATTAAACATTTCTGCTTTGTCAATGACATTGTTAAGATAATGAAATATAAACCATATATTGGGAAAAATGTTTGCAAAATGCTCATCTGATAAATGACTTGCATTCAAAACATACGACCAACTCTTACAACTCAACAATAAGAAAATAATCCAGCTGAAAATAGTCAAAATATCTGAAGAGCTTCCCAAAGAAGATATACAGATGGCAAATATGCATATGAAAAGAGAGTTAACATTATATGCCTTTGGAAAACTCAAATTAAAGTGATAACAAGATACCATTACACAGTTATGAGAAAGGCTAAAATCCGAAACATGGACACTACCAGCTGTTGGCAAGGATGTGGAGCAATGAGAATTCTTATTCATTATCGATGGGAAAAATGGTACAGTGACTTTGGAAGACGGTTTCGCAGTTTCTTTCTTTTTTTTTTTTTCTCGCAGTTTCTAACAAAACTGAACATAGTTTTAACCTACGATCCAGTGATCACACTGTTACTACCCAAATGAGTTAAAAAACTATGTCCACACAGAAATTGCTGCACATAGGTGTTTATAGCAGCTTTATTCATAATTGATAAAACATGGAAGCAACCAAGATGTCTTTTTTTAAAATTTCATTTATTTATTTATGAGAGACACACACACACACATACACACACACACACAGAGAGAGAGAGAGAGACACACACACACACAGGCAGAGGGAGAAGCAGACTCCACGCAGGGAGCCCGACATGGGACTCGATCCGGGGACTCCAGTATCATGCCCTGGGCTGAAGGCAGGTGCTAAACCGCCAAGCCACCCGGGCTGCCCCAAGATGTCTTTTAGTAGGTGAATGGACAAACTGTGGTATATCTAGACAATGGGACATTTTTCAACACTAAAAGAAAATGACATATTGATCCATGAAAAGACACAGACCCTTAGATGCATATTATGAAGTGAAAGAAGCCAGTCTGAAACAGCTACCTATGGTATGAGTCCAACTATACCGCATTCTGGAAAAACAAAACTATGGAGACAGAAAAAAGATCAATATTTTCCAGGGGAGTGATGACTAGGCAAAGCACAGAGGATATTTTGGGCAGTGAAACTATTCTGTATGATATTATAATGGTGGATACATGTCATTCTATATTTGTCAAGACCATAGAAGGTATAACACCAAGAGAGAACCCTAAGGTGAACCATCAACTTTGGGTGATAATGACATATCAACACAGGTTCAACAATTGTATCAAATGCATCAGTTTAATGCAGGATGTTGAGAGTGGAAGAGGCCATGCATATTATGTTGTGTGGGAGGGTGGGAAATGGGGACTCTGTACTTTCTTCTTGATTTTGCTGTGAACTGTAGTCTGTCCTGAGAAATAAAGTCCTTTAATTAAAACAAAATCCTTTTTACCTCAGATCTCTCCTAAGACATAATTATTAAAATTTTAGTATTTTATAAATGTATGTAAGTTTAATTTATTAAACCAGTTCCCAATTTCTAGGTATTTAGGCTTTTCCTCCCACTTTTTGTTATGATTAATAGCACTACAATGAATCTTCTGCTTGCATCCTGATTTTTGTGCGATTTTCTCATTATTATAATTATCTATATTCTTCCTAAACTGTAAGTTGCTTGAGTGTGGGGCTCCACCTATGTAATTTATATATGATCAGAGCTTGGTATAGTGCACAATACCATAGTGCTTAGTATGTATTTCTTTATTAAGTGAATGTGCTTATATTTTCTTTCTTTTTTTTTTGTATTTATATTTTCCCATGTAGAGTGGCCCATGGGATTTCAAATTGGTCTCTATACCAGACCTGTTATATAATGCTACAAGATCTTCCATTTAAGTTACACACACACACACACACACACACACACAAAGCCTTTGAAAGTCAAACATTTATCTGAGAGAAAGTAGAGCACTAATTTATTTACAAATTCATCTAATGAAACTTAGATACTGGCATATAGTCAAAGAAACTAGGCATACAATGTGGTCTGCCATTCTGAATACCAAGCTTCTGTTTGTATTTCTTTTCTTAAGAAGGCAGCACAAATTGCATGTCTTAAGAGCACACAAATTGAAGGTGGGCTTTATGAATCTATGCTAGATTTCAGAGAAGACTCAGCTGAAAGCAGAGTCAGAAAAAATCTTAGAAAGTCTTCTCTTCTAGCCCTTGCCTCACCAGATGAATCCCTTTGCACTTCTGTGGGATCCTACCTATTAGGACATTTCTTTTGATTGAATTCCATTCTATAAATACTGAATGTACACTGAATATTGGAATTTAGATAAGTAATGCACTCCTCTTTCCCTGAAGCACTTCACAATTTTCTAACATCTTCCTAAGACAAAGTCAGTGTGAATTTCAACAAGGCCAATCTTGTCTATGGGTCCAAGGAGGGAGTTGACAGGCTTTTCTGTGGAAGTCAGGGGAGACTTCCCAAGGCCTGCTTCTGCTTTCCTACATTTTCTGTTATTCCTTGTTATGGCCCTTGATGCAAAACAGAGTAGAATGCTCTCACTCACTTCATATATCCAGAGATTCAAAGAAGGGGATCATGTCCTTCCTAAGTCTTGTCTTCTCTGGGATACACAGCTATGGTCCTTTAACCACTTCTTATCTGGCAGAGCTTCAAGTTTTTCAGCCTCTATCATTCTCCACTGGGTGTATTTCATTCATTGAAGCATGGTGCTTTTGGTATGTTTTTTTTCTTTTCTTTTTTAAAGATTTATTTATTTTGAGAGAGAGAGGGAACACAGGGGGAGGGGCAGAGAGAAAGAATCTCAAGCAGACTTCCTCCTGAGTGTGGAGTCCTACACAGGGCTCCATCTCAAGACACTTAGATCATGACCCGGGCTGAAATCAAGAGTCAGACATTTAGCCTACGGAGCCATCCAGGAGCCCTTTGGTATGTTTCCTACGGCATAGAGGACCATTCATTTCCTTGATATCCAGATACTACATTCTTTAATGAATACAGACAACCAGTGAGTTTGGTATTTTTGGCAACCAGAATATAATATTGGTTTCTATTAAGTATATAGGTCACAAAGCTTTCCTCTTAGGAACTGTTGTTGATATCTGAAACTTAAGTGTAGGAAATTACATTTGCATTTTTTTTAGATTTATTTATTTATTTTGAGAGTGAGAGAGAACATTAGTGGGAGAGGCAGAGGGAGAGGGAGAGAGATTTTCAAGCAGACTCCCCACAGAGCCTGGAGCCCATTGTGGGGCTCAATCTGACAACCCTGAGATTATACCCTAAGCTGAAACAAAGAATTAGATGCTTAACCAACTAGGCCACCTAGGGGCTGCTACATTTGGATTCTTAAAGTCTATCTTGTTTGACACATTTGGTCATTGATCCCAACCTTTCCCAATACTTTTTCACCCTAAATTAGCCAATAATCATGTTGGTTATCTCACCTTTGTTTTATATTAATAGATTTTGCTAATGTTAGAGCCAGTCAGAATAGTATCAGTTCGATTGGAAGATAAGTAAGTTCTAAATTCCAGTGGGTAATAAAATCCAAAAGCTTGTTTCTTGCTTATATGATGGAGTGGCTAGGACTCTGTCTCTTTGCTCTAGGAGCCAGGCTGAGAGAATCCCCCATCTCTAATGCTGCTGGTCAACATAGTAGAAGGAAGAAGACTCTGGAAGATTCCGCATCAGCAATTGGATGCCCCTGCCTGAAAATAATACACATTACTTTTGCTCATTAGCTGGAATTAGTTTCATGGCCTCATCAACCACATAGAGGTCAGAAATTGCAGTTCTGTCATGTGCTCAGAGATATTCCATAAACAGTGCCAGTGACTATCACAGCATGATCTTTATGTTGTTGACATAGTAATTAATAAAAACGTTGGCAAGGATAAGACTAGAGTGTACTCCTAGAGACCTCCTGTAAGATGGGTATGGATGTATTAATCAATACTCTTTGGCTATATTCTTTTAACAAGGTACAATTCCACTTGAATGCACTACTTTTTGGATCACATCTTCTCATCTTCACAGCGTATTATGAGACATGAAGGCAAACTCACTGAAGTTTGCCTGCAGCTGATTAGATGTCTTGAGGTGATGGGAAAGGCCTTTATTTAAGAAAAAAAATCTGAGTAGTGGTAGGATTGTTTGTTACCACAGAAACATATAGTGAAAGCTGACTGATATACTAGGCTGGTCAAGAGGTGGGTTGGGCATAGACTTGGCCCTAAGATCAGGAACTACCAAAGGTTTCAAGGGAGGAGAGATTTTCAAGGTTACTAAGATTGTTAAATGCAGGTTTAAAAAAACAAGAAACATATTAAGGAGAGGACATTTGGTTAGTGATCAGGTAACACAAATAAAAGGGTTGGTCAGGGGCTCCTGGGTGGTTAGTTGTTTAAGTATCTGACTCTTGATTTTGGCTCAGGTCATGATCACGGGGTTGTGAGATTGAGCCCTACGTTAGGCTCTGTGCTCAGTGCAGAGTCTGCCTGAGATTCTCTTCTCCCTCTCCCTTTGCTCCTCCCCTCCACTAGTGCACACACACACACACTCTCTCTATAACTAACTCAATAAATAAAATCTTTTTTAAAAAAGAAAGGACTTGGTAAACAGTGAAGAGTGATATAGTGATAAGATGTTATTATTAAAATGCTATTACATTCTAGAAAATGAACTCAGCGTTAGCTAGATAGCAATGTCTGTGAACTAGGAAGACAAGTGCCACATCAGAGAGGTAAAGAAGAAAGCAAGTGTTAAAAATGGTGGTATCTAGATGAGGGACTTTTGGGAGAATTCCTCTTAGATAAATACCTTTGTTGATGTAAGTCTTTGTGGTGAGGTTTAAAGAGAAAGAATATCTTGATCACCGAGCCCAAAGTGGACTCTGGCTGCTTTAGCACAGAAAGGGTATTGAAACCTTGCTCTCAATAAATGGCCCTGTCATGCAAAGAGTCTTCCTTAATCATCTTGGGGAGAGACAGACAGAGACAGGCCATCCAGAATTCGAGTGCCATCTCCCTGATTGATTGCAAACTACTCACCAAACTGGTGGGAAAGGCCTACAGAGCAGGGGACCAGACTTTCTTTTTCTGATAATAACACAAGATGATAAAACGTGTTCTGCCAAGCATCTCAGTACTTGTCTTTCTCAAAAAAAAAAAAAAAATCCTTCACAGCTTTCATCACCACTTTATCACATTTCTTTGTGTAATTGAAGCCATGCTGTTGGACGACATTAATCTCTACTCTGTAAGGCAGGACCGAGTCCTCATCAACATCAGAGAGGACGAAAGTAACAAATCTCAGAACGGGTGTTGAGAGAAGTGCTGTCTTAATGACTGTGTGGGAAGAAATAGAATGAGCCATGAGGGTAGGAGGGATTTGGCATTTATCTAGAAAGTAAATCTCTCCCCATTACTCTTCTGCTTCCTTCCTTCAGGGGCACTGCATCTTTACAGCCAAGGCCAGTGTGCCCACTTTTCAATACCTGTATTTTATGGGGACCACGTGGACTAGCTTACAGTTTCACCCTCCTCCCTCTTCCTTTCCATGACCTTAAGGGATGAGTTGCTTTGGTTTTCTCCTCCATGTTAGCATTTATCTGCAGCAGGACAGGAAGCACATAGAATTTCAACACTGTTTCATCAGTGCTTGGAAGCATGTCTGGCACATGACAGATGTTCAGTAACTGTTGAATTTGTCCTCCAATATCTTTTTCCTCCTCTTTTACTTTGGGGAAGGCCCTGGCCCCAGAGCCATGTCCCCCATCTCTTATCAAGCCCTGCTGCTCCTTCCAGTTGCTTTAATGGCTCTAAAGAAGGAATGAAAACCTCTGCAAGGAAAGAGAGCTGGAGAGAGGGCCAGATGAGGCTTCACAGAGGGCCTAGATCCCAAGCTGTGGCCTTTAAGGATGTGTAGCAGTGTGTCAGGCACGTGGGAGAACAGGAAAGCATGTTCGAAGAGATAGTGGCATGAAGGAGATTACTAAAAATAACAGTTTTGCCATTTATTGAACACCTACTTTGTGATACTATTGTTGAGTGCGTAAGTACAGCATCTCTAAGTCTGGAAACAGACTTACAGTGACATATCCCTTCCCAGGATTCCCAAGGGAATAGCCATTTCAACAACAGATTGTTGCTCAGAGAGGCTCAGTGATGTGCCCAAGGCCACATACCTCTTAAGTGACAGATAGAAGTTTAACCCACTGTGGTCTGAGAATAAAAGCTTAAGCTTTTTTACCACACAGTGCTGTAAATGTGATTTGGAGTTGCTCCGTGTTGTGTTCGTCATTAGTAATTTATGTCTTTTGATTCTTTAAATGGCTACCTTTCTTCCAAAATTTGAATTTATGTTTACTGAGCATAATGATTAGGGCAGTGGGCTCCAGAGTACCTTAGCTCCATCCTCAGCTTCATCAGAGGTGGCTTAGGGGAGTGTCTGACTCTCTCTTAACTTCCATTTCATCATTTGGAGAATGGGGCTGATAATAATACTCACATCGAGGTGCCTCCATGAGCGTGTGTGGCATCCCTAGTGCAGCACCTGACACAGGGAAGCACTCAGTACATAAGAGCCTTTGGCAGTTCTCAGGGACTGTATGTGATCTTCCTCCTAGGTCTTTATTTACTCCCGGAGACTCCATTGTCTTTTATTTATTCATTGAGCAAACATTGATTCAAAATCAAACAGGCAGTTGTAGCAGTGCATTCATTGGTGATACAGAGAAGCAAGACATAGCACATGCAAGAATGACGTGGCTAACATCTGCTTAGCTCTTCACAGTTTACAAACACATGTAGTGTTTAGAGTGCTAACTCAATTCAAGGTGCTGTGTGCTGTTTAGACTCACATTAGGAGGCTTGAAGTGGTTCAGTACCAAAACCCAAGTAGGAAACATGGGAAAACTGTAACATGAAGCAAACCAATTGTGTTGTTTGACTCCTTGAGGGACTGTTGGAAATTGTCATCCACTCTGAGGGACACCGTGGTCTAGAAAAGGAGAAGGGAAGCAGGAAGGCATGCAGTAGCTTCCCAGGCGTTTAGCGGAAGGCACACTGGGGTGAGGGCCCCCTTGATTCAGTCAGGAAGAGGAGTCCAGACTCTGGAATGTGCACATGCCCTAGGATGAGCAAATGTCTAGAATCATGTTGCTATTAGGAGACCGTGATTTTTGTGTATCATCATGTCACAATTACTACCTACCTCTTCAACTATAAATAACTGATTCCTTTCTAATTTGGGGGCCTTTTCCATGTAAGAACATATTTTTAATCACTTTCTAAGAGTTACTAAAAAAAAAAACCAAGAGTACAACAAAGTGTGTTGTTGTCAATGAGTAATGAACAAATCTCAATCAGGCAGGCCATCATCTTTAAGAGTTGAATCCGGCTTTCACATCTTCCCTGCAAATGCCCCCATACTTACCTGTTGGACTGCACTTCCTTATGTGGTCCCATTTCAGAGGGGTCCTTTAGTAACATGAAACAATGCTAGTTCTCATTTACTGATGGCCGTGTGTCCTTCCTAATCTCCTACTCTTCGCAACAGGAAAATCTCCATCATCTAAAATGAAGAAATGGAGCCTCATAGAATTGAAATAGTGACATATGGTCCCCAAACTCTTAGAGACAGAGTTTGGAGTCAGGCAGATCTCTTCGTGTCCAGCCTTGCTGCATACTAGCAAAGCCATTTAAGCTTTCTGTGCCGCGGCTTGCTCTTCTGTAAAATGGGAATAACAATGCTTACCCGATGGGGCTGTTGTGAAAATACAAAGAGGTGGTACGTTGTAAATAGAAGGCAAGCAAGGCCATACTAGCCTTATTGCATACTGGCCTTACTAGACCTCATTCACCCTCTTTCCGAGTCAGATACTGTGGATTTGGAATAGAGCCAGCCCTCAGGTGTGTGCACCAAATACACTTGTCTTTTTGATCACGCCCCTGCTGGGGTGATTGCATTCAATCAGAAAGGCAAGAGCTTTTCTTTCTTTATTCCAGGGCACCTGGATGAGCTGATGTGATGGCTGCCTATAGTTTGGGGGGTTTCCCCTTCTCCAATTACTTCCCTAATTGCTCACTTCTCATCGCTGTGGGTAGGGCATTTGTAGTTATGGAACCTCCTCCTGTCTGGTCATCTGTTCAGCTGAAGAGATACTTCTTTTGCAGGTTGTCTGGAAGTTTTCTCTGCTGGTTATCTATCAACATCAGTGGAACAAAGAAATGACTAATAAACATCCATGTTTGACAGCTCCTCTCTTGGAGATACTGATTCAGCAAGGCCCAGAATTTGCATTTTGAAAAACCTTTACTCACTGATTTGGGTGCACATCCTGGGTGAGAACCGCTGGGTGAGGAATGTGCTCGAGGGAGAATGAAGTGTGTTTATCAGATGTCCTCTTCCGTGTGACTATCAGATCATCATTTTAGTCTCATAGCTCATGGCTGGAAATAGTGGTTTAAGGAGTGCTTGAATCCCAGGTATGAGTTGATAAACTTTCACATGCTAGGCCACTGAGTCCTCTCTACTACCTGTAAGGTTAGCGATATTGTCTCTATTTTACAGGCGCAGAAGCTATGACCCTCAGAGATGCTGTAATTTGTGCAACTATTCAGCAGACCTAGAGTTCCTGAACAGAAGTCTCTGACTTCAAGTCCAGGGCTCCTTCTCTTATAGTTCAGGAAGGCAAATCATGAGGATCCATTCATTTTACTGAGGTCATGACTGGTTAAATTCCCTCGAAAGTCATGCTTTAAGGGAACACAATGAAGATGTTTTGATAGGTCCAAACCAATGCCTGATAAGTCTGGGCAGACTTTATGGAAGAGGTGACACATGGAATGAGCTCTGAAAGGACACCAATTAGTTTGGAGGAGAGAAATGGGCGTATGTTGCATAAGAAATGAGGGAAGCAGCATGAAAAGAGCCCCCAAACCTCCAGGACTGCTGCTTTGGGGAAGAGGAGCGAAAGGATACAGAGCACTCTTGAGAAGGTGTGAGGGAACTGACTGGCCTATGGAAATCATTTAAAAACCCTTTTGAAACAGGAAGCCCGAAAAAAGTATCCAAGTAACTGCTCAGTATTCTTCAGTTGACGAGCTTATGGAAATGACATCTCCTGTAGCAATTTGACTATTGGGGCACAAAAATGCTTAATTAAATAGAATTATTGAATTCGCCTCTGTTGATATGCAGAGGGGTTTCTTCCCTTACATTTATTAAAGTACTAGTTGCATGGCAGGATGTAATTAAAAGCTAATATTAAACTCTTGAAGGGAATCAGCTCAATCACAAGAAAATCTAACCTATGAGTTGAATATGTATGTATTACAGCTTGCAGTGAAGAGGTGGTGGCGGAGAAAGCATCCTGCCTTGCACAAGTTAGGGGCTTTTCTAAAGCATGGTTCAACCCTATAATTTCCAAGATGTCCAAACAAGTATTTCAGTGTATTCATTCATTTATTTATTCAGCAAACATTTCTGACTACCTGCTACGCATTGCAAGCCCTGGGTGCTGGAAGAGGTCATTGAGAGGCCATGACCTCTGGTTGACCCAAGAGGGTGCACCTGGGCAATGGGAGGCTCCTAACCTCCCCCCCCTTCCTTGAGATGTCCTTTTCGTCCAGCGTTTCCGCAGCTGGAGCTGTTTTAGGGATGCAACCTGGAGAGAGTAAGGTGTTATTGAGGCCATCTAGAGGGTGTAATGACTCCCCTCCCCTCCCCTTAAGGCGTCTTTATAAACTTCAGATTCTGACAGGAGGCTGTGGAGGTCTACTCAACTTGCCCTACCCCAGGTCAGCCTAAGTCAGTCCCCTACTAAACCTGCCACCTACTGATCTGGGGGTGCTGCTCTTCAGTCCTTCTGCGGGGCCGGGGTGGTCTGCGAACCAACCATTGCTGAGCCAGCGGGTGGAAGGAATGTCCTGGGCAAGAGGCGCGTGTGGAGGAAGCCCCGGGCTGGCAGAGACACCACTAGGAACCCTGGCCGGCGGGGCAGCCCCCAGCTCTGGAGATACTCTTGGCGAGAGCATATATTCCCGCTGAGTTAACTAGGGTAGCTGCCAAATTCCAGCAAAAAGGCAGGATGAGCATCCAGGCATGACTAGTGCTGTCATGGGGATGGGGGAGGTAGCATTTCTCTGGGCAGGAAGCAGAAAAGACAAGCAGTATCCTCACATGCCTGGCCCTGTGGCAGTGCCTGTATGGCCTTGGGATGGCGGGTGGGGTGGGTTAAGGCACTTACTCTCTTATAGATGGATTATCCTAACCTGTAGGTAGGCCTGGCATGGTAAGGGGTATTTCCTTGGTCATGTGTGGGACCCTACAAATCTGTAGAGGAGGTCCAACAAACCCATAGGGAGCTGGCATTGACACAGGCCGTCTACATCCCTGTCTTTGAAGACCCTGATGGAGCCACATTTACTGCAGGAATGCCCCGAGCATCTGGCATGGAACAGTATCCTAGCTGAGCCACTTGTGGGACAGACCTTTATGATGATGGGCAGACTACTGGTCTGGGGGAAACTGATAAATCGCAACAACTGGTACTAGCTTTGAGAAAGATCTAAGACAAAGAGGAAACTAAAAAAGCCAAAAGCCTATCCCAGTTGTCTATAAGGAGTGCAGTACAAGTAACCTGGAAGTGGTTTGACCTTCTTGCTACCTTGATCCACCTGAAAAGTAAAATGAGCAACCCTGGGGGTTGCCTCCCATGCCCCAGGTATAGGATGCAGGCCAGGGTCGTCTCCAGGTGAGGGCCATGGGAGGCAATCAGGGTATCATGTTTTGCTCACTCCTCACCGGTGCCTCCAGGAATAAGGCAAGGGTTCTGGTTGATCCTGCAGCCAAATATACTCTAATAAAAGTAACCCTCAAATGTCTTCTGGTCTCTCAACACCATTGATGATTACAAAGAGCAAATGGTTATGGTCCAAGAGGTCCTTTGAAACTGCAAACTGGGTGTTCTCACTTACAAGAATATGAGGCTTTTATCTAACACTGGAGAACCTACATATCTACAGCATAGATATTTTACAAGGTCAAGCTCTGTAAACCTCTGTTGGTGAATTTCTCCTCTGGGTTTGAGTACTTAAACCAGTTAAACCAGTGCTGAGGGGAAACACCAGCTCCACTCCCAGGAAGAGTGGTAACTGTTCAACAACATAAATTGCCTGGGTGTGAGGGGAGCATACGGAAACAAGAGAAACTATCTGAGAACTGCGCTGAATGGGTGTCCTACCCCCTGCCTGAGGTGCTTTCAACTACTTGGTATAGCCAGTAAAAATGCTGGTTCGCTCATGGCAGATGACCCTGGACTGCCAACAATTGAACAAGGCAGTGTCCCTATCCATGCAGCTATGCCTAGCATTGCCACTGCCTTAGACACCCGGGCCATGGTCCTAGGAGTATATTATACTATAGTAAGCAAATGATTTTTTCAGTATGCTTTTGGCCACTGAGTACCAAGACCATTTGCCTTCATTGGGAGGAGGCAACCATGGACCTTCCGAATGCTCCCCCAAAGCTACCTGCAGAGCCCCATCATAAGTCCTGGGATGGTAGCCTGAGCTATGTCCCTGTTGTCTTTCCCCACATCAGTAAAATGGGCCCCTTACACCAAGGATGTTAGCATGTAAAGACTTGCTTCTGCTGCAGGACACTCTAGACTTTGCTGGAACATCTGCAAAAAAGAGGATGAGTGATAGACCCATAGAAAATTCAAGGCCCAGACACTGCCATAGTTTTTGGGAGTCCTTTGGTAGGATAAGACGTGCATTGTCCCAAAAGCTGTGATTTATAAGGTGCAAGCCTATCCAACCCCTAAAAACAGGAAGGAGTTATAGCCTTTGTAGGGGTTTTGGAGAATTTTTGTCCTCCACCTGGGCTTTGTGGCTGATACCACCTGGTAAAGAAAGGATATGTATGGTACTTGGGGATCAGAGCATCAAGCTACCTTTAAAAAGGCAAAAATACAGGGAAGGAAAATAAAGCTCTGGAGATCTACCAAGCAGGGCTACTGTTTGAATTAAATCAGAAGTTATGAATGGGGCACTGTGACAATCAACAGAAGGAGAGGGAACCCTAGGATTTTGGCCCTAGCTTTGGAAGAGCAGGAACCAAATATACTGCCATAGAGCGACAGATCCTACAGTATATACAGTACTCGTCCAGGTAGAGCCTTTCCTGAGGGAAACAGCATAACATAAGAACTCCTTTTCCTCTCAAGGGGTGGGTTGAGAATATGTTCCATCAACCCACCTCTGCCATGGCTCAGATTCCCACTTTGACTAAGTGGCATACCTATTGGCAGCAGAGGAGCACCTGTTCATCAGCCTGTTATATCTAGAGATGTGGATGCTACTAGGCCCTGTAGAGTCTGTAGATCCTCCAAATGCCCCCACCACTATTACCCCCCTCATTGCCCGGTAAACAGTTGGGTCTAGTCTTGGCAATCCATGTACATGGACTGCAGTTGCTGTTCAGCCCAACACTGGAACCAAACAAGAATGAACCACAGCAGCCAGTGAGCTGAACTCGGAGGGATGGCTGGTGATCACTCAGGATCACAGGCTGTTAAACTTTTGCACTGATGGTTGTGCTATTTTGAAGGGGCTAACCCTATGGCTTGAACAATGGAAAGCCAATGGGTGGATGATCCTGAATAAGCCCTGTGGGGTAAGGATATGCAAAAAACCAAGTTCACCCCTAAGAGCCTGAGACAATCCTCACTGTTTCTGCGTCCTAGCTCATGGGACACTGACACCCTCTGGCAATCAGGAAGCTGATGTCCTAGGCTGGGTATGAACCCTAATGGCCCTTCTCTAGATACAGCAGATTGGGAGCATAAAAGGAGCAACCACTGTAGCTCTCAGGTGGGATGGCCCATGGCCAAGGATACAATACAGTCCTAGCATGCCCTATGAGTTCTAAATGATGCCAAGGTAATGCCTGAGAAGTCAGAGGCCATCCACTAGTGAGAGATTAGAAAATTGATGAAATTGGTCCCTTTCCTCGGAGTGAGGGTTCTAAATATGCCTTGGTTTGCATGGACACCATCTCTGACTGATGCTTATTCCTGTTGCCATGTGAACCAGGCCATAGCCATTTAGGAGTTCAGAGAAGCTGAATACCATGTATGGATATCCTTGTTGGATAGACATGGTGGGGAGGGGCTACACTCCAAAGGTCATGATCTATAAGACTGACCAAAGAACAGTACATTAAGTAGAGATTCCCTTGCCTCTGTAACCCACAAGCAGTATGGTTGGTTACAATTTTTATATCTATATATTCAGATTGCATTACTAATGCAAATGGCCTTGGCTGGGCCAGCTAAAGTACTATCCCAGACTTTAATACATTTTAATTGTCAACCAGTAGGGTCTGTTGCCTCATATGCCAGACTAGGGACCCTGCTGCAATACCCAGCACCTGGCCAGTACTCTTGAGACCCTCTGAGCAATACACTTGCCTCAACCCCATTAAGGCTTCTCTATATGAACTTTTAAGATTCTAGTGGCACAGGTGGGGAACTCATCTTGCAGCAGCCTAAGACCAGCCTCGTATGTAAGTTCCCTTGCTGGTTAAAACTGCCACCTGCCATTCTGGTGTGGTTTAGCTCTTTCTTCAGTTGTTCCTTGTCTTCTGTTTGCAAAGCAGACTATAAGCAGCGCTGTGCTCCCTATGGAGGAGAAAGAAACAGTCCTTCCCCACTTTCACTGAATAGGTGAAGGCAAGAAAGCAAGTAGGCTTATAAAATAGTGTATTTTTCACTAGTAGTGTTGTCTTTAAAGACTAGGGGTGCCTCAGAAGGAGTCTGCTTAGGAAGGAGCTTTGGAAGCATAGATAGAATTCACCTCAGCAGATCAGAGTGTGGTTATGTGAAGTACAGAGGTCCAGCACCAAAAGAGTATGGTGAGTATGTTGTTGCATTGCTAACAGTGACCATGAAGGCCTCAGCAAAGCAATGGCGGAACAACTCAGTATGAATGAAGCTCTGAATGCTGAGTGCAGTGAAGGATACTGCTGGGATAAGTCCTGACATGGGAGACAGAAAGTGTGCTATGAAGGGTGTAGTTTGCTGGCTTACAAGCTTGTACTTCACTCTCAAAGCAGTGAAGACTAAGTGAAGATCCAGGGATGATACAACCAGAACGCGGCGCGCACACGCACGTGTCTGTGTGTGTGTGTGTGTGTGTGTGTGTGTGTGTGTGAGCTTAAAGCAAGAAAGTAGTTTGCTGACTTTGGTGGTTGATAATGAGATGCGGTAACTAAAAGGAAATCATATTAGGGCTAAGAACCAAGGATTTGGCATTGTCAGGACTCTCCACTGCTCATCCACTTCCTTCTCTCTCTCTCTCTCTTTTTCTTTTAAAGATTTTATTTATTCATGAGAGAAACAGAGAGGCAGATACCTAGGCAGAGGGAGAAGCAGGCTCCCTATGGGGAGCGTGATGTGGGACACGATCCCAGGACTCAAACAATGAGCCACCCAAGTACTCACTCCCACTCCCTACCCCTTTTCAAATGGTGGCCTTGGCCTTGCCTCTTGCCTATAGTTTCTCCACGTGGCCAAAGACGTGAGGAGGCATTTCATTTGTCACATCTGTGTCACCATTCTGAAGAAGACCTCTGGTTCCCCTTGCCTGGACTGACCAATCTTGCCAGCAATGTGAGATACTTGACAGCACTGGGACTAAAACGTTCAGTCCAGAGAGCGGGTAGGAAGGCAGCAAGACCAAGGCAGGGAGGAGAGAGGCAGTGAACCCTGATGTGACAGAGGGAACAGTGAGCAGGGCCAGGGGCAAAAATATGGAGGAGGCAAAACTCCCAGAGCAGCGGGATTGCATGAAGGGGAAGGGCGAGAGAATGAGAGGGTTGAGGAATGCAAGATATTGGCCTCAGCTTCCTACTTGACCTAGTGGATGAGGTAGTAGTTCTTATTGAGGTACGGGGAGAAGCCATTTATCAAAGGAAAGAGAAGTCCAGTCTTTGTTTTCCTTCCCACGACTCCTATAACCTTTCCTGATTTCTTTTCCAAGAGAGGATTTGTCCCCTTTGATGTAAAAACTCCACATAAATGAAGTTTAATTTTCACTATCTGAAATGGGTGAGGTCTTATATAGGTCCTTATTAGCCGGTTGACAGATGTAGTAACCTTCAAATAATTAGGCTGGGAAAGGTGGTTGTGAGAATTCAGAAAGACCGTATGCTGAGTAATAAGATGATTGGGGGAAGGTGGGGTCTGTCTACTAGGTCCGTGTGGCCCCCAAATAGTTCGTGCTAAACTGAACCAGGTAGCTCTGCTAATAAGTTTGTTTCTTCTTTTGAGAATTTTGTGTTTGTAGGCACACAAAATGTAAGACAACTGCATTTATTTTTGTTTATAAATGAACATCACTTAGACCTTTCACTAATTTGGGCTATCCTCTCTGGTAGTTTGACTTGGTAGGATCCACTAGATGTTGACAAGCAACATAGAGCACTTGCAGCGTGCAAAGTCTTTGCAGACCATCCGTCCTGTGCCTTAAGTGTCCTCTCCCCTGTTCCCTGCTGGGCAAATTCTGACTTTCCCTGGACAAAATTACTCACTGGCTTCCCACGATCTTCTGTTGTGTTCATACCTGTACCATCTGGTAGCCCAGCAGTTAGGAGCATGGCCTTTGACTTGACCTGCGTTCAAGTCCACTTCTGTGAAGTATTAGGCAAATTCTTTAACCTCTCTGAGCCTCTGTTTTCGTGCTGTGAAGCAGGGTTCACAGCCGTGCTTTCTAACTCTATTGTGAAGACTAAATGTTACAATGCACATGACTGCTAAGCGCAGCGCAGCGTCTGACACATAGTAAATGCTCCACAAGTGATGATGGATGAATAAATGAATGAAATAATGAATACATGGATAAAAGAATGGCTCAGGATAAAAGGAGTCTACATTTTGGTCTGTTTGGATGCCAAATAGTGATTACAATTGTGGAAATCCTGATAGATTAATGTCCTCACACTTACTGAGCAGTGTGAAGTGCCGAAGGGATGCTATTTCTCAGTATGCTATTATCTTAGTGTGATCATAGTTCCACTTTTCAAATAAGGGAAGACCAAGAGGGTCAAGTACTTGGTGGATTAGGCTGATTGGAATCTAGGAATCTCATCCTCCCACCTGCAGGGTACACATGACACCTGGCTTATCCATCCTAGATCCCTGGACCCCTCGGCCACAGCGCTGCAGAGGCTGGGCAAGAGAGGCTTTATGTCTCGGCTGGCAGATGATTAAATTAGCCTGTGGCCCTTTCTCCTCCTCTCCTCTCACTGCTGCATGGAGGAAAGACATCCGTGGCAAGCTAGGATGGGCTCACCACGTAGGAGAAAACCATCTTGACAATGTTGAAGTCTTACTCTTCCCTTGGGCTTCCAGACTCCCTAGTTACATGATACTGACATTCTTTTTTTTTTTTTTTTTTTAATTTAAAATAGTTTGAGTGGGGCTTCTTGATTCAAGATGCTTTGGCTTGAATACATAATTTCTAGTCCTTACTGTCACTCAATGAGTTAGATATTCTGCTTTTTTTTTTTTTTAAGATTTTTATTTATTAATGAGACACCCCCCCCCCCCCCCACACACACACACAGAGGCCAGCTAACAGTTCCCAGGACTCCAAGATCATGACCTGAGCCAAGGGCAGATGCTTCTGCTGACATTGTGGCCTTGATCTTCCTAGATGCCAGTCTATGAAATGGGGAGGTGCTATCAGTTTCTTGGGCACCCTGTTACCTGGTTCTCACGTTATCAAGATTGCTTTCTTAGAAAGACATACCCTACGATTTCACTCCTCTGTGAAACTTAAGAAACAAAACAAGCCAGACAAACAAAAAAGACTCTTATCTATAGAGAACAAACTGGCTGTTGCCGGAGGGGAGGTGGGGGTGGGGAGAATGGGTGAAACAGGTAAAGGGGATTAATAACGCACTTGTTGTGATGAGCACTGAGTAATGTATAGAGTTGTTGAGTCACCGTATTGTACACCTGAAACTAATATAATACTGTATGTTTTCTACTTGAATTTTTTTAAAAAAAGATTGCTTCTTTTTGTATTCAGCTCGCATTTTTGTCTAATTTTTTCTGTTTAAACTCTTCCTCACTCCCTAAGTAACTCGGGGACCGTGAAGAGCCTCCTTGCCTGGCTGCCTCTGACCTGTGTTGCGATGGGTCTATTAATCTCCCAGACTGTGAGGGAGGATGTGAATGTCCCAGATGGCATTTCTTGGGAGACAGTAGAGACAGCCACAAAGACATGACTGGAATCTGAACAGCAGTGGCCTGCTCGAGGCAGGAAGGTTAGGTCCAGGAGGACAAGCAAGGTGGCAGCTTTATTTAATTAATTATTTGTTCATTATATCAAGAGTGAAAATATAATGGCCTTTGATTTGATAATTTATGAGATAAGAGCATTCATTGTCAACCATCAGAGAAATTCTAGGGGTGGAGAGGAAGAGATCCAAGATTGAGTATGTATATCTGCTTACAGGTAGGTTTCATGTTCTTATCGATTTGAATTATATATAACTGTGTTTAGTTATACTCTAACCTGTTTTAACCATCTGCTATTTTGCTTTTCCTTATTAAAAGCTACAAATTTTAACTGTATCTGTTAGTTTTTCAGACTAACAATTAAAATCCTATCTCATCAATATAACTATTAGGAAGAAGCTACAATTTTGTCCTGAATCTAAATCTTAAAGGAGTCTACATCTGTTTATACACATTCAAGAAGAGTATGGATTATGATTTTGAGTGAAGTTTTTTTATTTTGACAAACATGCGTTTAAGGCTTTTCGCTCTCTTCTCTGAACTAACATCTATTCAACCTTGGTCTCATGTCCTCCAGGATGTCTTAAAGTTCTTGGCACCAACACCTCTACTTGTTGATGGTTTTTTTGTTCAGCATTGTCTCTCTGCTAGATCACAAACACTATGCACGGCCTAAAACAGGACCTTGCATACTTGTGTTTAACAAACATTTGTTGAGGGATCCCTGGGTGGCGCAGCGGTTTGGCGCCTGCCTTTGGCCCCGGGCCCGATCCTGGGGACCCCGGATTGAATCCCACGTCGGGCTTCCGGTGCATGGGGCCTTCTTCTCCCTCTATGTCTCTGCCTCTTGCTCTCTCTCTCTGTGTGACTATCATAAAAAAAAAAAAAAAATTAAAAAAAAATTTGTTGAAAGGGACAATGGACTATAATATATATGTCATCAGAGTTGCTTGGGCAATTTGGGCTGGTTGGAAAGTGGGGAAATGGAATTCAGGGTGGCCTCCTATTCCTCCATCCTGGCAGGATGCAACGTTCCCATGGCGAGCCATTGCTTCTCATGGGAATTAATCTTATTCCTCAGGAGTTTGAGGATAAAAATAAATCATTGTGATGTGTCAGGAACAGTAGTTGTGAATCACTATTTCTGGACTTCTGTACTCATCCTATTGTATTATGATTTTGTAGTTTAATGCCTGCTTCCTCATTTGAACCATGAGCGGCTAAGGGTGGGCAAATATCGTATTCATTGCCCAGCACATTTATTAGCAGTTTCTCTTACAGCTAGGTGCCAATATTTATTGAGTATGGATTATGTGGTCCATATTAAGCATTTTACATGTGTGTAATTCCTCCCAACATCTTATGTGTGGTAGGCACAATTATGTCCATTTTAAAGGATGAGATAACAGAGCGTGACAGAGATTTTAAGTAAATCCTCAAGCCCGTACATATGAGACCATAAATGATAAGGCTGGAATTCAAACTCAAGCTACCTAGCTCTGAAGATCATACTCTTAACCAGTGCTGTCTCTCAATACGTGTTGTAATTAAATTCAGTTCAAGATTAAAAACTAAGCCCTGTCAGAAATCTCAAGAGAAAGAGACGTAGCATTTTAGACAAGGTAAGAGGGATGAGCTAGTGTACCCCAGAGACAGGTCAGGGGGACATATATCATTATGTCTTAGACTATGGACATCTAGGAGGAAGGAGGAGGAGGTCCAGCTCCCTCCTTGATGCAGGAGTTTAAATGCGAGCGGGCTGCCCTTGGGCTGGGGAAAGCCATGGGTTACATGAGGTCTATTCATCCTCGTGGTTAAGAGCAAGTGCTGTGAAGGTGGAAGATGAGCTGGCTTAGCACGAGGCCTGACACACGGTAAACACTCAGTCCACGCCAGCTATCCAGGGCTGGACCATTTAAGAGTATACAGAGCAAATGCCCATATCCACAAAGGTCGGGACACTAGAGCTTGTGTGTTGTCACGGAGCTGAAGTCCTGCAGAGGCAGGAACCCAACCGGAGGAGTCCGGCTCTGTCTCTGAGCTAACTGTCCCCTGGTCCCCCAACTTTGCATGCGGGGCTGCTGCACCTGCGGGTGAGCCTGCTTCCCTGAGAAGGATGAGCTTTGGGCGGGTGAGCACGGAGCCCTCCCCATGCTGCCCGTGGCCATTTCTGTGCAGTTATGTCTCTTTCCATTTCTCTTATCCATTAACCCACGCAAGGCTCCCTCTGGTTAATTGAATTTGCTAGAAGGCTGCCTTCTGTGATTAGGCATCCCGCAGCCTGAGCTCGGAGGAGGAAGGGAACAGGCAGAGAGGCAGACGTCTTGGTGAGTGCAATTCAATCTGCTGCTAAATTCAATCTCTGGGGTTCTGGTTTCTGTTCTCGTTCAGCCACCCGCAGCGAAATGTTTAAAATGCTCCCGACACATCAGCACGGTGGGCAGTGTGCCAAGACCCAGGCTGCCCATATTTTCCTCATCTCTTTAAAACCTGTGTGAATATCCGGTAAGCGTTGTTCCTTTCTGCTCCACATCTCCAATTCCAAGCTGCTGAATAAGGCAGGCCTGCGGTATCTGCTCCAAATGTGGTTCACAACCTCTGCTCCCCCCACCCACACCCCCACTAAATTTTCTTCCGTCCTGAAGAAATCGATCGGCCTCAGACCTGTTAGTTTTGGAGCTCTCCCCTCCCGTCAAACACATTATTCATCTAAATCTTGCATGATAGAAAACTTATTTAACATTTCATGAAAGCTGTGTTGACATAATTAATATGAAGTGCATATTCATTTGGATTATAAATTTTCTTTTTGTATTTTGCGGCTAATCTATTTGGTCTCCCACCTCTTATTGAGGCCTCTGACGAAGCCCTGGGTCCTGGGCCCATGCGTGGGCTAACTGGGCGCTACGGAGACCGAGGTGTTTTATTGTCTGCCCACCGTTTCGAACTTTCCTGAAGCAGAAGCCAAGAATATTGTGTGCGATGGCTCAAAGCACAGGCTTTGGCAGCAAGCAGGCCCAAGTCTCTGCTCAGAGCATCAGTTTCTGAGAACAGAGCCTCTGTTTTTGTCTTCATTAAAATGTCAGTGGTGATAGTGCCTACTGGTTACTGTTGTTTGAATAATTTCTGTGGCAGCTTTGTAACACAGAATTCCCTTTCCTGTAGGTTTCTGGTTGGAGTGGCCCCAGTGGAAATTTGGGTCGGAGACTTGCTCGTCTACCATCACTTGGTAGTTCATACATATCCTCGTTTATCTGCTCACCTACTTGGCAGGAGGCAGCCACCAGGCCTGCAATGACGGAGGGTCCCCTAGATCCTCCCTCGACTTCTCTGACTTCCTGACTGGGTGTGTTGTTTAGCTCCAGGACAGGCCTGGTTTCTGTGGGACACTCGTACCATGAAAATGAGAAACAAATTGATGTGACTTCAGTCCATCTTTGTGAGTTCTCTCCGCTCCTCCTGTCTCTTCCCTCACTGACTGCCTCCCCTAAGGACTTTGGCTCCAACATCAGATGGGAGGACAGCCTGCTCTCACAACTATACTAAGTCAAACCCATGTAACAAATCTTTTTTTCTGGAAGATTTTATTTATTTATTCACGAGAGACACAGGCAGAGACCTAGGCAGAGGGAGAAGCAGGTTCCCTGCAGGGAGCCTGATGCAGAACACGATCCCAGGACCCTGGGGTCACGCCCTGAGCCGAAGGCAGATGCTCAACCACTGAGCCACCCAGGTGCCCCTGTAACAAATCTTTCTTTATTGATAGTGCTTCTGTTGCTTTTATTGTACAGGACCTAAAACAGGACCCACCTATTACTGTTTGAGTGTGATAAGGCTTGTAAAGGGCACAATATAGCACCTGGCCTATATTAAGTGCTTGGTAAATATCTTCACTACAATCCCCCAACCTGGACATGACGTGACTAATAAAAATCTAAATCCTGCACCTAACACAGAGCCTGGCACATAGCAGATGCTCCCCACAGACTTGTTGAATGTTTAACATCACAAGAGAGAGAAACAGGACTATATATGGTGATACGTGGGAGTTGAGGGGGAGGTGATATAATCATTGAGTAATACAACATCTATATTTAAGAACACCGTTTTAAAGAAATGCAATGTATTATTTCACGGTTATAGAGTGATCACCTAGGGCAACATCGTACACTCTAAATTTAAACAGTAGCAATATGTTCCTTGGGACCAGTTTGCATGAGCACTTAGATTGATACCTAATAAGTGTGTTCAAATAAAAATAGATGTTTCTATGGTACTTGAGAATAAAACTATTCTCTTATGGGTTTTGCATATTTGGACAAGTCTTCCCTCATCCCCTGTCTCTGATCTAGCTTCCTCTGTGTCATAGTGAGGGTGGCTTTTTTTCTGGTGTGACCTCTTGGTGCCAGGTAGTGTCATCTTCTGTCACTAGGTCATCACAGCTGTTCGCTGGCTCTTGTCTTCAGCCTAGACTGTACTACCTCTGAAAGCTTTACTCCAATTGCTCTGGTTGTTTGGTGCTGCATTATAAACCACCCAAAATAGCAAGCATCACATGTTCTTCTGAATCTGCTAGGTGGCAGAGTCCACCTGAGCAATTAGTCTGTGGTCTCAGTTGGGTAATTGTGGTAACTGGGCCTGACTGGTAGGGGGCTGGCTGGGTGTCGCCCTCTCCTTGAAATCCCAGGACCCCTCCCTGTGGCCTCTCTATGTGGTCTCACCAGCATGGGAACCTCAGGATTGTTGGACTGCTAAACAGGCTGCTCAGGACTTGAAGAACAAGGATGTCGAGAGGTCTGGTTGGAAGTTACAAGGATTCTTGTGACCCAGCCTGTGAAGCCTGGATCATACTGTCAAGTGAAGGATGATGCCCAGCCCGGATTCAAGTGGAGGGAAATTAGACTCCACTTCTCAATGGGAGAAAGAGCAATGAGTTTGAGACCCTTCTTAATCTATTACACTTTTTTTTTTTTTTTTATTAGTACACTTCTCTGGTCCATAGCTTCTTTCCTTCCATCTGCCATTCTCTTCATTGTGCCTGTGGTTGGAGATCTCTGTTCCTCTGGTGCCTTCACCTTTTTTGACTCCTGGCTTTACATCCTCTGCCTTCCAGCCTGGGCCTTCTGCCTCTGCCTTCACCACTTGGTGTCCTTGTCTCCCTAACTTTCTGTCAGACTCTCAAAAGTCTCAACCATGGAGCAGTCCAACCAATAGTCCTGGGTACTCTCCCACAGGCTGTTGAGATTGCTGAGGAAATTCATGCATTGGTGCTCGGGGGGGGTCTCAGACCCCTCCCCACAACCCCACCATCTACTCTCCATGGCCCCACTCTGTCTCTGACAACCACCTCTGCCCCACTCCCCACTTCCCTCTTCCCTCTCCACAGATGACCTTGTTTCATGCCTCTCAGAGCACAATGAAAGTTCTCTTGACTATCTCCTTCTTCCCTAAGACAAACTCGGAATCTGAACCCCTGTGACTTCCTCTGAGTCTCTCCATGAGCACAGGGAGGGTGGTCCCTCCTATCTGAGGCTACCTGTCTTGTAGTGCTCTCCATCTCCTTCACTTCTTCAGGGATTTCATCACTAAATCCTTGTCTTTCCTGTATCTTCAGTGTCTTCTTTTAATGTTTTTTTTTTCTTATTATCAAATAGAAATGTCAACAGAAAAGGCTAATATTTATTGCTTGTAATAGGTCAGATACCATCCAAGCACTTGACACCTTGTAACTATTAAATATGACTGCATATGGTTGGTTTTGTTATTATCCTCATCTTGCAAATGAGCAAAATGGGATCCTGAAGAGTTGAGGAATGTGCCCAGCTTCTGTGTGGAGCTGGGACCTGAACTCAAGTCTGGTTCTAGAAGCTGAGCTGTGGTATGTGACTTCACTGCATGCTGTCTCGCTGCAAGCACTAACATCCAAAATAAAAACCAAAAATACTTTCTACGTTTAACTACTTTTAGCTTCTGCCCTCTTTTTCGCAAATTTCTTGAAAGAGTTGTCTTCACAAAATAGCATCTCTGCTTCCTCCCTTCAACTGCTCCCAGTCCAATGAAATCACCTGAGCGGCCACAAACCCTGAGCTTAGATAGCAGTACTGATTTCTCTGTAGCAGTGGATGTCTCTGACCACCAAGTGTTTAGTTCCCTCCTCCCTTGAGTTAATCTTGATTTTCTTCCTATGTTATCCTGGCTGTTGCTTCTTTGTCAGCCCTTCTCCCTCCACCTTGCTTCACTTAATGGTTCTTATATGGCTTTTTTTTTTTAAAGATTTTATTTATTCATGAGTGACATGGAGAGGCAGAGACATAGGCAGAGGGAAAAGCGGGCTTCCTGTAGGGAGCCTGATACGAGACTCAATCCCAGGACCTGGGGATTGATCACTACTCGAACCAAAGGTAGACGCTCAAGCACTGAGTCACCCAGGTGCCCCTCTCGTAATGGCTCTTGCTCCTCAGGCTTCTGTCTGTGCTCAGCTCCTTACCCTGCAGAGTTTCTCTGGGGGAGTTCAGTTGTTCTCCATGCTGCCCTTCCACAAACTTTGTGTTGATTACTCTCCAATGTGTACTTCCGCCTCTGATTCTGCTCTGAATTTCAGCTCCCTTCATGAAGCTGCTGACTGGAGACTTGGTTGCCTTGCTAGTCTGAGTCCGCCTCCTGGGGTGAGGGAATAGCCAGGGAAGGTAGGCAGCTTGACCATGTGACACAATCCTTGCAAGAGAATCGGTAGCGGTGCCTGGATCAATATGTGAGTTGGTAGGAGCTGAAAGACAATGATTTGGGATGATTATGTAACCCTGCAGGTGGCCTGTGCATGAGGAAATGATGTCATGTAATATCAAAGAAGAAGATTGTTATTGGCTCCTTAGAAGCCCCAAATAAAATATGTACAAAACTGTGCTGGCCTTTTCCTGTTGCAAACTTGCTGTTTTTGTTCTTTGAATCAGTGAATGGCTCCATTATCCACCTGGTCACCTAAGTCAAATTCTGAATCATTTTCTCTCTCTCTCTCTCTTTTTTTTTTTTTTGCTTCCCACATCGAATGCGTCTGTATTTCCAGTTGATTGTACGTCTGAATTCTATTTTTAATTCGCTTAGGCCTCTTATTCTACTTTCTTAAGGCAAGCCATCACTATTGCCTGTCAGGATTCTTTCAAAAGCCTTTTGACTAATCTCCAAACTGCTATCTGACTATCCTTCTAGAATGATCTATGTAAGATAAAACTGTGACCATATCACTCTCACCTGCTTTTGGAATCTTTTGGCTACTCCCATTGCTTACTGAATAAAGTCCAAATTCCTTAGTATAGTTGTATTACCTGGCTCTTCATTACCTGCCTCCTGACTTTCTCTCTCCAGCTACATTCTTTCTAGTTGGGTTCATAGACCCAAAGCCTGAATTCTTTGTGGTTCCCCAACATTCACTGTCTCCTGCTGTTCTGCAAAATGAAACTTCCTTCTGGTTCCTAGCCTGGTTAACCCCTCCCTGTCTGCACTATTCTACTCTGCATCATGTTCTGGAAGCCTTCTCTGATCAGGCTGTCCCTTTGTGTGCACTCATAGGACCCTGGGCTGGGTGGGGACGGGGAGATATCTTCCTGTATGGGATCCTGAGTTCCTGAAGGGCAAGGACTGGGTTCTATTTCTCTCTATCTACAATTGAGCACAGATTGTTTGGCTAATTCCTTCCATCCCTTAAAATCTTGCTCAGGCATCCTTCCCTATTCCTAGGTAAAATTAATTACCTTTTCTATTGTACGTCTGAACGTTGTATTTACTTCATTTGTATAAATGATAAATATCAACTGAATACCAACCTATGAGTTGGGCTTCATGCTGACTATTGCTGACTTATTGCCATTGTCAGCAATAAGGGTCTTATTGCCATTGAACAATCTGCTGTCCCTGGGAAGTAGTTACTCTGTATTTTCTAGAGGAAAAAGCTCAGTTTTTGAGGTACTGTGGTAGATGCAGAAAACATCAACATAAAAAAAGAAAGAAAACATCAGCATGAACAAAACTGGTCAGGCCTTGGCTAATAGTGTGGTGGGAGGGATGGATGTTAAACTAAGAATTCTGTAAACAAAAATAAAGACTAACATTATTAGGAAGTTACTGTTTGTCATGTCCTCTTCAAGTGGTCTCCATGTGCCAGTTTGAGTGCATATAGAACACTAGGGAGTGGGTGTTATTATTCACATTTTACAAAAAGGATGCCAAGGCTTGATGATGCTTGGTAACCCATCCAAGTTCCCACAGCTACCGTGAGGGGTGGGTGCTAGGATTTGAACCCACAGTCACCTGACTCCAGGCCTTATGCTTCCAAAGAATGACAGGGCTCACCCCAAGAGTGTCACAAAGGATGTGGCTTGATGGGAGTGGGCATGGAAGGCATCCCAGAGGAGGTGACATGTTTGGCTAATGGGACTTGAAAGAGATGCTGAGAAGAAGAGTTTCAGGCAAAGAGAATGCATGTCTGTCCCTCCTAGACGAGAATTGTGGTTGGCTCAACTGTGTATCACCAGTACTGTGTACTGTGCATATATGTATACTTATGTGTACGTAGAGGTATGTATGTGTGTGTATATCTGCTACTGTGGTAGCTAGCATGTGGTAGATGCTCAAATAATGCTCACATAATACATTTGCGGTGTCAGTTTGATTCCTTACATGTGAAACTATAAGGAAGGTACAATAAAGATAATGAATTTTTTTGAAAAGAACAGCAACAACAAAACAAATGATTTGCTTAGTATCCTGAGGGCACAAAGAGGCAGAGCCAGAACCTAAAATCTGGTCTCTTGGTACTTAGTCTCCCCTGTGACACTTTCTTATCATGGTGGCTCATCTTCTGGTTCCTTCCATTGTCCTTCTGAGACTAAAACAATTGTGGCCATAGGAAGCTGAATTTGCATGTGGCCACAGAATCTCAAAGATGCGCAATATCTCACTAGCAAAGAACCTAGTCTATTTGGAAGCCACGTATCCTGCATTAGCACCAGGCAGTTTTTTTTGTTGTTGTTGTTGTTGTTGTTGTTGTTTTTTAAACCAAATCCTAGAAGCTTGGCTTTTCTCCTTGTAAACCAGCAGGTGTCACAGTTTACCTAAGAAGAGAACAACAGCAGCTTGATGGCAGCTGTTGATAGACCCCCATGGACTCAGCCTGAAGGACTAATATGGCCTCTCCTGTCTTTGTTCATTGCTTATCCAGTGAACCACCGGGTAATCCACCACCTCTTCTTGTACTGAGGGGTTGTGACAGGAAGTGAAGTCTCCCAAAGCCGTAGCAATTCAATTTCCTTTTTCTTTGGCCAGAGACCTTGTGGAGCTTCTGGGGACCCCACATGCACCGTGCTTTTTGCCTTTGTCTCCTATACTCCCTGGATGCCTTTTCTTGCCACTTCAAGGGCAGGCCCTGAATGACCGTGGCTCTCCAGTTCTTTTATTTTTATTTCTACAGGAGCCAAAGTCAAGCCCTGAGAGCTGCTTTGCAACCGCTTTGTACCACTCTGTCTTTTGTTATTGATTATTAAGATTCTATATCTCTTCTTTCCAAGGGCTCCCTTGAGTGGCCATGTTTTTCCTGTATACTCACTGTCTTTGCCAAATGGGGCAACCGTGTTTGTACCACAGGATTCTCTTGCCTCTCCTGAATGTGGCTGATCACATCAGAAAAGGTGTTTTAGGGCAGCCCAGGTGACTCAGCAGTTTAGCACCACTTTCAGCCCAGGGTGTGATCCTGGAGACCTGGGATCGAGTCCCATGTCAGGCTCCCTGCATTGGAGCCTGTTTTTCCCTCTGCCTGGGTCTCTGCCTCTCTCTCTCTCTGTGTCTCTCTCTCATGAATAAATAAATTTTAAAAAATCTTAAAAAAAGAAAAGGTGTTTTAGGGAGATGGTTGAGCTGCAGCTAAGAATTGAAAGTTGGAGAAGATTCAGGTGGGCTGAAAGAAAGGGGTGGGTAGGGAAGAAAGAGGAAAGGCAGAAATGAAGAGAAGAGGCTAGGGGATAAAATGAGTATGACACATGTTCAGTATTACCAACTGGCTTGGCTGACATGGACTAGGATTTTGACAGCAGCATGCAAGGAGCCATGGGAGGAAGAAATTGATTGCAGAGGCCTTGACAGTCAATCTGGATCCATATTCTGAGCCCAAAGTGTACCAAAAATATGAACTACTCTGTAGTATAGATCAGCACTGTACATTTTGAGTGAGGAGAGGAGGAAAGAACCAATAATTAACAAATAACCAGTGACTATTGTAGCTCCTGTGTATATATCACTTAAACCTGTCAGGAATGCATCTGGTGGCAAGAAACAGAAAGCTTAACTTGCAGTGGCTTAAATAAAGAGAGACCATTTTTTTTCGTGTCGTGAGAAATCTGGAATTTGATGGGTGTAACTTTGGTTCAATTTGTTGATGATGTCTCTGTCAATGTCGGGGATGCTGTTGCTGGTGTTCTCTTGGTCACAAGAAAGCTCCTGCTGTTCCAGACATCACATCTTTGTTCAGGGCATACAGAAGGGAAAAAAGAGGGTTTGCTTCATCTGTCCCTTTGATTAGGAAAGCAGAAGCCTTTCCAGGGCCACTTCAGACTTCTGCTTATATTCTACTTCCCTGAACTGTGTTATCTGGCCACCTGCTACCCACCAAGGGGGAGCCTGGGAAAGTGAGGAGTAAGCTCAGTCTCTAAGGTGGAAGGTGCTAAGGGACCATCAAATTGAGAACAACAATCAACAGTGTCTGCCACAATTACTTCCTTTACTTCTCACCCTACAACTGAGCAGATGCCAATATTGCTGTCATATTACAAGTGAGAAAATGGATGTTTCACAAGGAAAATACATTGGATAAGGGGACACAGCTAGTATCTGGGAGAGTTAGAATTTAAACCCTGGTCATTCTGGTTTCAAAGTCTTTGCCCTTTGTGTGAGCACTGGCAGGCTCACTATGCCTTGAACATCTATACGTCTGCCGGCCCTAAAGGCGAGCTCCTAGAACTCCTACAGACTGGAAGTGTGCGAGGGAAAATGTTGGCACCTCAGAAGATTATTGATTCTTTCAGGAAGCCAGGGTTCCTGCGGCACTGCTAGATGGAGGAGGTGGATGAAGGAGTGTGGAGAAGGGGAAGCAGAAAATTAAGCCCTTGCTCTTTGTTCTAATTGGCACCTACACAAAGTTAGACATGCCGCTCTGGGAGGGGTATCTGTTTTTGAAGCGAGAACAAAAAGACCTGGAAATTTGATCTGTTAGGTTGGAGGAACTGATCTATGAAAATACTGCAGGATACTCAGGCTCTCTGCTGTTTCTGGAATGGGTGGCTGACAGGCCCCAGATCAGAAGGGAGCACATATGGGAAATAAAAGGCTTGGTTAAGTTTGACTAAGTGACATTTCCTATGGAGTCAGAAGTGACAAGTACTGATTTTCCATCAATCACACCTTAGGTGACTATTTTAAAAGCAACTTGTCCCTATTGACAAAGGAAAAAAAAGAACATTTCTGGATGTGGGTTTTTGCCCTTAACCTCACTGCCTGTGGCTATTTGGAAGACTTTAGAAATGGAAATGGCAGATTCTGGGAGGGAAGCAGGCAGTATTTGAAGTTTGGCTCAAGGTCAATTGATGCTCCTGGCTTGGGGAGGGAAGTTGTTGCAGAATCCCAGCCTCTCCTGTCCTTTGGGGAGACAAGCAACTCTTGGACTTTGGCTAGCCCTGGATCACCTGGGTCAATGAAGATTCCAGCAAAAGCAATCCCTAGTCTGCTCAGGCTTTTGAGAGGAGATTGAGGAATGGACTCTTCTTCTTTCCTTGTGCTGACAGATGTCAGGATGCATTTCAGTTCTCCTCCCAGCAAATGGCATCAGATGTAACCAGCTCCAGGCTCTCTGTCTCTACTTTGTTTCAACAGTTGTGTTTGAGCAGTTCTTTCAAGATTCGGGAGGCCTTTCCTGGGCCAGAGTAGTCGCCAGAAAAGCAAATTCTGGAGAAATTATATTAAAGGAAAATACAAGGCAGAGAAACTGTTTAAAGGACCCCTTGGGAAAAAAAAAAAAAAAGGACCCCTTGAACCTTTTATTTTTAAGCCTTGCATACTTAGCCCTTCCCTTTCTGGCTCCAGTCTCCCTCCCATCCTGCCACTCTTCCGGCATATGTTTGGTGTCTTTTCTCTGCCACTCAGAACCTGCTATGACGTTTATGCTTCTGAACTTTTGCTTTCCCCTCTGCCTAAGGTTCTCTGATCTTTATTTTCCTGGAAAACCTATTTGGGACTCACCTCAAATGTACCCCCCTTGAGAAACCTTCCTCTAATTCTTTCATACAGGGAGTCCCTTTTTCCTGTGGCTGTGGCAGGGCCTCAACCATGACACCTCACCTAAGAGAGAGCAGTTCTCAAACAGGGCACTCATAGGATTCCCTGAGAGGCTTGCTCAAAATACAGATTCCTGGGCTCCACCTCCAGAGTTTCTGACCCAGTGGATTTAGAGTGAGACCTAGGAATCTGCATTGTAAGCAGGAACCCAGAAGATTCTTATGTATCCTAATATTGGAGCTCATTGCCCCACAGTATGAAAATGGGATGTCATCTGACCATATATTGAAAGTCTTTGTGGTGCTATTATTATTTGTTTTAGCGGATCTAGTTCTTCTGCAATTGCATTAGCTTATCTGAGCACAGACTAGTGTCTCCCTGGTGAGTGCAGTGCCTGGCATACACCAGGCCCTCACTATTCCAGGGAGTCAGGGAAAAAAGACTAGCTTTTGCTGGCTTTCATAGCCTTCATTTTATTGATAAAGAAATGAAGGCCCATGGGACATACAGCTGCCACTCAAATCTAGGCTTGAGTCTGAGAATTGTGAGACCCACGTTTCACATACAAAGATAGTTGGTACAAAAGAGGAGAAAACTCACAAAATATAAACACTTGAGGGGACCTTATCTTCTTGGTTCTGTTTATGCTTCTCTTGGGCATTAGGCTAGATTCTATCTCGGCTGTTTCTGTCCTTATCTCCTAGATATGAATTAGATATATTTTGAGAGTCTGCTAAGGTCATTTTCCTTTCTTTGAAAGTGACTTCCAAGCCAGGCCACCACCTGCTGTCAGGTTGTCACTGACCTTGAATAGAGTATCAGATTCTCTCTTCAGAACTTGAATGATGTTCCAGATGTTGTCAGGTGGGGATGGGTAGGGGCACTGGGAGGTCACGTTGCAGCTAGGGTCAGCAGCATGACAATGCAGAGCTCCATACAAATTGAAATTATGAGATTTCAGGAAGGAAGAAAAAATAGTCCAGAGACAGAGAGAGAAGTGGAATGTAGTAAGTTTCTAGCAGAGACAAGAGACCATGTTGCCTCAGAGAATGACAGTTAGATGGACACAAGAGCAGCTCCAAATTTTCCAGTTCCTACATGGCTCAGCTCTGTTTCCTGTCCCTGCAACCTGTCAAGTATTTCCGTTTCCTTATAATCAACCTTCCTTGTCTGAAGCTAGTTTGAATCTGTTCTTGAAACCTAACATGGTGAACAAATGAAAGACCCTCATACAATCTTGGTATAAAGAAGGCCATATGCTGCCCCATTTCTCCTTGTTTTTGAGGGGTCCTGCAGAAAGCTAACATCTTGCATCTAACTTCTGTAAAGCCTCACTTGGTTTCTAGTCAATATGGGATTAAGGTAGTTCTCTCTCCCTTTGCTGGTTTGTATGTTAACATCTAGTCTGGAGAGAGTATAGAGACTGACATTTGAGGAAAATGCAAAATAAAAGACTCAAGTTACTTTGCATTCTAAGGCTTACAATGTCCATGGATTTGCTGTGTTTACTGAGAACCTATGTCCACAGGAGCTGAGCTCAACATGTATGAACTCAGAGCAGTTGAAATCTAGGCTCCCAGTACAGTTGCCCTACTGTAACTTGTGCTCTCAGGTTAGTCTGTTTGCACATCAGTTACAGGTAGACTGGAGCTCATGGAAGTCAATCAGGAAACTGTGAGTTGACTTGGCCAAAAGATACATTGAATCCTGCTAAGTCCTCTCAACTAATTTGGTCAGTAAATAGACCAATCCACCCAATCTGCACAAGTTCACTGACGCAGTACTGATTCAATAAAACGTGACTGGGAAACAAGAGGTGCTAAGGGGGAAACTATAGGTTTAGAATGAGACACACCAGGCTTGCTGCCTATTCTATCATCTCTTCCTGCATGAGTTTAAGTAAATTTGCTTATCCCCCTGAGCCTCCATTTCCTCATCTGTAAAATAAGGTTAGAGAGGAATCTTGGAATATGTTGGGTATTACAATGTATAATATAGGAAAAACAGCTAGCAGAATACTTGGTACATGCTAAATGCTCAATATGTTTATTTTCTCTCCCCATGTCAGTAACTCAGGCTACATAAGAGCAGAAATGAGACTCTCATATCTTCTTACTTAAATCTGTCTTCACAAATAGCTGCCAGCCCACAGCTGAGTCACCATGTGGACCAAGCTGTAGCCTGGCAACACTAGTTGCTCACCCAGTGGATGTTGCTGACCTTCTAGACTCCAGTGCTGTACAGTGGACTCTCCTTTACCATTTCTTGACCTTGAAAGGGAAGGATTGTCCCTGCTCATAGGTTTGTGGTGAAGATTGCATGAGAAAATGGCTGGGGGATAAAAGGTTAGGGAATCATAGGGCCCTCACAAAGACTGGCTGAAGATGGGAAGAATGTCTCTAGGTGGCCTAAAGCCAGATGAGCTGCCCTTGCAAGAGCAGCCAAGAGGAGAACATTTCTTAGTTTCTAGAATACCCAACATATTCCAAGATTCCTTTTTTGCTGCGCCAGAAAACACTACATAGTTTTAAGTTAAATGCATTTATGGTCCTGGCATCCCCTCCCCATTCTTCAAGGACAAAAATACTTTAAATAATTTAAATAAAAGACACAGGATGATATTTACTGTTTAGGGATTCAAAAGGGTGGAACATTCCAACACTCCACCAGCATATCTGGTTGTGGTCTCGAGAATGTCCTTCCCTGGAGCCAGCTTCACGGTCTGTTCATTTGGTTTCGAAAGGAGCTTCGATTGTTTGGAAGACCAACAACAAAAAAAGTGTTAAAAACCAAAAAGTACAAAAGAAGGCCTAAGACCACTGGTAAAAAGGTATTCTCTCAACTGCTCTTTATACAAGTGAATTAGGTTGCAGATGAAGGGTAATACATTATTTACCTTAGGATCATTGATGGCAATGGTTAACAAACTTCCACTTGGCTCATCAGGTCTGAGAGTGAGGAATAAGTGGCAAGAGAGAAAGGAAGTAGGCACCCAGGGGAGGAGTACTATTTCCCTCTATGTTAGTTCACAAATGCTTATTTTTTTTTTTTAAGATTTTATTTATTTATTTATGAGAGACATAGAGAGGCAGAAACACAGGCAGAGGGGGAAACAGGCTCCCTGCGGGGAGCCTGATGTGGGACTCGATCCCTGGACCCTGAGGTCATTACCTGACCCAAAGACAGATGCTCAGTCACGAGGATACAGGTGGATACAGACTCAGAACTTCGGATACAGTTTGGATACACTTCGGATACAGACTCTGAACAGTTGAGTAGCTTCTTCCTGTAGGGGATTGAGCTAGAATTTCAGTGCAGGCTTGTTTGACTTTAAATACTGTTTGTCCCAGTTATTGTTATGAACAAATCAATGTAAAACACTCATTTTAATATGTCCATGGATTCTGTGGGTCAGGAATTTACAGATATGGCACAGTGGGAATGCCTTGTCTCACCCTTAATGGCTAGAGGTGACTTTATGGCTAGGGCTGGACTCCTATGAATGCACCTTCACTTCCATGTTGGGCACTCGATGGTGGCTATCAGTGTGGACTTTAACCGGTATTGCTGGTCAGAATACCTACAAGTGGCCTGTACATGTGGCTTGGACTTCCTAAAAGTATGGTGGCCTCAGGGAAGTTGGACTTTTTTTTTTTTTTAAGATTTTATTTTTTTCAGAGAGAACAAGCAGAGGGGAGGGGCAGAGGGAGAGAGACAAGCAGACTCCCCACTGAGCAATGAGCCTCGATCCCAGAACCCTGAGATCATGAAGTCAGTTGCTTAATTGACTGAGCCACTCAGGTGCACCTTGCCTTGTCTTACTGAGCCTCAGAAGTCTACCACATTCAGTTGGTTATAATTAAGTTGTAAGCCTACTCAGTTTCAAGGGGAGGGAACAAAGATCTCACCTATCATGGCAGGATTGTTGAAGTAGCTGTAGTCACTTTTCTTTAATTTCTCTATAGTTTGATAGGATAGCTGTGGCATATATTTTGATAGAATATGGCAGGTCATTTGCAACAATTTTTTTGCTCCCCACTGTTGCACAGGACCAGCAGGTGGGAACACAGGCTAGGCCACATCAAAAGGCCGACCTGTCAGTCAGCTGACTTGTTGGCATCTTCCAGTTGTTTTTGCCGGCTTTGCCAAAGTACATATGACTTCTGAGATGTGGTATATGTGGGCAGGAGCTGGAAATCCCAGTTAAAGCTGCCAACAGAGACCGAAAAAAGCAGGTATTATCTAGAAGAAAAGTTTAATGTATGGGAGGTGGACTTTGCATTAGTGGTAACTGGCAGAAATGATGAAAGGCACATTATAAAGGTCACTGTTGTCAGCCACAAGTAAGAATAATCCCCTGTCCAAGAAAAAGAAAGGCCACAGGCTGACCTGACAATAATAGTGGTGAATGTAATAGTCATAAAAGGATCTAATGTGGGGAAGAACATCTATGTGCCACTCTCTGTGCTAGATCTTCAAATCACCTCATTCCCCAGCAACTAGGACATTTACTGTTACATGAAGGAAGTCACTGAACAGCTTCGTTGAGTGACTAAATGGCAATGTAGAATTTGACGTGCTGCAGGTAACTGCCTCTATGGTATGAATTGTCAATGTGAAGAAATGAATAAGTGCCCAATCTTCTGAATCTGCCCTATTTCACTCCAATTGGAAATCACCAAGCTCAAGTCAAACCACTAACAGAGTCACCTTTTTCCTTGGTAGATTCTTGTAGCATATGGTACTGTAACACCCCCCCCCCCCCCCGGACTGATTTTTTTTCAGCTGCTATCTGAAGAAGGGTAGAGAAAGTAACATTATTAGTTCCCCACCTATTATGTACCAGGGCTACGTGGTTAGGCAAATTTCGGAGCACAGGGCGATATAGGATTTGCTGAGAACTTACTGGGCCCAAAGCAAGAACAGACAGGTCAGTCTGGCCAGTGAGCTGACCCACAAACATAGAGGTTGAGAGACCAGCAGCAGTCAAAACTTGTATCTGTTACACAATGCTGCTCTGATGGAGCATATTCTGAGTTAAATGATCTCGAATATTCTGACCCAGCAGCCTTGAGGAATTTGAGCAGAGGTAAATGAACTTTCTGAGCAGCCCTAACTCAGGTGCTATGTTCTGGTGGGCTGCTCATCTGCTTTGTGTTGATAGAGAGGTTGCTTTAGTCATTGAAGAAACAGCATGAAGGTACTGAGAACTATGAAGTGAGCATGGAGCAAATGCTTGTTGACATACTGATGAATCACAGCCTTAGACTTCGGGGTCATGAAAATCCTGGCACAGATACAGACCACAGTGCCATTGTACTCACGCTGAGATCAGGATGAAACTGGGTGAGGTCCGGGACTTTATCCTGGACCCTTTGTTCCCACATGTTTCTCTCCTGAGGAATGTGAAGTATTGATGGGTCTGTTTTCTTCAAGTAATGAATAACATATTCATCCACATAATTATTGCCCTCAAAATGTGGTCAGAAGCTTTGTCATTTTGGCATGAGGGGAAAGCAGACTTGAAACTCTGATGCCCTTCTGCTTCGTGTTTCTGTGGAAGACAAGTAATTGGCTCAGCATTTCTCTTTCTCTGATCTCAAGTGCTCTCTTCTTTTTTTTTTTTTTTAAGATTTTATTTATTCATGAGAGACACAGAGAGAGAGAGGCAGCGCCACAGGCAGAAGGAGAAGCAGGCTCCCTCAGGGGAGCCTGATGTGGGACTCGATTCTAGGACCCTGGGATCACTACCTGAGCCAAAGGCAGACTCTCAACCACTGAGCCACCAGGTGCCCTCAAGTGGTCTCTTCTAATTTAGTTGGGATGTTCTGGAGATCCTAGACTTTCTGGTTGAGACTGGTGGACCTGGGGGTTATTATATGAGACTGAGAGGCTGAGATGGCATGTGGCATTTTTTTCTTTTCTTTTTTTGGTGAGAGAATGCTGCCAGCTTCCTTACCACAAGGTGGGGGGGATAATGTAGATGGATAATGATAGATTCTTGCCCATTCATCATGGATTTGGTTTGATTTGATTTCATTCCATTCAAGGTCATCAGATTCCTTCTTGTTCCCTCCCATCCCAATTCATCCCATTCCCTTCCATTCCATCTTTCTTATTTTATAAGTTCCATATAATTTATGTGGATATAAAATTTTATTCTGCTTACTGAGCTTCTAGTTCTGCTATGGACAGGATACTCTGCTAACAATCCCAGGTACACAAAGCTGAGTAAATCCCAAGCAGCACCCTATGAAAATGACTTAGGAGATTTATCAAGCTATCCTCAATTTTCTCCACTCCAAATCCCTCTGGTTGACCTTTCTGATCTTTCTCTGGGAGATACCCTCCTCTACTTCATTTCCTTTGAGGCATTATGAGTAGGAAGAAGGCTGGTATCTTGGGTTCTGACTGATCCTTATTTCTCCGAAGATTCTGAGTGCATCCAATAGAAGGCATGTAGTTGTCACTCTATATACCTTGTTAATTGACATCTGTGTTATTGAATAGCCTGTGTGGCATTGGACAGGACACTACCCTTCTCTGAGTCAGTTTCCTATTGCTACAGCATAAGTGGCTTAACTAGGTCTGTGCTTTTCAGACTTCCTTAGGAATTCTGAGTCAGGAGGTCAAGTCTAATGAGGTCAGGCTCTGAGAGGCAGGGTAGTATAGTGACTACAGAGTTGATGAGCCTTTGGGATAACAGCAAAATCAGGCAGATAATGGACCATGAGGAATTTTCTTGGAGAATATGGTTTATGATTGACTTTAGTGCCTAAGAAGAAGTAGGGGCCATACCACAGATTTGATTTATACTGTATCATTTTGAATAAATGAATGGAAAGTTACTTTTTCTAGGCTAATGAGAATTGTACACAATTTTTAATGCCGTTTTGTTACATGTTAAATAAGATTGTTAAGACTAAAATTATTCATTTATTTTCTTCATAAGTCTTAGGATGAGTTTACTTACTTCTGTAGCTGCACAGGAGAAGGGGAAGCTTTTGGTGGGTATGGTATTAGGGATGTTTATAAGTAGCTTCCATCTGTAGGGAGAACACCAAAAATAGAAACAGATCCTTTTTTTTTTTACCCAGGGGCTTCAAGAGAGACATGGGTAGTTGGTACATCTCCCTTTGTTTTTGGGATCCAGCAGACTACTTTGGTATAATTGCCAACCTGTAAATTCAATTGGGAATCTTATTATGTACCAGGAAGTGGTGGTAAATAAGACCAGAGACCCTGTCCTCACTTATAATTAACATTTATTAGTGCCTATCATGTAATAAATATTAATCACCTTATATGCATTATCTCATGTCACCCTCCTAGCAACCTTGGAAGGGGAAGGTACTATCTCCATCGCCATTTTAGAGATCTGTAAATGGAGGCACTGAGAAATCAAGTACTTGACTAAGCTTTCACAGCTACTAAACAGGAGGGGAGATGGTGTTGGGATTTGAATCTAGGCTTTGAATCTTGGCCCCAGAGCCAAGCCCTAAACATTTAGGCTCTACCATACCATACATGCATATATTCTAGGGAGACTGTCAAGAACCTTTTTATTTTATTTTATTTTTATTTTTTTGAATATACAATTCAGTTAAAACACATGAGTAGGTTAGAGAGGATTAAAATTGACTATAAAGTGTCCAACAGGTAATTTATAAGCCACTTTGCAGCACCGATTTTCTTTTCCCTTCTGAGCCTTTCTAAAAGCTGTTCCATTGCATGAAAAGCCCTTGCATCTTCCCGAGGTTGGGATTCTTAAATTCTTTTGAGATATAGTTTACATATGATAATATAATCATGTCTTAAGTATACAATTAGATGAGTTTTGACAAATAAATACATTGATGTAGCCACCACTCCTCTCATGAACTTTTTTTTTTTTTTTTTTATCATTTAAAGTCTTTGATACACTAATCAACCTACTGTCTTCTTTCTACCTGGATGATCATTGTATTTCTGTTAGCCTAGTTTAATTTTGCCCATTCTAGAATTTTGTATAACAAATCAGATAGTATGTTCTCTTTTATGTCTGGCTTCTTTAACTTACCATAATATTTTTGAGAGTCATTCATGATGTGGAGGGTTATATCTATTTTTTTTTTGGAGGTGTTTTATAACTGAGTCCATTGCATGAATTTATGCTTTTAAAATTCATTTATCTACTGGTGGGTATTTGAGGTATTTCTAGTTTTTGGATACTATGAATTATAGCTTCTATGAACATTTTTTTTGGTACTGTGAACACATGTTTTCTTTGAAACATATATCTAGGAGAAGAATTGCTGGTAAATATATGATTAACAAAATTGTTTCCTAGAATGGTTATCTTTTTGGACTGATAGTTCCAGTGGCTCCATATTCTCATCTCAACACTCTGCATTGTTGGTCTTTTAAATTTTAACTATTCTAGTGGCTGTGATGTGGTATCTCATTATGGTTTTGACTTGCAATTCCCTAATGACTAATGATGTTAAATATTTTTTCATGTGCTTCTGAGGCATTCATATATCTTGATAAATGTACGTTTGAATTTTCTGCCCACTATTTAATTTGTCTAACTTAAAAAACATAGTTCTTTACATATTCTGAATTCATTTTTGTTATATTTATGTATTATGATTTTTCCCTGATCTATGGTTTATCTTTTATTTTTATTAAGTGTATTCTGAAGAAGAAAGTTTTAAATTTGGATGAAACCCAGTTTGCCAATCTTTTCTTTGATAGCTACCACTTTTCATGTCTTGAGCAACCTTGCCTATACTAAGGGCCTGGAGATATTTTTCGTCATTTTCCTCTAGAAGTTTTATAATTTCAGATCTTATATTTAGGTCTGTGATCCATCTTGAGTAAATCTGAGTGTATTGTTTGAGGGTAGAAGTCAAGAATCAACTTTATTATATTGTTATCAGAATTTTCCAGTAGTATTTGTAAAAAAGAATATAATTTCCCTATGGAAAGCTTTGTTGAAGATAGATTCACATATATACAATTTATCTTTGGTCTATTTTCTTTCCTTTGATCTGTCTGTGTGCTCTTCACAAATATCACACTGACTTGATTACTATAGCTTTATACTGAATCTTGAAATCACGTTGTATAATTCTTTCAGTTTTGTTCTTTTTCAAAATTGTTTTGGCTATTCAAAGTTCTTTGTATTTCTAACGAAATCTTAGAATTAGCTTGCCATACTTCCTGAGATTTTGACTAGATGAATTTGTGAAGACTTGGCAACTTAACAATATTGAATCTTCCAATTCATGAATAAGGTTTATTTTTCCTAAAATAATTTATCATCTTTAGTTTCTTTCTATAATGATACTTTACAAGTGTAGAAATCTTGTACATTTTTGTTAAATATATTCTAAAGTATTTCTTTTTAGACAATATCTTGAGGTATTTTTTATTTTAATTTTCCAGTTTTTCCTACCATATATAAATGGAATGACTTTTGGATATTGAACTTATGTCCCATGTCTTTGCTAAATTTTCTTATTGATAGTAGTTTTTTGGTAGATTCTTTAGATATTTCTGTATAAATGATCATAATGTCTGTTACATAGTTCAAACTTCATGCCTCTTACCTCTTTATCTTATACTAGCTATAATCTTTGGTATAATGTTGAATAGAAATAATAAAAATGGACCAACATGTTCTATTCCCAATTATAGAGCAAAGATACTTAATATTTCATCATTTTAGCTGTAGGATTTTTATAGATTTTTTTTCAAACTGAAAAATTCCTGTTTGCTGAGAGAGAAACATATTTAAACATAAATGAGTGCTGAATTTGGTCAAAAGCTTCTCTGCATCTATTGTGATCATGTTCTTTTTTTCTTTATTCTGTTTGTGTAGTGTATTGAATCAATCAATACGAATATTGTACCAACCTTGCATTCCCAGAATAAGCCTCAGTTGGTTATGATATAATGTTATATGTTGATATTTGATTTACCATTATTTTTAGAATTTTGTGCTTATATTAATGAATGATATTTGTAATTATTTTCTTTTATAGCCTCTTAAGCATTTGTTATTAGGATTTTGCTAGACTTACAAAATGAATTTGGAAGCAAATATTTTCTGAAAGTATATAAGTATTTGTATGTTATGGTTATATAATATGGTTAGTAAGATTTTCTAGTTTTTCTTGTTTTAGTCTGATAAGTTATGTTTTTGAAAGAACTTGTCCATTTTACCTAGGGAGTCAAGTTAGTTTGCATAAAGTTCATAACATAACCTCATTGTCCTATGACTAAAAGATCTATAATAATGCAGAGAATTTGTCCTTTCCCTCTCTTGATTAATCTAGCCCTGAATTTATTAACTTTATTAACCTTACAAAAAACATTTTCTATGTTGATTTCTTAAGCTATTATCAGTTGTATTGATGTCTCCCATTATCTTTATTATTTATGTAATTTTTCTTAAGTTTTAATTTTCATTTTTTATACCTTATTTACTGCAAACATTTAGGCTATAAATTTTCCTTTGAGGACTGCCTTAGTCATGTCATTGATTTTAATATGATGTAATTGTTCCATTAAATATGTTTTTAAATTTTCTTTGTAATATTTTCTTTGGCCCATGGGTATGAGATGTGTATTGCTTCATTTTCAAATATATATATATATATTTTTTCTTATATGCAGTGTTATTGATTTATAACTCAATGTTATGATAAAAGGAAATAGTCTTTGTGATTTCATTCTTAAATTTATTAAAAATCTTTTTTTATGATCCAGCATATGATCCACCTTAGTGAATCTTTCACATGAACTTGAAAAGAACATGTATTCAGTAGTTGTTGATGGTAGAGTTCTGTAAATGTTGATTTTACCAAATTGATAGTGTTGGTCTAATCTTCTGGGTTACTTTGTCCTTATTTCTCTCATTAGTTACTAAGAAAGGAATATTGTAATCTTACCATAATTATTGATTTGTCTATTTCACTCTTTCAACTCTGCCAAGTACCACTTCCTATAATTTAAATGAATATCATTTAGAACTGTTATGTCTGGGATCCCTGGGTGGCGCAGCGGTTTGGCGCCTGCCTTTGGCCCAGGGCGCGATCCTGGAGACCCGGGATCGAATCCCACGTTGGGCTCCCGGTGCATGGAGCCTGTTTCTCCCTCTGCCTGTGTCTCTGCCTCTCTCTCTCTCTCTCTCTCTCTCTCTCTCTGTGACTATCGTAAATAAAAAAAAAAAAAAAAAAAAAAAGAACTGTTATGTCTTCCAGGTGAATTGATTTTTTTTTTTAGATTTTATTTATTTCAGAGAGAGAGAAAGTGCGCATGTTCATGTGTGTGTCTATGTGTGTGTTTGCGTGCAAGCATGTGCAGGGGAAAAGAGCAGGGGAGAAGGAGATTCCCCACTGATTAGAGAACCTGATGTGGGGCTCAATCCCAAGACCCTGGGATCATTACCTGAGCTGAAGACAGATGCTTAACTGACAGAGCCATCCAGGTGCCCTTGAATTGATCTTTTTATTGTAAAATTTCCCTCTCTCCTCTGGTACTATTCTTGAAGTTAACATTGTCTAATACTCCAGCTTTTAAAACACTAAAACTCCAGCTTTCTTATATTCGGTGCTTTGATAGCATATCTTTTTTGAAATCTTTGAATTTTAATATGATTGTATTTTTATAGTTAAAGTACAATTCTTATAAACATCATATAGTTGGGTCTTGCTTTTTTTTTTGGCTGAGTCTGACTATTTGGGTGTTTGAAGTAATTTCATGTTGTTTAGCAGAAGTGGAGACCTTTGTGATTCTTTTATGTTTTAAGCAGAAGCAGAACTCAGATAGGCTAACCCTTAATTTTTATTTAACTCAACTTAGAAATTATCTTAATAGGACATCATCCATGATCCTCTCAGATATGGTCAGGTATGCTTTATTCATGTCCCAACAGCACTGTGCACCTTTCCCAACTGTAGCATTATATCACAAGCCCTGTATTATAATAGTCTGTTACATATATTTGATTGTAAGCATTTGAGAAACAACTCAATTTTGTTTAGTATTATATCCTTGATAGCCTAGCATGTGCCCTGGCCTAGAGTATGGGCTGAACTTATAATAGTTGGATAAATGGATTAATGAATGAGTGCCTTAAGAGATGTAAAGTAAGCATGTAACATTCAGTATATATGTATGTATCTGCAAGCCTGTGTGTATGTGTATAATTTTTTTTGGATCAGAGGTGAGAGAAGATATTACAGAAGATATCAAAGAAGAGATAAAATATTATTTGGGCCATGCAGTATGAATAAAATATTCAGTCATAGATGGAATAAGATGTATCAAAACATTCAAACATTCCCCTTAGAATGAAGTAATTTCTCAAGAACTGCCATAGGTTCTGTGAAGGCAGAAACCAAGTCCGTGTCATTTATTGCTATGGTTCTGGAGTCCAGGACAAATCCTGGTACAGTGTGGATTTTCTCTCCCTCTAAAATCCACCTATCTACTTAACACACATATATATGTGTATATAAATAGGACTATATGCAATTTTAAATAAAGGTTAGGGATAAGAAATCTGCAATTATCTTCTATCATTCAGGAGGAAACTGAGGTTCATACATGTGAAGTCACTTGCCCAAGAACAGCAGGAAAAGGACTTGAAAACTCCTAAATCAGTATTTGTTTTATTTCACCATAATATGCCTCTTGTTATCAGTTTTATGGATGGAATTCTGTTACCTTGATATATTATTATTGACTTTGGCTTTCATTTCTGATTTCGATAAATATGAGGAACTAGATTCAGCCTCCCATCTGAAACAACCAAAAATACTGGATAAAATCTATGAAATGGTAGTTTTCAAGGTACAGAGCATCAAAAAACAGTGATTCCTGAGAGACAGGACACAAATGAGGTGAGCCCTAAAATTGCCTCAGCTTACTGCCCTGAGAAGGCCTCTAGGCAGTGATGCAGAGAGAAAACCAAATGGAGGCATATGGAGGGAGACACCAAGAGCTGAGGAGACAGAGTTGTGAGTATGAAGTGACTTGAGGTGTCCAGGGTTAACAAGACAGAGGACTTGAAGAGGAGAGAAATACATGGCTAGCACTCAGAAAATCTGAAGAGGGTTGCATCTGACTCTTTGGCAGAGTATTGTTCAGCATGTGTGTGATGAAACCACCTGAGGCAACGAAAAAATAATTAAAAAGAATTAGAGGGGAAGATACCAGGTATGCACAGAAATACCAGCAAAGTGCCTGTTCCCACCAGACTGGAAAACCTAACAATTCGTAGTAACTCAATGGAGTACACAGAAGGGTTTGTGGCTCAGTAGTGAGGAATAATTAGCCTCAGACTGTTACTCTATTCTTGCCTAATAAATCTTAAAAGCATGGCCCCAAAGGATCAAATTGACTCCAAGTAACTGAACCATATCCCAGATGAAGAATGAAAATTTATAGCAATACAAAAATATCCAGTATTCAATGAGGTAAAATTTATGATGTCTGGTATCCAATAAAAAAAATTACTCTGCATTCAAAGGAGAATTCAACGCATAAAAGGAGAAAAATCAATTAAAAATGCCCACAACTGACACAGATGTTAGAATTAGCTGATGAGGACTTAAAACAGTTATTATATAGGTGTTCCACACATTCAAAAATCCAGTAGAAAAATGGAAGGTTAAAAAAAAAGATTCAAACTCAGTTTCTAGAGATAAAACCACCATATATATAGTGAAAAATATGCAAGATGGAAATAATGACAAATTATACATTGCAAAAGAAAAAAAATAAGTGAACTTCACCTAGCAATACAAACTATCCATAATGAAATACAGAGCAGAAAAAGCAAATATATTGTCAGAGCATCAGTAAGCTGTGAGACAACTTCAAATTGCCTGTTTATGTGGAATTGCAGTCTCTGAAGAAAAAGTGAGGGGAGATAGAAAAATTTTTGAAGAAGTAATAATCTCACCCCTGAATCTGCAAATTGATGAAAACAATAAACTGATCAATCCATGAAACTCAAAAATCCTAAGCATGAGAGACATGAAGACAACTATATACAGACAATATATAATCAAATTGCTCAAGACCGATGATAATCGGAAAAGTTTCAAAGCAACCAGAGAAAATAAGCCACATTATAAACAGAGGGAAAAAGATAAGAAATACAGCAAAATTCTTATAAAAAATAATGCCGATGAAAGGATAGTGGAGCAAGATCTAGACAGATATGAAAGAAAACCTGTCAACCTAGAGTTCTAGACTCAGAGAAAATATATTTTAAAAATAAAAGTGGGATAATGACTTTTCAGACGTAAAATATGGAAGAAATTATGAGCAGACTTATAAGAAATTCTGAGCAGACTTATAAGAAATATTATAAGAAATATTAAACTCTTCAGATAGAAGGTAAATGATTGATACTAGGTGAAAATATATACAAAGGAATGAAGAGTATCAGACATCATGGTAATGGCATAGATAAATATAGATTTTTTAAATTAAAAAATATTTTAAGTTAATTCCAATATAGTTTACATTGTCATTAGTTTCAGGTGTACTAATATACTTATTAATTTTATACATTACTCTGTGCTCATCATGATAATATATTCTTAATTTCTTTCATCTATTTCACCAATCCCCCACCTACCTCCCTGTCTGGCAACCATCAGTTTGTTCTCTATAGTTAAGAGTTTATTTCTTGGTTTGTCTCTTTTTTTCTTTGCTTTTTTGTTTTGTTTATTAAATTCCACAAATGAGTGAAATCATATGGTATTTATTTTTCTCTCATTGACTTCTTTCACTTAGCATTATACTCTGTAGATCCACCCATGTTGCAAATGGCAAGATTTCATTATTTTTTATGACTGATTAATACTCCATTGTGAAAAAAAAAATACTCCATTGTGTATATTTAACACATCTTCTTTATTCATTTATTAATGGACACAGGCTGCTTTCATATGTTGGCTACTGTAAATAATGCTGCAATAAACATAGGGATGTGTATATCTTTTTAAATTAATTTTTCATGTTCTTTGGGTAAATAAATACCAGTAGTAGTATTACTGGAATTCTATTTTTAATTTTTTGAGGAACCTCCATACTATTTTCCCCACTGGCTACACTGCATTCTCACCAACAATGCATGAGGGTTCCTTCTTCTCTACATCCGCACCAACACTTTTTGTTTCTTTTGTTTTGATTTTAGTCATTCTGACAGATGTGAGGTGACATCTCACTGTAGTTTTGATTTGTATTTCCCTGATGGTTAATGATGTTGGGCATCTTTTCATGTGTCTCTTGACCTTCTGTATGTCTTTTTTGGAGAATTGTTTGTTCATGTCTTTGGCCTATTTTTTAATTGGAATTTTTTTTTTTTTTTTTGCGGGGGGGGACTGTTGAGCTGTGTAAGTTCTTTATATATTTTAGATACTAACCCTTTATTGGATCTGTCATTTGCAAACATCTTCCATTCAGTAGGTTGTCTTTTAGTTTTGTTGTTTTCTTCATTGTGCAGAAGCTTTTTTATTTTACTGTGGTCCCAAAAGTTCATTTTGGGTTTTGTTTTCCTCCCCTAGGAAATGTTGCTAAGCAATTAGAGAAATTACTGCCTGTATTCCCTTCTAGGATTTTTATGGTTTCAGGTCTCATGTTGAGGTTTTTAATCAATTTATCTTTTTTTGTATGTGGCGTGAGAAAGTGGTCCAGTTCCATTCTTTTACATATGGCTGTCCAGTTTTTACAATACAATTTGTTGAAGAAACTAGCTTTTTCCCATTGCATAGTCTTACCTCCTTTGTTAAAGATTAATTGACCCTATATATAACCATGGGCTATTTTTGGGCTTTCTATTCTGTTCTATGTTCTATGTGTCTATTATTATATATATTTTTGCCAGTACCATACCATTTTATTATAGTTTTGTAGCATATCTTGATATCTGAGATTGTGATACCTCTGAGTTTTGTCCTCTTTCAAGATTTCTTTGACTGTCTGGGCTCTTTTGTGGTTCCATACAAATTTTAAGATGATTTATTCCAGTTCTGTGAAAAATGCTATTGGTATTTTGATAGGGATTGCATTAAATCTGTAGTTTGCTTTAGGTACTATGGGCATTTTAACAATATTCGTTCTTTCAATCCATAAGCATTGAATATATTTCCATTTTTGTTGTCTTTGATTTCTTTTATCAATGATTTGAAGTTTTCAGAGTATAGGATTTTCATCTCCTTGGTTTAGTTTATTTCTAATTATTATTTTTGGTGCAGTTGTAAATGGGATTGTTTTCTTAATTTCTCTGCTATTTCCTTATTAATGTATAGAAATGCAATGGATTTCTGCATATTGATTTTGTATCCTGCAACCTTACTAAATTCATTTATTCTAGTAGTTTTGGTGTATTCTTCAGAGCTTTCCATATAGAGTATCATGTCATCTGCAAATAGTGGCAGTTTTACGTCTTCCTTACTCATGGATGCCTTTTATTTTGTTTTGTTGTTGGCTAGGATTTTCAGTACTGTGTTGAATAAAAGGGAAGAGAGTAGACATCCTTGTCCTATTCCTGACCTTAGGGGAAAAGCTCTCAATTTTTCAACCTTGGTATGCTGTTTGCTGTGGGTTTTTCATATATAGCCTGTATTATGTTGAGGTGTATTATCTCCCAATCTGCTTTGTTGAGGGTTTTTATCATGAATTGATGTTGTACCCTTGTCAAATGCTTTTTTTGACATAGATTGAAATAATCATATGGTATTTATCTTTCTCTTGTTAATATATTGTATCAGATTGATTGACTTGTGAATATTAAACCATCCTTGAATCCTGGAGATAAAACCCATTTGATAATGGTGAATGATTTTTTCAATGTATTGATGGATTTGGTTTGCTAATAATTTGTTGAAGATTTTTGCATCTGTGTTCTTCAGAGATACTGACCTCTAATTTCTCTAATTTTCTATCTCTTTTGTGGTGTCTTTATCTGGTTTTGGTATCATGTAATGCTGGCCTCATAGAATAAATTGGGAAACTTTCTTTTCTTCTTTCTGGAATAGTTTGAGACAAATAGATATTAACCATTCTTTAAATGTTTGGTAGCCATCTGGTCCTGGATTTTTGTTTGGGAGTTTTTTGGTTACTGATTCAATTTCTTTGCTGGTTATCAGTCTGTTCAAATATTCTGTTTCTTCCTGGTTCAATTTTGGGAGGTTATGTGTTTCATGAAATTGATTCATTTCTTTCAGATTGTCCAACTTTATTGATATATAATTTTTCACAATAATCTCTTACAATCCTTCATATTTGTGTGGTGTCAGTTTTTATTTCTCCTCCTTGATGTCTGATTTTGTTTGAATTCTCTCTCTCTCTAAATGACTCTAATGGTTTACTAATTTTGTTGATATTTTCAAATAAACAGGTCCTGGTTTCATTGATCTGTTTTTTGTTTGTTTGTTTGTTTGTTTTAGATTCTATTTCATTTATTTCTGCTCTTATCTTTATTATCCACCCCCCCCCTTCTGCTAGCTTTGGGTTTTGTTGTACTCTTTATTTTTTTTTCAAACATTTCATTTATTTATTCATGAGAGATACACACAGAGAGAGGCAGAGACAAAGGCAGAGAGAGAAGCAGGCATCCTCTGCAGGGAGCCTGATGTGGGACTCGATCCCAGGACCCCGGGATCATGACCTGAGCCAAAGGCAGTCGCTCAATCACTGAGCCACCCAGGTGCTCTTGTTGTACTTTTTCTAGCTCCTAAAGAAGCTTTGTTACATTGAGATTTTTCTTGCTTCTTGAGATAGGCCTGTATTTGCTATGAACTTCTCTTTTAGAACAGCTTTGGCTCCATCCCAAAGATTTTGGATCATTATGTTTTCATTTTTATTTGTTTCCATTTTTTAAAATTTCCTCTTTGATTTCTTGGTTGACTCATTTTTTTTAATTGCATGTGATTTAACCATGTATTTGTGTTGTTTAAAGATTTTTCTTGTGATTAATTTCTAATTTTAATAGTGTTATGATTGGATAAGATGCACAGTATGATTTCTACATTTTTGAAATTGTTGAGAGTTGTTTGTGGCTTAATATGGGGTCTATTCTGGAGAATGTTTCATGTGTACTTGAAAAGAATATGTGTTCAACCCCTGAATCCTGGGAATGATTTTGTTGAGCACTGCAGGGTGCTCCCTTCCACCTGGATCTGGATTTCTGTTTTCCTTCCTCCCAGATTGAGGATATTTTTAGCTATTATTTCATGAATTGAATTTTCTGCCTTTTTTCTCTCTTTTCCTTCTGGGTTCCCTATAATGCAAATGTTATTATGCTTAAGTGTATCGCTGAGTTCTCTTAGTCTATCTTCATTTATTATTATTATATTTTCTCTCCTCTGTCCAGCTTGATTACTTTTGATTACTGTCTTTCAGATCACTAATCCCTTCTGTTTCATCTATTCTACTCTTTATTCCATCCAGTGTACTTTTTTTTTTTTCATCCAAGGTACTTTTAATTTCATTTATTGAGTTCTTCATCTTTGGTTCTTTATGTATTCTCTTTGTTGAGGGTCTCACTGAGTTTCTCCACTCTCTTCTCATGTTCAGTGAGTATATTTATGACCATTATTTTAAATTTGCCTTGCAGAGGCAAAATATTTATCTCTGTTTTGTTTAGCTCTCTTGCTGTGATTTTTTTCCTGTTCTTTGTTTCATTTGAAACCTATTCCTCTGTTTCTTCATTTTGACTAACTCTATGTTAGTTTCTGTGTGTTAGGAAAGTCAGGTACATTTTCTTCTCTTTCAAGTAGTGGCCTTATGAAGAAGAGTTCCTGTAGTGCCCTTCAGTACAGTGTCCTTGTTTACTGGAAACTGATGGTTCAGGACTGTTTCCTATGTGTGATGTGTGTGCCTTGCTATTCTGGCTGAGACACATTTGCCTTCAGGCTAGTTGTCTGCAGTGGCTTCCTTTGCCTGCCATAGACAGGGTTTGGTCCTACAGCTTCCAGCCATTCTGGGTCTGGCTGCCTTATGCTTCAGTTGAGTCAGACCAATCATTTGCCAGAGTTGCAGAGTTTCTGCAACTCTCAAACTGCAGGGTGCTTCCACATGTTGCCCTTGAGAAGGTTTCATTGGTAGGTGGGGCCTGCAGTCAGACCAGTCAGAAGGTTTCATTGGTAGGTGGGGCCTGCCCCTAGCCCACCACTGGGGCTATAGTCAAGCTGATGTTCATGGTTATCTTGCCCTCTCCCCAGGGTAAGAGTTACTTTGGCATGGTGCTGGCCCCTGTCTGGGCTGCTCACACACTGCCAGATTGTGGCGCTGCTTTGGATAGACTCCTGCCAAGGATATGTTGAGGGTAGCAGGTCTGTAGGAGAATGCTGAGGTGGGGTGCATGGTGCTGGCAGGGTCTGCACTGGTCCATGATGTTAGAAGACCTGTCAGCACCCTGGAAAACTCCTGCTGAGGCTGGGAGGGGGGAGGTGCACAGGAAGACTTGGGGTCAGGGCACACAGTTAGTTAGGTGGAGAGCATTCTTGCTGCACTGCTTGCCCCATGTGTCCAGTTATCTAGGCTGGGAGATGGGGAGAGAAGTGGCACCTGCCAGATCTTTTGTTCTTGAAGTTCTCAAAGATGCTGCCCCACTGGCATGTGCTCTAAGATTAGTAAATAATTTTTCCCATATACCTCAGGCATTTTTCAAATTGCTGCTTCTATGCAGTATATCAGTGCAGCTGTTTTTGTGCTGTCTCTTTAAGGGTGGGGAGTCAGTTTTGTATTGTGCTTCTGGCTTGTCCAGAGCCAAGCTGCTGATTTTTAAAGTTCCAGGTATTAAGCCCTATGGTTCTAAGAAGTCAAACAGGCCTCTCTGGTTTTCAAAACCAAATATTATGGGGATTTATTTTCCCAATGCAGGTCTCCTAAGCCTGGGGTACCTGGTGTGAGAGTAATTCTCTCCCCTTTCCATGCCCATGGCATCCCTCCCTCCCACGGAGCATCCCATGGGTTAGTTTGGCTCCCAATCAGGTCTCCACCCCTCCTACATTTAGCTGCTTCTTACAGTTAGCTGTGCAGAGTCTATTCTGCCAGTCTTTGGGTTGTTTTCTGGGTTATTTACCACTGATGTTGGTATTACCTAATTGGGACAAGGTGAGCTTAGGATCCTCCTACTTTGCCATCTTTTCCAGAAGTAATCTATAGATCGTTTTCGTTTTTGAATCTCTTTGAAAGGTAATGGTTTCATCAAAAATAAAAACGATGTAGTGTGGGGTTTATATGTAAAAGCAAAATACGTGGCAATAATCACACAAAATAATCACACAAAATTAAGCATACTATGCATGAAATGGTATAATATTTGAATATAGACTATGAAAAAAATGTATTAACCCTAAAACAGTTACTTAAAAAACTACAAAAACTAAACAAAAAATTATAGCTAATAAAAAGTTAACAATGCCACATAAGAGAAACTTAACCATATTAATAATCACATTAAATTACATACATCAATTAAGAGGCAGAGATTATCATAACTGGATACAAAGAGCAAAACCAAACTATATTGCCTATGAGAAATGTACTTTAAATGTCAAGACACAAATTGTTTAATAGTAAAGGCCTAGGAAAAGATAATGGACAGAAGAAAAAAACTTAGAAAAGATTAGTGGACAGTGAGTCTAGAAATAGATTCACGCTTAAAAGGACAACTGCTTTTTGAAAAAGGAGCAAAAGCAATCTAATGGGGAAAGATATTTTTCAACAAAAGATGTGAGAAAAATTGCATATTAAGGTGGAAAAGAACAAAATAATTTATATATCATGCCATATACAAAATTAACTCAAAGTGCATCATTGACATAAATGAAGAGATAGGAAATTTCTGCATAAAAATTTTATAACCTTGGATTAGGTGAAATTTTCTTAGATACAATACCAAAAGCATGATCCATGAAAGAAAAATTGATAAATTGTACTTCATTAATTTAAAATCTTTTGCTTTTGTAAGATATTGTTAAGAGAATGAAGAGACAAACCATCACTGGGAAAAGATTTCTGCAAATTGCATATTTGATAACTTTTATCCAGAATATGTAAAGAACATTCAAAACTCAATGAGAAAACAACCTAACACAAAAATAAGTCAAAGTTTTTAACAGACACTTTACCCAACAAAATAGATGATAAATAAATATGTGAAAAGGTCATCAATGTTGTTGGTACTTAGGGAAAGGCAAATTAAAACTCCAATGAGACAATAGTACATACCTTTTAAAATGGTTAAAATTTAATGGGGTGCCTGAATGGCTCAGTCAGTTAAGTGTCCAATTTTTTTTTTTTTTTAAGTGTCCAATTTTTAGTTTCAGCTCAGGTCATCATCTTGGGTCATGAGATTGAGCCTGAGTTAGGCTCTGTGCTCAGCATGGCATGTGCTTGAGAGTCTTTCCCTCTACCCATTCTCTCCTGATTGCTTGCTCACTCTCTAAATAAAAATAAAATCTTTTTAAAAATGGTTAAAATTTAACCCTTTAGCCATACTGACTATATAGAGTATTGGTAAGGATATGGAGAAACTTGAACTCTTCTACATTGTTGGTGGTGTTATAAAATGTTTAACCAATTTGGATAGCAGTTAGCTTTATGTGAAACTTTTTTAGAAACTGCCAATCATGTGATTCAGTCATTCCACTTAAGAGAAATAAAAGCATTTATCCATACAGAGATTTATATGTAAATATTCAGAGCAGATTTATTTGTATTATTTATATGCATGGCAACATGGATGAATCTCAAAATAATTATGTTGAGTGAAAGGAGACCAAAAAAGGATACATGAAGTATAATTCCATTTATATAAAATTCTAGATAATACAAACTAATCTAGAGTGATAGCAGATCAGTGGTTGCTTGGAATGGGAAATGGTGGAAGGTGGAATTACAACAAAGGTGCATAATAAGTTCACTGAGGGTAATGGATATGTTTATTTTTTTTTATTGTGGTGATGGTTTCACAGGTAAATATGACAATTTCTCAAATTTGGCTCTGTAAATATGTATTGCTTATTGTATGTTAGTTTCTTTAACTGTTTTCTTGGTATAATTACTGATATTATGAAACTTGTGAGAGATTCATTTTTCTCTCTTTAGTATGAGAGAGTGATACTAAGCAAAACAAATTTAACCATGTCTAGGAATATTTATCACTTAAATATCTACACGGAAATAAAGCTGAGTTATACAGCATGATTTCAGACCCAAATATAGAGAACAGAAAAATGGAGGTTCAAGAAACCTGAAGCTTTAGCTCACCCTGGCACTTTGTCAGTATGTATAGCTGGAGCCATGTATTTTCATAATGATGAACATAATTGTTGAGTTGAGTTTTAAGTCTTGAAACTAAAATAGCTATCAGTGGGAGCTATGTGAAGCCTAATTATAAATGAATGAAATTGTAATTGTAAGTTGCTTAATATAGTAATTATTGAGGCAGATGTACAGTAATTAGTTTATAGTACTAAGCTTTTACTTTGTGATTTTTTTCAATAAAATTTTTTTTTTCAAAAGAGAAGTAGCTATGGACATGCAGAATTTGGTATGGAATCTGAAGTGTTTTTAGGATTTTTCTGCATCAAAACAGGGCTTGTAAGTCTGCAGCAGTGCTAGTGACAGAACATTTGGGCTCAGGAATCAACAAGAACAGAGTGTGGGGTAGTGAAAGAGCTAGATGATAAAATTGGGCAATGAAATGTATGACTTTTGAGTGGGATGTCCATATATAAAAAGAACATCTGTATCAATACACAGAAATATTACTACTGATTTGCTGATAGAAAACTGACATGTTACAAGTGAGCAAAACTTTAAATCAACTTCTCAAACTATCCATAGTTTCAAGATGTAGAATGTGAAGTAGTATCAAGAAGAGAGATATAGGCAAACTGGATTAGAATCCCAAGTTCACCACGTATCAGCTGTGTAATTATTAGCACAATATGTGGCTTCCTTATCTAAAAAGTGGAAATAAAACCTACCTTTTTAAGGTAAGAGAGCTACTAGAGATAATGTATGTGAAGTGCCTAGTACTCCAGGCTACTTTACCCTAACGTGGGAATTTGCTCTAAGCTATAAAACAGTCCTAAAAATTGAATGACCCTTATAAAACTTTCAAACCATACTTTGTAGGATTCTTGTAAGAATTAGAAAGAATTAAAGGCATTCTCTATAAAGTACCTAATATTATGCCTTATACATGGTGCAGAGTCGGTGCTCAATAAATGGTAATAGGTATGCACATTATTATAGAAACTTGAGTAAGGATCTAAATTAGGAGTCAGAGGACCTGATCCTCATTGCAATTCTAGCACCAATAACAACTGTGTTTTCTTGAGTAATTCACTTGTCATTTCTCCCTTTTGAGCTAATTACCCCTAATACCACCTCTACCTTTGCAATTATATGGCTTACTTCCTTTTTCTGTTTATTTTTTTATTTTTTTATTTTTGAGTTGAAGTATAGTTGACACACAATGTTACGTTAGTTTCAGGTATACAGTTTAGTGATTTGACAAGTTTATATGTTACGCTACGCTCACAAGTTTACTATTTGTCACTGTGCAACACTATTACATCATTTGTTGTATTCCCTATGCTGTACCTTTGATCTTCATGACTTACTCATTCCTTAACTGGAAGCCCCTATCTCCCTCTACCCTTTACCCACTTTTTCCCACTCCCCCATGCTGGCAGCTACGTTTGTTTGTTTTGTTTTTTAGACTTCACATACATGTTAAATAATATGGTATTTGTCTTTTTTGTATTTTTCACATAGCATAATACCCTGTGGGTCCACCCATGTTGTCACAAATGGCAAAAGTTCATGATTTTTTATGGCTAAGTAATATTCCTTTGCTTGTGTGTATACACACACCCATACCTCATCTTTATCCATTTGTCTATGGATGGACACTGGGGTTGCTTCCATATCTTGGTTATTGTAAATAATGCTTGAATAAGCATAGGGGTGCATGTATCTTTTCAAGTTACTGTTTTTGTTTTCTTTGGGTAAATATCCAGTACTGGAATTATTCAGTCATATTGCAGCTCTATTTTTAATTTTTTGAGGAAACAATACTGTTTTCCACAGTAGCTGTACCAATTTACGTTTCTATCAACAGTGCACAAAGATTCCTTTTTCTCTAGGTCTTTTCCTCACCAAATTCATTTCTTGTCTTTTGATACTAGCCACTATGACTGGAGAGAGGTGAATCTCACTGTGGTTTTGATTTGCATCTCCCTGATGATTAGTGATGTTGAGCAGGTTTTCATGTGTCTGTTTGGCCATGTTGGTCTGTTTGGAAAAGTGTTTATTCAGATCCTCTACCATTTTTAAAAAGATTTTATTTATTTATTCATGAGAGACATAGAGAGAGAGAGAGAGGCAGAGACACAGGCAGAGGGAGAAGCAGGCTCCATGCAGGGAGCCTGACATGGGACTCAATTCTGGGTCTCCGGAATCCAGCCCTGGGCTGAAGGAGGCACTAAATTGCTGAGCCACCAGGGTTGCCCTCTTCTGCCATTTTTAAATCAGTTTTGAGGTTTTTTTGGTGTTGTATTTCTGGATTTTTTTGGATATTAACCCCTTATTGGCTATATCATTTGCAGATACCTTCTCACATTCAGTAGGTTGCCTATTCATTTTATCGATGGTTTCTTTTGCTGTGCAAAATCCTTTTTATTTTGATATAGACCTAATAGTTTATTTTTGCTTTTGTTTCCCTTGCCTGAAGGGACATATCTAGAAAAATTTTGCAAGGCTGTTGTCAAAGATGACTGTTTGTGTTTTCTTTTAGGAGTTTTATGGGTTTAAGTCTCCTATTGAGGTCTTTAAATCATTTTGAGTTTATTTTTGTGTAGGGGGTAAGAAAGTGGTCCAGTTTCATTTTTTTGCACATAGCTATCCAGTTGTCCCAGCACCATTTATTGAAAAGACTTTCTTTTCCCCATTGTATATTCTCGCTTCCTTTATTATAGATTAATTGAACATATAAGTGTAGGTTTACTTCTGGACTTTCTAATGTATTCCATTGACTTATGCACCTATTTTTTTTGCCAGTACCATACTATTTTGATTATTATAGCTTTGTAGAATATCTTGAAATCCATGTGTTCATCAATAAATTACTAAAGAAGATATAGTATATATATCCAATAAAATATTACTTAGTCATAAAAAAAAGAATGCTATTTTGTCATTTGCAACAACATGGTTGGGTCTAGAGGGGTACAAATGAAATAAGTCAGAGGAAGAAAATATACCATATGATTTCATTCATATATGGAATTTAAGAAACAAAATAAATGACCAAAAAGAAAATGAGACAGATTTAAAAAAAGTAGACTCTTAAATATAGAGAATAAACTGGTGGTTACCAGAAAGAACGTGGGTGGAGGGATGGATGAAATAGATGAAGGGGATTATGAGTACACTAATCTTATTTTTTTAAAGATTTTATTTATTTATTTATTTGAGAGAGCAAGAGAGAGAGAGAGAGCACAAGCAGGATGAGGGGTGGAGGGAGAAGGAGACTCCTCACTGAGTAGGGAACCTGGTACAGAAATCAATCCTGAGACTGATCATGACAGGAGCTGAAGGCAGATACTTAACCCACTGAGTCACACAGGCACCCCAAGAGTACACTAATCTTTATGGGCACTGAATAATGTAGAATTGTTAAATCACTATATTGGGCACATGAAACTAATATAACACGGTACATTAATTATATTGGAATTAAAGTATAAAATAAAAAAATCATTTATTCTAATAGGTTTTTTTTTTGATGTGGATTCTTCAGGGTTTTCTGTGTATAGTATAATATTATTTCATCTGCAGATAGTGAAAATTTTACTTCTTGACCGATTTGGTTGCCTTTTATATCCTTTTCTTGTCTAATTGCTATGGCTAGGACTCCCAGTGCCCTTTTTCTGTTCTTAACTTTGTATTGTTCCCTTTTTCATAATTAAGAAGAATAGAAATTCAAACAGTGAGAGCAGAATAAAATAATGGTTTCTCTTATCCAAATCCTTAACTCTATCAACTGTCTCTTGGGACCCCTGGGTGGCTCAGCGGTTGAGCATCTGCTTTTGGCTCAGGATGTGATCCTGGAGGCCCAGGATTGAGTCTCACATCAGGCTCCCTGCATGGAGTCTGCTTCTCCCTCTGCCTATGTCTCTGCCTTTCTCTCTCTTGTGTCTCTCATGAGTAAATAAATAAAATCTTAAAAAACAAACAAACAAAAACCTGTCTCTAGTGTCTTTCAGGAAGAGTGTGTTTACTTTCACACAAAACTGCATAGGTTATTCTAAACATACTGTCCTAGATCTTAATTGATTTTTTTCCCAGGTAACGATTTATCCTAAAGATTTTACCATGTCATACAGACTTATCTGCTATGTTCTGGTTTTTGTCAATGACATAGAAGTTGGTATGTTATATTTCTAATGAGTGGAAGTAGCATAGCTTATTTAATTAGTTTTCTATTAATGAACATATAGCTTATATTTCCTTTGCTTTAAAAAACAACAAAGCAATGATTTATCTGTGCACATTCTGTTTTGCATATGTATGAATTTATAATATGTATTTTTTATAAGATGTATTTTTAGAAGCTGAATTTCTATGTCAAAGGGTATGTGTTGTAAAATTTTGATAATCTCAAAAAGAGGTCCTTCAAAGAAGATGAAGATATTTATATGGCCGCTATGTATTTGTAATTATCTCCCCATACACTTAACATTACTGTGGTAACTTGATTTTTTACAGAGGGTAAGTTTTTCATTACACTATTCAGTTCATACTCTATTAATCACATTTTTTTTCTGTTGAAATTACTTGATTTGACAAACATTTAGTCTCATAAAACTTTATTGTGTGTGAAGTATAATGTTAGATGTTTGGAGAAGTCAGAATTCATTAGATACAGTCTCTGCTTCTGACCAGATGCTAATATTATTTAGGGAGGCAGACACATTTTGGCCTCAGATTACCTTTCCTACTTTATCTATTTGTTAGAACTTTTGTGAACACTATGGGACTGAAAATGAGCAAGTTTCATGAATATTTTAAATGAGTACTAGAAGTTTCATGAATATGTTAAGTAGGTCTGAGAATTTTCATGAATATATTAAGTAGGAGAATGATTAGCATGGACGGGGCAGCCATGGCTCCCTAACCTCTGTCTTTTGCGTGTTTATTTGCTACCTTTGTATTTTTTTCCACTGTTATGGCTAGTGCAAGATCTGATTGGGGATTTATGACTTACCATGTCTCTTTCATGCTTCTTGCAGGTTAGGTGACTCACTATCCCAGGTGTCTATAACAGGATTAAAACACTTCTGCATCGCTCTGAAAAAGAGCTCCCCTCTGGAAAACAATGATGCTTTAATGAGCAGCAGTATGCCAAGATCAGGACAACAAAGTAAATAGTAAACCTAAATGAGGCTTCTGGAAGCAGATGGATGGCAGGATAAGTGGAGAGAGTTGATGAGAGTTGGGGAGAGACAAGAACAATAATAGTAAAATGCAAGAATGAAGACAAATATTGGCTATAATAAGTTCTTACAGACCTTATGTTACATTTTTTAATATTCATCTTTATTAATTTAGGCTGAATAGGCACATGAAGTATTCTTTATCAGAGACACATTCCTTATTAAATACTTGACAGTAAATAAGTGCTCTGGCCTCCTTTTTGCCCTAGTCTTGGCCCATGGGTAATGTGATGAGAGCCCAGTCAACTGTTTTGTGCAAGTAGCTGGATACCTCATAGGTGAAGGAAGAGGAAATTTTTTTTTCCATGCACAGGAGAGAGAGGCAATTGTCTCCCATCTCTCCTGAAACATTTCCTCACTCCAGCCCTTTCATGTGCAAATAAAATTACTCCAGCTATTTGATAGTTCCTGGCCTCTAGGGTTTGTGACAGAAGTGTTCCAAGGTCAGGAGTTTTACTTCTTGAAATGGAAATACCTCAGTGGAAATGCTGCCTTTTCCAAGCATCTTCTGACCTAACCTAGGTACCTATCCTGGGACATACTTGACTTTTGGTGACATTTTAATCTACAGATCTAGACATATTTTGAGGGGAAGTGAAAGTAAGCTTTTCCTCAGTTTAGAGCATAGACATTTTTGTAGCTCAGGAAGCAGAGGCTTTTTCCAGGATCATAGACACATTCTGGGAGGTTTTGTTTCCCCACACCTTGGTAAGGCTGTATCCTGGTATGCATTCACTCAGGTTGTCCCTGATCTTTACTGAGATACATTGTTTTGTTAACAGGCAGGGATTTGGAGTCCATAAGCCCATCTAACTTTAGCAGCAGTTTATAATAGTCATTATATATGCCTTGGTAGTAAAGGAAGGGACTTTTGGTTTTGGTTTTATTTTTTTGGAGGGATTTCGGAATGCTTTGTAGAGGAACTAGCTCTTAAAAATGGGCAAGAATTGTCAAATAGAAAGTGTTTGGAAAATTTTCCACTAAGAGCAGTGCTTCTCAAACTTTCCAGCAGAGAACTCCAAAGAGCAAAAGGGAGTGACCACAGACTTCTGGGGCTGGAAGCAGAAGGGGTGTATGTGCTGCCACCCCTTCCACCAGTAGTGTGATGGAGAGAATAGTTAGAGGCTTATTATTGCCTTGAAGTTTCATTTGAATTTTGCATTCCAGTTTAAAAAATAAAGTTTCACTCCCAATCTTTGTCATCAAAGTTAAGTTGTGCCCTAATTTCTCCTGCTTTCTCACATCTTCAGGTAAGAACAGTTTAGAAACCTGGGACATAGATGGATCATCACAAGCAGAGACGTTGAGGTAGGACTTGAGGGGAAAGTACAGAGAAATGTGAATTGGTCGTTGAGTTGGGATTCTGGAAGCACCATCTTAGATGGTAGTGATGTTGGAAAAATGGTGGACCAGGCAGCACATTGTATAGGCCCTTGAATGCTATGCTATGAAATTAGAATTTTACTTTAAAGCTGATGAAAATCTACTAATAGTCTTGGCAAGGGAAATGCTGAATCGCTTTAGTTGTAGGAGGCAGAAGGTGATTCAGAAGAATTCCCTAGAAAGCTCCTGAGGGTGAGAAAACTGGGCCCTGAATTGGGACCTTGACTGTGGGAGATAAAAGAAGGTGCAAATCTGAGTTGAACTGGGAGATAGAACCCATGTAGGATATGGGAGATTAGAGTGAAATGAGTAGAAGATAGTGTCAAGGCATGGATCCAGAGCAATCAAGAGGATGATAAATCTTTTCAGAGTATTTTCCCGGGATGTTTTTTCCTTTTTTTTTTTTTTTTTTTAAATCTCCCACATTGATATGTTCAAATATATCAAATAGTATTATTTTAGGACCAAATCAAATTATATTATAAAGATACATAGAAAAAACTAGTATTCTCCCCTATCTCTCTCAGAAATTACTTTGTGGGTTCAAAATCTATAATATAAAATTTCCTTAGTAGGTAGTAAAAATATCTATTAATTCTAATGGAGTGTGGTATCTATTCTCACTGGGACATAATTGCAAAAGTAAGCTCATTATAGTAAAATTCATGTTGAAATTTCCAACTCAAAAACCCCCTATTTCCCATCAATAAATCCACTCTTATTAGGTTAAGACTGCTTATAGTAGTTTGGTATTTATGTCTATTCATATTTTTATGAATATTTAATCACATATACATGATATATATATATACTGTATATATATGGTGTATATAATATGTACTGTATGTGGTAATGTATTTAGTTTTTTTAAAAAAAAAGAAACATGGAAATTTCTCAGTCTTTTTATTGCTTATGTATTATCACATTGTAGAGAGGTATCATAATTTAAGTGTCCCCGTTTTGATAAACATTTAGGTTACTGACAAGAAAGTCTGCATTTAAAATAAGCATAAGCTACTGGGATGCTAGGCATGGTGCAAATTGAGTCAACTGGTGAATGAAAAATGAATCCATTTCAAATTTTTATTTTGATAACCTTGCTTAAATTTTCTTGTTGAAATTACTCACATGATGATAGTATTGATGGCAAAGATAATCACTCTGATTCTGCTAGTGAGAATGAAAATTTAATGCATCTTTGCAGAGAAATTTGGCAGTATATATTAAGAGTTTTAAAATGATTTATCTCCTTCGATCCAGTCATTCCATTTGTGTGGATTAATTTCAAAGTAATAATTCTAGAAAAAGATTTATGGATGTTTAATAGTGTTATTTATCAATAGAAAACACATTAAAATGAATACTAGTAATTAAGTAAATTATGGCACATTAATATGATGGAATGGTAGTTTATAGCCAACATAATCATGTTTTCAGATTCAATTGCATAAAAAATAATGCCAAATGAAAAAAGCTGGTGTGATCTCTTGAAAGATTTTCTTTATATTTTCAGTTTGCTAAAGGATACGTATTCTTTTTTTTTTTTATTTTAAGGTTTTATTTATTTATTCATGAGAGACATAGAGAGAGAGAGGCAGAGACACAGGCAGAGGGAGAAGCAGGCTCCACGCAGGGAGCCGGATGTGGGACTGCATCCTGGGACTCCAGGATCATGCCCTGGGCTGAGAGTGGCACTAAACCGCTGAGCCACCCCGGCTGCCCCATATTCTTTTTTTTTTTTTTTAACGTAAAGGCTAAACCTTACTATGATAATTTATGCTGGAAGACATAACAGGTGTTATGAAGGGAAGGTCTTTGTGAAAGTTAACAAGGTGTCTGAAGTGTCTTCAGCCAGGCGAGCATCATTTTGTTTCCGTATTTGTGGTGCAGTCCATGGGGAAGAGAAGTCTCACTCTGGATCAGAGGATGAAGGACTCACTAGAGGACAGTAGCACAAAAGGTGATGTTTTCCCGATTAAAGTTCCTTGTTAATTTTTCATATACAAAGCACATCTCCCTCTCATCCTCTGACAGCATTCCTCCCATGACTGACAAGGCCCAAATCTACCCCCTTTCAAAACATTTCATAGAACTGTACTGGAGGTGAAAGCACATTTTGGAAAATTGTTCAAACCTGAAAGTTTTGAGACTTAATGGCCAATATGAGAGAAGCTATTTTACTCTTTGAAGTTATAAGGTAAAAGAAGGCAGAAGTCTCAGATTTCTAACAGTTAAGAAGTAATGAGCAAGCACAAAATTTTATGTGGAGCTATTCTATTTGAAACACAAATTCTGTTACCTATGTCGTAATTCTTGGTATTTAAAAAATTTTTTAAACTTTTTTTTTTACTTGAGAAATTCTAATCTGTAGTTCAAATAAAACTACTAATAATTTAATTCTATTCCTTTGGACCATGCAATTAAGACACCTCCTATTGCTTATGGTAGCATTCTCAGTGTTACCTTTCATGGTGGGTAAAAAGGTCTGGAAGATGAATAAGCACACCTACAGTATAAGGTGGGTAAATGTAACAAAATGGTTTCCCAATTTCCAACTATTCACAAAGTGGTTTTATGTGTCCTAACCTCTGCCCTCTTCCCACTTCCCCCTTTCCCTCCTTCTCCCCCTTTCTTTTTAAAAATTGCTTCCACATCAGCCAAATTATGTCATTTTGGTGGAGGCTGAAAAATCCTCACACCTCAGTCTTGGGGTATAGAAATTGGAGTCCTTTCTGAGCATCTCAAATTTCAGGTGTGCAATTCAAAATTGCTTCCTGGCTATGAGCCTTAAATTGTTTATGGCTATATTTACAGACTTGTTGAAAAAAGCCCGGGTTGGATTTCTATCTCTTGCAATCAAAGAGTTCTGACTATTTCAATGATTATATTGGATTACCAGTCAGAATCAGATACAGCAGTAGGTATTCAAAGTTATCCTTGGACATACTGACTTTACTTTTTATTTAAACTCTAAAGTAAATATGAGTATTTAAGGAGTAAAGCAGTAGGCACTTTGCAGAAGATGCCAAACTTCAGTTTCTTTGAAACCATTTAGCTGTGGGGAAGAGCTGCAGATGATTAGGATGGGGAGTTTGACTTATAAATAAGAAATGAGAAGGGAGCAGCAATACCCTTCTACAGCACAGAAGCTGTGTCTTGAAAAGGAATAAAAAGAATTAATTTAGAATCCCAGGCATCCCACTTTTCATCTGCTCTCAGAAACGGAAATGTGATTGAATACATTATGTAGTGATAATATAGAATTTGCCCTTTTCAGATTTTAAGAAAGATAAGCCTGTGGACTGATTTTGTACCTATCAGTTCAGCTAAAGAAAATCCTCTTTTTATCTATATTCCACATATTAGGGAGGGTCGATAGAAGCTATGGGATCCCCTTTTTCTTTGCTCTATAGAGATCAGTCAAGTTTTTCTTCACCCTTCATACCACAACAATGTCACTACCCGAATAGGCTATTACCATCTTGGTATCCCTTAGATTTCTGTCTTTTTAAAAATATGTGGAATATATTTGAGATTGATATGTCTTGCATCAAAATCTAAGTGCTTATCAGTTTTAAAGGTCAATTTGTGGACAAGGCCAATCTATTTGTACTCAATAGAATTTTGAATTTCTTGAATGATCATTTTGTCAATTTCTAAGTTTGAGAGCTTGGCCTGGTCTTCCTCTGACTAATGTATAAGTGGCATTTGGACAATTGATTTGTCACTTGGAGGATGCCTCAAGTATTGCCTCCTGTGTGTAGCTAGTACAGAATGTAGGTAGTGCAATATTTATTGATGGAAAGAATTTTTCAGATTTTACAAAGAGAGGAGCACAGATAAGGTATGTTAGAGTAACACATCTACAATCTTATTCTAATTCCTTATTTTATACACTATTCCTCTTTGAGCCAGGAAGTACATTGGTTAAAAAAATAATGATGACAGATTACATTGTTGGTACTTTTCAAAAAAAGAAAGATTTATTTTCCAGCATGGATAATTTCTAAATGATTGCATTGTATAGTCTAACAGTGCCTATTAGATATTGGCAATCTTTCAAAGCTATGGATAACTCTTCTTCCAGTGTCTGTCAGTGTTCAGTGCTGGCAGAGTGAGTTATTCTGAAAAGATGGTGGTTCCCACCTTGAGGTGGGAGGGAACAGCAGCTCTATGTGATCTCACAGGAAGCAAAGTGGGGTTTAGAACAAATATTTTGTCAGGCACTGGAAGGGGACAGTGGGAGGGGCCAGAGCACTGGGGAGCTATTGGATCTGTACCTCTCTGCCGACAAAGCAGTTATGGTTTGTGGGCCCTCTCCAGCCACCTTTGGCTGACCTTGATATAGACCAGTGATTCTCTCCTTACATTTTTCTTAAAAATGGCTTTTCTGAGGAATAATTCATGTGTGATAAGATCCACGTAAAGTATACTATTCAGTAAGTTTTCAACTAAGCATGTACTGTGAAGCCATCACCACAATCAAGTTAATAGAAACATAACTTCTAGAAGTGTCCTCATGCACCTTTGTAATTCCTCTCACTAGCTCCTCCCTATTCACCATCTCCATTTCTTGGCAATGACTAATGTACTTTCTGTTCCTGTAAGATTAGTTTTCATTTAATAGAATTTTATTTAAATGAAATCATATAGGACATAGTCTTTTTTTTTAATTTTTGGTCTTTCTTTCAATTAGCATAATTATTTGAGATTCATCCATATATTAGCATGTATCAGTTGCTTATTCCTCTCTATTGCTGATTTGTATCCTATTGTATGTATATACCATAGTTTGTGTATCCATTCACATATTAATGGACATTTGGATTGCTTCCAGTTTTTGGCTATTGCAAATAAAGATGCTGTGGATATTTGTGTACAAGCCCTTATATAGACATACACTTTAATTCCTCTTTCATAAATACCTAGGAGTGGAATTTGGGTCATATGGTAGGTCAAGTTTAACTTTTTAAGAAACTGCCAAACTATTTTTCCCATGTCGTTGTACTATTTTAGGTTCCCATCAGTAGTGTATGAGATTTCTACCCCTTCTACATCCTTCCCAACTCTTAGGATGAGCTTTATAATTTAAGCATGATAATAGGTGGGAAATGATACTTGTAGTTTTAACTACATTACCCTACATCTCTGACTGTAAACTCCTTTCAGTTCTATTAGGTTTTGCTTCATATGTTTTGCTTCATTTATTTTTTTGTCTGCATAAATGTGTAGGGTTGTTATATCCTTTCCATAAATTAACCCGTTTATCATTATCAAATAACTTTCTTTATCCTTGACCATGTTCTTTATTCTGAAATCTCCTTTGTTTGAAAAAATACAGCAACTCTAGCTTTCCTTTGTGTTCACATGGTATATTATTTGCCATGACTTTATTTTCAGTCTATTAATGTCTTTATGTTTAAAGTGTGTTCCTTTTTGGCAGCATATAGTTTGACCTTGCTTTTTTTTTTTTTTTTCCAGTCAGATCATATCTGTCTTTTAATTGAGGTCTTTAGACCATTTACATGGTCTTTAACCAATGGTCTTTAGACCATTTACATTTAGTATAAGTACTGATACATTTAGGTATACATCTACCTTCTTTTTCTTTGTTGTTTCATCTATTCTTTACCTTTTTCTACTTTTCCTATCATCTTTTAGACTAATTGAATATGATTCCACTTTATTTTGGAATATGTTCCACTTTTTGTTGGCTTGTTAACTATAACTCTTTATTAATTTAGTGGTGGCTTAAAGATTTATAGCATACATCTTTATTATACATTTTTTATTTTTTTATTTTTATTTTTTTATTATACCTTTAAAGAAATATTACATCACTTTGCACATAGTGAAGAATCTTAACAGTATACTTTCATTTTTCCCTCCTGAACTTTGTGTTATTTCATCATACATTTTACTTTAATATATATCATAAACACCATAATACATTGATATTATTTTTGTTTAAACTAGAGGTTGGCAAACTTTTTCTATAAAGAATTGCATAGTATTTTAGGCTTTGTGTACCATGTAGTCTCACTTGTAACAATTCACCTCTAGCTCAAGTAGCCATAGATTATACATAAATGAATGAAAATGACTGTTTTCTAATGGTAGTTTATTTAAAAAATAGTAAGAAGGTTTGATCTTAGTCTGTTTGGCAACTATCACAAAATATCACAGACTGCAGCTTATAAACAACAGAAATTTGTTTCTCACAGTTTTGGAAGTTTAAAGTCTGAGATTAGGATGTTGTCATGGTCAGACGAAGGCCTTCTTCCAGTTTAAGATTTCTTGCTGTATCCTTTCCTGGCAGAATAGGCCAGAGATCTTTCTGGAACCTCTTTGATAAGACACTGATCTCATTTATAAGGCCTCTTCTCTCCTGACCTAATCATTGCCCAAAGACACCCCCCCACCCCATACAATCACCTTTGGGCAATAGGATTTCAACATGTGAATTTTGGGAGGATACAAACATTCATACCACAACATAGTTTGTGGGTTGTAATTTGTTGATTCCTGGTTTTAAATAGTCAATTATCATTGTAAAGATATGACCATATCTGGGAAAACACCAGCCATGGTCATATCTTTATTTTTATCTACATATGTAGATTCATGTTTTCCTCTTGTACTATTTTCCTTCTGTCTGAAGGACTTCCTTAAACATTTCTTGTATTACTGATTTGCTGGTGTTGAGTTCTTTCAGAGTTTGTATGTCTGAGATATTCTTAATTTCATTTTCATTTGCAAAAGTTATTTTTCTGGGTACAGAAGTCTAATTGACAGTTATTTTCCTTTTAAAAATTTTACCTCACTATTTTCTCACTTGTGTTTCCAAAAATAAGTCGGCTGTCATTCTCATCTTTATTCCTGTTTACATGTAATTTGTAGCATTTTCTCTGGCTCTTTCAAGATTTTTCTTTTTATCATTGGTCCTGAGCAATTTGATTATGCTGTGCCTTGGTATAGTTTTGTATTTGATATTCACTGAACTTCTTGCCTCTGTAGATTTATGGTTTCAATCAAATATGGAAAAACTTTGCTCATTAGTCTTCAAATAATCACTTAAAAGCATATGAGATATGGATAGTTATTATTTCCAGTTTCCACAGAATCATAACCACCCCTGTAGTTGTATGAATGAGAATTGCAATGATAATAAACATGCAATAATAATCCTGTTCTATCTTAACACTGAGGCTTTCAAGGCTATTCAGTTTGGAGACACCAGGATGTCACCAATGTAAGGTTTGGGTTCAAATCCTACTCCAAAAATGCCATTTCCTGGAGCATTCCCCTTGCATCAATCTAGTAGTTAGTAAAGGATTTAAGAAACCCCTGCCAGGATGGGGTCTTATATCCTTATGATGCCTCCTTTGCTCTGTCATCTGTCCATTGTCAAGTCTGGATTCAAGGAATATAAGACACATATTCATTATGTCAAGTGCTTCCAAATTCAGTGTAAGCAGAGGGCTTTAAGAAGCTCAATAACAATAAACCTCCGTTCATTTCATCTCAGCTAATTAGGAATCAGCTAGCAGGCTGACAAGGGCTAGGCTGAAATTTACCTTGACTTTGAAAAGGCTTTCTTCGTATACACAGTAAAAATTAATTGGGTAAATAGAACATCAGGTGAATGATGGGAGAAAAAAAAAGGAGAAGGGGAAAGAGGCATTGAATTGTTCTCATGATAAAAACAGCCTTTCACAAATAAAAGCAATCAAATAGCAGTGGAAAGTGGAGAGGGCTGGATGTTTAGAGCCTTGAGTGCTCATCCCTCATCTTCTCTAACTATTGTGGCATTTAAGCACACTGCTTTCCTTCCTTGGGCTTAGTTGACGCCTCCATAAAATCAGAAGTTGTTCTCCATGGCCTTTTATGACTTAATACAATGATAGCAATTGATGTGCTCAATTTAAAATAAACCCTAGGTCTTCATTAAGCTAGGCGAACATTGTAGTAGGGAGAACAATTCCTTTCCAAGATGTCTAGATAAATCACCATAACCTTAGCACGTCGGTCTCTCTCAGTTCCAATCTGTTCTCACTTCTGCCAGTGATCTTTTTTAGAGTCCATTCTGACCCAGTCTCTTCCTTTTTGGTGGCCCTTGGGCCCACAGGATAAAATCCAAACTCTCTAGCAAGGCACATAAAAGCTTCCACAAAATCTCTTGGCTTGGCTTTGCTCATCTTGTACATAGGGCTTGCATGCCAGCCTAGTGGATTATGTAGAATTCCCAGAATGTTCTTCACCCCTCAAACTTGGTGTGTTTGCACATGCTGTTCCCTTGTTTTGCCTAGAACCACTACAAATCTCCTAAATCTTAGCTCAAAAAAGTGTTCTGTAAATTCTGAGTCCCCCACATAGAATTGGCGACTTCTTTATCAGTGCTTTCCTTGGTTGTGGTCATGATGCAGTATGTTTGCCTCTTTTGATGGACCGTGGATTCCTTAAGCACAGAGTTTTGTCTTATTCTATCTTTGTATTCTGAAATCTAGCATGGGAATAAAAAAGGCCTTATTGCATGGATGAATGAAAACAGAATTCAGAAGTAATAAAGAGGCAATTTTATAGCTATGTCATAATTTTGAAATGTCCTTATTTGAGATTGGCTTTTCTCTGATAATATGAATTAGTGAAGAGTACTGACATTTCTGAGGATTATCTAAGAACCATTAGTGAGGAATATTCTGTCTGGAAAATTGCATTTAAGATGAAGAAAGGGTTTAGTTAGTGGACTGAAACTGCATGTTAAAGAACAGTCATTTCAAAAATGTCATGGGCAATTTTTTTTTTAATAGTGCTTTTCTCAGCAACAATAGGAGAGCCTGGCTCATTTGATGTTAAGCAGAATCATAGCTATGTTTCTTGTATGTCCATTAGGAATTGTAATGAATGGTTCTAGAACTGTGGGTGGGCTTCCCCATAGTCTATATAGTTTTGGACTCCGGAGGATGAAATGTTCACATTGAGGCTTAACCTAATGTGGTTGCTGAAAAGGAAATTCATGTGCTGGGTGGGAATATTTTGACTCAAAAAATTTTTTTTTGATACTATGAATTTCTAGATTTCTAGATGAGAAAAGTGTGACTTCAGAAGGTACTCTATATCTATTCAATAAATTCAGGGTTTGTTTTCACTAGATGTCAGTAGCATCCCCATCCCCAATTTTGAAAAAGCTCTCCATATGTCCACAAATGTCCCTTGGGAGGAAAGAAAATTGCCCTATTGAAAGTCACTGAATTAAATGAATCCAGTAGTAAAGCTTACCTGAGGAAAGCTGAAAGGCTGCATTCAGTCTGTAAAACTTTTATTTTTGATATTTGTGTTAAAATTAAACTCAATAAATGAATATTCTGCATTTGCCTGTGGGATAACAAACAAGACCATGTGCTAGGCACTGTGGAATTATAGAGAGCTGAAGAAGAGCTCTAGCCTATGAATAATTTTTAAAGATTTCTCAGCTGTGGAGTGAGCTGGAGTGAGCATAGCAGTACAGAGTATAGTGTTAATGAATACAATATAGTGGTTATGATCACAGAGTCTGGACCATGTCTGTGTTTCAAGTACTAACTGCAATATGCTCTAGCTGTTCAGTTGGAAGAAGAAGAGCACAAGCTACTTAACGGTCTTATGCTTTGTATTTTTATCTGTAGAAAAAAAATAATGGACTATATGATGAGTTTGCTCTGAGAATTAGAAGAGTTAATAGCTGTAAGGTGTTTAGAATGATGCGCACTGCATAAAAGTGCTATTAACATATTTATCGAGTCCAAAAAACCATTGACTGAAAAACGTATTGTATTTACTGAGCCTCTAAGGAAAAAAATGCTGATAATTGTAGTTTAATAAAAATATCAATTAGAGAATAGACTCATCCTGATTTTAGAAGTATAAAAATATGAAAAAAGTGCATCCTACATTTGATGTAATATGAATGTTTAGTGTTATTGTGGCTTTGTGATCAGATCTATATTTGAGTTCTTGTGCTGCCACTTTTTAGCTGGGTTACCTTAGATGAATTGTTTTGCTTCTTTGAGCTTGTTTTTTCATCTATAAAATGGGAATAATAATTGCCATCTCACAAAGTTGTAGCAGGCATTAAAGGAGGTCATTTATGTAAACTACCTTAGCAAAAATTAGGTGCCCAGCACATGGTAGCTGTTGTGGACATGGACATGTAGAACTGGACGTGGAAACCTCATGCTTGACATGTGTCATTTTGTCGTATGAGAGTATTTATTTATTTAAAGATTTATTTATTTGTTCATGAGAGACACAGAGGGGCAGAGACACAGGCAGAGGGAGAAGCAGGCTCCATACAGGGAGCCCGACATGGGACTCAATCCTGGAACTCTGGGATCACATCATGAGCCAAAGGCAGACGCTCAACCGCTGAGCCACCTGGGCATCCTATAGAAGAGCATTTAATTGGAAGTGTTGTTAAATGACAGAATGGTGTTCTCAAGGCAGAATGTGAATATTCTGTCAGTTTTAGATAATAAGATCAATTTCTCTTCTCCCTTATTTCTTGAGTTTTTAAAAATTTATTATTTTTTTTATTTTTTATTTTTTTTAGATTTTATTTATTTGCTTTAGAGAAAGAGTGTGTGCAAGTGGGGGAAGGGACAACGGAGAGGGAGAATCTGAAGCAGACTGTGCTGAGCTCAGAGCTTGATGCAGGGTTCAATCCAATGACCTGAAGATCACAGCCTAGGCTGAAACCAAGAGTTGGGTGCTTAACCTGAGCCCAGGCTCCCCTTCTTGAGAGTTCTTTTTTCTTTTCATTCTTTCTTTCTTTCTTTCTTTCTTTTTTTTTTTTTTGCAAAAAGGTGGTTTTATTGAAGTACAAGGAGAGGACCTGTGGGCAGAAAAACCTGCACTGGGGCCTTGCAGATTGGCTCATTATATACTTACACACTTTCAAGTTGGGAGGCGGTAAGGGATAGAATAAGTCTCTAAGGAATTTGGAAGCAAGGTTTCCAGGACCGTGAGGGGGCCAGCTATTTTTGGGAAAGGGTCATTTATTACTGTCTAATAAAACTTGAGTCATGAGACCCTTCAGATGTATATTGGTGAGCCCTGTGCTTGGGGGATGATTGCCAACAAGTATCTTGGAGGGTGTAGAGATAAAGGAAATTTCTAAAGGAATTTTTATATGTTAAAGTTGACTTACAGGATCCTAGGGGGTGGGGCTAAGATTACCTTTTGCCCTTAGCAAAGTATTAACATTGAAGCAGTTGAGTTCCTACTCTGTTTCAAGGACTAGTCAATGGGCTGTAGATAGTAAGGAAATTTAATGATTTTTCTTCTGTCTTTGTTTCCCACATTATTCCCCCCTGAACAATTTTGACACTTAAATCTTTAAGGTTGCTGAGTATAGGTCTCATCTTCCTGAGTGGAAAGGATCGTCTCTCGGCTTGAAGTTATGGGAGTGAAGGAGTCTCAGCACCAAGTAGAGACATGGGGGAAAACAGCAAGGCATAATTAGAATGAGACAAAGAATCCCAAATAAGAGTCCTTTGATAGTTGACAAAAGTCCTCCAGTCTAGGAGTTTAACCAATCATTAGGAGTTTAACCAATCTGGGATCCTTTAAAATGCCAATTTGAGTATTCATGTCAGAAACCCAGAAATATTTTGTGGTAATCTGGGATGTATATACAGCATTCTGTTTTCAGGTTAGCATAAGTTCCACCTTGTGTAGCAGTTAAACCCATCTAATGCCATTCTATTTCGTACAGTATCAGGGCTTTAACTGTGTACTTAAGAGCTTCCATGTGCCAAACAATATCCTCCAGTCTCAAAGTGAGAACAAAAATGGATATTAGGTGGTTATGCCAATGAGACACAAACATATCCACCATTGTTTTAAATTTGGGAGGTTGGCTGGGTTGGTAATGGTTTTAATAATGTGTCCATACATCCAGGTGAAACCCAGAGTACAGTGGCCTATCCAGCCTAGGTGAAGCAATGGACACGGGTTAGAGACACATAGCGATTGGATCCCAGTAGAAGACCGCATTCTAGTTCTGGGCCTCCTTTAACTGCAGTCAAGATATCAAGGGCTATTCAGTTTTGGGGGGCCATCTTTTGAATTTGTGTCATAATTTCAGGCCCATATTTGATTGGAAATTTCTGGCTTGATAATGATCCCCTTTTCTTCCAAATTGCTCCATGAGCATGTAGGACTAGGAAAGCATATTTGGAGTTGGTACAAATATTAATTTTTAAGACTTTGACAATTGCAAAGCATGAATGAGCACTATAGCACACCCAGCTTTTCTTGTTCCTTTTTCCATGAAATTATTGCCATCAGTAAAACAACTGTCATCTGCATTTTGGTAGGGGAATCTTTTAAATCTGGTTGACTGGGTGACTGGGCGACGGGCACTGAGGGGGCACTTGATGGAATGAGCACTGGGTGATAGCTATATGTTGGCAAATTGAACTCCAATAAAAAATAATTAAAAAAACAAATAAATCTGAATGACTAGAATAAATAAGATCAATAATCTCTGAACAGTTCTTCTCTATAGAAGTACGATGATCAGCCCCAGGCGCAAGGGAAGCTGGGTTTAAAGTTTGACAGGTTTTAAGTATATATCAGGTATATCTATAAGCATAGCCTAGTATTTAATAAGTCAGATTCCCATCATCTATTGGTGGGTTTTGGTCTCTAAGACACTATGGACCTGATGTGAAGTTGTTATAGTCAGACACTGTCCCATAGTGAACTCTGAGGCTACCAGGAGGGATGTTATATGCTTGTCTAAAGCATTTGCTTGCAATTATACATCAATAGAGGTGGCTTTTAGGATAAATATGACTAAGAGATAATACCATTAAGAAGCCCTCTTTGAGGTCCAACCTTAACAATGTCCTAATTATAAGGAATCACTGGCAAGTGGGAGAAGACTTGTCTTAAGAGATAAGGGCATCCCCAAGTGCATCATCTAGTCCAATCATAAGGAAAGTGGGGTGATCCATTATCTCCACAAGTCCATAGTTAATCCTATGGAGTGGGGTATGCTCTGGCTTTTAGGGAATGGTTTTGTCATGCCAGCCATACAGAATTGGTCAAGGGGCTAGTTGAATTATACAGTTGTTGGGGAATCTATCTCATTTTTCAGCTTTTCAAATGATCATATACCCACAGGGTCCTGTTATTATCTCCACAGAATAACAAGCAAGAAGAGCTATTATAGCAATTTCTTTGAAGCTTACTTCAAGTGGTCTGCTTAGGCAAACAACATCCATTTAAAGACAATCAAAACTAGAATTTAACATTTGCAAAGGTGTGTTATTGAAACATAATTTTTCTCTCTATAATAAACCTCATTTTTAATCAGAAATAGCCAAATCAAGACTAATTTGTTTATGAAACAAGTTCATTTTTAGCAAACTTGGCCTAATGATTTACATAAGCTCAGCAGGAATAATGATTGATCATACAGATCTGTTAGAATCTGCTTTGCTGGGACTTTTTATAAGAAATCTTTATGTTGAACTTTTAGTAGCCTCTCCAAGCCAGAAGCCAAGCCAAGTACTTGCTATCAGACATGCCCGCAATACCTATAGATGTGGGTAGAGTCCCCTAATGAGGTTCCCAAAGTGTCCAGAGATTCCTGCACCTACCAGAAAGTGACATTCTTTATTCACCTGGTAAGGTTGCTGGAAACTCTGTAAGTAAGGTATCAGGCCAACATTTGTGAGGGGCTTTATGAAACACATGTTCAGGTTTCATAACCTTCCATAAGGAACCTTTCCTTCCATAAGGAACCTTGGTTCCTTAAAGCTATTTGGTCATATCTGAGTCTATGCATGTCTTTCTCAAATATGACATTCCTGTCAAAGCCTTTGGTAAAATAACCAATGTTTCTAATGGTTTCTCATTACAAGGAAAACAGATTCTTACTGAACTTATGCAGATGAATGATTGCTGTGGAAGAAAGAATACCTACTGAGACCTCTTGAATTTCAGAGGATTCAGATAGAGAGAAAAGTTAAATGCATGAATCTGTTTACAAATGAATACTTTATCACATTTCTGTAAGTCATAGATCTCTTAAGAGAAAGTTTACTTAATCTGGAAGAGTAAACATTACAGAACCAGCAATGTTTCAAACAAGAGTCACAAAACTCTAATGGTCTTTTTAGTTTTTTTAGTCCCATGCTACTATTTTTGTTTAATTTGAATGCAGCTTTTTAGTTAGTTTTGGAAATTCTTACCCATTTCAGTTTTGATCTCAAAAATATTGAATGCCTGTAATTGTCCTAAAAGTCCTTTCTATGAATCTCCTTGAAGATGAAACTCATTTTACAAGAGAATAAGAACAATTATAAATGGCAGGAACTCAGAAATGGACATCATCAATGATCTGATAGTTCATTATGATGCAATTGACAAGGAAATTCAGTTATTTCTGTGACAGATGACCTTATACCAGAATATAACATAACAAACAAGCCTAATTAGTCAATGAACTTCATTTAGGATTTAAATCTTGGGGAAGTGGCCACTCTGCACTGAGCAAAATGACTAGAAGGAAAACCTCACCTCAAAAAAAAGAATCAGAAACAGCCCACTCTCCCACAGAGTTACAAAATATGGATTACAATTCAATGTCAGAAAGCCAATTCAGAAGCACTATTTTACAGCTACTGGTGGCTCTAGAAAAAACCATAAAGGACTCAAGAGACTTCATGACTGCAGAATTTAGATCCAATCAGGCGGAAATTAAAAATCAATTAAATGAGATGCAATCCAAGCTAGAAGCCCTAACGACGAGGGTTAACGAGGTGGAAGAACGAGTGAGTGACATAGAAGACAAGTTGATGGCAAAGAGGGAAACTGAGGAAAAAAGAGACAAGCAATTAAAAGATCATGAGGATAGATTAAGGGAAATAAATGACAGCCTGAGGAAGAAAAACCTACGTTTAATTGGGGTTCCTGAGGGCGCCGAAAGGGACAGAGGGCCAGAATATGTATTTGAACAAATCCTAGCTGAAAACTTTCCTAATCTGGGAAGGGAAACAGGCATTCAGATCCAGGAAATAGAGAGATCCCCCCCTAAAATCAACAAAAACCGTTCGACACCTCGACATTTAATAGTGAAGCTTGCAAATTCCAAAGATAAGGAGAAGATCCTTAAAGCAGCAAGAGAAAAAAAGTCCCTGACCTTTTATGGGGAGGAATATTAGGGTAACAGCAGACCTCTCCACAGAGACCTGGCAGGCCAGAAAGGGCTGGCAGGATATATTCAGGGTCCTAAATGAAAAGAACATGCAACCAAGAATACTTTATCCAGCAAGGCTTTCATTCAAAATGGAAGGAGAGATAAAGAGCTTCCAAGACAGGCAGGAACTGAAAGAATTTGTAACCTCCAAACCAGCTCTGCAAGAAATTTTAAGGGGGACTCTTAAAATTCCCCTTTAAGAAGAAGTTCAGTGGAACAATCCACAAAAACAAGGACTGAATAGATATGATGACACTAAACTCATATCTATCAATAGTAACTCTGAACGTGAACGGGCTTAATGACCCCATCAAAAGGCGCAGGGTTTCAGACTGGATAAAAAAGCAGGACCCATCTATTTGCTGTCTACAAGAGACTCATTTTAGACAGAAGGACACCTACAACCTGAAAATAAAAGGTTGGAGAACCATTTACCATTCAAATGGTCCTCAAAAGAAAGCAGGGGTTGCCATCCTTATATCAGATAAATTAAAATTTACCCCAAAGACTATAGTGAGAGATGAAGAGGGACACTATCTCATACTCAAAGGATCTATCCAACAAGAGGACTTAACAATCCTCAATATATATGCCCCGAATGTGGGAGCTGCCAAATATTTAAACCAATTAATAACCAAACTCAAGAAATACCTTGATAATAATACACTTATACTTGGTGACTTCAATCTAGCTCTTTCTACCCTGGATAGGTCTTCTAAGCACAACATCTCCAAAGAAACGAGAGCTTTAAATGATACACTGGACCAGATGGATTTCACAGATATCTACAGAACTTTACATCCAAACTCAACTGAATACACATTCTTCTCAAGTGCACATGGAACTTTCTCCAGAATAGACCACATACTGGGTCACAAATCAGGTCTGAACCGATACCAAAAGATCGGGATAGTCCCTTGTATATTCTCAGACCATAATGCCTTGAAATTAGAACTTAATCACAACAAGAAGTATGGAAGGACCACAAACACATGGAGGTTAAGGACCATCCTGCTAAAAGATGAAAAGATCAACCAGGAAATTAAGGAAGAATTAAAAAGATTCATGGAAACTAATGAGAATGAAGATACAACCGTTCAAAATCTTTGGGATGCAGCAAAAGCAGTCCTGAGGGGGAAATACATCACAATACAAGCATCCATTCAAAAACTGGAAAGATCTCAAATTCAAAAGCTCACCTTACACATAAAGGAACTAGAGAAAAAGCAACAAATAGACCCCACCCCCAGCAGAAGAAGAGAGTTAATTAAAATTCGAGCAGAACTCAATGATATCGAGACCAAAAGAACTGTGGAACAGATCAACAGAACCAGGAGTTGGTTCTTTGAAAGAATTAATAAGATAGATAAACCATTAGCCAACCTTATTAAAAAGAAGAGAGAGAAGACTCAAATTAATAAAATCATGAATGAGAAAGGAGAGATCACTACCAACACCAAGGAAATACAAACGATTTTAAAAACATATTATGAACAGCTGTACGCCAAAAAATTAGGCAATCTAGAAGAAATGGACGCATTCCTGGAAAGCCACAAACTACCAAAACTGGAGCAGGAAGAAATAGAAAACCTGAACAGGCCAATAACCAGGGAGGAAATTGAAGCAGTCATCAAAAACCTCCCAAGACACAAGAGTCCAGGGCCAGATGGCTTCCCAGGGGAATTCTATCAAACGTTTAAAGAAGAAATCATACCTATTCTACTAAAGCTGTTTGGAAAGATAGAAAGAGATGGAGTACTTCCAAATTCGTTCTATGAGGCCAGCATCACCTTAATTCCGAAACCAGACAAAGACCCCACCAAAAAGGAGAATTACAGACCAATATCCCTGATGAACATGGATGCAAAAATTCTCAACAAGATACTAGCCAATAGGATCCAACAACACATTAAGAAAATTATTCACCATGACCAAGTAGGATTTATCCCTGGGACACAAGGCTGGTTCAACACTCGTAAAACCATCAATGTGATTCATCATATCAGCAAGAGAAAAACCAAGAACCATATGATACTCTCATTAGATGCAGAGAAAGCATTTGACAAAATACAGCATCCATTCCTGATCAAAACCCTTCAGAGTGTTGGGATAGAGGGAACTTTCCTCGACATCTTAAAAGCCATTTATGAAAAGCCCACAGCAAATATCATTCTCAATGGGGAAGCACTGGGAGCCTTTCCCCTAAGATCAGGAACAAGACAGGGATGTCCACTCTCACCACTGCTGTTCAACATCGTTCTGGAAGTCCTCGCCTCAGCAATCAGACAACAAAAAGACATTAAAGGCATTCAAATTGGCAAAGAAGAAGTCAAACTCTCCCTCTTCGCCGATGACATGATACTCTACATAGAAAACCCAAAAGACTCCACCCCAAGATTGCTAGAACTCATACAGCAATTTGGTAGCGTGGCAGGATACAAAATCAATGCCCAGAAATCAATGGCATTTCTATACACTAACAATGAGACTGAAGAAAGAGAAATTAAGGAGTCAATCCCATTTACAATTGCACCCAAAAGCATAAGATACCTAGGAATAAACCTAACCAAAGAGGTAAAGGATCTATACCCTAAAAACTATAGAACACTTCTGAAAGAAATTGAGGAAGACACAAAGAGATGGAAAAATATTCCATGCTCATGGATTGGCAGAATTAATATTGTAAAAATGTCAATGTTACCGAGGGCAATTTATACGTTTAATGCAATCCCTATCAAAATACCATGGACTTTCTTCAGAGAGTTAGAACAAATTATTTTAAGATTTGTGTGGAATCAGAAAAGACCCCGAATAGCCAGGGGAATTTTAAAAAAGAAAACCATATCTGGGGGCATCACAATGCCAGATTTCAGGTTATACTACAAAGCTATGGTCATCAAGACAGTGTGGTACTGGCACAAAAACAGACACATAGATCAATGGAACAGAATAGAGAACCCAGAAGTGGACCCTGAAATGTATGGTCATCTAATATTCGATAAAGGAGGAAAGACTATCCTTTGGAAGAAAGACAGTCTCTTCAATAAATGGTGCTGGGAAAATTGGACATCCACATGCAGAAGAATGAAACTGGACCACTCTCTTTCACCATACACAAAGATAAACTCAAAATGGATGAAAGATCTAAATGTGAGACAAGATTCCATCAAAATCCTAGAGGAGAACACAGGCAACACCCTTTTTAAACTCAGCCACAGTAACTTCTTGCAAGATACATCCACAAAGGCAAAAGAAACAAAAGCAAAAATGAACTATTGGGACTTCATCAAGATAAGAAGCTTTTGCACAGCAAAGGATACAGTCAACAAAACTAAAAGACAACCTACAGAATGGGAGAAGATATTTGCAAATGACATATCAGATAAAGGGCTAGTTTCCAAAATCTATAAAGAACTTATTAAACTCAACACCAAAGAAACAAACAATCCAATCATGAAATGGGCAAAAGACATGAAGAGAAATCTCACAGAGGAAGACATGGACATGGCCAACATGCACATGAGAAAATGCTCTGCATCACTTGCCATCAGGGAAATACAAATCAAAACCACAATGAGATACCACCTCACACCAGTGAGAATGGGGAAAATTAACAAGGCAGGAAACCACAAATGTTGGAGAGGATGCGGAGAAAAGGGAACCCTCTTACACTGTTGGTGGGAATGTGAACTGGTGCAGCCACTCTGGAAAACTCTGTGGAGGTTCCTCAAAGAGTTAAAAATAGACCTGCCCTACGACCCAGCAATTGCACTGTTGGGGATTTACCCCAAAGATTCAGATGCAATGAAACGTCGGGACACCTGCACCCCGATGTTTCTATCAGCAATGGCCACAATAGCCAAACTGTGGAAGGAGCCTCGGTGTCCATCGAAAGATGAATGGATAAAGAAGATGTGGTTTATGTATACAATGGAATATTACTCAGCCATTAGAAACGACAAATACCCACCATTTGCTTCAACGTGGATGGAACTGGAGGGTATTATGCTGAGTGAAATAAGTCAATCGGAGAGGGACAAACAGTGTATGTTCTCATTCATTTGGGGAATATGAATAATGGTGAAAGGGAATATAAAGGAAGGGAGAAGAAATGTTGGGAAATATTAGGAAGGGAGACAGAACATAAAGACTCCTAACTCGGGGAAACGAACTAGGGGTGGTGGAAGGGGAGGAGGGCGGGTGTTGGAGGGGAAGGGGTGAGGGGCACTGAGGTGGACACTTGACGGGATGAGCACTGGGTGTTTTTCTGTATGTTGGTAAATTGAACACCAATAAAAATTAATTAAAAAAAAATCTTGGGGAAGTTTGTTAAAACCTTAGAAAGTTTTAAAGGACATGCTTAAATAGGATTAGGGTTATTAAATACCTGATAAAGGCAAAACAAAGAAACTGTTTTTTTCTGGGCAGGCAAAGAAAAAACAACTGTTTAGATTTTCTTATCGAGAGCAGACCAAAAATTCAAGACAACTTGTCTTGAATTTTTGAACGGATAGAAAGCAGACTTTCAAAACTTATACCAGTGTACTTTAAAATCCATTCATTTCAATCTTAGTCCATCCTGACCATACTTAGAGTTCCTTTCCAAAGATTTCCCTTCACAAGCCTTCTACAACTTTCCTTTGCATTCAGATTTTGTCCCAAGCCATTTCTTTCCAAACAACCAGTCTTATTTAGGACAAAATGAGTTTCTTTTTACCTTTAACAAAAATGTATTTGTTATATCCTTACACATATAGAGTTGCTTCCCTTATTCCCATCAGTCTTAATTACATTTAACAGAATTTTGCACTCCTAGAAACCTTAGTTTCCAGTGAAGACTAAATAGTGACCAGTTGTGATTTGTGATGCCAGGACTCTTTAGATGGCAATTTTATGAATCAGTTAAGCACAAAGCTCATTTTCCAATAGACCCAAAGTATGTTCACCAACAATTTCTTTGCAATAAGAAGTCCAAAGCACAAACCTACATCCAGTAATCAATGATTTAGCAGTTTATCCTATTTGGAAAAGACCTAGATGTTCAATGAATTTAATCCCATTTACCATCCAACCAAAACTTTAAAGTATCAGATTAACAAAGACTTTGAAAGCTGTCTTAAAAATTACCCATGAAAACTTTGAGACAGAGCAGACTAACCATCATTTTAGTCATCTTTTTACTAACAAATAACATGAACTTATTAAACCAAAAAACTTAACTTAGTTCAAATACCAAAGTATGTTCCACCTGGATCCTCCCCATTGTCAATTTTTCACCTGAGACACTGGTGGGGAAATCTGGAATGGGCAGTGTTAAGTCCAGGGGGTGCTCCTTTTCCTTCTTGAGTTATTATTATATGTTCAACCCTGCATATATGGTGGTAGAGCCATAGTTGACCAAGTTAGAGGATGCGGCCATTAGATGGGAAGACAAGATCAATAGAAGTGAAGAGAGGGAAAAGGAGATGACCATTTATTTAGTGCCTTCCATATCTCAGAAGTCTTACCGTGGGCCTTTTTTATTTGTAATAACATCGTGAGGTAAGTCCTAGTATTCTCATTTCACATGAGGAAGTTGAGGCTTGTAGAGGTTAAAAAAAAAAAACTGGGGCCATATACCTAAGCAGCAGCACTGGATTTTCCACTCAAGGTTTTCTGGCCACTAATGCCATAATCTGTTACAGTGTGGGTAAATTATTTTCATAAGAGAAGACAGTAACTAATTAGATGCTGTGATGGAGGAATTGAGAGGGGAGCAGCCTTGAGTTGAACTGTCAGAGAAAGCTTCATGCAAGAGAGCACTTTGACAGGAAGATAAGATTTGATTAGGAAGAAGGAGAGTCCTAACTCTTACTCAAGTATTTCAGATGGGAGAGGTTTTGGATAAGAGTCAAGACAAATGTGACATTTTGAGGGGTAGTGGGGAGGCTGGGCTGGCTGAATTAGAGAAACGGAGTCTTGTGAGGCCAAAGTTCATGTGTTGCCTCTTCCCTATACCTCCAGCTAAAACAGTACTTAGACCATTGTAAGAGCTTAGTCATTGGGTAATACTCCTGAAATACAATTGATTGGATAGTGGGAAATAAAACTCAAGGCATTGTGTAGGATCTCAGAAGACCTGAATGTCAAGTTGAGTAGTTTGGACCTAGCCTACTGGCATAGAGAAGTGTGTTTTTGAGCAAGAGAGTAGCAATAGTAATTGTACATATAAAGTATTTACTATTTATCAAGCAGTCTTCCAAGTAGCTTAAACATAATGTTTCATTTATTCTTCACATAAAATCTATGATCTATTATTATATTCCATCCAATTTTTCAGAGAGAAAACTGAGGCATTGGATATTTAGGAAACTTTCCCAGGGTCTGTTAGATGACAGACCTGAGATTTGATACTGGGAAGTGATCTACTTGCATGTTCATATTCTTAACCTCTGTACTCTACTGCCTTTTAGTGAAATGATTTATTTAGGATGTTTCTTGCCCAGGGACCATTTTTCATATACCCTGGAAACCTATGAACCTATAAATCAGTGGCATGAATGAGGGTGTGAGTAAAGACCTCAGCTTGCAAGTTAAGAAGTTTCTGAACTCTGTCTTCAGTGTGTTAGTCCCACTCCCCACCCCTGCCCTGAGTTCTCCTTTGTGGATGACAAAAACAGGAAGACAGAGAAGTAACCATCATCTTTTTTAACATGGTGGTACCTTTGGTAGCTACTTAGTGATCACAGAGAAAATTTGAAACATGAGAAGTCTCCACAAATGTCAAATTTATTATCTTCTCTTATGATGGAATTTAAAGATCGTTAAATTTCTGGGTCCAAGGGAAAAATGATCTCCAAGGCCACATGTTATTTTGAAAGTAGGGGAACCAGGTGTTGAGTCTTGGTCTGCAACAAATGATTCTCTCAGAAAGTCCAGAGCTACTAAAGCGTGCTTGATGAGGAGAGCTGTGCCTGGCCCCTGGCAAATGCTGTAGATTTACTTGTTAGTAATAGGAAATAAGTAGGGTCATAAAGGAACAGGGATTCAGACTTAGAAGATGTGTATTTAAAAGCAATACACCGGGATTCCTGGGTGGCTCAGTTGGTTAAGCATCTGCCTGCAGCTCAGGTCATGACCCCAGGGATTGAGCCTCAGCTTCTGGGATTGAGCCTTGCGTTGGGATCCCTGCCCAGTGGGGATTCTGTTTCTCTCTGCCCCTCACCCTGCTCGTACTCACTTTCTTTCTCAAATAAATGAATAAAATGTGAAAAACAAAACAAAACAAAACAAAACAAAAAAAACAAAAGTGATCTCCTGTGTCTATAGGCCTGTGGCCTTGGGGAAGTCACTTGATCCCTCTTAGTCTTGGTTTTCTCAGCTGGTCAATGGGGATAAGATTACCTTACTTGGTTAGTGGGGAGGGTTCAATGAACTAAAATGAGATAATTGTATATACGTCACCCAGTAAACTGGTATGGAAACCTTAGAACCAACTTTTCTTAGCCTTCTCTCAGGGTGAACTTCATACCTGCCCTCATTGCTCATACAGCCAGTCCCCATACAGTAGTTGTCAATTTATTGTTGTGCCATAGTAATCTAACACATGATATCCTATGTGTCCTAGTAAATATGACTAGATACAAAATGGGCATACACAAAATTATTACTACTTTTATTCTTTGGAAAATATTATATCAACAAATGGCAGAGAGGCATGGTAAAAGTATTGTTTTCACTGGTACATAATGAAAAGAAAATAGATTCCATTTCTACTCTTTGAGAATTTTGATTAATTCCATTTTGATAAGCCAAATGGAAGAACTATGTGGAAAAAATGGGGGAATGAACAGCCTTCCAGAGCAGACTCTCTCCCTTGACCTTTAGCTGGTAGGACCAAAGCAATCAGAGGGACCATCAAATGTAACATGATTTACGAGCTCAACAGGGTGATTGTCTCATACATGGTAAGCAATTCCAAATGGTAGCTACATTTTCCACGTAAATATTTAGTAATCCACTCATTCACACAACATGGGGACCCTATGGTTGCTTGTCAATAGAAAGCCAACATGCTGTATTAGAAAGTGGGCTAGAAATGTAGGCAGAGGCAAAATTGTGGTGGTCCTCAAAGGGCATGGTTTTTTGAGTAGACAATGAGGCAATTGAAGGTTTTTGTTTTTGTTTTTAGAAAAAGATTGCTCCATTTTCAATTCATTTACCCTAAAAAATTGCCATTATTCCTCTCCCTCCCCTTTCCTCTCTTCTTACACTCTCCTCTTGTATTCTATGGTGTAGTGTAATTTTTGTTAAGGTTTTGTTCCCATTAGTTAATTTGCTCCCCAAAGCAATATACTGGTATATGCATTATTACCATCTGGATTTCACCAGCGAAGAAACAGAGGCTCATATAATCTGACCATCTGGTAAAACACAACTTATACTTGAACCCAAATATGTTGTTACAAGCCTTGTCTTTTTTCTTTTATATTCCACCATCATAACATGAAAATAAAAACCAGTATGGGGTTTACATGTCATCTGCCCCCTGGGGAAACATACAGAACAGCCCTAAACGCCTTGCTTATTAGGCCATAAAAATAACCATTGGACCCGGAATGCTCTTATTCTTGGGTTTTGTTTTAGTACTATTTAGTGATTGTTTTCTAAGTGTACTTCTGATAGCTATCATTTGATTTACAGACCCACTGAGAAAAGAAGTTATTTCAAACTGTTATTATTTCACAAAGTAGCACTGTGTTTTACCTGTGCCAGTTTTGGCCTTAAACCCTAACCCAATGCCTTAAAGAATGTGCTTTCTGGACTCATATCTATTGCAGATAGTATTCTGAACACTTTTTTTTTTTTTAATTTTTTTTAATTTATTTATGATAGTCACACACACACACACACACACACAGAGAGAGAGAGAGAGAGAGAGAGAGAGAGAGGCAGAGACACAGGCAGAGGGAGAAGCAGGCTCCATGCACCGGGAGCCCGATGTGGGATTCGATCCCGGGTCTCCAGGATCGCGCCCTGGGCCAAAGACAGGCGCTAAACCGCTGCGCCACCCAGGGATCCCTAAACACTTTAGTATTGTTATTAAATCCTAGTTTGGTTTAGCACTGCTTCTAAATCCTGGTTAGTTTTTCATAGGGTTCACTGCACAGAAATGGGGTACATTTTGTTAGCTATAGTTAATAGATTTCAGCTTGTGATTCATGTTTTAAGAACTGGATAAAAGACTCATGAATTGTGCAGTGTCATATCATTTATGGATAAAGACACTGAAGCCCAGACAGAGAAGTGTAATAATTCAGAGTCTGAAGAGAGGTAGTGGCAGAGGTGTACCTCTAACTTCAATGACCTAGTTCCTGGTTACCATTGTGACTTTAAGAATGGCCCTGGGACCAGCAGAATCAATGACACCTGGGAGTTGTTACAGATGTAGAATCTGGGGTCCCACCCTAGACTAAATGCATCAGAATCTGAACTGTAGCAAGACACCTCGGTGATTTATATGCACATGAAAGTTAAAGAAGCACCATTTTATACTAAATTGAGCTTTTGCTTATGTAGGTATGTATAGGTTTGTATGTGCGTGCGTGCGTGCATGTGTGTGTGTGTGTGTGTGTGTGTGTGTGCAGGCAATAGGGAAAGGAAACAGAGGTTGGTGGGGAGAGGTGGGGAAAGGGGAAGGGATAGAGAGAATGGCTGATTCTGAGGAAGTATGGGTGGGCTGGAGGTGATAAAATGTCCGTGTGATGTCCTTTAAATGTTTGACAAATGGGGCTGGCATTCAGAAATGAGATCTAGGAAAGGACACTAATCTTATGGCATCTCTTCATAGGTGGTAGATAAAGCATGAATGGATGAGATCATTTGGCGTGAGTAGGAAGGAAGTACTAATATTTAGAAGCTAGCAGATTCAGCTAAAAGAGCTGTCAAGGAAAGGCTAGGAGTTAGCATGAGGACCTCAGTGCCCTACAGACAAAGGAGAAGTGTTTCTAATTCTTTAGTTAGTATTGTCAGATAACAAAGTTTAGAGAGAAGACAACTAAAAATTCTGCTTTGTATTTGATAGCTGGTTATTTGGCCCAGCTAAGAACTGTATCTTCCCAATTCCAGTACTTTTCAGTCGATGGATGTTTCTAATGTTAACCTCAGGCCATTCTTGTCTTTGATGGTGGAACCTTGTGCCAGAAGAGCTTCATCCGCCATGTTCTGTTGCTGTGCCTGATCTCTCTCTTGCCTCCCTGTCTCTGACTTCCTGACTCTTGATTGTCTCTAGGTTGCTAGACTCAAGTTCTCATCTGACCTTTTGTCTGCTTCTTTGTGTATTTCCTTTTTCAGATCTCATTCAGTGCCTCCTAACTTAGGTTTGTTTGGACAAGTATCTAATACCAGATTGTTTCTATTCCCCTCAACTCCCAAAATTTAGTTTGAAATTATTTGAGCTGTTAAGTCCCTATGAAAAATAACTAGGACACCAAACCTCTCAGTTTAATGTGATGGGAACATCTCCTCTCTTAGAATAAGTAGATTATTGTTTAAAATAAGCCTTGGGGAGCAGATGGGATCCTAGGAAGAAGTCCAGATTTGCCCTTGGTGCTAATGGCTTAGCTGATGCACCAGGAGGGAAGTATTAAAAAGTTAAGCCATTTACTTCAACACAATTGTATGTGCATAATTTTTAATGTGTTTTTTGGGGGCATCAGCATGATTCTGGAGGGAAACAGAAAACATTTTACAACTTTTTAAAACAGCTGGTAGAATTTAAATTCCTAGTTACTGATTATTGAAAGTTATTGCATAAAGTTTCCAGTAGTTGGCTGCCTGCTCATTTTTAGGCTGGATTGGAGACACCAGCCAAATATAGCCAAAGTCATTGAGATTAGCCCCAAAACATACTTCTTTGTGCCAGGCACTGGGCACTTTCACAGATGATTTTGTTTAGTCCTTACAAAAACCACATGGAGTAGCTATTGTCACCTGCAGTTTTGTAGGTCAATCTCTGCAAAGTTACACAGTATTGGTGTCAAGGTATAGTATAAAAACTCAGTGTCTATTGATTCCGTGTATAATAGGGTAATTTTGAAACTTGGGTCAGTCAGTGGAAAAAGTTTTTATAGAGTAAAGGAGGATTTTCTATATTTCCTTTATCAAATATCAAATATAGCCTATTATATTTCACCAGAGGTAAGGTAGTTCTGTCATTTAAGGAACTAGCTACAGAATAGTGACAAAGGGGACTGTCCCCACAAATAAAAGATCCTGGGGCAGCTGGGTCCTATTGCTTACCATCTTTCTATATCCAGTCACCATCTTCATGAAATGCCCTTTGTGCCCTTTGTGAAATCCTCTATGAGGCCACTTATGTGCCATGAACCTCGGCTTCTCCAACAAAAATTTGGAAATGATAGAACTCACCCATGAGATCATTTGGTGTTTGAACCACATAAGATACGTGGCAATTTTGATGAAGAGTAATGGGAAAATATGAAACACTAGGGATGGCTACTGACCCACCTGAAAAGTAGTCCAAAATAGAAATTCTGGCTTATTGAATTAAAAGAAAAAATGGTGTTTGGTAGATTCAGTGACAAAAAAAAAAAAAAAAAAAAAAAAAAGCCGAAACTAAAGAACACACTTAATTTTTAAAAGGAATGTAGGAAAGCTTGTTTAAAATTATTTTAAAATGGCTAATTAGCCCACTGAGTTTCATAGCTATTTGTCTCATTTGTGTGGAAACTACTTTGCAAAAAATTGGGACTGATTTGTCAGAGATGCATCATTTCCTATTTTGTTAGAGTGTAATTTCTTTCTATATTCCCACATCTTTTTTTTTTTAAGATTTTATTTATTTATTCATGAGAGACACACAGAGAGAGAGAGGCAGAGACACAGGCAGAGGGAGAAGCAGGCTCCATGCACCGGGAGCCTGAGGTGGGATTCGATCCCGGGTCTCCAGGATCGCGCCCTGGGCCAAAGGCAGGCGCCAAACCGCTGCGACACCCAGGGATCCCTCGGTTTTATTCAAGTTGGTCAACTATTAGGAATGGGCTTCTCTGAGATTACTCCTTAAAGACCTATCAAAGAAGAGCTGAAGAACATTACAGAGCAAACATTAGACACTGAGGTAGAGGACAAGGAGCTTTCTTCTCTAGATTTCTAGTTGTCTCTGGTGGGACAATTAAACGTTGATCAAAGCAATAAGAAAGAAAAATAGAATTAGAAGAGGGAGAGCTGAAGGAGGGGGTGTTAGGTTGCTCTTAGTCGTAAACTGAATTAGAACAGTTAGGTTACATTTGGGAAGCTTTCTAAACAAGGCACTTAAAATGGAGAGCCTGAGAAAGCTCAGAAGGAAGTTCATGGCAGTAATATGGAATGGAATGCCTGGCTCAGTAAAGTGAGAAATTTCTGGTGCATCAGGTAACTGAATATAAAATCTTCAAGAAGCTATAAAGACTGATTTAATTGTGCCTCTAGTGTTATGGGAAATAACTTATGATGCAGCATGTTTTGTAACTTGAGCTGATTCTACAAGCTGGCTCTAAAATGTTAGAAGCCAAACGAAAGTGCTAAGACTAATTAATAAGCTAGACGGATCCCTAAGGTGTTGTCTGGGTCTAGGCAGAGTTGCTAGCGAAGTTTGAAAATGTGTGAAGTTCTTGACTTACTGGTCATTAAAGTATTGAAAGTATTCTGTCCAAGTCAGCTTTACATTTGCATGAGAAAGCCAAGCCAATTGGAAGAGGTTTGCTCCCCTTTTATTTGCCTCCTCTACTTGCGTCCTGATTGGCAGGTGGACAGATGCATGAATGTGAATGCATAAACCACTCTGACAGCTACTGTAAATAAAGAGTTGCTTATGATGATAAAATATTTGTAGTTAACAAGCTTCTGTGCCTGCATTATATAGCAGGAGGCTATATAATACATGCATTATGGCTTGTGTATGAGCTAACAAAAACCATGTGCCGTGTGCGACATGGGATTATACGCAATCGATTTTTAAATGGCCTAATAGGAAACCCTTCCAGATAAGCTTCAGTTGAGGATGCATATGGGAATATCCTTAATAATTATAAAAGTCTTAGCTTTAATAGATCCAAATATGTCAGGCCCTGGGACAGGGCAGAAGGGCTCAGTGGCTGTTGTGAGTATTAGCTCCCAAATGAGCACAGGCTTTAGCTGGTGATGGTTGCTGTGTGAGCAGAGCATCCAGGATACGATGGTTCTGTCATTTGAGAATAGGAGTACTACTACTGCTAATAACTAAAGTAATAAAATCTCCTCTCCTGATAATGTGTAGCTGAACTGCTATTTCCCGAATCCCTCTCCTAAGATGAAATTGAAAGTCTAGAGCCATGACCTCTCAGCTCTGTCATAAGCCAGGCACTTTCACTCCCAGAGCCTCTGCACACACCATTCCTCCTTGCTTCCTCTGGTGAGCACCTTTTTAGATGCCAGAAGTGAACCTCTGTCATTCTTTCTGTGTGCCCAGAAACATCAAATATGCTTCCTGTTCTTGAGGCATTCTCCACTCCCCTATGTCTCCTATTCAGAAAATGGGCTTTCCTGCTTTCTCTTGGATGTGACCCAGGCTCCACCAGTCAAATGCACTTATACCCGACTCAGAATTGGCAACTAGAGCTTCTGAGGAGATGACAGGTGCATCCCATTCCAGAGCAGCAGTTGATCCACTTCTGGGCCAAGGACTGGATTCCTGCCCAGAGGTGGCAGCAGCAGTGTCTCCACTGGAAAAGTTCCATGATGAGGTTTGGGGTGTTATTCCTGGCTGCATAGTCTCTCAGAAAATCTGTGAGCTTTCCTCTGATAAATTTATTTGCTGCTAAAAATAGCTAAATGCACTTTCTGTTGTTTGCAGTTAGAAACCCTGTGCAATGCGCTCAGAATTCAGCACAGAGAACTCACTTCTGTGAAGCTGTCCCTAGCTCTTCTAGAATGAGTTTATTCTCCATTTCCATCTCCATGGTTCCCCGGGGGCTCCTTCATTCCACACAGGACATGATCATCGCTTGCCTGAGGGTCTGTGCTCCCCTTCTCCCATCTGCCAGCATAGCACCTGATGCACAGCGGCAATCCCTCTGTAAATGCGTATGAGTGAAGTCATGGTCCAATCCGGATCTTACTGTCTTGTTGGGAGTGTCCGTAGTGCTCTCTGCAAATCGTCTTGCACACCCCTTGCATGGTGTCACTGTGAAGGAACCTTCCAGGAAAAGTGCCTCATGCCTTGGTGAGCATTTCCTGTTTAGAAGTCACACCTGGTCTGACTGATGCTGGGTTCTCTCTTTTTCCCCAGTGGTGCTTGCTCACACTTCATTCGTTTCTTGACTTTTATTGTTTTCAGACTGGCCAGCTGCAGTACTTCCGCTTATAAGTGCCTGAGTGAACTTACTGAACCCCGTGGTGTCTATTCTGGTTTTTTTTTTTGTGTGTGTGTGTGTGTGTCAGTTTTTAACTGGTAGTAGCATTATGGTGTCAGCTGAGTCCTAGGATATGGAAATAAAGAGCTGAGTATTTTTAACCTCATCTTGCTGATTCCCCCAGGGCCCTCCTGTGCAGGTGTAGGATTGCTGCCCCTGCTAGGAGCAGTCTTACAAGCATCTCCTTGGATTCCTGGTTTCTCTGCAGGCACAGGGACTTCATTCACTGCTGTCCCTTGCTCTGTGATGATATCACACCTTTTTGTGTGGTACAAGATCTGCTATTTCCATCATCCACCCAGAGCCAATCATACTTCCTCACCTCATGAATGTTTTTAAAAAACATATACCCCCCCTCCTTTGGCAACTTAATTCCATTAGAATAGTTTCATATACTTAGGAGAAAAAAAAATCAAGAAGGGGGATGCATCTGTGTTTGACCAAAGGTAACAAGCTTTGATCTTTGTAACAAGCTGTGATCCTTTCCTTATTGTTTAAATGTCCGAAATCTTGGCATTTCAAGAGTCAACAAAAAAGGGAAGGAGGGTAGCATCCAGAGGAAATGGCGCAATTTCACCTCACTGTCCTCTCTTAATTAATTTCAAGGTGAAACACAAAGGGACCATGAAAAAGTAGAACGAAAATGAGACACTTCAAGCCTGTTCTATTTTTGCTTCCTGAACTCAATATATCTTAAAATTGGAAGGCAGAAGCCAGGTGTTAGCATGGTATTAACCTGGGGAGATGTGACAGTGGAGGTCATGCAGTAAAAGAGCACTAAAGCACGCATATTGCATGAGGGATTAATTGCCAGGAGCATGTGAATAGAATTATGGCAGTTAATATCCAGAGCCTGAGCAAATACTGACATGGGGAAACCGTTACATATCTGCAAATGGAGGAGAGTTCTAAGGCAGTGGATTAGAAAAGAGATTAGTTTCTTTCTTCATAAATAATAGAAGATGTGTTGGGGGAAAATCACCAAAAATGAGCTGCATTATATAGTTTAAATATTTTCAAGTTTAAATTCTGAACAATGTCCATCGTGATTGAGACTCTGTTTAAAAAATAATAATAGGGGAGGAGCCCCCTGTGATGCTTCCTGATTTTTGTGGCACACCTTCCAATCAAGCTCACTTATTTTGTAAATCTGTAGCTAGAGTGCTGTATAGTGAAGATCCAAGTTTATCATCTAGAGCCTGAGGCACTATTAGATCCTAAGCACTAAATGGGAATTCAATTATGTTCTCTCTATCCTATTTACTAAAGCAGAAAATTGGAATCATTAGTCTTTGAACAGCATTTCTTACTTGTGGGTAGAGTAGAGGGCAGAGACCTTTCTTTCCCCCGGAGAATGTATACCTCTTCCACGGGGTATATGAAAATACGTATTTAACACTTACAAATTTTAAAATTGAAATGTCACAAAAGCCTTAGTTTTGTAATATAAACTACATCCGGAAAGCTAAAGGAAACTTCTTGGCTGATGAGAACATATAGAAAAATTTCCTCCATCTCTCAGTGATTCCATTATGAAGACAAGAGCAAGGCCTTTAGACAGAGGAGCAGAAGCTCCAGGGAAGTGGAGATTTTTACATTCATCAAGAAAGGGCATAGTTTGAAAAACATTGAGAAGCATGGTCCTATAATAGGGTGACATGCAAGTTCCATAACAAGGATTCCGTGCTTACCATTCACTTACCTGGAAAAGTCAATCTAATAGAGACTTCCAGGCTACCATTTTGATTAACAGAAGATCAACTGTTAACCTTTTGAGATGTGTATGTACACACACACACCACACGCATACATATATACACACACATATATAAATATATATATTTATTTGCATTAAATGTTTTTGGTAGCATATAGACTTGACCTTCATGTAATGGTTTGTTTAAAGCCAGAGGGGTTCTTTATGGCACTGCAGAGTTCTTCCTTTGCTGGAGGCAGTTTGCTGGTTCAGAAGAAAGAGGAATTATTGAGAACAGATGTCCCTTTTGATTTGATTCTTGGCAAAATGGAGTAATAGAGTGCCCACTAATGCATGGAATCTGTTACAACTATTCTCTTGCTTTGCTTGGAGGAAGCACACAAGTAAGAAATGTCTTTTCTTTCATCTTTTCATTTCTCACTAAGCTTGTTAAGAGAAGAAATGACATTAAGGAATTCTGTTTAAGTGTTAAATCTGTCCCTGCTTCCAAATCTAGCCCTGTTTAGAGTTAAAAAACCATTATAGGAATCTGAGAAAAGGAAGAACAGGATATAAGCCATGTAATTATCAGATAGTTTGAAAAATAGTGGTTTCAACTATATTTTCCTTAAAACTCCAAGATTTCATGCCAAAATTAAAATGTAGAATCCCTAATACATGGTTAATCCTTCAAGATTTTTTTTTATCAGCAGAGTTCTCAGACACCATATTATAGTAGCTTAAGAATTGTATTTTTATTTTTTGCTTTTTTTTTTAAATTTCAAGAGTGTGCTTTTAGTAAAAAATACTTTCTAAATGCCCTTTTGATGATTAGATTTGCTATATTTAGCAGAACTGGGTCCTCTGATAAGTGTGAAGAACCATAGGGAATCCTTCCATTAAATGTAGTAGGGATACTACTTATTAGACAGGCTTATTAGACAGGCTCTGTACCCATTGTTGGGTTTTTCAATGTAGAGGGGATTGGGAGAGGTACAGAAGAGGCCAGAAATATCAATAAGGAAATTAAATGATCTGGATTCTAATGTTGAGGCCAAAAATTATATGGCATATATACCTGGAAGAGAACAAGAAACTTAAGTTGCCATATAAGGATCTGGACCAGTATTTGTCACTAGTATGCTAAGAGATGCTAAGAGCTTTTTCATTAAAAATGACTGCTTTCATGAATAGTTAAACTATTATTAACTGTCCTGGCATAGGAATATTCCTAACACTTTCTATGCCAGACATTATGACATCCAGACGCAGAGCTAGATGTCATATCACAGTGTGAATGTGTCCTATTGTACCTGGCCCTGGAATTGCATGGGCAGGGCATACTGGTAGGAGCTGGAAGCTTGTCTATGGAAATGTTCTTTTCATCATCAGACATGTAATGTTGTAAGTAGAAAATTCAGGTCACATAGATGCCTACTCAAAACCATTGATAATAATGAAAAAACAAAAACAAAAACCCAAACAGTATTTGATCATCCATGCTAGAAAAAGGACTCTTTTCCATTTTTCTGACAAAGAATGATACCACAGAATTGTTGTCATATGAAGAAGCAACGAGAGTAACCAGCAAAAATATGTATGCAGGAAGTATAGAAATGGATCAGGCGATAACTTAGTAAATATATATTATTTTCTGACTTTGGTGATATTTGTGATGTTTGTCAACTTTAAAATACAATTTATTAGAATTTCTTTTTCTAGCCTAAATTTATATTGAATTTTATTCCTATTTCCTATTTATCTTTATTCTTTTTCTTCAAAATGGCTCCTCAAACTATATAAGATTCTCATTTCCCCAAACCTGGATTTGCAACTGTGAATCTGCTGTTTTACCTTAAAATGACTAATCCCAGACTTTGTCTCTCTAGATATGTGTGCAGTGTTTTGAAACACACCCTGAGGAGGGCATTTCTCAAGTGTCTCTGGACAGCTTTATCTGTTCTGTTAGCATGCTCATTGTTCATACAATTTTCCATTAGTTAGTCTGGGGTGGATTTGGGCTCTGACAGGGCTCATGATTAAGTAGCTCATCCAATATTTGGTCTTCAGTGCTGTCCAAGGGAATTAATTCAACATAATTTATCAAGGAGAAATAAATCTTGTTAATTCAAAGGAACCAAAATAGGAGTAAATCTTTCTTGTTCTTAGAGACAATAATTGTGAATAAAATGAAATGGAAAAGGATGTAAGGACTGTCCATCCAGTAATAAAAGTAGTCTTGTTTGCATTGATTACTGGTATGTTTCAGCTGGTGCTTATCTTACTATCATTTGAAATATATGTGACTATAACAACAAAAGATAGAGTATGTAATTCATCATCCAGTTGCTATTTGCCCTCTGAACATAATGGAGCCATAGCACTTTGGTTCCCAATGAGTGATTTCTCTTTGGGGCTTGGTGAGAACTCAGACTCTTTTGGTAGAGATATTAATCTTAATTGAATATACATGATGACAGAACACAGACAATAGAACAGAGAGGAAAGGGCAGCTAAATAGCTCTGCTTTAGTGAGTTTCAGCTTAACACTTGCTGATGTGGAGAAGCCAGTGAAACAACAGTGGTGTATTTCTCATGCATCCCGGGGTGAGGGAGATGTTGTTCTTCCATAAATGACAGGCTCTGGAAGTTATGACCTCAAGTTAGAATTCTGAGTTCCTCCATACTGTGTGCCAAGGACTTGGAACACCCATGAGCCCACCTGTGCTGTGAATTTATTGTTAGGTCTGCTGCCTTCCCTTCACCTTTATATTCGGAGCCTCCATCTGGCCTTCCCTACTTCTCTCTAGACCACATAGCTTAACTTCATTTCTTTTTACCATTGTTCTTTTCCTGCTTATGTTATCATAGTGCCTGTCATAGAGTAGGTACTCAAACATTTGTTAAATTAATGATCACGGTCATCTTATATAAATGATAGTAAATGAAATTTGTTCATGATAGCAATGAAATTCTATAACAAAGAACAATACTAGTGGGTATCTCATATTGTCTTCCTGAATTTTCACAAAATTTTTTTAGAATAATAATTGTTTCTATTGCATATTTCAGAACACTAAGACTAAAAGAAATTAAGTAATGCACCTCAATTTATGCAGCAAAGATCTTCTTCTGGGGAGGTGAAATCTAAGTACTGTGTTATTTTTAACTTATCCTTCTTAGAATAAAATTTTGTTTTATATATCATGTAATTATACTGCATTTGATATATAGTTTAGGTATATGCATATGTGTATATGAATCTATTGTGTTTCTCTTACCATTATATGAACTCAATGAAGGCAGACATGGCTCCTCTTTCATATTTGTATCCTCAAATACTTACAGAATCTACTAGTGTAGTAAAATTATGAATAGACCTTTGTTTTCTCTTAAAATCTTTCTGGACATTTTGTCTGGTGGGTGTCAGAAACTAGTGAATGTGCCTTGGTTTAAGGCAGATTAGTTCAATTATATTTGAAAGATTTAATGTCCAATATTGTACAGAAAAACATCAGATCAGAAATGGTGAGACTCTTACTTTCAGTGCAAAAATGGGCATACATTAACTTTGTAATTAAAAAGAAATGGACTCATTACATGGGTTGTACCTTTGCAATCGACTATCTATCTGTGTACCGACAGATTAGGTTCTTGAAAAGTATCTCAGCATAGGTTTCCCTGAAAACAGAGCCTGAGTAAAAAGTTTGAAGGCAGGTGGTTTATGTAAGAATATGATACTAGGAGCAGAAGTGAGGGAGGAAGGGGATGAACACAGAAGGGAAGCTGGTACAATGGCTACTGTTACAGGTGATTGGTTGCCTAATCCTGTGGGGAAATTATGTCTAAGAATTATCCACTGGAGGGAATAAAGGAGAAACATTTATCCATTAGATCCTCTTTCCATTGGTCAAGCATGGCCCTACATGATGTTAACCTACTACTTCTGGATTGTGATATATAGACTGGAGTAGGGGATGGGACACTTGTGGGATTTAAAAAAAACCCACAAAACTGGTTTGCGTAGAAGTGGTTGGAATGAGAAATTAAGCTGAGAGGATTTTCAGTAGCATTCAAGAAGTGTCAGATACACTTGGGTAATTAAAATGCTTTTTATCAAGGTTGATTTATATTTAAGAGGGAAAGAAAAATCAGGATCTACTGAGCAGGTTAAAAAATGTTCTTTTTTTAATCATCATATCAACATGAATAACAAGTCACCAGTTTATGGGGAAGTAAATATGAAAAGTTCATATAAAACTTTCCAACAATGTCTGGTTGATCCAGATGACCATAGCAGAAGTCTGTTAGCTATGTTAGTCTCTATCTTCTATATTAAAATCAGTGTTTGCATATGAAGTCTCTGTTCTAACCAATGACATGTCTGTTCCATCAGGATGAGTCATTTACCTGGAGACATCTTTGGTTTTTTTAGTGAGGTGAAAGTTGGCAGGCTTTTGCTGCTTCTTTATCTTTGTAATGTTAATGTTTTCTAGTAGGATATGTTTAATTGTTAGTATTTTAAATTTGTACATTGGAAGAGTGAGTTCCTAGAGGATAATCTCTATACCTCTGAACAATGCAGAGTAATGTAAAAACCAGGGATGCTTTTGAAGATGAGGAAATCACCTCAAATCATGTTATGAATGTGTTATACTGGGTTTTTTTCATCACGTGGCAGTCTTCTTGAATAGTATTGTTTTCTAATGTAGCCCAGTGACTGAAATATTCTGCATAGAGCTTTGACTGTGGGTTGTAAGATCTCTACAATATCATTTTGGGTGGGTATCCTGATCTAACATTGTAAGATGTTGCTTAACTTTGGAGTACTGGATGGGACTTATCATAAGACTGTTAGACCTGGAGAGGTTATCACAAAGGGAAAATAAAATTAAAAAAAAATAGTAAAAGGCAACTCAGAACAATGTTACATGTGAGTGAGGGATGGGGAATATCGGAGGAAGGGAAACATGCATTCTCAGATCATAAAACATACTGAATACTCAGTACAATTAGTAAACATATACAATTTCTAGTCTTAGTAGTGAAAATGAAAAATGTCAAGGATAAAGAGATGATAAAACTTAACAGAGCGGGAAAAGATTCCCTTTAAAAAATCAGCAATTAGATAAATGGTTGATTTCAGAGTGGGTGGATGCTCTACCCACAGAGCCAGTCAGGTACCCCTGTATTTCCTCTTCTACTTCATATCTGGCTTATCTGAATTCACAGAAGTTTCACAGCTCAGTTATTTTTCTAGGTCCTTTGCTACAGTGACAAAATCCTACTTTCACATCTGTGATTTTCTATAAGCCTGATTTTTTTTTTAAGCTTAGTAAATTAGGTCAAGATGACCTATTCAAGCTCATGTAGTCAGTGAAAAAGAAAGTAGGATTCAAACAATGGATTCTCATTCTCTATTGACCCAGTGGCTTCTAACCATTTCCTAGGCAACAACCTTATCTGTACAAATGGAAATAAGGTGCTGTTTGGATGAACAGAATAATGACCTCCCAGCACTTGTGTCCCTCACCTTCTCATTCACTCCACCTGTGTTCCTTGTTCCAGCAACAAGAAAGAGGATTGAAATGGCCACTCATAAGCCAGTGAATTCACTGCTTTGAGTCAGATCCCCCACTTATGATGCAGGTTGACGGTAGGGGCCAACATGGTGGGGGCAGCTTATTATATACCCACTGTCCACTCAGAAGTTGACTTATACATCTATGACACCTTCTTGTATAAGACCTACTTATTTTTTTTTATGTTGTACAAGTTTAGCTTGGAGTGAAATCTTAAGCTATTCTGACCTAGGGAATTAGGAATCACTTCATACCTGATTGGATGTGAGTGACCTGTCCAGTAACAGTCTAAACACATTAGTTGACAATAGGGCTTGCAACTGCATACTTGCTACCCAAATACATTTTCTTCCTTTCAGTGTAATGATTACAGTCACAGTCATAATAAAAAAAAATTCACTTATCCAGATAAGTATTCTGAAACCTGTATTTTTTGCCCTGTATCTTCCTGCTGCTACCTAAACTGGGGTGGTAGTTCTCTTTTCTTAACATTGGTAAGTTTCCTGAGTTCCTGTGGTTTGAAAAGAGGAGAAACATTTCTCTGCATGAATGGAATAAGCCAATATTCACTTTTATCTTCTATTGTGTTATCTTTCCAGAGTTTAGGTTGGCAAGTCTCCAAAGTTTCCAAGACTTGCGGAGCCCACTAGTGTACATCTGTGGTGGATAATGACTATTTTCTGACTTGGGTTAAAGGAGTTATTTCACATGTCTTCTGAAGAGCTACCACAGAATTAATGAAGCTTCTTGACTTTTTTTTTTGTGTGTGTGTGTTTAATCTTCACTGAATAGTTGTTGCCTGGGAAGCGAAGCAAACCCCACAAAGCAGAAATGAGAAACCAATAAACGGTTATTATTAAAACGGTGTAAGTAAGGGAGTTATGACAAGGTAAAATCAATGTGACTTCATAATGCCTTAAATCTATATCCTGTGGAAAATATTTTGCTTTTATCATCATATCAGTGGTTAAGTGCTCACTGCCTTGCTGGTGAAAACTCCTTTCTTCTTCAGAATATTTTTCTCACTGATGTTCCTACTGAAGGCCCATGAGGAAAGGTGGCAGCTTCCCTTGCCTGTTATAAAAGGAAATTATTAATTCTCAATTTCTTAACTTTTAGGGTGTTCAAAAAGAAGTAGTGACTTTTCAACATATTGGTAATTGGTTTCAGTGAAATTTCCTTGTCATGGATCTTGATCTTTCATTTCTGCTTCTGTAACTAGAAGATCTCTGACAAATAGATTTGCTTGATGTGGGGTCTAGAGGCCAGCATATTTGGACTTCTTTTTCTTTCATGAAACTGTTCTTGGGGCACTTTTACGTATCTAGAGTCTGAGCTAGGAAGCCTCGAGAATAAAGTGCCGGCACCCGGTGCTTACTAATAGTAACCTGACCTGCACAAGTAAGTAGAGGAAAATTTATGCTATGGAATTCTAGGGAAGCCAGAGGGAGACAGACTGGCCTGGTAATCTCCTCAATAAGAGAGAGGTGGTGGGGAAAGGTGGACTGAAATTCATACTCTAGAGGCTGTGTTGAGGCAGTATAAAAGCATGAGTTTAGGAAAGCAGAAGAGAGTGTTATTGAGATTATGGGAGTAATTCCCCTCTTATGACAACCCCAAATCTTACATAAAGCAATTAAATTCATAGTATGATGACTTTAGGCATGGGGTGGGGCAAAAAAATTGTACACAAGGCAACAAAAACATAAACAGGGGGGGCATGAGGAGAAGAGAGGTTGACTTTTTTTTTTTTTTGAAGGATGCAGGTGGTGCTTTCCTACAGATTAGCCACGTCTTTGAGGAACAGAGCAATTCAAATTGATATGAGTTACATGTTGGGTCCATTTAGGATCTTTGAATTTTAGTATAAGCATTCAACAGTATCTTGGAATAGATTTTTTTCTAGAATTGCACCAAAATATGCACGAGATATCCCCATGCTTGCTGCATGCTGGACACATAGTTCTGAGGAATGCAGCCAGACTCAGGATTGTCCTGAGAATATCATTCCACAGTCAGAAAAAGTTGTAAAAACTGTCCTGTGGTCAGCAGAGAAAGTCCTTATTTAATACTAAATTTATACCTTGTCATGTGAGCTTACTTAGTTATGTCTAGAAATCTCCTCTGAAAATATCAAGCTTGAAGTTGGTGTGCAACCCAGTCTCTGTCAACATGATTTTAAGAAATAGTGCCTTGGGGAGAGGATTTTGAATTATGACTAGAAACATTACAGAGCAAAAGAAACAACACTAGATCAAAGTAGCACAGAAGACTAGCATTGATGAGAGAGTTCTGATCAGAGTCCTAAGGTTCCTGTGTCATTTGATATGAGGGAGAGACTACTGGTCAACTTCTGACTTTGTCAAGGAAACCACTGAGAAGGGACCTAAAATGTTTATACTTCCAAACCTGGAGAGAGGAGAAAGTAAACAGAGAAAATAGTATTAATTTAATAGAAAACAAAGGAAGTAGATGACAAAGGTATGTGGACAATTGGCAGTGGAGAGCTGTTTGAAAAACCCTGGCTGCCTGGACCAAAGAACTAACCCATGCAGTTTTTTGTAAAACTTTCTTGGAGGCATTTTGACTTCACCTGCTGCAAGGAAGGTGTTTACATTTTCATGGTTGATGTGGGACATTTATGTAAGAAAATGGAGCTGCTGCAACCATTGTTTTCAGAACAGAATTAAATATCAGAACTGGAGATGGAGGTGGTAATTCAGTCGTGGGGGATGGGGGTGATGCAGGTAGACTCCATTTTTTTTTTGGAAAATTTCTTCATAATATATAGTCTCTTTATATTTGTACAATGAAGAATGAATAGGTCTTCCTGAGCACGCTTATCTCTTCACTAGCTCATATACCATGTGCTCATGTACTTTACTGCATACACCTATGGACACTATTCTAAAAACAGCTCCCCTGGATGACCCTTCACTTTGGAATATTTACAAGGCTAACTTGACACATAACCCTTATGAAAGTTTTCTCATTCCCTTTTATTTTTTGTCTTTTTAAATTGAGATATAATTTTAAAACATGTTAGTTTCAAGTGCACAACATAATGATTCAATATTTGTATATACTGTGAAATGATCACAATGAGTCCAGTTAGCACTTGTCACTATACGTAAAGAAAATAAATTTTCTTGCAATGAGAAATTTTAAGATTTAGCAACTTTCAAATATGTATCACAATATTATCAACTATACTAGCTATACTGTACATTATATCCCCATGACCTGTTTATGTTATAATTGGAAGTGTTTTTACCTTTTGACCCCCTTCACCCATTTTGTCCACCTCCCAACCCCCCACCTGTGACAACCACCAATCTCTTCTCTGTATCGGTGAGCTTGTTTGTCTTTTTTCTTTTTTTAGGTTTTACATGTAAGTGAGATCATATAAAATTTATTTTTCTCCGACTTTGACTTATTTCACTTAGGATAATGCCTTAGGATAGTGCGTCCATGTTGTAAATGGCAAGTTTTCATTCTTTTTTATGGCCAAGTAATAATCTGCCATATACACCCAAACACACTCTACATCATCTTTAGTTTTTCACCCTTTGATGGATACTTAGGTTGTTTCCATATCTTGGCTGTAATAAAAAAGAATGCTGCAGTGAAGATGAGGGTGCATATATCTTTTCAAGTATTGTTTTCATTTTCTTTGGATAAATACCCAGTGATGGAATTGCTGGATCATGTGGTAGTTCTATTTTTTAATTTTTTGAGAAAACTCCATACTGGTTTCCACAATAGTCACACCAATTTACATCCCTACAAACAGTGCATAAGTGTTCCCTTTTCTCCACATCCTTACCAGCTCTTATTTCTTGTTTTTTTTGATAATATCTACTCTCACAGGTATAAGGTGATATCTCATTGTGGTTTTGACATGCATTTCCCTGATGATTAGTGACATTGAGCATCTTCTCATGAGACTGTTTGCCATCTGTGTATCTTCTTGGGAAAATGTCTATGCAGATCATCTACCTACTTTTAAGTCCCAGTGTTTGTTTTATGCTATTGAGTTGTAGGCATTCTTTATGCATTTTGGATATTAACCCCTCATCAGAGATACGATTTGCAAAATTTTCTTCCAGTTTATAATAGTTTGCCTTTTCATTTTGTTGATGGTTTCTTTTGCTGTGCAGAAGGTTTTGGCTTTATATAGTTCTACTTGTTTTTTATTTTCCTCTGTTTTTACTTTTTTTTTTTTTTTTTTTTGGTCTTTGCGTTTTGTGTCAAATCTCAATTTTTAAAGTTAGGTGTCTGGATGAAATTTCCCCTAGACCAACTCTTGGGTTCTGTTAGATGTAATCACTGATTTAGGAAGGAGTAGTTTATCTGTATTATTTGATAACAAATTTTCTTCCAGCTATTCTGGTAGGTCAGGTCAAGATGATTAAGGGCTTGGAAGTTTGGACTTCTCTCTTTGGCTTTCTAACTTAGATACTACAGGTGTAGATAGTAAATACCCAGATACCAAACCTGTGTGGGGCAGATTCCAGAAAAAAAATGTGTTGCTTGGGACTCTGTGAAGTGGAAATGTCCACCATTTTGTTTTAGTTGCTGTAAGGGTAGGCATGATGTAACAGATTGATTTCTCTAAAAATTAAGATCTGTAAAGAAGAAGATGTAGTGATGAGCTGTTCTCCACATTGAGCAAAACAAAAGTGTGAAAATACCATTTACCTTTCTTTACAAATGGCAGAGATGCTGGAGGGAGGGGCTGGAGAAAACTGGGTACCCACTAGATGCTGCTTCCTTCCAGGGCATGCACATCAAAGGCACAGTGGTAAGCCTTCCACCTATGGGTGGAGGCAGTAGGATCCTTTCTGGGAATCCAGCCCATCTTTTGGTGAGTATTCAACCTGGTTTTTCCCTGAGATTCAAATCCCATTTTAGAGTAAGTTTAAGAAACTTGGCCAGAATTCAAGTTCAGTCTTATCGGACATCCAAATCTGTGCTTTTTCTGTTATTCCAAGCTGCCTCCAGGGGCCACTAGTACATTTTTAAAAATTGTACATGGAATCTAGCACCATGCCATGAGCCCAAATGGTAATTAATTAATAAAGGTTGAATGAGAAAAGGAATGTATGAAGAAATAGTGTGAAATCTAAGGAAGCCTATCAGCCCAAAAAAGAGGAATGTGGAAAAGAGAACTTTTACTAAAATCTCTTCTGTCAACACATTTCTTGTGTGGGGGTTATATACACTTTGTCTATCTAGCAGGTGTGTATTATAGATGGACCCTTGTATTTGCTGAGGACAGTAGCTTCTATGGTTTTGGAGCTGAGTTCACCATTGGAAGGTCTGAGCACATTTACTAAGATCCATTGTCATGTATCTGGTTCTTGGTTGGCCAAATTTACCTTTGTGGCCAGCTTGTGCAGTGTCCTAAATTGAACTCATCCTTTATCTCAAGCTTCTGTAAGTCACTGTCTTTCCCTAATGACTTCAGTCACCCAGCTTAAAGTCCTGCTTTATTTTGTGGACTTCTCCCTTTTCTTTGCCTTCCACATCGATTACTTGGTAAGTCCTGCTGCACCTTTTTCCCAATAATGTATTCTTTCAATCATTAAACTCCTGTCATCTCTTCCCTCACCCAGGTTACATTCCTTTTACCCAAAGAACTCTCAATGATTTCTTATTTCTTACAGAATAAAAACCAAACATGTAACCTGGAATTCTAGGCTCTTCTCCATCAGAACCAAACCTCTGATTTCCTGCAGGTCTCTTGTACATTTTTTAAATTTTTATTTTTTGCTTGAGAGCAGTGCTTTCTCTAAATTCTATTCCAGAGACCAGCAAGAGATCATCCCTTCCTGGCCTCTTACTTAGGAAGAAGCTGAGTAGGTGAGTCTCTGGACCCTCATCTCTCCTTCACACAGTTCTATTTTGCTTATTGTGATCCAAAGTAAGATTTTTGTTTAAAATAGAGTTTCCTTGGATTTATATGGTTTAAAAGTCATTGTTCTTAAAGAAAACAGTCCCTGCTATTTTCAGTTCATGTTCCAAGCCTTCTCATTTCTGGGTGCTTGTGTTCATGTTCTCAGTATAGTCTCCACACCTGGTGATTATGTAGTGATTATCACCAAAAAAGATACTCCTGCCAAGGAGAAACCCATCAAAATAATATAGGTGTGTGCACAGAGGACATTTCTGTGCACAGAGCTTATTTCTCTTCCACCTACTTATCCTTTTGTCTCTCTTCCAGGTGTGTACTAATGCTGTGCCCTGCTCTTGGCATGCTCAGCCTTTCATCTCCACATACCCATGGTATACTCATCTCTCATGGCCCAGCTCCAAATCCTCTCCCACAGAAAGCCTTCTAAAGCCACAGCTGAATGTAATCTCTCTCCATCTTGCCATATCTTATTTTTCCTTCCGTTACTTTACTGAGCATTTCCCACATGGGGTTACTTACCTAGTTATTTATGTTCAAGGCTCATTCCTCCCACAATATTGCTACCTCTGAAAGGCATGATCTGATTTTGAGTTTGTATATGCCATGCCAGTTGTCATGGCCATCTTCAAATTGGCTAATTAAAATAGCCAATTTGGCATTTTTTTCACTTATTATAGCTGAAAATGCTGGACTGACTATATCAATTGTGACGTATAATATCAGCACAATAGCACATTTCAACCTTCTGAGACTCTCAGAGCAGCTAATTTAATTCCCTCTGGTGTTGGGAATAACCTTTCACAATAATCCACATGGTCCTTCTGAGGCAGTAAAACTCCCTCTCCTGCCAGCTATATTTATAGCATGATCTGTGAGGAACATTCTTTCCCACTGGTGTTGAAAAGGTTTCGGGGCAAATGTGGGCATTATTAATAAATTTCTTCAAGGTTTATGCCACCTCCCATTTGGAAAAAATGATTTGTATTTCATTCTAAGTATGTAGTTGCTTTTAATTTTTTTGTAAGATTTATATATAATTCTATACAATAAATTATCTTTGCTAAGCATAGATTTTTCTCACAATGCACAGGGTTTAGAAAATGTATAACATAACTCTTCTTATCCATTTTATGAAAGAAACCCAATAGTCATGTTGGTGTTCTTGTCAGTATCTGTGAGACAGAGATTATGTTAGAATCTGTTTGACAAAAATGAACCCAAGGTTTGTGGTTGATGGTAATTGAATAAAAATATTGGCAGTGGAGTAGGGATGGTGTCAACTCCTGAAATAATGAAGAGTTAAAAAAATTAACTTACTGGACCAAGCAAAAAGTTAACCAGTAGAACAACCTTTTTTGTTTTTCCCCCTCTTTGGGAATCTAACTATTCAAGAAAAGATACTAAAGATTCACTGTTCCAGTAATGGTTTGCTTATCCAGGGAGGTGATTTCACTGAGAAGGATATAATCTGCCAGGTCTTAGAAGTTAGTCAGTGGTATTGATTGCATGTCTCCTAAGTGTGGAGAACTGTGCAAGCCTGGGTGCTTGACCTTCATTTGAGCAGCAAAATCAGTAGACTACGAGTCCCTCCAAAGCTGACTGTAAGTTCATTCATTTATCAGACATCTTCAGAATCACCAGCACTGTCTAGGCTCTAGTTGGAAGGCCTTTACAGGAGCAGAAATTGCTAGACCACAAATTACCTCCTTCAGGGAAAGACAGTTTAAAGTTAATTCAATACCCATTTACTAAGTATTTGTTGTGTGCTAGGTGAAGGTGGGCGGTGGGGCAGGAAACTGGATTCATAGTAGTGCTGCCCTGTGCTAAGTGCTCTGATGACCTCTTTAACCAGGACTGGCCACAGAGTAGTCACTCAGCAAATGTTTGTGGGATAAAACATGAATGAACAAACTGTTCAAAGATAATATCCAAAAAAGAGTAATGCGTTGTTCTCATACAGATACAGAAATGAACATGTGTTAATCATTTTTAACTCGTGAGGGGATCAGGTAAATGTGATGAACAAGCAAATGTGATTCAAAAGAAAATGCAAAATAAAGGGGGGGGTACCTATTTATAGATCAGGAATATTGAAATATATAAATGGTGGCAAAACAAATTTTTTGTGAGAGTGGGTGGAAAGACGGTTGAATCTCGACAGGGTGAGACAGGATTTGCATGTTTATAGAGAAGAATAATTTTGCATTGCTATCACTTACAATTTACACAGTTTGCAAAATAGCTTAAAGGCAAGGAGAGAGTAGAATCAGATAACCTGGTGTGGTATTCTCTAGACAATATGAAGTTTTTCATGCAAATACATTTTTTTTTTCTCCAGGGTAACTTGAATAGGGCATGGCTTGTATACTTCATGATAGAAGGGAACTGGTGGCGAGTCACTCATAAATGTTTGAATACCAGGCTGCTGGACCCATGTACGGCTCACCATATTGGAGCTTATTTTCTGTTTTCTTTATAAAGAATGAACTTTACTTTCCTGGAGATAATAATGTGGTAAGGTAATGTTTGACATGATGTTACAAAGCACCTTCACAAACGTTATTGATTAATTCTTAAATAACCACCCTGTGAGGTAGTCGGGAAGAAGATAACTCTGTTTTACATTGAAGGTGATGAAGGCTCACAGAGAAGCTCTTGCTAAACTGAAGAAGAAGCTTTGGTTTTGCCTGACTTTAAACTTCTCGCTCTTTCCATCACAAAGAGCTAAGATGATCTCAGCAATAAAGTATGAGCAAATTCCTTACATTTACTTATGTTCCAGACTTTGGCCAGGATTTTTATTGGGAAAAGAAAGACATTGCATCTCTTTATCATACATAGACACACCAGAAAGGTACATTTCCTAATCTCTTTACTCTTTCTTCAAAAGACCCTGGAGGGAAAATGGTTGAATGTCATCACTGTTCCATAAGCATTCTAGATGACCATATGCTTAAATGACAGAAGTCAACAGTCACGGACTACCTTCTGCCAGCCTTAAAAATAAAATAGCTGGTTGTTTCAGTAGCAACATGAGTTTATTTCAGAATAGCAGAAGAACTGCAATTTGGGACAAGCAAACTTTGGCACACCACAGGCAAGTGCAAAGATACCAGGGGGAAGATCAGGTTTCTTTAAGTTTTAGAAGCAAATTGGGAGGGTTGTTTGGAACAAAAGCTCAGAGAGAGGAACAGGAATTGGAGCTTGTGAGGGCTTCTCATTGGCTACAGGCGGTGGTCAGTGCCTTGTTGCCTGAGCAGGGAGCAGTCTTCCTTCTTTGTCATAAAGGTGGGAGATGCCTGTGTAGGAAGGGTTTCCTCCCTTGTCAAGGTAAGGGTTCTCTTACTGCTAGTTTTGTGGACTGCAATGGGTGGCTCCCGTGAGAGAGCTCCCCCTTCAGGGCTTCCTGACTCCATTTTATTTTATTTTTATTTTTTTTAATTTGTTTATGATAGTCAGCGAGAGATAGAGAGAAGCAGAGACACAGGTAGAGGGAGAAGCAGGCTCCATGCACCGGGAGCCCGACGTGGGATTCGATCCCGGGTCTCCAGGATCGCGCCCTGGGCCAAAGGCAGGCGCCAAACCGCTGCGCCACCCACGGATCCCCCCTGACTCCATTTTAAATGAAGATTCCTTGCTCCTTATCACACTCCCAACACCTGGAAGGAAGAGGTACAATGCACATTTTATATCTTCTATCTGGTCTCTTTCTGTTAACATCCGCAGTGGTGTCTTTCATTTTCATCATAGGCATTATTATCCACATGTATGAAGAGTTTCTGTGGCATATTTTCTCCAGGCACTGCATTAAGTTTTAAAAATTTTTAAAAATTTTATCATCTCACTTATACCCCACAATAATCTTAAGGGAGATGTATTTTTATACCCATTTTACAGATGATCAAATGAAACCTCAGAAAGGTTAATTAACTTGGTCAAGATCACACATGAGGAGACATTCTTTTTTTTTTTTTTTTTTTTTTTTTTTATGATGAGACATTCTGACCCAATTCTGACTCCAGAGCCTGTTCTGATCATTGCACTTTGCCATGCAAATCATTGTTTTCTTTAGGCTGTGTCCAGTGATTTGTTGTTACTGGGTGAGTGATAATCATTGAGAAGAGTCCTAAACACACATGAAATATTGACACAGTGCAGACATCTGTTAAACTCAGATATCTACAACAGAATGCCAGAAGAATGAGTCTTAAATCAAGTGGGTATCTTTGGAGAGACCGGGAAGGAGACTTTGAAATGCATTTTTGAGAAATATTGGTGGTGGTGTTGGATTATTTTTTAATTTATAGTAAATTTATGCTTAGGCTGGGCTTTTCCCTCATTCATGATTTTCCACGGGAAAGCTCAGTATCCCCAGATAGGCCTCTCTTTTCTTCCTCCATCACCTCAGGTATGCTCTCTACAGCACGATATCTGTGTTTAATGATGCAAGCAATAGGGTTCCTCTAATTTCCCTTGCAAGATAGTTTGCCAATCTCAATTTTCTATGCTCTGCCATTTCCCTTGGTGATCAGTCTGCATTCTCGTTGACTTAATTTTCTTTCCTTACTCTGGCTCCTTTCTTATCTGTTAAATTATCCCCACTTGAGCAATATAGTGTTTTCTGCTTGACTTTTTTTTTTTTTTCTCCAGAAACCACAGGGAAAGGTAATCAGTTTACAGGCTGGCCTTTGTCATTCCGCTGAGCAAGCAGTGTCCCCTCCAGCCCAATCTCACCCTTGGTGTCAGTTCTTGCCATGTCTTCCTTCCTTCCCACTTTCCTCACTTTCCCTCTCCTCATGCAGGAGAACAAAGAGCAAATCTCTGGGCAATTTTGTTCAAGCCTATTAGAAATAACCAGTCACAAAGCCCACAAAAATGTCTAACTCACTTGAAGTTACCAAGTTAAAAAGTGAAATTCTTACATTTTTTCTGCTTCCCTTTTTCTCTGGGGCCCTATTCAGAGGGCAGAATGGTCTGATTTAGAAGTTTTCTATATACTTTGCTTTTTTATTTTGTTCAGGTTTAGGCTTTTGGAATAAAGACCCAGAAGGATTGGGGATCCTCTTTCTTGTGGGGCCCCTTTCTGGTTCACCAGAGATACATCACTAAAGTACACTGTACCTCACCCTCCTCATCTAATGGGTAGCAAGAGGTTCTAAACTTAAAAATGTGAAAGTCCTGTTCTCCTTGGGTCAGCTCTCTCGGACTCTGGGTGGTGTCCTGTCTTCACTCAAAACAAATATTTAACCATTTGTCCAACTTCAGATCAGATCTTTGGCTTTCTGTTGTCCCACAGATAAACCTCTGCTCCCTGTTGATTTGAGAACAGATTCCTGGACACATGCCCCCACTTACACTGCTCTTCACGCAAGTTCTCCTAATGTATTCCTCTAGCATCTATTACATTTGACTGCTTTGTCTGCTCTGCATCAATAGCAACTGCACACAAATCATTTTGAAGTAGAGGGCACAGAATGAAATCTTTTATTAATGTGGGCTGCTTCTGACAACACTGGCAAGTTCTCTCCATTCGGAGTTGGAAGATACGGACTCACATGCCAGCATTGCCATTAATATCTTGAGTTATAAAAGCAACACTCGAGTTTTTGAGAAGCTCAGTTTCTGTAGAAGTAAAATGGGAATTGCAACAATGCCTGGTTAATATCTTTAAGCCAGGCCAAAAATGCATTCTGTTAAAGATTATGCAGTTATTTGAAAATATATTTCCTGGGGGGGAAATCATTAGCTTAAGAATTGCCATTTCAATAATTCCTATTGTCTGGAACAGATCTATGATTCTTAGATGCTAGTGGTCCCACAGGACTTTAGGGCCAAAATCTCACCCTCAAGGCAGATAGTATCTTGACTCATATTTATTTGTTCCTTGAGGACAAATAGGGTTGACTATGAACATGGCGTTTGCTGGTTCACCATTCTAGTTATTTCTTCCTTAGAGGCTCTTTTATTGACATGTTTCGATATTTTATTTTGTCTAGGCATTTTGATTTCTCTCTCTCTTTTTTTTCTTGCTGTGCATTCTGAGACGAGAAAGGTCTTTAACATGAAAATTCTTGTATCATTGCTCCAGCCTCCTTGAAGATGCACAAAAATAACTAGATTTTAAATTTATTCTTCAATGAGTATGTAACTACACCACAGCAAGTTTATTAATTTTCTATTTAAGGGATTGGCAGTTGATAATATGTTTTAGAGTTTGTTTCCTCAAAGAATTTACTCTAAAATGTGCAAACATTTGGCATGAAATGCTGCAGTATTATTTATTGTGGCTGACTGTCCTTTTTTTTTTTTTTTTTTTTTTTTTTGCTATCATACTTCATTTTGTGTTTATCTCTGATGGATGTCTTCTTGTCTTTACATGTGATAGATCCTTTCTCCAATATAATCAGTCTTTCAAAGGATATTCTTTCTCATATTTATTCCTGTTAGAAATAGAACTCTACCCCAGAATAGTTGGTATATTTGATTTTAATTGCTTGTGTTCTATATGTTTTGTTGCAATCACAGATGGAAGGAACTTTGGAAAGTCATTTAATCAGTTGCTCTGCCTTTAGGCAAAAAGGAGCAAAACAGAATCATTTACAGGATCTATTTAAAAAGATCTGCAGAAAGACAATTCCACTTCCTTTTTGGGCAATCACTTCTTAAAGATAAAATCCCAACCCTTTTCCTTTCATAAAATTAAGAATGCTCATTGCATTGCATTTATTATCATAACCGAGGTTTAGCTGCCACCTAGTTCTATGTTTTAGATGCTTTCTTAAAGTTTCCTTTGATTTCTGTATTTTTTCCTTTTTTTTTTTTTTTTTTAAATCTTCCATTTAAGTTGCATGCCTGGCATGGAATCCAGCTATAGAGCTTGAACTCAAGACCCTGAGATCAAGACCTGAGCTTAGATCAAGAACTGGACACTAACCAACTGAGCCACCAGAAGCCCTTGATTTCTGTATTTTATTGGCTTTTATGCTGTAATGATTTGAAAAATGTCAGTCCAATGTTTAATTATACCTGTGATTAGTTTTGTAGGCTTGAAATAAAAATCAATTAGTGACTTTCTCCTAAGAACTATGTGAACTTTATCACATTTTTACTTTCTTTGTTCTCTCCTAGAATGTATTCTTGTTTGGCTTTTGTTAATTTGATCTGGGATTATAAATCAGTTTATTATCAGACTCTCTTGATTGCTTACCATCCTATGGATTCAGCAAACTCCAAATTTCCTCCACCGCTACCCAGTGCCTATTAAATTTACTCTCACTGAAATCAGTGGTTATGCTTTAAAAGCCAGAACCATGGAATTCTCAAAATGTGAACATCTTGATTTTATTTTTTTTTCAACAGTGTCATTGCGAACACTACTTGACATTCTTTATTCTTGAGGACACACAGGTCTGGATGGCCCTACAGATGTGTTTTTTTTTTTTTTTCCCTCCCTTTCCTTCACTGTAACTATTTGTCTCTTTCCTGAGGCAATGCACCTCTGGGGACTCTGCTTGATACATCCCTAATGAGAGGAATGTTTCTCCCCCTGGCTGGTGGGACCAAGAACTATGCCTAGCCATGTGCGACCTCCCTAGACTGCTCTGCCTGATATGGTTTGGTAATTTTTTCCTCTAGTCTTGGGTATTTTCCTCAAATGTGTGTGATGATAACTACTTAGCTAGAGTATTAGGGGGCTCCCTTTGCAGATCTCTCTGCAGAGGTCTCTCTGTAGCTCTCTCTTCTCCATTCCCTGCCTTGAAAATTCTTCCCACTGTGATCTCTTTGAATTCTGAACTCCACCTTCTCAACTCAAGGAGACTGCTGAACTCTGTTTGGGTACACCTTCCCTATGCTAGAGTTTGGAAGCACTTTCTGGGCAGTAAGATCATCATCCCCAGGCAGTAGGTTATCATAGGGTTTGCTTCCTTGGTTTCTCCTTTCTCAGGGATCCATGCCCTGCTTCTACTTCTGACTGCCAACCTAGACGTCTTTATTAGGTTAGCTTAAAGAATCCTCAAATAAAAAAGGCTCTGAGCTTATTATCTCTCAGGCTGATGCTGATCTGACTTTCTTAGTTCAATAAAAACACTACTATATTTGGCCTTTTTATCTGCAAAACTTCACTTCTCATATTCAGTTAATTATAAATTCAGGTAGTCTCTCAGAAACAACTTATTGAATTTTGTAATGTGTCAAATATTCTTCTAGGGATTGGAGATGTCCACTGAACACAACAAATTCCTGATCTCTGATTTACCTTCTTAGAGGGGAGGCAGACCATGATGAACACAAATTGTGTAAAATATTTATAGGTGATATGTGCTATAAAGTAAGGCAGGAAAGGGGGTAAGGAGGTATGGGAATGTTAATTTTAGATAGTATGATGAAGATACTTTTCATTAAAGATACTTTTCATTAAAGAGATGACATTTGAGCAAAGATTTGAAAGAGGCAGGGGAGGAAGCCATGAGGATATTTAAGGGAAGATTCTGGTATAAAGAAGAGCAGGAACAAAATCCTTCAGATGGGAAAACATCTGGAGTATTCCAGGAGCAGCAGGGAAACCAGTGAGGTTGAAGTAGTGGGAGTTAGATGTGGACAGGGAAGTCTTCGAGACTATAGTTCAAGGGCTTGTAGCTATTGTAAGTTCTTTGATCCTGACTCTGAATGAGTTGGGGAGCCTGTGGATCTTTTGAGCTAAGGAGTGACATCGTCTAAGTCATGTCTTGGAAGGATTGCTTTGACTACTATATTGAGACTAGACTGAAGGCAGTCAATAGTGGAAACAGACCATTGAGGAACTTGTTGTAAAAATGCAGGTGAGAGGGGCACCTGGGTGGCTCAGTGGTTGAGCATCTGCCTTTGGCTCAGGTGGTGATCACAGGGTCCTGGGATTGAGTCCTGCATTGGGCTCCCTGCATGGAGTCTGCTTCTGCCTATGTCTCTGCCTCTCTCTCTGTGTCTCTCATGAATAAATAAATAAAATCTTAAAAAAAATCCAGGTGAGGAATGATGGTAGCTCAGGCTAGGATAATATTCAGCAAATTGACTAGAATTAGTTTTCTGGAATAGTTTAAAAGTAGATCTGACAGTGTTTCCTTGGATATGGATATGAGAAGACAGAGTCAAGGATCATTCTAAGGTTTATGTTTTGAACAATTTAAAGAATAGAATTGTGATTAACTGAGATTGGGGAAAACCGTGTATACAGAAGGTGTAAAGTAGAAGATGAGAAGCTGGGATGCCTGGGTGGCTCAGTGGTTGAGTGCCTGCCTTCGGCTCAGGGAGTGATCCTGGAGTCCCGGGGTCAGGTCCCGCATCAGGCCCTTCACAGGGAGCCTACATCTCCCTCTGCCTGTGTCTCTGCCTCTCTCTCTCTCTCTCTCTCTGTGTCTCTCATGAATAAATAAATAAAGTCTTAAAAAAAAAGGATGAGAAGCTTGTTTGGGGGCATGTTAAGTCAGAGATATATCCAAGTGGATATGTTAAATGAATTGTATAAGGTCACACGGAGCTAGTGAATAGTAAAGTCATGATTTAAGCATAATCATATTAACCTACATTTGAAAACATCCTGGAGAGGGCACTCCTTGAAACTACTGGCCATGTCCTACATTTTTTTAATGTACCCCTGTAGTCTCCTTCCCATCCCCAGCATAAGAAATGTAAATGTCTAAGGATGATTTTGTGGGATGGCCAAGGCTGTTCTGAGGAGAACCAGATCATAGAGAGGCTAGCTTCTTTTACCTAGTCACTGCCCAACATATGGAAAAATTGGCAAAAATCCCAGCATGAGCAGAATCAATCTCTAGAAAATTTGTCATGCGGGAAAGGTACATTGCTGTGTGTGAGAAAAATGTAAACGCCACTCAAACTGAAAAGAGCTTTGTTTGGGAGGAAAACTTTGCAACCAAAAAAAAATTTTTTTTTCTGAAAATATCTTCAAATTGAGGATTTAAAAAGATTTTTTAAATTTTTAAAAATTGGGGCCCCTTTGTGGCTCAGGTCGTGATTCCAGGGTGCTGGGAATGAGTCCTGCATCAGGCTCCCTGCAGGGTGCCTGCTTCTCCCTCTGCCTATGTCTCTCATGAAAAAAAAAAAACATAAAATCTTAAAATTTTTTAAATTGTTTTTATGCTGTGAGCTTCTTGAAGAAATTCCTTGACCAATATATGTGAAGCACTGTGCAAACACTTGTATACATTTGTTCCTTTAAACTTGTGTTTATGAAGTAGCTGTGGTGAGCTAGAATCTTTCCTAAGTACTTGGGATACATGAGTGAGTAAAACAGATACAATTTCTGGCCCCGTGGAAAGGGAAGTAATTGATAAGGAATGCATGGACTATAAACATAATAAATCGCAAAAATGTCATCTTAAAAGATGGTAAAAGCTATGGAGAAAAACAAATAGGTTTAAGGGAAGTGGGAACCGGGAGTGACAGAGTGAGGGCAAGGGTAGGTGTGATTTTCTGATCATTGTTCATGTCCTTCAAAGGTGACATTTGAGCAAAACTTGGAGCTGAGAGTGTTATGTGCATACAGGTGGGTGGAGCAGGGGAGGCTCCACCAGCACCAATGTGGCTCAATGGTGTGTGGTATGTAGTAAACATTTAATACATGATGGTGATGATGATGATGATGATGATGAAGCACAGTTGGGAGAAAGACAGGGGTGTTCTTCAGTATTGAGTCTTAAATAATTTATATGAAAATTGATTGAGCTAAGGAAGTGCTACTCTGCTGGTGGCTGGCTGTTTCAGCTCCACATCTGCCGTTTTATGAGTGTGAGTGGGTCCAGGGCTCAGGACAGGGGTCCCAGAAAGGGATTTCTGTGGGATTGCTGCTTAGTGCTTGTCTCAATTCTGTCCCAGGGGTTGCCAGTGTTACCGTTTGGTGATGTTCTGGACTCTCCAAAGTAAAACAAATGAACAACAACAACAACAATCACAGGCGAGATACAGAGCTCCTCTGAAAAACACAGAAGTGATAAGAGGTTTATCAAAGGTCTCACAGAAGCATGAGTTCAGACAGAAAGTGAATTTAGTAATATCCAGAATATATTTATGGAGCACTGAGTCTATGTCAGTCCCTGTGCTGGGCTGTAGAGTTATGGAGACAATAAAATAAGGTTGTTGTCCTCAAGGAACTCATCTTCTCTTAGGGGAGATGAGCACGTAAACAAACAGTTACAGCTGGGAGGCTGTGATTGAGCTCTGAGCAGGTACATGTTGGGCACGGAGTAGGTTTGGTTTATTTGGCTTCCTGGTGGTGGTGTTTGGAGGAGGGGGACATTGAGGTGGCTGCACCCCTGTAACCTTCAGGCACTCCTCCCTTTCTGATAGTTTTAGTTTCAGGAAAGGGAATTCGAGTTAGAAATTAAAAAAGTAAAATGTATCTGACACATTAAGGCTTTTCAGAATTCTTGACACTTCAAGAAACTCCTGGCCTCAATATCTAGACTGGGGCAAGTCTTTTCAACTTACAGCTTGACTCAATGTATTTGGAAAATGCGACAACAGCCAACCCAGTTTCTGTGGTTAATGAAGGAATCAGCCTCTTAGAACCGGGATCCTGTTTGAGGGAATCACCAGCCTTCTTATGTTGCACGCTCATCTCACAGAGAAAGCAGCCAACTCTCAGCGTTACAGGAAAGGGGCATCTCAGAGGTCCAGCTCAGCTTTGAGTATTTTACTCAAAATTCAGTAATTGATTTCACAAACATTTTTTGAAGTTTTACTATTGTCTAAGTATAGTGTTGGGTGGCCAGGAGATAATTCTTATCTGGGAGGGGCTCTTATAGCATGACCCTAAGCTCAACAGTTTGATTCTTGCCTGCCTCATGTTTCACCTGAATTAAGGCTTCTTTACTCCAGGAATTAAAAAAAAAAAAAAAAAAAAAAAAGGGTTGAGTCTTAGGAGTACATATAAACTGGAAGCTGTATTTTTCTTACGTGGCAACCAATCAACATATCCTATTGAATTGGGGATCCTGGCAACCTCGGGTTATAAATTAATGAGGAAATGCCCTCTTTTTAATTTAGAGTCTTGAACAGGTTTACTTTTTTTCTTTTTCTTTTTTTGGTTTTGTCCTACCTACTGAAGATTCTGTTTTGGGAAAGCATTCTTTATACATAATCGTTTTCCCCAAGGAAATCTGTGGATTTGTGACACAGCTAAAATGTAGTTACTCTAGTTTGTGCCTGTAAGAGCTAATATTACTTAAGCTAAAGTTCTGAGGGTTACAGTTTGACATGACCATAGTTCTGAGAAGAGCTGTACTGCTAATACGCTGCTTTTATTGAAGGCTATCCTTATGTTGACTTTACATTTTGTTAAATTGTGTAGGTAATAATGCCAGTGGTTGTCTGTGGCTTCAAGAATGAAGTTTTTTTTCATGTAAAAAATATTGTACATTACTATATTATAATTAATGAAAGGAGGTCGCTATGGATACAGCACCACTTTGAAATGAGAATCTTATTCATCCTGTGTTTTTCAGACATGTGTGAGAGACACTGATGTAGGCTACGATGGTGGTTAATACACAGAGGAAAGATAGTGAGGCCTCTTGAAATAACTCTGCAGCTTCCTTGAAACCCTTGGGCTTCAGGCTGAGAGCTGCAGCACCATAGCCACACTGATTCCCAGCTTTGTTTTATTTTTGGAGCTTTTATTTTAAAAGATTTTATTTATTTATTCATGAGAGACACAGAGAGAGGCAGAAACACAGGCAGAGGGGGGAGAAGGAGGCTCCATGCAGGGGCCCGATGTGGGACTCGATCCCAGAACTCTGGGATCATGCCCTGAGCTGAAGGCAGACGCTCAACTGCTGAGCCACCCAGGCATCCCTCTTTTTGAGCTTTTTAACAAACAACAGGAAATGCTACTAAGAGCTGCAAATTCTGTGCCAAGGAAAGCATGCTTAGCCATTAGAGGAAATAAAAAAAAATCCTATAAAGGAAGAAATGCAACATGACCATTTTGATATAAGCGAAGCAGTAACTATTTAATGGCCAGTAAATTTAATTGTGGAGAGTTTTTTCTTTAATAGCAGTAAATGTGATTATACTTTCGTTCTGTGTTTCCGTGGCCAGCTGTGAAAAGCCATTTGTCACTGCCTCGCTGTCTGGGTCACCTGTTTGACTCTTGCTGTCAGAGGCACTGCTAACCAGCCCGCATGCTTGACTGACCCCAGTGAAGTTCTTATAGGTTACCTTCTCAATAATTTCTGAAGAAGACAAAACATGAAGCTTATTCAAGCTTTGAGTGCTGCGGGTTTACTATTTTAGAAGGTAGATACCTGGCTTAATGTAGTCTCAAATAATATGAAGTCTTACCTGACTATGTAGCTGTTTTGTTTTGTTTTTTTGTTTATTTTTTATTCTTTTTTTTTGGTTTGTTTTTTGTTTTTTTTTTTTTAATCATGCTGGAGTGTGGGTGACCTCAAGGCAGCAGAATTGGCTAAGTATTAGTTCCTATTCCCATGCTTAAGATCCCAGAGTGAGAATTTTTTCTTAGTTGAGAGATTAGGTTTTGTTTCATCCTGGGTTATGTATGGTGGGTACCTATTCACTTCTCTTAGTCTGAAGGAGTTTGCTGGGGTCTTTGCTGAGAACTGAGTTTCCTTGGGGAAGGGGGCTTGCTTCCAGTGAATATTGAGAAGTACAGAGGGGAAAGGATGCCAAAGACCAGGGAGCCAGAAAGCAAGGGGTAGACATAGCTAGTAACTACCAGGCATGTGACATTTCTATGTATATTGCTTTACTACTGCCAGAACCACTTAGGTGTATCTCTAGACATAATGGATCTTTCTTCTTTTTTTTGGAGGAAGCAACAGGAATGTGATAATTACAGACTTAAGATGGAGTACTACCTCTGCCACTTGATACACGTGTGGGAACTAATGTTATTTTATGGGAGCATCAGTATTTGAGAAGGGATATGGCCATCACTTTCTGAGAATGATACTTCTAAGTGTAGCAAGGTAGAATTTTCTGTTGTCCTCCTCCCCCCCTCCCCTCTTTTTATTCTTCTTTATCCCTGGAAGACAAAAGCCTTTTTAGTTGGGAGATTATGTTATTAGAAGCATTCACTCTAAGCAAGATAAGATTTTACTGCTTTGAAGATGTTTTACTTTGAAGATTTCCTAAGAGCTGAGCTTGCCAGGGCATGGAGTATGGTAATTAAAGGAGTGGATTTTTATGTCAGATTACCTGAGTTTGGATCCTGGCTTTATCACCTTCTAGTCGTGAGGCTTTGGGTCAGTGAGTGTGTCTGGACCTCACTTACTGTAAAATGGAGATAGTAGCATGTCTGTGTCCTTGATTGAGCCTGTGGCCCTCTGAAGCTGGAGCCTGGGAAGACAGTTGACAGGTAGAAAAGATGAGAGAAAGACGAAAGAGGGAGGGCCTCTAGATGGCCAACGTGGCTGACACAATGGGAATATGAAGAAATGTATATACTATCTTCTGGAGTCTGTGTGACCACGACTGGGCATCTGTTTGGAGGTAATCTGGGTTAATATGTACAGTGCTGGTTGAGTGCGAGTGGAGAGAGAGCCTGTCTCCTACCATTACTCTGTAGTGATGTGTTTTTGAAGTTCTTTGAGCACAGAAATACCCTTCCATGTGTCTATACTGTCCATTCTCTCTCCCAAGCACATTTTTCCATGAACTCTGTAAACTAACTTTTCTTTTTTCCCCCTCCTTCACATCTTGCTCAAATGTCCCTAGTCTCTTTCAGAGCACTTCCTCTGAATAATTGTGTTAGGGTAAAAACTAAGTGAGTTGATGTAATAATGAAATTTCAAAATAGAGTATTCTCTCCCAGGTAGCAGTCCAGGTCTGTGGGGCTTGTTGGCTCTCTGAGGTCACACAGGAACCTGGCTACCTTCCTTCTTTCTCTGCCATCTCAAGGGCACCATCCTTGCCTGCTTTCTAAGCAACTGAGATAGAAGTTGCACATGTCACTTGCATTCCCATCTCACTGGCAAGATCTGAATCATGTAACCACACCCATCTGCAAGGGAGGCTGGGAGATAAAATCTCCAGCCAGGTAGCCTCTAGTGTCCCTCTCCCACAGCAAAGAACATTCTTACACTGCCAGAAGCAGGAACTTTATCTGGAACCTTATTTCCCCATTGTCCCAGGAATTCTGCTTTATTGGGCTTCTATATTATCTGGATTCATGTTCTATTTTAATAATGACAGCAATGTTTTGGGTTCAGCCTTTCAAGAATACTCATTGACACACCAAAGCTCCAACTCAACTTACTTGCATATCTTCAAATTGGAAATCTGGTCGGCTCTTACAAAATCCAGGAAGCCACTCATGTGTCTTTGTCTTCTAGATTCCTGGCTCCTTAGTTAATCGTATCTATAACTCAGGAGTGCAATTCTACTGCCTATATGCTAACTGCTCTGCTTGCCCTCCTGCACCCACACATAGAAGAGAATGCACAGTTTTTTTTTTTCTTAAGCTGCTGTTTCCAGCAGCCTTTACAAACTGATCTGAGTTGGCTATTTGCCATCTGCCTCTAGCAACATTAGCTTTTGGTGACTTCCCACCAACAGTATGTCTTTTTGGACAGGAAGATGTTCTGTTCATTTGGAAGGATTCCAACATCAGGAGTCCTAAGCCTATCTTCATTTTTTCAGTGTTTGAAGTCAGTTTCAGTTACCCTAAAAACTCACACTCAAACATATTACAAATAATTCCATTAATTCTGGCTCAGCACCTATATATTACCTGGCATAGAATAGGAATGAAATCAATATTTGTTAGAAGAATGAATATATGAATAAACTTTATAGACCTATTCTTTTCAGTAATTTTTTTGAGAAGCGTTATCCATATTTTACAATTTCATTGGCCACAGCAATAAGAGAGCTAAATAGCAGTCACTTGTATAATAAACTAGCCTGGAAAAAAATCACTAAGCAACATTCAAGGCTATTTGGAACCACTGGCCTTGCCTTCTAAGCAGCAAGGTAAACAGTTTTCTTCACAGTGGGACACTGTACTTTCTCTGTTTCTCAGCTTCTCTAATTCATTAAAACTAAAATTAAAAAAAAAAGTAAATATCTCCCAAGAGCATCCTAAGGTTCTTGATATTTTGTGTGTTTCTTTGTCCAGAGTACCAGTTAATTTCATATCATGATTTGACTGTTCCTTCAAATATAGGGACTTTTGTTAGATTTTGAATGGAATATTTTGTCTGTTTTTGTATGGAAACAATTAGCCCACTTGTGTCTGGTTTTGAAATAAAACTAGAAGCAATGTATGCAAATATAAAGGCTATATGACTCTCAGATTCAGAAAGAAATTACTGAACACCTGTTAGGGGGTCACACACAAGTTACACATTGTCAGATACTCTCATATACGCTTTCTGGTCTAATTATGTCAACAACAACCTCAGTGTCTCTCCTCTTCTATAAATTATTCAATTTTTGGATAACTTCTGCCGAATTTACCTTTTTATTTGGTGCAGCATGAATCTGTTTAAAAATGGACATACTTATAATTTTAGCAATTGCTTAATGCTTGCTCTAGAATTGTCTGGTTCTATTCCATGAAAAGCTTGTTGAAAACAGGAGTTGTTTCCTCCATCATTTATTGCTTAGGGCCTGACACAGGGCATTGACTCAAAATGTGTCTGCTAAAACAATGAATGAATGAGTGACACAAAAAACCCACAACCAGTCACATCTTATACTTCATGGTTTCTTTTTATTCTACCAAATTTGAAGGAGTACCATGTGCTCTCTTATGCCATCTGTTAGGACTTTACCCTACTAAAAAAAGTTTGACAGTGCAGAAAAGAGCTAACAGCAGGACAACCACATAAGCTAACAACTTAGCCTTGCATAGTTGCTTGGGTGCTGCTAGAAAATGTAAGACTCCTGGATGAGAGACAAAGTGCTCTTATTCACTATAAAATCAGTACAAGAGTATCAGCATAGCTGAACTGGTTTCACAATCCCTAAATTCCACATGTAACAAAGGCTCCTGAAGGTGGACCCTTCAGGCTCAGTGGAGTGCACCACAAAAAAGAAGCACTGAGATGAGGGAACCTGCTACTTTTATAGCAAACAGCAAGCATGTCCTCAGACCAGAGGAAGAGCACATCACAGCATAGGTCCACATAGTGCATTCTTCACTTTTCAGAATTGCCAACTTCACAAAAAATCCTGAAAAGTAACACAATGGCACTTTCACAGAGTGAAAGAAGGATCATGCCTCTGTAACTTTGGCCCATGCAGCAAGACATGTAGGGAGTGCAAGATGTCCATGGCAGATTGAATCCAACACCAAGAAGCAGGGAGATTATTTCATGTGACACAGTTACTTTGCAGAGAAGACTGAAGCTGAAAGCTGAAATGACTTGTTCAAGGTTATATCTGTGATGTTTCCAGGATAGAAACCCATTTCTTTAGATGTAAACACTTGCCACGACCCGATCCTTGCCCTTTGATTGAGTTGATCCTTGAATAACACGGGTTTGAACTGCATGGATCCACCTGTAGTTGGATTTTCTTTTTAAAAAAGATTTTATTTATTTATTCATGAGAGACACACACAGAGAGGCAGAGACATAGGCAGAGGAAGGAGCAGGCCCCCCATGGAGATCCCGAAGTGGGACTCGATCCCAGGACCCCAGGATAACACCCTGAGCCAAAGGCAGACACTCAACTACTGAGCCACCCGGACATCACCAGATTTTTTTTTAAGATTCATTTATTAATTTGAGAGACAGAGACAGAGAACATATGCATGCATGTGCCAGGAGAGGGAAAGAATCTTTAAATAGACTCCCTGTTGAGAGTGGTGCCTGATGCAGGGTTTAGTTTCCTAAACCCTGAGATCATGTCCTGTGCCGAAACCAAGAGTCAGACACTTAACTGACTGAGCCACCCAGGTGTCCCTATACATAGATTAAAAAAAAATACAGTACAGTATCGTAAATGTATTTCTTCTTAAGATTTTCTTAACCTTTTTTCTCTAGCTTAGTTTATTTCATATTTATATGAAATATGTGTTAACTGTTTATGTTATCAGTAAGGCTTGTGGTCAAGTAGGCTATTAGTACTTTTGAGTCAAAAGTTATACATGGCTTTTCAACTGCATGGAGGGTTGGCGCCCCTAACCCCCATATTGTTCAAGAATCAACTGTGTTAATTTTATTATTTAGATTCCTTATAGCTGTACCACAATTTTCAACTGCTGAACAAGATTTCCTTACTTGTTTCTTTGTATGATATCCATAAAAGCTTGTGTAAGCCCCCCTGGTGCAATACATCACAAAGCATGTTGTGTTGGTCACTGGGGCAGCAAAAAAAAGGCCTATGGAAAATCATTTAGTCCTTAAATATGTAAGTAAACAATACATATACTCTCCTATAGCCAGAGATTCACAGTATAGGGAGAATAAAGTTTAAGAGCACAGGTTCTGAAGTCAGAGAGCTATGGGTTCAAGATCTGCTCAATGGATGTGTGACCCTGAACACCGAGTTGCAATTTTATAAGCCTTAGTTTCATCCCCAGAAAAATGTAGATGATAATATCTATTTTACAAATTTGATGAAAAGATTAAATGCGGTAACATATTTGACATGCTTGGCACATTGTCTGCATTGTCTGATAGAACTTAATATGGTTCGATAGGTAGCCATAATTCATGCAAAATATAAGCTCTGAGAAATCCTGCATTAGAGAAACCCACCAAACAGTAAATCAGTTTCTCAAATGTTTAGATCACAGAACAGTAAATTTAATTATCGCGTTATTCATTTAACATTGCATATGTCTGTTAATCTGAAAGACTCATTTAAGGAAAATTTACTGGAGAAGCAGAAGGGCTCCGCCTCATTTAGAGGTGGTTAGAACAAGCAATTTCAAACTCTATTATCAACTGTACAAACTCTATATAGAGCTAAATTTCATGAATAGCTCCCCTAATATCCCTGCATTGCTCTATAAACAAGAAAGTTTGGCTTCAGTGATGTTCTTTAACTTGGGTCAGGTTTCTTGGCAGTTTCTGAGATGTGTTAAAACAGCACTGCTTATTGATTTAAGTGTATTCCACCAAAGACATTGATTGCATTCCGCCACCACAGGGGAAATCCTTCTGACAGCAGGTTCACTGAATCTTTATTCTGAGGGCATGCGGTTGATAATATGAACAAACATATCACTCCAGAATGTTAAATAGTCTTCCTAGATGCAGGTAAACATAGGTGGAACTCAGCAGTCAGGCATATCTGCCTTCCATGAGAAAAGAGCTCTCCGGCCTTAGGTTGGTCCAGATTCCTGCATGGAATTGAATAAATATTGTGGGTCCTGAGCTCTCCAGCTTTTTGGCAAAACCTTTCTGTTTAGAAATCTTTTAGTGGAAAGGTCAAACACACAAGAAAGCTTTTGTCAGTACTTCTGAGACCCTGCCCTTTACTGCCGGGATGTACTAGCTTAGAAGAGCTAATTACACATCCTTCTTCCCAACTCTGTGTTCAAGGATGTCTTGTTGAAGGCTTGAAATAGGCCTTCGTGGAGTTTTTACACCACAGGACTCAGCAAATGCTGTAAATCAGAGCTCCTGCCACCCCCAGAGCCAATTTATCAGCACACTGCCACCTTAACTCCCTCAAATGTGTTTGGGTGCTTTCATAATACTTTTACCACCATATCACACTGGCATCACATTAGTTGTTTGTCTCGCCTACTAGTCTCAAGGGCAAAAACTGTATTTTAATTTCCCCCATATGTTTAGCACATTGGTAGGCATCAGTAGAAGTGCTTGAATCTATAAACAAATTAATGATTCTGTGAACCAGTTACTTATATGTTTGAGTTTGCTATGAGAAATGGAAAGAATTGCATAGATTCATGCTGTATGTTGTTAAACAAACTGATCAGCTCAGTTATAGTATTTATTCTTGGATTACATTACAGTGTCCAGAGCTACTCCAAGGACAATTAATGTGTATCTTTATATCCAGAGCAGGACTCACTTGCTTGCTATGGCATCACCTTGTGTGGCCATTTGGTGGAAGGAAGTTAGAACTAAGTCTAATTGCTTTTCTAGGCTACTAAACATTCCCCTTCCCTCAGGATCTGGACAGAAATGCTTCCTCCTCAGAAGGAAATTGAGGTTATAGCTTTTGACAGAATCACAAATTGTTCATTAAGGTAATATCCTATGTCTGTACAGTTTCAATCAGGATGACTTGTTGAGGACTTTGTCATCAAGAATCACTGTTCTTAAAGTTGAAAGAGGGTGCTGTTGACATTTACTGACTAGGAACTGGCATTTTAAAGTTAGAACTGAGGAACAGCTGGGTGGCTCAGTGGTTGAGCATCTGCCTTTGGCTCAGGGCGTGACCTCTGGGTCCTGGGATCAAATCTTGCATCGGGCTCCCTACAGGAAGCCTGCTTCTCCCTCTGCCTATGTCTCTGCCTCTCTCTCTCTCTGTATCTGTCATGAATGAATGAATGAATGAATGAATAAATAAATAAATAAATAAATAAATAAAGTCAGAACTGAACACAGAAACCATTGCTTTACACATAATAATATTCTATTATTGATTTAAAAAATGAAGGCCCAGAGAAAGAAAATGACTTATTCAATTGTAACAAGAGGATAGATGAGTGACTTTATGACTTTATGGTTCATGATCCTTTACATGTCAAGGCCAGTGGTTTTGGCTTTCTGTGATTGGTATTCAGAAAAAGCTCAATTAATTTTTTTTTTAATTTTTTATTTATGATAGTCACAGAGAGAGAGAGAGAGAGGCAGAGACACAGGCGGAGGGAGAAGCAGGCTCCATGCACCGGGAGCCTGATGTGGGATTCGATCCCGGGTCTCCAGGATCGCGCCCTGGGCCAAAGGCAGGCGCCAAACTGCTGCGCCACCCAGGGATCCCTAATTTTGATAACTTATTCTGGTATCAGTGAAAAAGTTTTATTTTAAGTAATAAAAAGCAATCTTTTCTTCTATCCTTACTATGGTGCCAGGCCTATGCTAAGTGGTTTACACATATTATTCAAAAAGCACAAAACTATAAGGAGGAATAATTACCCTATTTTACCAATGAGAAAATGGAGACGCAGAGTAATTGAATTGAATGTCCATGATCACATGGTTACTGAAAGGCAGACTGGTGCTTACATCCAAGTATGTCTCCCATCAAAGGCAAAGCTGTTAGCCAATATAGTATATGGCCTTCCATTTCACCACAGGTCAAAGAATGGCAAATTACATCTATGTATGTACATATACATGTATGTATACCTGTATATGTATAATATGTGCATATATCTTATTACATGTATCTTCATATTTGAAAAAGGTGACGTTCAAGATCAAATATCAGTAACATTTGAAAGGGGTTCTTTTGGAAGCTATCATTTTCTTCCAATCTAGAATTTCCCTTCTTTTGATGTGTTGAATATCCTGAGAGTGTACATAGCATGTATTTGGAGGAGACATAGGCAATAAGAGAAGCTATAATGTCACTAGGATTAAAGTTGAACTAAAGCTGATGTTCTAGATCTTTCTCTGTGTGAACTTTGGCTTTGTTACAGGAGATATAAACCAATTTAGTGTGCAGAGTGAGAACAGGGCTTTATAGAGTCAGACCTAAGTTCAAATCTTAGCTTTGATCTTTATTTCCTGTGTGACCTTAAGCAAATTATTTAACTTCTCTGATTCACTGTTTCTTCATTTACAACATGGCAACAGTAGTATCTACTTCACAGTCCCAGGTACAGACAAGATGGGATACTTTATATGAAATCCAAATAAGTTTGTGTTAATTTAAACAGAAGTTCTATGATAACACACAATTTAAATATATTACAAACTTACCTAAGCCTCACCTCTTAAAAAACCACATTTAACTTTTAGGGTGGTGGTGAAGTATATTCTTAGAACACATGAAGATAACTTTAAAATTTTCTCTTTTCATTGCTGATACCCTCAAAACTTTCTACCTAAGAAATAGCTGTTCTCCAAAATTTTACTGATTTCTTACTCCCTTAATATCAAGGAATAATCTCTCCATGACCAGCCCACAATGTTGGTAATTCCCCTCTTTCCACAATGTTTTTTTTTTTTTCTCTCTCTCCTGAGAGACTCTTGTCAGGAAGAAGCTTCTTTTTTAGTAGAAGAATTCTTTGTTACTCTTCTTTCTTCCCCACCTCCATGTATTTGTCCAGATCCTTCTCATAACAAAGCTGATGATTTGTATCAGCCTAAAAAAGCAAAAGAGCAGAGTCAGGAAGAGCATAGACTCCGGAACTACTTAATTCAAAATTTCTCAACTTAATTTCTAGCTCTGTCAGTTATGAGCTATGCCTATTTCCTACTCTGTAAAATGATAATAGTAGTACCTACCTTATAGGTGATAGTAAATATTCATTTACGCAAAGTGGTTGAGACCCATGCTCGGTGTTAAGACTTTTCTAATATCATGGCGCAATGTGGAATGTAGAGAGACTAGATGTGATATGTTTCTTACATATAAATTGCCAAGGAGACAGAGATTGGTCTTTTGTTCTGATTCTCTCCCACAGGCATAGTGTTTCAGCTGTCTGTCCAACAATGTGGCAGTCTTAGATCCTTTCCTCCTTCACCCCAGTAAGTTGTTTTACCTCTGGAATGAATCCTGAGGCCATTAGTAGTAACTCTCTGTTCTATGAAGAGAATACAGGAAAATGCTCAGACCACTTCAAACCAGATATTGCCAAGCTCTGCAATCATATCATAAGAATAATAGAAATGTATGTAATATATGTATGTAATATATGTATATAATATATATATGTATGTATATATATGTATATATATGTATGTAATATATATGTAATATATGTATGTAATATGTAATATATGTATATAATAGAAATGTATGTAATAATAGAAATGTAGCTCTCTGAAAAGTTACTCAACTCATTCATTCATTCATTCATTCAACATAAATTTATTGAGTACCTCCCATGAGTCAGGCACTAAAGTTTCCCCATTATATACAAGCAGAGGACAATTTCTAAGATCCATTTATGTTCTTGAAGACTACTATATGGATGGTAAATCTAGAGTGCCAATGTGTCCTGGCGAGCTTTGACACTCTGGATTTCTGCCTGCTTTCCTCCCTAAAAAGTGTCTGGGATGTCCGGGATTGGATAGTAAATTATATAGCTGCCTTAGTGTAGTTGTAAAATGTGTAGGCTATGGAACTATATTGCCAAGTTAATATCCTGGCTCTGACATTTCCTATCAGTGCAAACTCTGTTCCTTTGTTGTAACATCTCTAAAATGGGTTGGTGTTAAATCTATACTCATGGTTGTATAAGGATTAACTTATTAATATCCATAAAATACCTAAAAGAGTATCTGGACTACCATAGATATCTTAATAAATATAAACTATCATTATTGTCTATTTTTCTATTTTCTCTTACTTGAGTAGTTTTTGGAATAAGCACTTAGAAACTTCTTATTATGTATTCTGCTGAGTTGACATTTGGTAATAGGAATGTCAGGGTTGATCAGAGGCCCCCAAGTTATAATGTAGGAAGATGTCAATTAACATATGCCATCATCACTTCATTGCATGCGATGTGTTAGCTTTGGTTTTTATGTTTTTCTCCTACCAACCTCTGAGGAACACGCATCATTGTTTGTAGATGAAGAGTGGGGCTCAGGGAAGTTAAAAATTCATCTAGTGTAATTCAATGCAATCCCTATCAAAATAGCAACATTAGTTTTCACAGAGCCAAAACAATCCTAAAATGTGATTGGAGCCACAAAAGATCTTGAATAACCAAAGCAATTTTGAAGAAAAAAAGCAAAGCTGGAGGCATCAAAATTCTGGACTTCAAGGTATATTATAAAACTGTAGTGATCAAAACAGCATGGTGCTGGCACAAAAATAGACACATAGATCAAGGGAAGAGAATAGAAAACCTGAAAATAAACCCATAATTATATGGTCAATTAATATTTGACAAAGCAGGAGAGAATATCCAATGGGAAAAAAAGACCTGAGACCAGGGAAACAAAAGCAAAAACAATTATTAGGATTACATAAAAATAAAAAGTTTCTGCATAGTGAAGGAAACTAAAAGACAATCTGCTGAATGGGAGAAGGTATTTGCAAATAACATATCTCATAAAGGGTTAGTATCCAAAATAGATAAAGAATTGATACAACTGAACTGAACACCTAAAAAAACAAATAATCCAATTAAAAAATGAGCAGAAGATATGGACAGACATTTCTCCAAAGATGACATCCAGGTGGCCAACAGTCACATGAAAAGATGCTCAACATCACTCATCATCAGGGAAATGCAAATCAAAACTACAATAAGATGTCATCTCACACTTGTCAAAATGGCTAAAATCAACAGCACAAGAAACAACAGTTGGGAAGGATGTGGAGAAAAAGGAACTCTTGTGCACTGTTGGTGGGAATGCAAACTGGGGCAGCCACTCTGGAAAACAGCATAGAGGTTCCTCAGAAAGTTAAAAATAGAACTACTCTCAGATTCAGCAATTGCAGTACTGGGTATTTACCAGAAAATACAAAAACACTAATTCAAAAAGCTACATGCACCCTGACGTTATAGCAGCATTATTTACAATAGCCAAGATATGGAAGCAGTCCAGGTGTCCATTGATTGATGAATGGATAAAAAAATCTGTGTGTGTGTGTGTGTGTGTGTGTGTGTGTGTATGCACAATAGAATAGAGCTCAGCCATAAAATAAGGAAATCTTGCCATTTGCAATGACACGATGGAGGTAAAGAGTACATTGCTAAGTGAAGTAAGTCAGAGAAAGACAAATACCATATGATGTCAGTCATATCAAGGATTTAAGAAAACAAATGAGCAAAGAGGAAAAAAGAGAGACAAAACAAGAAATGGACTCTTGACTATAGAGCACAAACTGACGGTTACTAGAGAGGAGGTGGGCGGGGGTGGGTGGGTGAAATTGGTGATGGGCATGAAGGTGAGCACTGTGATGCACACCAGTTGATTAAAATAAAAACAAACAAACAAAAATCATCCAGTGTAGCAAAGCAGAGTGAAGACTGGATCCAGGATCCAAACCATCACATTCCATGCCCTTTGGAAGCCAACTTGAGAGGCCAGACTGTGCTTAGTTCTTCTTAGGAGCCAGCCAGTTATTCATTTGACTTAACTTACCCCCATTGACATAATGAGATGAGCACTGGGTGTTATATGCTGCCAAATTGAATTTAAAAAAGAATAAAGGAGAAAAAAAAAAACCTTACTTCCATTCAAACATATTTATACCTTCAATCTATATCGTTAACTGGGGCAAGAGGAGAGAAATACATTCTTTACATCTGCCATCCACCACGCACAGTGGGAACAGGCCTATTTAATTGGCCCTAAACTTTTCCCTCCTATTCTAAGGGGTTTTCTTGTTCTTTCCTGTCAGAAATTGGTGAACCAGTCGGGATTTTGCTTTTACAAGGTGGTCATGATGTTTGAGTTTCCGGAGCATGTCCTCTCTCCACCTTCCCTTTTCTCTACTGGAGAGCCATAACCTTTTCCTTCTGTGCTCATATGTCAGTCCCAGCCTCTCTACCCCAAACATGTCCATGTTGAAAGTATAAAGGTTGTAGTGTATAAAGTACAAGACTGAATAGAAGCACTTTATGCTTTGTATTTGAAAGGTTATGTACATGAGAGTATGAAAAGGTTACACTGTATATACTCCAGCTGAGACTCACAAAAGCGCCCTTCTTTTGCCCTGACTCTTTAAACTATAGCTTTCACAAATAAAGCTGTTATTTTCTTTGGAGTCAAGCAGATCTGGGGTGAAATCTTGGCTCCACCATTTCCTTACTATGTGTCCTTCTGCAAGTCATTCCACACCTTGGGCCCTGGTTTCCCCATCTGGACCCCCACCCAAGGGGCACCTCTGTCTTGTACTTGTGAAGCATAGTTTAAATCCACTTTATAGCCATGCTCTCATTGGTACCTCTTAGCAGCCTACAGCCATTGGGCAGCTTGGAGCAGAGCTGGAACACCAACTCAGAGCTTCTGCTTCCATGTCTAGAAGCAGCTGGTCCAAAGAATATGGGTTTTACAACAAGGCTAATCTCTGTTTGGAAGTCACTTCTAGCATTTTTAGCTCTTTGCAGTTCCTCCAAGACTCAGTTCTTTACTGTAAAATCCCCATGCAAATATTCACACTTGGGAGTTGTGGGAAACCAAAAAACGGCCCCTCAAAGATGCCTACATGTTAGTTCTCAGAACCTATGAATGTGTTACCTTTTCTCGCAGGTGTGATTGAGTTAAGGATCTTGAGTTGGGAATATCATCCTAGATTATTCTGTTAGGCCTAATGAAATCACAGGAGTCCTTGTAATAGAGTGGTAGGAGGGTCAGGGTCAGGGAAGGAGACAGGACCATGGAAGCAGAGGTTGGAGGGAGGCAAGGAGAGAGGCTTGAGCCAAGGAATGGAGGTACCCCTGGAACCCAGAGAAGGAAAGGAAGTGCATCCTCCCATGGAGCCTCCTGAAGGAACACAGCTCTGCTGGCACCTTAACTTTAGAACCTCTGGTTTCCAGGACTGTAACATCATAAATCTGGATCTTTTTAAAGATTTTATTTATTTATTTATAAGAGATAGAGAGAGGCAGAGACACAGGCAGAGGGATAAGCAGACTCCCTGTGGGGACCCTGATGGGGGACTCGATCCCAGGACCCTGGGATCACACCCTGAGCCAAAGGCAGGTTCTCAACCACTGAGCCACCCAAGCATGCCAAATGTAGGCAATTTTTAAAGCGTCCGCATACAACAAGCTGGTCTGCAGTGCCTCCCCAGCAAAGAGAGGGCATTATTACTGTTATTCCCACTACACCACATTGCTTCTAAAACTGTCTGCAAAGGACTCATATGGAAGTGGTGACAGGCCCTGCCGCAGCTTTCTTCTCCCGATCACAAAATAGACTCAGCACCGTGGGCCCTCCTGACCCCAGGATCAGAAAGACCAGCCCTGCCCTTGCTCTGCGGGGGCCCAGCCAGGACGGAGAACACAGGGAAAGGGGCATGTCCTCAGGCTGGGCTGTTGAATCATACTTGCGTTCCTGCCCTGGCATCCTTCTGCCTTTGGAAACCACAAATTGCCCAGCCGAATCCTAGTGACAGAATGATGGAGCGGGGCTGGGGCCTGCAGCTGGGCTAAGTCAATAAAGGTGATAATGAACACTAAGCAGAATTTGAAGAATGACTGGAAAGATTGCTGCTGTTGAGATTTCTGGCAGCCATCTGCTGCAGAACCAGGCTGAGGTGGGTGGTTTCAAACGGTGGAGCTCTCTGAGACAAATGATGGTGGCAATGATGAGCATTTGTATTTGTGCCGCTTCCGTGAGCATTTTGACATATATTATTTAGTTTTATTTTTAGAAAAACCCTGTGAAGTAGGTGTCATTTCACAGATGAGAAAAAACAAACCAACACACCCAGAAGGGGCTTATCTCATGGCCTGCTCTCCTGGCCTAGTTGTGGCTTCAGAAACACAGTAATAAGGGAAGTAAGGACAAGCTTGGGTAACCTCTGTCAGCATGCTTGGCACAGGACTGGGAGGTCGGGGTGGAGGGTTTCCCCAGCACCTCACCGGGAGAGAGGCCTACGTGGCTTTGGCTCTACTCCTGAGAGCCCCTGGCCAGCAGAGCTGTACTCATTTGAAATTGTTCTACCTCATGAATATTAGAGACTGACATCCAACTCTACATCTTTAACCTCCTCTCGGTGCTGAGCTTGCTCTTGCTGGATCTATCCTAAAGTCCTCTGCACGGCGCAGCAGTGACTGCTCTAAACCGTACAGTTTACCATGCATGAGCTTGCCCCGGCAGCATTCTCAGCTTCTAGGACTGTGCTCTGCAGAGTGGGTACGTGATTATATATTTCTGGAATGGTTAGTTGGTCTGGAGGAAAAAGATTCCTGAGACACAGTTTTCTATTCATGACCCTTGTATGCTTATGGAGAAACATTTTCACATCAATTCACTGGTTGTTGTTGCTGTTGTTGTTAAGTCCTGATTTGTAAGTTTTATTTCATAGTTACATAAGAAACCTGAATTATTGATCAGCCTCATGATACAGCCACAATGTTAGCATGTAAGAAGGAAGTTCTAGCATCCAGGTGAGAAAACAGGCTTAGAAGGGTGAGTTGAAGGTCATACAGGGATTGTTGGTGTTCCACCAACAAGGGAATCATAATGGATATTTCTGACACAAAAAGCACTACAGTAGTTCATATACACATGTATTATTATATTTAACCCTCAACAAACCTATCAGACCTGGAAAGATTAAATATCTCCCTATAATACATCATTTGTGAGAGAAAGATAAAAAAAAGATACTCAGACTCAGGCCTGAGTGCAGAGCATATGCCTTAAAGAACCAGCATTCTTGACTTTTCCTTATACCTTGAATTACTTATAATGTGTCTTAATTTGCTCCTACATCTTCAGGAATCATTTTTTAATTTATATATTCTGTTGGCACAGACCTGTCTTTCTGGTTTTGTTAAAATAATTTCTAGCAGTAAAAGAGCTGATTTCTTCCCCCCCGGATAGTTGCCTATGTTATAGTCTAACACGTACATTCCTGAAGTATTTGAGGTAACAAACAAAAAGAATGATTTTTATAACACTCTACTGTCAGAGCTTTCCTACGCCCATTATTGTTATCTTGTATGCTCTACAAGATACTTTTCTATTGATTGTTCCGTTGGACCATGGTAACAACTCCCAGAAGCGGGTGGTGGTCTCTCTAGTGTCCAGATAATTACACTGAGGTCTATGGGGCTTCACTGCCTAAAGTCACAGTGCTAGGAATCTGTAGGACCAGCCATCCTAGAGTTCCATACTTCATCTTTCTCTGTAGGGCTTTTTTTTTTCCTGCTCTGACTCTTGATACAGATGAGCACAGTGGGAGGGGCAGGTACACGGACTAGGTATGTGGAACAGGGTGTAAGTTCCTGGAATATGCAGCTTGGTGCCTCCGTTCACCTTGCTGCTGATAGAGACATGTGGCACTAGTGCTCTTCCCAGGCCCATTAGGGAACACTGTAGCACCACACTGCAGTCCTCTGGGTAGGTGGGTGCATTAGTCAGCCTGGATTTCATAATGATATACCACAGACCTGGGTGGCTTAAACAAGAGAAATGCATTTTCTCAAAGCTTTGGAATCTGGAAGTCCAAGATCAAGGTGTTGTCAGGTGTGGTTTCTCCCGAGGCCTCTCCTTGGCTTGCTGATGGCTGCTTTCTCACTGTGTCCTCACCTGGCCTCTTCTCTGTGTGTGTATCCCTGGAGTCCCTTCTTATAAGGACACCAGTCCTATTGTATTAGGGCCCACCCTTATGACCTCATTTAACCTTAATGATCTCTATAAGATTATCTCTTCCAAATATGGTCACACTGCGGGGTTGAGCTTCAACATATTAATCTGGAGGCACAGTTTGTCCGTAACAGTGGGCATGACAGTCCATAATACATCGTTGAAATGAATTGTGTTCAGCGAGAGTGTCCTTCTTTCTCAATGCCTGTTTAAGCATATTCTACAGCTGCCAAACTTAAGGGCTTGGATGAGTTGTTTATGAAGCTGCATTGCCTCTCCTCCCCAAATATTGTGCTTAAAAGCATACTATTTACAAATTGAAATGAGAAAGCAAGAAGAAAGAAATGCTGCCATAAACCTTCAAGCCTTCAAGGAAAAAAAAAAAAGACTGGAGAAATGGAAATAAGTCAACTAATAATGCTCTCGGAGCTGGAAAAAAATCGATTGTTACCATATCATCTCTGACAGTGATCTAGTTGAGATCAATTCGGTTAAAGTTAATAACACCTGCATGAGTTCCACTGTAGCAGATTGTCAATTTTATTACCAGTCCCTTAAGCAATGGGTGCCAGCTTCCAAAATGAATATGAATGAATGCTGGGATTTCAACAATTACAAGAGGATTTGTTAAAAAAATAACTCTCTTGTTCTTTAAACTACCAGAGACAGCAGTCAGCTCCGCGAGTCAAATCACTCCAAGGAGACAGCTTATTAGAGTCCACACCGGCTGTATGGCTCTCTCCAGAGGCTTGCCATGCAGCACAAGGAGGGGACTGTCTGACTTTGATGAAGGACTCCAACGTTGTGACACTGTCTTCTTGTTATTTTATTTTTGGAGTCTACCAAGGACTTGTTCCAAGGGACAGAACCTCTGGAGCCTGTTTTGGCAGGTGTTTTGAGTTGTGCTCTGTACCCCAAGATTTGAGGCCAGTGTTCCACGTTGGCCTCTTGTACACATAGGTTTGGAAACTATGCCTCTGTCTATTGTGCTGCAAAACCTTAGGTTTATCACCTACCATAGACTGCTTCATTTCAAACTGTTTGGTGAGTTCTTAATTTTTTCATGTACATACATCTGAGTTCCCAAGATCTAAAAGTATGCTGCTTCCATTGCCTGCAATAGAGCTGTGTGGGGTACTGGTTAAGAAGGAAGATTCTGAGTTCTAAGATTGGAGAGAATTTGGAATTGTCAAGGCTGGAACAAAAGATTTTAATCTTTTAACTAGCATTCCAGAAGATTCTAAGGCATGCCAAAACTCAAGAACCACTATTTTCTATTGCTTCTCTAGGTCCTGTGACACCTGTAGTAGAGAGGAAAGGAAGGGACCTAAACCTTGTTCGTTTCTTACCATAGCACAGACTGCTAGCTAGTTGCTTAACAAAACTCACATATTCTTCTTCTGGCGGAACAACAGAACTGCATTTCCTAGCCTCCTTAGCTTGCATTAAGTTCCACCCAGTGAAATGTGGCCCAGGATTGCTAGATAAAATATAGGATGCTCAGTTAAATTTGAATTTTAGATAAATATTTTTTTAGAATAAATATGTACCAAATATGACATGGACATACTACTTATACTTAAAAAATACTGTTATTTATCTGGAATTCAAATGTAATTGGATAAAATACAGGATGTCTGTCCTGTTATTTGCTAAATCTGTCAATCCCAAATATGAGGGAAAGTGGAAGTCTCCGCTCCCAGGCACGGCCCATAGAGCCTCCTGTATGTGCCACCCATGTTCTTCCCATTTGAGCTACATGGATAAGATGCAACCCAGGGAGACTTTATTATTTCTTTTAAAGATTTTATTTATTCATGAGCAACACAGAGAGAGAGAAAGAGAGAGAGAGAGAGAGAGAGAGGCAGAGACACAGGCAGAAGGAGAAGCAGGCTCCATGCAGGGAGCCCGACGTGGGACTCGATCCCCGGGCTCCAGGATCATGCCCTGGGCTGCAGGTGGCACCAAACCCCTGAGCCACCGGGGCTGCCCAGGGAGACTTTAGAAGCCCCACATCAAAGATGGCAGGTCAAGTGTGGGTCCGAGTTCCTGAGCAACTGAGAGAGAACCACCTGATACCTCATTCAGCCTCTCTGTTCTGTGAGCAAGAAAAAAAACATCTACTGTATCTGAATTACCGTAAATGTTGGGTTCTGTTTCTTCAGCTGTTAGTCTAGCCTGGCTAATGCACTTACTATAAGACAGGAACCACACATGTGAAGTGGCAATAAATCCTCCCTACAATCCCCCCCTGCTGTCCTCTTTGGGTCAGCCAGGCTCAGAACTGTGAAACAATTCACCTTATCACCGATTTATTCTAAATATAATAATCATCAAGCTGGTTACTTTTAGAGATTGTGGTCATTTGTGAATTTGAATGATAAATACTTCTTATAATCTAAGTCTTCATATTTTAAAAGTGAAATTCACTTTTACTTGTTATTTTTATTTAAATCACTGATTTGGTGATGGTGGGGCATCCCAAAGGTTCAAAAGGGAAAACAGAAATATCAGTCTCACTATTACCTCCATTGCTCAACCAATCAATTCTCTTCCTAGGAAGCAATATCATTTCTGTTTTCATGGGTGTGCATGTACTTTTAATTGCAATCTATGCACAAACACATGTACACACTTCTGTTTTATCCCAAATGATAGCATAGTATTGTGGAAATAAAAACCATCCATGTAAGAAAAAAACTGAACTGCTTATTCAGAACTTCTTATAGCAAGAGAGTCAGCCCCCAACACTGTGTTTGGCAGAGACTCAAAGGTAGGCAGGAGGGTGGCTTCACTTCAATTACAGTGAAGGAAAGGGAAGGTTTTAGATGTGCCCTGATGGTAGAATGTTGGCCTGGGGAAGGTAGAGGTGGGCTAATTAGACGTAAGGGCTCCTAGTGATTAGTTGGGTCTGCTGTGGTTGGTCCTGCATTGGAAGTGGGGACAAAAGGTAGGGAAGCTGACAGTCATCACCAAGTCATGACCTTTCTGGGCAAGTTGCTTACAGAGGTTATGGTCTGGCTCTGGCTTCTTGGCCTAGCTACTGCAGGGGTAATAGGTCAGAATTTTATCGTTATGAAATTATTTGTCATAAAAGTTTTATTGTCTGGACATTGTATATTCTGTCTTTTGTTATGTAGACTTGGTGCACATTGATTTTTTTCTGTTTCTATTAGGCCACAGTAATATTGACTTTTGGGTATAAAGTTCTATGAATTTTAAGTCAAGTGTAGATTCATGTAACCATTATCTCAATCATGATATAGAACAGTTCTATCCTTCCCCAAACATTCCCTCTTGCTAGTATAAACAAGTCATGTCTGACTTTTCTATAGCAACTGCCTATTGAATCTGCTACGTCATACTATGTCAGGGTCAATTTCTTTCAACTCAATAAATATTGAACATAAATATTCCTACTTGACTACTATGGAGTTGTAATACACAGAAGAAGGATGTCACTAAATAGTACCAAATAGAGCATAAATATTAAAAATTGCGATTCCAGAGGGTTGGTTGTAGCTGGAGTTCTCATAGTCACCATGGAGGTGTTAGGAGGCCTGAATGGGTATAATCTGAAGGGGGTAAACTGACTCCAAATGTACATTTCATCAGATGAGCAATAAGCAGATCTGTACAATTCTGTTCATTTTGCAATTATATACAATTGTGTCCTGCTTTGTGCTAAATGATGGGACACGGGAATGAAGGTCACATTTTTACCTCTAGGATTTACATTAGTGACAAAGCCTGCCAACCAAACAAAATAAAACAAAACATGCTTAGTGCTGTGACAGATGCATGAAAATAGTGCAGCTAATCCAGAATATAGGGCAGAAGGTGTTAGGAAGGGATTCCCCCATAAGCTGAATCTTGAAGTATGTTAGAATTTAGTCACAGAGGAAAGTGGTATGCATACAAGGATATGCTAAGGTTAACAGATAAGAAAATGTCAAGTGCTTAGTGCAGATAATACTAGCATGAAAATAATAATAAAAGGAAACATTATTTGGGAGTTTACTAGGTGTCAGGCCCTGTGTTTAGTTTTGATTTAGATTGCCTCTTTTGAGTGTCATCTCAACTCTACTAGATAAGTAGTGTCTCTTTTTTAAAATTTAAATTCCAGTTAGTTAACATAGAGTGTTATATTAGCTTCAGGAATACAGTAGAGTGATTAACACTTCCACCTGGTGCTCATCACAGCAAGTGCACTCCTTAATCCCCATCATTGTTTTGTTTCCTAAATTCCACTTGTGAGTGATATCATATGGTATTTGTCTTTCTCTGACTGACTTATTTCACTTAACATTATACTCTCCATCCATGTCACTGCAAATGACAAGATTTCATTCTTTTTGATGGCTGAGTAATATTCATTGTGTGTGTGTCTGTGTGTATTACTTCTTCTTTAATCATCTATTGATGGACACTTGAGCTGTTTCCATAATTTATCTATTGTAGATAATGCTGCTATAAGCATCAGAGTGCATGTATCCCTTTGAATTAGTGTTTTGCATTCTTTGGGTAAATACCTAGTAGTACAATTGCTGGATCATAGAGTAGTTCTATTTTTAACTTTTTGAGGAAACTCCATGCTGTTTTCCAGAGTGGCTGTACCAGTTAGCATTCCCACCAACAGTGCACGAGATTCCTTTTTCTCCACATCCTTGTCAACACCTATTGTTTCTTTCTTTTTTAATTCTTATTTATTTATGATAGTCACACAGAGAGAAAGAGAGAGAGAGGCAGAGAGAGAAACAGGCTCCATGCACCAGGAGCCCGACGTGGGATTCGATCCCGGGTCTCCAAGATCACGCCCTGGGCCAAAGGCAGGCACTAAACCACTGCGCCACCCAGGGATCCCAACACCTATTGTTTCTTGTGCTGATTTTAGCCATTCTGACAGGTGTGAGGTGATAGCTCATTCTTGTTCTGATTTGCAAGATAGTCTTGCAATTTACAGGTAAGGAAACTGAGGTTTAGAGACACAAGGGAACCTGCCCATATTTATCCATGTATATTAACCAATGTGATCCAAGTAACATCCTAGGTGTAGATAAAGAGATAGTGTGCTGGCTAGTTTTATGTCAATTTAGCCAGGCTATGGTGGCCAGATGTTTGGTTAAAAATCATCTAGATGTTGCTGTGAAGGTGTTTTTAGATGTGACTCACATATAACTCAGTAGATTTTGAATAATTTAGATTACCTGCCATAATGTGGGTGGGTCTCATCCCATTTGTTGAAGCTTAGGAGGCCTTTTGTTGACTGTCTTCAGATTCCAGATATAATATCAACTCTTTCCTGGGTTATCTGTCTGCCTACAGATTTCACACTTGCCAGCTCCCACAATCACATGAGCCAATGCCTTGTAATCCCTTCTCTTTATCTTTTTTTTCTCTCTCACTATACACAAACACACACACCCCATGTATTCATATCCTATTGGTTCTTTTTCTCTGGAGATCTCTAATACAGGTATTATTACTTCATTTTATAGATGAAGAAACTGAAGTTTCAAGTCCTATAGCTAATAAAGGTTGGAGTTTATACTTTAAAATTATTTCTTTCTGATTTCATGTCTAGGACATGCCAATGATTTCTATGTGATACTCCCTCCTCCAATTGATTTTTGGAAGAGAAGGAAAGAGAGGATTTGTTAATAAAGGAACCTTAGTAGAGCAGGGGAAGAAATCATGAGGAGAGGGAAAGGAAGGCAGAAGTAGAGATTGCCAAAGTCATCTGCCAGGGTTTCCAGGGTGGCTGTAATTTGGCATGTCCATTCCCATAGAGCCACATCACATGGTGATCAGTAAGTCCTTTTTGACCCTATCAGACATACCCCCTTCTGGTTCACAAACATTCTCGTTATTCCCCAGCATGTCCCCTTGCCTATTTCCTGAATGATTAAATGCCATATTCAGCTTCACCTTTCTGACTTTATTCTGTTTTGTTCATTGCCTTCCCAGTCTTACCCAGGCCTCAAAACCCAACCTAAACTCTCATATGTCCCAGCCACACTGCCTTCTTTCAGTGGCTAAAGCATACTTTGCTCTTTCAGGCTTCCAAGGTTTCATGAATGTTCTTCCCTGGAAATCTCTGCAACTTCTCTCGCTTTGCTCAGCCAAACTGGCTTGAACATCCCTCCTTCTATAGGAAGCCTTTCCTGACCTTCAGTATTAATTGCGCCTGTTATACAGTTATAGTTGCCTTCCCACCCATCTTTCAATGTCCTCATGATCCTTTTCCCTTGGTAATAGGACACTTAAAATAACTTTCTATTACTCATCACTTTGAAATAACTTGTTTGATGTACACCTCGCCTACTATATTTTAAATAATGTGAGAATAGGCTGGTGTCTCTGCTTTCACTGTTGTATCTACAGTCACAGATTCTCTGCACCTGGAATAGAATTAAGAACTAGTAGTTGGTTGAATGACAGGAGACAGGAGAATGACAGGAGAATGCCCATTGATCTGACCACTTGCAGAACTCAGAACCATGTGTGCTCAGTGATGGAATATAAAAATAGCTGTCAATCATTACATGGTTACTATGTACTAGTCTTTTCTACATGCTCTCCATGTCCTAACTCCTTTAATTATTGCCATTCTAAACAGTGGGTAATATTGTTATCATCCCTATGTCACAGAGTAGGAAACTGAGGAACAGCGAAGTTGTGAAGCTTGCCTAAGTTTGTGTGAATGTTGAGTGGCAGAGTCAGGATTCCAAACCAGGCAGTCTATTCCAGATGGTAACCTTAGCCCTATGCTTGAGTACTTAGTTTTCTTGGGCTTCAGGAAGGAGAATAAGGAAATTACCTGCAGTCTAAATTTTCATTACTTTAGTTCATTTATTATTCATTTATTTATTATCAATGATTTATTCATTCAACAAATATATGCTGAATGCCAGGTTCGGTGTCATGCACTGGAAATACACTGGTAAACCAAGCCAAAGTGGTCCCTCCTCTCACTAGTAAGTTTGAGTATGATGAGTTCTCAAACTTGGCTCACATTAGAACCACCTGTGGTGCCTTAAAGGCCTTTCATTTATTAGCTGGTCTAGGGCCTGAGCCTCTACATTTTTTAAACTCTGCAATTGATTCTAACATGCAACCAGGGCTGAGAACCACCTCTGTAGTACTTGGTGCTGACCTAGTTTCATATCACAGTCACCTGGCAAAATTATTGGAATCCAGCTTTCTGCACTATCCCTTAAGAAGAAAGAGTTTACAGAGGGCTGTAGTAGTCTCAACCGTATTGCTTGAACTGCTCTTGAAGGGAGGATAGGTAAGAAGGAAATAGAGGCTTTCACTCATGCTATGCATCATGCACCATGCACATGCTTTATTATATAGTGTCTTGTTTGATAGTCCTTCTACTAAAAATCTGACTTAGGTATCAGTAGCATCTGTCTATGAGTGTGTTAGAAATGTGGCGTCTCGAGTTCCATTCCAGAATCTGCATCTCTAACAAGATATCCAAGTGATTTGCATGTATTTTGAGAATCTTGGTTCTCTGTTAGTCTGGGCCCCTCCCATTCACCCAATAAACTAGTCTAAAGTCCTTGAGTGCCTGGAGCATGATTTCCTAAAAGATTTTCAGGAATAGTTTAGGCACACATTGTTTTATTTCATCCACTCAACAACCCTGTGAAGTACATTATTATTGTACCCATTTTTCAGAAATGCAAATTGAGGCTTAGAGAAGTCAAACACTGCTTGTTACTTTAAGTCTAATGTTCTTTCTACTGTAAGACAAGGAGGTCTTCTATTCTTCACTGTCTTCCCCAACATCCAATACCATGATGGACCATAAGAACTCAAGTTCCCAAAATTCCTAAACATCTAGATTCTCTAATAAGTTGAAAGTAATCTTAGAAGAATGTGGCCAAGCTTTGTCACTTAAAGTTGAAGAAACTAGACCAGAAGCTTCAGGACCCATGTGTTCAAGGTCACAGAGCTAGTTAGTGAATGATATAATGAGATTAGTGTTCAGACTGTCTGCATCTGGTGCTCCTTCCTCTATACCTTGGCACCTGCCTTCTCATTATTCCTATTTCTGCTAATGCCTTGTTTTGCCTGTTACAAAGAAAGCTTCTTAGAAAAGCCTGATTTTCAAGCCCTCTAAGACAGAGCCAAATAAAACCTCTGGGTGGAAAACAATTTGAAAATGTACCTGGATGGGAAATTATCTTCAATAAACCATATGCAGAGTCATTGTTAATCCACAAATGCAGGAGGAGAGGGGCTTCCTTTATGTAAGTATGTGGAGTCGTTCGCTGAGTTCAGCCACCTGTGTTCTTGCGGCCTTCCAATTTCTCATCAGAGTATTTTCCAGCCTTGAATAAGTGGCAAATCTTTGGCCTCTTCCTAACATGTAGAAAACTGTGGTCCTGTTTTTTTCAGGGAACAGACAGTGCTGTCATTTTCATTCACCTTTGATTCTAACCTGCCATTAACATCACATATGCATCAATGGGGGCAATTTCCTAACATAACCGAAGCTTCTCTGTCTGCATGAAGCCAAGCATTAGCCTGAGTCTTCAAAATCATTCCAGAAGTTGCCCTTCGAATCAGAGCCTAATTCTTAGCTTGTAAGAACTCTGTCATTCCAAATTTTGTTTTCTCCATCTTCCTTGCGTTTCCTTAATACGTTTTTAAAGCATGCAATCAACTTGAAAGGGCTAAGTGCTCAAATTGGAGATAGGATTGAGAGCTGTTGCTTTCTCATTTGCTCTGTACTTGAGCAATTCCCTACCCCAGTCTCTTACTTTGCTTTGGTGTCCCTCTCCACAGCCAGCAAAACCATTCCCAAGGTTTTAATTAGCAGTTTGACTCCCCCCTGTTACCCTTTAACTCAGGGTGGAAGTAATTAATATTATTCTAACTGGATCAAAAGACAGGGAGGTCCTTTATGACTAAAAATCAGGTCATTGTCACTGATACCCAGGCTTGATCCATCTGCTAAAAGTGCCACATGCTTCAAATAACTGCTTGTGTCTTTGGTATCCGTCTCTTTAGGGTAAAACCCCATTTACCCAAAAACAAAACATAAACAACAAAACAAAAACAGCTTCTGAGTACCTAAAAACAGCAAAAAGCAACAAGGGCATTGACACCCTGATGGTCAGTTCTACCCTTTTGGTGGGTTTGCTATACTTAAGGGGGAAAGGAAAATTTCTGTTAGCTGCCAAGTCCAGAGAAGGCCAATCTTGCCAAATGAAGGTTATGAAGGGGGAGAAAAAGGGAAAGTAGAAAAGAACAGTGCAAAAGTGGGATGAGAGTGGCTGGTGTTAGTCATACGGGGGTACTGGAGGTCATTAGCTCTAGTTTAGAAGATCCCTGTGGGTTCATTTGGAGCATGTCAATCTGACTTCACACCCCATACAGCCCACTTGGTATCTAGTTTTCTGGTCTGCAGGAGATTCAGAGCAACAAATGAGAAGGCAAGAAAGAGGCTGTTGGAGGCAGGCATAGTGACACTAGCCACAAAGTACACTGGCAACTCTGAAGGCTGAGAGCAGGAATCTGCAGGCCGAGCAATCTAAAAAGCACAGAAGTCAAAAGCCAGCTAGTGTTAGAAAATCCAATAACCGAGGTTCCTAATAAAGATTTAGAGCCTTCAGTAAATATAGAATTATTTCTAATGTACTTTACGAAGACAGGGAAAATATAATATTTTCAGAAATGCTTCAAAAGGAAGTATTTTGATGTTTAATGGGAGCCTTTTAATCTGGAAGAGTCACTGCCATTTCTTTTCCTTCCTGGCATCTTGCTCTAAAACTTAACAAATATTGGGGCACCTGGGTGACTTAGTTGATTAAGCATCTGCTTCCAGCTCAGGTCATGATCTCAGGGTCCTGGGATCAAGCCCTATGTTTGGCTTCCTGATTTAGTGGGGAGTCTCTTTCTTCCTCTGCCTCTGCTCCTACCCTCGCTCGTGTGCTCACATGCTCTCTCTGTCTCAAATAAATAAGTAAAATCTTTTAAAAACTTAACAAATATTTTTTTAACTCCTAGTTCATGCCAGGCACTATAATATGGGCTCAGGATACATCAATGAACAGAATAAGACATGATCCCTACCCTTATGTTACTAAGAGTATGATATTCAGACCACATAACTAATGCTTAAAGAAAATTCAATGAGCATGAATTATTCTGCTAGAATACAAATAAAGACAAACTCTGCCTTGCAATAGGGAGACTTTACTCTATGTGAGCCCATAGCACAGGGGCTGATAGAGTCAGGGGTCAGACAAAGCTTCCCAAGGAACTGATCCTGGAGGATGAAAAATAACTGTTGAAAAGGAGGGGAGACAAGATTTTAGAGGCAGAGGCACCAGACTCCTGTATTGAAGGGGAGCATGAGGTAGGGGTCTGAGAGAAGGTGAGTGTTGGGGGTCTAGGGAGGAGGGGGGTAGGGAGATCATGGGCTACATGTCCTTGGATGAGTTTAGGGAGGCAAGAGCCAAACCACATCAGGAATGGTGGACATTTTTAGAGAACTGACTCTTTAATTTGAAATCAAAGCCACTTCAGGCCAACCTGCTAAGGTTTTCATCTGATAAGAATCACTGTGGCTGCCATATAGAGGATGGTGGGGAAAGGGTTGTGGGCAAGTAAATACAGAAGTCATTGTAATTCAAGTGATTGCTGCCAGTAGCTTGTTTTAGATTATGGGTGAGACTGAGCAGATTCTGAGGGTATTTTAGGAGGCAGTTATAAAAATTACTGATTGGTTTCATATGGGGATTAAGGAGAGGGGCTCCAAAGATGGCTTCTAGGTTTCTGGCCTGCACACAGGGGTGGAGGTACTCATTCACTGAGACAGGGAGCTCTTAGAAGAGATCAAATTTGGGGTTTTGAGCTTGTTGAGTTTGAGAGTCCCTAGAGACACCTTTCTCTAAGAGATCACCATTCCCATCTTGGTCTGGTGATATGGACTCCCTTAGACTCCTGTGTACCTCTATCATCTACATGTCCCAGTTGGAATGTGAGTTCTCTGAGTGAAGGCAAGATAGACATTTTTTCTTTGTGTGCTGCACATAATTGAGGTTTTACAAATATGCCTTGAATATATGACAAGGAATGAATAACTCCTGGTGAGTGTTCCCAGTGGTGGGTCAGGGGTAATGATCTGAGCCTTGGAGATATTGATAATCCCTCTCAGGGCACAAAGCCAAAGTGCTGGGATTGGAACTTGGGTCTGTAAAATCAACAATAACAGTATTGAGGTGCACAGGAGGGCTGTGTCATTCAGGATCCAAACAGAAGAGCACATGTAAATTAGGGTTTAAATAGGAACTGTTTACAAAGATGTGGGTAGAGTGTAAGAAGGCACAGGGATATATTATAAATTGGTGAGTGTAGTGGAGCTGTCATGGTGGGACAACTGGCCTGAGGTCACAAGGAGGGATTTAGGAAGCCCCAACTTCATTTTTCCCTCTTCCTCAGCTTTCCTACTGGGGTTCTCTGTTTAGCTGAATCCAGTAGGAAGCCAGAGGGGACCCTTTGGTGTGGTCCATAGCAGCTGGCCTTCTGGGTGAGGGGCAGGATAGAGAAGTGTGGGGAGGGGTGGTCAGTGGCTCCAGAAGGTAAATGGAGGATTCCAGTCCAGCACGGAAGATGACTAAGTTTGACCTTGAGAGCTGAATATGTTTGCCCCATGAGTCTACACAAGAAGTAGTTTAGTAAACTTATTTACAAGGCTAGGGAGTTTTGATGAAGAATTCCTAGATGAGAAACACCAAAATTTTAAGGATAGAGTGCTGGAAAATGCTTTTTGGTAGCTCTGTGTACCCCAGTCTCCTCTGTGGCAAGTGGGAATGCTATTTCCAAAGGTTCCAAGGACTCTAATTAGGACTAGAGAAGAAACTGTATTTGAAAAAACCTCCTAAGATGTAAAGTGCTGTGTACAATTCACTGTGTAAAGCAGGAAAGACCCTAGCAATGTCAGTTACTAAGAGATCATGCCATTCCGTCTGTGACCAATTACTTATCAGCACAATGGGGATGATAATTTATATATCTTTTTATTGAGGATTAAATGAGATGATACCTGTAACAGAATTTCACATGTAAAATTATTATTTTACATTCATGTCTCATTCCTACCCTTCAGTCCCTAAGTTCCTTAAAGGTACATATACTTTACACATGTCTGTATTTCCCCTAAAACTTCTCATAAGGCTTCTTTCACCCCTATCATAGCTTTGCAGAGGGAATGTGATCTTACTTGGTGCTTGTAAACTATTGGGGCCTTGAGGACATTTGGACTGTACTTGTAAGCACTCTAGACATTGTGGAAATATCTTGTACGGAACCTCTGGAGAAGCTAGGGCCTTCTACTACTCAAGTCAACTTGGGTAAGACCATTAAGGTTTGGGGCATTTCCTTAAATATAGCCGTATTCGTAATATGATGTAGTATTTTTTGAAGTAATATTTGTTTGTAATAATATGTAATGAATATGGCCATGTTTTATAGCTAGGAGCATCTTGGTAATAATTCTTGATGCTAAGTAGAGAATAAGACAAGAGAGAGGTTTAGGGGAAGGAAGAGAGTGCATGTAGATTTTTCTCACTGAGATTGAAAACAGCAAGTAAGAAATTACTAAGAAATGGTACTTAGCGGAACCAGAGCTTGGAATAGGGTCAGGTGAGTGAGGAATTCATCTCAGGGACACAATTTAAGGAAGCTGCCCCCAAAACTCAGTAATCAATGTAAATACTATTCTAGTGCAGAATTTAAAAACAATCAAATCAACAAAGTATAGTCCACTGGCTGGCTTCAAATTTTGTAAATAAAATTGTACTGAAAACAGGGCTGGGATTAGGATGAGACAAATAAAACAGGGATGTAATACAGGATGAAAATATAAAAATTTAGATATTTTGTCCGTTATAGAACTTTTACACTAATTTTAATTTTTTAACTTTAATTTTTAAAAGACTACTTTAAAATAGTATTTATTTTGGTTACTGGGGTTTTTTTTTTTTTTTTGGTGCCCCTTAAACTTTGTGCCCATGAAGAATGCCTCATTTGCTTTACCCTAGTCCTGGCCCTGAACAGGACTATCCTTCTGAAGGCATACTTTTATGCCAGGATTTGAACACATATTCTCTTATGTGGTTCTCTCAATATTGCTGTGAAATAACCACTGTTACCTTCGTTCTTTACATGAGTAAACAAGCTACGAGAGAAAATGAGGGAGAAGAGCAACTGGCTAAAATGGCGTGTTGGACTCCAAAGCTCATTTATATTCATTCTTACTCCTTAGGAGTAAGACTCCTAAACAGTAAGACTCCTGACTTTAAATGCTTCTCTTACCCTTCAGCTGCTCATACCAGAGCTGAATTGTCTGCATAGGTGGTATCTGTGATTGGTGACTTGCAGACTGTCCCCTGCCTGACAGATGACACTACATGGGCCAGAACGTTATATGCCTTGCACTGCTTCTGACTTTGTAGCAGCTAGAAGGAAAATAGATCTTTTTAGCTGCAAAGCTCTGGCTGCCAAAGGAGGAAAAAGAGGCAGGTGTTGCTATAAGCACATGCTGTGCCTGTTATCCAAATGGACATCAGTGGGCTCTGGGCAGAAGCACAACAGAAATGTTAGTTTTATGGTTTGAGACTAGATTCTACTCTGAGGAGGCTGGTCTTATAGTTGATTCATTTTACTATTTCAGAGGTCCATGGTGCATGGGTGCCCTCCTTAGTGAGCCCTGACACACACACAGCTAGGATATGCCTGAGGGATCTGCCTTTGCCAAGGAATATGCCAGAGACCGGAAGTGGGGATACTCAGAACTGCCTCAATGGCCTTCAGTAAAAAATTTGACTACTCCCTTTAAAAAAATGAAAGCACTGGGAAAACAGAGTCTATGAGACATCCGATGGCAAGAATCTAGGAGCAGTTCTTGTATCTGTTACTGTAAGACTGAGAAAGATGGATTGATAACAGTAACTGGTGTCAGAATCATGTATCCCTCATGAAACAGCAGTATCACTGGCCTGAAAGAGGGAGGAACATTCTTCTTCCTTTGTTTTCTGTTTCATTCTGGATCAGAGATCCAGGTTTGTATCAACCAGAAAAGTATGTGTCTGTTAAGGACTGCGTGTTTGTGTCACCATCACCACCCCCCCCACTCCAGAAGCTCATATATTAACACTCTAAACCCTAATGTAATGGAGCCATTGGGCTGTAATTAGGTCATGAGAGTGGAGCCTGCAGGAATGGGACTAGTGCCCTAATGAGAAGAACACTTAAAAACAAGAGCTTGTCCCCTGTAACACAAGAGTACAATGAGAAGGGACAACCATCTGCAAAGCAAAAAAGGAGGGCCTTTACTAGACATCAGATCTGTTGGTACCTTGATCTTGGACTTCTCAGACTCGAGTACTATGAAAAATAAATGTTGTTTCAGCTACCTAGTATATGACGTATTTGTCACAGCAACCTGAACTGTCACTACCCTTCCTCTAAATGGGTAGTATTTTGGGGGTAGTGCAAATATTTTCTCCTCCTGCTCAGCTCACAATTTCTGAACACACACTTTAGATCAACAGGACTCAGAAGATAGCTTCTCAGAAAATAGGGAGAGACAAATGCTGGAAGCAGTGCTTTGTACACATAAAGTGCTCAATAAATATTTGTGGAATAAACAAATAAATGATTCTATGAGATGTCTGCCTCATAGTAAAGTGTTACAGGTAGGAGTTGAGATTGGGAGTATACTTATGGTACCACAAGCTGAAGCTATAGGTTTAACTGTGTATCTCTTCCGAGTTATGAGTGTAGGAGTGAAGCTACGATCCCATCTTAGTCCAGCAGAACACTCAAGTGTAAAGCAGACCAGAGCAAGAAATTGTGGTTGATCTGTGCTACTGATAACAATATGGGAAGATTCCACTAGTACCTTGGTGGATGTGAAGGAGGTCAGACACCACCACGCACTCTGTCCAAAGGCAGATGTTAGCCTATGCAGAAAAAGCAAACAACAATAAAACCCAAGCAATACACAAGCAAAATCCCCCATATTTATAAAACAGGGAAAGACACAATTGCCCTAAAGACTCAGAAAGTGACTTATTGTGAAGATCCCCCCCCCCCCCCCCCAGGAAAACTCTCTCAAATTTCCATGAGACATAATAGGACTTCTATGAAGCAAGAGCAGGAGGCTAGAAGGGAGAAGCTATTAAGATGCCCCGTAAGATGAGGATGATGTATAATGACAAGGGAGAGGGACAAAGAAGATAAGATGAGGAAGAATAATAAAACAAGATTAGATAGAGAAATTAAAATGCACGTTGGAGGAGGACATATTTCTTAAATAAATATGACAGAAATAATAAAGATACAAGCAAAGATTAAGGAATTGCCTAAGAGTAGAATTGAATCCAAGAGCTATTTCTTTGGAAAAAAACAATAAACTGATACTTTTGAAAGTCTAATAAAGAAAAAGGAGAAACCCTAATGGACAAAAGCTGAAATGCCTAGGCTTTACAATAACAAGCACAGAAGAGTTTAAAATTTGAAAAATACACTAGAAAACAACATGTTGGAAATGTAGTGAAGTGAATGAACTTTGCCTGATAAAAAGGTCTTATCAAATTGACTCAAAAACAAGCAGAAAACTTGAATCCGTTAACAACCAAGACTAAATGGACAGATTATTAAGGAGTTATCTCTAAAAACATTTAGACTATTAAAACCTTGAGGAAATAAATTATGCTTTTGTAATAGATCTTTATTAAAATGTATAAAAGCATAGATACTTGTGAAAAGCTATCTAAATCATTTTATAAAGATAGCATATGCTTATCCACAACTCAGACAAACATAGAACATGCCAAAAAAATTTTTTTTTGAAGGACTTAAATAAAAATGAGCAGATTGAACTTGAAAGCATGTTTAGCAGATCATCTACTGGTAGTAGCATTTTTCTGAAGAATGCAAGATGATTGAGTAGCAGGGCATTTATAAGTAAATTCTTCATAGTAAGAGTTGATAGAAGAAAATATGTAATAATTTCAATAAATAAAGAGGTGGTATTAATAAAAATGAACATCTAAAACTTAAGAAAAAGACAGAGGATGTCAGGAAACTCCTTACCAGCCAACAAATGGTATTCTTTGAGTCATCTATTCAACAAATATTTATTGTCTACTATGTATAAGATACTTTTTAAGCCATCGGGGATATACCAATGAAAGAAACAGATACAACTTTGCCCTCCTGGAACTTACATCGGAATGCAGTGCTGTTTGATACCAACAAAACAAAACAAAACAAAACAAAACCATATATAGCATGCAGATATTTACAAGCAGTAAGAGGGAGAGTAAAAGATGAATGGGGCATAAGAAATATTTGGAGTAAGAGACACTGAAATTTTAGAGTTGGTGGCTGGGGAGAACCTCCTTAAAGAGTGACTTTGGAGTAGAAAACCTGAGGAAGATAAGCCATGTGGGCCTCCGGGAAAAATTCATGCAATATAGAGGGAATTCAGTTTATGATAGATAGAACCAAGCAACCTGCAGTGAGAGCAGTGTGAAATGAAATGAGAGAGGTAGTGGAGTGGCAGGGAGATAGGGGTAGGGGGATAGATCACTAGCGGACTCGCAGGCTATCGGAATGGTTTTCACTCGTACTTCCAGGCAAATGGGACATTGGAGGAGGCTGAGATTGGATCACTGGACTACTGTGTTGAAATTAGGCTAAAGGGAAGACAGGAAAAACTGAGAAACTAGAAGGGGCCTTTGCAACAATTTAGTGGTAAGGGCTTGGATAAGCGTGGTAGTAAAGGTGATGCGGAGAAGCCACTAGATTCTGGATATATTTGAAAGGTAAGACCAACAAGAGAGTCTTGTTGAGACCACTCAACAAGAGTTTCTGAAGGATGGGATGGGAGGTAGGAAAAGAGGATAGAATCGCTATTCCTTGAGAGGGAAAGGCCTAGTAGAGCTCGTTTGGGGGAAATATCAGGAATTCCATTTGGAAAATGCTAGGTTTGCTGCGGTTGTTCGACCTCAAGTAGAGATGTTGTATAATCCAAGGCTGGAGTTCAGAGGAGAGGTCTAGAGACAGATTTGTTAGTTATCAGCATATTGGTGTCACTTGACCTATGAAATGATACAGTCTTTGACAGCCTGTATTCTTCAAGTTTCTTTTCCCCTCTGTATCTTTTCAGTCTCCTTTGAGGTTCATCTCAGGTGATTGAATGTATGTGTGATGGTCCCACAGGATAACCTTTCTATTTTCTTTGTTTTCAGATGTGTGTTGAAGGGTGGTAGTGGGGCAGTGGAATTGTCACTATTGCTTCTGTACAAAGGGAATATGAGCTTTAAAATCAGACACTTCCAAGTGCCAAGACTAACTTTGCAATTTGTGTGTTTTGACCTTAATTATGCTTTCAGCCTCCTTTTCCTGATCTGAACTGTAACACATCTAGAGTGGCAGGAAGACTATCTACCTCTCAGGGTTGTTTTGAAGATTAAATGAGACAGCATATATAAAGTAAATAAGTAGGCTCTTGGTAACTAATAAAAGATCTATAGTTGTTTGTTAAGTAAATATGAAATGAATAAACTGTCCCAGGACTTGGAGGACACAGTACTGTTGATATATACTGATGTGTTCTCAGGATGACAATGGAACGTATTCCCTAAAATAAGATATAATGTGGAGAATCCTCAGCTGTACTTTCTGTCTGAAGTAGACCCTCTTGTTCTTTTCCCCAGAGCAGCTGCCTGCCTCCTTTGAAATTTAGAGCTTACATTCTTAGTGAGGGCATCCTAGACATCCCCCTCTGCAGGGACAGACAGCCCAAATTCCCCAAACAAAAGATGAGGCTTCTGTGGAGAAAAGGTGTTATGAGCCTGCTGCCTGAGGGAAATCTTCCCTCTCCTTGGCATTTTATGGCTAACAATGCCTGCAAGTCTCATTTTGTTTTGTGAGTCTCCTGAGCAGACATAGTGTTTCCCTAAGTCTTTCAGGATTTAAATTAGGCTGTCTGCACCACATGGTTTATACACGAGTCCACGGTTTATAACACAAAGACATAATTGGAAACAGAACAATTCTTGGTGGGCTGTTTGCCCAGGATCCTTCAGTATCCCAGATGAAGGGAGGTAGCAAAATTCCACTGATAATGGAGGCTATACATTCATGTATTCACTCAACAAACACTTGCTAAGCACCATCTGGCCAAGGGCAGATTACCCAACTATTATTATCAACACAGCCTGCTTCCTTAAGGGTTTTAAAAGACATTTTTCCTTGGACAGGTTCAACTCTAGCTCCATGGTTAGAGATAACAGGTGTTTGCTCTTCTTGAACATTCTTGCCCGTCTGCTCTCAGAAGAGGTACCCAGGCTCTGCTTACCACCTGCTTTGCCCTCATTCCTACAACCCTAAACAGAGACACTAGCAAGTTTATCAGTATGTAGTGTATCTGTTATCCAGCCCAAATTACAAACTCTATAGTTGTGTATCTATTTTAGTAATCATCTCATGTGCTAATACTGGTGACTTGAGTTTGGAGCAGTGACAAATTTGCCAAAGAAAATCCGGCATTTGGCCCCACATGCATGCATGTGTGTGCAACTCTTGAATGATTATGTTATTTTTGCTGTTTCTTTTAAAATTTTCATGTGTGAACATCTTTGTAGTCCCAACTAGATTGATTCTCTTCATGAATCTGTATATTATAACCTCATAGTTTTTGGTATCTTCTATAGTTACCCACTGTGTTTGGAGTCCATTTAGCTGAATGATCATTACACAGTAATCCCAGAAATACCTATTCAATAAATAGATCAAAATTTTATTAAATAGAGAAAGGACAGATAGAGAAGGGACTATGACACAATGGATGGGTGGATAGAATAAGAAAGTGATCCCAAGAGCTCTCACTTAGTGGGTGGGAGGGTAAGGGAAGGAGAAAGAGATTTTTAGTCTTTATAGGTCATAGCTAAGATTGCCAAGCTTGTGAAACTGAGTTCTATGGAAGAGAAGTATATTCTAATACATCAATGATTCTTACTCAAAATTTGGGATTCTTAGATCTTAAGAGGACATGTTATGTTATTTTAAGATGCTTCTTTCAATAAGACTTTGCCTGTCTGTATTAACAGGCTGAAGGAAATTGCAGGTCTACCGCCCCTAGTACATAATTGCTGTTCAGTCAGTTCTTTATTAATGAGCCAGCCAGAAGCTCTGAAGGGGTGGTAGTGGGTATGAAAGTGCTCCAGAAGCAACTTTCAGTGTTACCTTGAACCAACTGACTTGGGCAATTACCTGTACTTAATGATAGTTCACCAGTGTTTACTGAACTCCACTATATGCTAAACACTATAACATAATTGTCCCATTTAAATGCTGCATTAACTTGATAAATCAGACCATTTTTAGATGAGGAAAACAAGTTTTAGCAAGGTTAAGTGGCCAAGGTCACCTACTTGGTACTTTGTAGAGCGGAATAGACTCATTTTTCTATGTTATGCCACCTCTATATTTACCTAGCCCTGAGAATCATATTGAGCTACCTCTGTGCCTGTAGTCAATCAGAATAGACTTCAGATTAAGGGAAGATCTGAAGAGATTTCCACACACACCTCCACTGGTACTCTGTTGCATTTAAACTAGTTAACCACTGAGGCATGAGGCAGTAGTACGCTAAGCACTTATTATAGATTATTGCTTTCTATCCTTGTGAGGTAGGTACTATTACCTGCATTATGTAGAAACACAGATAAACCCACAACAAATGCTCAGAGAGAAGTAAAACTTGATTCTTAATCATCTCCTATAAGTGATGGACAATTCTCCAAGGATCTCTCCTATTTCTGTGCATCTTGTAAACGAGGAACCGATTGCCTTTGTTCTGGAACATCTTTTCAAGCATGCTTGCATGATGAAAATTGGAAGATAGGGATAGTGTCCCTCTGGGCAAAGGTTGAGCAAGCTTAAGTTCTCTAACAGTAGAGTGTCTACAGCAGTAAGATAGTGTCTTCTTTGAAACATAGGACAGGCATGCTGACTATCCATTATAAAAGATTTGGGTCCCCCAAGCTTAGAGTCCCTCTTCTGGAACATAGCCCACTTTGTGTTTATTTGTCAGCTGACCCTGTTTGGATCACCACATGGGAACGAGGGCTTGTAGAACTGACAAAAATAGTTACACTCTGTCTACTGATATTGCTGTAACAAACTGAACTTTGTCTCTCATCCAGGAGTGTTATATTTAATATCAGCATCTTTGAAATTGTGGTAAGCTAACTTATTAGCTTGCAAGTACAAATCCCAGCCCCTTCTAGCTCTCAAAAGAACCTAGATTTAAATTCAAGTAAGTTTGACCCCAAACCCATATTCTTTACCACTATACTCTTACACTAGAAGTTATGTGTTTAGAGGAGAAATGATGTAAGTAGAATAAAATCATCATCTTTTTTTTTAAAGATTTATTTATTTGCTTGAGGTAGAGACAGAGGAGCACAGGGGGCAGGGGCAGAGAGAGAGAGTCTCAGGAAGACTTAGTATTATGTGTAGAGCCTGACGTGGGGCTCAATCTCATAATCCTGAGATCATGACCTGAGCTGAAACCAAAAATTGGAGCTTCAACTAACTGTGCCACCCAGTCACCCCTAAAGTCATCTTGCTTCCTTTCTCATTGGGCCATATTTTCATTAAATTATTTCTGAGGGAAAAAGGCAGTTTTGACTTACCTCAAAGCCACTTTCTGTTTTCCTGACATTTGGCCATATTTAGAAGATGTTTTGGACTCTGACAATGAACTTATCCTTTAGAAACTAGGTAAGGTATGGGGAAAGAAGTCTGTGGGTCTCCTGGCTCAGTAGGGATAAGAGAGGAGACTTTATCTGGGGACAGAGCAAGAAAAATAGTAAGAAATGTTTTGCTTTTTTGGGGTCTATCTTACTTCTTAGACAATACGGAGGGAAGAAGAGGTCTAAATTATACAGTAATTAGCTTCTTGTGCTTAGTATTTCATTGTCTTCTGGTCTATCTGAACTTGTCCTGCTAGCTGAATTTACCAATGATATGCTACATATGTATAGTTCTTTACAGTTTATAAATCACAAAAAGCTAAGCCATGGTATCTATTTGAACATAGTAACCATTTTTGAAAGATAGAAAACTAAGGTTCACAGAGGTCAAGTGACTTGCCCAGAGTCACATAGTTCCAGGATTAGAAGTTAAATCCAGGTCAATTGATTTCTTGCTCTAACAGTCTCATTGAATTTTTTTTCAGGAGAACTATCCTTCATCCCCTTTCATAAGGATGTGCATGCTTTCACAAGACATGAGCCTTCAGCTGACCTCAACTAAGCAGTAATCAAGATAATTCCAGTCAGGGGGAGAGGGACAGAGTGATTCAGACTTTGCCTCTCCAGTGTCCCAAACTAAAGGAGAGCATAGAGGTACAAATAGGACGTCAGGGAGCACACAGAAAACATTTGAGATGTACAGATAGAAGCACAAATTAATGGGATTTCTTTCGATGGGATTATGCATACCATCTCTGTCACTGTCTTATTATTAGATAGGCACATATTTTATTAGCAATCTTATTCCTACTACGTAAGAATGTTGTCAGTTAATTTTTGGAGTAAAAGTATCCCAGTGTCTCAAAGTTTTCTTTTTCCTTTCCTTTTTAAAAAAGATTTTATTTATTTATTCATGAGAGACACATAGAGAGAGAGGCAGAGACATAGGAAGAGGGAGAAGCAGGCTCCCCGTGAGGAGCCCAATGTGGGACTCGATCCTGGGACTCAAGGATCATGCCCTGAGCTAAAGGCTCAATCACTGAGCAACCCAGGCATCCCTTTCTTTTTCCTTTCTAGCTTCCTCAAGTCTTTTTATGTATTGTATAAAAATACCATGCTGGTGGTTGAGGGGTCTACAGTAATGAATAGCAAGTAATGACTAACTCTTTCCTAGAGTATTTGCATTCCAAGGTGATTTCATATATATACACGACTTGCTCCAACTCAGAAAAGAATGAAATAGTATTGTCCTAGAGAAAAGGGCAAGTCATGCAGCTGAGCAGGGAAAAGTTGAATGATGTCTGATTAATGCTACTAGTAACAACTTGATTAAGTTGATGCATTTGTTTGACCTGAGTCTTCCCAGAGGAGTAGGATTTTGGTAGTTAGAGGTAGAAAGGAGAACTTGGCTGGCAGAAGGAACCACATGGACATAGGGATGGAAACTGAAAGTGTGAGTGTTCTGTTTGAGGAAAAGGCAGAGGTATAGAATTCATAGAAAAAAATGTGAGAGGAAATGAAGACAGAGAAGAATAGGGCTAGCGTAAGGAGCTTTGAGTGCCCCTGAAGGACAGTGTCCATTGATCTGTAGGTTGTGAGGAGCCACTGAAGGTTTCTGAGGAGAGGTATAGCATGATTCATATGCTTTTTCATATCTCTCTCTCTCTCGACCCTGCAACACTATTAATTAAATGAATTGGCTTAATTTTGCAGAAGCAGAAGTGGAAGCTTAAAAAAATGAGTAACTTTCTCCATATCACCATACTGGTGACAAAGTGAAGCTTCCAGCCCAAGTTTTTTCCTACTTCATGGCTACCCAGCATGGAAAATGGCCATGTGAATTGTACTTTCCATCAGTATTAAGGAATGAAAACAGAGTGTTGAAGGTAAATGGCCTGTTATAATTGCAGTAGGAATAATTGGTAGTATCTTCTCACTTCCTAATCAAGAATTCTCAAATTTTAGGGTGCACACAAATGACTGGATTCTGACTCAAGATCTGGAAAAGCATCTGAGATTATGAATATCTAATAGGCTCCCTGATGATGGGATGTCTTTGATCCTGGAACCAAACACTGCACAGCAAGCCTCTCTGACATGCCTCTTGCCTCCTAGCCCTACCTTTGGAACACAAACATTTCAAATTTAACAGACTGTCCCTGAATTAGCTCAATAACCTTTTCCCTTCAGTGTTATTCTATCTAGATTGTGTCCCTGGATGGTGAAGGCAAATTGAAATTGAATATGCAGAAGCACCTGATGGAATCTGACCCATTCCAGGGGCACAAAAAGTTTGGTTAACTCTGTTCTTATTGACGATCCCTCTTTTCCTCTACAGGGAGTAGAGTTTTTTTTTTTTTTTTCCTCTGACCAGATTTATTGAACATAAGAAAACTCTACGTACAAAGTGACCTGGACATGCTGCTTCAAAACATGATCCTTTCTTACTAATGTTCTGATAAGTCAGTCCATTGGGTGTCCAAAAGCAGTTTACTCTAAAATTACTCTAAAATGGCCAATGGATTTTGTCTTGATACTAATGCACACTAAATAAATGGCCTAACTATTGGAACTTTAGTCGTTCTACAAGATAATCAACGTAGGTAGGATGGAGCCTCTACGACAGGCTGCTGGAGAACTGATGAGATGTCAAGAGGCCATCTTGGGCACTGCCACCGTGATGCCGTCATGTTTCTGGATCATAATATTCCCATTATCTGACTCTAGACACACCACAGGAATATCAGTGGGGTCTGAGGTCAGCTTAGCTGCTTGCTGGGCTAGAACAGATATCACCCCAGCAGGCTCATCGGACAGGGTCCCATCGGACAGGGTACCACAGGGTGGTACTTACTGGATGATGAGAAAAAAAAGAAAGCCATTAAACTCCTATATAGGCATTGCCTTTATTTAAAGAATGAATTTTAAAATATATAGGTTAATCTATGATATATCAGAAGAGATAGATGACAGATACCAAGAGAACATTTAGCTGCTTTAATTTGGTACTACAGTATTGAAAATGTATACAGAACCTGTAGCAAGCTGAAGGAAAGAAATAATACCAACAATAATAGGAAAATAGAAGTAGTAAAAACCAAAATTTGATTCTGAAGAGATGAAAAAAATTGATAGTCCCCTACAAATCCTACAGATATTAAAAGGATACTATAAACCAAAAAAAAAAAAAACAAAAAACAAAAAACAACTCTACTCTACTCTCTCACTGATTCCTTCCAAATGAAAATACGAATTAAGCATTTTGAGGACAAAACTAGTGAAAAATTAGGATTTTCTTTTTCTTGAAAGAAAGTTAAATTTTAAAGAACTTCAGAATTACCACTTCTAAGCCAAACTCAGTCAGTGATTTGGAAGTTCAGAAATTAAGCTATGATGCTTTAGGCAGTTTCTGCCTTGGAAGATCTAAGTCCTGTTCAAAGCAGCCCCCAGCCCGGGCAGATTTCTCTGCTTCCTGTATCATCTCTGAATTCTGATGAGCAGGTTCTCAGTGGATAGTGCCAACAGCAACACAGCGCTTGGACTTATTTGCTGTCTACCATTAGCTTCCACTTCTTTTCCATTCCCCTGCCTTTTCTTTCCTTCTCTCTGTGCTTTGAAGCCTGTCTCATTATTTTCCTTTGATCTCTTGTTTCCTTAACTTCTTTCTATTGCCTTTTTGTTAGTTGTCACGGGAATAGTATTAGCTGGAAAGGTGGAGTCATGAGGCTGTAGGCAGACTTAGTCTGTTATTCAGAGAGACATGGGATATTTGTTGCACCTGGAGAAAAAAGAGCAATCCCTTGGTCACTCTCTTGAGACAAAGAACAATACACTCTGAGACTCAGAGTGACCTTTCTGGAGAATCCAAGTCTCTTGACCCTATTAGACACATGAACTTTTCCCTATACATGTCCCCTTTTACTCCCTGATATGGTAAGGGAAACTACTGACAGCCATGGAGCTCTTACTATGTTCCGGATACTGTACTAGGTAATTTACATTTATCACTAATATAAGCCTCACAATAACTATGGAAAATGAGAATTATTGTACCTATGTTACAGATGAAGAAAATAAATTTCAAGGAGGGTAAGTCCATTTCTTAAGCCTGTACAGCAAATCAGTGGCAGAACCAATATTAAAACCTAAAGCTATCTAATAGCAACTCCATGGAAGTGGCAAAGATTAGAGTGGAAATTAATGAAGAAAAGGAACAAAGAGTAGAAAATACCAACAAAAGCAAAAGTTGCTCTTTTAAAAAAAGTCAATACAATTGATAAACTTCACGCTAGATGAATCATGAAAAAAATGAGGGAAAACACAAATTGCCAGCATCTGAAATGAGAGTGTTGACATCACTAGAAGTTCGACGCATTTGTTGAGTGCCTGGCATAAATAGAATGAACAACTGTATACCCATAAACTAGGTAAACTACATTGATAAATCCCTTACCAAAAGTGACACAAACACAAATCTAAAAGTGCCTTTTATTTTTTTAAATAAGTTGGTTTTAGAGTTAACAAACTTCCCACCAAAAAATTCTAGGGCCAGATGGGTTCACTGGTGAAGTCTATCAAACATACAAGGAAGAAATAATGCAAATCTTATAAAACTCTTTTAGGAAATATCTGAGGCCAGCACTAACCTGATCCAAAACCAGACAAAGATTAGAAGAACAGAAATCTATAGGCCAATATGCCTCATGAACAGAAATGCAAAAATCTTTAAAAGTGTATTACCAAATAAAATCTAGCAATATATCAAATAGATAATAGATTAGGAACAAATAGAATTTGTTCTGGGAGTTCAGGCTTTGGTTTAACTTACAAATGTCATTCAATATATTAGTAGGATAAAAGAGAAAGTATCATTTCAGTAAATGAAAAAATAAAAAAAAATGAAAAAATATTTTTTAAAGATTTTATTTATTTATTTGAGAGAAAGAGAGAGAGAGGGCATGAGCTGGGGGGAGGGGTAAAGAATGAGGGAGAAGCAGACTCCTCACTAAGCAGGGAGCTAATGGTGACTGGATCCCAGGACTTTGGAATCATGACCTGAGCTGAAGGCAGTCACTTAGCCAACTGAACCATGAAGGCATCCCTGAAAAAACATATTTATTCACTGATCAAAATGAAACAAACAAAAAAAAAACTCTTAGCAAATTAGGAACTCAAGGAAGCTCCCTCAACTAGATAAAAGTCTTATCTGTCAAACCTACAGCTAACAGAATACTTAATGATGAAATATGTAAGATTGTGAAAATTTAAGGATGTTTAGAGTTATGACTACAATTGAGCATTTTCCTGAGGGTACTAGGCAGTGTAATAATACACAGAAGTGAAACAGACATAAAGAATAGAGAGGAAAGTAAAACCTCAGACCACTTGCTTGTTATGTTGAAATTCTAATGAGTTTAAAATGTGTACTAGAACAAACAAGTGAATTTATTAAAGATAAATATACAAAAATCAGTAAGAAAAATCAATTTTACTCTTTGAGGTAACAATAATTGGTATATGGTGTTAAATAAAAGCAATACAATTTGCTATTGCATCAAAAATATGAAATATTTAAAAATATGCAAGCGTGCTGTAATTAAAACTATAAAACACTGCTGTAAAAATTAAGAACTACCCATATAAATCTTATAATCTTATAAATCTAGGTTTCACCCAAGAGAAAGAACAAAATGGAACATATGATAGGTCCATAAAAACCTTTTCTACACACAAAAAGATTTATACACACATGTTCAAAACAGCTTTATTCATAATTGTTGAAATGTGGAAAGGGCCAAGATACCGATAAATAGGTGAATGGATAAATAAATTAAAAAAAATAAATTGTGGTATGTTCACACAATGAAATGCTACTCAGCTGTAAAATGGAGCAATTTCTGATAAGTCCAACAACATGGATGAATCTCAATGAATATGCTGAAAGAGAAGCCAGACAAAAAAAAGTACATCTAATTTCATTTGTGTAGAATTCCTAAGTAGGCAAAATCAACTGATGTTGGTAGAAATCAGAGCAATGGTTGCTTTTGAAGGGATTACAGTGATTTGCTTGCAAGAGACACCAGGGATGAAAAATAAAAAAAAAAGAAAATAAAAGAGACACCAGGGATTGTTCTGAGGTCACGGAAATGTTCTTTGTCTCCACTGGTGTGAGTTTGCATCTCTTTGCAAACTGCAAAAGTTTGTATCTCCATCAACTTCTTTCTACCCATGCACTTAGGATTTGTGTATTTCACTGATTGTAATTTATACCTCAATAAAACACTGAATAATGTTATTTCAGCTGAAATGTCTCACTGGCTAGGCAGAGGACATCAGACCTGCTAAAGAGGGCTCTGTGCTTGCTAAAGGGATAAGACAAGAAATAGGCTTACTGCTAAGCAGACCTACTGAGTCTACTACTTCCTATGTTATGAGAAATGTGGATGGAAAGGAGGAATAATGTGAGTGCAGAAAAATTAGATCTGAAAAGAGAAAGATGATTATGTGGTCAATGTGATTGTGTAAGGGCAAATAGAACTGGGAGGAATTTAGTATTTTTGGGATATGTGTTTATTTTCCTCTCTTTAGGGCTTAGTGCCCTTCCTATAAAAATAGGGTGCCAGACTGGGTGAACCTTCCCCTTTGGTCATCCATCTCATGATGAGGAAGGAAAGGGGGTAATTCATGGAATACCTCTTACTCAACAGGCTTAGGAGATTCCTTCCCAGATTTTGTTCATTGGTAATATATTACTTATGAGAATATCTATTCTCTCAGTGGATATCTATCATGTTGCCATTACATGCACAGTGTATGTGCATGTAGGTGCTAAGGAGGCAGAGGCAACAAAAACAAATCAAGGGAACCCAGCTGGCTCAGTTGGTAGAGCATTTGACTCTTGATCTCAGGGTTGTGAGTTTGAGCCCCACACTGGGTAGAGATTACTTCAAAAATAAAATCTTAAAAAATAAATCAGGTAAAGTCTGTTCTCAGGGGCTTTATATTCCAGTGCAAATGTGAAGACAATAATCTGTAAACAAGCTATTATATACATACTATGGGTGTGGTGATAACACTGTGCAGAAAAATTAACTGGAATGAGGGGAATAGGCAGTTCTGGCCAGGGACAAGGGACTTTTCTTATAGGGTGATCAGGATGTCATTGCTGAATCTATTTCTTTTGAGAAGAGACCTTAAGTAAAGGAGAAAGTAAATGGCATGGCATCTGTGGGAAGGTATAGCAGGTAGAGAGAACACAGTACAAAGGCCCTGAGGTGGGAGCATGTTTGGTGGTATGAGAAATAGCAAGGAGATCAGTGTGACTGGAGAAGAGTGAATAAGGGAAAGAGTAACAGGAGGTGAGGTCAAAGAATTAGCTGTGCAGATCTTGTAGGCCACGCCATTAAAAGGCTTTGGCTTTTACAGAAAGAAGTGGGGGAGCCCTTTTTGTTTTGTTTTGTTTTGTTTTGTTTTCCAGCAGAGAAGATTTGATTTAGGTTTTAATAAGATGACTCTCACTGAAGTGTGGGTTAGCAAGGACAGGATTAGGGAATAGAGTCAGAAGACTCCTAGTCCAGGCAGAAAATGGTGGTGGCTTGGCCCAGACTGGTGCTTGTGTACAAGGAGTGTGTCTGGAGTGTAACTGTCTATGTGATGGGTTAAGGTCTAATGAACTTCTTGCCAAGCCTGCGGTGGTTTCTCTTTCCAAAACAATCCTTCCTTCTATGGCTTAGTATCTTACAAGGGACATTTCCACTGTTGGTGGGCTCCTGAGGACCTTGCTTAGCTGCTCCACAGGGTCTGCAGTGCTATGGCCATGCGCACACAGCACGGGGATGATCCTGGGGTTGGGGGAGCAGCCAGACCAGGGCACAGTCTTCCTTACTCTAGTATTGATCCCACCAGCCTGGACTCCTGTTTCGTAACTGGATGCATTCATATTGTTCAATTTTTAAAAAAATTTTCTCAAAAATAAATGTGATGAGCTCTCATTATGATAGTTCAGCCCCATTTCCTTGAAGGAGAATGGCTGGAGTGAGCAGTAACGTCTCCACAAAAGAGTGATTCTTCCTCTGGAATGTAATAGTTGATCAACTCCTAAGGGAGCCTTTGGGGCTAGAATATAACCTGGATGTTAAACAGTATGAACTTGGTAAGATATCAAGAATGTATTTGCTTTTTATTGATTGCTGTCTTAACACTCAGATCTTCTCAAACCTTTTAATACCATCTGGAGAGAAGTTTCTTGGCCACACTCAACTCTAAGAATAGGTCCACTTTGGTTATTAAGCCTCATTTTCTATTATAAAGAAATCCTGTCCAGTCTAAATAAAAAGTTCAACCTCATATCCAATTCAGACTCCTCCCTGTTACCACCCCGAGCCTTGCCCACCCCAGCCCCAGCCTGCTCTATGGCTCAGCTCAGCTGTGTGCTGGAGGTCTCAACAAAAGCCAGTTATTAGCACATCCTCCAACCCTGAATTCAGTGATTTGGTGGATGAAAATCAGCCATGGTGGGAGGATTTGCCCCATGGAAGTTGCTCACTGCTGTAAATCAAGCTTTTCCTCTCTCAGAGAGTCAGCAGCAGCTCCTGCTCAGAGAGGCATATAGTGGGGAAAAGAGCTCCCCCCTCGTCCTCTTTTTCTGGCTCTTTGTTGATGTGGTCAAGGGAAGGACTGAAAGAGGATAAAAGAAGAAAGTATCACTTAACTGGTGCTATTACAATCCGTCTGTTGATGTTGAATGGCAGACACTCATTGCTGGCTTTCTCTTTAAGAAGGAATGTGGTTCTTAGGAATATCTTGCAAGATCACCACAATGTACAGTTCTCTGGCATGGGTGATGGGTTCCTTGGCTGATCTTTTAAGACCCTCCCAGCTTTTGACCTCCTGAAGTAAAACTTTGTAATGGAGCTTCCTTATTTAAAATCCCTTGTTTTTGGGTAATCCTTTCAAGTGGCCCAAGCCCACTTCCTTCTATAGCACCACCTTGGGCTACAGGAAGGCTCGGGCATCCTGGTGACAACAAAAGATGGGAATCTGGGCTGCCCCATGGCAGCCCTCTTTATTTATTTCCTGCCATCCAGCCAGCTGCTCCAGCCATCGTCCTGAGTTTGTAATTCTCCAGAAACAGGTACCAACTCTGAGTTTACATGTACCCTGGTGGGATGAGGCTTTGCCCGGCTCCTGTGAACTTCCTCACTGTGATCCTGGCTGCTCTGACAGTAGCCCCGGGGTAAGCCCCAGGTCAAGCATCTCACCAGACCTCCAGCCATGGAATAAGAGATTGATCTTGCTTTGTTGGCACGGTGAGGTCATGGATGGTTGTCTTAGAGCTTGCCTTCCTTCGGCCTGGGCTGGATGGGGTGTCGCAGTTTCCACAACCCACCAGTCCAACAACACACAACCCAAATCCTCATCATTTTTATTCTTCTGCTTTTATGCTGGTTCCAGGATTAGTAGTCCTGTGCGTGTTTCACATGTGAAGGATATGTGAGGGGAGCAGAAGAGCCTTGCCATAACCAAAATAACCAAGAGAGGCTCAACTTCAGTGGTATCCTGAACTTCAGGGTGCAGGTTGTGGGGAGAAGGAAGGCTGAATGGGGACAGGTGGCAGGTCCCCGCCCAGAGTGATGCCTAGGGGTTTCTTGTGGTGCCTGTGTGCTGCCCAGAAGGAGAGGGTGATCTCAGGGGGTTAAAGGGAAATGTACCATCCAAATGGGTCCAGCTCAGGGGTGAGAGGAGCAGGAGGGAATTCAGGAACAGCAGCCCCAAAGTGAGCCAAGTAGAAACCTGTCCGTTTAGAGTTACTGTGGTAATGGGAGCAGCAGCAGCAGCTTGCTCTGTCACCTACAGATGTAGGGAGCCCCTTGCCATGCACCAGGCCATGGAATAAGCTCTTTTCTGCATTATCTCATTTACCTTTCCCATCATCTCCCTGAGTCAATTACTAGCCTTACCTCTGTTTTACAGATGAGGAAACTGAGACACAGTGAGGTTAAATGACTTGCACAAGGTAACATAGTTATTAAGTGGCACCATTGGGATTTGGTCCAATGTGGTCTAGCCTCACTGGCCATGTTCTTACTGACTTAGATCTACTTTCCTCTGGGATAGGGCTTAAAGCATATGTCTGGAGTTCACACGAGATCTAAGTTTCTAAGCAATCACAGCAATTTGCTTAAAGTATAAATGTTAGTAAATAATGATTATCTCCATAGGGAAAGAAAGAGAATGGCAACTAACCCCAAGTCCTATGCTCTATTGTTCATTTATTTGTTTATCTATTTGTCTATATTCATTTACTCATTAATATCTCCTGAGTGCTTACTGTGTGCCAGGTGCTGCATGGAGCACTTTGTATACCATCTCAGTAATCACAATCCTCTCAAGTAGCAACAATGGCTCACCGAGTTTTAGCACTAAGAAAAATGCAGAGGTTATATTTTTATGTATGCCCAATTCCAAATATACTTTTTTATGATAATGTGATGTTCAAAGACAAGGCTTTGATTTATGCATTTTCCGTGCTGTGATTCTAGGGGCTTGTGTTGTAGGGAGGGAAGAAACTGGAAGGGTGCTCTAACAGGGAGAGGCTCTATTAGCTCTGACAAGGTAGGAAAACACCCAGGGAGGCTGTCTGGAAAATGAGAGGCAAGTATGATAGATGACAAGGTCCTGAGCCTTCACCAAACTCTGTGGAGAGGTGCTGTGGAAGTCTGAGCAAGGTGAGTTCCCCAAGCCAACTATGTTTCTACTAAATCAGTATCTGCCAGGCCCAGTACGAGAGAGACAGATGCAAGGAGGTCAGACTTCTCAAGGCTCCCCGAAGTCTGCGCAGAGCTCTCAGCTGGCCTGGATGCATTCTATAAGGACTCATGAATGCCGGGGGATGGGCAGAAGGCAGAGTTATGACTTTGTTTCTGCCTCCACAGGGGCACTCCAGTGGAGAGACATGGCAAGTGTCCATGGTGACTGCCGCTCCCATTAGCAGGTGTCTAGACAGGAAAGGGTGCTGGGGGGGACACGAAGAAGTTTGTGTCTGCCATGAGGAGATTCCCTGTTAGCTGAGCCCCTCACTCTCAGAGGAGCTGGAGTGTCACACAGGAGAACAGTTCCTCTGCTGCCTTCCTGTCCTCCTCTCACTTTTTCTTCTCTCTTCTGTTTCTCTTAGCCAAGGGCTTCTCCACACCATTTTCCAGTTGTGTTCTGCGTAGCCCTGGACAGTCCCCAGAGTTGTCCCCATGGTTGCAGGAGTGATCAGTGAAGGGAGGAAAGAGAGGATCCAGCCATGACTATTTATTACTTGACAGAGAAGTTTCATTCTTCTCTCATATATATGGTAGGCTTTGGCCCTGGCTTGGGTTCCAAATAAGCCTTTTATTCCCCAATGCTCATCTTTCAGTAAATTCATACCAATACCATGGGATTTTTCTTAGGGCATGGTACATAGCAGGTGCTGGGTAGACAGTAGCCCTTATTAATAATGACACCACATGGCATCGGCCCACAAGCTTATTACTGTTAGGGGCACAGATGCCTTACTCTTGCTGTTTCATGAGAAGCTGTGTTAGGATGTGTCCACTTCTTATTCTCCTTCTAGAAGGCACTGCACCTCCCTGCTTGCCCTCTGGAATCTAGATTCCAAATGGAGCTTCTCTTTTCCAAGAGCAAACAGCCTGTGGTAAAGATGAGACCATGGATGTCAAGGTGCTTTGTAAATTGTAAAAGGCTGTAAAAAGATGTGGTGTCGTTACCCTTATGGTATTTTTACAAGGAAATAGAGTCATAATGAGCACTACTAGTGGGAATTTGGAAGAATTCCCGGAGCAGACAGACTAGAGTTCTCAAAAAGAGCATATGTTCTCCAAGCACTTAGCTCTGGGGCATGGAAGGAGATGCTAAGAAGCCCCTGTGACAGGATCTTTCCTAAAGAGAACCTACCCCCAAACCCCAATTAACCAGAACCATCTGCTTGTGGCCTCAATTAAATAGAATGCCTTTGAAAAAATTTTTTTTGGTCACACTTTTTATGAGAAAAGTTAATGGCAAGAAAACAAGATCACATTAAATATTTATTTTATTTTTGGAAGCTTTTGATTTGCAAGGGTAGATTTAGGGTATGCCCTGTGGCAGTTCATACAGTGCACATTTGTAACACTGAATTTGACCACTGGCCAGGCCATGTGGTGGGAGCTGGGGGGAGAGTGAAGGGGAAGGAGTGGACTCAGATCCAGGAGGGGTCCTCAGGGCAACACAAACATGAAGGAAGGTGACTTGGGTATAGAGTGATGACAAGCTATCCATGGGAGGTACAGAGCAACTAGGGAAGGAACACTTCCCTCCTGGCCTGGGGGATAACAGAGCACAGCAGCCTTGTGTTTATAGGACTCTTGACTAAAAACTATTTCCAGCAGTGCCATTTGTAGCTCTCGGCAAAACTGGGAAAAGAAAAAAGTTGTTTATATTTTAAAAATCTTTTCTCCCTCTTTTTTTTTTTTTTTTTTATTGTCCACAAACAGCAGTGCCCTTGTGCTTTCTTTCCTCTTCCCCATAACTCAAAAGGACTCTCTGGTCCTTTGGAAGCCTGCCATCAGTTAATGAATTAAACAAATGGCTACCAGGTGCCTGTTCTGGGTACTGGGCACTGTTCTTAACCCTTGGTACACAGCAGAAAAGGAGACAGACAGGTTTCCCTGCAAGTAGGAATAAGAGCCATAAATTGAATGACTTTAGGATGTTGCAACAATGAGAGACAAAATTCCTACTTTAGATAGGTGTCAGGAAAGGCCTCTACAAAGAGGGAACATCTAAACAAAGACCTGAATACAAAGATCCAGGAGTGAAGATATCTATCTATCCATCCATCCATCCATCTAAAACAAGACTGAGCCTTGGAGTCTTCTTCAGATGCTAGGCATATACCAAGTGTTGAATAAACAGTCTTCATCCTCTCAGCAAGATCAGATCATATACCAAAACCACAAAGTCCTGATGTTAGAAAATCTGGCATTTTGGCCTGGAAGTGAGTAGACTTAAGGGGCCTTCCAGGTGTCTCAGCAGAGCACCCTGTAAAATGGGCACTGTCTCTGGGTCACAAAGATGCTCACCTTCTCCCAGGCTCTCCTTTCTTCTTTCAAGGGTCTGGGCATTCAGGTTTCTTCTCTTCCTCTCTACAGCCCTCCCCCTCATTTGGGGGTCTCCCCACCAAAATCTGTCAGCAGAGTCTCCACTGGTCTTGCAGAAGTGAACGCGGCTTGCTTCCCTGCAGATAGCTGTTAAGCACTGCAGGGTGAGGAACATAAACAACAAGCCCTGGAATATTGTTCAGAATCTTTTCAAAGCTTTTCTCTCCCCTCCTTTTGGCAGGTTTGTGAGCCTGGCTTCATTTTCTTCCCTTTGCAACTGCCCTAGCCATACAAGGCACTTTTATCTTCTAATTTAAATTCTGGTTTTTATTAAATTGGCACTGAGGGAGATTGACAGGGGACTCAGGCTGTTCTTGACCTGTGTTCTGAGAGCGTGGCTAAACATGCTGCTGGAAATTGCTTCCCACGTGATTCTATGAGAACAGTTTATACTTTCATTTCTCCAACCTGGTGAGAGGTCAGCATTCTGTCTGGACTCTAAGCAGCCATAAAATTCACCTCTTCCTATCAGTGGGAAAAGGCTGGGGCTAGTATTGGAGAACCATCATTAAAAACACAATCTCCCAAATCAGAACACTTTTCCACCCAGGATAGAAGAGGGAGCAAACAGCTTCACTGTTGAATAAGCATGAAAGCAGAATGTGATGCACATCATGGGCCATCCCCTAAAGAGACTGCAAAGAGAGAAAGATGTGATCCATTACATTCATATTTTCAAGATAGATTTACTAATTATCTCTTATAGCTATGACTGGAGGTAGGCTTTGGAATTTGGAGTCAGATGATTGCCGAAGTTAGGCTCAGCTCCTCCCAAGGAACTGGAAGATAGGGCATTTTATCTTCCTTGGTAACTACATTTCATAAAGTTGGCCCTCCGCTCCTTGAAGAAACATGCCCGAGGTGTGAGATTGGCTTATGTAGCATTTGGCCATGTGGTAGGCATCTGGGATGTGGGGTGACCAAGAGCCTGGTGGGTTAGGGTGTAGGTCCCACGGACACAAACTCTGGAAGTGGTGCTGGTGGCTCAGACAGCTCATCTTTCCAACTTTGCCCCAAGTTCAAGGCCTGACTGCTCTGAGCTCTCACTGCACAGTCCCAGCTAGTAATACAAGATTCCTTTTAGGACTACTTATAGAAAACATATTAAATATGTTATCTGTTTTATTTGTTGAATGAGGTTGACTAAATTTCTTCCCTCCTCAATCTTCCCCAACTGAGGAGAAAAGCCTGAGGACAATTGCTCCCAGGCAGTTCTCTTCCTCTGTCTACATAGGACTGGGCACATAAGCTGTGCCCCGAATTGCAGATGGCATTTCTGAGTACCTGCACCTTGAAGGACAGGAATCTAGATCTGGATCCTGTCTCTTTTCTCACTAGTGAGGTACTTAATCTGTTGGGGCTTTACACACTGCCAGGAAGGATGATGACTGTTCTGCCCCTCAAACCTTCCCCATGTTTGCCCAGGTATTTCCTATTCATTGTATATTCTCTTATAACACCCCACACTTCTCAGCTCATTGTACCTGTAGCTATTAGCATGTCTGTGTGACCATACTATAAAAAGACAGAAGACAGAGACTATTTTATTCACTATTTATCATTAGGGACTGCTGACAATAGGGATTTTTTTTTTTTTTCTAGCTTGTGGGATGCCTGAGTAACCTGCCTGTATGGGTAGTCATAATGATAGAGGGCTGTAACAGTAATATGGCACCTGGCACAAGCTCCATCATCTCTGCCCATCTAGGAAGCCTAAAATCCACAAAGTGGGGCTTCTTTCCTTGAGAATAGTCTCTGAGCCTTTCCTTGCCCTCCACAATTGCCTTTATCCTTTAGATTATGACTTTGCTAAGACACAGGTTTTCCCCCAAAACAGTTGACACTGAATCAAACCCTGGATATAACCAGGAAATTGGGCCCTCTTCTTTGGGAAGATACATTCAGCCAGGAGTTGGAAGAAGAAATGGGTTCCTCCCTATTCATTCAGTAGCTAAACAATCCAATTAACATCCTCTTTGGGAACATTTCATTTAATTAAAGTTTCGTTCCATTTTCAAAGAAAGAGGGGAAGGACATCATGAAAAATTTTGTTGAGTTTTTTTTTTTTCTGTCTCCAAGGCTTCCCTGACTAAGATTCCTCCAGTCCAGACTCAGCTTGTGGGGCGTTGAGAGAAAAGCTCAGTGGACTTCCAGTAGCCCCAAGGAACCATATTTCCACCATGAGATTTAGTATTTGGAAGCAGTTCCTGATCATTCTGATACTGTGAATACTGGTGGCTAGCTTCCTTCTGAGCTATAGATAAATGCACCTTCACTTTAAACGGTAGGATGATGAATTCTGGCAGAAAGACTCTTGGTCCCACAGGATGTTCAAGCCTTCAAAAGAACAGATGAACATTTGCATAACTTCTATGTGAAGACAGCAGCCACTGCTGGCTTTTAATTTATTCCCCCCCCAGAGTAAATATCTCTTGGTGACTCTTGATCAGACAATGGAGGTTGAACAGAATCATTTAGGAGTCTGGAGAGAAAAAACATCCAAAGGTTCTGAAGGTGAAGGGAAAAATCAATATCTAGAAAAAACTTTTCCACCCCTAAACTTAGGGGAATAAATAGCAGAGAAATGGAAGATTTTCACTGTAGACTTTTTCGAATCACATCAGCATATTTGAATTTGCTGAATTGTCTTTTACTCTGGTATAGCACCATTCGTTACGGACTGAATGTTGTGTCTTGCCCAAATTCATATGTTGAAATCTAGTTCATAGTGTGGCGGTATCTGGAGGTAGAATCTTTCAGAGGTGAGTAGATCAGGAGGATGGAGTCCTAATGAATGGGGTTAGTGCCCTCATAAGGAGAGACCAGAGAGCTGCCTTGCTGTTTTTCTGCCATGTAAGGGATACAGTGAGCAGTCAGTGGTCTGCAACCAGCAAGAATACTCTGCTCCCCAGCACCCAGCCATGTTGGCACTCTAATTTCAGACTTTTAGACTCTAGAACTATGAGAAATACATTTCCATTGATAAGCCACCCAATCTGTGATATTTTGCTTTGGCCAACTGAACTTGACACTATTCCCCTGCCTACTTAATTAAAAATGAAACTATAATAGGTTTTTAATTACTTGAAGAGATATTGCTGGTGATCTTTCCTATCTCTTGTTATGGAAATTAGTTCAGATTTTAAAGTAGAATAATTAATCAAAAGAATATTCCACAATTTTGGCCATTGGGTCTATGCAAATGATTTTTTGGGGGGGAGGAGAAAAGGAATATTATACATGAGCCTTTTATCTTGGGAAATTTCAATATATTACTATCTCATTATCAATAGAGAAACAAATGCCATCAACAGAGCCATGTAAATATTAATAACCAAAATTTACATAGTATTGAATCATTTAGAATATACGTTATTATATTTACCACTTTTCAGCAACATTTTAAGAAAAATATTATTACATGCTGAGGAAGTAATAATAATAAACTGTAAAGAGAAGGAGATAATAACTTGCCCAAGATCCTACAATGGAGGGCAGAGCTGGGATATAAACCCCTTTCTTCTGACTCCAAATGTAAAGCTCCTTATGTGGTGTTTGCTTTTTTTTTTTTTCTTCTCTTTTTTCTTAGAATTAAGGATAAATAAGAGAATCTGACTCCAAAGGAGAATTCTGAATTGTGCAGTTGGAAAGAACCTTAAGAGATCACCTCGCCAACATTCCCTTAGAAAGAGGAACAGTTGGGCACTGAGGGGGGCACTTGACGGGATGAGCACTGGGTGTCATACCATATGTTGGCAAATCGAACTCCAATAAAAAATATACCAGGGCAGCCCCGGTGGCCCAGTGGTTTAGCGCCGCCTTCAGCCCAGGGCCTGATCCTGGAGACCTGAGATCAAGTCCCACGTCTGGCTCCCTGCATGGAGCAGCCTGCTTCTCCTTCTGCCTGTGTCTCTGCTTCTCTCTCTGTCATGAATAAATAAATAAAATCTTTATATATATATATATATATATATACCAAAAAAAAAAAAAAAAGAGGAACAGCATTACTACCCGCACCCAGATCCCTTGGTATGTGAGCCCAGTGCTAAGGCACGACTTCGGACATCTGGTTTAGTGTTCTCCCTTTTTACGCTGCCCTCTACTCCCAATTCACAGCACATGGGAATACACGCATGAATGTATGTGTTTGTTATCTATGTGTACTCCTGCTTATTTTCCTTCTGGGTTGGTTATCTTCTGGGAGCCAAGAGGGCATTTCCCAAAATAAGGGAAGGCCTGGGCATTTTTGTTTTAGAATGCTACAGATTTAGGTTTTATGTTGATACAGCATCATTTTTGTGTTTTGGCTAAAACAGTGAGGTGCCAGGGCTCTCATTCTCATAAATTAGATACTTTATTCCTCCCTCTTTCTTCCTCCTATATCCCTTTCTCAACCTTTTAACTTTTTATTCTGTGGAGGTTTCCAGTATTTTCACATAAATTGTGCAGAGTGCCAGATGTGAGTCAGCAGATATTGTTGTAAGAATAAAAAAAATATGGAAAACTGTTCAATTTGTGGGGCAAATAAACAATGAAAGGCTTTCTATTTTTGTTTGGTGGTTAGATCAATTTGAAACCACTCCAGTGCAGTCCACGACCTTCTTTTCTCAGCCAAGTGAGTCAATAAATTAGTCAAAGTAAGAACATTGATTTATTGGAGTGGGCATGTTTCAATATGAGTTTGGACTTAGAAATTGTTGCTGCCCTGTATTGTCACAAAACATACCATGTAAATTATTAAGCTGGGTCCTGCAGAGATTTCAAGGGAGGTAGAAGATGAGGTAGTAGTTTCTATTATAGGTCAGAGACCCTTGGGACTGATGAGTTACTGAAAATCCATAACATTGCCACAGACTGACAAACTAGTGGTCATGTATGGGCTCACAATGTGTTCAGGCAGCTGTGTACTACCTCAGCCTCTGGGGTAAGAATTCTTGTACACTGAGGGTTGCTGACCCCTGGGGCTCAGGGAAGTGGGTAGAGTTATAGCCTGGAAAGGAGCCATTTAGAGAATGAATTGAGAGGGGGAGGAGGACAGCTGGTGAGCTTGAGAGACCAGGGCACAGATACACATTGCATCTTAGGTCCAATTTGGAGCAAGTTCAGGAGAATTTAGATGATAGGACTAGAAACGCAAGGCAATAGCAGGATATGAAGGCTGTGAGGAAAAAGCTGAGGAAGAGGATTTTAAGACTGTTTGCTGTGTGTGATCAATGGCCGTCCTTTGGACTCCTTTCCTGGAGACACCCATATTATTTGAACTATTTTTAACAGGTTCTTTCTTTTTCAGGATACTTAGATTTTGAATCTATATTGTCCTTGAATGGATCCCTAAATAGGTCATGACATACCCAGTCACTTTTTCATTAAGGTAGAGTTGACATACAGTGTTACAGTTGTTTCAGGTACACATCCCCTACGCTGTACCATTTTCCTCATGATTTATTCATTTCATAACTGGAAGCCAGGACCTCCCACTTCTTCACCCAGTCTTCCCATCCCCAATTTCCCTCCCCTCTGGCAACCATTCTCTGTACTTATGACTGCTTATTTTTGTGTATTTTTAAAAAGATTCCACATATAAGTGAAATCATGTGATTTGTCCTTTTCTAAATTCACTTAGCATTATACCCTCTAGATTGATCCATGTTGCCACAAATAACAAGAGCTCATTTATTTTTATGGTTGAGTAATATTCCATTGTGTACATATACCATTTCCTTACTGATTCATCTCGATAAACACTTGGATTGCTTCCCTACCTTGGCTATTGTAAGAAACATGGTGCAAATATCTTTTTGATTTAGTCTTTCTCTTTTGGGGCTAAATACCCAGGAGTTGAATGACTGGATCATATGATATTTCTATTTTTAATATATTGAGGAAACTCCATACTGGTTTCCATCATGGCTGCACCAATTTGCATTCCAACTATAGTGCAGGAATGTTCCTTTTTCTCTACATTCTAATGCTTGTTATTTCTTGTCTTTTTGATTCTACTCATTCTAACCAGTGATATGTCATTGTGATTTTGATTTGCATTTCCTTGATGATTGATGACCTTGGGCATCTTGTCATGTGTCTGTTGGACAGCTGTATGTTTTTTGGAAAAAAATGTATATTAGGTCTTTCTTCTGCTCATTTTAAAATCAGATTATCCTTTGTTTTTGGTGTTGAGTTGTAAGAGTTCTTTATATATTTTAGATATTAACCCCTTATCATTTATATCACTTGCAAACATCTTGTCCCATTTGATGGGTTGTCTTTTTGTTTTCTTGATGGTTTCCTTCACTGTGCAAAGGCTTTTTAGTTTAGCCCCAACGGTTTATTTTTGCTTTTGTTTCCTTTGCCTGGAGGGACATATATGGAAAAATATGGCTAAAGTCAATATGAAGAAATTGCCACCTTTTTCTTTTCTCTAGGAGTTTTATGGTTTCAGGTCTCACATTTAGATCTTTAACTCATTTTAAGTTTATTTTTGTGTAGGTATAAGAAAGTGGCCCAGTTTCATTCTGCTGCATGTGGCTTTCCCATTTTCCCAGCACTGTTTATTGAAGAGACTGTTTTTTTTTTTTCCCATTGTATATTCTTGCTTACTTTGTCATAGACTAACTCACCATATAAGCACAGGTTTATTTCTGGGTTCTCTGTATTTTTACATTAATCTGTATCTTTTGTGCTAGTAGCAAACTGTTTTGATTACTACGGATTTGTAGTATATTTTGAGATCTGGGATTGTGATACTTCAAGGTTTCTGGGATTGTGTTATTTCAAGGTTTGTCATTTTTCAAGATTGCTTTAACTATTAGGGCTCTTTTGTGGTTTCATACACATTTTAGGATTATCCTAGTTATGTGAAAAATATTATTGGTATTTTGATAGATATTGCAGTGAATTGTAGATTGCTTTAGGGAGTATGGATATTTTAACCATATTAATTCTTTGACTCCACGAGCATGGAATATCTTTCCATTTGTTTATGTCATCTTCAGTATCTTTCACTAGTATTTTATTTTTTAAAAGATTTTATTTATTTATGACAGACACACACACACACAGAGAGAGAGAGAGAGAGAGAGAGAGAGAGAGAGAGAAAGAGAGAGGCAGAGACACAGGGAGAGGGGGAAGCAGGCTCTATTCAGGGAGCCTGACATGAGACTCAATCCCAGGTCTCCAGGATCACACCCGAGGCTGAAGGCGGCGCTAAACTGCTGGGCCACCAGGGCTGCCCATCTTTCACTAGTATTTTAATGTGATATTAATACTTTATCTTTCACTATTGAAAGATTGATCTTTCACTATTGAAAGATAAATGCCTATTCCTTAGGCATTTTATTCTTTCTGGTATAATTATAAATGAGAATTTTTCTTAATTTCTCTTTCTGCTACTTCATTATTAGTATAAAGAAATGCAACCAATTTTTGTGTATTAATTTTGTATACTGCAAGTTTGCTGAATTCATTTATTATTGCTAATAATTTTTTTTTTGGTGGACTCTGTGGGGTTTTCTATGTGTAGTATCATATCACCTGGAAATAGTGACAGTTCAACTTCTTCCTTACCAATTCAGATGCCATTTTTTTCTTGTGATTCTCTGACTTCCAGTGCTATGTTAAATAAAAAGGGTGAGGGTCACATCCTTGTTTTGTTTCTCATTTTGGAGGAAAAGCTCTGTTTTTCACCATTGAGTATGATGTTAGCTGATCATATATGAACTTTATTATGTTATGTTCCCTCTAAACCCATTTTGTTCAGTTTTTATCATGAACAGATGTTGAATTTCTCAAATCCTATTTTGGCATTGATGGAGATGATCATGATTTTGATTCTTTGTTTTGTTAATGGGGTGTATCATATTCAATGATTTGGAAATATTGAACCATCCTTGCATCCCCTTGCTTGATTATGGTGAATAATCCTTTTAATGTATTGTTGAATTTGGTTTGCTAATATTTTTTAAGGATTTCTGCATCTATTTCATTAAGGTCACTGACCTATAGTTTTCCTTTTTCATAGTGTCTTTCTCTGGTTTTGGCATCAGGGTAATACTAGCCTCCTAGAATTTTATTTGGAAATTTTCCTTCTTCCATTTTTTAGAATAGCTTGTGGGGAATAGGAATGAATTCCTCTTTAAATGTTTGTTAGAATTCACCTGTGAAGCCATTTGGTCCTGAACTTGTCTGTTGGGAGTATTGATTATTAGTTCAATTTCATTACTAATAGTTAATCTGTTGATATTTTCTGTTATTCACAATTCAATTTTGGAAGATTATGTGTTTCTAATAATTTATCTTTTCTTCTAGGGTGTCCAATTTGTTGGCATTTAATTACTCATAGTAGTCTTGTAATCCCCTCTATTTCTGTGGTGTGGTTGATACTTCTCTTTTGTTCCTGTGTTTTGTTTTTTTAATTTAGGTATGCTCTTTTTCCTTCAATGAGTCTGGCTCAAGGTTTATCAAATTTGTTTATCTTTTCAAAGAATGAGCTCTTGGTTTCATTGATCTATTTTTAAAATTAGTATTCTCTATTTCATTTATTTCTACTCTGATCTTTATTATTTTCTTCATTTTATTAGCTTTATATTATGTTTGCTATTCTTTTTCCAGTTCCTTTAAGTGTTAGGTTAGAATGTTTGAGATTTACCATTCCTTGAGGTAGGTAGGCATGTATTGCTATAAATTTCCCCATTAGCATTACTTTTCCACACCCCAATGATCTTAAGACTAATTATTTTCAGTTTTATTTGTCTTGATGTATTTTTTGATGCTCTTTGGTTTATTAACCTATTGGTTGTTTAGCATCCACATATTTCTGCATTTTTCTATTTTTTTTTCTTGTGATTGATTTCTAGTTTTATACTGTTGTAGTCAGAACAGATGCATGATATGACTTCAATCTTCTTGAATCTAATGAGACTCGTTTTGTAGGATAACATGTGATCTATCTTAGGGAATGTTCCATGTGCACTCGAAAAGAATGCATAGTCTATTATTGTTCAATGGAATGTTCCGTATATATCTGTAAGTCCATGTGGTCCAATATTTCTTTCAAAGACATTGCTTCTTTATTGATTTTCTGCCTGGATGATCTATCCATCAATGTAAATGAGGTATTCAAGTACCCTACTATTATCGTATTACCATTAATTTATCCCTTCATGTCAGTTAATATTTTCTTTATGTATTTATGCTCCAATGTTGGGTACAGATATGTTTACCATTGTTATATACTCTTGTTGGATTGATCCCTCTATCATTATGTTGTGCTCTTCTTTGTCTTTTGTTAAAGTCTTGCTACCATGGCATTTTTGTTGTTGGTTGTTTTTTTGTTTTTGTTTTTGTTTTTGCATGGAATATCTTTTTCCATTCTTTCACTTTCAGTTTCTGTGTGTCTGTAGGTCTGAACTGAGTCTTTTGTAGGCAACATATAACTTTTTTTGTCCATCCCTCTACCCTATGTCATTTGACTGGAGGATTTAAAGTAATATATGTACTTACAGCCATTTTATTGTTTTCTGGTTGCTTTTCTTCCTTTTTTCTTTTCTTCCTTTTTCCTTGTGATTGATAACTTTCTGTAGTATTAGACTTGGTTTTGTTTCTCTTTATTTTTTTTGTGTATCTATTATAGGTGTGTAGTAATCATGAGGTTCATATATAGCATCCTAAATATACAGCCGTCTGTATTAGGTTGATGGTCACTTCAATTTGAACACACTCTGAAAGACCTTCCTTTTTATTCATTTTATATGCATGTTATCACATTTTACATCTTTTTATTTATAATTTTCTTCTAATTATAGCCTTTTCTTTTCCACTTAAAGAAGTTCCATTTAGTGGTGATGAGCTCCTTCAACTTTTATTTGCCTGGGAAACTGTATCTCCTTCAATGCTGAAGGATAAGTTTTCCAAGTAAAGTATTCTTGGTTGCAGCTTTTTTCCTCTCAGTGACTTTTTGTTGTTGTTGTTGTTGTTGTTATTTTAAAGTTTTACTTGAATTCCTATTTGTTAACACAGTATAATATTAGTTTCAGGTGTACAAGATAATGATTCAACCCTTGGATACAATGCCTGGTACTCATCCCAGGTGCCCTCCGTCAACCCCATCCCCCATATTCCCATCCACCCCCCACCTTCCTCTGGTATTTATTAGTTTATTCTCTATGGTTAAGAATGTGTTTCTTGGATTGCTTCTCTCATCCCTCCCTTTGCCAGCTTGTTTTGTTTCTTAACATCCACATATGGATGCAATCATATGGTATTTGTCTTTCTCTGATTTATTTCACTTAGCATAATTTTATTCACTTTTTCCACATCATTGTAAATATTCTGAATATATCTGTTGAGTCCACCTGGTCCAGTGTGTCAAAACCATTGATCCCCTGTTGATTTTCTGCTTAGGTGATCTTTCCATTGACATCAGTGGGTGTTAAAATCCCCTGTCATTACATTATTATCAGTGAGTTTCTGTATGTTTGTTGTTCATTAGTTTATATGTTTAGGTACTCCCATTTTGGAGGCATAAGCATCTACAATTGTTTGATCTTCTTGATAGATAGTCTACTTAATTATGAATTAATGAATTAATATCCTTCTGCTCTCTTGGTCCAGTATTTGTTCTCTCTTTTTTTTTTAAGACTTTATTTATTTATTCATGAGAGACACATGCTGACTGCCTTCTGGCCTGCATGGTTTCTGTAAAACAAGCAAACAGACCAACAAAAATTCAGCTGATAGTTTTATGGGGTTTCTCTTCTACATAACTTTTTGCTTCTCTCATTACTTTTACAATTCTCTTTAATATGTTCATTATTGGGACTCCTGGGTGGCTTAGCAGTTGAACGTCTGCCTTTGCCTCAGGGCATGATCCTGGAGTTCTGGGATTGAGTCCCACACCAGGCTCCTTGCATGGAACCTGCCTCTTCCTCTCTCTATGTCTCTGCCTTCTCTCTGTGTCTCTCATGAATGAATACATCAAATCTTTTTAAAAAAATAATATGTTCATTACTATGTGCTGAGATGTGGACCTTCTTGGGTTCATCTTGTTTGGAACTCTGCTTTTTGAACCCAGATATCTATTTTCTTTCCTAGATTAGGGAAGTTTTCTGTCCCTGCCTCGGCTTCTGGGATTCTTTTAATGCAAATGTTTACTTGATGTTGCCCAAGCAATCCCTTAACTTATCCTCATTTTAAAAAATTAGTTTTTTTTCTTTTTGCAGTGAAGCTTGGGTGCTTATCATTACTCTGTCTTCCAGATCACTAATCCATGCATCTGCTAATCTGCTGATTCTGTTCAGTGTATTTTTCACTTCAGTTAGTGTATTCTTCAATCTTGATTGCTCCTTTTTAATATTTTCCGCTACTTTGTTGATGTTCTGAGTTTTTCTATTTGTCTCTCCAGTCTGATGAGCATTTTTATGATCAGTACTTTTTTTTAAATTTTATTTTTATTTATTCATGATAGAGAGAGAGAGAGAGAGAAAGAGAGAGAGAGAGGCAGAGACACAGGCAGAGGGAGAAGTAGGCTTCATGCAGGGAGCCTGATGTAGGACTCGATCCTGGGACTCCAGGATCATGCCCTGGGCCGAAGGCAGGCGCTTAAACTGCTGAGCCACCCAGGCTGCCCCTGATCAGTACTTTAAACTCTTTATCAGGCATATTGCTTATCTCTTCTTCATTTAGTTTTTTTTTTTTTCTTCTGAGTTTGTTGTTGTTGTTGTTCTTTCATTTAGAGCATTTTCTTTCTCTTCATTTTGCTTGACTTTCTGTGTTTGTTTGTATAAATTAGACTGAACAGCTACTTCTCCTAAACTTAAAGGAATGGTCTTATGTATGATCATCCCCTGTGTAGACTATATGTGCCTGGTGATGTTAGCTGGCATGCACTGGAGGTTTGGTGGCGTGGCTGGAGCTGAGGTGGGTGTGGGCTGGCATGGTCTTGGATTTTCCATGCAGAAGGTGTCTTGGCAGGATGGCTGAAGTACAGAGACTGTTCTGGCTCTATACACAGAGAGTACTCTGGCATGGTAGCTGAAGCTGCAAGAGGTATAAGACAGGGTGTCCCAGGGCTCTATGATGAACAACCCAATCACTCTGCAAAGTATGTAGATATTCTTGTGTGAATAAAGTCCACTTAAAAGTGATATTAAGTTCTTTTATATTGTTATAAAATAATTTTTATATTGTTCTACATTGGCTTAGCAACTACATACTAGACCTTTATCATGAAGAGAGGGCAATGATTTTTTTTTTTGTCTTTGAAAATAATCCTCCTTCTCAAAAAGGATTGAAATCAACTATGATAATGATTGATATGATTGATAATCATTCATAATGATAATCAACTATGATTGATAATCAACTATCCATTACAAAAGGTGTGTAAAGAGATCATTTGGTTATATTTTATAAAATTTAAAATATTCAGATCCTGGGCTGTGCAGTTCCACCTCATTTATCTAGAGGACGCATACAAGAGCGTTCACTGCTGTATTGATACTAATCCAATTGGAATTGCTGGAAACAATTCAAATGTCTATCAACAGGAGGACAAACACATAAATAGTGTGACCTTCTTTCACTTGAATATGCGCAGCAGCTAAAATGATCTAAAACTAAGCTTCGGCATGGTTAGACCTCAGGAACACAGTATTGATGAAAAAACAAGTTGCAAAATGACACGTACAGTATGATGCTGTTTCTATAAAGTATGAAAGCCCAGAAACAGTGAAACATTAGTTATTAGAGAAAAATCTATATAAATGTGATATAAAAACATGCAAGGGCCTGCAACATCTCGTGGGAGGGAGAGAGCAGGAGTGGGGTCAGGTAGGACCCCAAAATCTCCAAAAGTAAATTTCTTAACAATCCATCCTAAGTATATGAATTTGATATATGGATTTTTCATACTTACATGTATGGTTGAATTCATAATACAAAATTAGAAAAAATTAAATAATATAAAATGATTATAAGACAAGCAGTCTTTTTTTTTTTTTTTTTCCTTTATACCTCCTATTTCTGTTTCCCAGAGGCAACTGCTTGGAAATTCTTTCCACTATCCTGACTATAATTTTAAATAGTGTGCTTTTGCATGTTTTGTGTTTATAAAATTTAGACATTATTATCTTCCCATTGTGGTTGAAATTTAGACTCCCCAATCCTCATAGTTTGTGATTCAATCATCAATAGCCAATGTTTATTATAACTGTATAAATATTGTTTTTGGCTGAGCCTAGTAGTACCCTTGTGGTACTGATCTTCTCTACACCCATTGGTAATTTTCTCAACAGGTTTATAGAATACCTGTTCACAAATTTTCCAGATGCTTTCCCTGGAGGATTCCTACCCCCCCCCCCCGGCCGCCCTCCCCTCGCCCCCAACATACACCATTTTCTCCTGCTTCAGTCAAACTAGCACCTCCTGAAGCCTGGCACCTACATTCCTTCCCACACCAAAACCTTACATTAGAGCTCTTATTTCCTGGATTCTGTTTTCCTTCTTCTATATTTTCTTCAAATTTGGGTGGAACAAATATTTAAGAGCTTCCTGAGAAAAGAAAGCTACTTGAGAGGTAAAATTTTTAAGAACTTACTTACTGGGTTGATGAGTTGGCTGGATAGAGAATTCTAGTGGGAAATCATTTTTCTTAGAGTTTTGAACATGTTGCTCAACAATTTTATAGTTTTCATATGCATTGCTGAACTACCCATTCCAATTTTTTTTTCACTTGTATGTGTGTGAATTGTTTTCCCTTGCTGTTTTTAGGATCTTCTCCTTCCTCCTGGTACTCTGACCTTTCACTGTGAGATGACAATATGGACCCCACTTCTCTATGTGTCAGGTTCTTTCTGCTGCAGAGAAGGGAAATCTGTGTGTTTTGTTTGGTAATTTCCTCTACTTTTCCTTTCTTTCTGGAACTCCTGTTAATGAGATATTGGGCATCCTAGATCAATTCTCTTGTTTTCTTATTTTTTTTCTCTTTTGTATAGTATTTTATAAATTATCTTCCTATAGTTTTATTTCTATTTCTAATATTATTATTTCCAAGTGCTAACTTTTGGCCTCTGGCTTTTTAAAATGTTTTTTTTTTTTTAACTTGTTTAACTGTGTAGTGTTGTACATTCAGAGAAAAGTTTTTCATATTTAATTTAAAAATTTTCCCCATTTTTATGTTAATAATTGGTGATATCAAATGTTCCTATTTAAGAGGAAGGCACTCAAAAGCCATGGGACGATATGTGGGAAATTAGGGTTACAATGCAGTGGCTGGACAGCCAGCCAGCCTTCAGTTGGAGGCCCCTAAATTTCAGCCCCTGGTGATCTTGTCTTTGGTGCTCTGTTTCTGTAATCTCTTGCCCTAGAGAATACAGTTTGGCTGTCCACACTCTGGAATCAAGACCCCTCCCTGAGAAGGAGTAAATGACCTGTTCTTGTTGAGTACTCCAGCCTGGCCTTCTGCTGTTGTGCCCAAGTCAGCCTCTATCGTTCAGTTTCTCCAGATCATGAAACTTGTTCTTCTGCATGGCCTGGGAGACTTATTCTTCTGGATGGGAAGGGGCCCTGGGTATCAGATTTCCAGGCTCAGATTTTACCACAAACTTTCACTGATACTTCTTATCTCCAATTTCTAAGCCTCCTTGAGTTTTGCTGGGAGTTTTAACATCTTTCTGCATTGTACTTATGGTTCCATATTCTATCAGTCACCACTCCTGTACTAGCTTTCTTTTGTCAAAAACAAAAAAGAATTGACATTTCTTATCAGCTACTCCTTTTTCTATTTTATTTTATTCTTCATTTATCGGTGTTTTAAGGATTATAGTCTGTGAGGCACACAGACTACTGACATCAGAAGTATGCTTATGCTCTGAATTGCAATCAGGCAGTACAGGTTTACAAAGGCAAAACCCACAAGGTTACATAACTTGTTTTGAAAGAATTATGATTGGTGCTGACAGAGTTAAACTGACTCTCTAATGCATGATTGGCTATTTAGCTAACAGTTGTTACATTAGCTCTATTCCAGACCAAAGTAGGATGTGTTCCAGGAGGTGGTCATGGTGCAACTGACAGGTTGCAGCTGACAAAACTCAAGAGTTCTTGGTGTTCTAAAAATTAAAACAGAAGACTGCATAGGCCCTGCTTCCTGAATGTCTTCCCTGCCCTACTTTGAATGACTCTTTTAGCAATGCTTACTTATTTTGGAATTTTCTTTACATCTCCTCTTTTGAATCTTTGTGACAGAAAAGCTTTGATGATCAATTTTTATGATTGTTTAGGCCCATTTCACTGCTAGAGTGGTTGGCAACTTGCTCTGGATCTATCATGTCCTGCAGAGGAGGGAATTTTATGGTTCATTGATATTTGGTATGTTCAGCAAGCATGCTAAGTGAAAGTCTTTGGCCACATTTGAGTAACAAAGAGGTTTGAGGAAATTAGGTGTAGACATCAAGTAGGTTCTCATTTCCTTTACTTAAAGGGTACATCTGATGAATGGTTTTGAGTTTGATATTTTAAGCAGTAGTATAACAATAACTATAAATACATAGTACAGCCAATAACAAATAAGGCAAAAATTAAAATAATAATCAACAGTGTAATTTAAAAACCTGAGTGAAAGAGAGCTCCAAGTCAAGAAGCCAGTTAAAAATAGATGAAAACTTAGGGCTGAACCATCCTGGGGTAAAACTTGTGAAAATTAATAAATGTAAACCTCACTAAAGTAGAGTAGGGATGCAAGAAGGGGGAGTCCTGTCATTCAATGTCAATTACAAGCCCTAATAGGGAAAGATGGACAATTGTATCTCCTATGAGAAATCTATTTCTCCTGCACCTCAGCCAATGAGAAGCCATCATCCCCCTCAACTCTTGCTTTTTCTCCATGGACTTTCATTCAAAACACCACTCCTACCTTCTTCTTTCTCTATAAAATAATGTTCCTCTCCATTATTGATCTCACCTCTGGTTTTGCCAGAGCTACTTATCTTGAATTGCAATTTTTTTATTCCCTAATAATTCCATTTTTTTTTTTTTGCTGGTAAAATAATTTTTATTTTTAAGGTGGACATTATATAATGCTCAGCAAGAGGAGCCAGAGGCACCCCCCCAAAAAAACGGAAGCTTGTATCCACAGAGCTAATTGGGTCCACTGATTTTTTTTGTTGTTGTTGTTCTTGAAATTTGAAGGTAAATTTTCTTCTGGATTTTGAACTCTGCTTTGTGTTTCAGCTCTCTAGGTTTTCTTGAAGGCCTGTCCTGTCTGAGAGTACTACTTTGGGTTTCAGTCAATTGCTTTTTGGATCCAGGCTATCTCTGTTGGAACTGTATTGACTTTCAATTCAACTTCTGTGCTGGCCTTCGGTCTCATTCCTTTCAGAACAGACTGTTCCTGTTAATATTATTCTGTTAAGGAATTTTCCTTTTGCTCTAGAGAACAATCTTTTACATATGGAATCCCAGACATAGAAATGTTTTGAGCACTACCTACCTCTCCCCCTTCAACTAGATCCTCTAGTACAGGGATAACCCCCTTTACTTCAGAGCAATTTCTGCAACTGTTTTTTAGTTAAGGCCACTGAAGAAATAATCATGAGATTCCCTTTAATTATCCTTGTATTCAGGCTAGGGGAAACATAACAGACATTTATGTTGATAGCCGGTATGCCTTTTGGGTAGTTCATGACTTTGGCATCTAATAAGTTTTGGACATAGGAGCCACTTACAACAAAAATTTCATTTTTTCCATAATATTCCATACTCTTACAGGTGGCTCTGGCTATTATTAAGGTACCTGGCCCTCCAGACTCAACTCACCAGAGTCCTCACCTCACTGACATTTCTGCCTGAAATGTTGCTCTCAAGGAAACCAAGAGCCAGATCTCTGCCATGACCCAAAGAGTTGTTCTTCCAAATAATAATCTGGAAAAATTGACAAGAGATATAGTTGCTAGTTTAATAAAAAGAAGTCTAGTTTGGGCCAAAAAACAATCTAGTCCTCCCAGAAATTCTAAAATCCTCACTACTTAACACAGTACATGCATTAAACCATAGACAACCACAATGGTAACATACATTAATATTGGTGAGGAGATATTAATAAGGCCACCAAAAGTGCCCACCTCATTCATCCCACCTGTCCAAAATACAGCCCAGGGAATTGTTCACAAGGATGGATTTCAGAATACATTTTAGTCATGGTTTGCATGGTTTCTCACTGGACTGAAGTTTTCCCATATACACAGGCAACTGCTGCTGCTACAGCTAAAAATTGTGTTTGAAAAAATTATCTTTCCTTGGGGAATTCCTCCTGAACTTCATAGTGATAGGGGAAATCATTATACTGGTTGCATGTTTTGGCAGTTCTGTTCTGTTTGGCTGGTTTTAGTACAATTTTTTTGTGTGTGTGCATATCATCCTCAATCCTCAGGTTAGTTGAACACACTAATGGCACTATTAAGACTCAACTGGCAAAATTTGTAGTGACTTTCTGAGTATCTTGGCCAAAAACACAGCTCTTACTCTCTCTAAATCTCAGCTCCACCCCCTCTGAAACTCAGACTCTCATCTTTTGAGGTTGTCACAGGGTATCCAATCCCTACCTCCTCTGATCCACAGATGATAAAATGAGGTACACTTTAATATTGTAAAGGCCTAATTGCATCTATTAAAAATAACCATGCTTCAGTTAAGCAATCTTTTCACTCCTGGGAGATAACAACCCTAAACATCAACCATGCAACCTGGATATTTCATCTGTTGCCAAAAACACCTCCAGAAAGAGTCTCTTCAATCTTTATAGAAAGAGCTAATTAGTGCTTGTGCCATCAAACTACAAGGAATAGACTCTTGGATTCATGTAACACAATTTTAAAGAAAGCACCAAACCCTGATTGGGCCTGCACACCAGCTGGTGACCTGAAAGTAAAGATTTTTTGGAATTGAGGCAGATGACATCTGACGAACCACTTTTTCAATATGCCAAACTAGACCTGTATACCTTTTCCTCACTGCTTTTACTGTCTCTTTCATTAAAAAGACATACTTTGTGTGCATTTCCCAAACCCTTGCAAGAGGAGGAAACCTCTTTTGATTACGGACTTTTGGAAATGCCTCATCATGATCCCAGATCAAATTATTTCTTCACTTCCTTTTCCTGAAGGGTTAGAAAGTTCAGAATTCACAAAAGTATTATCTGACTATGGATTCTTACTCCAAATTTATGGTCTCTGAATTTGCAACCTTACAGACTGTACCATTGGATAACATGTGTTTTCAAACAGTTCTTTTGAGATAATACAGTTTTAATAAATTTTTGAAGTTTTACTATTTTTGCAAAAACTTCATTAGCTATTGCTCATGTTTATACCTGTACTCTATTTTCCCAAATTCAGTTAATTTGTTCAGTGTGCTCTTCCAGTATTCACTATTTTGAGTTCATGGCCACTATAAGTGGGGCCTTCCAGAGGGCATACATGACTCTGGGTTTGCTTTGAGAGGGAGAATTTTTCTCCTCTAAGTTGGAATAAGTGCCAATAATATTTTGAGTTGGCTATTTTCAGATCTAGGTTCCTGGTTCAGAACCATCATACAATTTGGAATTGCTACTTCTTCTGTTTTGCATATTTTTTAAGTTTATATTTTGCTACCAAACTTTTGTAAAAATGGTGTACCCAATAAGGAGATGGTCTCCAACACTGATGGCCTTGGAAAATGGGAAGTGCCTGAGAATTTTCTTTCCTGAGATTTCTCATTACCCAAATGTGGACTTAAGTGGTTTTCAATGGTTATGTACTTTCCCTCTGACATAGAACATGACAACAGGAAAGTCTTTCCTGGCATCTAGGGATAAAACCAGCAAATATAGAAAGTCTGACTCTTGATCAGTGAGAGGGAAAGATCTTAACGAAAAAGGAAGACCCTCACAAAAGTGGACTTGAGATGCTTGAAGTGAGAGCCACACCACTCAATGTCAATTAGTGGAAGAATTGTCACCTTCAGACCCTTAACAGAAGAATGCTCAACAGGAAAGAATTATCAATTACAGGCCCCAACAGGGAACAATGTACATTGCATCTCCTATGAGAAGTCAGCTACCCCTGTGACTCAGCCAATGAAAAACTGTCATCACCCTGAATTTACAGACTGTACCATTGCTTTTCTCCAAAAGGACTTTCATTAAAAATAACCTCTCCCAACCTCCTCCTTCTCCATAAAATAACATTTCTCTCCTTGTGTTTGTTGAACTAACTTGCCCTATGATTTTGTCATAGCTTGATTGCTCTGAATTGCAATTCTCTGTTATTCTTGAATAAACCCACTTTTGCTGGTAAGATAATGAATTGTTTTAAGGTTAACAGCTCATATGTCCCTTTAAGAATCTGACTAGTTTGAGTAACATAGGGGTTTCTAGCTCTACTTGTTATGAAATATTTATTCAAGGATAGCAAGAGGTATTAGCTATGTCAATACTCCTCCTGGGCTGTGAGTAAATAATCTAAAGCAATCTTGTTGTTGAGGATCATGCGAGCTAGGGAATCTACCAATCTTTATTGATCTCTGGGAGTGGAGTGAGCTCTTATGTTAACAATCTGTTAAGATTTTTCGTAACTCCAAAGTCCCCTGTGCCTACTCTAAGTCCTGAACTTATGATTATAAGGTATTAGTTAGACTAATCTCTGGTAGAATGTCTGGCAGGAATTTAGCAGCCTTGGCTATGACCATAACTATTATCTTCATATCCAGAAGGTTCCTCAAAACATGAGCCACCAAGGCCTCTCCAATTATCAAGATATTTATAAGCCCAAGATTGATGATTATATCCACAAACAAAAACACATCAAGTACACAAAGCAAGCCAGACATGCTGGCAGTATGTATAGAATCATTAGTAGGCAACGAAGAGGAGGCAAGCACAAGCCAGGCGGATCAGTCTTAGGGAGTTATCTACGAATTTCAATAGGTTGGCAAGCTTGGGAAGGGGTGGCCAAGGCGTAGGGCTGGGTAAGCAAGTTTTACAGAGTGGTGAATTACTAGCAGGAAAACATGAGACTGTGCATTGTGTTGCAGATACAAGTAAGGACCTGGCATCTGCCTTTCAGAAGTTTAATGGTCATTACTGGGGGCAGGGGGCAGGTAGATAGGGTATAGAGTATCAAGAGAAAGCATAGAATAGGAGGTTGGGGGCTGAAAGCTTGGACTCAGTAGGTTATAGTAGGAGGTTCTTTAATAAAAGTTAGGTGTTACTATTATTTGTTGTTTTAAACTCTCATAGGGGAAAGATGGCAGATCCACTAGGGATTGACATATTTGAATAATAACATTATCCTTATATGTAATGAAGGAGATGAGAACAGGGAGAAAAACAAGTAAGATAAAAAAGTTCATCATGTTGGATATGTATATATACACACACATATATACATATATAATAAAGGCATGGAGGGAGAAACAATAAACAGAAACCTTTGAGATTTGATTATCAGGTGAAGAAGTCCTACAGCAAAAATCAAAACAGTCAAACAGCAAAAATCGTAAGAATTCCTACCCAGCAACAGTGTAAGAGTGTTCCCTTTTCTCCGCATCCTCTCCAACATTTGTGGTTTCCTGCCTTGTTAATTTTCCCCATTCTCACTAGTGTGAGGTGGTATCTCATTGTGGTTTTGATTTGTATTTCCCTGATGGCAAGTGATGCAGAGCATTTTCTCATGTGCTTGTTGGCCATGTCCATGTCTTCCTCTGTGAGATTTCTCTTCATGTCTTTTGCCCATTTCATGATTGGATTGTTTGTTTCTTTGGTGTTGAGTTTAATAAGTTCTTTATAGATTTTGGAAACTAGCCCTTTATCTGATATGTCATTTGCAAATATCTTCTCCCATTCTGTAGGTTGTCTTTTAGTTTTGTTGACTGTATCCTTTGCTGTGCAAAAGCTTCTTATCCTGATGAAGTCCCAATAGTTCATTCTTGCTTTTGTTTCCTTTGCCTTTGTGGATGTATCTTGCAAGAAGTTACTGTGGCCAAGTTCAAAAAGGGTGTTGCCTGTGTTCTCCTCTAGGATTTTGATGGGAATGTGAACTGGTGCAGCCACTCTGGAAAACTGTGTGGAGGTTCCTCAAAGAGTTAAAAATAGACCTGCCCTATGACCCAGCAATTGCACTGTTGGGGATTTACCCCAAAGATTCAGATGCAATGAAACGTCGGGACACCTGCACCCCGATGTTTCTATCAGCAATGGCCACAATAGCCAAACTGTGGAAGGAGCCTCGGTGTCCATCGAAAGATGAATGGATAAAGAAGATGTGGTTTATGTATACAATGGAATATTACTCAGCAATTAGAAACGACAAATACCCACCATTTGCTTCAACGTGGATGGAACTGGAGGGTATTATGCTGAGTGAAGTAAGTCAATCGGAGAAGGACAAATAGTGTATGTTCTCATTCATTTGGGGAATATAAATAATAGTGATAGGGAATATAAAGGAAGGGAAAAGAAATGTTGGGAAATATCAGGAAGGGAGACAGAACATAAAGACTCCTAACTCGGGGAAACGAACTAGGGGTGGTGGAAGGGGAGGAGGGTGGGTGTTGGAGGGGAATGGGTGACGGGCACTGAGGTGGACACTTGACGGGATGAGCACTGGGTGTTTTTCTGTATGTTGGTAAATTGAACACCAATAAAAATTAATTAAAAAAAAAAAGAATTCCTACCCAGATTAACAGTAGAACAAAGATCTCAGTGAGTTTAGAGTTTTTCATCGCATTTTTGGCAAATATAAAAGAGTTATTGTACTTATCTGGTTCTGACTCCTAGGAAAACTGTCTACTCAGATGTCTGCTTCTTCCTCCAAGATATAGTCAATTTGAGGTCTCTAGTTGATTTAATAGTCTAGCTAGATGTTGGAGCCTTTTTTTAAGAACGAGAAATATGAAATGATGAGTCAATGCCTTCTAAATTAGTGGTGCAAAAGTTGGTTAGCAGTACCTGAAATGGTCCCTTACAGTGAAGCTGGAGAGAATCTTTGTGCAGGTGTCTTTTCCTATCAGCCATGTTTCTGGGTTAAAGGTTGTGATGTTCATGTCTTCGTCTTTCTAGAGCATGCTACAGAAAGACTTCTACCAAAGAATGATTAGTCTTTAAGGATTTGATGAGGCTTTCGCAAAATTGGAGTGTATCCCTTTTTAACAGCTGTGGATCAAATTGGGAACGTTAGACATATTGCTATAAGGAGAAAAGATTCGTGTTAAACTTAGGTCAGAATTTTAGGAATTTCATAGGACTTTTGGAACACTTAGCATATGTTTATACAAATACAACATAAAGAGGGTTGAGTATTCTTATTTGACAATGCTCCCCATGTAATTTAACATATCAAATCAGCTTAGATCTTTTGGAATGTTCCAGAGACCCTCTAGAAAGAGACTCAAAGTTTCTTGCCAGTCAAAAAGACTTCATTAGAATTTGATTTTGAAAAGTTTGCCAAAAATATCAAGTTTTATTAGACACTGGGCTACTTAATTGTCTACTTCACCAAAATGACAAAAAGATTTCAAGGACGGATATAGCTGCAAAGCCTTAACTCTTTTTGAATAGAGAGACTTCTTTTTAAAGTAATCAAAGATGTAATGCAGACAAAACACAGAATTTTTGTTATTACCCAGGCAGATTATATTAACAGCAAAGAAACCTTGTTTATAATTTCTTATTAAGAGCAGACTTATAACCTAAGAAAATTTGTTAATTATACTTCAATTTAAAAAGTGTTATATTAATTTCAGGTGTTCAATATGATTCAATAATTTATATATTTCTCAGGGCTCAATAAGATAAATGTACTCTTAATCTCCTTTGTTTATTTCATTCACCCCCACTCCCACCACCCACTTCCCCTCTGGCAACCATCAGTTTCTTCTCTGTATGTGATAGTTTTTTTTTTTATGTCCGTCTCTTTTTTTGTTTTTGAATTTGAATTCCACATATAAATGAAATCATACAGTATCTGTCTTTCTCTGACTTCAATTAACATTATATACTCTAGGTCCATCCACATGGTATATGTAGTGGTATATATACCACTTCTTTGTCCATTCCTCTATGGATGGATACCTTGGCCTGCTTCCCTATCTTGGCTATTGTAAATAATACTGGAAAAACATCTTTTTGAATGAGTGTTTTTGTTTTCTTTGAGTAAATATTCAATAGTGTAATACCTGAATCATACGATAGTTTTATTTTTAATTTTTTGAGGAACCTCCATTACTCTTTTCCAGAGTGGCCACACCAGTTTGGATTCCCATCAACACAAGGGTTCCTTTACCTCCACATTCTCGCCAACACTGTTTTTTGTGTTGTTGATTTAGCCGTTCTGACAGGTGTGAGGTGATATCTCATTGTGGTTTTGATTTGCGTTTCCCTGATGATTGGTACCTGATAAATCTCAAGAAAATCATAGCCCCACAGGTGACTAGGGATAGTAAGGACCAAAAGGAATTGATGAGTGCCTTATAAGGGAGGAATAGGTAAGAATTCAAAAACTGACATGGGATATTCTAATACCCACTACTTATAGTGTTTCCATCATCTGAGGAAGGGAAAAGAGAGGCTAATGGGGTCTAAAACTGACAGTATTACTCCCATGTCCATAAGAGCTTATCAGGTCACCTCACTCCCAATAAGATTTTCCACTAGGTGTTGGGTGAAAGTAATGGAAGATACCCATTTTGTCCTTAGATCTGCCCTTTTCTGATAGAAGGAGCTACTTTTGTCGTCTCAAGGGTAGAGTTAAATAACAAAACTTTCATCTTCAATTTTGTCAATTGGCCATTGGAGAAAATTTAACAATATATTCAACCTAGAGTCTTTGAAAAAAATCTTAAGGATAGTTTTATGTGAATTTTTACCTAGTTTAAAAGCTTGGCTTTATCTAGAGCTTTTTGCTTAGAAAAATCATCAAAAGAATTTGTCCGACTTTTTTACATCCATTCCCTCCCATGACCCTCATTTCTAATAAATGTACTCTTAATCTTAATCTTAATAAAGTTAAAAAGGTCAGAATAACCAGGTTCATTGGTCTGAATAAATAAATTCCCTAGCAAATCCTAAAGAGTCTCCAAGGGCACTAGGAAGTCCATAGTGTTGCTTAGTGTTGTTTTGAAATAATTAAAGTTGGTGCTGCCTGTCAAACTGATGATCTAATACAGTACAGGCTATTTAGCTACTGGTTGCTACATAATCTCTATTCCAGCCCAAAGAAGAAAGATGAATTGGAGGAGATACTCCAGGTGCAACTGAGAAGTTACAGTTGACAAAAGTTGAAGTAAGAGTTCTTGCTGTTCTAAACATTGAAACAGGTTAGATGGGTATAGGCCCTGTTTCTTCAATATCATCCTGGCCCTATTTTGAATGACTCTCTTGGCAATACTTACTTCATTTTGAAATCTTCTTTCATAAATGATAACAGTGCCCATCTCCTAGAATTGTGAGGGTTGAGTAATTATATGTCAGGTGCTTAAAACAGTGTTAGCATATGGTAAGTTTTCAGTAAATGTTGGCTATTATTACTTATTTGTATTATTATTCAAAAAGATATATAATACACACACACACACACACACACACACACACACACACACTAATGGGCCCAAATTAGTGCTTATACATACTAGGAGTTCCAAAGGTATAAAGGTTTAAAATACAGCAAGTCAAGCCAAACTGATTTTGTAGATATCAGTAAATTGAGCTAAATAGATTTTTAACCAAAATTTGAGGCAGCCTCAAAATCAAAATATTTTGAGAAAACATTTTTAATACCTCTTTTCCATTTCATGAGTGTCATAAAATAATTCATCCAGCAAAACATTGCATTTTCTATGGTGCAGTTTTTTGTGTTTCATGCATTTCTTTGGATTAATTTGTTTCAGTGTTGCTTGCTCATCATGATGTTGAATTTTTCTCTCTTACATTAATTCTCCTTACAAATTCAAGTCTGTGACAATGCTGAAGTGTTTACTTCTATGCTTTTCTGATTTGGGGCGTTAAATCAGGATTTTGTCTTCTCTTATTCTTAGGAGATGGGTACGGTTGTAAATCCAAGCTCAGTACAAGGAGAACATTACTTTCTTATGAGTGTTCTACAAAACAAGTCATGCAGATATACATCCAGTATTCAGGATGGCTGATTATTTGCAGCCCAGGGCCAAGGTGGATCCTACCTTGCTGACTCAACAGAAACTCTGATAAAATATCAGACAGCCCAGAGATATGGCTCTGTGGTCCTGAGTCCACAAAGGCAAGAAACTTGCCTGTATGCTAATGCATATGGCTGTATGCTAACATATGCAGAGGTCACCCTAGTAGATTCGAGAAGATCATGGACTAGTTTCTATTTTCCTGCCTGAATGCTTTTGGGTTCCTCTTTCCAATACATGCAAAACATATTAAAATTGGACAAATTTGCACATTTTCCCCCCTGATTTCTTGTGGAATTGCATTTGAAAACTGTTCTAAATTGCTTGAGGTCATAATCCTCTTGTCTTGAGTGCTTTTCTTGTCAAGTAAGCTTTAGGACAACTGGTGCTGGAGAAACTTATACCTGGCAGAGAATTCAATAATCTTAGTTCTGTAGTTTGTTAATATAGTCCATATCCAAGCATTTTCCCACTAGCATTTGAAAATTTTACCAAAATGTGTGTGTTCTGCACAGTTGATCTTTCATTTCTTGGTTCAGTTATGCCCAAGAAAATTTAATGAAATGGGAGGTCAAACTGTTGTAGAAACTCTTGGAGCGGACATACTGTCATGTGAATCCCCAAATCCCCCTTTCTTCGGGTCTGAGAGTACCTTTTGGCCTGGAAGAAATAAAACATTAAATGAAGTAATTAAAACATTCATTGTGAGACTCTGGCATAGCCAAATCCTTTACAAATCTAGTGAAACAACACAGGCTGATTTTAAATTAGATGAATCTGATCTTTCTCATAGAACCTATAGCTTTTCCACATCGAACAGTAGGATGCTAGCAATACTTTGAGTTTCAGGAACCAATCCTGACTTTAAGACATGATATCAGCATCATAGAAAGATGGCAAAGAATGAATACTTGTAACTTACTGGATCTTTCTCTAGAGACTTGATGGACAACTTTAAGAAGGTAAACTACAATCTGAGCAACAAGGCTAAGTGGGATACACTCACAATACTATAAATATTTATTTATTTATAGACCTGGACAATTATGCAAATATTTGGCACTGCTACTTTCCTTACTATGGACATCAAAAATAAGTACTTATCAACACAGTACCTCAATCAGATACCTTCAGTGGGTAAGGATAGCACCCAGGAAGAAAACTCTGGCTATAACTGGCAGAGCTTGTACGCTCAGAGGGAAGGCTGACTTGCTTTTACAAGAACTATTGTTCCTTTTTGCAGATGTATGTATTAGAGGGATCTGAAGGGAGTGACAGACCTAGGCAAGGAAACAGAAGCAACATCCCATGACTCCACTGAAGGATGAAGCCAAATGAACCCTCATTTATTATTTTTCTTTTTCCTGAGATTGGTTGTCCTAAAAATTAGAAATTACATTAACATTCCTGTATCAACAATGATTCATGTATGAGACTTATATATATTTTCTTATGATCTAAAGGAGTTGAACACTGTATTAAGTACAAAGTACTACAAAACGGGAGATATATCCAAACAGTATATGTCTAACGAAGATTATCCGTTGCATTTCGGATTAGTGTCTGTGCAACCAGTTTATATTCCTGTAGTATTTTAAAATACCTTTAACTCCACACTCTCCAGAATCCTTTTACTCCTCACTCTCTAGAATGTCTGGGGTTTCTTCCCATTTACCTGTTTTTGGTAAGAAGTACTTTATTCTCCATGTTTCAAACAATCATTGATGGTTATATATATATATATATATATATATATATATATATATATATATATAATATATATATTCAGTCTGTATATAAAAATATATATATTCCTTCAGTCTGTAAGTGAAGGAAAGGTAAGCAAGAACATCTTTCTTCCTCTACAGAGGTTGTTTTTTTTTTTAATGCCATTATCCAAAGATTACTCAGCCATTCCATGGGCATTCCAAGCACTAGGAGCATTTGTGCATATACTTGGTATCCCTAATCAATGTGACACTTGAATTAAGCTAATTTGTTCAGTGCAAACATGACTTTGAATTAGAGAGTAATGTTTTAATGTTGTACTAAGAAACTTTACCTACTGGGAAGAATTTTAATTAGAGTATGATAAGAAAAGACACTTAATTTGGCTCATTGACTCATTGCTGTTCAGAAAATAATTGGCACTCTTTGGAAGTCACATGGAGGCTTTCACATTAGAGAGTCATTTGGACAAATGGATAACCAGGTACACTTTGGAGTAGGAGTAAGTGAAGTCTGCAGTTCCTAGTTCTCTTGTTCATTCATGAATGAAATTAAACAGTGCTGAAGGGTAAAACAACCTCTCTACTTAAAAACATATCTTGGGTGGGAGATCTAAGTTCTTGCTGTTTTTACCTCCTCCATCATCCTCAGAACATTCACATGCAATGAACTATCGAAAAAGGAATCCAAATGTCTGGTGTTTTCAGCCTGCCCATTCTTTCAAACACTTTTGTTTAGGGTCCACCAGCTGCTTATCAGGGTTTTGGCATTTAAAGCACAGTAGTTTAGGCATGATCTTGTCTTCCAGAGAGTTCAAGCCTATTGGGAGAGACTGACATATAAGCAGGCATTACCATGTAGTGTCATGGCTGTGGTAACAGGCTAGAATGCTGTTGTTACCTCAACACATCTCAAGTGAAATAAAGTGGTGTATCCAAGGCTATTTCAAATATCTCATTTTTTATGTGCATTTTTAAATATAGAAAACTAAGCTTATCATAGAGTAAAATGTAAGTCTGGAAAACCACTGGACTGCATCATCAATGTTAATGACTCAGAAATTCAAGCATCCCTTGCTAATACCCTTTTGAGTTCTCACAGACATTTTCTTTGACTTCCAATCTAGTGGAACAAAGAAAAAAAAAAAAAACTCTTCAAAGGGCCTCACTCACACCACTGTGAATCTTCTTCAGTGCTCTTGTTATTGAGACAGCTTTACATTAGTCTGTCAGAGTGTTTGATTGATATCTATTTCCCACACTATGTTATAAATTCTATCAGTGCAGAGACACCATCCCTTTGTATTTCACTTTTGTATTCAGTGTGCCCTGAAAAGTACTTGTCCCACAGTATATATTTAATAAATATTTGTTGGCGAAACAAGGATACTAAGTAGAACTCCATTGCAAAAATGATTACATTCTGGATTAGGGAAGTAACATTGGAATAGAAACCAAAATGGATGGATTCAAGAACTGGGGAAGTAATGCAGGTCCTGGTTATTGATTAGATGCATTGACAAGGACAACATCCCGATATCCTCTCTGAGTAACTGGTAGGATGGTAGTGTCCTTCCTTGAGACAGATTGATCATGTCCCAGTGCGTTAGAAGGACCTAATGGATATAATAAAAAAAAAACAGCCATCAGTAACCAGCAAGAAATGAAAAGCACTGAAACATGGGGGATCAGGTATGTTTTGAACTGACTTATGAGACATTTAATTAGATCCATTTTCCATTTGCAATCACTTTCTAGGGCTGCCATAACAAATTACCACAAGCTTAGTAATTATTTTTATAATTTATATATATATATCAATTGCTTTAAATAACTTTATATGCTAGATGTCATTATTCAATTCACTTTGTAGATAAGGAACTTAAGGCACAGAGGGATTAAATAAATTGCCCAAGGTCTCGGCATGTAAATGGTAGACGTAGGTTTGGAACCTAGCCAATCTACACTATTAACTGCTAAAGAATAAGACTTCTCAGTAAATTAAAGCAAACAAAAAATTGTAAGGTTATAGAAAATTTTAATAATATAATCAATAGAGTGATCTAACACATACACACTAACTTTGTATTCTAAAGCAATAAATATATTCCTTTCAATTGTGCATGGTTCATTTTTGAATACTGAGTATGTTTTAGGGTACAAAATGAAACTTAATGAAAATCAAAAATCAGAATTTTACAGACCATGCTTTGTGGCCACATTATAATTACATTAGAAGTCCATTTTTATGGCTGAGTAATATCCCATTGTTATACACCACATTTTTATTTGTGCCATTTACAACAAATGTATGGACTCACAGGGTACTATGCTAAGAGAAATAAGTCTGAGAAAGACAAATATCATATATGTGAAATCTATTTTAAAAACCTCACAAATGAATAAAATAGCAACAATAACAAAAAAGACTCCTAAAAAGAGAAAACAAACTAGTAGTTGCCAGAGGGCAGGGAAGTGGGGTGGTAGGCAAAAATAGGTGAAGGTGATTAAGAGTAACAAATATCCACTTATACAAGAAATTATAAGGATGAAAAGTACAGCATAGGGATATGGTCAATAGTCTAATAACTGTGGTAACAGATGGTAACTATATTTATATACATTATGAAATGCTTGTCATGATAATTACTGAATCACTATTGTTGTACACCAGAAACTAACATATTATATGTTAACTATGCTTTAACAACAACAACAAAAAACAGAAAAAGTAGTCAATAATTAAAAACTATCCCCCAATAAAAGAGTTTTTCAAAAATGCATGTTGCTAAAAAATGTGTTGATCAAAGAAGGAATCATGATAGAATTTAGAACATATTTAGGTCAAAATGAAAATACTACCAAAATGGGGGATCCCTCGGTGGCGCAGCGGTTTGGCGCCTGCCTTTGGCCCAGGGCAGGATCCTGGAGACCCGGGATCGAATCCCACGTCGGGCTCCCGGTGCATGGAGCCTGCTTCTCCCTCTGCCTATGTCTCTGCCTCTCTCTCTCTCTGTGTGTGTGACTATCATAAATAAAAATTAAAAAAAAAAAGAAAATACTACCAAAATGTATATGACTGCATCTACTATATGTAAAAACTGTATTATGCAGCAAAACTTATTCTAGGAAAATCAATAAAAGCTTTTGTACCAAAGAAAAACCAAAGATTAAAAAGCTAAATATCCAAATCAATAAGCTAGAAAAGACCTAAACAGTAAAGCATATCGACAAATACAAAAGCCAATTTTTAAAAAGACCAGTAAAATGGTTAAAACTCTGTTAAGATTTATTGTGAACAAAAGGAAAGACTGTCAGATATTTCTAAAAATCATTAGAAATGGTATGAATAATTTAGGGCAATGATTTGGAAATTTGGATGTAATGGGCAATGTCATAGAAAATGCTAAGACCAAATAGGTTTATTTTTTTATTTTTATTTTTTAATTTATTTATGACAGTCACAGAGAGAGAGAGAGAGAGAGGCAGAGACACAGGCAGAGGGACAAGCAGGCTCCAAGCACCGGGAGCCCGACGTGGGATTCGATCCCGGGTCTCCAGGATCGCGCCCTGGGCCAAAGGCAGGCGCCAAACCGCTGCGCCACCCAGGGATCCCCCAAATAGGTTTAATGAAAAATAGAAAAATAGGCTCTGGAATTAAAGAAAATGAATAAACTGTTAAAATTTTCCAACCATCTTCCTTTCATAATGCACCAGATCTGAATGGGTTTCAGGTGAGTTTTCCTGAAGATGTGATCTCAAACTATATACTTTTTTCCAGACAATATAGAAGAAACACTCCTAACTTATTTATGAAGTAATATGGTCATTCATATTTTGAATCTCTTCCTTCTGGGAACATGGGGGTCTGCACTTCCCCAATAGCCTTGATATGTGATTTATTTTGGCCAATGGAATGAGTGTGAAATTAACATGTTCCTCTTTCAGGTGAAAGCTTTTAAGAGAGAAAGTGTGTAATTCATTGTGTTTTCTTCTACTGGAGTGCTCAGAGATAACTAGTGGAGATAGAGTCCCTGCCAGTTTGGAATCTGGTATGGCTTAGAGGACTATCTCCTGCTGAGATTGTCGTGCATGCATTTAACTATTGATTTGTTTCCAGCATAAACTATTCTGGTAGACACATGTGGTTGTTCTTACCCTGATATGAAGATCAAACAAGGCATCATAAACAACAAAAGTAAAGCAAACCGACCAATTATAGGACAGAGAAGAAAAATGCTAAAATATTATCAAAGTAAGTTTAGCAATATTAATAAAAGAATCTTGAGTGTGTATGTTCTGAAAATCCAAAGTTAAAATCATAAAATTAATGTGATTCACTTCATTAGCATATCAAATTATGTAAAATGTAACAGATGAAAAAAAACTTGATAAAATCCCAAATTCATTTCTGATGAAAAGTTTTAGTAAAGTCAAAATTAAGTGAAACTTTCTTAACTTAATAAAGGGCATGTTTCAAAATCTAGGCGTATATAATTATAAAATGACAGAATAGATTCCTTTAAAGCAGAAACTAGGACAGTTGCTCTTACTGCTTCAAATGAATGATATTGGAAGTCATAGCCATCTCTGAGAGAGAAGAAAAAGGAATAAAAATAGTAGGAATTAGAAAAAACAAAGAGGTTGCTATTACCGATGATATAAATCTACCTATAAAATATCCAAGAAAACTGAAGAAAAAATATTAGAACTAAAAAGTGTAGTAAGGTTGATAAACATACAATTATATGAAATTATAGTTGACCTCTGAACAATGCAGGCTTGAATTGTAATGGATCCACTTATATGAAATTTTGTTAATACAGTACAGTACTGTAAATGTATTTTCTCTGTTATTACTTTAATGGCATTTTCTTTTCTCTAGTTTATTATAAAAAGATACAATACCCATAATGCACAAAATATGTTAATTGACTCTTTATGTTATTGGTAGGGCCTCTAGTCCATGGTAGGCTAACAGTAGTTAAATTCTGGGGAGGTCAAAAGTTATATGCAGATTTTTGACTTTGGGGGAACTGGCACCTCTAATGCCCATGTTGTTCAAGGGTCAACTATAATCGGATTCTTAAGCACACAAGAAGAAGTAATTCAAAAATATTTACAAAATAGCCAAAGTTATAAAAAGACCTAGGATTTCATCTAAAAATATATGCAAGGTCTTTGTAAAGAAAGCATAGAACTACTGAAATAGATAAAAATAAATGACATTAAATTTAAAGATAGATCATATTCATGGGTGGAGAGAATATTACAAGTCAAGTGGTTGTCCTGAAAATTAAATTGGAACATTAAATGAAATTCCAATAAAAGTATATGAAAGGATTAATTTTCTTGAAACTAAGTAAGTATAAGAATGAGCAGATGTAAAGGTCAGGACAAATGTGACAAGTTTTGCTACCCTAATGTAAGATAGTGTGATTTTGATGCAAGATAAATAGTTGACTTTATCAGAAAAAAAGCACAGAAACAGATCCACCATAAATGAAAACTTAAATTATAACAAAGATTGCATAAAAAGTAGTAGAAAGAGAATAGATGATTCGACAAGTGTCCTGAAAAAGAAGTAAACCAACTGGAGATAAATAAAATTAGATCTCTCCTTCTTGCCCTGTGTACAAATGACTTCCAAGTAGACTAAAGGTATAACCTAGAAGACACTGTAAACACAATAATCATTTTTTGGTAAACAGAACATTATATCAATTATATCAAACAGAACAATAAATCAATAAATTTGACTACATTATAATTTAAATCTTTTATGTGGCCAAGACCTCTAAACAAAGTGGAACGTAAACTACAAACTTGGAGAAGATATTTATGTGTAACCAAGAATTAGTATTTAGAATGCACATGTAAGTAATAACTAGGAGTGAAATTTTTATAAACAACCAAAAGGAAATTGGAAAAAGGGATTGAAAATTCCTAAGAGGAAATACCAATGTCTGATAAGTGCACAAAAACAGATCAAATTCATTAATTATCAGGGAACAACAACACAATGAAGGTATACCATGTTACTCCAACAGATTGGCAAATAATAAAAGGTTGAAAATACCGAGTGTTGGCAAGGATATGAGTAATGGAAGCTCTCATCCTTTGTGGGTGAGAGTATAAATATGTATAACCACTTTGGATTTAGCAAGAACTAGAAGTTAACAGTAGTGCATATCCTTAAATGAAGTGATTCCTCTGTGACTATATTGTATATTAGAACCATTTACACAGGTATATATGGGTACCTGTTCAAGAATAATTATTGTAGCATCATTGTAAAAACAAAATATTGGAAGCAACTTAAGTATCCATTAACAGAAAAAACGTGAAAACAAAGGTATGCATAAAATGTAATATTAAAAATTAAAATGAACATACCAGAATTACATGTATTAATACAGAAAAATTTATATCAAAGATCCAATGTTCTGTGAAGAAAGAAGTTGCAGAATGGCATGATTATGGGCAAAACTCATTTTATGTTCTCTATTAAGGATGCTTCCATAATAAGTGTGTATAAGCATGCCTGGCAATAATAAGCACCAAATTCAGGATAGTTTCTGGGATAGGTAGGAAAGAGAATAAATTTAGAGGGATCTTAACCAAATTTGTTATTTTTTAATAAAAATGTTTTGAGTAAATATATCAACCTGTTATGTTTTGACAATGCAATTAACCATTTGTAACACGTACATTTTTGGTAGATTTTTTTTTTACCTTTAAAAATATTTATTGAGGGGTGCCTGGGTGGCTCAGTTGGTTAGGTGTCTGCCCTCCCATCAGGTCATTATCCCCAGGTCGTGGGATGGAGCCCTGCATTGGGCTCCTTGCTCAGCAGGGAGCCTGCTTCTCCCTCTCCCTCTGCCTGCTGCTCCCCCTACTTGTGCACTCTCTTTGTGTCAAATAAATAAATAAAATATTTAAAAAATAGTTATTGATATATTGCACAATAAGACATTTTAAGTTTAAAAAGAAACCCTTAAATTTTAAAGTAAATATAACAATGAATAATGCAGGTTTGAAATGTGAGTGGAATTTTAACAGGTTGAAAGGGGGAAAATTTTCAAATGACAACCTGGACAGGGGCAAAGCCACAGAGATAGTGATGTGTAGAGTACTTGGAGAAGTCAGGGAGGAAATCACATGTCCTGAGAGAGACAGAGTGGTGTAGTGGTGAAGAACAGACCTTCAGAATCAGGGAGAAGACTTGGTTTTAAGACCAGCTCTGGTGTCCTCCTTCCATGGAGCTGTTTGAAAATTTAATCAGGAGTATAGGAAAGGTTGGAGCACAAGACTTACCCCTAGTACTTCTTCCATAGTGGCTGCCTTTACTGCCATAGTCATGGGAAAGTAGAAGGAATATGGAGGACAAGGGAAAGACAGCTTGGCACTAGAGTCTCACACACCTTTTCATTTTATTCTCAAGATATTGAAAAGTCATCAGCGATAATTTACAAGAAAAAATTTAGGGGTGCCTGGGTGGCTAAGTCAGTTAAGTATCTGCCTTGGGCTCAGGTCATGGTCCCAGGGTCGTGGGATCAAGCTCTGAGTCAGGCTCTCTGCTCAGTGGGGAATCTACTTCACCCTCTGCTCTGCCACTCCCCCTACTCAAGTGCACTCTCTCTCTCTTTCATTCTCTCTCAAATAAATACAAATTAAAAAAAAAAAGTTTAAAGTTTGGGGGAAATGAAGGAGGAGGTTCCTAAGCTCACCTCATCCTGTGGATACACCAAGGCAAGTATTGAAACTGTGAAAAAGACCTGAAGATGCAGAATAGATCTTCCACCTCGAGTCATTAAGAAGATACATCGAAAATGGTAGGAGGCACAGAGACATTGTCAGGAACAAAACTACCCGTACAACTAACTACTAATGGGAAGGATATCACAGGCACAGAGGAACAAGAGAATCGGTGTCCTCACCAGGCACCCATGGCCCTGGGACCCTGCACTGGGAAGATAAGTGCCCCTAATGTCTGGCTTTGAAAATCAGTGGTGCTTAACTCCAAGAGAGCAAAAGGGTAATAGAAAACTCAGTCCCCATGCTTGAAGGGGACTTGCTTGCTAAATAACTGGGCCTCAGACACAGCACAGAAACAGCAGTTTGAAAAGCTCCTGGGGTAAAAGAGATTTGATTAATTTTAGGAGAGGTGTCTGAGGGGCAGGGATCTATAGGAGATTTCTCTAGGAACAAAAGTCCTGGCAGACATCATTTTCCTTCCCCTCCCTGAGCCTATATAGCTATATGCTTGTGTGAATCAGTGTTCCCCTGCAAATCTGCCTCACCTAATCTGCTTGCTGCGGCAGGCACCCCTCCAAAGCAGTTCCTGCCTTGCCACACTGGCAGGCAGGCCCAGTTGAAACCAGCACCTGGTTTCAAAGTGACTTCTACCTTGTATGGAGGGGGCAGATAATCCCACACACCAGCACAGTCACAGTTTCTGCAGCTAGGCCTCTTAGCTGCCCACATAGGGGGCAAACACTGCCCTTTAGTGAGCCTGCAGCTCTCACAGAGGCTAAATGAAGATAGCTAGGCTGAGTGTTGACCCTACCCACTAGCAGGTGGGCAGGACAGCTGCACTGGGTCTCTTGCAGCACAGGGACCAAACCCTGCCCATTGTGCCCACAGTGGGCAAAGAGGGTCATTGTAGTCATCTGAGGGCAAGTCCACCCATCTGTGTGGCCATAGCAAGGATGGATCAGCCATAGTGGAGGGTACACATAGCCCACACAGAAGATGCCCCTGGTAATCAGGGAATATAGTACTACAAGGTGTGACAGGACCTCTACTACACAAGGCCACTACTTTTAAGACCAAGCAATGTAGGTAACCTACTTAATACACAGAAACAAATATAGAGAGTGAGACAAAATGAGGAGACAGAGAAACATGTACAAAATAAAAGAACAAGATAAAATCACAGAAAAAGAGCTAAACCAAACAGATATAAGATGCCAGATAAAAAGTTTAAAACAATGGTCATAAAGATACTCATCAAACATTAGGAGTGAATGAACATAGTGAGAACCTCAACAAAGAGTTAGAAAATCTAAAAAAGAACCAGAGCTGAAGAATACAAAAACTGAATGAGAAATACACTAGATGAACTCAATAGGAGATTAGAAGATACAGAAGAGTGGATCAGTGATCTGGAAGACCGTGTAATAGTAAGCAACCAAAGTGCATAGCAAAAAGAAAACAAGAATGATAAAAAATGAGAATAGGTTAAGGGATGTCAGTGACAACATCAAGCATATAACATAGTCATTATGGACTTGTCAGAAGGAGGAAAGACAGACAAGTGGGCAGAAAATATGTTTGAATAAATAACAGCTGAAATTTTCCCTAATTTGTGGGAAGGAAACAGACATTGATGGCCAGAAACACAGAAAGCTCCAAACAAGATGAATTCAAGGAGGTCCATACTAAGATATATATTAATTAAAGTGGCAAAAACAAAAGATAAAGAGGGAATTTTAAAAACTGTAAGAGAAAAGAAAACAATGACATGCAAGGGGAACTCCAGCATGCTATTAGCCATTCTCTTCAGCAGAAATTTTGCAGGCCCGAGGAGATTGGCATTATATAATCAAAGTGCTAAAAGGAGAAAAAACCCAAAACCCAAAACCAAAAACACTGCAATCAAGAATACTTTACCTAGAAAGGTCATCATTCAGAATTGAAGGAGAGAGTGTTTTCCAGAGAAACAAATGTTAAAGGAGTTTATCACCAATAAACCAGCCTTACCAGAAATGATAAGGGAGATTCTTTAACTCATAAGAAAAGACCATAACTGAAGAAAATTATGAAAGAAAAATATTTCACTGGTAAAAGCAAGCATATAGTAAATATATAATCACTTATAAAGCCAGTATGGTGGTTAAAACACAAAAATAGTAAAATTGATTGTATCTATAGAAATGAGTCAAGAAGAAAAAAAAAGAAAAAAAAAGAAATGAGTCAAGAGTACACAAAATAAAAAGAGGTAAAATATGACATCATATATATAAAATGTGGAAGGAGGACATAGTGCTTCCAGAACATGCTCAAATTTAAGCAACCATCAACTTGATAGACTGCTGTATACATAGAATGTTACATCTGAACCATATAACAAAAAAATCAAAAGCCTCCAATAGATAAACAAAATATAAAGACAAAGGAATTCAAACATAATACAAAGAAAGTTAGCAAACCACAGATGAAGAAAACAAAAGAACAGAGAAGTATCAAAACAATCAGAAAACACTTAACAAAATGGCAAAAAGTACATACCTACCAATAACTACTTTAAATGTAATGGGCTAAATGCTCCAATCAAGACACATAGGGTGATCAGATGTATTTAAGAAAAAAAGGACCCATCTAAATGCTGCCCTCAAGAGACTGACTTCAGACTTAAAGACACATATACACTGAACATAATGAGAGGAAAATGATACTCCATGCAAATAGAAGTGGAAAAAAAAAGGTGGGGGAGCAATACTTAGACAACATAGATTTTGAAACAAACTATAATAAGACACAAAGAAAGACATGACATAATGATAAGGAGATCAATTCAGCAAAAGAATATAATAATTTTAAATCTGTGCATCCAGTAGAGGCACAGCTAAATACACAAAGGAATTCTTAGCAAACATAAAGTGAGAAACTGACAGAAAAAAATAATAATGTTAGGGGACTTTAACACCTCACTTACATCAATGGACAGATCATCTAGATAGAAAATCAACAAGTAAACAGTGGCTTTGAATGACACATTAGACCAGATGGACTTAATAGATTTGTATAGAACAGTTCATCCAAAAATAACAGAATACCTATTCTTTTCAATAGCACATGGAACATTCTTAGAACAGATCACATGTTAGGCCACAAAGCAAGTCTCAATAAGTTTAAGAAGACTGAATTCACATAAAGCACCTTTTCCAACCACACGGTATGAAACTAGAATTACAAGAAAAGAAACATACAAACACATGGATGCAAAAAAACAAAACAAACAAACAAACAAACAAAAAACAAAACACATGGATGCTAAGCAACCAATGGGTTAATGAAAAAAATTAAAGAGGAAATAAAAAAATACATAGAAACAAATGAAAATGGAAACACAGTAATCCCAAATCTTTCTGATGCAGCTAACATGGTTTTAAGAGGTAAGTTTATAGCAATACAGGCCTACCTCAAGAAACAAGAAAAATCTCAAATAATCTAACCATACATCTAACAGAAGTAGAAAAAGAAGAACAAACAAAGCCCTAAATTAGGAGAAGGAAATAATAAAGATCAGAGTAGAAATAAATTGAGACAAAAAACAATAGAAAAGATCAGTGAAATCAAGAGCTGGTGCTTTGAAAAGATCGACAAAATTGATAAACCTTTAGCCAGATTCATCAAGAAAAAAGGAGCAGGAACTAAAGTAATATCAGAAATAAAAGGGAAATAGCAACTGACATCACAGAAATACAAATATATAGGAGACTGCTACAAAAAATTATATGCCAACAAATTGGGCAACCTATAAGAAAAGAGTCAATTTCTAGAAACACAATTTTCAAAACTGAATCAGGAAGAAATAACAAATTTGAACAGACCCATTACTAGTAACAAAATTGAATCAATAATTTAAAAACTCCCAACAGGGATCCCTGGGTGGCGCAGCGGTTTGGCGCCTGCCTTTGGCCCAGGGCGCGATCCTGGAGACCCGGGATGGAATCCCACGTTGGGCTCCCGGTGCATGGAACCTGCTTCTCCCTCTGCCTATGTCTCTGCCTCTCTCTCTCTCTCTGTGTAACTATCATAAATAAATAAAAATTTTAAAAAAAGATAAAAAAAATAAAAAATAAAAACTCCCAACAAACAGAAGCCCACAACCCAGTGGTTTCACCAAACAATTCATCAATTCAGATGAATTCTACCAAACAATTAAAGAAGAGCTAATACCTATTCTTCTCAAACTATTCTGAAAAATAGAAGAGAAAGGAAAAATGTCCCAAATTATTCTCTGAAGCCAGCAACACTCTGATTCCAAAATCAGACAAACACTACAAATAAAAGACTATAGGCCAATATCCCTGGTGAACATAGACATAAACACCCTCAACAAAATATTAGCAAACAAAATTCAATAATATATTAAAAGGACAACTCACCATGATCAAATGGGATTTATTCCAGGGATGCAAGGATGTTTTAACATTCACAAATCTATCAATGTGATATATTGCATTAACAAGAGAAAGGATAAAAATAATATGATCATCCCAATAGATGTAAGAATACAAAAATGCTAATTTGAAAAGATATATGCACTTCTATTTTTATTGCAGAATTATCTGCTATAGCCAAGATATGGAAGCAACTCAAGTGTCCATGGATAGATGAATAGATAAAGATGTGGTATATGTTATACAATAGAGTGTTTCTCATTCATAAAAAAAGAATGGTATCTTGCTATTTGTGACAATATGGATGAACCTAGATAGTATAATGCTAACTGAATTAAGTCAGAGCAAGATAAATATCATATAACTTTACTTATATGTGGAATCTAAAAGACAAAACAAAGACAATCTGATGGTTGCCTGAGAGGAGGTGAGGGGGTCAAATGAAATATATGAAGGGGATTAAGAGGTATGACTTTCCAATTACACAATAAATAAGTCAGGGAGATGAAAAGTACAGCATAGGGAAAATAGTAAATAACATTTTAATAACTTTTTATAGTGACAGATGGTGAATACACTTATTGTGAGGACAGAGTAATGCATAGAATTGTTGAACCATTATGTTGTATACCTGAAATTAGTATAACATTCTGTGTCAACTATACTTTAATAATAAAATATTTTTAAAATAAAAAAAAAGTTGAGGAGGTCACTGTGAACTGTAGGTGTGAGGTGACAAACAGATGTGTGAGATCTTTCTAAAGGGGACCACTCAGTGTTTGATGACATAAAGGGAGGGAGGGAAGGCTAGCAGATGACACTGGAGTGAATTAAAAAGGAAGGTACGATTAGCATAGATAGAAAAGGGAGCATGCAAAATTATTTTGGAAATAAAGTTGTTTTACAAGCAGCTTTAAGAATAGTAACCTTGGTCCATGCCTTCACCTCTGCCGCCTTCCCCATGGAGCAGCACTGTAGGAATGTCAGTGAAGCCTGTGAACATGCTTTCCTTCTTTCTAGGTTTCCCTGCTGGATGGATGGCTTTCCTTCTTTCTCGTCATGCTTGCAGCATGACTCTGCAAGCAGTGTATATGATTTGTGTCTGAAATAGCTGAATTTAAATCTCAGCTCTGCTAACATATTACAAGTCTCAGTTTGCTCATCTGTTGAGTGGAGATAATAGTACCTACTTCACACGGTTCTTGTGAAGATCAAGTGCAATTTGTTTCAGGTTCTCCTTAGAAACGTGCACTGGGCTTTTCATCAAAGAGAAGGATAAATTGTTGCCAAACTGAACTTTAAAGTGAATGGACATCCAGTTGATTGCAGGTTTACAGGAAAATGATGAAAGTTCCTTAGATAGTAATGAAGGGGTTCAAAACAACAATTCTTCTTTCACACAGAGTAGTAATTTAGCTTGTATAAGTTAAAGCCCTGGTGAATAATTGATTGCTAAATATGCATCATGATGTGCAAAATTTAGTCAAATAAAAGCTCATGCAAAGTCAACTTCAAAAAGAGATGTATTAACTCAGGCACAATATTTTTCTCTAGAACAGCACTTGAAACTTTAAAACATAAGTCAATTCAGGGAAAGTACCCATTACTTATTTGAGGAGAAACAGTTTTCTGTGCATATAGAAGTATGTATCCTATACAGTTAAATACTATTATATATTATATTAGCATAGATACCATATGTTCAAAATATTATATATGGTAGCTACCTTATAGTCAATATAAATCATATTTTTTGTAAATACTATATGTGATACAGAAATAAAAATATACATATACCTAAAGTAGGCATCATGTACATTATATAATCATATGGAGTATATATCTTAGTGTGTATATATGGATATATGTTATATATATATAGGTATTATATATTTTAGTGTGTATATATATATATACACACACACACTGGAGTATAGAGTGTACGTATATATATTGTGGTTGTTTGTATATTATGTACACATATATACACACAGTAGGGTATGTAGTGTATATATATATATAAATTCACTAGAGTATATATCTTACTGTGTGTGTGTGTGTGTGTGTGTGTATACACACACACACACACTGGAGTATACATCTTAGTGTGTGTTTTTATATAGATATATAGATAGTATATATCTATATATATAGTACATACAGCATTTATCTATATTATATGCTATCTATATCTATATAGGCACTATATATCCGTTAAAAGAGAAAACCACAGGGGTGCCTGGTCTCAGTCAGTTAAGTGTCTGACTCTTGATTTTGGCTCAGGTCATGAGATCAAACCCAGCATCTAGTTCTGTGCCAGGTGTGGAGCCTGCTCAAGATGCTCTCTCTCCCTCTGCCCTCCCCATCATGCTTGCATACTCTCTCTCAAAAAAAAAAAAATCAAGAAAAGAAAGAAATGAAAGAAAAGGCAGGCAGGCAGGAAGACAGAAAACAAACCACAGGCCCCAAATGGCATTGGTTAAGTTAAGGCCTGAGTTAGTAAACCAAGACTTAATACCTCACCTAACTATAGTTTCAACCCACCAGGAATGTAACCTTTAACCAGTCAACGTGGAAATTCCTGGTTAACACAAGACATCTACTGCTAGACTTCTTCAATCCTCTTAAGAGAGTGACCTTGCATAAAATAATTGATTTTTTGCTAATAGTTACCTTCTTTTTTCCTCTTTCTACCTTTAAAATCTTTCCTTTTGTGTAGTCCTTTTGAGCTTCCCTTTCCTTGCTTGATGGGATGCTGCCCAATTCATGAATCAATTGATACAGCCAAATAGATCTTTAAAACTTGTTCAGTTGAATTTTTATTAACATATATAGAAGCCAATAAGAATAAGTAAAAGCATTTTGCTCACCTTAAGACACTACATCCATTTTACCATGCATATTTTATGTAAATATATCGTATCTGCCAAGAGACCAAAATATATAAATAGATATACAGTAGGATTTTTTTTAAAGATTCTATGTATTTATTTATGAGACACACACAGAGAGAGAGAGAGAGAGAGAGAGAGAGAGAGAGAGAGGCAGAGGGAGAAGCAGGCTCCATGCAGGGAGCCGGCCATGGGACTCAATCCCAGGTCTCCAGGATCACGCCCTGGGCTGAAGGTAGCGCTAAACCGCTGAGCCACCTGGGCTGCCCTACAGTAGGATTTTTAAAAAAGTTTCTAATATAAAAGTGATCTGCTCCCTTCTTCACAATTATTAATTTGTCAGGGTTTAACATCTCCAGTGGACTATATCTATGCATCGTAAGTATCTGACTAAAACCAAATTTTAAAAATTTTGAAAACATGAACCAGTTCATACTGAAAACAAACCTTTATATATTCTAAAATATGTAAGCCAAAAAAGACCTTCTCCAATTATTACGATGCATGAATTCTTGCATGTTGTAAACATACCTGGGTTGGCATAAAATACTGAGCCCTTTAGGGGGCGCTCCATTTAGCCTCCACCTGAGCTCTGCTCCCAGAGCTCTGGATCCACTGTGAACATAAAGTATGGCTTTCTGAGGAGTCATGATTTAATTGAACTGCAGGGCTTTGGTGTTCAAAAGCTGAAATTGCAGAAACTCTGAATGAGTTGAAGCCCTGCTGGATGGATGGATGGATGGATGGATGGATGAGTGGATGGATGGATGGATGAACAGCCCTGCTCTGGCAGGCTGGGACCCTCGTGCCACAGCTGTGGCAGCATGCAGTCTGCCTTCCAGGCCTTGGGTTGTCATAGAAACTCAGATGCTCTTAATACTCATGAGCTGATGGATAGCAAGGTCTGGGATGCTCAGCAGTGCTTCCCTGCCTTATCCCAATTAATATCAATACAAATGTTGTCTGTTTCAAAATACTTTACTCTCCTCTGGGCACCTGGCTGCCTGAATTTTCAGCACTCCAGTCCACGAACAATTACACATTTGTATATGTGACTAATAATTAGTGAACACTTGCCCTGCACAGCGAGGAGACTACACGGCGGCGTTATTACAGGGAAGGTGGCTAGAGGCAAGCAGTACTAATCCCAGGCTGAGGGCAATTATTCAGGCAGGCCTGCAGAACCCCGGCACCTGGGTTAGTAGCTCCAAATAAGTTCCAGAGAGGGACTGCCTGCAACCCTGACATCTTCTCTAGAGCTGGGGGCTCCTGTGAGGCTTGGCAAGTAATCACTTTGATGTTAATTGATGCCAATTGGAGAACATTTACAGTGCTTTGGAAGATCAAAGAAAATTCTTTAAGAGTAACTTTTAAGATCAGACCACATGGCAGTTGAAAGTGGGGGAGAAACCAGTTCTCTTGGATCCAATACAATCCCTCTCAGGGCCGGCTGATCACAGAGGTCTCCACTCAGGGGCACTCAATCAACAGGGGAACATACTGAAATGCCATCCAGGGCACAGAGAACCCTGCTTTGGCTCTGCCCGTCCCAGAGAGTAAGATAATGAAGGAAGGCTGGGCTGAAAAACACCCAGAACCCCTCAGCTCTCCCCATTTCTGACAAATAGAGGACCACAGGCACAGGCCACAAAGCAGAGAAGCCTTCATCATTTTGCTCAGAAGCCAACAATGACAGCTGCAGGCTGTAAGGGACCGACAATCACAGCCAAAGGCTCTATGCTCTGTCACTGTATTTTCCAAGTGAAAAAGCCAGGCCATGTACTCTGACAAAGGGATATATTCCAACTTGTGCTTACTTCTCATGGAAAGACATAGGAAGAAAATATTTGTAGTGCAAACTGTCCTGGAAGATCCACGTGGGAAAGGAATGCAGTGTTTAGGACAAGCTATGGGAGGACAGGGAATTGGCTGCAGCAGTTGGAAAGGAGTCTGTTCCAAGCTGCCCTGTTATGTTTGAAGGGATAGGAGTGCCAGCCACAGCAGGACAAAAGGGAGAGGGTGACTTTGCCTAAAGAATGCATCCAATAAATATTTATTACTGAATAAATGAATAAATTAATAACCATAGTCTGTGTAAGGAAAACAGGCAATGGGGAGGGTGGGGAAGATAAACAATCATGTCCCAGGCTGTAGAAAAAAAACAAGTCCTGTTCCCAGGCCTTCCCACTCCAAACATGGATCCTCCACAGAGCAATGGCTTCACCGAGGAGCTCATTAGAAATTCAGAATCCTGAGGCCTACCCGGCTCCCTAGGTGACCATATACACTTTCAGGTTCGAGAACTGCCCTAGAATATGCCCAGTACTATCAGTAGAAAGGACAGACAGAGGAACCCAAGGCTATCTGAAGCTAACCAATCATTGTCTGCAGGCTGTGAGGACAGGTGGTCAAATCACAGGTTTAATGAGGGATAGACACAGAACAGGGACAGACAGAGACAATCAGAAGTTGAAAAAGATGATCACAGTCACAGATTACACGAGAGTCAGATCCAGCACAGGAACCAAATAAACAAGAATGTGCAATATAAGGCTCTATACACATATAAAAAAATTTTAAATGTCTGCTGGTGCCAAAATGGAAAGACAACTACCCTGTCCCCACCTCACCCTGTTTTTTTTTAGCATTCCTTTGGAAAACATGAAGTTGTAAATGCTTTCCTGGACTTATTCAGATGTATGTTCATCTTTTTAAAAGCTAAAGAAGCCTCTGGCCACTCCTGGCTCCTAAGAGTGGTTTTCTTGGGAGGCTGGCACTGTCTCTTTGTGCATGTAGGGAGGATGTTGCCCAGGGCTCCCTGTCCCAGTGCAAATTTAGCTGGGTCACCTGTCTCCAAGTTATAACTATCTGCTTGACATAAAGTTTATTTCCCTTTGGAGAAAGATAATTAACACTATATAATGGAACCTATCTGCCCAGCTATTATAAGGGGCAACATTTCTTTAGGTCTTTCAATCTCTTTAGCGATTGCCTGTGATCTGCACTGCAGTCTGGTTTAATGCTTAATCACCAATAAAACTGTTTCATTCTTTTCTATATTTTGTATAGAGGATTCTTTTGGATTGGCAGGAGATTTTTTTTTTAATTACTTCCCCAATGCCAATCAGAGAACATGAGAATTGGAGTGTCTGCCACCCAGAACATGGAGGTAAAATGACTCCATCTTGGCTGTAGGAGAAGGCAGCAGAGTCAAAGGTGGCTTGTCATTTCAGTTTTGATAGGTGATGATGCACAGTAGGTCTTTATTACAAATCTTAAAATGGAATGCCACTATGTGACAGTGGAGATGCAGAAACTGTTTTAGGAGAATAAAGTTCAGAGAGTGTAAATCTTATAGCATGTTACCTGAAACTAGGAAAGAACAGTGGCCCATGTAGTTCTAAAAGTCACAAATGATGATACTAAGGGAGGACAACCTGATTGCTCTGCTTTTCCCACAACAGGATCCTGCCCATGAGGGCCTAGACTGGTATGGTCTGGTGTCACCAATTTTACACAGGGGGATTGGAGCCGAAAGCAGTGTAGTTGGCTACACATTTGGCGTATCTCCTCTAGAAGGTCCCCATAGGTGTTGGTTGGTTCATTTATTCATTACATCCTCCAACATTTAATAAACATCCTAAAGAACCATTTCAGCATGAGATGCTGCAAGTAGAGCTCAGTAAAGCTCAGGTCTTACTCTCAAGGAGCTCCCAGTTTACTGAGAAAGAAAGACCCATGAATGATGATGGCAGAGAGTGACAAGTATCATAACTGGAATCAGCACAAGAAGTGATGGAAATTCAAGGGACAATGGCCATCCTGGGGCAGGTCAGCAAAGTCCTCTGGAAGATATGACAGGTGGGCCCTGTCGTGAAGATCAGAGTCCAACCTCTGGAAACTTGGACTCTCACATTTCTTCCCTTTGGACTGGTTAATTCCTAAGATCTAGATCCTCTGCATCTCACCTTAGGTAACCTCCACCAGGAAGCCTTTGGTGGCCCTGCAAGGCCAGCATAGATGCTGCTGCTTTATGGCTTCATAGGGCCCTGTGTGGACCCCCATCACAGTATTAATCTTCAGTGTCAGTGCTCTTTTACCTGTCTTTCAGCCCCACACCACACTGGGAGCTCTGAAAGGGCAGGAACTTTATGATATTCACCTTTGTTTCTCCAACATCTCACATGGTACCTGCCACACAGGTAGTACTTAATAAATACCTATGAAATGACTGGATGTTAGGTGAAAAAGGTATATGTGAGAAAAGGATTGGGAAAGAAGGAAAGGAGTTATTGACATTCTCCGTAGAGAGAACAGCATGAGCCTATGAAGGCAAAAATAGCTAAGTACTGTGTGTAGGGAATGACAAATATTTTAGATTTGCTGGACCATGCACTGCAAAGGAGAGAGTGGCAGGGAATAAAATTGAGAAACTAAGCAGAGACCCTGCTTCAGTCCCATGGTAAATGAAGTCAAGTGCCCTCCATTGATCTCTGTTTCCCCTTGGCAGGGTCTTGAGGATTGCTCATTGAAGTTGACATCTGCCTAATGTGAATATGTTACAGACCTTTCTCCCTATCAAGTAACCCACAGAGATGCAACATTTACAACAGTTGAAACAAATATGGTGACCCTAACTGCAGCCTACTGTGAACCTTTGGAGGACCCTTCTCCAGAAAGAGGGTTATCACACTAGAGGGGATCCACATGCAAACAGAGTTCAGGAATCAGGTACAACATATAATCACAGATTATATATATATAATCATATATATATATACATATATATATATATATGTATAAAGGGCAGGAGGGGATTCAGGGAAATAAAATTTTCTATTTCTGTCCTCAAGTTTCTTTCTACTTTGACAGTGAAGACAAAATAAACACACACATAACAGAGAACAATTAAGCAGAGACTCTTAAGGCAATCAGAGTCTAGATAAGAGAGTAACATCATGAGATGTATGATGAAGGTTGCAAGCTGCATGGCAGGAATGAATTTACCTTTTTCTCTTTTCTTCTTCTTTTTAATCCTTTCCTATTGCAACAGCAGAAAAAAAGAATCACAACTGCCTATACGGATTCATCATAAAAACTCTCAGTACACTAAGACAAGAAGAGAAGAAACTTATGGAAAATCTACGGCCACTATCATATTTTTTGTTTCAGTTCAAGGTAGTTTTTGTTCCTACACTTTAATTCTTCATTCTACTGAGAGTTCTATCAACACAATGCAACATGAAAAGTTAACAAAAGTCACAAAGTTTGGAAAACAGAAGTGCAAGTATCTCATTGCAGGAAACATGATTGTCTCTACAAAAAAAGCTAAGGAAACTACAAAGGAAATGATGAAACTAATGAGTAAATTCAGCAAGGTTGGAGGATAGAAGGTCAGTGTACAAAAATTGTAGTTTTATGTACTAGCAGCAAACTTATAGAAAATGAAATAAAAATATTCATGGTAGCTTAAAAGAGGAACACAAAGTACTTAGATATAAATTTAACAAAAGGTTTGATGTCTAAATACTGAAAAGCACTAAATATTGCTAAGAGAAATTAAGTAGACCTAAATAGAAACCACATTCAAGGATTGGGAGATAGCAGAGACAATTATCTTCCAATTATTTAAAGTTCTGGAATAGATAAAATTAATCTAGAGTTGAAAACATTCAGCCAGTCTGAAGAGGTAGTTGGGAAATTACATGAAATTTTTTCAAGTTATGGAAATATTCTATGTACTATTATGAACAGAAGTGTGAATTATATGTATGCATTTGTCAAAACTCATGAAATTTTTTATCTAAGATTTTTGTTCACTGAATATACATTTTATCTTTTTTAAAAAAGACTTATTTATGTATTTATTTATGATAGACATAGAGAGAGAGAGGGGCAGAGACACAGGAGGAGGGAAAAGCAGGCTCCATGCTGGGAGCCTGACGTGGGACTCGATCCCGGGACTCCAGGATCATGCCCTGGACTGAAGGCAGGCGCTAAACTGCTGAGCCACCCAGGGATCCCCTGAACAAACATTTTATCTAAATAAATAATGTAAATCATATTGAATTGTAGTTAGTAGGTTTTCTTTGTGCTATGGTATAGGATAGCAATCCTGAAAGACGTTTTGTGTATTCCAAGCTTGAGAGAAGGAGTAATTGTGTTGAGAAAATGGAAACCAGGATTCTTGTTGTTATGTATTATGAGTATTCTTATGTATGTGTGTGTGTGTTTAAATATGCATATAACCTTAGATATTCTATTGAGATGGCCTACAAGCCATGACCTACCAGCAGCAATGAGTACATCATCAGCCCAGGTCATGTTTTCTAAATATCATTTGCTATTAAAAGGAACCAAAATTCTTTAGAGAAATGGACAGATGCAGGACTGAGGCAGGGAAATTATGAATTGACCCTGAGACATCTTATTTTGTCAGTAAATATGGAATTATTCAAAGAATAATGAGAACATTATAAGAGGACACCAGAGAAAAGTTATAGCGGCTTCATTGGTCAGATCTGCAACAATTTTGGCACCAAAATTAAAAAATAATAATAATAATAATGTGTTTTTAACCATTGAATAAAACAAAACCTGTGAGTTTATACCAATATAATAAATGAATAAATAAATTGGAGAAAAGGAAAAACTTTCTGCCGGTAGAATTGCAATATATACAGAGATATATAGAAGTAGAAGGTTAGGGGTAATAGGTAATAAGATATTTACATTATCTCACATTATTGGTGAGTAATAAGATATTCACATAGTCTTAAATTATTTCCCCACAAAATACCTATTAGCAAGGAAAATGGTACCTTTATGTTGGAGAAACCAGGTAGGCATTGCCTAAATCAAGTGATAATGTTAACATTACCAATATCAAGACCAACAGTCATTATGTGCCTCCTGTGGAGGACAAAAATGTCACTTTTCTGCTATCTTGACAAAAATGCCTGACTTAAATATGACCATGAGAAAACACATGATAAACTAAATTGAGAATATGCCACTAAATAATCGTTCTACTCTCTTGAGATCTCTCAAGGTCAAGAAAAGTGAAAAAAAGGACTGAAAAATGATTCCAGAATAAAGGAGACTACCCAAGAGATGTGACAGATGATTTTGGGTTGGATCCTGGACTGGGAGGATTGTAGTTGATAAAATTTAAAAATCGATTAGAAAACAGATTATGGCAATATTAAATTTCTTAATCTCAGATAATTGTATATGATGATGTGAGAGAATGTGCTGAGGGAATACACACTGATCTTGTTCTTAGGAAATAGGCACATTGAGGAGTCAATGAGAAAAGTGGTTCATCCTCTTGTCAGATGGTTCATACATATATGAAATGATAAAACAAATGAGCAAAATGTAAACAAATGGCAAACCTGGGTAAAGCATATCCAAGATTTCCTTGTACTGTTCTTGCCATTTTTCTTTACATTTGAAATCACACAAGAATAAAAGTCACCAAAAATGTGGCAGGATTACTAAAACAAAAGTCAGGATAATGATTACATCTTGAGAAAAAAAGAAAGTAGGGGGATGCTCATGGGGAAGGGCATATAGGGGCACAGGGACATTTTTCACATGTGTAGGATATTCTGTTTCCTAGCCTGTTTCTTAAGTACATGGTTGTTTATCTTATTATTTTTGAAACTCTCAATACATGTTTTCTACTGGTTTCTATAGGTAGGATTCATTTAATAGAAGACAAGACACCAAGAGGATAAAGAACCATCCAAACTACAACTACTTATTTATGGTGAAGTCAGGGCTAAAAGCTGAATATTTCAATTCCCATCAAGTCCATTTCTCCTCCAGGTGACAATGTTGTGAATCATAACAAGATTGATACGTTTGGCCAGAGAATGCCTAAATTCTGACATAAACCAGCCATTCCTGCCTATGACTGAGGAAATAAAACTTCAGTGCTGACTAGGTTCTTGATCCCTAAACCCTCTGCAGTCACTGGTGAGTAAACTGGACCCGGGAGAACAGCTCTCTTTTCTAGGCTACAGATGGCCAGACCCTAGAATCACAGCAAGGTGAATGAGTTTTTCACCTCATTCTCCCTAACTACACCCAATTTTTAAATTGCGTGTGACCCTGTGGTCACAATAGTTTTTACCACAACCAACAGGCTAGCCTGCAAGCAGAACAAAGTCTCTCTGTGTGTTTGCTTATTCATATCCTGCTACAACCCATTTCTTCATAAAAGCTGCCCAATTAGAATCTTTGCCCTCCGTCAAATAAAAATGATACTTTTGAGAATGGAGTCAAAAGTGAGTTGTGAACTTGTTCTGGATGACAGACACCATTGTCTGTTCTTATTCATAGGCTGTCTTCAGGCCAACGAGAACACAGGGGCAGGTAGGTAATGGAGACCCACTTAACCTGTAAATATAGACAACTGAGGAATTGTTAAGCTTGTGGTAACTTGTGAACAAATCCAATCACATTTATCTGCTTTCTTACTTTGCGACTATAAAAAGCTATCAAAAGTGCATTTAAATTTTCCTATAGAGAGGGAATATACAGATCATAGTGAAGGTAAGAATATGCTTATAACCACATGTTTAATTCTTACAGGAAAAAAAATGTGCCCATATACAAAATGTTCCATTTTGAAGTTCTAGGCACCATGTGGTGGTGGTGGGTTGAATGTCCACGGTGGGTTCTTTTGGTTTTTCTCCCTTCATATTATTTGTTTATATTGTTCTATCTAAAGGTTCCCGTAACACCATCTCTTCCTTACCTCCTCCCTAAACCCCCGACTTTGCTCCTTTGTATTAAGGTTTGGCCTGAAAACACATTCCAAACAATGTCATATTCCATATACTTAGAGACAAAGGAAATGGTTGCCTAGCAACAAGGCCCTGTTAGAAATTTTGAGCATTCTTTTACTTTCCATTTTAGGGCAATGCTCAGGAAGCTGTTTGCGGAGAGATCCAAGACTAGGATCTCTTTGTCTAAGAACTCTAAGACAGAGGGAGAAAGAAAAGGAGGTGGAGGAAGTAGTGGAGGAGGAAGAGGAGGGGAGAAAAGTATTAAGGTCTTTACATCACAATCTAAGTTGTGCTCTCAATGGGAATGAAGAGACTTGGCCATAGGTAGGATGGAGCACTTAACTTGTCCATTCCTCTTCTAGTTCCCCCACTGTTTCCCACGCTTAACATGGGATTCTAGTCAATCAGTTGAGCTGATATAGAAAGAACCTGACTCTTTCTATAAGGGAGAGTATAGGGAGGCTGACTCTTGCTCTGTCAGCCATCCAAGCTCTCTTGCCTCAAGGGCTTTAGGGACAGCCTGGAGTGGCAGCAATTTCAGATTTATTTTGGCTGTTCTTAGTCCTCCTTAAAACATCAATCCTCTCTAGGATGATTATTATATTTTAATTGATTTTCTATCAGGGACATTTTTCCACATTATTAAATATTTCATGACTATAAGGTTGTCCAGAAATGGATGCTATAGGTATCAGGTGACTGGTCTATCGATTCCTCACTGTACATTTAGTGTATTTGGAACTATTTGCTTCCATTGATGTTGTTTCTATAACTTTAATGTTCTATAGCTCAGAAATTTCTGTAAATGGGTGGCTAAAAGAATTTGGAAATATCTTAAATTTTTTTAGTTGGGCATTTTCAATATATACTTGATATTTATCAACTGCTTCTAGAAAACTTGAATTTATCAGCAAATATTTTCTGATTTGATGGGAAAGAACATGTTAATGTTTTATTTAGCTATTAGTTGGTTACTAGTTAGGTTAAATACATTTTGTTTAAAATCCATTTTTAAGACTTTCTGAAGTTTCTGATCATGTTATTGCCCGTTTTTTTCCTGTTGAGTGTTGTCTTTATTTATTTATGAAAGCTCTTTATACTCCCCGCTACATGCATACTTAACTCACACATGAGTATGTACCCTTTATACAATGACAACTGAAATGAGGATGGGACAGAGGAGACACTAAAGTAAAGAACATATATTTATAGTCATATTTGTTGAAAATATTTCTCCTAATTATTTGCCTTTTACTTAATGGCAGTTTATTTTTTTACTTAATGGGTTTTTTGTGATTTTTAGTTTAGATCTATATTTTATTTTTGTAGCATCCCAAAGAACACAGTGATGAATGGAGGCTCTGGTATTTGCTTCCTGGATTTGAATCCTGGCTCTGCCATCTCCATGCTGTGTGATCTTGGTCAAATTACTTTAGCAGCTTTCTGCTTTACCTTTCTCTATAAAATGTGCATATTAATTGCACCTAGTTCATGGTGGGTGATGAATTTTCATCAAATATGTTAATAAAGCACAGAGAATGATGGCTGGAACATGCCAAGCACTTAAGTTAAAGTAATCAATATCATGTATCAAATATCCTAATCTATTCCTTTGTGATTTCTCCCATAGTTCAGAAAGTCTATATCCATAGAAAAACAAAGAATTCATTTATATCTTGTTTTATTTTCATTATTATTTACTTACTCATTTTTTGTTTAACTCACTAGAATTTATTTTGGCATATGGCAAGAGATAAGGCAACTTGATTTCCCCCCAAAATGTTTAGAGTTCCCTTTTTTCAATTAATTCACCTATTCTCATTGGTTTGTATGATTCTCTTATCACTTACTACATTGTAATATATACTTGGGTTTGTTTTTAGACTATTATATTCTATTGTTCTGTCCTTTTATTTCTTCGTGCCATGTTGAAAAAAATCAGTATAAAAAAATCAGTTTTATTATTTACTAAGTCAGTTCTGGTTTCATCATTTTCAAAACTCTTTTAGCTATTTTAGACTGTAAGTAGTCCAGGTGATTATCTAAATCATTTTAATAGGGAAGCCCCGGGGGATCCCTGGGTGGCTCAGCGGTTTAGCGCCTGCCTTTGGCCCAGGGTGTGATCCTGGAGACCCGGGATCGAGTCGCGAGTTGGGCTCCCTGCATGGAGCCTGCTTCTCCCTCTGCCTGCTTCTCCCTCTGCTTCTCCCTCTGCCTGTGTCTCTGCCTCTCTCTGCCTCTCTATCATGAATAAATAAATAAAATCTTAAAAAAAATAAAAATAGGGCAGCCCCGGTGGCGCAGCGGTTTGGCGCCGCCTGCACCCCGGGGTGTGATCCTGGAGACCCAGGATCGAGTCCCACCTCGGGCTCCCTACATGGAGCCTGCTCCTCTCTCTGCCCCTCCCTCCTTCTCTCTCTCTCTCTCTCTCTCTCTCTCTCTCTGTCTCAATAAATAAATAATCTTTAAAAAATAAAAAAATAAATCATTTTAATATATAAAAATACTCCTGGGATTCTGAATAGGATTACACTGATCTATAAATTGATTTTGGGAAAACTGACACTTGAACTATTTAGTTTCTTCATTTACAAAGTGTTTTCGATTTCTCAGTAGTTTCTTTTTTTTAGTGTTTTCATAAAGCTTTCCACACATTTCTTAACATTTTTAGCAGTTAATTTTTTCCCCTATTTGTAAAAAGGACTTTCTCCCCTAGTATAACTCCCCAAGTTATAGTTTTAGTTCTCAACTCAACCTTAGTTTTTTTACTTGTATTATCTCTGTGTGTACTTTTTGTAAGATGTTTGAAGTCTGAACCAGGGACTACCTGTCAAACATCATTTAAACTTGAAATGGGGATACTCTGTACCTCCAAAGTTATTATTTCTAATTAAACTAATTTTAATTACATCTCAGTGACACATAAGGCTCACTTGAAGAGAGAAGAAATGATTCCTGCTACAGAGTAGACATAGAGAACTGATTTAATCCGAGCTGTGATAAGAATGAGGGAAAATGGCTGAGGCACAAGATGAGGGTCCAGCCTGAGGCCACAACAGGCAATCTTTAGGAGGTCATATTTGAGCTGAGCTCTGAGAGATGAGTAGAAATTAATTAGATGACCCATGGATGTACCTGAAAAAGGGATGGGCCAGAATGCAAGATGTTTAAGGAATCAAGATAGGATCTTTGTGGCTGTGATGCAGAAATGAAGAGTGAGGTGGGAAGTGACATTAGATAAGTCAGAGAAAGGATTTTAGCCTTAAAAGGAAAACAAAAGTCACTTTGAAAAAAACTAAAAATGGACCAACTATTCCAATTATCTAATACTACTATCTATATTCCCTTCCCCACCTTAGAAACCAAGATTGTTCCCATGGTTATAGTGTCATAGTCCTTGAGAAAATAGCATTATAACAGTTAATGTTTTTTAGAAAGAACATTTCCTCCTGGAGAGACTTAAGTCTAGCTTCTCCTCTAGATTTCTTGACAGTTCATAGCTCTAGTCAAAGACCTACCAGCACAGTCTGCCATGGGATGCAAAAGCACTAAAAGTATGCAGTTCTCAGTATTGTCTTGAGCAAACCTCAGCCTGTTTTGTGAAAGTAGCTGTCTGTAGAACAATGTTATATCGTCTCTTTTGTGAAATCTAAGAATGGTGAGTGCCAAACTTTTATCAAGTGTCCAATCACCAGCGCAACCTAACAGACGGCCTATCCTCTAATCGAGGCAAGCCTACTTATTAGGGGAATGTTCCTCAATGTTGGCAATATTGACATTTTGAGCCAAATAATTTTTTTTTTGTGGGGCTTATAGTGTATTTAGCAGCTGCATCCCTGCGCCTACTCACTAGATTCCAGTAGCATTTCTCTCCAGTTCTGACAACTAAAATTGACAAGCAAAAATCTCTCAGGTTGAGAAACGCTGAGTGATAGAGACCATGATAATCCTGTACTTCCCAGTTGGAATATTATATTCATTTTTGTTTTGCCATGAATTTACTAACATACTGTAAACATTTAATAAATGAGATTCAGAACTATTACTAACAGCTAACTTTCCTCTAATCTGCAAAGCATTGTCATATATATCCTTTATTCATTCATTGTAGCAAACATGAATTAAACACCTGCTTTGTGTAGGCACCATGCCAGTTGCTAGAGCTACAAGTTCAAATGAGACAACTTTGTAAGGGGGCCTAGAGTATGGGGGAAGACAGAGCATCATTGAGTCCACCGGCACCATTTAGATATGTGGCAGATGTCTCTGAGACGTGAACAGAATGTATAGAAACCCAGGTGAAGGGTGGAGCTCCCAGCTTAAAGTAGAAGTGAAGCTCTGTGCTGTAGCTGAAACATGGTAGTTTTCAGGCTGCTGATGGATTTGAGGAGCCATGAGACCTATAAGAGTATTTTAGGACATGTATTAAAATCATCTCTCTTTTAAGGATAAGAAAACTGCAAGGTTAAACATTTAGCTTAGGGTCACTTAGATAGCAACAAAATTAACCTGTCAATGGAACTATCTTCTGGATAAACATTGTTGCCTGTTATAAGAGAGACTCAGGGATCATTTTTGACAAGCACTCCTCTCAAACCCACCCACCCCCAAAAGAAACTATAATGACAAAAATAATATTCCCTTACATAGTATATTTCAAAAGGCACGTTCACAGACCCTATATCCTGTGATCCTTCCACCAACCCTGTCAGTTAGACATAGGCATGCATTATCATCCCTCTTTAGAGAGAGAAGGGAGACACTCAGGGAGTGTGTTGACATATAGTGCTCACAAAGCATGCTGCCCTCCTCAGCATGGATTCGTAGCTCCCATAGTGCAATGTAATGGTTCATTGTATTTTAGGTTGTCATTGTATTTTAGCACCAGGATACTGCCATCATTTTGGTATCCTTAAAAGCAGTTCAATTTCTGCACTTAGGGCTGAAATTATAGTGTCTCAAAGCTAAATTTAAAAGAGCAATTTACTGCTGTCCCCATGACGAAACAGAACCAATCAATGTAATAAAAAAAATTTAAGATCATTCTGTACTTTGTAGAGTTGCTATTGCAGTCGTGTGACTCATAGGGAGCAGCAAACTGCCTGTCATGGAATATTTAGAAAGCAGAACAGTACTTGACCTGAGGTAGGTACTCAAGAAATGTGTTAGAAGGATAGATGGATGGAAATGTGAATGGTTAGATGAGGAGGTGAATGGCTGCTGTCACGGTGAGATGGTAACCTTTCCTCAACAACATAGCCTTGCTGTCCACTTGTTAGGAATGAACTCCTTTTCACTGGCTTCCACCAGTTTCTAAACCCAGTTCTTATTTGAAAAGAAGGCAAGAACAGGTGAAAAATACTGAAATTGAGGGAAGCCTTTAGTTTGGAAATCTTTCTAAGGAAGAGGTGTTCAAGACTCATTGTGTTTGCCCCAAATACTATAATGATCAGGCTCAAAGATGACCCCCCCCTACCCCCGAACTTCCTTTCCACCACATCCAGGTGGTTCCTGAGTCCTGTCACACCTCCCTCTCAGGAGCATTTCAAAAATATCCCCTCACTTCCATTTCTATCCCTGTTAGTAAAGTAACAAGACCCCTAGCACCCAATTTCTGGGCTGTCACCCTAATGTATTAACTGTCTTGTCCTCATGTTTTTTCATTCCATCTTGAGCACCATGTTCAAACTAAAATTTAAAAGCTTTTTTTTGTCATTTTTCTGCCTTCTCAAACTTTTAATGGTGGTACATGATGAAGCTCAAATTCCTTATTCTAGTACACTAGGCTTCCCACAATGGGACCCGTACTATTTTCTCTTTACATACACCTACTCAAACCTGAGCAGTGTCTTTATTGTACCCAGAACATGTTTTGTGTCATCTCATTTATTCTTTTGTCAAATATTTACTGAGAGCCTTCTACCTAAGCCATGTATTAAAATGAGTATTCAGAAAAAGAATTTGAAAAGACAATTCTCCTGCCTTCAAGGGGCTCAGTATCCTGGAGTATATGAAAAAGCTATTTTGTTAGGGAGTGAATAGGTTGCTATAGGTTAGAAACAAGATACAGAAGGAACTCAGGGGAAGGAAAACCCTTCTGCTTCCTATTTTGGATCCGTTCTGTATCTGCTGCTCAATACTTCCTATATTGTAACTTCACTTCTATTTTATTTTATAATTATTCAGCAGCCCTCAAGTCAGAGATAAAATCTTACCTCTGGCTCCTGAAGATCCAGTTCTGTGCCAGACTACCACATAGTAACATCTACAACAACGAACAGTTACCTGTTACCTATTCTCTGAGAGGTATCCTACTGGAAGCTAGCTTCATACACATTTTCCCAATTGATTTCCACAATGCAATAGGCATGATTGATGCATTCATAATATCTGTATTTCACATAGTGATATCGAACAACTTGCCCAACAACTATTAGGTGGAGGGGCCAGTATTAGAAGCCCATCAGTATGATGCCAAGTCCTATGCTCTAAATCACTTCCAAATCTTATCCTACCAATGATTTAGTGATGAATGAATGAATAAACGAATGTCCCTCTTTCTCTGTAAGGTGGTTCCTCTTCCACTAGCATTTCATAAAGCTTTTGGAAGAGGTCAGACACATTTAAACATTTTTATTTTACTTTAAAATGAGAGATGTTGAAATTGAATTGATAAAAGTGAAATTAGTCATTCCAGAGGAGTCACAAGTGCCAGACACATGCAAGGTGTTGGGACAGATAAAGGTAATGAATACTGAATGTTGACTTGAAAAGGCTGGAAATGGAGCCCTCACAGTTATCTAGATGGGATCACATTATGGTTCTGTTCCATATGACCAATAAAATAATAGGACCAGGGGTGACAATTTCAGGGGAGGGAGATGGTTGCTTTCTGGACAGCTTCCCCAAGTTCCTCTCCTCCCCTAGCCAATCCAGCTGCTTTACTTTGTCCTCTCTGCTGAGAGAGGACTTCTCATTCTTCTCCAGCTGCAAGGCATTAAAGGGATGGAATTACAGGGAGGAAGCTTGTCTGTGCACAGGAAAAATGAGCTGCACTGGGTTTGGCAGGATTTGGCAGCTGTTCCACATCGGCCTCTGTAATAAGGTAAGGAAAGGGGGATTGTGCTAATGAACAATGCTGGTCAGTTGGCTCATACACCACCTCTCATCTGAACATGTTCTGGGCTCAGGAAAATTTTTTATAGCCTTAGAACTTTTTAAATCCTCTGATGATGTTGGCATAGCTGAAGCAAACCTTGAAGATATACTCCAGGTCAGAGCTATCAGCAGGAGTTATGCTAAAGTGGAAAGAACACAGAACCTGACTTCAGAAAATGCAGTGCTGACTGTGGCTTGGTTCTTGGCAGTTATGGGGCCATTTTTTATCTTCAGCTTATTATTTATAAATGGAGATAAAATACATGCAGAAGGATTGTTTTGATGATTACATACAATTTTACTTATGGGAAAGTCTAAAACACCATGAGAGACGTTTCTTATTTCTTCCTATCTTTAAATGCCCAGTTGAAGATTCCTCCCACCTTCATCCCAGTGGATTTTGATAGAAACTGGTCTTGGATGATTGACAGGAACAAATGAGTAGGGCTAAGATGCGAAAGGCAAATTATTGTACAATTGGGCCCCCAAACAGTGTGTGAATAAATATCTCCAGCCTCTTTCCTCAGCCACTAAGGAAAATTCTGGCATTTTATCCTCTTCTGGGATGTGGTTGGTCAAATTACCCTTTATAGGTCTGAGGACCACCTAGAATTGACCAAATAACTAACAGTTTTCCTCATTCTCCTGTAGCTTTATAAATGTTATCTATTATACTTAATTTACTCTAAGAACTGAAATCTCACCCCAAATGAATAATATAGAATGTAGTAAGATATTAGAATATGTAATGATTTCAAAATAGTGTGAGAATTGTCTTTGTCCAAAAACTATATTTGCTTTCTATTTGAAAAACAGAAGTGACTTCCTCATAGAATTTGCCTCAGTTCAGGCAGGAGATTTGCAATCTTATTTTGTCACAGTCCACATTTGTGCTATTGGTGATAATAAAAGGCAGGACCGAGCTAGCCCATTGGAAGCCTTGGTACAAAGTACTCTTCTCTCTGGATGGAAGTAGGCCAGCAACTTGATGAGCAGAGTGCCAGCTACATTCCAGCCCTTCCCAGGTTGGTGCTCTTGTGTGGAACCTGGACCATTGTTTCTGGTGGCTCTGGTTAATGGAATTATAGCACCCTGTCCTCTTTTAAAGCCTTTGTCTGTAATACTAACAGAGAGTGATTATGCGAACCTCTGTATGTCTTATTCAAATATCAAGTATTAGTCAAGTATTGGTTAAAATTATGAAGAATATTGATTAAAACATTAATAGAAATTTACTTAGTATCTGCAATGTGCTAACCATTGAGATAAGTGCTTTCAGAAGCATTATTTCATTTGATCCCAAAGTAAGCCTGGAGGAAGGTATTATCATCCCTATTTTACAGCTGAAGAGATTGTGGTTCAGAGGTGAAATATAATCACACAGGAAACAAGTATCAGAACCAAATTTGACTTGAAGTCTTTTTCTTAAATAGCATTATGCTGCCTTAAAATTTCCTAACTGTATGATATTGTCAAATTGCCTTCATCCTAGTTTAAGTTGGCACATAGATTATTCCTCCAGGGTGAATGTGTAGGAGATAGGCTGATACTACATTATACAACACAGCTTTAATTTGGATGAATTCTTTTCTTTTTTTGATTGATTATATCTTCACTTATCAGTGTTGTAAGCTGATCAGAGAAAATAAGCAATGATCCATTTGACCTACCAGCATCCATGAGGCAATGTGCCTAATAAGAAATCTATTCATTCATTACTTTAATCATTTGTTCAACACAAACATTTATTGATATTTTATTTTAGACTTGGCTGGGAATCATTCAGTGTTACGAAAATAAAATGGGATATCAAGAAAGTAGGGAATACAATCATGTAGACAAATATTTAGGATTCATTCTACAAATATATAATATATATAATATATTAGGACTTATTCTACAAAGCTTTGCCAAGGTGTTGTCATCTCTAGAAGTCCTCCTGAGTTATATTACTTACCTTTTGTTTTATGATGTTTTATGATGGCACACATACATAATGCTTGTTAGCATTTAGCCATATAATTTTTCTGGTTATATATTTATCTCCCAAATGAAAAGTATGATACCCAGTGGCAGGGATGTTCTCTTCTCTTTATCACATGCCTGCTCTGTGTTTGTGATTATAAATATTTGAGTAATTAGGTCACATAGTAAAGAAAATGTGCTAAAAAGAGAGTAATGTGCCAGCTTCAAAGGGAGCATGAAAAAGTTGGGAAATTCTCAGAGGAAGTTACCTTGAAAGAGAAGAAAAGATAGTCAGCAAGTGCAATAATGGAAAGTAGAAAATAATGATGAAGGAGGAGGAAAAAATCATGGACATGAAGTCAGAGTACATAGCATAATCAAAGAGAGCCATGAAGGCATGGGCATGCTAAGGGAACAATGAATGATCTAAGAGGCAGGAGTTAGGGGTAATTAAACATAGATGGGTGAGAGAGGACAACAGGTAAGTATACCGATGGACTTATGAAAGAAGTTGTATGGAAGGATCAGAGTTTGAACCGTGTGGTCTGTGGGCAATAAGGGGTCCTAGAAGGTTTGCTAGATAGGAAGCTGAACGAGGATACGTTATTTTCAAAGATCACTCAGTTTTTAGTTCACCATTTTTACATGCATGGTTCTGTTCTTTGGATATTTAGGAGAGGTGAAGATGTGGGGAAGACATGAGGGAATTTAAGTTGCAAGGAGCAGTCATGGTAGGGATATTGGAAAGGTTATCCTCTAAATTTATATTCTTAGTTTACAGGGAATTAAAAAAGAATTGGATATGGGTATAAGCATTGAGGGTGGGATTTGGAGCTCGATTTATTTCAATAATGTCTGCCAAATGAAAAATTTCTGGGTCTTTATTAAAATTCCCAGAATATTAGCTGGTGGTTTTCTTTAAGACTGCTTTAAACTCTGGATTTTTAGAAAATTGCTCTGTTCCCATGACTACCTGAGTCATTTTTGGAAAAATAATAACCCAAACACAACAGATTTCTTCATTGTACTCTCAGTAGCCAGGGCTGGGCAATACTACCCTCTCTTCCTCTTATTTCTGGACCTGGTTCTAACTCTGCACAATTATCAGGTTCATTTTCCTATGATTTTGTTTGCTTGTGTCTCATGTTGTCAAACCACTGCATAATTATTAGGTCATATCAACTTCTTGACAGCATTACATAATGAAAATAGCAAAGAGTTGGCTCATCTGCACAGTATGTAGTTTTACAAAATTGTGTACATTAAACTGTAGCTGGTAGTTGCTACCATGAGAGCTTATCATTAGGCACAGAGGGTGATACAGTTCAATGAATCTTAACTAAAGTCAGAACACCTATGTTTGAGTCCCAGCTTTACCAGCTCATCCATAAAATGGAAATCATACTAAAATGGAAATTTGGCTTCTTTTTCTATCTCAAAATATTTCTGTGTGAAACACAAACAGATGAAAAAAAGCCAATCACTGTGTTCCAGCTCCCTGAAAAGAGGTATTGGTTTTGACATAGAATTTAATTAGATCTTGAGCCTGTCAGGGAGAAGAAGTTCCATGAGAACCAATTCAGGCCAATGAGGGGCAATAAATTATAGGCCATGTGAAAAAATTACTGGAAACTTCTTCATTACTTTTCTTTAAAAAGGTGGTAAGGCATTTCATCCTAATAAAGAAGAAAGGCTAAGGCTGCTGGAATGGGTTAGAGATGTCATGAGTAATGATGGGTAGTATTGGAATGAATCTGAGAACATGAAAGGGAGATGGGAAAAATCTGGATTTTTGTAGATATTTTGGCCACTGCCTCAAGCCTTATTTTGAGACTTTTGAAGAATTGTTCAGTTATAGGGGTCTACAAATTTTCTCTTTTGGTTTAAACCATTTTGGAGTAGAATTTCCTATCACTTGTACTTCAAATAGTCCTACTTATTTTGGTAAAGTTGATTAGATAAATTATGCTCAGTGCTGCTCTTTAGGTTATGATTTCTCAGGAAAACAAACTTGGAAATGTAGCCATTATATTGTTTGTGGGATCACTGACATCCAAGCAGATAATTCAGAAGAGCTTGTCCCTTTCAAATGGCCATTAAATAACTGGATTATTTTTCTAGTTTTGAAATGATTTTCACTTCACATAATCAGGCACTAAAAATATTATACTATAGAACTAACCATAGAGCCTAGTTATTTTAGTTATTTCTTACAGTTTTTTAAATATCCTAGAGAAACACTAGGGTTTTTTTTAGATGTAATTGGGTGATTATACACACATATTTGTATACACACATATATATGTACACATATATACAAACATCCACATAGATATATGGAAAGACACATATATAACCACTTCTCTATGTATCTTTTTGCAATTTGGAGAGTACTTACCTATTATTTATCTTTACAATAACGCTGGATTACTGTCTAGTTTTATTATCATCAGTAGTAGAGTGGTGCTAGCTTCTAAGCTTACTTAAATGATAAAATCATTTCAAAGAGGTTATTGAGTTTCCAGTAACACAAAAGTAGGAAGAAATACATTCTACCTCTAGAAAGATTGAGTAGACTTACTTTTTCCTGTTTCTGCTGCCAAGTACAGCTAAAAACCATGGACATTATTTTTTTAAAAGATTTTATTTATTCATTCATTCATTCATTCATTCATTCATTCGAGACACACACACACACACACACAGAGAGAGAGAGAGAGAGAGAGAGAGAGAGGCAGAGACACAGGCAGAGGGAGAAGCAAGCTCCATGCAAGGAGCCTGATGTGGGACTCGATCCTGGGACTCCAGGATCACGCCCTGGGCCAAAGACAGGTCTAAACAGCTGAGCCACCCAGGGATCCCAAAACCTTGGACATAATGTCTAAAGTAAACATTAATAAAACTTTGAAAGACAGAAAAAGACAAACAGGCTACACTTTGGGGAATCCAAAGAAAAACATGGTGGTAAATTTATTGAGTTCTCTTTTGCCTCATATATCCCAGACTGCTAGAGAAATCAGCAACTCAGAAACACCAATGGGTATAGATTTAAAAAAATACCCCAAGAAAAACTCACTGTCTCTTTCACACCATAGAACTAGGATAGGGCCAGCCTAGCAAGACAAGAATCTTTTAGATGATAACATCCTGCTCTGGCCGAGCACCACAGAAAAGAACTGAAGCTCCACATGAAACTCCAGGTAGCACAGACTAGGTGAAAAACCTAAACTTCCATTACAGACATGCTGTAATGATAGGTCCCAGCCCCAATGAAAAGGTGTGCAGAGGCCTACTGGGAACCTTGCACTTCCAGTCTGCTAGGTGATGGTAAGCCTCCCCAGGCCACCTTGCTGTCAATGGAAACTACATGGGGAGCTGGACTTTGACACCCACTTGACAGCAATGAAGCACTCTTCCCCTTACTCTTGGGGTTGTATCATAGGAGGCCTGTTGGAGAGTCAAGAATTTATCACCATCCAGTAGTAATGAGGCCATAACTCTGCAGGTTTAGTGGAATCTAGGTGGAGAAAAATAATAAGGCACCACTCCTCTTTCCAGCCAGAATGGTATCAGCAGAATTCTAGTGGAGAGCATAAGCTACCATCCAAGCCCAGCAATAATAAGCTATCTGTTCTTTTTGATAGTGTCAATAGAAACCAAGTGGGGCACCTGGACTTCTACTCAATCTGACAGTAATGACATGGTTGACTCTTCCCTCGGTAGCACAGTGTCAAAGCGGGCACCCTAAAACATGATTTAAATAAGACCAAGAGGAAAATTAGAAAGACAAACCATGAGAGAAACATGGGTTTCTCTGGGAAACAAAGGGTTGTAGAAGGGGAGGTGCGTGGGGGGATGGGGTAGCTGGGTGATGAGCACTAAGGGCTTGATGGGATGAACACTGAGTGTTATACTATATGTTGGCAAATTGAATTTAAATAAAAAATTTAAATAAATAAATAAATAAATAAATAAATAAGACCCAGAGTCTCATAGTAGCTAAAATGTCTAGATTCTAGATAGAAACTCACTTATCATAGAAAGAACCAGGAAAATCTCAACTTGAGTGAGAAAGATATTAATAGATACTAAGGCTGAGATAACACAGATGTTGGAATCATCTGACTGGGATTTTAAAGCAGCTATTATAAAAATTCTTCAGTGAAATTGTGTATTTATTTGAAACCAATGAACAAAATAAAAGGTTTCAGGAAAGAAATGGAAGATCTAAAGAATGACCAAATGGAACTTTATTTTCCAAATGGAATTTCAGAACTTAATGATACAGCAACTAAAATAAAAAACTCAGTAGACAGATTCAACAGCAAGATGGAGGGTGCAGAACAAAGTATCAGTGAAATGGCACATTTCCCCAGGGCTGAAAAAAATCCCTGTCAATTTAGAATCTTATATCCAGCAAAAAATATCCTTCAGAAATGAACAAAAAAAAAAAAAAAAAAGACAGTTTCAGATGAAGGAAAACTAGGAAAATCTGTCACCATAAGTCCTATCATAAAAGAATGGCTAAAAAGGAAGTTCCCTACCTAGAGAAGAGATGATAAAAGACCCCAGAAATACCAGGAAGGAAATAAAAAAAAGCATTGTAAGGAGTAAAATTTTATGGGTAACGACAATAGACTTTTCTTGTGTTTTCTATGCAAAAATTATAACACTGATGTGATTATTCATTTTTAAATTTTTTTAAATTTGAATTTAATTTTATGTTAGTTCCAGTAGTTACCACACAGTATTATATTAGTTTCAGGTGTACAATATAGTGACTCAAAAATTCCATACATCACCCAGTGTTCATCATGACAAAGGTTGGTTTTTGTAGAGAAAAATTTAAGATGTTTAAATTATAAATGGGGGAGGGTTGTAAGGGCATAAAGGAAGGTAAGATTTCTCTCCTCCGAACTGATGAAATGTATGTGTAAAATCTAGAGGAACCACTAAAAGTCTATGTGAGGAGCTATAGTTCCAAAAAATAATAGATAAAACAAAATGGAGTTCTAAAAGATGTTCAAATAACCCAAAGGAAGACAGAAAAGAGAAAACAGAAGTGAACTGGAAAAAATGGATTTCATTTATATGATATTCTTTAAATGACCACATTTTAGAACTGGAGAACAAATTGTGGTTGCTGGAGTTTAGGGGTGGTAAGAGAAGCATGAGGAAAGGCTTAGTGGTGATCAAATGGGTCTGCCTCTTGTTTGAATAGTTACATAGTCTACATATGAAAATATAGCACAGAAGTAAGCACCATTGGGGGAACCTGGGGGAACCTGGAACAATTTCTTTATTTCCTGTGAATCTCTATTTCAAAATAAAGTTTCTTCTAATAATGCAGTAAATATTAGAACCACAACAAGACATCATGTCTCTTGTGTCCCAGCTCAACTTTCAATACCCATGTAATATAGAGAAGGAAACAGCCAATTATAAAACATTAGGGATATGGAACATCCTATGTATCTTAAATGCTGCTTCTCTTTTTCAAAGTTACCTGACATCTCTGTCAACATTTCTTTCCTTATAATAGTTGTAAGGTCAGACCTCACCTGCGCTGAACAATTCCATGAGGGCATTCCTAACTACCAGTCCCACACTGGCATTCAGAATTTCCATAGACTCAAATTTCTCCCACACCATTTAACATGATCATAAGCAGCTTAGTGCTTTTCACTGGGTCATATTTGCTACCCTATTTACATAACCAGTTTATAAACTTCTTAAGATCAGTCACAAGGGTTATATTTTTTCCTCTGTGCACTTGGCTTGGAAATATTTGCTAAATCCCTTATAGGCTTTTGAAATGATGGTCAAGTGTATTCATTAGAAAGTTGTTTGTAGAATTTGCAAAAGTAAACTTTTCTCAAAACTGGCTTAAATGACATTCCAGAGATAAATTTTCCAAGGAATTCAAATGTTTACCCCAAGTAGTAGCTCTTTCTTATCGCCAAAATTCTACCCATAGCACTTCACACATATCTTTCTGTTGCAAGGAAGGAAAATCCAATTCAAATTGACTTCAATGATAAAAGGAATTCACTGGCTAATGTAACTGAAAGTTTAAGAGTAATTCAGCCAAAGATTGATCTAGGGATCAAGTGATGCCAACAAGGATCTGATTTTCTAATCTCTACAAGGTTGAGTTCTGCCATAGGTTTTATTGTGCCCTGGTCACTCCTGTGCTCCCCTAATTATTCTAAAATGCCTGCTCTGGTTCCATTCCTGACACTAGTACACCACAGTCTCCAGAGAAATAGTTTTCAAAGAAGAGAGAAGAATCTGTTTTTTCTCAGGTTATCCAGCAAAAGCCACTTTGCCTTTCTTTGACCCTGACTACTGCACCTATTCCCCAAATCTATCATTATCACCAGGAGGATTAAATACACAAATTAGCTTTAGCAAAGCATGAACCACTCCCAGATTTGAGAGTGAGAATCAATATAGTATTCAAATTAAGTGGCTGAGATTGTGTGGGAAATGATTCTTCCAATGCAAACTGTGGGTATATTGGAGGGTGGAAGATGATGTGGATGCTTAAAACATAACCAACAACGTTCACTGCATCCCTACCAGGGGAAAGTGGAAATTGTGGCTGGACAGGACTTCAGAATCCCTTTGCTTTGGATCTGGGCCAAGAATCCATAAATACCAGTTTTAGGTCTGACTTTGCAATTAGTTGTGTCGGGCAATTCAATTAATTTTTGAGTTTTAGCTTTAAAAACTTATTTAGGTAGAGATATTGCTGCTTTACTCAATGACTATGTGGACCGAATGAAATAATTCTTATAGAAGTGCTTTAAAATCTTAACTAGTATTAAATAAAGATGAGGTGACTATGTATCTTCCACATGTGTCTACATGTTGGTTTATTTATCCCTTTGTCCTTTTCTGTTTTTTAGAGTCCTTTTCATGAAAATATCTTTAAAAATGCCAGAAAATTGTGTCTGTGAGAAAACGTGTACCATTTTTTGTTCAGTTATAAATGCAGAACAATTTTTTTGTTTGTCACTAATGGAAAGTGTTTGTAGAGAGGGGATATATGTGAGATGTTTTACATGGGCTATCACAGTAAATTCTGCTCCTGGTTCCCTGAGGCTGCTCCCAGTAACATGAGGTCAGAAGTATTGACCTAGCCTTCACAGATGTGGAAACTGAGCTGAAATATCTCATCACTATTAGCAAACAGCAAACCTAGATTCAAACCCAAGGCAACCGGACAGCAGCAAGTCTCTGCTCTTTCAACAGCAGAATGTATTTGCTATGAGGAAATCTCAATTCCCTCAGAGCAAAATAATATTTGAGTTTGAAACAAATATCCCCCTAAAATGCAGGCTGTCTAAAGAAGTATTTTCAGTGTCTTTAGCTCTTGTATAGCTGCTCGTATGTCTAGTATTTAAGATTTCAGAGTTTAGCCTAATCATCTTGCCATCTGCTCTGAAATGATGAGCCCATCTGTCAAGATATTCAAGACAGTATCAGATTCCATTTATTCTATGAGAAGACAATGACTCTTGAAATACCAAATTTGAATATGTCTGATTACAACATTGTGTTATGCTTAAGAAATTGCAAAGCCAAGTTCCATATAGATAAATGATAGCTGAAGTCCCTGCATTGATAAGGTGATGATGAGGCAACCAAATTAGAAAAATGTAGACTGCCAAATGCTGATTTGGAAATTTTTCAGTTCTGGTATGATGACCACTATCTTAATTATTCCTTCATTATGTTTAAAAATACATAATATTCTTATACAGCATTTTACAAAGTGCCCTAAACTTAATCACTCATGTAATCATTTAATACAAATATACATGATTATTCTTACCTTTTTCCTATTATTATTCTGCTCCATTTTACGTATTTTTCTATTTATTTTATAAAAAACCAAGCCATGTTCTAAGTGGAATTGCCAGTCATATGCCTTTAAAAGGGAAACACATGAACCATGGGAGTTCTCTGCCACGGGACAAACATGAGATATTAAAAAGGTATGACAAGTAAGGCCACTATATCCTCTATTATTAACAGTAGTATTAGTAGTAGTAGTCAAATGAGTTTGAACAAACAGGCTCTTAAATTATAACATGAGTTGACTGGTGAGTGTGTTTTAGGCTACACTGGTAGAGAAAATCCTCTCTTTACTCCAGCCTTGCTTATTGTGCTTAACTGTAGGATCATCTAATTTATAGTAATAAATTAAAATCTCTCAAATACTTTCTGAACTTTCAAGACAAACTATTTTCCCAAATTTATATGCAATACCTCCTATGCCTCTGTGTCCCCTATTCTGTTCCTTTTTATTCTTGGTTTGCCTGCTACCTCTTTTTAAAAAAAATTTTTAAGATGCTAAATACATTTCTTGCACTAGAACAGACACCTCCAAAGTTCTCATGTTCCCATCCTAAAGTACTCCTAAAACTCCAGAGCTTCCATAGGGTTAGTAGGACACACAAACATGTCCTAAGGGAAGCCTACATATACTAAATTTAAGAAATTACATCACTCCTGGAATCCTAGTTAACTATCTGGACTCATATCACTATGACTAATTTAGGCCATTAAGATTTTGTGTTACTTCAAGAAAGCAATAGATAGGGATTGAAGGAAAAAGAACATAATCTTCCATGTTTGGATTTACCAGCATTCCAGTCCATTCCTATCTATTGAGTTCATGATCTGGGTACCTAAGATTGAGAGAAATAATTGAGAGAAATATCTCAGAAGGGTTACCCACACTGCCAAGTATACCTCTCCCATGTCTCTGAGGACAAAATGATGCTAAAGCCCATGCTGTTGCCGTTGGTACTTTCACACCTGGTGTCTTCAGGGGTCTGTTTACTCTTGCCTCTCTGGTCCATCTGAGCAAAGAACAATCTAAAATATAAATCCCATCAGGTAGTTGTCTTTTTTGAAAAAACTGTTGAGCCCCTTCCATTATCATGGTGAAATTGGAAGAGGCTCACCTGAGGAGGTCTGGCTTTTGTATCCCATTCCAATATAGCTTTGGAGGCCTTTTTGCTCTTGTGCTATGTTTGAACACTTCAACCTGTGGCTCCCTGGCACTAAACCATGATTGAGTCAGAGGATGTCTTAGGTCTGCTTAAAACCATCTTAATGGCTGTCCATAGCACTTAAGGTGAAATCTGAACTTATTCTGTGTAGCAGACCCTGCATGATCTGGCTACACTTTCCAGCCTCCTCTCTTACTGCTTTCTGCCTGCCTCCTACTTAATTGTATTCCAAGTTCCCTCTTTCCGCAAGACTTTTATATATGCTGTCCTATCTACCTGGAAAGGTCTCTTTGCCCTCCCTTCCCATAGCTGATCTCTTTCATCATTTAGATACCAGCATAAATATCTTCTTCTCAGAGTCCTTCCATGGCCACTCTATTTAATGTAATAATCCTTTATAAAGAATCAAATTATTTTACTCATTAGAGCTTACTAGAGTGTCAAATAATTGTTTAATAAATCAAGTTAAATTTCTTCCTAAGTTTTTTTCAGTTTCTCTCTAAAGTCTCTGCTAATCACCTCAATGGAACCCATTTTTTCTCTTGCATCCTGATAGCATATTGTATGCACTCAGGTGTGCTGCATTTAAGTATGTATGTAACTATTATCCCCACCAGTCTTTGAAATTCCTGTCCTGGATCTCAAACATATTTATATTTCTAGGACTTAGAATAATATGCTGAGGGCAAATGTCCTTCCTAAACCATATCAAGTAGATTTGCTGTGCCCTGCACACCTAGACAGACTCCACCATCCTGTACCGGAAGCATCATCTCCCACTCCTTTATCTGAGTAGTAGCAGTGTTTGGGCTCTCTCAGCCCTAACCTCCCTCTCTGACACTGTCTCTGCCAGTACCTGCTGAAAAAGTCCACCTAAATGGCTGTATTTGTATCAGCTGACTCAGCTTTTGGCCAAAGACAATTGGACTAATTGTGGGGACTGACCCAAGCTCAAATAAATTCATTCATCCGAAGGCAGAAGATAGTAGTCTGGATGTGAGCTACACCACTTTTCAATCTAGATAATGGGGCTTCATATCCCTATTTCTCTTTCCCCCCTCTCCATCATTGCATGCATTACAGAAACTGAGACTAAGGATGGGATACAAATTATGATTAGAAAAACCAGTAACAATTGTGGTGTTTGGAAGGAAGGGGTGGCAGGGGGGCAGTTTATGAGTTCTGAATCTTTCTAGAAGTAAACTTCTTTCATTCCACCTGAACAGAAAAGCAATGGAAACAAGAGAGGATGCTTTTGCTTCGATGAGGCAGCTGTAACACTTGCTAAGATGGACGTGGAGTTCAGAGTCTATACCACTCAGGGATTGGGGCTCTTGCCCTGCCCACAGCTAGCATCTGCTAGCACCATTAACCAACTCCAGAGTTTAGAGATACTATCCTGAGTCACTTATTGTGTAATCTTGGGCAAAAGTCCCTTGACTCCTTGAATTCTCAGTTACATTTCCTTTAAAGAAGATGTGGTCTATATATATGATGGAATACTACTCAGCCATTAGAAATGTTGAATACCCACCATTTGCTTCAACGTAGATAGAACTGGAGGGTATTATGTTGAGTGAAGTAAGTCAATCGGAGAAGGACAAACATTATATGGTTTCATTCATTCGAGGAATATAAAAAATAGTGAAAGGCATTAAAGGGGAAAGGAGAGAAAATGAGTGAAAATATCAGTGAGGACGACAGAACATGAGAGACTCCTAACTCTGGGAAACGAACAAGGGGTAGTGGAAGGGGAGGTGGGCAGAGGGTTGGGGTGACTGGGTGACGGACACTAAGGGGGGCACTTGATGGGATGAGCACTGGGTGTTATACTGTATGTTGGCAAATCAAACTCCAATAAAAAATATACAAAAAAAAAAAAAAAGGTAAAGTGCAAGGCATCGTATTGGTCTCCCTTTCCTCACCAAGTTTTTTGTGAATATCTATAAAAATAATGCAAAGTAAATAAAACTTCTTGATTGGTAGAATAATGTAAAGTCCAGATTATTATCCTTAAGAAACAAAACAAATAAATGTATGACAAGGGAATAATACATGAGGCTGAATACTGTGCCTAGAAACCTAGGAAATCTGGCAGGAAGATGAAAAGATTTTAAGCGCACCCCCATGCTTTGTACCACACAGCACTGCAGAGACCATTACCCCCCAATAATGACTCTTAAATAACTGGAAAGCATTCTCCTTTCTTACTTTCATAGAGCTCTTTCCTCCTGTTATTCTTCACTCAGAAAGACAGACATGGGTAACAAAAGAATAATATGATTTTACCTGGAGTGATTCTACAGTAAATTAAAGGCTTTGGTATTTTGTGCTTAAAATGCTGATTCTTTTTGATAATTATTGCTCTGCAAAGAGAAGGGAATGCGAGGCAGGGAGGGAGAGGAAAGAGATAGAGTATACCAGCCTTATCAAAAACTTCAATTTTCCTGATTGCTCTAGCATCAGGTTCAAAGTGAAGTATTATTCTTTTAAATTTAAATGTCCTAAATTCTTCCCCTGAGCTCAAGTACTTCTACACCAAGTCACTTTCTAAGGGCAATGAATACTTTTCTTCCAGATCAGAGTTTTAAAACTCTAGATTGCAATTTGGATTTTCTCAAGTTTCACATTAAGGGTAAGAATCTTTGCCAACTGCACACAATTACATCCTTTTGTATTTCATGGTGAAAGAACAAAGTTGTTTTAAAAAGTCTATATGACTCATTTTTAAAATACATAATCTCTGAAATTTAGAAAAACTTCCTCTTCTAATCAATTTCTTGTGTTAACGTAATCCCATCTTTGGTATGTTGATGATTTTTATCTCCTGGTCAGAGTCAGATATACATGTTATCCTATTGTGGGCCAGATACTTAATAAATATGACCCCATGTAGGCCTATGAAAACATTTATGATGTAGCTACTTTTTTTCCCTATTTTAAAAATGAGGAAGGTAAAGATTTAAGATTGATACTGCAAATCCCAGGTAGTGAATGGAAGAGTTAGGATTTGAACCCAAGTATTTCTTCCCCTTCAACTTTTCATACCACAATATCCTGCCTTCACCTGGGAATAAAAATAAGAGTTACTAGTATTCTAACTGGAGACAGAGCTAGAGAGACAGCACTGAGAATGAAAATGTAAACAAGGTGCTGTAGTCTTGTAGTGGAGACAGATGCAGATATAAACTGGTAATTGCCAAATTCTGTGATTTAAAAGAATACTGTCACCTAACATTTACTAATGATTCCATTTGCAAAGTACTGTTCTAAGTAATTTCTTTTGTTGACTCATATGTACAATAAGAGAAGAATGTATGGGTGGCATGGTGCCCAAATAAAGGGAGGAAATAGATCTTTTGAGGGGATCCATTTCATCATTGTAGGAGAAGTAGGTTAAAGCAGATGTTGAAGGGTAGGTAATAATTTGCATAGGTATGTTTGAATGGGAATATTGAAGGCAAAATGAATATATGTGCAAAGGCAAAGGGCATGGAAAAACTTGGCTTTTGTGCCAAGTAGAGTGAGTATGTGAGGGAATGGAATAGATCCATTTGAACTGGTAGGTGGGCCTCAGACCCCAGTTGTGCAGCTTAAAAGTCCCAGTGCCCAAGGGCAATGGTCTATCTGCTAGAGTCCAGCAGCCTGCCAGCTAGATCCCTAAATACTGTCCCAGAAAGTGATAGGCAACAGAGAATCCACATATTTGCTATTTGCTCTGTCTTCAGAATTTGGCCCAATAAATGGAAAATATACTCCATTAGGTAAAGACTCATATAATTCCTTTCTGAGAGGGCTTAGTGGAAGGAGCTCTCTTGCTGCAAGTTAAGTAGATCCTCACTTCTCCTCAGGTTGGCTTAGATGCCATTGAACGAAAGATTTTTGACAGTCTCTCTTGACTATTCCTACAACAAGCCTTTCTCTATTCTGAGGTACACTCATCACTTAATTCAGAGAAAAACAGTTTATCTGGCTCCAATTTCCTATTACCATTTTTTCAGCTTCAATCAGTGATGTCTCCAGAGCTTGCAGTCTCAGGCAGATGTGGAATCCTGGTGTCATGCACAGAAGTAGCTTGATTACAATCACATTCCCTTAATGATCTCATTCTAATGAGGCAGCAGCTTGATGCCCCCTATTCCCTTCACAAATCTGTCTTGGGAGCTCTGTTCCAGCTTAAATCCTGGATGTCTCTTCTATTTCTGCTTTCTTGCTATCCAGGAGAGTTATGATTTTCTAGTTATTAGGCACCCAGTATTTACGAAACACGTGAAATGTCAAGGGAAAAAGTGAGTCCTTCCCTTTCTTCTAGGGGCAATTGATAAGTATATTCCTATTGCTTCCTCCCCAATATTCACTAAGGTACACCACTTCCTACAAGGATTCTCTCACTGGCCCCTTTTTCCTTCTTATGCCAAAGACACTAAACGTTTGCCTCCTTCATTCCTCCTGAAGTGCATTTCCTGTCAGTATCCCTGCAACCTCATTTTCTCAGCCAATTATGATCCCATTATCTCTCTAACTTGCTACATTATACACACATAGATTATTGAAGACGAATAGATTATGATCTTAATATTTAATTGCTTTTCATAATGTGGTATTTGTTTGGAAATGAAACTGATGAGGTGGCATTTCTTTATTATATACCATTCAATGACAGTCAATTAGCTGCAAAAGAAAACAAAATCCTAGTTGTGATTTTCAGAAAAAAAAGGATATTTCTGTTTAAGTCCAGATTGCTGACATTTAGCTATTTAAAATGAAAAGTGGAACATGGGGGACCTTAAAGAGACACGGTACACAACAGGGCTCTTGAAAACATTCTTTCTAACCATGAAAACTGGTAGAGGAAAACTCATTCCCTGTCAACAAAGATATTCTAGATACGTAGCCTGGAACCCTATATCCAGACCATTTATTCATTGAATAAATGAATTCCTCCCGTTCAGACAGACTGATTTACTCATACAGTTATCCACTCAAATGTTTATTGAGCACTACTAGTGTGCTAAACACTGGAAGTGGATGTTAAGACATAAGCAGCCTCTACTCTCAAGGCTCTTGGCTTGTAATAGAGGTGGCAAAGACATGCAAAAGGGCCACGTATAGGAGAAGACTTGTGCCATATGAGGAAGCCTGGGATCCGAGGAAGGGATGATGAGTTGAGTCCTTAAGATTTAGTTGGACCAAATGAGACAAAGTAAAAGGGGAGAGACACTGCTGGTACTTGTATCAACAAGCACAGGAAGCAGCAAGAGAAACATTCTGGCAGCCTGCAGTTGGAATAGTACTTCCTTGGAAGTTCTATTTGATCTCAGCACAGGGTTGCAATCTGACTTTCCATGCTATTCTGCACACGTGCCATACGTTCTATTGTTCCCTATCACCTTATCCCTAGGCTATTTTACACACTCATGTTACTCACTTCGTCTCCAAATATATTCAAGTTTTCAAATCTCAGCAGAGAGAGATCAAATAGAACACATTAGAGAAGTCTCAAGTAGCTTGGTAAAGGCAGAACAAGGGTGAATGCAGGGAAGGGAAAGAAAGGAATCTGCAAAATCACATGGGTATCTGAATAGGAAGAGCTCTGTATGCAATGAGAAAGAATCGGAATTTCATCTAGAAAATTCAAAGAAGCAATTAAAATAGCTCAAGCAGGATGTGTCAGGGTAAGATTATAAAAAGATCATGAGGCAGCAGCATACAGGATGAATTGGAGATAAAAAAATTGAGACCAGGATAAAAGTTCTAATGTTATTAACAGGCTGGACATCATAAAAGCCTTACTCAGTAATGGTCAGACTATATGAGTAGGATATATCTTTGGAGTTAATAAAGGGGTTGAAAGAATAAAACTTGGCAGATGATTGTTGTGGGAAATTCTTAAAAGGGAAATGTTTTGGATAAAATATTTTTTCTGTCTCAGACAACTGGATTCATGGTGGTGCCATTTGCCAAAACAGGGAAAGATTGTAGAAATGTAAAACCTTTCTTTTTTGGTCCTTACTCATCAAGCCCTCACCTAGAGAATGAATACTCTAACTTATGTGTATGATCGTGCCCTTCAAACAAGATACCAAGGAGAGAGATCATAGTTTCATGAAGGCAGTATAGACTTGGAACCAGGACACCCGGTTTCACACCATGTCTTTACATAATCTTGGACATGTTTTCTTCACTATGCCTCAGGTATCTCATCTGTTAAGTGGAGATACTAGAACTTTCTGCTAACTCAAGCCTTGTTTGAAGATAAAATGTGTTGAAAAAATGAATTTACTTTGGGAATTGCCAAATGAAATATCTAAGAGGTTAATTCTTTTGGGCTCATTCATGTCAGGAAAGTAAGCACTGATCCAGAGGTTATCATGTAGGCAGATTAAAAAGCAGTGAGATATAACAACTTTGTTGTGTCAAAACCAGGAGCAAATGAAGCTAAAATAAGCAACCTCTAAACTGGTAGGATGGAATGAAACCTTGAAAGCCAAGTCTGACTGACAGGAAATAATCACTCTGGACAGCCAGAGGAAAAAAACTTTGAGGAGGAATGCTGGATTTGCTCCATAGTTTTTCCTCTAGAGAAACACAGCCTGAGAGGTTCATTATAAAGGTTCATCTACTGGCTTTCAGTCCTCTGTACCTGGGATAGAATGTTTATATGAGGTGGCTTGTGAGCCATGGAGTAGCTGGAGGTACAGGTGTAGCCTGTATCTCTCTGAGATGCTGTTTCAGTTAGAGATGGAGGTTCATTTTGTGAGTGCCAAGGATCCATTGTAAGAAACAGTGATCCCTCAGAACTTTCTGCAATCCTCTGCTCAAGGAGATGTTAGTGGATCCCTGAAGGAGGGTCCTAAGGAGGTTGCCTAAACATAGGATAGTTATATTAATTAGGGTATGGATTAGGTAGCTATAACAAAGTCTTCTCAAATACAGTAGCATAAACAAGAGAGAAGTTTCTTTCTGCTTTAGGAGTCTCAGTAGGTGTTCCAGGGCTGTAAAGTGGTTTAACAGAGAGAAAATCCAAGTTCCTCTTAAATTAATGCTCCACAATTATCTTATCCACATGTTTGAGGTTGGTTCAGCATCACATCTGCTGGGAGTATATTTTGCACAGCAGAAAAGGTGAAGGAGAGGAGAAAATATGCTCTCTCCCTTTTAAGGTCATAATGTAGAAGTTACACACATTATGTTCAATTAGGCAGAACCTAATCCTATATCCCTACCTATTTTTGAGAAAGGCTGAGGAGTGTGGCCTTTAGCTGATGATCCATGTGCCTAGCTAAACTTGGGAATTATAGAAGCAGAAGAGGTGATTGGATACTAGAGGACTAATTATCACTCTCTGCCATAGTGGTAAAAGCACCAAGGCTTGGAACTTAAGCAATAAAAATTATCTCAGAATTTGTCCTCTGGATATCCTTAAAAAAATCTTCAATCTGAAGAGATGAAGTAAAATACTAGTTTGATGAGAATCCAATTATGATGTCTGCTGTGTTTTATTATGGCATATAATTTACATAGAGTCCAAGGAACAAATCTTAACTATTGCAGTTCAATGAGTTTTAGGATTCTATACTGACTTAACTCCCACCCTATTAAGATAGTGAGCATTTCCATCACCCAAGAACATTTTTTTTTATCCCCAAGTCATCTTCCATACCCAGGAAGCTACTGTTCTGGATACCATCATCATAGAAATGATTCACCAGAAAAAATGAATTTTAAGATTCCTTTGTGTTGTTTTGTAGTATGCTATTATATGGGTTTACCACATTTTGTTCGCCTATTCTGCTATAGATGAACATTTAGGGCATTTACAAATTTGGACAACTATGAATAAAGTGGCTATGAATATTCATGTATAAATATTTTCTGGACATTTATTTCATTTCTCTTGGATAAGTACCTAGGGGTGGAATTAATGGGTCTCAGGATTGGTGTATGTTATGTTCATAAGAAATTGCTAGTTTTCCAACCAGCAATTTGTAAGAGCTCAAGTTGCTCTAAATTCTCAATAATATATGCCATTGGCAGAATTTGCAATAGAAGTTCTTCTAACGGGTCTGTTGGGTTTTGAAAGGGGAAAAATAAAATCTGGTTTCTGATTCACATATTTTCAACAACTTCTTTCCATAGGGCAGCAAAAAAATACCAAAGAAATGTGTATAAAACACTTTGAAATACACAAAATCTTGTATAAAAAAGTGATCCTATGGCAAATACTTTTATAGAAGGGACTCTTTTTAAGAAGTCTTTATAGTGTCATGGCATGCTTGGAGTCAGAAAACCCGAGTCTTCTCTCTGAGCTCTAATTTTTTCATCTATAAAATGGAGATAGAAATAGGCTTTTTGAAGTTTTTATGAAGTCTAAGATAATTTGCATATCACTAGCATAGTGCCTAATACAGAGCAAAAGATCAGTATGTTTTAATAAAATCTAAGATGAAGTGGTCTTATTCAAATACATATGGTCATGATTATCACCACCATTGCTATCATCATTATCATTAATTTTAACTGAAACCTTACCATATCCTAAGTTCTGCTAAGCACTTGTATATTATTGAATTCTCAAAACAATCCCGAACTTCAGTATTGATATTTTTGTCATGCAACTGCTAATCCTTTTATCTTGGTTTTCCAGCTTGTACTAAGTAATGCTTGTGGCTCTGTGCCTTTCGTTTGATAGAGGAGATATCATTATACCAGCAGCTGTGCAAATACAAATCACTTAATGCATACTAGAACTCAAAGCAAAAATGTCAGCAATGGCACAGATACTCCACTTCCTTGTCACTCTGTGGAGAGAGGATCCTTTCCTAGACTGTAGCTCCATGATGTGTCCAGCTGTGGGCCATTCCATGCATGCTCTTTGCAGTGTTCTAAGGGAACTGCAGACTTGTCCATCTGCTCATTTTTCCGACTCCAGGTCCAGTCTGTACCAGGTGACATCATGAGGATTTTTATAAGTAATGTTTCTACTATACAATAGGCTATGAGACTGGACTCAAAAAAGGTACATGATTTGCTCAAGCTTCCGAGTTGAAGAAACAAAATTCAAACCCAAGCTTTGTGAATCAAAACTTCTATTCCAAATCGCTATGAGATACAGACTCCTTAATTAAAGATTTATTCATTTGTTTTTAAATGCAATGGAAATTTTAGGTTTCTTTATAGTATACAACCCAAAGTGTTCTCATGTTATGTGCCTGAGGAGGCTGAATCTGAAATCAAGCACACGTAATAAATTTGCACATGCAGTAACATGACCACAGAAAACAACATTGATCCACTGATGATCATTTGGGTAACTAGGACATTTTAAAGCAAACCTTCAGGACATGATTATGTTTCAAAGATTAAAGAAAACACAAACTTTAGTCAAACAGATCTGGGTCAGAATTGGTTTCCCCACTTAATGGCTGTGCAATCTGAGACATGTTACCTGACCTTTTTAAGACTCAGTTTCTTTATTTCAAAATAAATATATTGGGACTTCCTCATAGGTTGGTGTGAGAAATAAAACACGTTGTTGATTTGAAAAAAATCACTGATTATAAGAAGCATGCATTATTTCATTTACAACTAAGAAAAATGCCTATTAATTTTAAGTTGCCATTGATATAAAGACTAAAAAATGTGTGTATTAAACATCAATAAAATGCTAAGTGCCTGGTATATAGGCTCCCACAGATTGATAACTACCATTGGGATTGGTGTTAATACTACTATTATCATGTCTTTGTAAGCCAAAAGAATTGGCACAGAGAAGAGGTAAAGTAATAAGATGCCTTAAAACGGAAGGTAAATGATTTCCTTGCTATGGTCAGGTGCTCACAACTCTATCCATTGGTATCATATTCTTTGTGATATCAGGAACCTCACACAACTATCAACTATATTATCTGGGTTTTTTTCATTTTATTTTTAATATATCAGAATTGAATCCTTATTGATGAGAGAATTCTGAAAATGACAGACGAGGACTTATCCTTTCCATAGTGATAGTACTTTCTGGTTATGTATCTTGAGCAATACAGGTGTCATTTATAAGGTTAAAAGTAATATTCATCTATTATCATCCATAGATATGGAGAAAGAAATCCCTAATAGAAAAAAAGATCTTTTTTTAAAGGTCAAGCATTAATTATGGGTAGAGACATATGTTATATAATTTCTGAGGAAAAGAACTTATTAGGCAAAAAATGTCTATTTGGGTTAAAATCTGGAGATTTCATACTTACTAGTTTGTGATCTTAAGCAAGTTACCAATTAACTCTGTACCTCAGTGTCCTCAGCTCTACAATGACAAGACAACACTTGTCTTTCAAAGTTGTTTAAATATCTCCCATGCAATTTCTTCTGTTCTTTTCCTTTTTGCTTTTCCTCCTGACATTCACTTATAGTTCACATATTAACTCAACCATCTCATCTAGAGGCCCAAGTAATTCTTCTTTTTTAGACCTTATGATTTTAATTTAAATAATTATATTTATCCTTAAAAAATAAAAAATAGAAATACCTTATGCTCTAGTATTTCCACTGGACTGGGTATTTACCCAAAGAAAATGAAAACACTAATTTGAGAAGATAAATACACCTCTCTTTATTGCAGCAATATTTACAATAGTGAAGATGTGGAAACAACCCAAGTGTCCATCTACAGATAAATAGATGAAGTGGTATATATCTGCAGTGTAATATTAGCTATAAAAAAAGAAAGAGGTCATGCTTTGTAATGGACTTAGAGGGTATATGTTAAATGAAAAAAATCAGACTGAGAATAAACACCATACAATTGACCCTATATGTCGAATCTAAAACTCAAACAAGCCAACAAAGAAACATAAAAACAATAATGATAGATTCATAAATATAGAGAACAGACATTTTTCCAGAGGGGGGTTAAGGGAGGTGGGAAAAAATAGATAAGAGGAATTAAAAGGTACAGACTAGCATTTATAAAATCAGTCACAGATGAGAAGTACAGCATAGGAAATATCAATAATATTTTAATAATGTTGTATAGTGACAGATGGTGACTACACTTACTGTGGTGAGCATTGAGTAATGTGTAGAATTGTTGAATCACAGTGTTATACACCTTAAACTAATATAACATTATATGTTAGTTATACTTCAATTTAGAAAAAAAACTACTTTTTAACAATTTGTCTAACATCTGTTTCCTCCACTTGATTATGAGCTCTGTGATGTTAGGGACCATGTTTATTATTGTTTTATTCCAAGGCCCTACCATAGCACCTGGCACACTGTAGGTGCTTTATCATTTTCCCAAAAGAATGAATCAATGGATGGAAGAACAAATGAGGTTAGTGCCTCGCTCAACTCAGAACAAGCCCCCAAATAGTAACAACGATAGTTTCTCATGAAAACCCTCAGAAATTCTATTTTATCTTTATTCTGTCTTGCTATATTGCAATCATTTTAGGTACATTAAGCCTGCATGTCTGGAACCTGGCTCTGTTTTCAGGGATCATTTGGATCCATATGACTGAAGTTTTCATAAGTATGTTTGTCATTTCATGGTAGACTGTCACAATCCATATCCATTTGATTGGATTGTAGTGAAGATTTGTTTCTTTAGAAATTAAGGCATTTTTCCCTGTTGTGCATGAGAATGAGTCAACAGCTGCTGTGGAAATGCCAACATTCATGGATACCTTCTAATTATCCACGAAGCCTGGTGACAGGAAAGAGCAACGTTGTTTGCTTGAGGAGTTGCCTGGGGAAAAAGCACAGCCATTTTTAAGTGCACAGAACAAGCGAATTTGACAGAAGAAATGAAAGTATCTGAATAGAACCACAGTGAGGCAGAGTGGCTTTATCATGATAGTCTCTGCCAAGTTTAGTCCATTATTCTCAGGGTGCAAAGAGACCTATTTTGTATGGCAAAGGATATAGAGATAAGCTGGAAATAGTCTCAGGATTTCTGAAAAATAATGCAGCTTGTTTTGATGTATATGAGTTGAGCATGCAGAAACCATTGACCAAAGCTGTACACTACCCTGGTTTTGATTTGACAGTGGGGCTTTATACTGAGCCTACATCCTGAAGTCAGACCATGAATCACAGTTTCATGACTGATTAGATGTGTTCTCTTAGGAAGATTTCTTAATCCCTTGGTACCATAATTTCTTTGTTTTATTAGGGGAAATTATAGTACTTCTCTCAAAGAGTTGCTGTGAGAATTAAACCAGTTGTTAAACTTAATAATGGTGGTATCTCACCACATTAACAGTTATTCATTCCTTAGACTTCCTGTCTGTTACACTAGGGCTAATGATTGTATATGATGCCCTTTTTATTGTGGTCATGGTCATCATCATGGTCACATATAGGTTATGATGCTTTATAGTTTTTAAAAAGCAAGCCGATTCCTTAATTCAGTTCATCTTTCTAATAGTCCTCTTAGAGAACTATAACTCACCTAGTAAGACAAGCAACCTAACATTTGTCAAGTGCATTAGGCCTTGGATTAATAGGTCAAGAAAAATTCAAAAATTTCAAAGGAGCTTTCACACTAGTAAGAATAGAAAGATGTAGAAACTAACATCTTTGACTACAATGCTGCCAGCCTTTTGCTGGGTGCATTTACCAGTGTTTTGTCATTATCATCACCATGTAATCCAAACCCTCTGCAAATAGAAGTTTCACAGATTGTATTGGTCAGAATGGAATTTTAACCCAATTTATCTGCCTAGAAAACCCATGATCTTTCCGTTATGCAATAACATCTATTCAAATAATAGTATTAACTAGTGTGTTTAAGTCCCACCCATCAACAAGCAAGCTGGCAGGAGGTGTTTGCAACAGAGTTACAATGTTATATCCAGTGTTTGGATTCTGAGGATAAGTGGCTGGGAGCCTCAGGGACTAGGATCAGAGACCAGCCTAATCCATCACCTTGATTTCCTCAATGCCCATGACAGGGCATGGCATATAATGGAGACTGAGTGTATGCTCGTGTAAGGATGGGGACAGAAGAGAAAATGAAGTCAAGAAGGGGAGCTGTCTGCATGGGAGAGTGGGCCATTGGTCTTCTATTGTTCTTTGGATGTATTTTCCAAGTCACTATTTTGCTTGTTTCCCTCAGTGTACACTCGGTTTGTCAGTATTTCAGATGTGAACTCACTTTCCAGGTGTTATATGCTGACACATGACTGATACCACATATATGAGGATTGTTGTTTCTTTTAGGCCATTATACTTTCCTCAATGCTACCTAAGACTGAGAGAGGTGTTTAGTACTTGCTTCCCACTTACTCAGATTTATTCCAAGCTTATTGTTAACTAAAATCTGAGAACTTTTCAACTTAAACCTCAACATCCTGCATACACAGGATTGTTTTGAATGGAGACTCAACTTGACAATTAGTTCTGTTGTGCAATTCATGGAAATATGGAGTTTCTTTTGAAAAGAGGGAGAATTTTAGGAACAGTTTAGATGATGGAAGTTGGTAGATTAAATTTAAATGCAGGTAGAGAAGGCCTCAGGCTGAAGTTATATCCAGGGATGGCTGAAGAGTAGCTGTAAGTCCAGGGCGTTGGCCTTATAGAGGAAGGGACTCTGCTTGAGAACACACCCTGCAGGACAGGGGGAGGTGCTTAGAGACCACATGGGCTTCGATGAGGAATAGCTATAAGGCCTGGTAAAGGCTGGGAGAACTTGAGCTCTGGTAGAATGTGGAATCTCTCATCTTCCCTATCTCCTCAAACCCCCTTTGGGAAAATCTTCTGTTCTGTGCTCAGAAGTACCGAACAGAGGCTTTCTAGATCTAGTAAATTGGAATGTCTACCTTTATGAGTTAAAGTTAAAATAAAAGTGCCTTGAACCAGGTAAGCTTGATTCAAGGGCAGCATTTCTTTTCTCAGTCCCATATATTGAGGAGGATTCATAATTACAGTGAATGCTAGAAATAGGAATGCCATTGTGGCACTGCAGAGTGTTCACACATTCAATTATTGCCTTTTGCATACTATGTCTAATGAGTCCCAGCAGTTAATAGCTAATATAAGAAGCATAAAGCCATTTGTCTCGTTTTAAAAATATTCCATTTCTTCCTGGCTGCTTTTGTGGCTTTCTATTCTGAAAGCCAAGCTTTACTCTCACCACCCTTTCATTCCTTCTTATCTAAAGAACTAATTTTCTTAGTACCCGGACATCATTTCCAGTTCAGTTTGTTTGTTTTAATTTTTTGGAGGAAGTTTAACAAAGTATTTGTTTCACAGCCTTAACATTTTGAAAGAGACATTTTGAAAGAGATATGTGGCTTAAAAGCAGGATCCCAAATTAAAGTATATTTAAAATAATTATTATTGAGTCCATCTGGCTTCATCTATCAGAAGCAGAAACTATTCTTGCTTTCAAATGCTTAGCATATAACTGAAAAATTACAGCAAAATGGAGTAGTGATTTCAGAAAGATGAAAAGCAATGGGGCTCCTAGTATGCTGCCACTAACATCTCTTCTGAGAACAATATCTTTATGAAAACTATCTCAGATAACACAAAGGATGAAGCTATGCAGATCCTCCCAGCCATTGGTCTCCCAAGCGATGGGTGAGAATACCGGTATACTCACAGAGACCCCTTCTGGAGATGCCTAGGCGTGGCACTGGCTGACTGAGGGTTTGCCCTTGGAAATTATATAATCAGCCCACATATCACAAGAAGCTTAAGATCTTCATCTCGAATACAACCAAAGTACCCAGGAATAACCTCTTGGAAGCCATATTGTCCAACAAAGATATCAATTTGTATATTATTCTCTCATCTTTCTCTGGCTCCTCCATTTTTCAGGACCCCTGTCCAACCATGGGAACTCATCCCAGGTTGTCTATCATTCAGAATGTGTTTCAAGCTTTACTGTTTCATAAATAGATCTCCTGGACTCTGTGGAATTAAGATCTTAGGAAGCTGAATATTGGCCTTATGGAACCCACTGAACAGGTCTGTATCTATGATGGAGAAAGCAGGTTCGTACCCTATTACTGCCTTATCCAGGAGTTTGAGAGGAAAGGCATAGCATCAGCAGAGTCCTATGAGCCAGAATCCTGAAGTGTCTGCAATATTCTAGCTAGAATCCTCGCCAGAACTCAACAAAGACTGGAAGGGGTTTAGGATTCAGGAAGATGGAATGTCTTTTTTTTTTTTTTTTGAATTAAATAAATAAATAAAATAAAACTATTTATTTATTTATCTTAAAGAGATTTAATATATTTTTTAATAGTAAATTTATTTTTATTGGTGTTCAATTTACCAACATACAGAATAACACCCAGTGCTCATCCCGTCAAGTGCCCCCCTCAGTGCCCGTCACCCATTCACCCCCACCCCCCGCCCTCCTCCCCTTCCATCACCCCTAGTTCGTTTCCCAGAGTTAGGAGTCTTTATGTTCTGTCTCCCTTTCTGATATTTCCCACACATTTCTTCTCCCTTCCCTTATATTCCCTTTCACTATGGGAAATGAATGAGAACATACAATGTTTGTCCTTCTCCGATTGACTTATTTCACTCAGCATAATACCCTCCAGTTCCATCCACATCGAAGCAAATGGTGGGTATTTGTCGTTTCTAATGGCTGAGTAATATTCCATTGTATACATAAACCACATCTTCTTTATCCATCATCTTTCGATGGACACCGAGGCTCCTTCCACAGTTAGGCTATTGTGGACATTGCTGCTAGAAACATCGGGGTGCAGGTGTCCCGGCGTTTCATTGCATCTGAATCTTTGGGGTAAATCCCCAACAGTGCAATTGCTGGGTCGTAGGGCAGATCTATTTTTAACTCTTTGAGGAACCTCCACACAGTTTTCCAGAGTGGCTGCACCAGTGCACATTCCCACCAACAGTGTAAGAGGGTTCCCTTTTCTCCGCATCCTCTCCAACATTTGTGGTTTCCTGCCTTGTTAATTTTCCCCATTCTCACTGGTGTGAGGTGGTATCTCATTGTGGTTTTGATTTGTATTTCCCTGATGGCAAGTGATGCAGAGCATTTTCTCATGTGCATGTTGGCCATGTCTATGTCTTCCTCTGTGAGATTTCTCTTCATGTCTTTTGCCCATTTCATGATTAGATTGTTTGTTTCTTTGGTGTTGAGTTTAATAAGTTCTTTATAGATCTTGGAAACTAGCCCTTTATCTGATAGGTCATTTGCAAATATCTTCTCCCATTCTGTAGGTTGTCTTTTAGTTTTGTTGACTGTATTCTTTGCTGTACAAAAGCTTCTTATCTTGATGAAGTCCCAATAGTTCATTTTTGCTTTTGTTTCTTTTGCCTTTGTGGATGTATCTTGCAAGAAGTTACTGTGGCTGAGTTCAAAAAGGGTGTTGCCTGTGTTCTCCTCTAGGATTTTGATGGAATCTTGTCTCACATTGAGATCTTTCATCCATTTTGAGTTTATCTTTGTGTATGGTGCAAGAGAGTGGTCTAGTTTCATTCTTCTGCGTGTGGATGTCCAATTTTCCCAGCACCATTTATTGAAGAGACTGTCTTTCTTCCAGTGGATAGTCTTTCCTCCTTTATCGAATACTAGTTGACCATAAAGTTCAGGGTCTACTTCTGGGTTCTCTATTCTGTTCCATTGATCTATGTGTCTGTTTTTCTGCCAGTACCACACTGTCTTGATGACCACAGCTTTGTAGTGCAACCTGAAATCTGGCATTGTGATGCCCCCAGCTATGGTTTTCTTTTTTAAAATTCCCCTGGCTATTCGGGGTCTTTTCTGAGTTATTATTGGCACTTGGGGTTGGAGAGGGCTCATTTGTGATCCAACATAGGAATCCGTCCTGAGAGATTAGAGGGCCATCCTAGGAATGTTGAAAGGGTCTGGAGAGAGGCAGGTAATGTTTTACTTACACATAAGCCTGTTAGTTCTGTCTCCATCAAAATATTTCCAACAATGTGTATATAGAAGCAAATTCTTTTCATTAGTAGAGCCATAGATGTATAAAGAAAAGCTGGAGAGTAAACTCCCTAAATCTCAAACCAAGAGAGAATGTTACATATGAAGAAGGAAGTTATTCCCCCAGGATATCTAGAATTAGGAAGGACTAAATTTGTATCTGCACTAAGAAGTTTAGGTTAGACTTGCAAAAGCAAGGGTCTTTTCTAGAATCATTATATGATACTAGAAAATTTCAGAAGTTGTAGAATCCTTGGTGAAATGTCCATAATTTCCAGTTATGCTCCTGATGATTTTTCTTTACCTCAAATTTTCTTTGGAAGCTGTTTGAACTAAAGAAGTAGTTTGTTTTGCTTTATTTTTAATACTAAGAGACAGAAGAACTTGAAAAACTGGTTGGTTGATTTTTGGATTTTACAGGAGATTAAACAAAGTATTTTCTATTAATATTCTCTATGAACATACTGCTTCTGCCTTAGGAAGGGTAGTGAATATTAGTAAAACTTCCTTGTTGATTGAAGATTCTATAGTGATTCACTGACCATTGTTTATACTCTAATCAACTAAGGATTCACAAGGAGGCATGCTAATGACTGGTCATAAGTGAGGTCCATGGCAGTATATTATAAAAACTCACACCTTGTCCTAGGAATGCTTATAATTTTTTTTTCAAGTTAGTCCATATGTTGTAAGAAGAGATAATGTTCAAATGAAGGAAGAATGTTCTAATGTTCAAGGAATGGAAATAGGGAAAGACATAGGCAATATTTGTGATATAACAGTAAGTTTCAGCATCTGGTCCTACCAATGGGATTTAACTAACTGCTAACTAATCCAAGGACAAATAGTAATTGCTTTCCCAGTAATTTCTTCATTATCTTGTTTTTCTGTTTCAAATGAGAATAAAATGTTAGGAAAGAAATATGAGAAACTGCCTGGCATTCTGGGATACATACTTTTATGTGAATTAGTTGAGTACAGTTTAATTTGAGCACCTGCCATTTCAAAAATTTTTATTTGAATTATTAACAGTGCATTACTAGTTTCAGAGGTAGAGTTTAGGGTTTTGTCTGTTGCATTTTGTCAGTTGTCATTATATCACATACTCTCCCTTAATGTCCATCACCCAGTTATCCCATCCCCCTCTCCTCCAGCAATCCTCAGTTTGTTTCCTATGGTTAAGAGTCTCTTTTGGTTTGTCTCCCTCTCTGATTTCTTGTATTATTTTTCTCTCCTTTCCCCTATGCTTTTCTGTTTTGACTCACTTAAATTGCACATATGAGTGAAATAATATAATTGTCTTTCTCTGGTTGACTTATTTTGCTTAGCATACTGCCCTCTAGTTCCATCCATGTTGTTGCAAATGGTAGGATTTCATTTTCTGATGGATGAGTAATATTCCATTGTAGGTAGGTATATATCTCACATCTTTTTCCATTCATCTGTTGATGGACATCTGGGGTCTTTCCATAGTTTGGTTATTGTGGACACAGCTGCTATAAATATTGGGGTACAAGTGCCCTTTTGGATCACTACATTTGTATCCTTTGGGTAAGTACACAATAGTGAGCATATACCATTTAAATTCTCAATTTATATTCAAATACCAGAGATGGCAATTTAGCATATGTTAGATTTCCTAATTTTTCTTAACTTTTAAGCTCTTTCTTCTAATACTTTCCACACCCCGCTCCTTTTTCTGGCAAGAGCACTTCAGTGTTAGAAGAGCTGCTGATATAAATTTAAGAGTGACAAATCAAAATGACTGCTTAGGAGATTAATACTCTTTTGGAGGCAAATTTTCATCTGATTAAATATATACCAAACACCTCTTCACAATTTATTTTCTAAGGTTAAATCTCAGAAATGTTGCATCAGTCTGATCTGATTCATTGAAGTAATTCATAGGAGCAGCTTCATGAGTTATTGGCTTCATGCCTGATCCCTGAAGGGCTTGTGGAATCACTGGGCTACTAATGCTATCATGAAGCCATGTTCAAAATGAAACTTCAAAAAAGGAGGTGCTAGCTTTCAGTTGTTTCTAAAGAGACTTTCTTTCCTTCCTCCCTCCCTCCCTTCCTTCCTTCCTTTCTCTTCTTAGGGAAAGACAGATAAATGGACTCTGGATAAATAAATTCAACTAAGAAAATATAGAATAAATCCAGTGTTGTCTATGTCATAGCCTTTGGTAACTCTTAGAACAGATGGAGGCAGAAGTGAAAGCTAAGCACAGATATTGGCACATCAGCTCCTCTTTCTCCTTTAGTTCAGACAAATCTATCTTCTTGATACTGCTCATACCTGTGGTAAAGAGCTTTGAATACACACACACATACACACACACACACACACACACACACAGTGCCAGGGACACTGTAGTTAGGGGAACCAATCTAGTCATCATGAAGCTACTCATAGGTGGAAGGACATTGGGAGGTAAATAGGCTCTCACTAGAAGAAAAACAGAAAAGTATTCAGGATAAGGATGAGAGGTACGAAAGAGATTATTTCAATGACTCATTATCTGATGGCCCAAAATTTCTTGTGAAAGAATTGATTATTTAAAACACAGTCTAAAGTTCCAGCATACTTGCCACAACTCTCTGTAGCTTCCCTTCACTCTTTTCTGAAAGGTAATCTTCAGTGCTGTGGTCTCTAAAAGAAAATTGCACAAGTCACATCTCAATCAAAAGAGGTCCAAAGAGCAAAAGATTCTTCCATCAGCTGAAGCCACTACTTGTTATAGGGCCTAATAAATAACGTTTTATTTCTAACAAATGTAGTCTTTAGTTTTGAAAAGCCCAATGACCAGAATTCTCCTTCTGATTTTATAGTTATACCTTTTGATTTTTGAAATGAAGAACTACATACATATAGGAAAGAAAACTATCTGTAGCCCCAGTACCCAGAGATAACCAGGTTTAACAATTTGACAGATTTCTTTCACTAATTATTTTTTCTATATTATCCATATTGAAATTTATACTTTGTGTCTTTTTTAAATCTACTGTCTTTTAAGAAACATTTTCTACTCCTATTTTCTTCTGACTTCTGAATGATTGATTTTTTTCCATCAAGCAATGTCTTCAGGTAGCACATACTCTCTATTTCATCTGATTTTTCTTTGAAACCTCTCCTGCATGCCTTCTTTCTCCATAGGATTTAAAGTTGTGATCTTGTGCCTTGCCTTATGTTCTTCACCAGCTGTTTCCTTAGGCCCTAGAGTCTTTAGACCACCTTGAAGTGTGTTTGCTGAATAATGTGCTCCAGGGCAAGAGAAATGTCTTCTTAACCTTTGTTTCCCCATAGATTAGCCTGACATATGATAGACTTTTATTACATATCTGCTGACTTACTAATGATTCCCACAACATCACAACAAGTACCCCTAATTTTTGAAAGACTACATGGTAACCATTGTGCCAAGGATTTTATGTATTTTGTTGCTAATCTGTATCACAATGTTCAGGGTCATAGGTGAGCATCATTAACCTATTTTTTTTTTTGTAGACAAGGAACCTGAGATTTAATTTTATTGAGTCAAAAATCTTTATTATGGGCAGTAACCAGAAACAAGTAATTCACTATGGTAAGGCCCCAAGCCCATTTCCCTCACATGAGCATAAAGCCAATGACAGTTACTACAGGGGCTACAAAATTGAACAAGTTATGGAGATTGTCCTCTAAAACTTAGCACTAAGACAGGAAAGGTAAGACACACCTATAAAGATGAATCAAGGAGAAGAAGAGAGGGAGCTTTCTACTGGCAGGAGATTATTCTATCATGGACATTATTTAGAATTGCCAGAACATAGTGGTAATAAAAAGCACTGGTGGGTTTTTATTATTATTTATAAATTTTCTATAGGCAATATATTCATTTATTGCCTACACCTGCACATATTCCTCTTGCTTACCACACATCTTAGTATGCTCTGCACATATAAAAATCCTGTTTTTAATAGGATTATGTTTGGAAAGTATCAAATGAATAAAGAGAAAACAGTAACACCTCATATTTTAATAAAACATTTCAATTTACTCTTATTCCATTATTTGAACACTGTAACTTTGGGCCAAAGATAATGAAAAGAGGAGGCCAGAGTTGCAATGAGGACACAGCAGTAGGCAATTCTAAGATTAATTTTGGATAGTGACTTTTGCAGTCAGATATCTGGAAACATACACATCCTAAGGCTGCTTCCTGAATGTCTCTCAGTTATGTCCTTTTAGGGGCATCCAGAGTTCTTTGGTAATGTGTAATGTTTGCATTCTTGTCCCTAAATACCCTAAACACATGCATTCTTTGGTAATAGCAGAATAATAGATGCAGTTTGTTAAGTAATCACTTTGAGTTAGATACTAATTTGTATAGATTCATTTATCCTGAGAACAAACCTCTGGAGAATGCAAAATAATCTCCATATAATAGCTACTAGGTGGGGAACCTCAAATCTGAACTCCAGGTCATTTAATGCCAAAATCATTTATCTTTCCATTATGACAACCCTTTATTTGATCTGAAACCTTGTGTGAGGTGAGCATTCTGTTTGTTGAACATCTGTTTTCATTTCTTCTACTAAGAGCATCTGATTCCTCCATTGGGGAACTGCATCTTTTCCATTAGATACATTCATAGTGAGTCTACCAATCAAAATGCCTCACTACCCAGCTGTCTTGAAATAGGGATGACCCAAGAAAAGCCAATCAAATTCTCCATTCCTAGATATTAAATTTTGAGCAGCATAGAATGGCACAGTCATTGATGGGATTTATTCATCCCTGTGATGAAACCCTAGAGTCTTCACTAATTTATGCTAAATTTCAGAGTAGGCAGAGTCTTGGTCCTTTCAGAGACCTGTTCAGATTTTTATTTAATTCTGTGAGCTATTCCAAAGATTTCCAATAAATTAATTTTTGGTACAAATTAACAAGAATTGATAACAGAATATTTATTGCCCACAACCAAAAAAATTCAACAAAAATTGCCATATACTCTGCTTTGTTTGTTAAAAAAAAATATATCAACTAATCCCTTGGGGACACTTGCTTCCTTCTGTGTCACACTCTTCCTCTGATTTCTTGTTTTAGAACATGCCACTGGTGAAGGTTGGGGATTTCAACAGATTCACATAGAAGTATAAAGAGATAAGAGGACCCTGAGATTGGTTGCAGGTTGACAGAAGTCCATTATACAGACATGGAAACTGAGAAATACATTAGTAAAAGATTTAATCAAGGTTAGAGTGAGTTAATGGACAACCTGGAACCACTATAAAGATGGACTTTTAAGGAAAAAGAGGGGGGAAGGCAAACCAGGAAATAGACTCTTAACTATAAGAGACTGATAGTTACCAGAAAGGAGGTGGGTAGGGGGGAATTGGTGAAACAGGTGAGGAGTATTAAAGAATGCACTTATTATGATAAAAATAAATAATTTCTTTAAAAGGGTGGACTTTTATATAGTGCTTCAGCAATAAAATTACATCATTTTTAAAAAGACATTTATTTTAGAGAGACAGCATGCACAAGTGGGAAATGCAGAGGGAAAGGGAATCTCAAGCAGACTCCATTCTGAGCATGGAGCCTGCTGTGGGGCTCAATCTCAATAACCTAACTGAGATCATGACTGAGCCTAAGCCAAGAGTCAGATGCTTAAGCAACTGTATCACCCACACACCCTTAAATCACTTTACATGACTCTATAATATAGATTCTTCCAAACTTTGGCCAAAATTTTCTTTCTTGCCTCCAGAATATTGTTTTTCAACAAAATATTAAACTAATTCTTAAAACTGATATAATAGATTTGTTGTTTCTGAGGAAGAAAAAGGATTTGTAAAATTATAGGACATAGATTAGTTAATAGAGGCTCCATCTCTCTTTGAAGATACCTTGAACATTAAATGATCCAGACACCTGGTTCTAAGAAGTATCTTATTACTCTAATCCACGTGCTGAAGGTAATTTGGTCTTTGTTTAGAGCCCCAGTATTTATCAAGAAGTTAGTTTGTCATCTTGGGGAATATTACTTATAACTTCGCAAAGGAGATCTTTTCCAATAAATTCAAGATAAAACATGGCTGAGAATAATTCGTTTGTTTGCCCATCTATACATAAGAATTTTTTTGGGGGGGTCATCACATACTTATTGAGTATTTTGCAGAAGGGATTAAAGGTGATGAAGGTAAAAAAGCATTTTTCACCTTAAGGAGCTATAACAGAAAAAACGTGAAACAATTTCCCAATGTAGTATATGCTGTCTATAGCTAAAGAATATATAAAAGCCTCCCCACTGCCACCCAAAATAGCTCTATGTATCCTGATTATTTATAATGCACTTACTACTATTTAGAATTATACATTCAAGCATTTAATTATTATCTTTACTATATGACCTACACTAAAATAGAAGATGAATCAGGACAAGAACTCTGGTACATCTCTGTATTGCCAGCAATAATGAACATAGTGACTGGCACAAAGGAAACAGTAAGTACTGACTACATGAATGAATGAGCAATGGACCTTACCCAGAAATCCGGGAGAAGATTTCAAAGACAAAGAGATGATTGAATGGCATCACAAAACCTCAATTTAACCTTAAGGATAAAGTCAATAGGGGTAGGAAAACATTTAAGGAAGCAACATAGTTAAAGGCATATGGTGAGGAGGTATTTAGAGATTGGTATGTTGCAGGAATACTAGTAGCTCAACTTAACAGATTTGAAAGAATTCGGGACTGATTCATGAACCTTCAATTTTAACTTCTCAAAAACATGATCGTCCATTAAAGTTTCTATGAAAGGAAAGTGAGAAGATGCTCTGTTGAGGAATCACTACTATAGCACTATAGACATTGAGCACTTGATTTGGATCAGGGAGATCAGTTACTGCAAAAGTCCAGGCAAAGGTCATGGCTCCATTGAAAGTGGGGGAAAAGAAAATTAAAATTAATGATTCTGTATGCACTGGAGGTGTGACTACATGGGCCATCTCATTTATAGTACTTTATCCACTGAAGGAATTAAATGCTTCCAGGCACACCTGCTTCTTAACATGAGCATCACTCAAGAATAGAACTCAAACTAAGTAAAATGCAATTTTCTCAATATGAGACATCAGCTAAAAACAGTGAGCACAGCAGTTCCTAATTGCTAGACTGGTGACCTTTTACCAAGGTGGGGTGATCAATTTGAAATAACAAAACAGAATGCATTCCACAGCAAAACATCTCTCTAGAGGCAATCTGGCCAAGGGGATGTCTGCAAGATCCAAACCTGCTACAAATAGAAAGTTTAAATTTTTTTTCAAGTTCTTGAGAATGGAACAAAAATTCAGTGTAAATGACATTTCTAATTTTTTCAACACTCTATGATTTGGTGACAAGGTCACAATTGCTGGCTTTTACTATCCTCCTACAATGTATAACTGTTATAGACCCCTTCTCTAATCACTTACTTCTTCAGAACACAGTACAGTCATGATGTTGGGACACAGTAGTTTGGAGAGCAACAGGGGGGAAATGAAGGCTGTTACAAATCGTTTATTTTTTAAAAAAAGTTAAAATGTGCAAGATCATACATCTTTTATTTATTTTCTTTGACTATAGCCAATTCAAAATTATACCTAAAATAAGAGCATACTCATTTTGTGGCATGCCATACTTTCTTGAATGTAAAGGAAGAGGTCACAGAATGCCAGGTCACTACAGATTTTCATCACACTGCGCAGTCCAGATAGCCAATGCTTGCAGGAACCAGTTCTAACACTCTCCATCTACCTTACTAGGGCTACATGCCCTACCCCAATGTTCCCCTACAACCTGCCCTGCCTGATTTGACCACCGCAGCAGGCACGCCTCCAAAATGGCTCCTGCCCTAGGTAGAGGAGTTAGATAAACCCACACAACCAGTGCCCACAGTTCCTGAAGCCAGACCCCTCAGCTGGCTGTGCAGGGAGCAAGCCCTGCCCTTTGGGGCACCCCCGGCAATCACAGCAATTGCATATGCGTAGGCTGAGTGTTGCACTTGCCTACCAGCAAGCCTACAGCACAGTGAGCAAATGCTGCCCAGTGTGCCTGCAGCAGGTGAAGTGGGTCATTGTAGCCCCACCCAATAGCTTGCCCACAGTAATCCCAGCTCAGCCACATAAGGGAGCATGAAGCCCACATAGGGAACACCCCTGGAATGCTGGTTCCTGGTGACCAGGAGTGTTTAGAAGGAGGCTACCACAAGAACCTTTCTATACGAGACTTTCTAGTCCAGGAGGTTTAGGTGACGATCTAACACAACAAAACAAGCAAAATGAGGAGGCAGAGGAATGTGTTACAAATAAAAGAACAAGACAAAAATCACAGAAAAAGAGCTAAATGAAACAGAGATAGGCAATATGCCTGATAAAGAATCCAAAATCATAAGCTGTTCACTGGACTGAGAGAAGAATGGATAAGCTCAGTGAGAACGTCAACAAGAGAAAATATAAAAAGAATGAATCCGAGCTGAAGAATAAATGAAATAAAACATACATTAGAGGGAATCAAGAGCCAATTAGGAGTTGTAGAAGAATAGATCAGTGATCTTGAACACAGGGTAATGAAAAGCAACCAACCTGAACAGCAAAAAGAATAATAAAAAATTGGGATGCCTGGGTGGCTCAGTGGTTAACCATCTGGCTTCGGCCCAGGGCGTGATCCTGGAGTCCCAGGGTCAGTCCCACATCGGGCTCCCTGCATGGAGCCTGCTTCTCCCTCTGCCTGTATCTCTCATGAATAAATAAATAAAATCTTTTTAAAAAATAATAAAAAATTAGGATAAATTAAGACAACACCAAGTGTGGCAACATTCCCATAATAGGAGTTCCAGGTGGAGAAGGGGGAAGGTTACTTATTTTAAAATTTATCTCACTTGGGGAAGAAACTGGACATCCATGTCCAGAAAGTAGAAAGCCCCAAACTAGATGAACCCAAGGAGTTCTACACCAAGACACATATTAAAATGGCAAAAATTAAAGATTTAAAAATTAAAGAGAATTTTAAAAACAAGAGAAAAGAAACAACATACAAGGAGAACTCATTAGGGCTATCTGGTGGTTTTTCAGCAGAAACTTTGCAGCCAGAAGGGAATGGTATGATTGATATATTCAAAGTGCTGAAAGGAAAAAAAAATCTTACAACCAGGAATACCCAGCAAGGTTATTATTCAGAATTGAAGAGAGTTGAAGACTTTCCCAGACAAACTAAAGTTAAAGGAGTTCATCATCTCTAAACAAGCCTTATAAAAAATAATTAAAGGGAATTATGTAAGTGGAAAAAAAGTCTGAAACTAGAAGAAAATTATGAAAGGAAAATGTTTCACTAGTAAAAGTAAACATAGAGTAAATGTAGATTAGTTACTTATAAGTCCAGTATGGAGATTAAAACAAAAAATTGTAAAAATCAGTAGTATCTACAAAATTAGTTAAGAGATATAAATAGGTAGAAAATATGATATTGTGTACATAAAACATAGAGGGGGGAGTAAAAATTTAGTGCTTTTGGGAATTTATTGAATTTAAGTGACCACCAACTCAATATAGACTACTATTCATGTAGGATGTTATATATTAACCCCATGATAACCAGAAGTCAAAAACATATGATAAAAATAAAGAGAAAGGAATCCAAGTATAATGCTAAAGAAAGCTATTAAATCAAAAGGGAAGAGAACAAGAGAAGGAAAATAAACAGGAGAATTTCAAAAACAACCAGAAACCAACTAACAAAATTGCCATAAGTACTAACCTATCAATAATTACTTTAATATAGGGACACCTGGGTGGCTCAGTGGTTGAGCGTCTGCCTTCATCTCAGGGCATGATCCCAGGATTCCGGATCAAGTCTCATATTGGGTATCTTGCAGGGAGCCTGCTTATCTCTCTGCCTATGTTTCCCCCCCACACACCTCCCATGTCGATCATAAATAAATAAAAATTATTTTAAAAATTATTTTAATATAAGTGGACTAAATACTAGAATCAAAAGTCTTGGAGCGACCAAATGGATAAAGAAAACAAGACCCATGTATGTGCTTCCTATAAAAGACTCACCACATTCAGACTGAAAGTAAAAGAATAAAGATATTCTATGCAAATGGACATTAACAAGAAAAAAAACAGGGTAGCAATACTTCTGTCAGACAAAATAGACTTTCAAACAAAGACTGTGACAAGAAACAAAGAAGGGGATTATAGAATTATATCATGATGAAAAGTTCAATCCAAATTGGATGCAATAATTGTAAATGTCTGTGTACCCAACATAGGAGTACTTAAATACATAAAGCAAATATTAACAGACATAAAAGGAGAAATTGACAGTAATACAGTAATAGTAGGGGACTTTAACACCTCACTTACATCAATGAATTGATCATACAAATAAAAAACAAAGAAACTGGCTTTGACCTAAAACATTAGATCAGATGGATTTCACAAATATACAAAACATGCCACCCATAAATATCAGAATACATGTTATTTTCAAGTGCACATGGAACATTCTTCAGAATAGATCATACTATGCCATAAACAAACCTCAAAAATTTAAAAAGAATAAAATCAAATTAAGCATTTTTCTGATCACAATGGTGGGAAATTAGAAATCAAAAGAAAAAACTGGAAAAAAAACCTGAAGCACATAGCTGAACAATATGCAACTAAAAAAACCGATGTGTCAATGAAAATAAAAATCAGAGAAAATGAAAAAAATACATGGAGATTAATTAAAATGGAAACAAAATGGTCCCAAATCTTTGGGATACAGCAAACACAGTTTTAAGAGGGAAGTTTATAGCAATACAGGCCTATGTCAAGAAATAAGAAAATTCTCAAATAAACAACTGATACTTCCACATAAATGAATAAGAAAAAGAAAGAAAAAAAAACCCAACTTAGTAGAAGGGAGAAAGCAGTTAAAATTAGAGTGGAAATAAATGAGATCAAGACTAAAGAAACAATCGAAAAGATCAATGAGACAAGAGCTGCTTCTTTGAAAAGATAAAACTGATAAACCCTTAGCTGGACTCATTAAGAAAAAAAAAATAGAGAGGACTCAAAATCAGAAATAAAAGAAAAATAAGAAGTGAAACCACAGAAATACAAAAGATTAGAAAAGACTTCTATGAAAAATTACATGCCAACAAATTGGACTACCTAGAAGAAATATATAAATTCTTACAAACGTGCAATCTTCCAAAACAGAATAAGGCAAAACTGAAAAACTTAAACAGTCCCTTTACAAGTAAGGAAATTGAATCAGTAATCAAAAAATTCTCAAGAACCAAAAGTCCAGGATCAAATGGCCTTCACAGGTGAATTCTCTCAGACATTTAAAGGAGAATTAATACTTATTCTTCTCAAACTATTCCAAAAAATAGAATAAAAAGGAAATTTTCCAAACTATTATACACACTACCCTGATACCAAAACCAGACACTTCCAAAAAAAAAAAAAAATACAGGCCAATAACCCTAATGAACATAGATGCAAAAATCCTCAAGATATTACCAAACCAAATTCAACAATTTATCTTTCAATTCAATCTTTCACCATGATTGAGTGAGATTCATTTTAGGAAGGCAAGATTCAATATCCACAAATCAATGTGATATATCATATTAACAAGGGGAAGGATAAAAAACATATGATCATCTTAATAGACATAGAAAAAAAGACATTTGACAGAAATCTAACATCCATTCATGATAAAACCTCTCCACAAAGTGGGTATAGAGAAAACATACCTTAACATAATAAAGTCCATATATTATGTTTGCTATGAGGGGAATCCACAGCTAACATCACACTTAATGGTGAAAAAACTGCAAACTTTCCTTCCAAGATGAAGGACAAGGTAAGGATGTCCTCTCACTTTCATTCAACATAGTACTGGGGATCCTCATGGCAATTATCAGCCAAGAAAAATAAATAAAAAGCAGCCAAAGTAGTATGAAACAAGTCAAATTATCACTAATTGCAGGTGAAATACTTTATACAAAAAAAAAAAAAAACCCACCAAAAACTCCACTGTAAAACTGTTAGAATGAATAAATGAATTCAGTAAAATTGTAGGCTACAAAAATTAATTAATATACAGAAAACTGGGATCCCTGGGTGGCGCCGCGGTTTGGCGCCTGCCTTTGGCCCAGGGCGCGATCCTGGAGGCCCGGGATCGAATCCCACATCGGGCTCCAGGTGCATGGAGCCTGCTTCTCCCTCTGCCTATGTCTCTGCCTCTCTCTCTCTCTCTGTGACTATCATAAATAAAAAAAATTAAAAAAATATACAGAAATCTGTTGCTTCTATTTAAAAATAACTAAGTAGCAAAAAGAGAAATTAAGAAAACAATCCCTTTTATAGTTGTGCTAAAAATAATAAAATAGAAATAAACTTAACCAAGGAGGTAAAAGACCTATACTCTGAAAATTTCAAGAAATAGATTAAAGAAATTTAAGATGACACAAATAGAAAGAGATTCCATGCTCATGGACTGAAGGAATCAATATTGTTAAAATGCCCATACTAACCAAAGAAGCCTATAGATTCAAAGCAATATCTATCAAAATACCAACAGCATTTTTTAAAACATAACTAGAACAAATAATCCTGAAATTTGTATGGAACCACAAAAGACACCAAATAGTCAAAGCAATGTTCTTCTTGGGAAAGAACAAAGCTGAAAAATTCACAATTCCAGATAAAGATATACTATAAATCTATACTAATCAAAACAACAGGGCAATGTCACCAAAAGAAACCTATAGATCAATAGAAGAGGATAAAGAGTCCAGAAATAAATCTACACTTACATGGTTAACTAATGTATGACAAAACAGGCAAACAAATACAATGGAGAAAAGACAGGATTTCAATAAATAGTGCTAGGAAAACTGGGAAGCTACATGCAGAAGAATGAAACCAGACCACTTTCTTACACCATGCACAAAAATAAACTCAAAACGGGCTTAATACCTAAGTTAGAGATCCAAAACCATAAAGCCCCAGAATAAGCATGGGCAGCAATCTCTTGTGTATCAGGCTTAACAACTTATTTATAGGTTTCCTGAGGCCAGGGAAACAAACAAAAGAAACCCCACAAAACCTCTTGGGACTACATCAAACTAAAAAGTTTTTGCATAGCAGAGGAAACCATCAACAAAACAAAACAAAGAAATCAATCTACTGAATGAGCAAAGATATTTGCAAAATCTGATAAGGGGTTAGTATCCAAAATATCTAAAGAACTTTTACAACTCAATACACAAAAAACCCCAAATAATCCAATTAAAAGATGGACAGAGAACCTGAATAGACATTTTTCAAAGATGACATACAAGTGGCCCCCAGGTGCAAGAAATATGCTTAGTATCACTCATCAGGGAAATGCAAATCCAAATTACAATGAGATATCATCTTATACCAGTCAGAATGGCTAGTACCAAAAAGACAAGAAATAACAAATGTTGGAAAGGATATGGAGAAAAGGAAACTCCTGTGCACTGTTGGTGGGAATGTAAATTGGTACAACCACTGTGGAAAATAATATGAAGTTCCTCAAAAATTAAAAATGAAAATTCCATATGATCCAGTTAATTTCTCTATTGAATATTTAACCAAAGAAAACAAAAAACACTAATTTGAAAAGATATATGCACCTCCATGTTTACTGCAGTATTACTTACCATAGCTAAAATATGGACACAGCCTGAGTGTCCACAGATAGATGGAGAAAGAAGTTACAGTATATGAATATACAATGGAATATTGGAGAAAGAAGTTACAGTATATGAATATACAATGGAATATTACTCAGCCATTAAAGAGAATGTGATTTGCCATTTGTGACAATGTGGATGGATCTGGAGAATATTATACTAAGTGAAGACAAATACAATATGATTTCACTTATATGTGGGATTTAACAAAACAAATGAACAAATAAAAACAGACTCAAATACAGAGAATAATCTGGTAGTTGACAGAGGCAGGAAGGCTAGGGAAATTGTTGAAATAGGCAAAGGGACTTAAGAGATACAAACTTCCAGTTATAAAATAAGTAAGACACAAAGATGAAAAGTACGGTAAAGGGATTATAGTCAGTCCTGTGATAACTGTTGGATGGTGACAGATGGTATTGACACTTGTTATGGTGAGCGGTGAGTGATGAGCAATGTATATAGTTGTTGAATCATCATGTTGTACACCTGAAACTAATGTGACATTGTATTCCAACTATATTTCAATAATTAACAAAACAAAACAAAACTTTTAGACCTTGGTCCCAATCTCCTCTTCTTCTTCCATGATCTCTGTGCCCAGGACACACTTGATATTTGACATTCTTGGAATATATTGCACTTCTTTACCTATGTTTATTTTGTCCTAAATGTCCTTCCTCTCCCTCCACCCTCTTATTTCTTTAAAGTGAGTGGTATCCGGCTCTCCTACTGCAAGTCACAGCCCCAGCATCCTCACATACCTGCAACTCTAGTGCCTACCTTGCTTTACAAGACTTAGGAGTCAGGAGGCTTTCTCCACTAAAAGACTGCAAGGCCCTAAGAGGAAGAAGGACTCACATTAGCAACATGTCTGACTCATAGCAGTGCTTAATCAATGTTTAGGGAAGTTTTAGTAAATATTGAAGTAGTAACATCAGGAAGTGTGTTTGTGATAATTTTCTATGTCACAAACCTAATGAACATTTCTTTAAAAACATCTCTTTTGACCTGTGTCTTTTCTTCTGCCAGAAAGATAATTGCTTCTTATCTTGGTTCTGTTAACTTAGCAAATATTTCTTGAACGTTTCTGAGTCTAAATCCTCTGGAGATATTGTGATCAAAGATGAATAAAATTGGGTCCTCACCCTCACAATGAACTGCTGAACAATTACAGTTCACTAGTCTATGCTAAAATGCGTTCATGGGTTCAACCCTATGCTCAGACAGCAGAAGTGAGAAAAGGAGAAATTCCAATGTTAATTAGGATTAGAGATCTGGGCTTGGGGGCTTCCTGATATAGGTAGATAGTAGCTTACACTGACTTCCTAGATTTGAATCATACTCTGTTGCAGGCTTAGAAAGATCCCTAAATTCTCTGAGAAATGAAAGTCCTCAATCCTGCTTATAATCTTCTCTTCCCAATTAAATTGAAACACTTGATAACCCAGCCTTTAGAAGATTGCTTGAGGGGCAAGGTTTTCTCTTCCAGAATCTGAAGCTCAACATTTGGAATTTAGTCAGCAGTAGGAGATGGGTTATTAAGAAAGTGGATGATTGCCCTATAAAAGTTAAATGCATAATGGAAGAGAGGGGAAAATAAAGGTCTTGATGAGAACATCATTTAGAGTCTCAAAGCCTTGGTCTGAGACGTTTATCCTCAGTGGAGCCAGTTTCCAAGTGTTCTGGCCTGGGTAGCGGGAGAAAGCACTACCTATGTCTGGAGGTACCACAGCAAGAGATGCTATTTCCAAATGCTAGCTTGGAAGACAGGCAGAAACTGTGGGTGCCTGAATAGGCTTCGGGCAGATCTGGAGGATGCTGAGGATTGGTTGGGGTTTTTTTGTTGTTGTTTGTTTTACTTTGGTCAATGCCAGAAGATCTATCATGGACTCAGTCTACGAAGTTAGACAGTGCAATGGAAAAAGCATAGGCTTTTGAGTCTGGAAGAGCTGGGCTGATTTCTAATTCTGCCACTGCGTGCCATTGGACAAGTTACTTCACTTCCCTGAGGCTCAGTTATTTTATCCACACAATGAATATAAACTGTAATTCACTATGCTTTTGCCTCTCTGCTATATACTATAAGCTTAAAGAGGGGTGGTTGTCAGTATGATGGTCCTGTTGGCAGAGGAGGTTGGGCAGACCGAGGAGACACAGACCAGCAGCCTTGCCATAATGACAGTCACCATTTATGGACCAGTGTCCAAGTGCCAGGCAATTTGTGCTTCATGTGTGTCATCTGATGCTTTTCATCTATGCCGTTGTGGGGCATGGGAGGAGGGAAATGTGCGGAAAAATGGCACTGAGTTCTTGGGCCTGTGAAGAAGGCCTTGGTCTTGAAAGAGACCCCAAATTTTCTTAGCTCCATGTTTTTGCTGAAATGGTTTTCTCTCTCAGGAATTCTTTCTCCACCTGGAAATATCCTACCTGTGCTTCAAGGCTCTACCTACATGGCAATTTATCTGTGTAATAGCTCCCTACCTACTCCTCATGTTCCCATAGCACCTGCCCTTGATCACCTTTCAGTTCCTAGCTGTGTTGTAATTGTTTCTTTTGCCCACATTCCGTGTCAGCCATAACTTCATTAGAGGAAAAAAATATCTTATTCATTTTTATCCTCAGTATTCTGCACAGTGTTTGGTACATACTAAGTGAAAAGCATATACTAATTTATAAAGTACTTAAGTGTGCTCTGGAGATGCTTCTACCTATTATGTTGGTGCCCCTCTCCTTCCTGACACCAACACCAACCCCAGCATCGACACAGATCTCTGTCTTAAGTTCTACTTGCAAAGAAGCAACTATTAGCAAGGGATAAAAATATTCCTTTTGTATGTAAACAAATAGAAGAGCTGAAGTTTATGCAATAACATTTTGTTGAATCATTTAAATAACTGGACACGCAGCTGATGGATTTGATAAGTGAATGGGAATGAAGTCTGGATGTCCTGGGATCTTCATTTCCACAATTATTTCTTCTATGAAGCTAAATTCATCTAGGTGCCCACTAGATCCCAGTGCCCAGTCTGGAAACACCATCAGAGAGCTCCCTGGGGACATATATCTCAGCCTTGGGACTGGAGCAAAGTTAATTAAAATTCTTTTAACAAACTGGCAGCTTTCTCTCTCTTCTCTTTTCTAGTGCCTCCTTCGGATCCTGCTGCTCCCCATTTGACAAGTTCAATGTCTGTGTCCTCAGGAAAGGAAATCGAAACAGACCAAAGACGCAACATCAGAGGAAACTCAATTCCAAGATGCCTGCTGTGTTGTGGCCCAGCCTCCCCCATATTGTCCAAATAAATAGAAGTGAATTACCTCAAAATGAAGGGCATCACAACAGTCAGGGGTTAACTCCATGTTCTGTGTGCTACCGTATTTGTTGCACAGGTAAGGCAAGGAGTGAACACTCCGTGAAAGGCTGTCCCTACCTTCAGAAAGGCTTCTAAATGCTGCAGCTAGCACAGTACATGCTGTGCAATCCCCGACATTTACAATCACCATGTGAAACCAAGGTAGCCACGGTGGCCTCCTGAATGATCACTGTATACCAGTGCTTATCCTTTACTTACCTCATTAATCCTCATGATGGTACCATGAGAGAAGCACTAGGCTGATAGCTCCTTCACAGAGGGGGATAAATTGTAGCCTTTCTCTTCTACGTGATCTAGCCTTGGGTTCCCTGGACTTTAGAATTTCACAGGGCAGTAGAACTTCCCAACAAAATTTGACATTGTTAATTTTACTCCAACTGGATACCTTTTAGAAAGCAGCTACTGCTATCTATAATTGGTATCATTTCATTAAAGAGGGCATTTCTACTGTAAAAGAATTTGTCCAAGGCAGAATAAAGAAACTCCTTCCACTGAGTGCATTTTTCTGTGCAGAAAACATGCATACTCTACTATCCAGCAATTCTACCTTCAGGTTTTTATCTGAGAATGACTCTTGTCAATATACCCCAGGAGATGTGTACTGAAGTGTTCAAGCAGCCCTGATCATACTAGAAGTGTCTGGGAAATAATCCAGATGGCCATCTAGAGGAGGATGAATAAATATGTGGTATATTTATGCAGTAGTCAGGATAAGTGAACAGCTCCATGAAAAAAATATGAATTTTAATAAAATATTGGATAGTAAAAATTCTGGGAAGTTTACATATAGCAAGATGCACTGTTTATAAAGTAAAATTTTATGATATACTTTTTAGGATTCCATACAAATGTTTATCCATGTATCTGTGTATATAATTATTTGAAGAGTAAAATATCACAAGTGAAGGGAGGCATAAGAATGAATTGAACAGGAATTACATTTGCAGATTTAGGTTATAGTCCATTTTCTAGTTTCCATGTTGGATAGGAGATATATCTCTATTTATTCAATTCAGTTATTTTTTTAAGATTTTATTTATTCATGAGAATACACAGAGAGGAGAGAGAGAAGCAGAGACACAGGCAGAGGGAGAAGCAGGCTCCATGCAGGGAGCCTGATGTGGGACTCGATCCCTGGTCTCCAGGATCACACCCTGGGCAGCAGGCAGCACTAAACCACTGAGCCACCGGGGCTGCCCTCAATTCAGTTATTTTAAACAAACAAGCAAACAAATAAGGATTATGCATGGATGATAAGAATAGGTCACAAATAAGAAAGTTATAGTTTTATACTTATATAAAATAATATCAATCCATTGTTGCCCAAAGGCTAATGCAACATAATAAGACCACAAATCCCTCAATATATTAGCTTTTTTTTTTTTTCCTTTTTCCTAAGGACTGGTTTTATGTTACAGAATAACATTAGGTAGAGAGTGAAACCACTTATGGAACAGTGATCTAGACCAACCAGCTTAATTTTCCAAAATACTAAGATTGTAAAGAGAGCTGTAGAATTGGGATGATACCAAGACCTCTATTAGGGAGTTTGGGTTAAAGACGAAGAAAAACTCCACTAAACTCACAAAGTACAGGCAAGAGATGACCAGACTGAGAAATGTTCCAGTGGGGTACAGGAGACAGCCAGAGACCCTGGGTAGGAAATAAATGAAGGATCAGCTGGATATCTGTTAAAACCACTGCCATTATAATCACTTATTAATTTACATCTCCTTTCTGTCTGAAACAGGAAATTTACTCTGATGTAGAGAGAGGAAAATGGGGAGCTATAGTTCTCATGGACTTCCCCTGAACTCTGTAGCAGGGAAAGTTTCCACTTATTCTCCTTGGTAGCAGGACTTGTCTGGGGAGATCTGCAGAAGTTATAGTTCAATTTACAAAATTCTGTAATGATTAACCTAACTGCCTATTCAGTGACTGATTGCAGCATATCACTCCCCTACTTAAACATCGTCATCAGCCTCCATAGATTGTAGGATAAAGTTGAAGCTTCTACAGGCTATTCTGTGACTTCGCCTCGCCTGCCCAGGCTCATCCACCATCTCTCTCTCTCACATGTACCTTATACCAGTTTCTTGATTTGGTGGTTGCCATTTCTTGACTGCATCATGCACCCTCCCCCTCTGCACATGTTGCTTTGCCTGGAAGGTTGTTTTCTCCCCCCTTATCTAAGTTATCCCACCCATTCTCCAATACTCAGCTCAGGTATCCCATCTCCAGAAAGCCTTCCTTAATCAACCCAGCAGACAGGCTCTCCTCTGGGCACCACAATCCTACTTTTAGTAATCATTGGTTTACATTCTGGCAACTGCTCCACACAGAGTTCTATGAAGGGGAGATTGATATTATTCAGTACCTTTTGAGATGAGGTAAATCATACACACAACCATGCTGTCATCTTTATGTTTCTACTGCCAGTAGGAAGCCAATGTGTATTTTTCAGTAAACACTTGTCAAATTGATTGAATGTCAAAGATAATTCAATAACCAGTAGTACTGTCCAGTAGGTAAAAGGAGGTTTACTTTAATCTGGACAGTGGCAGATTCAGTATTAATTCAGCTAGTGGGTGGGTTCAGAGAGGGCCTAGCTGACAGGGAAGCTATGGAAGGGATTTAAGCACCAACTTTTTAACAGAGGGCTGCATTCTGTCAATGCTCTCTAGCGGTCCTTCTGACACAGAGCTTCTAGGACCTTTTAACAGTGGTTTTCATCATTTGGTTCTGAGCCAATCTGGCACATAGTACGAGATAGGCTTCCAGCCCCTGATGCTCAGGCATACCCACTGCAGCTCAGTCTCTGACAGGCAGTTTGGCTATCTATATGGTGTGCATTACTGACCCCACTTGCTGGATCTCCCTTTCAGATGCACAGGGACTTGCCATAGATAAGGGATATATTTTCAATACACAGTAATTTGAAGCCTCCTCTTTGAGTTTCTTCTGGGGGAACTGTTGCAACAGTACCTCTAAAATGCCAGTGAATCATCTCTAACTACAGCCTAAAATTATAAGATGAAGCCATCTGTATTGCACTGGGAAAATATCATGTGGCATAATTAATTCATTGGATGTGATGATTACTTAGAATCACAGAAATACAGTGTTAGAAGGGCTCCCAGGAGACCTTATTGAAAATTCCCAGATTCCTCCATAGACCTGTTTTTAAACTTATCAAAAGCATAATTACTCCTTTCTTTAGATTATCTAGTCACAACTTAAATATTGCCAGTAATGAGCTTGTGAAATTAGAAAGATAACTTAATCTCTCTGGGCCTCAGTGTCTCATTTTAAAAGTGGGGTCAGGAAGGCATTGTTTTGCTTTTTTTTTTTTTTTTTCCAAGTAGACACTGTGATGTGAAGCCTCTTCACAGTTACTGGGAAACAGAGGGCTACCTAAGATAGATAGTAGCATTCCCCTTTTGTATTACTGTTTAAAATACAGAATCTTCTATTTTCTCACATGTTCTACCTCTGATTTTACTATGAACCCCCCCACCCCCCGCAGACACATACACACAAGATTTGACATTAAAGTCACAGCCACTAGAAATGGTAATATCCTAGATACCTCCTAGCTTCCATGGTCACTGAATTTACTAACCCCATTGAGGAGCAATCCAGTGTAGAGACTACAAGATTTTGAGTCATAAGATAGGATTAGGATATAGCTCAGATGATCACCATCTGTGAGACTCCAGGTAAGCCACAGCATTATTTATCATCTGGACTGCGTGTCAAATAATAGCTCTCTGATGGAGCATCTTTAGCCTGGCTCCTGAGAAGCAAGGCCTGAAACAAAGACTTTTGTGGAAGTATCTTACTGAGGGGTTTGATTCTAGCAGCAGACATGAGGGATAAGGGAACAGAGCAGGAAAGGAGTTAATCTGTATAGGAATATATTATTGGCTCACTGCTTGATCCAAGAACATCTCCAGAGCAGTACAAAATATGCCTCTTCAAGCTGTCAAGAGGACTAAGGATAAAGCATTGTCCACTGGCTTCTATTTCCCATTGGTAAAATATTCACTTTGTAGGTTAACTGTTCCATACTTCTGATGTGCACATGTGTGGGCATCAAATGTCTCTACAGGTGATTTACCTCTGCCTGTGGAGCAAGAAAAGGGTAAGTAGTAGGGCTAGATGAATCTGTTTGTAACTGCATGAAGCTAGATGGAACCTGTACCAAACTAGTCAAAGCAACCATGGCCAAAATAAGAGGTGTAGCTGAGAAGATTTCTAACAGTGCATAAGAAGTATTTAGTATATTCCACCCCTTGCCTACTCCAATCCACTTGTGCCCTCATTCAAGTCCAGTCTACTATGGATGTCCCTTCTAGATAGTGAACAGCCTTAATCTCTGTGAAGACACTTTGAGAGGAGTAAGGAAACAAAATAAGCTATAGTTCCAATATCTGCAGCAGCTCACATGGATGTAAATAGTATCACCATCCTCTCCTCTACCAACTATTGTACATATCACTAACCCTCAGTCAGTACTTTGGTTGGGCTGGGTCATTTGTCTGGTGGGATGACCCACACTTACATTCCAAGTAACCCGATTCCTTATTGCTTTCCCTTTGTCAGGACAACTTTGCAACAACTGCCTATTCATCCTTGAGCACAGAAAATAGACACCTCAGTAAACTTCCTGGACTTCAGATCTATTCATTCCTGCTCCCGTTCCATCTTGTGGCAACAGCTCCAACATCAGTAACCCCCAGCATGAGTAATTTTCTTTGCTGCTAGTTTATGGATTTTGAGAGTACAAAATGGCCAGGCTGTCCTCACAACTTCAAGTTCAGGGGAGTCCTTAAAGTGTCCTTAGTAGAAAGTTTTACCCACTGAAAACCTGGCCTTTACTTTAGCAGACCTAAGATTAGAGAGAAAACAAAGTTTTCCAAGTGGATCACTTGGAACGATAATGGTTAGAGACAATACTACTTTCACCCTTTGGTTCTTGGAATCACGTATTCTGGTCAGTAGAGACATAGCACCATGAGCATCGGTTTACTGCATGTGCTGCCTCCTGGAGCACAGTCTCCAACCCTCTGCTGGCATATTACTAAGTATTATAGGTTCTTTCCCTGGTAGGTTATGCTGCTGGATTATAGGTTTAGTCTGTAACGCAAGACTAGTGGAGGCTATGGTCATGTGCCAATTATCTCACCTTCTTTGTTCGCCAACATGACAGATGAAATATTTTATAAGCTCTCAGATAATGCTCCTGGCAGAATTCCTGTGGGAAAGAGAAGGAAACAGATACATATCCAGAGAAGGTCGCCATGTAGGTAAAGTTAAATCACTTATCAGATTACAATTCAGATAAGGTCAAAATAAAATGGAAAAAGTCCAATGTACCCAACCTCCCACTTGGCGGGCTGGGCTTCTCAAGAAACTGTTCCATAAGGAGGACTTGGTTATGGCCTCTGCTCAGGCAGGTTTGTGATTTCATAGTGGCAGCAGCTATATCAGTTTTTTTTTTCCCCAATGAGGGAGATTCAAGAAGAACACACCTGCCAGGCAAATAGCTTCCAATCAAGTGCCAGAGGCTGTGTTGATTTGTACCTATACATGGACCACACCCAGCTCAGCAGCTGCCATTGCTACCACCTGTTTAATTTCAAAGCAGTCCTTCATTATCAAACATAATTCACCTCAGTTTTCAGAGGCTACAGGTTAATTAAATTGCCAAAGATTTAAAGAGCTGGTAGTTGTCAGGTCATTAATATGCAATTTCTCCTTGAAAAGGATATTGTTTCTAACTTCTTGGTTAGTGGAGGATGAACATTTTCAGAGACATGACCATTCCTATAAGAGTGGCTTTTTTTTTTTAAAGATTTTATTTTTATTAGAGAGAGAGAGAGAGGCAGAAACACAGGCAGAGGGAGAAGCAGGTTCCCTCTTATCCCATGCAGGGAGCCTGACGTGGGACTTGATCCTGGGTCTCCAGGATCACACCCTGGGCTGAAGGCAGGCACCAAACTGCTGGGCCACCAGAGCTGCCCAATAGTGGCTTTTATTCCATAGGTATGTGGATCAAAGAGAAGATTCTGTCAGAGGCCTATAACTACAATTGAGAAACCAGGTAAATAACTGTAAGATACATTCTTAGGCTCATAGGATTCACTGTGAATTAAAATTGTGCCATAATTTCAGCTGATACAAATCCCTGCTCACACAAAACTTCCTGGGTTTCCAGAATTTCTGACCTCTGGCATGTTCTTATTTCTAAATACTTGCATCTCACCATTCATAGAACTGGGAGCCTAATTTCTGGATCAAATAGTCTGAAATCGTGTCTCAATGATTTTACCTAATTGTCCCCTCTATCTCCTGCATTCATCTTAAAAGTATCTGTGAGAACTATTGGTAATGAACACATTCTGTTATTTGGCGATCCTCCAAGAGCAACTTATTTAGAATTTTCACACAATGAGTATATGAGTATATCTGAACCTCATTTAATTAAATACAATAAATTTTTAATACTTTTATTTTTGATACCTATCCTAAAAGAGATGTGGGTAGGAGAAATTCAGTGCTCTAGGGTTCATTAGACAAATGTAATAGTTCATGGTAAGATGAAGTACACACAAAGGTTCCTTGTAGCTGAAAAATCACAATCACCTCAAGCAAGCTCAAGCTGTGTACAGTTGTTAGGCAATAAGTAGTTTTTTTACATTTGATAAAGAATCCCATTCTAAGTGTTTCTTCACCTTTTCCTTTTAAAATCACAATAATAACAGGCACTTACATGGTAAATTATAATTAACAAGACTTCCATACTTATTATCACATTTAATCTTTCCAGCAAAGATTAACATGAAGTTCTGTGAAAAAAAAGTTGAGGAAGTGTTTAGACTTTCAACACTTCTATTCAACATTATACTGTGGGTTCTAGCCTGTATAACATACCGACCCTTCAAATAAAGAGAAAAGGAAGGAAAAATGGAAAAGGAGAAGAATTTATAATATCAGATTTGATATGAGGAAGTAAAACTGCCCTTATCCTCAGACATTATTCTATATGTAGAAATGGAATATAGGCTGTCATCAACAACAAACCTGCTATAATTAATAAACAAGTTTAACAAGGTTATAGGGTAACATCAATATATAGAAATCAACTATATTTCTATATAGTAGATACAAACAATCCAAAGATTGAATTAAGGCAATAGTTACATTCAAAATAACTTCAGAAAAAATAAATGTTTGGAAATAATTTTAACAAAAAAATGCAAGGTTTATACACTACAAATTATAACATTGCTGAGAGAAATTAAAGCTCTAAATCAGGATACCTAATAATTAAAGAAATCAAGAGAATCAATTGAAAGATAATTTAAAAACTAACAGTTCAACAAGAGGATGACAAAAATATGAAAACCAATGGCTTTCTTATAGTCCATTTATAAGGAGTTAAAATATAAAAGGTGAAAAATATTTATCATAGCAAAATAAAACATAAAACACCAGATGTTTACTTCTATAAAATTTTCATAAGCCAAAACATGACTTAAGATGGATGAAAATATTTTACAAAACTATTAATATGTACTATTTATTTTGAAATTAATTTCTATTTTTGATGCAAACCAATAAATATTTGAAGAATTTAAGGGAAGAGTATCAAAGCAATTCTAAAATTCAGCTAGAAAAACAAATGAATGAAATTTACTTAAGAGCTTTATTTAAAAAGTAGTGGAGAGAAAGAAAAACATCAGAATAGGAGGACCCCGAGCTACCTCATCTCATGAACACATGGTAACAACTACTACATGTATTGTAACTCATTCTGAAAACAACCTAAACAAACTGGCCAATCAGACCTTACACAGCTAGTCAGAGAGAAAACCACCACAAAAACAAAAAGAAGGGAATAGATATGGCTTATAACTAAAGTCTGATATGACTACTCACAAATGGGAAAGTCATCACAAACCGAGAGGAGTGAAAAGATAAATTTAAGAAGATTAAAATTATATCAACTATCTTATCTGACTATAGTTATATAAAGTTAGAAATAAATTACAGGAAACAAACATAGGTAGGCTAAACAACATGCTACTAACTAACCAATGGGTCAAAAAGAAATCAAAGGGGAAGTTGAAAAAGTATGGACACAAATGGAAATTTCAACAGTCCAAAATCTCTAACGCATCAAAAGCTGTTCTAAGAGAGAAATTGATAGCAAGAGCCTAAGAAGAAAAATCTCAAATAATCGAACTTTATATCCAAAGGAAACAGAAAAAGATAATAAACAAAGCCCAAAGGTAATAGAATAGAGAAAATAATAGAGTTTAGAGCAGAAATTAATGTAATTACAATGTGCCAAAAGCGATGAGACTAAACTGGTTCTTTGGAAAGATGAGCAAAATTGATAGATTAAACTTTTCATGAAGAACAAAAACTCCAATAAAAATCACAAATGAAGGAACAGAAATAAACTTGGCACCAAAGAAATACAAAGAATTTTAAGAGAGTATTATGAAAAATTATATATCAACAAATTGGGCAATCTAGAAAAGAATGGATACAATACCGGAAACATACAATCTTCCAAGACTAAATTAGGAAGAAAAAGAAGATTTGAACATATCATTTACTACCAAGGAAATTGAATTGGTCATCAATCAAACAAAACAAAAGTTCAGGATCAAATGGCTTTAACAGGTGAGTTCTACAAAACATTTAGAGAAGATGTAATATTATCAACGTATTCCAAAGACAGAAGATGGAATACTTCCAAATTCATTTTTATGAAGCTAATAATACGGATAGAAAACGACAAAGACACTATAAACAAATAAACAAACATTGTAGGCCAAAATCCCTGATAAACACAGAAGCAAAATTCTGACCAAAACATTAACATAGTGCATTCAACAATATGTTAAAAGCATCATTCACCACGATCAAGTAGGATTTATCCAGGGTATGCAAAGATGGTTCAATATCCACAAATCAACAATCATAATACATCACATTAACAAAATGAACGATAGGATCATCACAATAGATGCTAAAAAATCTGACAGAATTTTACATTTGTTTGTGATAAAAACTGTCAATAAAGGAAACATACCTCAACATAATAAAAGACCAGATATGAAAAATCCACAGCTTATATCATACTGCATGGTGAAAAGCTAAAGGCTTTTCCCTTAAGATCAGGAACGAGGTAGATCACCACTATTATTCAACATAGCACTACAAGTCAATGCCACAGCGAACAGAAGAGAAATAAAAGACATCCAAATTGGTAAGAAAGAAGTAAAATCTTCACCATATACAGTTAATAAACTATATACAGAAAAGCCTAAAGACCCCACAAAACTCTCACAATATATGTATTCAGTAAAATTACAGGATACAAAAATCAATATACAGAAATCTGTTGTGTTTCTATACACTAGTAATAAAAGGGATACAAAAATCAATATACAGAAATCTGTTGTGTTTCTATACACTAGTAATAAAAGGGATACAAAAATCAATATACAGAAATCTGTTGTGTTTCTATACACTAGTAATAAAATAAAAGGGAAAATAAGAAAACAATTTAACCTAAGAGGTGAAAAACCTAACTCTGAAAACCATGAATCACTAATGAAAGAAATCAAAGGTGAGACACAAATAAATGGAAAGCTACACCATGCTCATGAATTGGAAGTGTATTGTAAAAATACTACCCAAAACAATCTACAGATTTACTGCAATCCATATCAAAATATGCATAGTAATTTTCACAGAACAAGTCATCTTAAAATTTCTATGGAACCGCAAAAGACCCAAAATAGCTAAAGCAATCTTAAGAAGAACACCACAAAAGGTGCCATAGTCCCAGATTTCAAATTATACCACAAAACTATAATAATGAAAACAGGATAATATTGAGCAAAAATAGACACTTAGATCAATGGAATATTTAGAGAATCCAGAAACAGGCCCACACTTACACAGCAATCTATGACAAAGGAAGGAAACAACCCAATGGGAAAAAGACTACCTCTTCCATAAATGGTGCTGGGAAAACTGGACAGCTACATGCAAAAGAATAAAACCAGACTACTTTCTTATACTACACAAATTCAAAATAGGTTAAAGACCTAAGTGTAAAATCTTAAGCCAGAAATCTCCTAAAAGAAAATATAGGCAGTAATCTCTTAGATTTCAACCTTAATATTTTTCTAGATATGCCTCCCCAAGCAATGGAAACAAAAGCAAAAACAAAGAATGGAGACTACAACAAACTAAAAAGCATTGACAAGCAAAGGAAGCCATTCAACCAAAAAGCAACTTACCTTGCAAATGATTCATCCTTAGCATCCAATACGGAGTTAATATCCAAAATATAAAAAAATACAGACAACTCAACACCAAACACACACACACACACACACACACACACACACACACACCAGATTGAAAAATGAGACCTATATTAGACATTTTTCCAAAAAAGAAATTAAGATGGTCAATAGACATATGAAAAGACAATTATCGTTATATTATTAGGGAAAGGTAAATCAAACCACAATAAGATAGCACCCCACACCTGTCAGAATGGCAAAAATTAAAAAAAAAAAAAAAAGAAGTAGAAACGAGTGTTGGTAAAGATGTGGAGAAAAATTCCTGCTGGTGGAAATGGAAGCTGGTGGAGCCACTGGGGAAAACAGTATGGAGGTTCCTTTAAAAGTTAAAAATATAACTACCATATGATGCAATAATTCCACTATGGGGTATATACCCAAGGAATATGAAAACACTAAGATGAAAAGATACATGCAGCCTTATGTTTATGGCACTATTGATTACAAATACAGTAAGTATTCCAAATTAAGGAAGTAGCCCAAGTGTGCATGTGCACATGTACACACACATTGTGGAATATTACTTAGCCATAAAAAATAAAATATTGCTATTTGCAACATGGTTGGATCTGGAGAATATGACGCTAAGTGAAATAAGTCAGAGAAAGACAAATACCATATATCTCACTCATATGTAGAATTCAAGAAATTTTAATAAAGAGACAAAACCAACAAACATACTCTTAGCTATAAAGAACAAACTGATGGCTACTAGAGGGGAAGTGAATGGGGGGATGGGTGAAATAAGTGATAGGGATTAAAAGTACACCTACTATGATGAGCACTGAGTAGTAGTAGAGTAATTGCTGAGTCACACTATATTGTATACTTGAAACTAATAGAACACTCTTACGTTAACTATACTGGAATTAAAACTTCTAATAATCTTCAACAAAATACTGGAAAACCAAATTTAACATATATTAAAAAAACATATTAAAAATATCACCTGCCACATTAAAGTGTGATTTATTCTAGGGGTGCAAGGATGGTTCAATACCTAGAAATCAATGTGATACACCACATTAACAAGAAGATGGATAAGAATATGATCATCTGGCACATGCAGAAAGACATTTGACAAAATACATCTGTTTATGATAAAAACTCTCCATGGGTTTAGAAGGAACATATCTCAATATGATAAAGGGCATATATTAATAACCCCTATAGTTAACATCACACTTAATGGTCAAAAACTGAAAGCTTTTCTTCTAAGATCTGCAGTAAGACAAAAGGTCAATTCTTGCCACTTTTTATTTTTTTAACAGAATATTGGAAGTCTACCTGCAGCAATCAGACAAGAAAACAAGAGTTATCCAAACTGGTAAGGAAAAAGAAAAGCTGTCACTGTTTGCAGATGACATAATACTACATACAGAAAACCCTAAAGAGTCCACCAGAAAATAATCAGAATAAATGAATTCAGTAAAGTTGCATGATACAAAATTAATATACAGAAATCTGTTGCATTTCTCTATACTAATAGGGAAAACTAAAAAGATTTAAAAAACAATCCCATTTACAATACATCAAAATATCTAGGAAAAAAATTAACCCTGGAGATGAAAGGCCTATACTCTGAAAACTATAAGACATTGATGAAAAATATTGACGACAACACACAAATATTAAAAGACACTCCATACTCATGGATTGGAAGAAATTTTGTTAAAATGTCCATACTACCCAAAGCAATATACAGATTCAATGCAGTCTATATCAAAATACCAGCAGCATTTTTCACAGAACTAGACCTAATAATCCTAAAATTTGTATGGAACAACAAAGACCCTAAATATCTGAGGAGGAATAAAGCTGAAGGTATCACAATCCCAGATCAAAATACACTACAAAACTATAGTAATGAAAACAGAATGATACTTACTGGCACAAATACAGACACAATTTGATGGAACAGAATAAGGAGTCCAGAATAAACCTGTGATTATATGGTCAATTAATATAGAACAAAGTAGGCAAAAATGCACAATGGGAACAGAATCTTCAACAAATGGTGCTGGGATAATGGAAGAGCTACATGTAAAAGAATGAAACTGGACAACTTTCTTCTACTACACACAAAAATAAACCAAAATGGATTAAATGTGAGTCCTGAAACTATAAAAATCTTCAAAGAATACATAGACAGTAATCTCTTGGACACTGGCCTTATCAATATTTTTCTAGATAGGACTCCTTGGGCAAGAGAAACAAAAGCAATAATAAACAGTTGGAACTATACCAAAATCAAAAGCTGTCTGCAGAGTAAAAGAAACCATCAACCAAAAAAGTCAACCTACTAAATGGAAGAAGAATCTTCAACTTAGACAGGAGTTAATATCCAAAATACGTAAAGAACTTAGGCAATTTAACACAAAAAACACCATTGACTGAAAAATGGGCTAAGACCTGAATAGACTTTTCTCCAGAGAAGACATACAGATAGTCAACAAATACATGAAAAGATGTTCATCACTAATCACCAAGGAAATGCACATCAAAAACTACAATGTGGTATCACCTCACACCAGTCAGAATGGCTAGCATCAAAATGACAAAAGAAAAAAAAAAGTGTTAGTGAGGATGTGGTGAAAAAGGAATCTTCGTGCACTGTTGGTGGGAATGTAAATTGGTGCAACTACTCTGGAAAAAAAATATGGATATCCTTTAAAAATTAAAAATGGAAATACCATATGAGGCAGTAATTCTACTACTGGTTATTTAATGCCCCCACCCTACCATCTCCAAAAAACCCTGCAACGCTAATTTGAAAAGATACAACCAGCCCTATGTTGAATGCCACATGATTTACAATAGCCAAGATATGAAAGCAATCTGAGTGTCCACCAATAGCTGAATGGATAAAGAAAATATAGATTATGAGTATTTTTATACATGTATAAAATTTACACATGCATACACTATGGAATATTAGCAAAAAGAAAGAATGAGATCTTACCATTTGCAACAACATGAATAGACCTATGGAGTATTATGCTAATGCAAAAAGTTTGACAGAGAAAGACAAATATCATGTTGATTTCACCTATATGTGGAGTCTAAAGAAAGGGGGGGAATAAACTAGTGATTTGTTAAAAGGGATTATTTAATTAATTCTAAAGGAATTAAGAGCGATAAATTCCCAGTTATAAAATAAATCTTAAGGATGAAATGTAAAGCACAGGAAATATGGTCAATGATATTGTAGTAAGTTGTAGGGTGACAGATGGTGACTATATTTACTGTGATGAGCATTGAGTGATATATAGAATTATCAATTATTAAATTAGGTTGTACACCTGAAACTAATGCAATGTTGTATGTCAACAATATTTCAATTAAAAAAAAGATAAAAGTCTTAAAATCAGCCAGACTAAGTACCTTTGAAAACAATAACTAAACTGACAGCTAACTTCACAAATGTTATATTAGAAGCACAAATTAATATAATTTAGTCTTCAGTACACTGAAAGGAAGCATTTGACAGTGTAGAAACCTATACACAATGCAAGTATCTCCTACAAATGAAGGCAAGATAAACACTTTTTATTATAATAGAAATAAGAGTTCACCTCCAGTAGATTCAGTCTAGTAAGATTTCTCAACATGTAGTTGAGGCAATATGAACACTATGCCAAGAAAAGCTCATAAATATATGAAGGAAAAAGAGCAAATGGAGCCATAAAAACGGTGGATGACTCTAAATGAAAATTAAATATAAAATATTCATAGTTTTAGAGAATATATCTATATACATGAAACATGAATATTAATATATTCTTACACCTGTATCATTAAAATACATGACTAAAATATCCTAACCACCAGTAGAAATAATAACGTTAAAACTTTCTAGTTCTTTGCATTTTCTTGGAGGAAAATAAAGATATTAAAACTAAACTTTAATAAATTAAAGATATATGCTTAAAATTAATCAAAAAGATCAGATATATAGCATATAAGCGCTAAACTAGTCAAGGGGAAGGAATTGGAGTTACTAACTGTCCTCAGTCCAATAGAGGGCAAGATGAATGAGAAAAAAATATAGACAGAATTAGCATAACAAATAGCACACGTGTTATGACAGTAGGTTTAAACATACATGGGAATAATTTCACTTACTATAGATGGGGCATCTGATCTAACTTGAAGACAAATATTTCCAGATTGGGGAAAAAAGAAAAGAACATAACTCCATCATATGCTCTTCACCAGAGCCATATCTAAAATATAAGGATACTGAAGTTTTGAATGTAAGAGGTTGTAAAAGATTTACTAGGAACTCCTAAAAAAGGATGGAACAACTACTGTTTTGCCTAGACCACAAAAGCAGCTTCACATTCAATCCTAGAGGTGGAAAAAAAATAGACTTTCAAATGTGATAGACACTAAATCTTTTCTTGGTCTTGAACCAAAGTTGCAGCGTAGTATAATGCCAAGCTGTGCCTCCAGCAACACAATAGCAAGTCAGGGCCTCAGACTCTTGCTTATCATATTTGTGCAGTCTCTTGAATGTATGTGAGCTGGGACTTAATATCAAATCAAGATATATGTTCACATCAACTTGGGCAGACTTTTCATTTTAAGTGGATCAATGATAGCACTTTCTAAAAGAATTAATCAGAAGAATGGAAATTACCATTCTGGTAGTGAAAGCTCTGGGAAAAAAAAGTTTCAAGAAGCTAAACTGTCTACTTCTAAAACTAGTTTTATTTTTCTGTCCCTTTTTCCTTTATTTCCATCATTTCTGCTTAAAAATTTGGAGGACAGCTAAGACAGGAAAATAAAAGAACTTTGTTTATGGGGGCGGGGGGGCGTTGGGGAAGAAGGAAAGAGAAAATTGTAAGCAGACTCCATACCCAGCATGGAACCCGAAGGGAGGGCTCGATCTCATGACCATGAGGTGACGACCTAAGTGAAATCAAGAGCCGGTCGCTTAACTGACTTAAGCCACTCAGGAGCCTCTAAAATAACTGATTATAATATTGATCATTTCCTAAGCTTTTTCCTACTCTTATTAGCTAGAAAGCATAGATTTATCCATTTCTTACATATTACATATTTTTCATGTAAAAGTAATAAGAATTTAGATATTCATTGGCATTGCTGCCTGAATAAGCTATTTTAAATTATATGTCTTTCAAATCCTGCCCAATTTCTGTCACCTTTCAGACATGTTAAAAAAAAGAGAGGGAGAGAACATTTTCCCATCAATACTTCAAAATTTCTGAACACTTTAGATTGCCTATTAACATATGGACACAGAGGAGGTTTAAGTCACAAATAGAGCTCAGATTTTACTTTAAATGAGCCAGGAATTGTAAAGCTGGAGACTATCTAGTCCTAGCTATACTTTTTTTTTTTTTTTAATCATTCTGGAGCTCAATGGTTATATTTTTTCCACTGTGATAAGGGTAAAGTTCTATTAGTACAGATCAAGATATTAAGTAGGATCCACTCATAAAGCTTTCATTCTGAAATGCAAATAGGACCATATACCTATCTGCTTACAATTTTTAATGCTATCATGCTGAATAGAGAAGACAAGACCAAACTCAGGGATTGGTCTCTTTTTCTCTCTTCACACATATTCAAGAATCTCCTGGTCTGTACCTCTTTTGAGTACCAGACCCTCTATTTTGAATGCTTACTGTATTTCCCACTTTCTTTGGAATATTTTACAAGCCTCTGGTCTACTTCCCCTGTGAAAGTTCTTTTATTAGCTATTTATTCATATAATTGTTCCTTCATTTTCACGGCCTTAATCAAGTCTTTATTTTACCATTTTTTAAAAAAGATTTTATTTATGGGACAGAGAGCACAAGCAGGGGGAGCAGCAGGCAAAAGGAGAGGGAAAAGCAGGGTCCTTGCTCAGCAGGGAACCTGACACGGGGCTCAATCCAGAACCTGAGATCATAACTTGAGCAGAAGGCAGACGCTTAAACCCCTCAGCAACCTAGGCACCCCTACTTTACTATTTTATTGCTTTTTTAAAATTCAAGGAAAATGAAAAGGCACCAGGTGCTGTATTTATTGTTTTAAAAATTCTAACAATATCTTCTCTAAAGGATTATTATTACTATACCATAAATACCCAAGATACATCAAATGTAAGAAAGGTACTGGTGGTCTTTCATGTGTGAGAGGTGACAGAAATTTGGGAGAAGTTGAAAGGTATACAATTTCAAATAATAGCTTCATCAGGTAATAATTACCAAGGAGCCATCTGGATTTTCTTTGTTTCTGTTGCAAAATATAGACATTTTATATCCTCCTAGAATTTCAGATCAATCTGGCTCCAATGCTTTGCCATAGATCAACCTATGAGCCTGAAGATTGTTAGAGAGTTTCAGATTGGTTATGTAGTGCTATGAAGTAGAGCAGAATTCAGCAGTTAGGAATTAGATCTCAACTTTAGCATCACTAAACTTGGGCAAACTTCATTTTCTCATTTGTGAAATGAAGAGGGTTAATCTTATCAGCGACACCCAAATTAAAGAAAAAAGAAAGAAAAAGTTTTTTGCTAAATGCATTAACTTTCTGTTAACCCCAGTGAATTCTGATTTGCCCTGAGGCCAACCTCACTCCTCCATCACCAATGATTAGATCACTCCTGAAACGGTGTTGAATATTTCCTATGGATTGAGCACTGGCCTGAGCCCATTTTGTCTCATTTAATCTGCTCTCCAGATACATGAAAATTCAGGAGATGGGGAAAAAAAGACAATTCCTAAGACTGAAGATGACATTTAGTTGTAGGTTTTTGTTGGGGAAATAGTCTATGTCTTTTATATTCCATCAGAATAAGAATAACACGATAGAGGGGTTTTTGGAATGTCTCAGTAATTCAAGCTGTGTGTGACTCTTTAACTCAGGTTATGGTCTTGCAGAGGTCCCAGGCTTCTCATCATGTATCTTCCATTCATTTGATCAGCAGAATAGACTTCTTGGCTTTTGTGCAAAATGCTAAAAAATTGAATCCTCATGTCAGTAATTTCTGGTTGCTTGGAAACAATTCTTTTTTTGCCACTGTTAAAGAATTTAGGTCAGCAGTAAGTCAATCCCCTACAAATTAGAGAAACATAGCCAATCATGGATTCTAAATGGTCTTATTGAATATAGGAACTGTAACATGGGCTCTTCTTCCCCCCCCCCCCCCCCGCCATGGGTAAAAAATTTAAGGGCCATATTTCCAAAGAAATTCTCTGAAAATAAGAAATTTCACTTTATAGCAAAAAAATGCAAGCTTTTATTAAATAAAGACCCACTGCTTCTCACCAGCCATGGCCAAAGCCATAGTTATTTTTCCACTTCACATTAATAACAAAGCAGTGAGGAGAGGGGTGGGGGTAAAAATTCTGTAGCTCTGTGAGATACCTTAATTCCAAGAGAATGCAGATGGTATTTTCATATACCTTCAGTCCAATAAGAACAGCAGAAAAGACCATTTGAGAAACTGCAGAGGAATTTATTCAAGCGATGAATTTTGGTAGGATGTGAGAAGGAAGATTTCCAAACCCTTCAAAATCCACCCAGGCATTAAGGTAGCACAGTATGTTGATGGAGAACTGTGCCAGTCCCAAGGTGAAATCAATTTGTTATGTTCAAGGTTAAGACTGATCTTCCTCCCTTTCCAGAAGGCAGGTAATCAAGAGGGGGAAAGTAGTAGAGAAAATCCAATCAAGAGCCCTTAGTTCATCTGCCCTGATGCAGGGAATGAAAGTACTTTGGGTGGGTGAAAGTACTTTGGGTGGGTGAGCACCAGCATGTGCTTATACCCCCAGAAAAAAGTCTTGAGATTTGAGATAGAAGCCAATAGTTGCCAATGCCTCTCTCCACATCCAGGATTGAGAAGTGGTAGTTTAAGATCTAATGTTTGCATTGAGACATATGATTTTTAAAGAGCAAGGCCCTCTCTGGGGCACCTGGTGGGGAGGGGGGCTCAGTCAGTTAAGTGTCCAATGCTTGATCTCAGCTTAGGTCTTGATCTCAGGGTTGTGAGTCAAGCCTAGCATTGAGCTCCATGATGGGCATGGAGCCTACTAAAAAAAAAAAAAAAAGCAATACTGCTCTCAGGAAGTCACAATCTAGATATTAAAAGTTACCCCCCCCCTTCGTCTCTCCTATTCTTGTTCTTTAAAGTGAAATGGTTGGTTTAGTACCAAAAAAAAAAACCAAACCAAAACAAAACACACTTACCAGAACCTCTTAAAACTTTACTAAATTCACTGTGGTCACCCCATCTTGGGGATCCATTTTAGCTGACTCTTGGGGATCCATTTTAGTTGACCAGCTTTCCTGGTTTCTCCAGTTTCTTGGTTTTGGCTATGAGCCTTGACTTTTTTCCTTAACTCTTTTGGTGGAGACATAAGTTTAGATTTCTTCCAGCTTAGACCCCTTCCAGAACATGAATTGCTGTAGAACACAGCAGATACATGTGATAGTCACCTAGCCTCTTGTCCCACCTAGGGCCCTGTGAGATCCCGGTCATTGCTTCTCTTTTGTCTTGCTATCTCTAAACATTAGGGAAGAAGGCAAGATGATATTTTTCAAGGTCTTCCGGGAGAACATGGTATCAAGTGCAGTTTCTGAAGTATCAAACGTACTCTATCTCATAGCTCTTCTTTTCCACTCTGGTTGATAATAATTAGCAAAAGCAGTTGCAATTTATTGAACACTCCTAGATACAAGATGAGATATATTACATGCATTAGGTCATTCAACCTCGAATCTATTTTACACATGAAGAAACGAGTCCTGGAGAGTCTAAGTTACTCATTCAAGGTCACACAGCTTTTAAGTGACAGAGGAGCAAGAATGTAAACACAGTATGTCTGATTCTATTAAATTTTGACTACCTCAGGAAGCTTCAAATACCTACATACACCTCCCCTCTGTGCTTATGCCACTTGCTCTCATTTGGTAAGTCTCATTTTCTCACAGCCTCTGTCTTGGTTATTTTCTCACTCCTTTGGATTGGCACTTCTGTTCTATTTGCCAGGATAGAATTTCAATCTGGGGTACATCTTTTCATATACATGTTTGTCTTCCAACTCTGTAGCTCACAGTACAGTCTTCATCTTTCCACAAACCAAATCTAGGAGCCCAAGATCTCAGACCCGAGGCTGTCATAGATATTCTCACTCGTCCACAAGAAGTAGGGACAATGAGGCTGAGCTAGTGTAGGGGGGCATTAGGGACTGAAGAAATGCAGAATCTAGGTCTTTTTTGAGAGGCCCACCTTGGACAGAAGCAGTACGTATAAATTTGACATAGCATCTTACCTCATGACTCCCATTTTTTCCCCTCTTTTCCAAAGGCAGAATAAGGAAGCAGAAAGAGAATGGCTTTTCCAGTCAGAGAGACTTGGCTCTGAACTATGGATCCATTACTTAAAAAGTTGTGTAATTCCGGGTAATTTACCTGAAGAATTTGAGGTTCAAGTGTCTCATATCTGTAAAAACCTCAAAAAGTTGTTTGGATTAAATAAGATACTCTTTATGATGCAGCTACATGCTTTCTGAATGACAGGGGCTCGAAAATGTTGGTTTAGCTGCTTCTTGTCAATATCTGACCCACGTAATCATGGCTCCAGCCCATGGGGAGTGACTGGGCACAAGAATCAGCTTCTGTGTTGTATTTTGCTATCTTATGCTTTTTACTTATAAGCAGCAGAAACATTTAGAATATTAAAAGCACTTATTAATACCATAATACTAATGCCTTTTCTTATTTTAGCTCCTATATACTTCTCAAATCACTCAGACTCTTCCCACACCCCCATAGTCTTCCAGGTCTCTTGAGCTATACACAGGTATTGAGAAGAAGGCTCAATGTGCTTAACCTTCAAAAGGTTACAACATTGCTCTTGAGTTTTATGCTAAAACAAACAAACAAACAAAACCCACAAAACCCTGAAACAAAAACAAAACAGCTCTATTTATTCCAGGTCTGATCCATCCTCATCATTCCTTCTCCCTTTATCCACTTTTTGGTCAAAAACTAGGCATTGGGCAACCCGGGTGGCTCAGCGGTTTAGCATTGCCCTCAGCCCAGGCTGTGATCCTGGAGACCCGGGATGGAGTCCCACATCAGGCTCCCTGCATGGAGCCTGCTTCTCCCTCTGCCTGTGTCTCTGCCTCTGTCTCTCTCTGTGTGTGTCTCTCATGAATAAATAAAATCTTTAAAAAAAAAAATTAGGTATTGCTGTTAAGGTATTTTGTAGGTTGTGATCCACATTTAAATCAGTAGAGTGAGTAAAGGAGAGGATTCTCCATGATATGTGTGGGCCTCATCTAATCAGTTTAAGACCTTTAGAGCTGAAGACTGCGGGGTTTTATCTTTCTTGTTTTGTTTTTTTTGAGGTTTCTTGAAGAAGGAATTCACCTAAAGACTACAACATAGAAACCCTGCCTGAATTTTTTAGGTTGCTACCCTAGTAGAATTCAGACTCAAGACTGCAACATCAATTCTTGTCTGAATTTCTAGCTTATTGCCATGCCCTCCCTACAGATTTCAGATTTGTCAGTTCCTATAATCACATGAGACCATTCTTTAAAATAAATCAAATTTTCCCTCTCCCTCAATATCCATCTTCTATTAGCTCTGCTTCTTTGGAAAATCCTAAAACCTAGATGAGCTATATTCGAAACACCTAGAAAGATTATTAAAAAAATGCAGATTTGGTGTATTTACCTTATCTCTGGAATGAGATCTGAGAGTTCACTTTTTAAACAATTACCAGTCCAGGTGATTCTGATACATGACAAAGTTTAGAAACCATTGTGCTAAAGCAAGAGCAACATGTATTTGGAGTTCTATAGGTGAATCGAACATTAGGTTTATTAACACTTATAACCTTGTGCAATCCTTATAAGAACTTTATGATAGATAATATTAATATACCTATACACCAAATAAAAATATTGAAGGTCTGCTGGACAGATTGACACCCTCAACTTAACTGGGATGTTCCATGTGCTCAAGTCAAAGCTTCTTCATAACCACTAGATGCCAGCAGTTCCAGAAACTGCTATAATGTCTACCAAATTGATAGTTTTTGTAGAACTCTCAAAAGACCTTGCTTAACATTTTTATCTAGTTAGAGTTGTGTCTGCTCCAGAAGGACTCTCAAAGGAATTAAATATTCTATTCTTCAATGCAAATGATAGTTTTCAACGTATTCATTACACCATTCTTTTCTGACAGCTAGGGGGAAAAAAACAACTAAGAAATCAACTGAAATAACCCCTTTGTTCTATAGACTAAGGAAAGAGATATAGGACAGGTAAATGGCTTTAAAAAAATTTGGGGGGGTAAGCATTCTTATTTGTTAAAATCATTTTTATCAGTATTTTTAAATTCTATTTCTTCTGACTTTTCTAAAATAAGCAGCTTAATTTTCATTTTTGAAGATGGTGTTAAATTAATCTTACTGAGGCTCAAATGCATGGAATTTTGTTCTTGCATCAAATAAGCTAAATCTGAAACTTTGCCAATGTGTCATTTTTTTAAAAAAAGATTTTATTTATTTATTCATGAGAGTCGCAGAGAGAAAGAGAGGCAGAGACGTAGGCAGAGGGAGAAGCAGGCTCCATGCAGATCGAGTCCACGTGGGACTCCATCCCGGGACTCCAGAATCACACCCTGGGCTGAAGGCAGGCGTTTAACCACTGAGCAACCGAGGCGTCCCTAATGTGTAGTTTTCTACTTAGGAACCTTCACAAACAATGTGAAACTTCCAACAGCCTTACAAAGTTAATTCAAATAATTCTTAGTAAAAAAAAAAAAAAAAAAAAATTAACCAAATGTTAATTTTTCATGGAGAACTAGAGACGAGCCTGTGTTTAGGGGCAACTTAAATGTTCTGCCTGCTTCAACCGTGGAGAAATTCCAGCAGTGTCTTCTAATAGCTGTGATAATCACAGCATTAAATCTCATTCCACATAAGAGGAAATCATTATAAAATAATTGATCATTTCAAATGCAGTCAAGACAAAATGATTAACTCTTAATCAAGAATCTTAGTGATTAGATGGGCTCATAGAACAAAGTGATTGCAGCATCCATTTGAAGATGTGGGAACTGATTCTAGAAAAATCAGTGTCTCCGGATTGGTTCCAAAAACATCCTTTGAGCGGAGTTGGCCTTGGGTAAAACTGGGAAAGACAACATTTTTTTCTCCCACACTAATGCTTCTCCAACTTTGGCATGAATCAGAATCACTGGAGGGCTTGTTAAAACACAGATGGCTGGGCTCCATCTCTAGAGTTTCTTATTCAGTGTATCTGGGATAAGACTTGCTAATTTGTTTTTCTAACAAGTTCCTAGCTGATGATAATGCTGCTAGTCTGGGAACCACAGTTTGAGAACTACTGCCCTGAAAGAAAAAAAAAAACTCATTATTGTACATCCAAAACTAGTATGCCATATTCTAAAATTAGAGAATGAATACAGTGATAGTAATAACACTCATTAAGCACTTATCTAGTACTTACTAGGCCCTGTGCAAGAGGTCATTTAATTCTCTCAAGAATCCTCCTAGGTAAGTACTTTCATTACCCTCATTTACAGATGGAAAAACTGAAGATAAAAGAGGTTAATTAAGTAAGTAGCTTGAAGGCACATAGATAGTAAAAGATAGAGCTGACTTGTGGACCAAGCAGTCTGACTCTAGAGTACAATGTTGACCTCTGCTCTTTGTACACATGTCTGGATGAGTTGTTGTACAGTGACAAGAGAACAAGCTTTGAAGTCAGACAGAATTGCAGCAAAATCTGAACTTCACATCACATTTACAAACTATAAATGACAAATTAGTATCTTAACTTTAGGGCTCTTATAGGTCAAATAGGTTTATTAACACTTATATTATAGACCTGGCAGGAACATCTATAATATGACTTTTCTATCTATCTTGGTAGGAATGTTGGGGGGAAAAAATCCAAATGTCTATAAAACAGATGAAGGTCTAGCATGTGTGGCAGTTCACAAAGGGTAGCCATCATCTGCTCTCACCAGCTGTAACTCCAGCTATATCAAGAATTAACTATCCATCCAATCATATGTTGAAGTTATTATGAAATCAACATTGAGTTGTTTTCCAAGAGCTATTGATCTGTAGTTCTGGACCTAAACATTAATAGCATTCTGTGATTGGTACAGATGAATGGGATGCAGGTAGAGACAGACAACTGTGATGGGTAGAGGCTGTGTTTACCAATTCAGGTTGGAAGTTTTCTCCCGTAGAGGCCCTCCCAGCAGCCCTTTAACTACTCATTCCAAGTACCAGCTCAGCACCTCTGTGTTGTTCAGGACAAATGCCTTTGCAAATGTTGGTATTGCCCAGAAACAGGCAATGTAGCCTACTTAACAGTTGCCTCAACCCTTGAAATGGTAAATTCATGTGTGGAAGGAGTTTTTACTTGCCTCCTTTGGCTGCAGTAAATTTGCCATATGGTACACTGCAGCACTGCAGATGTAGTGCTACCCAGTGATTCATGACTGCAGATATATGGGGATATTTCCATAGCAACAGGCCACCAAAAAATGAGACAATAAAAAGTCACTGTTATATAACAGGATTTTTTAAATTTTGTTTTTGTTTTTATGCTGTGAGGGCAACTGGTTTGTATTTGTTATGGTTTTTAATGAGGTAATGTGCTAAATTTAATAATTACATTATTAAATCCCTCCTATATGCTATGCCACAAAAAAAAATATGCTGCACACCTGAAATTAATGTTATATATCAATTATATCTCAATAAAAAGAAAACACTTAACAGTACCCGAACCAGTGAAATCTCAAATTCCAATCTCTTTATCTTATCCTAATAAGTTGAAACGTGCTTCATAAGTAAACAATAAAAGACAAGAAAAATGCAATTTGATGTAGAATTTACTATTATTTATTTATTCAGTATATATTGAGTCCCTATTATAAGCGGGTGACCGAAATGAACAATTATCTTTACGAAGCTCCAGGTCTAGTAGGAAAAAAGAAACACCAGCAAATACATCCAATACAATATAATTGATAGATGTGGTATCAGTGATAGCAGGATTGTCCTTATTGATAATATAAGAGGTCAGTTTCCTTGATCAACCCTTCCTGCTCAAGTATTCTAAAAATCCTGGATAAGATATTAAAATAAATTTGAAAAACTAATAACCTCCCAGGAAATAAGCAATTCTCAGATCAGGCACCAATAACAAACAGCAATTTGAAGAACTAAGTACAACTCTACAGCTGGAATTAAATCTGAGGACAACTGCCAAACTACATGAACTTGAGTTCTGGTTTTCATGGTCCCAAGGAATGACAGAGTTGCGGGGGTGGGGGGGGGGGTTTGCCCAAAACCTATAAAAGCAGGGAGCAAAATAGATTTCTTTGCTAAACTTAGGGCCTCAAGAGTATAAATGGGACCTCTTCAGCATAAGAATGATCTAGAACCAAAACCAATAAAATCTATCTCAGTGAACTGAAAGGTTATTTGTCTTGAAGATCATGAATCTCAAATGAAAAATGACCAGTGAGAACAGAAAACTAACATAGCCTTAACCCAGTTTTTCTATCTATAATCTCGCCATTTGATTCAAAATGAACCCAGTCACATATTTAGAGTGGTCCAGCATTTGGCAAAAGCAAAGGCTGATCACTTTTGTAGTACTTGCCTACAAATAATTTCCATGATAAAACTCCAAGGAAAATAAGTTCATGAAAAAAAATAAAAACTAAATTCACAAGGAAACAAGGTACCATTAATAAGAACCAGCTTAAACAATAGATGGCAGATCCAGTCTTACCAAATCATCAGAATAAATGATCAGGTTTTAAGTGACTATTCTTACTATAAATAATATGCCTAAAGAAATAAAACACAAGCTTAAAAATATGTCCAGAGAAAAGGAACTAGAATAAATGACCAGACTGAACATAGCTCAAAAGTTGAGCAGGTAGGTTGAAGAAAATATTAGAGAGAAAAGAATAGGGAATCAGTGAACCAGAAGATGGATCTGAAGAAGTTATCTTCAACCAGCAGGAAGAAAGGACATGGAATATATAAAAGAGGAGCAAAAAGACACAGATACTGGAATAAGAATATCTAACATATATCTCAGAGTTCCAAGAAAAGGGGGGGGGGGACAGAAGTAATACTAGACTGAATTTTCACTGATAATTTTCTAAGAAACAAATCCACATCTTTAAGAAGCCCAGTAAATCACAAGCAGGTTAAACAAAAATATTCTAGATACATTTCAGTGACACCACAGGACAATAAAGAAAAAGAGAACATCTTAAAAGCAGGCAAGTAGAAATAACAGAATACTTTCAAAGTAGTAATAAAGGGGGGGCCAATTTCTCAAGGAGTAACAATAGAAATCAGGATTATATATGCAATGTATTGAGAAAAAATAACTGCAGCCTAGAATTCTAAGCCCATTAGAATTTCCTAATATCTTTTTCAACAAACAATCATGTAACAATTATTAATTCCAGAGAATCAAAATATACGAAATATAATAAACTACATGATACAGTTATCAATTATACTTACATAGTTAGAATAACAATGTGGAATAAAGATTTAATGAAAAATCTTGAGATACAACTATACTGAGAAGATGGAAAAAGATATTAGGAAATTCAGTTGATTCAAGAGAGATGGTCCAAGACTGTCCATACTAGGAAACCAATAGAGCTTTAAGATGGGAAACTGGGGCAACAACATACACAGGTTATTTAGAAATATCAAAGCATATAATAGGAGAAACAATGAGAGGATTTGACAATGGTATGCTCTGTGGATCAGGATTCAGCAGATAGGGAGTGGTAGAAAAGGGGACTATGTGCATGTGTTCCTTTGATAAAATAAATTTAATGTGGATGGTTAGAACAGCATTACCTTGTTTTCTTCATTTCAGATCCTAAACTTAATGCATATCATAGAAAGTTTGAAAAATACAGAGGTGTGGAAAAAAATTCCACTGTCAATATAGTTATTTCACAAACATCCTGCACCTGCTGTTTTATAATCTTATTATTTAAAAGCATGAAGACTCCTAACTCTGGGAAATGAACTAGGGGTGGTGGAAGGGGAGGAGGGTGGGGGGTGGGGGTGACTGGGTGACGGGCACTGAGGGGGCACTTGACGGGATGAGCACTGGGTGTTATTCTGTATGTTGGCAAATTGAACACCAATAAAAAATAAATTTATAAAATAAAAAAATAAAAGCATGATGATGATTTACCTATGACAATCCTCTTTACATATTTTTTTAAATAAAAACATACAGGAAACCAAAAGAAAAAAGATCATTAATTCTCCATGGAAAAAAGAGGAAGACTCCACAAAAGAAGTGACATTTGAATTGAGTCTTAAAATATAGTAATAAAATAACTGAGCTGTGACTAGATGTCAGTTAGCTAAATGCTTCACATGCACCATACCATTTAATCCTCATGATAAATCTGAAGGATAGCTACTATTCTCAATCTCAATTTAACATTGTTGGAAATTAAGGCTTGGTGAAGTTTTTGTTCAAAGCCATTTGGCTAATATGGGGAAGTGCTACAAGTTTAAATACCATGACTACATGGTAAAGACTGCCCTAAAATGTTGGTCTAGAATGTATCCAGATGCCCAATTTCCCTCACTCCAAGGCCTGTGTCAGTAACTTCTTCACCAAATGCAGGAATTGGTAGGTGAATACAGTGGGGAGGACTTTGAAGACAGAAGGAATCATCTATTTATTAGTTCAGAAGTATGAAGACTTAAGTCCTGGAATTAAGATATTTTTCTCCTAAGTAGAAATCATGATAGTATTTGTAGAAAGAGATTTGGTTGAAGACGTTAATTGGGTCTGTGATAAAATGAACACTTTGACCAGCATGGACTTCCATCCACTCTGAAGGCTCTGCTCATCAAGAAGGGACATTCGCACCCCTCAACCAACAGTGTACAAGATGGTTGATGAATGCACAGGATAAACAGAACTCAGTTTTGACTTGTTAGTGAATAATTTAAAATACTAATTTTATATGAAAACAAATGCAAATAGATCATGGAGTAAAATGCAAAATTTATATGAATTTTTAAGTCAAAGCTAAAGACTTCAAAGATACTTTTTTTCTTTCAGAAGGTTCATAACAAGCTGCAAAATCTCAAGGGTCTAAGTTGGATATCCTCTCTTATTAGTCTTTAGTTGGAAAGTTTTTAAGAAATACTCTATGGAAAATATGTATATTGAGAATGGTGTGATTGGTTCAGATTGCTTTAAATGTTATTTACTCCAGGGCAGCCGGGTGGCTCAGCAGTTTAGCGCCGCCTTCAGCCTGGGGTGTGATCCTGGAGACCGGGGATGGAGTCCCACCTTGAGCTCCCTGCATGGAGCCTGCTTCTCCCTCTGCCTGTGTCTTTGTCTCTCTCTCTCTCTCTCTCTCTCTCTCATAAATAAATAATTTTTTTAAAAAATGTTATTTACCCCTAAGGAAATATCATAACACATAACCATAATAACAAAAAATGTAGTTTTTTTCTTTCTTTTTTTTTTTTTTTTTACTGACCCCAGACTGAAAATAAATTAATCTGAAGCAGTGGTAATGTTCATTTAGGAACAATGTCAGTGAGTGAGAAGCTCTAGTCTAAGTTAGGAAATAAAAATTCCTAAGTTCATATTACTGCTATATACTGACCTATGTCAGAAAATTTCTTGACATTCAGTTTGGTTTCCCACTACTAAAATAAATACTCAGTTCACCTGGAGACCAGAATTATTTGAAAAACTTCAGACAAAACCCATCAGCAGATTTAACGCAGATCTTTCCAAACAAGTCCTAGCAACATGCAGAAACTGCTGTAAACTGCACCTTATGAAATGAAAAAAATAGGTTGTCTGCTATAGTTAGCTTTCTAGAGGGAAAAGAGGAGATTGAAACCCAGCAGTTTCTAAATGCAGTGTGGTGTCCTGGATTGGAACTTGGAACGGAAAAAAGACTTCAGTGGAAAAACTGATGAGACAGGCTGGAGCTTAGGTAATAGTAACTTACTAGTGTTGGTTTTAACAAATGTATCATAATTTACAATTATCATTAGGGGAGGTGGGTGAGGTGCATAGGAGAACTTCCTATATTATCTTTACAAGATTTCTGTACATTAAAATTCTTCTGAAATAAAACTCTAAAAATATTTAGAAATCATTGATTTCAACATTGTGAAAACACAAATTTTTGTTGATCTGATGCTAAGTCCCTGAAGAATTCTCAAAACTATTATAAATAATGCCTAGAATTTCTAAAATTTTTACCTTGTTGCTTAGATATTCAGTGCCTTGTTATTATTAACAACTTTATTATATTTATTAGATATTCATTCTAGTTCTATGTGGATATTTCAAGGCAGATATCCATTTTTAAATCCCCACTTAGCTATGCTTGGCAGTTAAAAATATTTAAGATATATGACTATCTCCCATCTGTGCTATGGATAGTGGGTTTGCATCCCTCCCCACTAGCATAAAACATTAAGTATGTTAAGAAAGTAAAGGTGGGATAAGTATTCTCTGCCTTGTGACTCTGTTTAGATCCAAAAGCTTCTACTTATAAATCACTCAAGGTCTGCACCGTAGAATATTCTCAGAGAATTCAGCCTGGTTAATATCAATACTGGACACTCCTTGGGAATCTAGAAACAAAGTTCTTTGAGGACTGGGTGATGTTAAGTGGGAACCCCTGAGCAATCCCTCTAAAGACTCCTACACCTAAAAGTGGCATTGCCTCAGCCTCAGCTTGTCTCCCTTAGCTCTCTGGCTCTTTCAAATAATTCTTGTTCCTCGATATCCTCTGATTCCTAGTTTTGGACATGACTTCCCTCTTGGAGAATTGACTGCTTAATCATCACTGCTCTATCCTGCATTTCTATGATCCTTGAACTCGGGTCTTCTAACTAAGCTTCCTAAATGTTGCATGGTGACTGTACTCTCAAACCACCTGTTCTAATATGCTTGATGGGGAATTGATATACATGGGAAAAGCTGGAAGCATTCAAGAGGTTTCCTCACATTCCAAAAGAAAAAGTCATTAATGGGTAAGAGGTTTCTAGAGCCTATAATGAATAAAAAAGACAATTGCCGAAAGCAGGTGGGGAGAAAAAATCATTATCTTTGGTAGAAAGGAACCAATGATCTTTCTAATCAGAAGTCATTGAAAACAGCATTATATTATTTTATCTCAATCTCAGTTTAATTATCCATAAAATGAGATATTACCTATGTCACGGGACTATTTTGAAGATTTTTTTTAAAAAACCATAAAATTTAGTGGTACAATTACAGGTACAAGTACTCCGTGAATGATAGTTATTTCTCATGATTTTTATCATTATGTCAGGATGATATTTTTAAATGTTAACCAATTTATTTTTAGGCAAACTTGTTGCCCTGTACCTTATTCATTGACATGTGGACCGTATCATCCATTGTATCGGTGGAGGGAAGTTCTGATAAACTTAGAGAAAAGTACTTTGGAGTTTCTAACACATAAGTCCTGTACAAACATGGAAAACAAGAAGTCTCAGAGCTCTACATCCCACCATGGAAACTAGACAGCATCCTGACACGCAAAGGGAGGGAAAACTAAGGAAAATCTAGAGTAAAAAGTAGGGACCTTGGTAAAGGAAAATTTTTATGCTGCCTTCTGGACATGGTCTCCCCATAAGGGAGAAAGAACTCTAGAAATCATAGACAGACGTGGACCAATTATCTCAATGGTGGGCCACATAAAGCTCTTTAAGTGCAGAACTGAAAGAAAAGGAAACTGCTATGGCAGGCTGTAGGGAGGCGTATGGTAATGAAGTAGCCCAAGCAGAGAATTCTGGAGGGGCTGACTGGGGTAAGAAAATGCTATAGATCTGAGTAATTTCAAGCAGATCACTGGGATTACAGCCTTGTAAGAAAGAGGTAGAGGGAGTCAAAAAACAAAAGTGGCTAGACGAGGGGAAAAAGACTGCAGAGCCCACAAGTCCCTGTGGTCAGAATGAGAAACTTAGACTTTAGAACAATGGGAACTATCAAGTGGCAGGACTTGAGTAACATTTTTAGAGGGCCACTCTGACTGCTGTATGGGAAGGCATTGGGAGAAGGCAAAAACAACAGCAGGCTAACAGAGAAGTCTATGAAAACCATCCAAATGAAAGACTGATTTCAGGGCAATGGAGATAAAGATAAATGAATATATTTAACGTATATTTTGGAGGTTGTAGGAACCTGAGTAATCATGCCCACACTCTGTAGATATCCATATCCTGATCTCTAGAGTTTAGGAATATATACATAGCAAAAGGGACTTTGTGGATGTAATTAAGGTCATGGATCTTCAAGTGGGGAGATTACCTTGAATTATCTGGGTAGGTCCAATCTAATCACATGAACACTTAAAAGGAGAATTCTTAATAACTCTGTCCAGCTGGAAATGGAAAAGGACTCTAGAGACATCTGGCCTAAGAAGTCATGAGAATGACTTGACAGGCTGTTGCTGCCTCCTGAGCATAGCACAGGCTGTTCCTAAATTGACAGGTCTAACACAGCTCATAGCATTCCCAGGTGCTGAACGTGGGCAGGTGCAGCAGAAGGTCTCCTGTGTACCCAAAAGAGTCTTAGAAATGGTAAAGGGTGAGAGAGCACACCAGTGAGGGTTTTTTTTGTTTGTTTGTTTTTTTGTTTTTTTTTAATTCCCATATGGCTTAGGAGTATCAGAAGGATCTACAGACAGGAATAGAAGCTGCATTGAAAGAATGATGAATCCTAAAGGCCACCCCACCTGCACCCCATTGCCTTGTCACTGTGTGATGACACAGACACAGCTCTGGGTAAGGAGTTAGGGGAGATTTCAAATGGACTTGCAGGAATTGCCACTTGAAATAGAAATTTGGTTTAAGTGCAGAGGAATAAAATATAGGTACACTTCTTGCATATGTAAATTCCTAGCCTGCCATTCATACTCCTGGAGTTAAACTCTTACCATCATCACCACCAGCCTTTATCGTTATCGTCATCATCATCATCATCTGACACTGAAAGGCAAAGTGGAAATTCAAAGGGTAAAACAGAGCAAGAGGAGGTAAAGATATGTGGTAGAAAATGAAAGCTATGGTAGTCCCTTAAACTCTGTCTGGTGCTCTACCAGGGGAAGTTCACTAGGTTGTTCTTTCTTGCTCAGAGGGCAAGAACTGGACAAGAACACAGCAGAGGCTCATCCTGTGCATACAGGTGTGGCTTCCCTGCTCTACTTCCTCATCTCCTCTTTTGTTATCCATTCTCCAGTAATTGCTTATTCATTTCCGCTTTCTGTAAATTTTTTCCCAATTTGTTCATCAGCTTTTCTGATTACCAAACAACATGTTTAAATTTGGCAAGCTGACTTCGTGATGAAGGATTATAAATGCACATATTTATTTTCTTTCTCAACATTTTTAAAAGCTAATTCATCTACAACCTTCTGTTTGAACAGTGCAATCATTTAAATGGATTTAGGAAAGAGCATGCTATAATAATAATCTTTAAAGATACATTTGAAACTTAATACCTTCATGAGAATTAGTCTCCAATTCACCTTGAAAGTACTGACAAACCTGCTCTTTTGCCTCTTTACCTATAAAGTTATGTTGTTCTCCAATTAACTTTGGATATAATGTCATGCACTCTCTAAATTTTTGGAACAAAAAAAAAAATCACAGAGAAAGTTGTATTGGACTCATTCTCAAAATAAAGAGTATTGGAAAGGGAAGTACTGGCACATATAAAAAAATTTTGGGAAAACCAGACAAATTTTTCATAGTAAGTACCCCTGAGCAGTGGGGATCATGAGGGATGAGGATAAACGTCCTATTACCTCCTTGCTCTGTTGCTGGAATTTCATTTTTTTAAATATTTTATTTATTCACGAGAGACACAGAAAGAGAGGCTAAAGACATAGACAGAGGGAGAAGCAGGCTCTCTGTGGGGAGACCAATGTGGGACTCCATCCTAGGACCCTCGGATCACGAGCCAAAGGCAGATGCTCAGCCACTGAGCCACCCCCGTGCCCAGAATTTCATTTTTACTGAAAGCACATGTTAATTTAATAATTTAAAATGTTCAAAAAATAAAATTACCCTGTAATAATGACTTCCTCATTTCTTAGTTCGATTTATGTACACTAGAATGATTTGTGACTATTTTCATCACTCAAATTAATTCTTGGTTTCTGCCATTTGAATGTTTAGTTCAGGCAATAATCCTTTGGACCTTTTTGTTTTCCTTCTGATTTTCCTCTGTTAATCATATAATCTAGCTTATTTTTCAGTAACTTTTAGTGAAGGATATTTACCCAACATCTATTATGTGCTCGGCTTTGTAATAGACATTATGGAAGATACAAAATAGGGATTAAGGTAGTAATACAAAATAACAGTGGATAATACTGATCAAACACTTATAGGCCAGAGACTATTTTAAGAGCTTTACAATCATCTCCTTCTATTTCTCAGAACCACCACCCAATGAAGTATACAGTTATTCTCTCCAATGTATTGATGAGGAAATTAAGTTTTAGAGAAATTAAGAAAATTGCCCAAGAATAATCCGCTAATAAGAGATATGAGAGATTTGAATGCAACCTGTTTGACTTGTCACAGAGCCTGAGTGCTTAGCTTTTTAGGTGGCTCTGTGAGGGGTTTACTGTTGAGCTGGAAAAACGAGACTCATACACACAGCAACCAACCAGAAGCCATATCCAAATAGTATTGAGCAAAGGTCAGAGTTAGCAAGTGCAATGTTTGTTATATTCAAGGCACTCAGTTTAGGACTGGAGCAGACTAAATAAATAAATGCAAAATAACATGGATCAGAGTTCAGTACTGTGGGAATTTAGAGGCAGAGAGCAGCAATACATAGTGTAGTTAAGGAAAACTTAGGAGGAGTTGGGCTTTAAAGCTGGGACCAGGACATTATTTAGAAAGGGAAGCCAGAAAGGGGATAAGCAAAGTTCTAGGGTTATAGTCATGACTTTTTCTCCAAAGGAAAAGAAAGGGCTTGGCCTGCACGATAGCTGCATACTGAGGAATGGGGAAAAGAGAAATCTGGGAGGATAGGAGACATGGCTGTGAGCCTAGTGCTTTGCAAGCTTGGCTCAGCAGATTTAATGTAGTTTGGAAGCAGGGGTGATGGTAATAACAGTAATAACGCAGAGGCTTTACAGTTGGCCCTGTTCTTACAAAGACATTGTCTCACCTAATGTGTTTGTGGAATATTAATCTGGCAGGAAATTGATTGGAAGAGCGAGGGCTTAGAGTCAGGGAAGCCCATTAGCACATTACTATTAGCCTGAAGTATGATGAGGCCAGTCTGAAGTGGGGTCAGGATAATTAGGGGAAATGGAGGAATTAATAGCTACTGAATGTCAACTCTGTGTCAAAGACTTTATATATGCTCTCCAGTGTTCAAAACAATTGCATGTTATATATGGTACTCTGGCATGAACTCAAGGCCTGGTTCAAACACTAACAGTGTGATATTAGGAAAGTTATATAAATTTTTGTTGTCTTGCTTTTGCAACAAAATACGTATTGAGCATCTACTATAAGCCATGCATTGGTCTAGGTCTCTGGGATAAAGTACTGAACTCAACAATCTCTGATAAAACTCACAGTCTGGAGGGAAACCGATATAAATATATAAGTGCAAGTAGTTTCCTATTGCTGCCATAACAAATTACCACAAGGAGCAATTTTAGTGGCTTAAAACAAAACAAAATAATAAAAGACCTGAAAAAAATTTCATTACTCACCAGTCTGTTGTTTAGAAGTTCAGGCTGGCTGAGCTGGTGTCTCTGCTCCTGGTTTCGCAAGTCCAAAATTAAGACATTGGCCAGCTGGGCTCTTACTGGAAGGCTTTGGGAAGAATCCACTTCCCAGCTCATTCAGATTATTGGCAGACTCTAGTGGCTTGTGGCTGTAGGACCAAGGCCCATTTCTTTGCTGGCTGTCAACTGGAGGCCTCCATGAACTTTTCCACACAACCTCCTCTGATGCAGAGCAGAAATAGCCAGCAACACCCTTCTTGAGTTTGGAATCTCTGATCTTTCTTTATACTCCCTCTCTCTGAAGTCCTCTTTTGCTCCCAGCTGGAGCCGGTGCTCTCCTTTTAAGAACTCATGTGATTAGATTGGACCCACCTGGGTAATTCAGCTATTCTCCCTATTTTAAGGTCAGTAACCTTGATTATATCTGCAAAGTCCTCTTTGCCATGTAACATATTCACAAGTCCAGAGATTTGGGTATGGGCATCTTTGTGTGAGAACATTACTCAGCCTACCACAGCCTTCAAAATATATCTCAAATTTATTCAATTCTCTTTATTTTCACTGTCCCAAAACAGTCTTTCATATGCACTGTTCCCATGGACTTCTAACCTGTTTCTCTGCTCTTTTGCTTGGCCCTTTCTAGTCCCTTCCCACAGAGCTGTCAGAATGATCTAAAATTTGCCACTCAAGTCATGTCACTCTGTAGCTTCCATTGTTCAGTTTTGAGTTTAAGGAAATTTTTGTTGACCACTCATTAGAAAACTGGTCCCCTTCACCTGTTTCTTATAACATACATTTTCCCTTTATGCGAAGTATCAATTTGTAATAATAGGTAGATTAAGCATAGCACTTACCAGGTACAAGGCATTGTTCTAAAAACCTTTAATACAATGATGCATTTAATTTTCCCAAGAATCCTACGAGGTAAGCATTATTACTTCCATTTCATAGGTGAAGAAACTTAAGCTCAGACAGGTTAAGTAATGTCCAAGGTGATAGCCAATAGGTAAAAGAACCAAGGGGTCCAGGTCCATAGTCTACAACTCTTCATATGTAACAATGTTATTATATATGTGTAAATAAAATATTTACCTGTTTTGCTTAGGCAAAATAATGCCCTCTCAAAGCAGTCCATACCCTAATCCCAAAATCTGTAAACATGTTATACTACATGGCAAAATTGATTTTGCAGATGCAATCATGGTTATTTCTTGGCTGGCTTTAATACGGGAACAATATTCTGGATTATCCAGATGGACTCAGTCTAATTATATAAGGCCTTTCAAAGCAAGGAACTCTCTCCAGCTGGAAGCAGACGGAGGCAGCAGAAGGAGAAGGCAGAGGGAGTCAAAGCATGAGGGAGCACTGGAGCCATTGTTGCTAAAGGGGCCCCATGGAAGGCATGGGAAGAAATGCCGTCAATCTCTAGGATCAAAGACCAGCCCCAACTGACAACCAGCAAAGGAACTGGGACCTCAGTCCTATAACCACAAGGAACTGAACTCAGCCAGCAGTCTTAATGAGCCTGGAAAAGGATTCACTCCCAGAACTGCCAGAAGGAAACACATCCCTGCCAACATCTTGATTTTAGCCTTGTGAGAACTCTAGGCTGAAAACTAACTGAGCCATGCTGTACCCAGATTTCTGACCTTCAGAACTCAGGGAATGGATACTGTTTTAGACTGCTAAATTTGTGGTAATTTATTTTAGCAGCAATAGGACACTACTATAGAGGTTAAACAGGGCTCAGTTATGATTGGAAGTAGGGAGGGTGAGTTCTCAATAATAAATGTTTTAGGATTGAGAAACTTGACTATCATAATTTATGGAGTCAGGGAAGGAATCAGAGCTCAAGAGTTAGGTTTTTTTTATATATTAAGTTTGCAATATGTCATATTGGCAGTTGGGTATATTGGCTTGGAGCTCAAAAGATAGGTCTTGGGTTTAGGGCAAGCATTTGGGAATCATTGGCATACAGCATCATTTTCTTCATCTAAAAATCTGATATTAATAATACTAGTTATGGTAAAGGGTTGTTATGAGAAGCAAATGGCATAATGCATATAAAATACCAGAACAGTGCCTGGAATTTGATAAGTGCCCAGTAAATGTTTGGCACTATATGTTATGATTTCCAATTTCCTTACAAAGAAACTGATGCTCAGTTTCAGAAACTTGCCCATGTGTTTGGCAAACAATGGAGCCAGATCTGCTGACTTTGCAGCCTGTTCTCTCTCCTGTACAATAAAAACAAGTAAGACTTAATTCAACACATAGAAGAATTTTCAAATGCTTTTTTAAGTTGTCAGGGTTTTAGGTTAGAAACATGAGAAACCATATCTGATTAATTGAATCCATGAGAGTAAAGCAATAGGTGCCTCATAGAATCCTAGAAAATATGGAGAACTAGGCTAAGAAAATGGGCAGAAACCAGGGATGTCAAATAGCTGGAAGCAGCCAGAAGAATTACTAAACAAGCCTACCTCTGTCACCAGCTGGAATTAGGCCATGTGGTTGGCACTGTCACCACGAAAGGCACTGAACGTTGTGCAGGCTGGCTGTCACCACTGGTCTGCCTCCAGGACGTTGTGACTACTATCTCTGAAACCTCTGGAATGAACCCCCTACTGTCTCTGCTCTCCTTGAATCGCTCCTTCCATATTAAGTTCTGGCTTAGGGAATATTATCAAAGATACCATTGTGGACTGAATTGTGTCTTACTTGCCTATTGTCATATGTTGTCATATGTTGAAGTCTTAACCCATTGGAATGTGACCATATTTTGAGATAGGGGCTTCACAGAAATCACTAAATTAAAATGAGGTCATTAGGGTTGGCCCTAATCCAACATGACTGGTGTCTTTATAAGAAAGGAAATTTGGGGGCAGCCCAGGTGGCTCAGCAATTTAGTGCCATCCAGGGCCTGATCCTGGAGACCTTGGATCAAATCCCACATTGGGCTTCCTGCATGGAGCCTGCTTCTCCCTCTGCCTGTGTCTCTGCCTCTCTCTCTCTCTCTCTCTCTCTCTCTCTCTCTCTGTCTCTCTGTGTCTCTCATGAATAAATAAACAAAATCTTAAAAAAAAGAAAGGATATTTGGTCACAAGTATGTACAGAGGGAAGACAATGTGAAGACACAAGAAGACATCTCTAAGCTAGATGGAGAGGCCTGGAACAGATCCTTTACTCAGGGCCCTCAGAAGGGACCAATTCTGCTATACCTTGATTTTGAACTTCCAGCCTTCAGAACCATGAGAAAACAAATTACTATTGTTTGAGGTTTAAGCCATCCAGGCTGTGATACTTTGGTAGGGCAGCCCTAGCAAACTAATACAGATACCAAAGGAGTTCAGATAAGTAATCCAATGTTTGGTCTGATGCTTGAATTTTCCCCATCGACATCTGGACATATATTCTTCTCCACATTAGAAATGGGTCCAGGATACTAAATATAGCTTTTTTAAAAAAGATTTTATTGGGCAGCCTGGGTGGCTCAGCTGTTTAGTGCCGCATTCAGCCCAGGGTGTGATCCTGGAGACCTGGGATGGAGTCCCACATCAGGCTCCCTGTATGGAGCCTGCTTCTCCCTCTGCCTGTGTCTCTGCCTCTCTCTCTCTGTATCTCTCATGAATAAATAAATAAAATCTTAAAAAAAATTTAAAAAATGAAAGATCTTATTTATTCATGAGAGACGCAGAGAGAGAGACAGACAGAGAGAGAGAGAGAGAGAAGCAGGCTCCATGCAGGGAGCCTGATGTGGGACTCCATCCCAGGACTCCAGGATCACACCCTGAGCCAAAGTCCAGATGCTCAACTGCTGAGCCACCAAGGCGTCCCTCAAATATAGATTTTAACCTGCACTTTTCTTTCAACAATTCTCAAATGTTCCACATAATATGCAGCCGTGATGATATGGGGAATGCTTATACAATAATGCAATTTCCCTTACAAAAGAAGTGATAAATGAGAAAATCCTTCACGCTGACTTTTTATGACAGACTCAAGCCTTTCAGACAAATTCACCTGTGAAAATTCCACTTAAAACCAATTTTGGGAGTTGCACAGATAATTGTACAATTACATAATTAAACTCCATCCATTGCTCTTTAATCTGTCCTTTCTCTGGCATTCCCTTTTCAAACAAATGAAAATTCTATCCACCTGGTTTCTTAGCCCAGAAACCTGTGATATATTTTTGACTACTGCCTCATTCAAATTCCTCATCCAATTAATCACCATCTGCTGTTGACTCAACTACCTAAAATAGTCATCTACCCCATCCACTTCATCCTTTCTGTTGCTACCCTAGGCCAGCACATCATTATCTGTCCCCAAAATTGCCACACAAAATCCTACTTGTTTCTCCTTCACTGCAGACTGCATTCCGCCAATCTTATCTCTGCATTTCTGCAACCATGTCTCTAGTATTCTGCAACTCAGTTCTGGCAAGCATTTAGATCCTTCACTCGATTTTCATGGTCTTGTAGAACATGGGAGCTTCTTTGCCTGGCATACTTAGTTCTTGGGTGTCTGGCTTTTCTTCCTTCTGAGGCTTTATCACTTCCTCAATCTCACTTTTAGTTCCTACCACACCACCACCATTTAGTTTCTATTTTTGTGCTATCCCCTAGGCCTTTGTACTCTGGATTCCCTCTGCCTAGAAGTCTTTGCCCCTCTTCTCAGAACTCCCCTCTTAGCTACTTAAAGTTTCTGTTTAGATATTAGATCTCAGTGCCTCATTTACTAGATGGGTCATTATAAAAATACTGTACTTTAGCTTGTTCATCAGTAAAATGGGTATAAAATTGAATCCTCTTCATGGAGATATTGTATAGAATAACAGAGTTAAGTTTTATAAAATACTTATAATAGCTAAGTGACCACTATAAATACTCAGTAAATGTTTATTATTCTGCTCATTATTCTCTTTTAGCAAGATTTCCTTGATCACCTCACTCCTGAACTCAAAACTGACTTTGGAATTTCTGATGTGTACTTCCATAGGACTGTACATATTCCCCATATGAGTACCTTGTTTAAAGCATCGTGTGACTTGTCTGTGAGCTCCATAAAAACACATTTATATCTCTAATGCCCAGCATAATGTGGGTACCTAATACATTTTTCTTCAAAGAATGAGATTTTTCTGTCATCAGTTCTTCCAGTAGAGGCATCAAGCTTGATCTGGAATTTGCTTTGGCAGGCATGAGCTAAAGCTCTGGAATGTTCCCCTGAGCTTCTACACCTACATCAGTCATAAATATGGAGTAAACGATTAAAGATAGATGTGCCATGAAAGAGACAGAAGAGAGGTCCAAATTATGTTCATATTTACTAATGAGGGTCTTTACAAATGTTAAACTAATGTTTCTAATGTTACTAACGAGGGTCAAACTGGTGCTAGCCAATGGTTATGACTTACCCTTTATAGCAACCAAATGAGTTAGGCATTATTCCCCCAATTTTATAGATGGTATAACTGAGGACCAAGTGAATGAAGACTTTTGCTCCATATCATACAGTGTTAGTACTCAATATCAAACTAATTTTTGACTAGAGCTTTGTACTTCCCAAATTTTTTAAAAGATTTTATTTATCTATTCATGAGAGACGCAGAGAGAGAGGCAGAGACACAGGCAGACAGAGAAGCAGGCTCCATGCAGGGAGTCCAATGTGGGACTCAATCCCTGGGACCCCAGGATCATGCCCCGGGCCAAAGGCAGATGCTCAACCACTGAGCCACCCAGGCATCTCTGCACTTCCCATATTAACAGGTTGGATAGTAGTCATTCTCCATAGGAGAAAGTAGCGATGAAAATATGAAATATTAAGCATATATACAAAGATATTTGAAGATCTTCATGGCATCTAAGATTACAAAGTAATAGTTGTTTTTTTGTTTTTTGTTTTTTTTTTTTACCTTCTTTTGAATTGATCTTTCTGCAAATTACCTAGTCAGTCAGTGTTTGGCATTTAACAAGTTCTCAATAAATACTTGGTGAATATTCCATGTGTGAATGCTGCTTAATACCTTGTGATATGTGTCCAGCACTTTCCAGTGAACCAAATATAGGAAGAAATGCTTGAGCTTAATTTATGCAACAGCCAGACTTAGGAATCAGTAGCTAATTATTAACAATAATTATCTTTCACTCATGAATTTGAATCCATGGTATAGCTTTCTTCAGTCAGTAAAGATCTGACTCTGGGCTATCTGACTTTTTCTGTAGAGGGGAAAATACCTGAGAGGGATCAGCTTATCCCCAGAAAACTTGGTGTTCTTTCTTCCTTTATCATGGAGACGCATCCTGGCTAGCACAAACCATTTCTGGGATGAGGAAAATGCCAATGATGTGGGTGTGTCTGAACCTCATGGTGGGCATTTGTCATTTCATATTTCTCTGTTTTAATTCAAATCCTACACTATGGAAACAACATATGACATCCTGAAATAGTTCTGCCAACTCATCTTATGCTAACTTTAAAAATAGCTAACATTTACTGAGTGCTTACTATGTGCTGACACTGTGTAAAACTCATTACTGTCATCATCTTGCTAATCCTCATAACAATGCTGGTAAATTTTAATATTTTGTCCATCTAACAGATAACTTGTTCAAACTTGATCAGCTAAGAAAAAGCATAGCCAAAAGCCCATGTTCCTAATCACCGTGCTCTATTGCTTTGGTACAGAGGACTAGTATCCATGGGACACTAGAGAGATGTAAGAATGGAATAATTTTTTTCTAGTCAACAGTCTGGTGAAAGCCCCTTTACTTAATGGCTTTCATAAATTTTGCTATTAAAAAGTGAATGCCTGGTGCTTTTGTTTCTGCCTCTTTCTCTTAAGCAAGTCTAATAGGTTCTGTTCTGTGTCTTTTGATTAAAAATGATTGTCTTATCTCTTGTGAGTATCTCTAACTATGTCATGCAATGCTTTGCAGTTGAAAATACACAATAAATACCTTGTTAATTAAATGGCCAGAGATGCTGCAGAAAACTCATGATTCAGGCAGATGGTAGTCCACATGTTTGGGTTTTGACCTGTGGTTATCAACCATAAGAATCCCAGACCTGTTATACTTGGTTTCTTTCTAATTATAGACTGCCTGGCTTTTGGTTACTGTTCTTCAGTGAAAAAGAATTACCAAACTAGCCAAGCTGTTTCCTTAATTATATCTTACCCAGGTCATCTTGAGTAGAATGAGTAAAATTACATTATTTACTTTATATACACAATGATAAAACTATCAAAGTTTCTAAGTGACAAGTAGCAGAAGCAGAATCCTTTATGTACTTCCGATATATTTGAACAAAATCTTAATATAATGTATTAGAAAAACAATGAAATAGAAGATGGGAGATGTATCTGATTTAGACACTTATAAATTTGGTACAAGCATCTCCAGCATAATCCATTCATAATAATTTATTGAAAGCTGAGTTAATGACAGAAATTGAACCAAACTCTTAGTATACCAAGAATGAATCTTTATCTGGCCAGTACAGGGAAATATCCTGGTAACTCAAATGGCTTCTGTCAGGTTGATCATGGTGATGTATGTCATAGTGCTTAGAAAAGTACAGAGAATGAAAACAAAAAGAACAAGGATATGCTTCATTCTCTAGTCCAGTGAGCCTGCGTAATATCATTGGTGAGAATGGGCCTCAGAAATAGGAAAATAACTTGCAAATTCCTTCGCTCAAAAAAGCCTCTATTGGAGACTAGAAATGATTCTTATCTTTATGAAAAGAGGAAGAGATAAAGGAGACAGGAAAAGAGAAGGTCAGTGAAGTGATAACAAATAAAAATAAGGAAGAGTTAGGGAGATTTTGGATATTACAAATGAAAATGGATGGTGATTGCTGGATGGATTTCTAAATTTTGTAGGGGTTGGAACTAAAGAAAAGAAATAAATTCCCTTCCTCCTTTGGTGACATTGAGAAATGTGGGAAGTTGGCATGAGTCTCTGGCTTTAGAGTAAACAAAATGCATAGAACTAAGGTGCCTAAGGTTTAACTAATTGGCCACTAGTGTCCTGAAGGTCAGAGAGTAGGGCATTGCTAAGTGGTCATCAAGATGATATCCTTTCTACAAAGCCCAATGGAAGGACTGCCCACTGTTTATTTAGGATAACATACATCCTATACACAGAGAATCACTGGTTCTCTATCCTGGGAAGAAAGCATATTTGCAATATTTTATACCGATCCTAAATTAAGATTGTAGTTAGTTCAGTTTAATCCAGTAATGTGTCTATTTTAAGAGTTCCTCTCATATTAATGCACTTTTTAGGAGTTTCAAAAGAGAGAAATGTGCTAAAATGTCATTACCATCAAAAGTAATGTAAAAGGCACTAATGTATATAAATGTTTCTTATGTAAGGCATATGGAAATCCAACTTAGAGCTTTTTATACACTTATCTATATAGGGTGGTTCACATTAAACTGTTACCATTTAGGTACTTTTTCATTTTATTACAACTCATTATTTTCTTTTCCTCAATAACATCTATTGCTTGCTTGGCAGAGAACAGCTGTAGAGAATAGTGACTAAGGTCATGCTTAACCCCTAGACTAAGAACAGCCCTGAAACCAGCCTGTCTGGGTCAAATCTAGATTCCATCATTCTTGACCATCTGGTTACTTTGAACCTCAGGTTCATTGTCTGTAAAATGCTAATGATAACAATGGGTTATCTTTTTATGGTTTTTATAAGGATTAAATGAATAAATATAAAGTTCTTAGAATAGTACCTTGTATATTCTAAGCATTTAAAAAGTATCAGCTATCATTACTATTCTGTTCAAGTCATTATACTTTATATTTAATCATTATAACTCCTTTAAGATCTATATTTTTAAAAAATATTTACTTATTTATTTGAGAAAGAGAGTGTGCATGCATGCAAGTGGGGAGAGGGGTGGAGGAGAGAATCCCCAAGGAGATTGCTAAGTGCACACCCTAACGTGGGACTCCATCCCACAACTCACGAGATTATGATTTGAGCTGAAACCAAGTCAGTCACTAACCAACTGAGTTATCTAGGCACCCCTAAGATCTATATTTTTGTCTCCATTTTTTGGCTTGATTTTATAGATGAGGAAATTGAAGCTTGGGAAGTTTACATCACAGTCAATAAGTAGTAGAAACGGATCTTCAGCTCATATGTGCCTAATTCCAAAGGTCTTCCCCTTTTCTCTGAACTACATTAATTCTATTTACATCTAAATCTCCACACTTCTCCCCCACTCATCCTCAAACACATACATGTCCTAAATGGAGATCTCTTCTTTGGGCTTGATTGTGTTTCTAAATTCTAGCTATCTGATAAGTACTCTGGGCACCAGGATAGGATCCCTTCCAGAAGCTGAGTGAGTGATTTCTGTCTAGAACATATCCTTTTGATGAATGTTTCTGAGCTTAGGTGTTTGTCTAAAGACCAGGCTTCCCAAAGACCAGAAATGGTTTTAAATTTCAGATATCCTGTGCCTATTTCTCAGAATGTACAATTAGGCTTTGATGTGAAAAACCCATTCTTCTTATCAAGAGGTAAACAAATCTAGACACTTTGGAGAATAAAAGATGGTGCTAACTGGGTTGGATGTGAGGACAAACATAAACCAGTATGTCCTGGGCAATATTGGATGTGGTCACCTTACCTGTAACTTACTTCTGATTTCTGTTAGAGGACATTTGAAGAATGAATTATATAAGTAGTTCTCTGTTCTCTGAGATTTGCCTGGCTATGTGTTTTTCCCTTTCTTTTTGCTGCTCTTTGATACATTTTGTCACAGGAAGGGATCCTGATAGGGCTCAGAGGCTGAAGGATGCAATCATTTTTAAATAACCTCACTTTTTTGCTGTCTTATTAAAGTGAGATGTTGAGAAGTGTCATTGATGAACACAGAAGAACATGTTAAAGGAGCTATTCCAAGACAGAATAGGAATTTCAGTTTACTAGACCAGAGTAAATGATGTGGAAGGAGAAGATGACATGGGAACCTACAGCCCTAGTGAAGGTCAAGATTTCCCCAGAGAAGAAACAATAAGGTATTGTTAAGCTGTGTTAATGAAAGCAAAGGGGAGAAGAAAAAATAAAATTTTAAATTGTTTGTATTCAATTTGGATGAAGCTCATATGAGAAAAGTTGAAATCCTAGAGTCCAAGTAGAGCTGTGTAAATATATCATCCTTTTATATGATGATATCTTAAGCCCAAAGGAGCCTCATGTGCAGTTGGGGAGGGGCCTCCATTCTCACTGAACAATTCAGAGAGCAATTCCTGATTGGCATTTGGAAAATTAATGTGCGGGGTACCTCGGTGCCTCAGTGGTGGAACGTCTGCCTTTGACTGTCATGATCCCAGGGTCCTGGGACCCCAGGGTCTCCCCACAGGGAGCCTGCTTCTCCCTAAGCTTGCCTCTGCCTCTCTCTCTCTCTCTGTTTCTCATGAATAAATAAAGAAAATCTTTTTAAAAAGAGAAAATTAGGGGCAGCCCCGGTGGCGCAGTGGTTTAGCGCCGCCTGCAGCCCAGGGCATGATCCTGGAGTCCCAGGATCGAGTCCCACGTCAGGCTCCCTGCATGGAGCCTGCTTCTCCCTCTGCCTGTGTCTCTGCCTCTCTCTCTCTCTCTCTCTCTCTGCATCTCTATGAATAAATAAATAAAATCTTAAAAAAATATTAAAAAAAGAGAAAATTAATGTGCCATAAATATCTCTAAAAGTATATTTATCCAAAAGCCACAACAAACTGTGGGCTACACAAATGAATGTGCTAACAGTCCTTTGACTAGAACTATCTTGTTCTTTCTTTTTTTTTTTTTAAGGATTTTCTTTATTCATGCATGAAAGACACACAGAGAGAGAGAGAGAGGCAGAAACATAGGCAGAGGGAGAAGCAGGCTCCCCGTGGGGAGTCTGATGCAAGACTCGATCCCAGGACTCTGGGATCATTACCTGAGTAGAAAGCAGATGTTCAGCCACTGAGCCACCCTGGTGCCCTTGTTCTTCATTTTCTACTTTACTTTTGCATAGTATCTCTACTTCAACCTGTCTCTCCTGGAATGACCCTACTTCATAACACACACGTCTTTCACATTGGCCAAAATAATCTGCCCTTACAGCAGCCCCTACCCCTGGCATCACACAATCCACTATCATTTGAAAGGTATTTTTCATAAAAGATATGAGTTTTGTCTCAATGGGAAGTTTATATTTGGCCAAACTGGGCTTTGCAGCCATGGAAACAAGCTGTAGGAGAGTGTGTTGGCTGAAATAGGCAGAGTGGGGGCTCTAGGTAGGGGCTATTGGAGCTCTGTTCCCTCCCATGAGGTCCACAAACATTTTATTTTCTCAGCCCGGATTCCTTGTTTATACTGCTCACTTGGCCCTATTGAGATGCACTGAGAAGTGGGCACCACAGAGCTTATGTTGATGCCCCCATGTTTTGTAGACAGCAGCACTAAATTATGTCCACCTCTCCAAATCCCATACTGGCCAGATGTGAACGGAGCATCTTCCAATAGATGTCTCATTCACATAGGTTCCAATAGCCACACTCTGCAACTTCTCTCCTCATACAAAGTTTTATTGGCTAGTCTCCAGGTAGAATCACCTCGATTCCTTTTTTGTTCAGTTTTCCTTCTCTAGGAGTTGTGATGGGTTACTAAGAGATTCCACATACCTATCCAGATAAGCAGGAACTATTTGCCAGTGTTGCTACTAGCTGTCGATTCCCCAGAAGCTGAACACTCATTTAGTTTCTACTACCTCACCAAGGCCAGGGGGCTGTACCTATAAATGTTTCTGAAAGCTTAACTGACTATCATGTGTACTGAGAGTTCATGGTGAAGAAAAAGGAACACTACCCTTGGTGTCAAAAAACCCTACCTATAATCTCAGCTTCATGGCTTATTTCTGAGATAATTTTCAGCATGTTATTTAAACCCTCATACCCAAATTTGCTCACAAAAGTGAAACTAAGTATTTGTGCTCCCTCAAAAGGCTGTTTTTTTAAAAAAGATTTTATTTATTTATTTATTTATGAGAGACACACAGAGAGAGAGGCAGAGACATAGGCAAAAGGAGAAGCAGGCTCCAGGCTCCATTCAGGGAGCCCAACGTGGGACTCGATCCTGGAACTCCAGGATCACACTGCTCAACTGATGAGTCACCCAAGGCATTCCATAAGGCTGTTTTAAAGTTAAAATTATAAAATAAAGGAAGAAATATTTTAGAAACCACAAAACATGATATAAAAATATAGTTCTTCTAGATCACACCTGTCAGAATGGCTAAAATTAACACAGGAAACAATAAGTGTTGGTGAGGATATGGAAAAAGGGGAATCCTCTTAAACTGTGGTCGGAATGGAAAATGGTGCAGCCACTGTGGAAAACAGTATGGAGGTTCCTCAAAAAGTTAAAAATATAGCTACCCAGGCAGCCTGGGTGGCTCAGCGGTTTAGTGCTGCCTTCAGCCCAGGGCCTGATCCTGGAGACCCAGGATAGAGTCCCACGTCAGGCTCCCTGCATGGAGCCTGCTTCTCTCTCTGCCTGTGTCTCTGGCTCTGTGTGTGTGTGTGTTTGTCATAAAATAAATAAATAAAATTTTTTTAAAAAAATAGAGCTACCCTACAATCCAGCAATTGCACTACTAGGTATTTATCCAAAGGATACCAAAATCCTGATTTGAAGGGATACATGTACCCTGATGCATAGTAGCATTGTCTCAATAGCCAAATTATGAAAGCATTCCAAATGTCCATAGTCCAAATGTCCCTGACTGATGAATGTGAATGTGTATATATATATATGTGTATATTATATGAATATATATTGGAATATTACTAAGTCATCATAAAAGAATGAAATCTTGCCATTTGCAACAATATGGATGAAGCTAGAGAGCATAATGCTAAGTGAAATAAGTCAGTCAGAGAAAGACAAATACCATATGATTTCCTCATATGTGGAATACAAGAAACAAAACAGATGGATATATGGGGGTTAAAAAAGAGGCAAACTAGGAAACAGACTCTTAACTATAGAGAACAAACTGAAGGTACCAGAGGGGAGGTGGGAGGAAAGATGGGTGAAACGGGTCATGGGGATTGAGCAGGGTACTCGAGATGGGCATAGAGTGTTGTATGTAAGTGATGAATCACTAAATTCTACTCCTAAGATTAATATTACACTATATGTTCACTAACTGGAATTTAAATAAAAACTTGGAAGAAAAAGTCTGTTATAATATACTCTGGGTAATGTAACTTTTGTGTCCTGGATCTATTGAAATGTTCAATTTGCTACAAATACCTCCTTCATTACACCTTTTAATTTCAAAGGCACATAATACTACAGATATTATTATTTTATTGATTGATCTGAACTTTTAATAACATTTTTCCTCTTCTCATAGTTTCATTTTAGTCTATTCAGGATACTTTAATTGTGTTATGTATTTTCTGCTTATTACCCTTCACACAATGTCCCATCAAATTCAGTTACCAAGACTCCTTTGCATTTTATATGGAGCACTATGGCTGTCAACACATTTTCCCATAGATTATTGCATTAAACTCCCCCCAGGAATACTTTCAAAAGAACAGGGATTACGCTTTGAAAGTGATGGATAGAGAAACTAAAACATACAGAGCTAGAGACTCATTTTGAATTTAAAGCTTCTCTAACCCATAACACTGCCATTGTTTCAACTTGGTTCATGTGTGCCTTTAATATTTTCTTGCCATATATTGAAATCTCAATGTGTCTGGCCCTATGCCAAGCAGTTTGCACAATGATATGGAATTATCGTGAGAACTTTAGAAGAGATGAATCATCTTTCCCACTGCAGTTGAGAAAAATTGAGGTTCAGAGAGCTAAGTAATTTCCCTAAGGTTACAGAGCTGGATTGTAGGAGACCTGGAACCTTATTCTAGTTTGATCTCATCCCAGGTCCTATGCTTTAAACTACTATGCTGAACTCCCTCTCAGATTTACATCATGTCCCTTACTTTTCTCAAAACAGACTTGCTTAATTTTCAGTGGTTATTCTTGCCACTTTCATCACGGAGTTTCTACAATTCTGCATCCATAAGTGGCTAACTTAGAACTAATTCTAAAGCAAATGTTCACTTTAAACCTAAACAATTTGCCTTGCGTATATGGGGAAATTTAAAGTTAATTGGCAAACTTTAGTCTAAACTCTGAACAAACAAGCATGGAACAAACACAAACCAATGTGGTGCAGACCTAGGTCACTGAGCTGAGATTTGAACCACTAACATGAGACTGACTTCTGAAATACAGATGTGTGGGCCCATTCAAACCAGCACAGCAAAAGTTTTGAACATGTACTATACTTGCACAAAATATCATAAAAGTCTCAGCATAAGTTCAAATCATGCATTTGTATAATATTATAAAAAGCATATCAATTAACTGAAGTTTGAACCACCACCCACAGGAGGCAGGACAGAACTTATGGTACAAATCTCATTTGTTGATTTGCTTGTTAATATAAAAATTTAAACGTTCTAACAGAAGATTATAACAGGTCTTAGAGCCTGATACAATCTAAAATTGTTACATACCAAAGGGTCAGGAAAATGTAACCGAACTCTAAAAAAAAAAAAAAGAAAGAAAGAAAGAAGAGAAAAGAATGCAACACCAACATGACAAAGATAGATACTGGAATTTTCAAAATTTTAAGGCAACGCTATGCTTCTCGAGGTCAAAAACAAAAAAAATCACAAATGTGCAATGGATTAGAAGATAATAAATCTTAACAGGAAATAATAAAAATAACACCTGAAAAATGGAGATTTTAAAGTTAAGAATTTAATATCTGAAATAAAAACAATTACTGGATAAACTCACAGCAACATGGATATGATAGTGAAAATAACAAAGAAAGAAAAGATTGAAAGAATTGGTCAAAGCCTCAGGAACCTATGAGATATCAAAGGTCTAATATATGTATGTTTGGCAATCTAGAAAAGTGAAAGACATTGGAGTAAAAACAATGTTTTGTGATATAGTCACAGCTCTCTTAATGAGACATACACTTACGGATTCAAAATGCTTAGTGAACTCTAAAAAGGATAAATTCAAAGAAAACAACACTAGACACATTACAAACAATTTTCTAAAACTCAAATATGAAGTCCTGAAAACATTTAGAGAAAAATGACATCCTACTTACAGGAGGACAATGATTTGAATGATTGTTGATTTCTTATCAGAAAGCATCAAAGCCAGAAGACAAATTTCTTTATAAAGTGCTAAAAAAAGAAAAAGAAAGAAAGAAAAGTATGTTGCTATTCTATACCCAGTGAAAATATACTTGAGAAAATGAAGGTGAGATAAAGAAATAAAACTAAGAGCATTTGTCACTAACAGATCTGTTCTGTAGGGAATGCTAGGAGAAATTCTAAATAGAATGTAAAAGGTAATGTATGTATTCTGTAATCTACAAAGGAACCCTACAAATAAAACAACACACACACACACACAGACATATAAAAAAGCCAAATAATAATTAAAATGAAATACTAAAAATATTCCCCCCCAAAAATAAGAAGGGAGAATATAGAAACAAATAAGGAAATGTTAGGGCTAAATCCAACTATATTAATAATTACATAAGCCATTATTAGTTTTAATACTCCAATTAACAAGTAGAAACTAACAAATGGGGAAAAACAAGACTGAACTATATGCTGCTATAACATCATACATAAAATATAAAGACAGAAAAGTTTCAAGTAAGTAGATGAAAAAGACATGGTATATAAATAGTAAGCATAAGAAAGTTGGATGGGGGGATGCCTGGGTGGCTCAGTGGTTGAGCGCCTGCCCTTGGCCCACAGTGTGATCTTGGGGTCTTGAGATGGAGTCCCACATCAGGCTCCCTACAGGGAGCCTGCTTCTCCCTCTGCCTGTGTCTCTGCCTCTGTGTGTGTGTGTGTGTCTCTCATGAATGAATAAATACAATCTTAAAAAAAAAAGACTGGACTGGCTATGCTAATATCAGGTAAAATAGACTCTAATAAAAAGAGAAATACCACAGACAATACTTTATTTTAAAAAGAGACATAATTAGGAAGAAATAACAATTAAAGGTATCTACATACTTAGAGAACCACAATATACATAAAATCAGAAATTGAGAGAAATTAAATTCAAAAAAATCTGAGGGCAGCCCTGGTGACTCAGTGGTTTAGCGCCACCTTCAGCCTCGGGTTTGATCCTGGGGACCGGGGATCCAGTCCCATGTCGGGCTCCCTGGATAGAGCCTGCTTCCCCCTCTGCCTGTGTCTCTGCCTCTCTCTCTCTCTGTGTGTGTGTGTGTGTGTGTGTGTCTGTCAAGAATAAATATATAAAATCTTTAAAAAAAAATCTGAATTAGGCAGTGTATCCTCTCACATCAATGTAATTAAATTAGAACTAAATAACAATAAATGATGAGTTAACCCTATTTTGCTAGAAATTACACTACATTTCTTAAATAACTCATGGGTCAAAGATGAAATTTCAAGAAAATTTACAAAGTGTTTTGAACTGATATGATTAACATAAAACATATCAGGGCGCTTGGGTGGTACAGTTGGTTAAGCATCTGACTCTTGATTTCAGCTTAGGTCCTGATCTCAGCATTATGAGATGAAACCCTGTGACTGCCCCCATGCTTGGCATGGAGTCTGCTTGGGCTTCTCTCTCCCTCTCTTTCTACACCTCCCTCCACTCTACTTGCACACGTGCATCCTATCTCTCTCTGAAATAAATAAATAAATAAATAAATAAATAAATAAATAAATAAATCTTTTTAAAAAATACAACAAAACAAAATGTGTAAGGTACAGCTAAAGCTAGTAAGTGGAAAATTTAACATGCATGTTAGGAAAGAAGAACGGTTTATAATCAGTGTAAAATTCTACCTGAAAAACTAGAAAAGAAAAAACAAAGAACATTAATAAAGACTGGAAATAAAATATATTAAAAAGGGGTAATAGATAAAAGTAAGTAAAAATCTGGTGCTCTGAGAAAAATTGACAGAATTAGTGATCCTATGGCTGGAATTTTTGTGACAAAAGGAGTGACAATACAAGTGGACAACATTAGTAATGAATGTTTGAGGTCTAGTATTTGTCACCACAGACTCTACACATTAAAAGAATATGAGAACTTTGGGCTAAAGATTTGACAACTTACATGAAATGGATAAATGCCATGAAAGCTAAAACTTATAAGAATTGACACAAAAGAAAACAGAAAAACTGAATAATTGTATGTCTAGTAAAGAAATTGAATTTGTTACCCGAAATTGGAACTCCAGACCTAGGGTTTCACTGTGGGACTGGCAGTGTTCTTCTTTGAATCCACTTCCCCTGGGGACATCACTGCATGTTTCCTATAGGAAGCGAGTAGGGGAGGGATGGGGGGAGTGTGGAGTAGGTACCAGGGGACTGCAGCAGGATAAAGCTTTATAGGATGCTTGTATTCTTGGATTAAAAAAAACAATTATTCTATCTTTTTACACTACCAGTTTAACCTGAACAGCCAGCCACAAATCAAGGGGGAAGAAATGGAGACTCAGAGGAGGGACAAACCAGTCCTTTTACTGAGAAACAATAAATAACGTCACTATCCTGAGGCAAACACATCTACATTACCTCCCCTAAAGGATAGAATGTAGGCCAGAATAAATGAGCTAAGAGAAAAAAAGAAGGCTTGAGATCCATAACAATTCTCTAATTAAACAAGTTTCTGGACATCAAGATACACAACTAAATCAAATAGATCTTTATTCTATTAAAATCATTTCCTACCTTTGCTTTATTTTTTTCTCTTTTTTAAAACAGAAAAGAGTAACCAATGAATCCTCATGTTCTTACACCTACCTATAATTTTAACCTAATTTTAATCCCTCACCTTCCTATCTCATCCCTAATCTGCAGCTTTATCATGGAGGGAAATAAATCACCATCTATTTAGCAAGTTCAGAGAAACAGGGGTAGAGAAGTTACCAAACGACAGCCAGCATCCAATTTCCTCTCCCAGGGCCTTCTTGCTACTCCGTTAGGTGTATCCTTAATGTCAGTCCACAGTCTGCCTCCTCCTCACCAACTCCCGTGTCTGAGGATTTATAATCACAGAAAAAACAAGCTGTTCTTCCTAAAAATGTAGGAAATTATCATTCTTTCTGAGAATGACCAAGAAAGGAATGGCAATTAAAATTACTTTATTAAGTAAGCCTAATTAATTGACTATCTCAACATCATCCCTTTTATAATTTATGGTTTTACTTTTATTTATAATTCATAATTCTATTTCTCTCCCATTCAAAATCACAAAATATGTTCCCCTGCTTATATCTTCCACAGCAAGATTCAGACAACAAAGACTTAAAATAATAAACGCCAAATTTAGGAATGCCTTTCTTGCTAATGAATGCTCCCTATGCAATAGCAATAACGTTTCATGCTCACACAGCTTTGAAGTTTCTTATCTCTCTCGGCTGCCAGGGAAAACAGTAGAGCTTAACCAAGGCACCAATCCATCAGGTCCACACCTAAGACTGAAAAAGCTTTGGATTGTTTAAAAACAGATTATCAGTAAATCACTGTCTATCTTAGGAAGAAAAGGAGTTACTAATTTATTGCATGATAACATGCAATTTTATAATTAATATAACCTTTGATTCACATAGTTGCACACTTATTCCAATGTTAATGTTGTTGAATTTATAAGTTAAGTCCTCTTTTCTGCTAATAAAAATGTTCCTGTATCACTAGACTACTGGTTATAGGACAGGTGTTTTTCACTGTGAGTTTAGGAATAAGTTCCAGTTTCTCACAACAGTGCTTACTCAAGTCCCAGCAGCGCTTTGTATTTCTCACAGCAAATCAAGAGGAGCTGGTATCCTGACTTTTACCACCACAGAGCATTAACTTGAAATCAGGAAGTCCATAGATTGGTACAAAGTTCTGTGCATCTCAGAAAGTGCTATAGCAACAGAGAGAGATTGCCCCCACTAATCTGGCTCAAATTTCTGGGGATTGTACCCTAGTTTGTCCAGGACACATCAAATTATGTCTCTTTTCTTAATTTAAATATTAATAGTCATCGTCCCACATACTACCATTTTCAAATAGCTCTTGGTTTGGGCTGTGTGTCATATGGTCACTTTATGGTGTCAGAAAGATGTGTCAGAAAGGGTCATAGCACCAGCCACACAGTTTTCATTTCCCTACAACAATACAGATTTTGATGTTGAACCTAGATAGCTTACCCCTTCCTTTTTTTGAGTACCATTTGGAAGGATATGTTGTCCTTTTCTGCCAGCCAGCCAGCCAGAGTAGTTAGTAACTTGAGTCTTCAAAAAGAAATAATCTCTATCCTGCCATCTTTCCCTTTAGAAATTTCCCTGAAAAGATATGATGGGTCAAATAAGTGAGGATAAGTAAGTATCCTGGAACTTCACCTTCAAACAGGATTTAAATCCTAGACTCTCTCAGAACCAAAAAGTTCCTACTCCCATTACCACCTGGCCAATACATGGGTATTTGCTTTTCTTTCTATGAACAAAGAGCCTTCCTAAATGACGATGACATTTGTAAACCAGTGACATTCTATCACAGGTGGCTTGATCATGCCACCATCAGCAACAGAAATAGCAAGCATCTTTCACATAAATGTTAAATGTTTTATTTATTTTTTTAAGAGAGAGAGATAGAATGTGAGCAGAGAGGGGCAGAGGGAGAAGGAGAGAGAGAATCTTAAGCAGATTCCATGCTCAGCAGGAAGCTCAACAGAGGGACTCAATCTCACAACCCTGAGTTCATCACCTGAGCCAAAATCAGAGCCAGTCGCTTATGGACTGAGCCACCCACGCACCCCAGCAGGTTATCTTTTAAATGGTTCTCTTAACTTAAAAAAAGAGTTCTGCTTCACTATGCACTTCTTTTTAAATACACATATCCTTTCTCTCTCTCTTTCACAAACACACACACACAAACAACACACACAGAGTACATAAAAATCTTTCAAAGCACAATAACTTGCTCAACCAATTTAATTTTTTGTCTGCAAAGATACCAATTTTTCATAAAATAAACCATAAGTAAAGTACCAAAGCACTGATTCAGCAAAATATTATCAGTTCTGCTGCAGTCTCTTTTGCCAGGGACATTATCCTGTAACAGTTGACTTTTTTCTAGAAATGAAAAAAAGAGCCTCTTTCCTTTTTTCTCCCCTTAACACACACATATGCATACTTCATAAATTTAGAGGTTCCAATTCCCTCACAGCATCTCCACACTCTGTTGCTTTTAACCATACTTTCCTTCCTCCGCAAACAATCCTCCTAAAGGAGCATCTGTATATGGGGGTGAGAGGTGTCAGGGGTTTGGTGGGGGGAGGTAATGAGGAATGCACAAAGCCCCTGAGGAACTGCTTCTTTGTGGTGGCTCAAAGTCTCACTCAATTTTGCAGTCTTTGCTAGGTAAAATATTTTAGGCACAGCATATTTATTTTCTTAATCTCTTCTCCCACCTCCCAAAATTTGGCACCAAAAACTGATTGAAGAATTAACTTCTGATGATCCAACCCAGTACCAACACACACACACACACACACACACACACACACACACACACACACCATCAGACACACAAATAATGCCTGCATCCTGCCATTAAAGTGTTAAAAGTACTGCTTTGTATTTAATCATAAGAATTTTGGCTTAGTACTTCAACTGATTTCCAAAACATGTCTCACCTGCATCGTGGAGCATCAGTGCTCTTGTCCTTTCATTGAGCTGTGTGGACATTCATCATTATCGGGAAAATTCAAACACCCATTATAACCGATCTAGCTTCATGGGTCTGCATTTCACGTTTGGGGCAATAGCTTCAGATGTGGAGGTGAAGGAGCAGGATGTACTTGGACCTTAATGCAGTATGCATCTCCTACCTTTCCTCTAGAAAAAGTACAGATGGTGTCTTACAGAAATTTCCTACACCTCCTTCAATCGAAAATATTAATAAGACAACTGAGATTGAATTTAGTATCTGTTACCATAAGGGTACCTATTTATTTGCCTGTCTTCCTTCCCAAACACCCCACAACTAAATTGTAAACCCATTGAATGTAGAGGCTGCATTTTGCTGACTTCAGGATCTTTAGCATCTAGCATGGCACAGTAGGAGTTAATTAAAATGAACTGAAGTGATTTCCACATCATAGAAGCCATACTATTTTAAATGGAAGTGAATCACAAGTTACCTTTTCCCACAATTCATAGAGCTTTTCGACTACCTACAGATAATGTTTAGGATGGCATTTCATGGATAAATGAGTTGATGTTTAGAGGTAAACTATTTTTTATTGTTTGTTTGCTAGTCTGAATTATCTGTGTTACTGGTTTACCTCCCTCTTTCCCAGTTATTACCTACATATGAACACAAGTTAAATCTGATGGCATTAAAACACCAGGTTAAAATAAAGAACTAATGCTACATAGCTGGAAAGGGGGTGGTGGTTTCCATTTTCCACATTTAAAAAATCCATGTGTGGCTAAGTTGCCATGTGTTAACCCCATGATTAACTTGCCATTTGTAGCTCTACACAGAGGCTGAATTCTTCTGAGAACTAACGCTTAACACAGAGCCTGAGTCCCTCTTGGGCACCCTGCCACCTGGAATGAATGGTGCCTGACCTCTGAAATTCCAACATGGCTTCCTAATCATTTCAGATTTTTCTTCCCATTTTACAGCTGTTGGAAACAACAATATCAAGGCAAATTTACAGCTGAAAAGAAATTTTGTTTTAAAAGATTTTGAGCAAAATATTTTTTAGAAAATAATGTTTATTACTAGTCCTAATATATTTTTCTTTTTAATTTTTTTTAAATAATTAATTTCAGTTTACTTAACATAGAGTGTTGTATTAGTTCAGGTGAACAATATAGTGATTTGACAATTCTATATATTACTCAGTGCTTATCAAGTTAAGTGTACTCTTAATTCCCTTCACCTCTCTCACCCATCCCCCCCACCAACCTCCCCCCTGGTAACAATCAGTTTGTTCTCTATAGTGAAGAGTTGGTTTTTGGTTTGTCTCTTTTTTTTCTTTGTTTATTGTTTTGTTTCTTACATTCCACATATGAGAGAAATCATATGGTATTTGTCTTTCTCCTGCTTAATTTTCTCAGCATTATATACCCTCTGGATCTACCCAGATTGTTGCAAATGGCAAGATTTCATTCATTTTTTATAGCTGAGTAATGTTCCATTGTTTATATATACCACCTGTTCCTTATTCATTTATCTATCAATGGACCCTTGGGCTACTTCCATAACTTGGCTATTTTAAATAATGCTGCAATAAACATAAAGGTGCATAAATCTTTCATATAAGTATTTTGGTATTTCTTGGGTAAATACCCAGTAGTGCAATTTCTGGTTGTATGATAATTCTACTTTAAATTTTTTGAGGAACCTCCATACTATTTTCCACAGTGGCTGCACCAGTTTGTATTCCCCAAAACAATGTGCAAATGTTCCTTTTCTCCACATTCTCAACACCTGTTGTCTCTTGTGTTGTAGATTTTAGCCATGTTGAGAAGTGTGAAGTGATATCTCATAGTTTTGATTTGCATTTCCCTGGTTAGTGATGTTGAGCATCTTTTCATGTGTCTGTTCACCACTTGTATATCTTCTTTGGAGAAATGTCTTCCCATGTCTTTAGCTCAATTTTAATTGGATTATTTGTTTTTTGGGTGTTGAGTTATTTAAGCTCTTTATATGGTTTGGATATTAACCCTTTATTGGTTATGCCATTTGTAAATTTCTTCTCCCATTCAATAGGCTGTCTTTCAGTTTTATTGATTTTTTTTTCCTTTGCTGTGAAAAAGTTTTTTGTTTATTTTTAAGAGATTTTATTTATTCATTTGAGAGAGAAAGTGTGAGAGAGAAAGCATGAGCAGGGGTAGGGGTAGAGGGAAAGGGAGAAGCAGACCCCCTGCTGAGCAGGGAGCCTGATATAGAACTTGATCCCAGGACCCTGGGATCATGACCTGAACTGAAGGCAAACACGTAACTGACTGAGGCACCCAGGTGCCCCAGAAGCTTCTTATTTTGATGTAGTCCCAATAGATTATTTCTTATTTTGTTTCCCTTGTCTCAGGAGACATATCTAGAAAAATGCTGCTATGGCTGATGTCAGAGGAATTACTGCCTGTGCTCTCCTCTAGGATTTTTATGGTTTCAGGTCTCATATTTATGTCTTTAATCCATTTTGAGTTTATTTTGTGTTTAGTATAAGAAAGTGGTCCATTTTCATTCTTTTGCATGTTGCTGTCCAGTTTTCCCAACACCATTATTGAAGAGACTTTCTCCCATTGAATATTCTTGTTTCTTTTGAAGATTAATTGATCATATAATCATGGGTTTATTTCTAGGCTCTGTTCTCTTTTATTAATCTATGTATCAAAATTACTTATTTGAAGGTATGTATATATGCACCCCGATGTTTATAGCAGCATTATGGAAAGAGGCCAGATGTCCATTGATTGATGAATGGATGAAGAAGATGTGTTATATGTACAATGGAATATTACTCAGCCATAAAAAGAATGAAATCTTGCCATTTGCAGTGACATGGATGAAGCTAAAAAGTATTATGCTAAATGAGCCAGTCAGAGAAAGACAAATATCATATGATTTCACTCCTATGCAGATTTGAGAAGCAAAATAGAGGAACATAGGGGAAAAACAAGGAGGGGCAAACCAAAAAACAAACTCTTAATTACAGAGAACAAACTGAGGGTTACTGAAGAGGAGATTAGCGGAGGGAATTGGTTAAATAGGGGATGGATATTAAGGAGGGAATTTGTGATGAGCACTGGGTATTGTATGTATGTGAAGAATTACTAAATTTACACCTGAAACTAATATTACACTGTATATTAACTACCTGGAATTAAAATAAAAACTTGAAAAAAATTGTGTCTATTTTTGTGTCAGTGTCATACTATTTTGATTACTATAGCTTTGTAGTATATCTTGAAATCTGGAATTGTGATACCTCTAGTTTTGTTCTTCTTATTCAAGACTACTTTCACTATTTAAGGTCTTTGTGGTTCCATACAAATTTTAGGGTTATTTGTTCTAGTTCTGTGAAAATGTTCTTGGCACTATGATAGGAATTGCATTAAATCTGCAGATTAATGGGCAGATTTAACAGTATTTGTTCTTCCAATCCATGAACATGGAATACCTTTTCATTTGTTTGTGTCATCTTCAATTTCTTTCATCAATGTTTTATAGTTTTCAGAATATAGGTCTTTTACATCCTTGGTTAAATATATTCCTAGGCATTTTATTCTTTTTGGTGCAATTGTAAATGGGATTGTTTTCTTAATTAAGCATCTTTCTGATGCTTCATTATTAGTGTATAGGAATGCAACATATTTCTGTATTGATTTTGTATCCTGTGATTTTATTGAATTTGTTTATTAGTTCAAGCAGTTCTTTTGGTGGAATCTTTAGAGTTCTCTATATAGGATCATATCATCTGCAAAGAGTGAAAGTTTTGCTTCTTCCTTATCAATCTGGATGCCTTTTATTCTTTTTTTTCTTTTTCTTTCTTTTTTTTTTTTTTTTTTTTGTCTGATTGCTCTGGTTAGGACTTCCAGTACTACATTGAATAAAAGTTGTGAGAGTGGACAGCTTTGTCTTGTTCCTGATTTTAGAGAAGAAGCTTTCAATTTTCCACAGCAGGAACAATTTTAAGGACCCAACCTTGAGAGAGCTTAAGACTCTGTAGATGGTACATGCAACTGAACCCTGTTAAGGCCTCTATAAGGACTTGTCAAATTCTGGCAAGCAGGCAGAGATCTACTTGTCTTGCTGCTGCCCAAGACAAGCCTGTCATGTAAGTTCTCTTGCTTATTAAAACTTCCTCCTACCAATCTAGAATGGCCTGCCTGTTTCTTTGATCTCTGCACCTGCTTGCCAGAATTTGACAAACCAAATTCCAGATCTTGGTGCTACACATTTACCTGAAATTGACTTCTTAAGACATATTTCACAGCAAAATGGAATTCATTATAACTAACAGAAATACTTATAACAATTGTTAGGCAAATTTTAAAATCTGCCTCTTCTTAAAATTAAATTATTAAAGTTAGTGTCCCTTAGTCTATTAACTTTTTCCATGGATAGCAACCACAAGTAAAGCTATGAGTGAAATATTTTCTTCCTAGTAGCAAAATTTTATAATTGGACTGTGTACAAAAGAACACATTACATTTTTTGTAATGTATGCCATAAAATTACCAGAATTTATTTTAAAAATAACTGATCAAAAATAAAACACCTCATTTACAAACACTTCTTTTTAAAATATTTTATTTATTTGAGTGAGAGAAAGAGAACACGAGCAGGGGGCAGGGGGCAGAAGGAAGAGGGAGAAGCAGGATCCTCCCTGAGTGGGACCCCAAGGTTGTCATCTGAACTAAAGACAGATGTTTAACAGACAGAGCCACCCAGGTGCCCCCAAACATTTCTAAATTATGTAAAAAAAACAGTTAATATAAAAATTTATAGTGTAAATTTTTTCTGTGATCATTTTATACATTCAGTGGACTTGCTGAGATCCCTTAAAATATAAGCTTATTGAAATTTGGACTGAAGATTCCTTCTATTTTTCCTGAGAAAATGTTCCTGTTAGTAAGCATAAGAAATTTGTATTGCTTTATTGCTCTAAAGACTCTCAGATTTCATCAAAATTAGAGTAATCAGTTCTAAAATTTTTCATGGTTTATTCAGTGCACGTGAATGGTTCCATAAAGTCTTTGGATGAAATACCCAGAGAGAAGCATAGTTTCCTTGGTGATCTCCTTTTCTTCAATAATCTCTTGCTCTTCCATTTCAACAACATCCCTATAGGCCTCTACTGGCTTACTGAGGTTATAAATCAATTCAGAACATTGGTAATGTCAGCATCACTCACAGTTACTAAAGAGTAACAAATAAATTTTTTTGTGTCATTACATTGGTTTATTGTAAACCATGGTTTCAATTTGATCTATTCAAACTCATTAAAGTTAATGTGGAGAATAGAGAATGTAGTGTTAAATGGAAGTTTTAAAATATGACTTTATAAATAAGGTTTATACCTATTTTCAAAGATATTAGAAAAGAAAAATTACATGAAAGCGTTTTATAAAATAAACACATAACCTATGAAATAAAAATAGGAATGAAGATGTTAGAATTTAGGTTTTTTTCCTACATATAAAATACCCTCTACATTCCAGTTGTAATAGATATTTAGATTTCTTTTCTTTAATTTATCTTTTAAACAGAAATGAATAATTCTAATAGTTCTAATAGTGAATTAGTATAGCTTCAGTATATTTGTTAAGCAGCTTTATCTTTATATTTTTCTGTCTATACTTTCTATATCTTTTCTATAGAGAAATACACAATTGATTGTAAAACACTCACAGACCTTTCCACTATTTAGTTAAGTCTTCCTCAAGTTTTTTAAACTAATGGCTTTCGAAAAGTCACTGTAAGTTTATAAAACACTATGATGCACTTAAACACAAACTTAAAACAATTAAAAACATGCATTTTTTAAGACTTTATTTATTCGTGAGAGACACACAGAGAGAGAGCGAGAGAGAGAGGCAGAGACACAGGCAGAGGGAGAAGCAGGCTCCACGCAGGGAGCCTGACATAGGACTCGATCCTGGGACTCCAGATCACACCCTGGGCCAAAGGCAGGCACTAAACCGCAGAGCTACCCAGGGATCCCCCCAAACATGCATTTTGATACATAAGCCATCATCTGTGGCAAAGAAAGTGCTATAAATTTACAAAATGTACTTCATTTTCTTCCTAGTCAAATAGACTACATTATCCTAACCATTAGAAATAAATTTGGTATCATAAACAGCATTCTGGCCAATAGAATTGAGTGCAAGTGATATGTTCCATGACTGACACATAAGATCATCTAGATAATTCTTCACATACTTTTCTCCTGTCCATTGAGCACAACTCTCACCGATGTACACGGGACTATGATATGAGCAAAAACTAAATCTTTACTATTTTAAACCAATAAGATTTTGAGGTTATTTGTTTCAGCAACTAGGCATACTTATTCTAACACATCTTATATAGATTTTAGTATGTGAAAATAACAAATTCCAAAATTTTTAGATAAATTTACTAAAAAAAAATTTCATCACACCTGGGAATAATGGAAATAGTTCTAATTTAGCATTAGAATCTTTTGTTCCCACTAGAGTATAACTTGATAACAACTGCTCCTAAATAAAATGGGACTGAATTATGTCATGAAATCATCTTCAAGGCTTACCATACTTGACTGAAGCAGGTGACAAGCTATGTTTCAGTCCAGGAGGTAGCTATTTCATTTGACAAGGAGAATATATAATCTATTTTTAGGTGAATAATAGGGCAATGGATAGCCAAACATTTGCATAGAATAAAAGAAGGAAATAACACCTTCCCTGATATAAGAATTTCTATGCTATATTAATTGAGAAAATGTGATAATGGTACTGGAAAAAATTTATTACTGATGTAAAATAGAGTCCAGACAGATATACATTTAACTCTGACATATGATTGAGGTTGCATATCAGATTAGTGAAGAAGAGTAGAAATGATGAATGACTGGAAATTAAATGAATTGCTAAATCATTATGAAAAAATATTAGTTCCCTACTATACATCATTTATAAAAATAAAAACCCTAGACAAAAGGTTGGCAAACAATGTCCATGGGACAAATCCAAGCTACTGCCTGTTCTTATAAAGTTTTATTGGAACATAGCCACACACATTAATTTATGTATTGCCTACAACTTCTTTCATGTACAATATCAGAGTTAAATAATTACAAATAGAAATCATATGGCTTGAAATGCCAAAAGGATTTACTATCGCATCCTTTACAGAACAGTTTTCTGACCCCTGCCCTGGATGGGTTAATAAATATAATAAGTTTTAGAATGCTTAGTATAATATTCAACTATATATCTTTTATATCCCTTTTGGAGAAGTAATTTTAAGCAAAACAGCAAGATTATTCAGTTTGTTAAAAGAATCAGGGGATCCCTGGGTGGCTCAGTGGTTTAGCGCTTGCCTTTGTTGCAGGGCGTGATCCTGGAGTCCCAGGATCGAGTCCCGCATCGGGCTCCCTGCATGGAGCCTGCTTCTCCCTCTGACTGTGTCTCTGCCTCTCTCTCTCTCTCTCTCTCTCTCTCTCTCTCTCTCTGTGTGTGTGTGTGTGTTTCTCATGAATAAATAAATAACATCTTTTAAAAAATAAATAAATAAAATAATTATTTACCACAATCAAGTGGGATTTATTTCTGGGCTGCAGGGGTGGTTTAATATTTGCAAGTCAATCAGTGTGGTACATCATATTAAAAAAGAAAGGATAAGAACCATATGATCCTCTCAACAGATGCAGAAAAAGTATTTGACAAAATACAGCATCGATTCTTTTTAATTTATTTAATTTCTTGAGTATGAGAGAGAAAGAGAAGAGGGAGTGGGAGAGAGAGAATCCCAAGTAGGCTTCATGCCAGTGTGGAGCCCAGTGCCAGGCTTAATCTCACAACTCAGAGACTATGACCTGAGCTGACCTCAAGAGTCAGATGTTTAATCAGCTGAGTCAACCAGGCAGTCCAATACAGGATCCGTTCTTTTTTTTTTAAGATTTTATTTATTTAATCATGAGAGACCTAGAGAAAGAGAGAGAGAGGCAGAGACATAGGCAGAGGGAGAGGCAGAGACATAGGCAGAGGGAGAGGCAGGTCCCCTCAGAGGAACCTGATATAGGACTCGATCCTAGGATCCTGGGATGACGACCTGAGCCAAAGGCAGATGCTCAACCACTTAGCCACCCAGGTTCCCCTACAGGTTCCATTCTTGATAAAAACCCTCAACAAAGTAGGCCTAGATGGAACATAGCTCAGTAACATAAAGGCCATATATGAAAAACGTACAGCTAATATCATCCTCCATGGAGAAAAACTGAGAACTTTTCTCCTGCAGTCAGGAACAATACAGGAATGTCCACTCTCACGGTTACTATTTAACATAGTGCTAGAACTCTTAGCCTCAGCAATCAGACAACAAAAAGAAATAAAATGCATCCAAATCTGCAACAAAGGAGTCAAATTTCATTATTTGAAGATGATATGATACTCTATTTAGAAAACTCAAAAGACTGCAGCAAAAAATGCTAGAGCTAACACATGAATTCAGCAAAATCAACATATAGACATCTGTTGCATTTCTATACAGCAATAATGAAGCAGCAGAAAAAGAAATCAAGGAATTGATCCCATTTGCAATTGCACCAAAAACAGTGAGATACCTAGGAATAAACTTAACCAAACAGTTATAAGACCTGTAATATATATATAGCATATTACATTTATATATATATATATATTATATGGAATATGCCACATATGGCATATTACATTATATATTATGGAATACTACAAGCCATGAAATCTTGCCATTTGCAACAGCATGAATGGGGCTAGAGGGTACACTGCTAAGCAAAGTATATCAGTCAGAGAAAGACAAATACTATATGACTTTACTCATATATGGAATTTAAGAAACAAAACAAATGAGTGAAGGAGAAGAAAAAGAGAGGGAGGTAAACCAAGAAATAAACCCTTAACTATAGAGAACAAACTGATGGTTACCAAAAGGAAATGGGTAGGGGAATAGGTTCAAAAGGTGATGAGAGTTAAGGAGTACACTTGCTATGATGAGCACTGAGTGTTGTATGGAAGTGTTCAATCACCATATTGTACATCTGAAACTACTATTTCACTATATGTTATCTGACTGGAATTTAAATAAAAGCTTTAAAAAAAATATTGGAGGAGGATAACCAAATAGTTAGATGTAGGTCATTGTCAAAGTCCTGGATTTTGCTCTCAGTGATGGATTTGTAGGTGTTTTTAAAATTGTCAAGCCAACCAAATAAATGAAACCATGAATTCATAAAACTATGTTGGCAATATGTCATAAAACAAAGGAATATGATCAATAAAATTGTATGTAACTGAGTTTAAAAGGAGAAAATTAAAATGGATTAGTGAGGCAGAATAAAATAAAGCAATAAACTTAGGTATAATAATACAACAAATGGGGACATCTGGGTGGCTCAGTGTTGAGCACTTACCTTTGACTCAGGGCATGATCGTGGGTCCAGGGATCGTGTCCCACTTCAGGCTCCCTGCTTCTCCCTCTGCCTATGTCTCTGCCTCTCTCTTTCTCTCTGTGTCTCTCATGAATAAATAAATAAAAATCTTTTAAAAAAAGAATACAACAAATGATGAAAATAACATTTCAAATCACTTAGAAAAAATGAACTATTTAACAAATAATATGTAGCACAATTGGTTATTTATTATATATTATCTCATAATATATAACCAAATGGATATAGTCAATGGTATTATAATAGTATACAGCGACTGATAGTAGTTACATTTGTGATGGGATAACATAACCTATAGAATTGTTGAATCACCATCTCATGTACCTAAAACTAATTAACAGTGTGTCAACTATACCAAAAAACATAAATAAAATAAGAAAACTTAAAAATATATCTTTAGTGTTTTAAAAAGCAAACATTAAATTAAAATTTAATAATTGAGGATAAAATAAAATTTTAAAAAATTAAGGAAGTTAGTATGATTTAGGAATAACCTCTAAACTAGACAAAAATGTATCAAGTACAGAGAAAGTTATTGACAGATGTCACTAGCAAAATTTTAAAACATCTATATGAGAATACTGTAACATTCCAAGAAAGGAGTGGTTTAAAAGAAAATATACTCACCTTATATAATAAAGGATATATTTAAGCCATCTGAAAATCATATAAATGATCTAATAAGAAACAGGAAAATTGTACATACAGTAAAGCCATAAAAGAAAAATGTATGTCAAACATACATGTATGTCATGTATGTACATGTCAAACATGTATGAAAAAACTATCAACCTACCTTGTTATCAACTAATTCAGTTTAAAATGATTTTTTAAGGTTTTTTTTTTATTTGTTTGAGAGAGAGAGATAGCACAGAGGGAGAGTGAGAAGGAGAAGCAGACTCCTTGGTGAGCAGAGAGCCTGATGCTAGATCCCAGGCCCCAAGATCAAAGGCAAAGGCAGATGCTTAACTGACTGAGCCACTCAGGTGCCTCTAAAAAGATATTATGTTTTTACTATATTTTATCAAAAGATAAAATTGTTTATAATATTTTTGACGGAGAGGAGTTTGTTGTGTTTTAAGTTGGCAGAGTCTATGGAAGGGTAATTTGTCTATATATAATAATAATTTATATATAGACAATATATACGATATGAAATAATAATTTCATCTATAATAATTTTAAATGTACATACCCTCAAAGACACTTATAGTTCCAGGTATATATTAGTATCAGTAAGATATCTTCTGGTTGTGATCAACAGAAAAGCTACCGTAAAATGTTTTAGGCAGAAAAAGGAAATTTATTGGTTCATATAACTTTAAAGTCCAGGGCTACTTCTTGCTGGTATAACAAATATCTTGTTTCAGGGATTGACATTAGGTTGACAGGACTTTCTTCTCGATCTACTTCTTGGCTCTGCTTCCTTATGTTGGCTCCATTCCCAGGTAGGTTCATTTATAGTGGTGGCAGAAAAGTGGTAGCATTTTCAACATTGTATTGTATCTAAGTAATAGTCAGTGGAAAATACTGTTTCTCTTCTAACTTAAATGAAAGCCACGATGCTCATGGGATGAAATGGGTCATTTTTAATAACATTGAAGAGTTGTGGAGGAGATTCCAACAAAAGTCATTTGAATTTCATTATAAAAAAATACAAAGTGCCAAAAAAAAAATACAAAGTAGATTCTAAATGGGTCAATACCTAGAAGTGCTCTCACTACCCTGTAGCAAAGAAAAATACTCATCATAAAAAAGAAGGAAATCCTGCCATTTACCACAACATGGATGGACCTTGAGGGTATTAAGCTTAGCAAAAAAGAAAAAAAAAAAAGAAAAGTCAAGCAGAGAAAGACAAATATCTTATGATCTCACTTTTAGGTGGAATCTAAAAGACAAAAACAAAAACAAAACAAAACTCATATATACAGAAAACAGAGTGGTGGTTGCCATGAGAAAGAGGGGTAAGGGTATGAGAGATGGGTGAAGGAGATCTGGAGGTAGATTTCCAATTGTGAAATGGTTTGGGGTTCAGCATGGTGACTGTAGTCAATGGAACAATAGTGTGTATTTGAAGATTACCAGGAGAGTACATTTAGAGAGTTTCATTGAAACTAGGAAGCCAGAATTTAAAATGAAGTAGGAAAAAGAACAAGGCTATCCAAAGCCTGAAAGGAGTGGGGGCAGAGAAGAGAGACTGACACTGAATAATACCAGAATATTGAGAAAAGAGTTCAATAAATACGTATCAAGATTTCTGGGTCACCAGGTATGCATTGCCTTTAACTTGTGGCAATATTTCAAGCACTGATGCTATGCAATGGGCAATACCTTTCAAACTGAGTCGCCTTCAACACCATCGCTCTCTATAGCTTCCTTGACTTTGTTTCTTTCAACCAGAAATAACTATGAACCAATTCACCCAGAAGATAGACCCCTACTCTGAAGAAAAACTTCTGGAGGTACATACCTAATTGAATAGGGAGAGAATGTTGGAGGTAAAGATGTTTTACCCTAAGATGGAATGAGAAAAGAACTATCTTAAAAACTTCTGTAAAAATTACCATAGAGAGAAGCCATTTTATTTTCTCAAATATATTTGTTTCGAGAAATTTCAAACTTATAGATCTTCAACTAAAATGTCAAATTCAGTTAGTATTTTGCCCAATTTGTTCCTCTCCCCTGCCACATGCACCTATACACTTTTTTTTTTTGCACAAACTATTTAAAAGTAAGTTTTACATATGATAGTATCTGAACACTGAGTATTTCAACAGGTATCTCCTAAAAATAATTACATTCTCCTATATATGCATAAAACCTTTATTACACTTTATCATAGATATATTATTTAATATGTGGCCCACATTTAAATATCCTCAGTGTTCCAATATTGTCTATTTAGCCCTTACTACCTATAGTGCGGTCAGCAGACTGAGCAACTGTATTACCTGGGAGCTTGTTATAATTGTAGAACCTCAGACTCTACTCACTTAACAGGATCCTAGTGATTCTAAACACATTCAAGTTTGAGAAACACTTTGTAACTTTTTTTTTCCTTTCAATTCTAGGATCCAATTGAGAGAATCGCACATTGAATTTAGGTATCTTACCTCTTTAGTACCCTTTAATGAAATGCTCCTGACTTTTTTATTCTAATGACATTGACAATTTTAAAGAATCTATGCCAATCATCAAATAGAACGTTCCACATACATATTTGTCTAATAGTTTTCTTCTTAAAATTATTAATCTTACATTTATCCAAAGATACTGTAAGTCTTTAGTTAATACTTATTCACAAAAGATGTATCCCAATGTCTTCTCAGAACCATCTATAATAATAGTGGCTGACATTTAAATATGCACTTTTATACATATCTTATTTGTTCTCCATAATCTCATAAGGAGCCAGCATTATTAGCCTTAATTTGACAGAGGAAGAAAGAGAGGCATGGTGAGGTCTGACAACTGCCCAGAGTCACCATTGTGAAGCAGTGCAATGGTCTGAGCAACCATTACAGCAGAGCTCTTCCTCCAGTGTGTTCTGTGAAAATCTCCAAAAATTCACAATGTAAATGGAGAAGAAATCAGGGCTCCAGTGATCACTGAAATGACAATATACCTTAGTTACGAAGTGACATTTATCCTCTCTTTATTCACTAAAAAGATAATTCAAAAGTAACTGCTTAGATAACAAGAGCAGACCAACTAATATCTACTTTCCTCTGAGTATAAACCTTGGTAAGGAATGAGCCACAACCGATGCTTTAGAACCAGGCCTGGGCACCTCTCCCATTTAGAACCTTGGAAGAGAAATCTATGGGAGTAGCACTGCTGGGGCAGCTCAGATAGCCCACAACTAGTAAAGATGAATGGGTTTAAACACCAAAACCTGCTTTGTGACTTTTTGTCTGAATTGATTCTCTCCAAGCTTCAGTATCTAAGTCAATGGAGATATGTCTCAGGATAATTTTTAGGATTAAGTGAGCACTGTAGCAGCCAAACAGGGTACACATTATTTTTAAAGACTAAAATTTTATCTCCATGAGGTAATTTTAGTCTCAGTCTTTGGAACTTGGGAGAGAGTAGATAGGAGATGAAAAAGAAACTGCCATAAAAAGAAAGAGCTTCAATGTTGAAGAGTCCTCTAGACAACAGTTGATCTAAAAGTCATCCATTGCCTTGTTGAAAACCAAACCTCTTTAGTATAGGAACAGAGAGCACTCCTAAGGTTTTTCTGGAAATTGTTTATAGGCAGAAGACATTAGTAAAGCTTCCTGACATTGATGAAGAATTGGGCCTTATATCCCAAACTTGACAAATGTGGGCAATGGTAATTTAGAGATATGGTAATAACCAAAGAGAAGAAAAAACATGACTGATAGAGTCTGAAGTTGAAAAAGGCAGCCTCTGTATTTTGTCACTATGAATACTTAATGTTTAGTGCCCATCTTGTATAGGTGCTGTTCTAAGTAATTTGAACATATAAGCTCATTGAATTATCAAGGAATTCTCATAGGTAGGTGACATTATTATTTCTATTTTTACAGATGAAGAAACTAAGAACCAATGTGCAGTTCACTAAGCCAGTAAGTAATAGAGGTAAGTTTCAAAATCCAGGATATGTTGCCTTACCCAGTACAGTCTGTAGTGCCACACACTGTAAAAGGCGGGAGCACTCAAGTTATGGACACAGATGCTGAAAGCTTCTTTAGTAGACATGTCAGGGCAGACACAGGGAAATCACCAGTCTGACCTGGAATATTTGGAAATGGAGGACATTACGGACAGAAGCTAATCACAATAGAAACTAAAGAGAGATCTAGACCAGGGATGGGGAGAGAGAAAGAGAATGAGAGAAAGGGTTATTTGGAGGGCAGGCATACACTTGGGCTAAATACTCTGCAGAAGGCTTCTCTGCTATTGAGTAGCCCCCGTTGAGGAGGAATGGGAGTCATAGAGACACTATTGGTAGTGCTCTGCCCATATCCCTCCTACTGGCCACCCCAGCTGCTTCAAGTATTGCCTCCTCCTCAGGAGAACTGCCTGCTACTGGGTAGAAATACTCCCCTCCGCAGTCCCATCTCCCTCAGATCATTATATTGTGGCCAGTGATTGAGTGCCTGGGCCAGGTAGCAAAGGCTACCTCTTCTGTCCCACGTTGAGACTATGACTGTCAGACCATTCATACTTCAGAGCTCCCCACTGGGGACAGACTGAAGTGAGTCCAAACCTGAGACATCATTGTTGGTTCACTTTTTCCACTGTTTTATCCTGTTCTTATTCTTCTATCAGAATCCAGGAAAGTAAAACCATAAAAGGGACCATGTTAAATGTCACTATTACTTAAACTTACATTCTTGTGGCAAATTGTGCTTTACCATTCTCTGCTACATATTATTTGCTTTCATCAACCAAATAATAAGTTCAGCTAATATTTTTTTAGATTATTTGTTATGCTGCAGACACTGGGATAAGCACCTAACACAGTATCTCATTTAATCTTCTTTAAAAATCATGGGGCACTTGGGTGGCTCAGTTGGTTAAGTGACTGACTCTTGGTTTTAGCTCAGGTCATGCTCTCAGGGTCCTGGGATTGAACCCAGCCTTGGGGCTCCATGTTCAGTGGGGAGTCTGCTTGAAGTTTCCTTTCCCCCTGCCCCTCCCCCAGCTTGTGCACACACTTTCTCTCTCAAATAAATAAACAAATCTTAAAAAAATAAAGAAATAAAATGACCACTTACAGTTACTTAGCTTGAGAGCCTCAATGTGAATCATGAACATTTACCTCAAATTAGCACACTGCTCACTCTACTACAAAACTTCTATAAGCAGGACTGCACTAACAAAAGTATCAGTTCTTTTTGGAAAATGCAGTAGTTTCATAGTTTTGAACATACTGCAGCAGCAATGTTAGAGTACTATTATTGCAGAGTTTACATCAGGTATATATTTCTGGCATTTTCAATGATTTTTAAGGTCAAATATATGTGAAGAATTTACTGAAAAGCCCCATTGTGGTACATTCGAGATTATCTTTTTTAAAGATTATTTTTAATAACTTCACAATTATTTGTATTTTGTTATGCTTTCTGGAGTGGGAGACAGCCCATAACCTACAACCTTCCTATCTATGTGACACAGCCCAACCAATTGCATTTCTATGCATCTATCTCTTTGATGTGTATCAGTGAAGGAAGTTTATAGGATATTTCTGTAACTATATTCACAAAAACATGCGCCTATTACCAAATCAAAGGCAACTAGGCTGAGCTAATACCATGAAAAAATATGAGTACTACATAATATGGGTTGAAAGTCAGAAATTCTGGGCCACCTGGGTGGCTCAGTCATTTAAGCGGTTAAGTATCGGACTCTTGGTTTTAGCTCCGGTCATGATCTCTGGGTCCTGGGATCCAGCCCCATGTTGGGCTCCATGCTCAGCACAGAGTCTGCTTGTCCCTCTCCCTCCCCCCCTGCTCCACTCCTAACTTGTGCTCTCTCTTTCTCTCAAATAAATAAGATCTTTTTAAAAAGTCAAATTCTATCCATCATAGTTCTAACAAAATAAATTATGTGCTTATCCTGAAATGATATAAAATTATTCATCTTAATAATACCTTGGAACAGAAGTCTGGGGGATAAAAGCCTTTCTAAAATTAATAATTTTAACATGATATTATTTAGCCTTTTAAAGTAAATACTTATTTGGCACTGATTTTATTATTCACTTGCTGACAGTAAATATTTTTTATGAGTGCTTCATTGAAAAGAAAAGATTTCTGTGGGGTTGTTTATTGTACTTCCTCACAAAAGCTTTTACAGTTCCATCCACAAGTCTGTATAGGCCTAGAATGGCAGACATATGAACATCATCCTCCATGAGTCATCATGACAATGGGTCAGAAACATTGCCATAAAACAATTGTAACACAAAGCCAAAATAGGCTTTATGCTTCTGCAGCGAGTGTGTGCACATTTATTCTTAATTTGCATTTTTTAAAAATACCTTATGCCAAATAGAAAAAAATAATAAAAAATAAGTCATTGCACCTGTTGTCACCAGGGCCCCATCTTTTTTCTTTACTATGGTCTTTGGCTCCTCTGGCTTTTTTGACAATTCATTTGTTCTTGTTTTTCTTTTAGCGTTTCTGAGATAAGATAGCATGTTACTTGCTAATAACATTCCACATTAAAAAAAAATGACCACATAAATTGCAGAAGGAAAGTAACTTAAGCGAAGATGTAACACAATGGCTCCAATCCTCTGCCCAAGCTGCTTTAGACCTTTCTAAAATTAATAGCTTTAGTTCAGATTAGCTGTGATATTGTTTAGCCTTTTAAAGTCAATACTTATTTGGCACTGATTATTATTCACATACTTGAAAATGACAGCCTCAAAATCATGTGGGATTTTTCTCAGTCTGGTGTTTGTGTATAGAATAACTATCATAGTCTGTATGTTTGCTCTTTTTGCTCAGACCAAATAAAAACTATGGTTTTTCATTTGTAATGCAACCATTCAATCCTGTATTTAATGTAATTGAATCTTTTATACCATTCATAGCATTATGTTGTGTTTTAGTTTATTATGCAAAATGTTAAAATGGCTTTATAACCATATTTTATGTACAAACTATTCCATTTGTTCCAAACTTTAATCTGGATCCAAACACATGGTTTAATATATAATATGTAAAAATTAAACTAAACAATTTTGAAATTTTTAGAAAATCATTTTTGTGTTTAATTGATTTCACCTGAGGGTCCAAATATGCTTCAAGTTTGTTGTTAGTTTGTTTGTCAAAGCATGTCATTGTGTATTCTGACTGCCTTCGGGACAAGCTGTGAAACTCTAGATTCCAGAGAAGCAGACTGTGATCCATTCTCAAGAACCCTCCCCACCTTCTGCCATCAGCTCCTGTAAAGCAGAATTTAGCTAGCTCAGTTTAGGTAAGATGTCAGGCTTCGTGTGAAAAAAAAAAAAAAAAAAAAGGCTACCTTTCCAAAACACATCCCCATATATGTGCTATGCACCTGGATTTTGAGGTTGGCCCAGAAGTTTGTGGTGTTCACACACACTCACACACATGCATTTTAAGTCCTTTTTGGTGTCTTCCAATAAAGAGCATAAATTGGTCTATAAAAAAATTATTGGGCATTTTAAAGTACAAATTCATAGAAATAAACATAGAGGAAAATGGACAAATCATTGGTAGTTAGCCCAATCCATCTTCTTCCTGTCTCCCTGTTAACCTTACTGAATGAGCTCCTCTTGGATACCATTGTGGCCTTCCTAAAGTAGTTTAATCCTCAGAGCTGATATCCTCAGTGAGACCCAGTTTACCACCTGGGGCTCTGCGGTAGCCATGAAATCACACTCTTCTCCCCATAATTCTGTGCTCCCAGATTCTCCACTAATTTTATCCTCTTCTTGAATTCCTGACCAGTGTCTATTATAACAGCTCCATACCGTGGTGTCTACTCTGTATCAGACACTCTGCACACATTACTTATCCTTATAACATGATGTGAGTTAAGTGTTATTATTCCCATTTTGCATAGAGGGAAACTGAGCCCTTGGCCTGAGAGAATTTAAGTAAATTCCCCACATTCTCATAGCTGGCATGAGGTGGGCATAGGTTAAGGACTCTTTTTTGCCTGACTAAAATGTAGGCTTTGCCTATTATACTTTTTTAAAAACTTTAATTGTTCTTGTCTCCCTAGTGCCTAACACATGCTCGAAGAAGTATTTAATTTGAATTAAATGATCTCAGTCTCTTTACTTGTGAACCCCCTGGTTATGCCACTCAGGAAACAGCAGAGGATGGTACATAAGCTTCATAACATTCCAGAAAGTAGACAATAAAATGCCATAAAACTGCAAAATGATGAGGAAGCGTTCCATGGTTTCTGGAAGAATTTATCCCAAGGCAATGTTGAGCATGTCGAAGAATGTTTTCATCAAGGATAATCTCAGTGTTAGAAAAGCAATTCCCATTGCTGACAGTGAGGCTGTGCTAAAAATTGCATTTCCCACTCCCCAGTTTTAGCTCCTCTTTAATTCATGTACTACCACATACGGGTTAGCAAATCACAGCAGTTAAAGCCAGCTGCGTGCCACTTACATCTGCAAAAACAGTGGGTTCGCCAGGTGAGCTCCTTGCTCAATCCACCTCTTTAATCCATCCCATGGAGAGAAAAATGAAACTTTGGCTCAAGGATGAAATTGTTACCCCGCCTCATTATATTATTCTCATTAAATAGGTTATTTCCACATTATTGCAATGGAAAATATCCAAGTTGAGTATCCTATCCTAGCTAGCTTCTCTAATTTGCAGAGCAATTATTGAAACTTTTTTTTTTTTTTTTGCCTTGGTGGGAAACTAACATTGCCTAGGAATTTACATTTTAGCAAAGGAACTGGAGGGCTGGGGAGGCAGGTCATACTAAAGATAGGCAGAACTCTAGCTATTTTGTTTTGCTTTTTAATGTGGAAAAATAATGGTTTTTATATTAAGAATATCATAAATATAAGTTAAATTGTTTACTAATTCCTACATCAATCACCAAAACAATAAATTACTTGAGCTGAGCATAAAATATATTTACTTGCAATGGGACTGCATGCATTCACAAATGTTTTCTTATTTGTCTATGTGGATATGCAACCACATTGCCAGGCACAGCACATTCCAGCATAAAGGACAGATGCTTCAGATGGAACACCTGCTTTGCTTTACTTCTCTGTCTAGGGAGAGGGATAAGATAAATTAGGTAGAGGGAGGAAGAGAAAATGAGAGACTTTTGCAGTGACTGGGATTTTTTAAGTTGGAACTACAGAAAACAAAAATAATTGTTTAAAAAGGTAGGACCCACACTCTGGAATGGGAGCTCTGGGAGCTTTATTTTTAGACCTCTCTGCAGCAGACTAAGGGGATGTATAGTGGGTTCTGCCGTCACCTCTAGTTCTTCGTTTAGGAGCTGGTGAGAATCTCTGTGTCGTCATGGAATAGTCTCATGCTCATCTCATTGGGATTTTCTCCTGAGAGTTTTGCATTATTTTTATTTTGGGGCGAAACCATGCAGTTCTTATATTGAAAACTTTCAGGGATGCCTGGGTGGCTCAGTGGTTGAGCTTCTGCCTTTGGCTCAGGGTGTGATCCTGGGGTCCTGGGATTGAGTCCCATAATGGGCTCCCCAGAGAAAGCCTACTTCTCCTGCCTATGCCTCTGCCTCCCTCTGTATCTCTCATGAATGAATAAGTAAAATATTAAAAAAAGAAAACTTTCATTACAGGGCTAATCATTGCTTATTCCATTATGCAAAGTACGTTAATTACTGTGTAACCTTGAGCAAGTTGTGGTCTTTATCGAAGCCTTAGTTTACCCAGCTGTAAAACAATAGTAACAGAGTCTGTTTTAGCATTGTAAAAAATAAATACAGTAATACCTTTAGGAGCTTGAAATGCTCAAAATATTAGTAATTATTATTTTAAAATATTACTAAAGTTTTTACACAACATGTTATATTTCTCTATCAAGGCACTCATCTTACTCATAATGGCTTATTTATTTTCCCTTCTAGAGAATGGGAACAGTGGTACATAGTAATAACTTCATATATCCTAGTGGCTGAGTTAATTAATATCTGTTATTGGATCTTTATGCAAGGATTTCTTTGACTATTTTATTTCCTATCTCTATTTTCTATAGGTGTTGGCTATGGCTAGACAAACCACCACTCTTCTTATTTTTAAACTCAGTGTTGGAAATGTAAAATGAGAAAATGGCACATGCTCACCAAATCACTTAATTTTCCTCCTTGGCACACAAGATGACTATAGTGTATAGAACTCTTACAACTCAATGAGACCAGGCAAATGTAATAGGGATGGAAACCATGTACATTGTTTCAAGTCCTGGCCAACATGTCACATGTAGCTTACCTGCTCTATCTGCATTTTAAAGCCTTGAGAAGAAAAGGTTCAAGATGGTAGAGCCACGGATGGAAAGAGCTTAGATTTCCAAATCATAGCTTTTAGGAGAACTGCTCAAGGGGCTGTGATATGAAAAACAAGTTATATTTTATTTTAAGTGGCTAAACTGTGAATTTATTTTTACCACATTTAACGTAGACTATATTGACTAGTACATGGTTTTTTTAAAATTTGAGTTCAATTTGCCAACATATAGCATATCACCCAGTGCTCATCCTGTCAAGTGCCCCGCTCAGTGCCTGTCACCCAGTCACCCCAACCCCCTGCCCACCTCCCCTTCCACTACCCCTTGTTCATTTCCCAGAGTTAGGAGTCTCTCATGTTCTGTCAAATTTACTGATATTTTCACTCATTTCCTCTCCTTTCTCCTTTATTCCCTTTCACTATTTTTTATATTCCCCAAATGAATGAGACCATATAATGTTTGTCCTTCTCCGATTGACTTACTTCACTCAGCATATTACCCTCCAGTTCCATCCACCATTTGTCGAAGCAAATGGTGGGTATTTGTCGTTTCTAATGGCTGAGGAATATTCCATTGTACACATAGACCACAGCTTCTTATCCATTCATCTTTCGATGGACACCGAGTCTCCTTCCACAGTTTGGCTATTGTGGACGTTGCTGCTAGAAACATCGGGGTGCTGGTGTCCTGGCGTTTGACTGCATCTGTATCTTTGGGGTAAATCTCCAGCACTGCAATTGCTGGATTGTAGGGTAGCTCTATTTTTAACCCTTTGAGGAATCTCCATACAGTTTTCCAGAGTGGCTGCACCAGTTCACATTCCCACCAACAGTGTAAGAGGGTTCTCCTTTCTCCACATTCTCTCCAACATTTGTTGTTTCCTGTGTTGTTAATTTTCCCCATTGTCACTGGTGTGAGGTGGTATCTCATTGTGGTTTTGATTTGTATTTCCCTGATGGCAAATGATGCGGAGCATTTTCTCATGTGCTTGTTGGCTGTGTCCATGTCTTTCTCTGTGAAATTTCTATTCATGTCTTTTGCCCATTTCATGATTGGATTGTTTGTTTCTTTGCTGTTGAGTTTCATAAGTTCTTTATAGATCTTGGATACTAGCCCTTTATCTGATAGGTCATTTGCAAATATCTTCTCCCATTCTGTAGTTTGTCTTTTAGTTTTGTTGACTGCTTCTTTTGCTGTGCAGAAGCTTCTTATCTTGATGAAGTCCCAATAATTCATTTTTGCTTTTGTTTCCCTTGCCTTCATGGATGTATCTTGCAAGAAGTTGCTGTAGCCAAGTTCAAAAAGGGTGTTGCCTGTGTTCTCCTCTAGGATTTTGATGAATTTCTGTCTCACACTTAGATCTTTCATCCATTTTGAGTTTATCTTTGTGTCTGGTATAAGAGAATGGTCTAGTTTCATTCTTCTGCATGTGGCTGTCCAATTTTCCCAGGACCATTTATTGAAGAGACTGTCTTTTTTCCAGTGGATAGTCTTTCCTGCTTTGTCAAATATTAGTTGGACATAGAGTTGAGGGGCCATTTCTGGATTCTCTATTCTGTTCCATTGACCTATGTGTCTATTTTTGTGCCAGTACCACACTGTCTTGATGATCACAGCTTTGTAATACAGCTTGAAACCTGGCATTGTGATGAAAACCATAGCTGTATGGTTTTCTTTTTTAATATTCCCCTGGCTATTTGAGGCCTTTTCTGATTCCATACAAATCTTAGGATGATTTGTTCCAACTCTCTGAAGAAAGTCCATGGTATTTTGATAGGGATTGCATTGAAGGTGTAAATTGCCTTGGGTAACATTGACATTTTCACAATATTAATTCTTCCAATCCATAAGCATGGAATATTTTTCCATCTCTTTGTGTCTTCCTCAATTTCTTTCAGAAGGGTTCTGTAGTTTTTAGGGTATAGATCCTTTACCTCTTTGGTTAGGCTTATTCCTAGGTATCTTATGCTTTTGGGTGCAATTGTAAGTTGGATTGACTCCTTAATTTCTCTTTCTTCAGTCACATTGTTAGTGTATAGAAATGCCACTGACTTTTGGGCATTGATTTTGTATCCTGCCTCACTGCCGAATTGCTGTATGAGTTCTAGAAATCTTGGGGTGGAGTCTTTCGGGTTTTCTATGTACAGTATCATGTCATCTTCGAAGAGGGAGAGTTTGGCTTCTTCTTTGCCAATTTGAAGGCCTTTGATTTATTTTTGTTGCCTGATTGCTGAGGCTAGGACTTCTAGTACTAAGTGGAATAGCAGTGGTGAGAGTGGACATCCCTGTCGTGTTCCTGATCTTAGGGGAAAGGCTCCTAGTGTTTCCCCATTGAGAATGATATTTCTGTAGGCTTTTCGTAGATGGATTTTAAGATGCTGAGGAATGTTCCCTCTATCCCTACACTCTGATGAGTTTTGATCAGGAATGGATGCTGCATTTTGTCAAATGCTTTCTCTCCATCTATTGAGAGGATCCTATGGTTCTTGTTTTTTCTCTTGCTGATATGATCTATCACATTGATTACTTTATGAGTGTTGAACCAGTCCTGCATCCCAGGGATAAATCCCACTTGGTCATGGTGAATAATCTTCTTAATATACTGTTGGATCCTATTAGCTAGTATCTTGTTGAGAATTTTTGCATCTGTGTTCATCTGGGATATTGGTCTACAATTCTCCTTTTTGGTGGGGTCTTTGTCTGGTTTTGGAATTAAGGTGATGCTGGCCTCATAGAACGAGTTTGGAAGTACTCCATCTCTTTCTATCTTTCTAAACAGCTTTAGTAGAATAGGTATGGTTTCTTCTTTAAACGTTTGATAGAATTCCCTTGGGACGCCATCTGGCCCTGGACTTTTGTGTCTTGGGAGGTTTTTGATGACTGCTTCAATTTCCTCCCTGGTTATTGGCCTGTTCCGGTTTTCTACTTCTTCCTGCTCCAGTTTTGGTAGTTTGTGGTTTTCCAGAAATGCGTCCATATCTTCTAGATTGCCTAATTTATTGGCATATAGCTGCTCATAATAAGTTTTTAAAATAGTTTGTATTTCCTTGGTATTGGTGGTGATCTCTCCTTTTTCATTTGTGATTTTCTTAAGTTGAGTCTTTTCTCTTTTGTTTTTAATAAGGCTGGCTAATGGTTTATCTATCTTATTAATTCTTTCAAAGAACCAACTCCTGGTTTTGTTGATCTGTTCCACAGTTCTTCTGGTCTCTATTTCATTGAGTCTGCTCAAATCTTTATTAACTGTCTTCTTCTGCTTGGTGTAAGTTTTATTTGCTGTTCTTTCTCCAGTTCCTTTAAGTGCAAAGTTAGCTTTTGTATTTGAGTTCTTTCCAGTTTTTTGAGGGATGCTTGTATTGCAATGTATTTCCCTCTCAGGACTGCTTTTGCTGTATATCAAAGATTTTGAACTGTTCTATCTTCATTCTCATTAGTTTCCATGAATCTTTTTAAATCTTCCTTAATTTCCTGGTTGACCCTTTCATCTTTTAGCAGGATGGTCTTTAACCTCCACGTGTTTGAATTACTTCCAAATTTCTTCTTGTGATTTAGTTCTAGTTTCAAAGCATTATGGTCTGAAAATATGCAGGGGACAATCCCAATCTTTTGGTATCAGTTGAGACCTGATATGTGACCCAGTATGTGGTCTATTCTGGAGAAAGTTCCATGTGCACTTGTGAAGAATGTGTATTCAGTTGTGTTCAGATGCAAAGTTCTGTATGTGTCTGTGAAATCCATCTGGTCCAAGCTCTTGTTTCTTTGGAGATGTTGTGCTAGAAGATCTGCCATTTACAGAAAGCACCGTGTTAAAGACTCCCAGTATTAGTGTATTATTATCTAAGTATGTCTTAACTTTGGTTATTAATTGATTGATATACTTGGCAGTTCCCACATTCGGGATATAAATATTCATGATTGTTAGATCCTCTTGTTGGATAGATCCTTTAAGTATGATATAGTGTGCCTCTTCATCTTGTACTACAGTCTTTGGGATAAAGTTTAATTTATCTGATATGAAGATTGCTACCCCTGCTTTCTTTTGAGGACCATTTGAATGGTAAATGGTTTTCCAACCTTTTATTTTCAGGCTGTCAATGTCCTTAGGTCTAAAATGAGTCTCTTGTAGACAGCAAATAGATGGGTCTTGCTTTTTTATCCGGTCTGAAACCCTGCGCCTTTTGATAGGATCATTAAGCCCATTCACGTTCAGAGTTACTATTGAAAGATATGAATTTAGTGTCATCATAATACCTATTCAGTCCCTGTTTTGGTGGATTGTTTCTTTGGCCTTCCTCTTTCTTTTACAGAGTCCCCTTAATAGTTCTTGCAGAGCTGGTTTGGTGGTCACACATTCTTTCCGTTTCTGCCTATCTTGGAAGCTCTTTATCTCTCCTTCTATTCTGAATGAGAGCCTTGCTAGACAGAATATTTTTGGCTGCATGTTTTTCTCTTTTAGGACCCTGAATATATCCTGCCAGCCTTTTGTGGCCTGCCAGGTCTCTGTGGAGAGGTCTGCTGTTAACCTAATATTTCTCCCCATAAAGGTTAGGGATTTCTTGTCTCTTGCTGCTTTAAGGATCTTCTCTTTGTCTTTGGAATTTGCAAGTTTCACTATTAAATGTCAGGGTGTTGAATGGTTTTTATTGATTTTAGGGGGGTGGTCTCTCTATCTCCTGGATCTGAATGCCTGTTTCCCTTCCTAAGTTAGGGAAGTTCTCAGCTATGATTTGTTCAAATACACTTTCTGGTCCTCTGTCCCTTTCGGTGCCCTCTGGAACCCCAATTAAATGTAGACTTTTCCTTCTGAGGCTGTCACTTATTTCCCTTAACCTTTCCTCATGATCTTTTGTTTTTCTCTTTTTTCCTCACTCAGCTTCCTTCCTTGCCATCAACTTGTCTTCTATGTCACTCATTCGTTCTTCTACCTCATTAACCTTTGTCATTAGGACCTCCAGTTTGGATTGCATCTCATTTAATTGATTTTTAATTTCGGCCTGATTAGATCTAAATTCTGCATTCATGAAGTCTCTTGACTCTTTTATGCTTTTTTCCAGAGCCACCAGTAGCTTTATAATTGTGCTTCTGATTTGGCTTTCTGACATCGAATTGTAATCCAAATTCTGTAACTCTGTGGGAGACAGTATGGTTTCTGATTCTTTCTTTTGTGGCAAGTTCTTCCTTCTAGTCATTTTGCTTAGTGCAGAGTGGCTAAAAATAAGTTGTAGTAGAAAAAGGAATGAAAAAAAGAGAGAAAAGGGGAAAACAAAGAACAAAAACCAAAAGCAAACAAAACAAACAAAAGCAAAAACAGAAAACAACAACAAAAAAAGGAGGGGTATCCTCTGATTCTATATACTGTAAGTCCCTTGACTTCCCCCGGAGCTTTCCAGCGCTGCTCAGTCCAGAACTCGCTCTTCCTCTGTCCCTCCGGCTGATCTTCTGGGGGAGGGGCCTGCTGTGCTGGTTCTCAGGTGTGTGTACCTGGGGGAGCTGCCCCGCCCCCTGCCAGGTGCACGGCTTAGTGGGAGCTGTTGACTCCATGAGGCCCCTGTTTCCTGGTGGCCCTGCTCCCTCCCGGGCACAGGGTGACACCAGGAGGAACAACCGCAGTGGTGGTGGGCAGCTCCCCAGCCCTAGAGTCAGCTCCCGCAGTAAATACCGCAGCTTCCCGTCAGCAGGGGCCTGGATGCTCTGGGGGTGGGGGCGCCGATCTGCACAGCTCGGGGCCACCCGGAGGCAGGAGTGTCCTCGCTGTCCTGTGTCCTCCCCGCTCCTCCTGTCCCAGGGGGAGCATAGGATCCTGGGCTGTGTCCCCCGGCGCCCTGGGCTCCGGGGCCTGAGCGGCTGGAATCGTGTTCCCGGGCCTCGCAGTCCCCTCCCGCGGGGCCGCGGCCTGAGCTTCCCCCGGGGCCCTGCTGGGGCGCTGCAGGCCTTTACCTGACTCGGCCTGCGCGGTGTGGCTCTCTCCCTCCCAGGGCGCACTTCCTCTGTTAGTGACCCCGGGAACCTGGGGGCTCCACTGCCCCTCCTGGGATCCTGCCTGAGCTCCCTGTGAGCCCCTTTCTGTCCGGGAAGGTTGGTAAAGCTCCTGCCTCTCCGGGGCGGGGCTTTCCTGTCCTGGGGGCGCTCGCCCGGGTCTTAGCCCGGCTCCTCGCCGGGCCCCTCCCCCTTGGATGCTTTTTTATTTCTTTATTTTTCTGTCTTCCTACCTTGATAGAAGCACCAACTCTTCTCACTGTAACATTCCAGCTGTTCTCTCTTTAAATCTCAGGCTGAATTCGTAGGTTTTCAGGATGATTTGAAAGTTATCCAGGTAAGTTGGTGGGGGCAGGTGACTTGGGGACCCTACTCTTCCGCAATCTTGTCCTGCTCCCCTAGTACATGGTTTTAAGCTGAGAGATTTTATATTCCATTTTGGCATCAAGAGGAATTTTCTGTTTGGTGTGAAAATATCAAGTATATACCTTATATGACCAGTGACACTATTCCTTATAGGTTCTATGCTCGATAAGCTATCCCTTCAGATAATAGCTCAAAAGAAACTCAGAATTTCCCGTTTAATCACTTTATGCCCACTCATATTATTCACTCAGTCATTTCTTCATCTATTCAACTAATAGTTGATGAGTAGGGTTTACAAAATCCATTGAGAATAGAGTGGTGAGCAAGAAAAGTCCTTTTCCTCGCAGAGCTTACTTTTGTGTGGGGCACTACAGCAGACAATTGAAAATAATGAATTTATAATAAAATATCAACTAGTATTGAGTCCTCTGGTAAAAAATAAAGCAGGGATGTTGTCTTCTTTTAATGGTATCTCCAATATATAAGAACACTAGCACCTAGAAGATGCCAAGAGGAAGGAAATGATACAGGCCATGTAGTGAGAAACACTGTCCCTTCTGCCCTTATGTTCACAGTTCAGGCCATTCATTGAGCCACATTTTATGGATGGAGTGTTGACTTAAAAGATGAATTCCAGATTAGGCACTAAGGTATCAAATGCTTGTCCACTTGTTAATAAAACAGTTCTTTCATTGCCTGCTACTTTTATTTTTTATCTGTTTCACATTATTTTTTTTTGTCCATATCTTCTGGGAATGAACTCATAATGAATTTAGAGACTATATCATGTCATGCAGTATTGTGTTTATTATCTATTGTGTTTATTATCTATTTCTTTATATTTATTTGTTATTCTCATTGTTTATTATAGCCAAGGTTTTTCTATCCATACTATGAGCAAGAACAATAACAACAATATCTCTGTGGTTGTAGGTATTTAAGAATTATTAGAGGGCACACTTACATATTATGAGATCCATACATCAGCTTTCTTTGCCAGCCAGTTTTTTTTTTTTTTTATCTGGTTTCCTCCATTTTCTGCTCTGGCTTTGTGACCACAGTCTTATCACATCAATATTAAGACCCAGAACTGTAGTCTTGCTCCTGCTAAAAGTATATAAGCCAAATTGTGTGAGTGGTGCTCATGCTGCTGCTCATGCCTCAATGTCTACAGCAAGAACACTGCTGCCTGACATAAACAAGGTCTGGTCAGGCTGCACCACCTTCAGTGGTAACTGGTACTAATCTTCCATTCCTGCCATAAGTTTGCATTGCCCTTGAACCAAATCAACACTTTTAACCTCCCTCTTTTAACACAAGTTATTACCTGAAGTTTCCTAAGTTACTTACCAGCCCAACAGACAATGACAGATTTGAGTCATAAAGATATCCTTAGTTTTCTAGAGTAATTTTATGTTTCAGACAAAAAGATTATCATTCTGCTATTCCTGACTTCCCCTGGCCCAGTTTGAGGCACATAGGAGGCCCATAATAATGAAAGAATTTCTTCCTTTGCTCTTTTCACTGGGGATATTAACTCAAGTGTGATTTAATAAGTGTGAGTCTAGCATGCTGCCTATGGATTTGCATATAGGAGTAGCTGTTTGTGCTACAACTTTGGTGCATTTCATAATCTCCTGCACGGTTTTATAAAAATGGAAGAATCTGGGCTCCGTGTAGACCTTATACTTGAAAATCTCTGTGATAAATGTAGGTAACCTGTATTTTTCCGATCTCCTCTGATGATGCTAGGTCTACCAATCCACAGATTACATACTGGAACCACTCCACAAGGGTAATGTAATATTCATTTGCACTCTACCAATATTGATGAAGCATGTTCCACCTGTTAAACAGTAGGCTAACTGATATGGATACAAACTGAGTAAGTTAGTTCCTGTCCTCAAAATATAATGGGGAGTGAGGTCTGAAATGTAAAGGAACAATGAGAATAGACGTGATAATAAAACAAGATATCTCTACAGCTACATTCATTTTGGTCTTTCTGTCATGGTCATTTTGACCATAGAACCTCAGCATCATGGACCATTCTCATGAAAATTCAGTTAACCTATTTTCTTAAGGAGTGTCTGGACTATTTTTCAGAAAATGGCTTTACAAGTCATGGTGTTTCTAAGCCTTCCCTTTCTTTCCAAGATGACAATAAATCTGGCTGAGATTAAAGGTAGAATTTACTCTATTTTCCCTGTTTTTTGCTCTGTAAGACAGCTTTGGGTTCCAATACAGCTATTTGGAGAGCATTCATTTAATTTTCACTGATTTTTGTTTGTTTGTTTGCATTTGTTTTTCTATGTGTGACTGTGGTGGACAAAGCTTCATGAAATCACCTTAGCCTAGAAACCCTCTGAGTGGTTTTAGTTAGTGTTAGGAAGGGCATCCACCATTGACCAGATATGCAACCCAAATCAATTTTTACTTTTAGCATCCACTCTAAATCACATCATGCACTTCAGAATAAATCTCCCTTCCATCACCACCACCACAGCAATCCGACTGTTTCCATGGAAATTCTCTGCTAAACCAGGGAACTAGTTTATTGAATCCTTGACAGGGGAGACAGCAGAAGGAGATGGGTAAGAACACGGACTCAGGAATTAAATGACTTCAGTTCAAACCTGTTAGACACTGGCTGGCTAGGTCACTTTTGGCAAGCTCACCTCTCTGAGCCACAGTTTCTTTATCCACAAAATGGGGAATAAGAGTCTGAGTTGCTGAGAGGATAAGTTAATGCACAGAAAGCATAATAAATGGTTGCCATTTGTGGTAGGCAGAAGAATGGCCCCAAAGATGTCCATACCCAAATCTCTGGAACCTGTGAATATACTACCTTACATGGGAAACCAGGGGATAAGCCTGTGTGCTGTCAAGGTGAAGAAAGAGAAACACTAGTCAGTGGTAGGCTGGAACTGCCTAGAAAGTTTTACACATTGGAAATCATCAAACACTACATCAGAAATTCACCCCTCCCCCCCCGCAGAGAGTCCATTGTTAAGCATTTGCCAACATACCATCAGCTGGTTTGCAACTCATCAAACTAGTTTGATTCTAACTGGTAGTTTGATTCTACCCAAGACTATCAAGGTCAGAGGAACTAGCTATTATACTAACACTTTCTTAGTGAAAAACACTTTTATTTTTATTATCTCTCCCAATCCTTATAGCTACCCTGGAAAAAATAACATTATTCACTTTATATAACCAAGGTGAGGTTCAGAAAAATGAACTAATTGTCCACAATTATACCATGTGACAGAGTCAGGGCTATCATAAGACATCCTGATGCCAAAGCTCTTGTTTTTTCTTTTTTCTTTTCTTTTTATATTGATGCCCAGCACATTGTGTGGCATATCACTGTGCTGAATGAATATGTGTTGAATAAATAAAAGATTACATGTGCCACCCAGCTTTGGAGCAGAATAAATAGAAAATAATTTTCCTTAGCCAATTTAACTTTCTTGAAAAAAAAAAACAAAAAAAACTAAGACTAAAATTAGACTGAGATACGCAGCCCAAAACTAACTCCATGAAAAGGGAAAAGAGAACTGTCTCCCCACGGTGACTTTGTGCTACTCAGTGTGCTAAGTGTGACAAAATCGCATTCATCATCTCCTCTAAGGCAATCAAAAACCCTGCTGACTTGTGATTACCATACCCTTTTTACATAAAAATGAGACTCTGAGAGGCTACATGACTTGCCAAGTTCTTGCGGTCCATGAGTGGCTTATTAGAGATTCAAACCTAGGTATGTTTGACTCCAAGGTTTACCTGCTTCCCCTGTGCTAAAAAAAAAAAAAAAAAAAAAAAAAAAGGTGGGAGTCTTTACTTAATCACCTGCTGTTGCTCTGGGTACTCTTGCCTTCTTCCTTCAGTTGGCAAAACAGAAATGTGTTATTTAATTAGCCAGAAACTGACTAGTACTTGCATGTGCTCTGGAAAGCGCTGTACCTCCAGTGTCATGTCCAAAAAGTAAAAGAATGTGATGTTTAACAGAAAGATTGTTAAGTCTAAAGATCCTTAGTTAAAATCCTGTCTTCCTAGTGGCAATGAACGTGGGTAAATTATATAACCACCCTAATTCTTATCTCCTCTTCTGTAAAATCATGGAGACAATAGCTACTTGACAAGGTTGTTGTTAAGATTAAAGGACATAATTTACGCTGCAGCACACTACTTGAAAGATAAGATCTCAAAAACATGGCAGCTAATTTTGTCATAGTCAGACCTTGTTCTGGGAAACACATCTGGCTAAAGAGGGACAGCAAACTCATGACTGGACCCAAGGACCACGTGGGGTGTTTTGAACACACATTTTTAGCATATAGCAATTTTACATAATAAGAAAATAAATGTAAATAGTAATACAAGAAAAAATACAATAACAATAGGAATAAAACCAATTTGACTATTCTGAATAACTTTGGCCTAAGAATCTTTAATTACTGCCTTCTGTACAATATTCTTGTGTCATCAAGTGCATCAGTGCTGCAGCATTTCTGAAAGGTAATATATTCTTTGAGATTTTCTCCCAAGCCCCAGACTCTCATTCTACATGTTATAATGGTAGTGATTTATTGATTTTACCATATTATCAGGGAAGGTTTTCAGAAAACAACTAAGACTCACCCTTTTGTTAAATGTTTCTTAACTGACTTGTGTTGAAAATATCAAAGGACTGCAATGATCAATCATGCTTTAAGAACACCACCCAAGTTTGTGCACACACAAGCAGTGACATATAGTTACAACTCTCTTTTGCTAACAGCAATGGTAGCACACTATGTATGTCCTTTACAGATAGGCTCATAATGTAAAAAAAAAAAAAAATGTGTCTTGTAATTGGTAAAATACAGTAAGTTGTAACTAACCAGGGAAAGGGGAGAGCACATGATAATGAAAGAATATCAGTTTTGGAGCTAGACAAACCTGTGTCTAAATACCTGTCCGACCACTATCTGAGTGACCTTGGACATACCACTTAGTCTCTCTGAGCCTCAGTTCTCTCTTTGTTGAATGAGGATAAGAATGTATACCTTGAAGGGAAGTTAGGAGGAGTGAATTGATTGTGTATAAAAGCATCATTGAAGCCCTAACTTTCACCCTTTCTTCTTCATCAGCTGCCTTCTGGTAAACTCAAGAACAAGGTGTTTAGAGAGGAGACTTCCTACCTGCTCCCTCCTCATGTCTGTGAGCATTGCTATAAAGGGAGGAGGAAAGAGGTTTGGATTGTTTCAAGGATTATTTTGTCCTGAATGTAATACATTAGAACTAACTTCTCAAACAGTCCAATGCATTGGTTGCCTGAAAGGTGGAATTAAGTACTGCACCACCCAACTGATAGAACAAAAGGACAATAAAGGCATGGGATACTTCCAAGGAGATACCACTGGCAATTGGTGCTGTCTGCAAGTACAGAGTTGCAGTGCCCAAGGTAGATAACATTACTTTAAGGAAAAGATGTCTCCCTGATTAGCTCTCATGTTGCCCTAGAGACAAAAGCATCCAGAACACAACAGTCACTAATAGCTAGCTTTGTTTTCCTCTTACCAACGATAGCTTTCAAAGTTTGAAAATATGTGTGTGGAAAAGAATATGACATTATGTTCTTCTCCAAATGAAAGAACTCTTAGTTACTAGGACAGGAAATCACTGAAGTGCCCTCTGCCCAGGAAGTACAGAAGGAAGAAAGAAGGCACAGACCAAGGAGTCCCTGAGCTCACTCCCTCCTCCATCTGCTCTTTGAACGACTTCGGCAGGTAGCTTTTACCTTGCTGGAGCCAAACAGGACTACTTGCCATGAACACCTATGACCTCACAAGGCACACATGCTCTTTCCTTTGCCCATGATTAATTATCTGCTTTTTCCTGCCTCATTTATTTCTTCTTGTCTTTCAAGAATCAGCTCAAGATCAACCCATCTGAAAAGCTGTTCCTAATTCGTTCACACTAGATTTTTTCCCAACTGTATGTACATTGGTAATAATATTATTAATGATAGAATTTTGGGGCACCTACAATGTGTGAGGTTGTTTGGATATATTATATAATATAATCCTCAAAACATTTCTGAAACAAAAGTACGATCTCTAGAAGCCAAGTAAGCTTTCCAAGCTGACAGAGTAGCCAAACAGCGGGGTTTAGGTTTTTCTACTCCAGATTTTTCTGACTCCAAAGCTCATACTCCTTCTCCTATATCGTATTACTTCATACATGACAATATTCTGTATGTGTATTTGTTTCTCTATTATTTTTCTGCCAGAATATGCTGCACTTAAGGGCACATATCATACCTTTTCTCTACAGTCCCACTAACTAATAGAGAAAACTTCATAATATTAAAGGCATAATGAGTATTTATTGGGTATAATAACTATATAAAATTTATATAAATTATAAGTGATAAAATATTATATTTTTTATTCATTTAACAAATATTTGTTAAAGATCTTTGTTAAAGACATGACAGTACTCTAGGTATGAGATACAGAAAAGTGAAGAAGAAAATGCACCTGCCTTTTAGGAGCTCATGAACTAGTGGACTTACAGAGAGAATCATTTTCATATATTCTTACATAACTTTATATAACATAAAAACCTACAAAATCATGGAATTTTAAGACTAGAAAAGGTTTCAGAGATCATGTAATTCAGGCTATTTATGGAATGTATAAGGAAGTCAGGCTGGAGAGATTTAAGTATATTGCCTAAGATTAAATATATTTTATTTTAAAATGATATTTTCACTTTGCTATGGATTCCATCTTATTTCTCCATACAACCCACATCTAGAATTGCAAAGGACAAATGTGGGAGCTCATACTTTGCCTGCCTTTTTTACTGGAAGACATGGCAGGCCAGGATACAAATTAATCACTTGAAATTAACTTGAAGTAATTGCAAAGATAATAGAGGCATCAATAGATGAAGGATATCAACAAATTCATGACTGAAGGCAGGCAGAGGGAGAGTGTTGAATGCTGAATAAGGACAGAGCAAAGTATAGTTGTGAAGACAAGCTGAAGGGTGATAGCCTAGGAGAAGGCCATCGTGTCCACTTGAAACACTGAGTATTTCTGGGTGCAGAGATGGCAGATAAATACAGGACAGGAGTGAAGAATGAAACTCACACCAAGGGACTGCTTAAATATCTGTACACAGAAGAGTTCCCCAAGTCCTTAAATATAATAATCCCACAGATGAGTATTTTTTTAATTCTCAAAAAATGGAAAGTTTTAACTATAAATTACCTTGCTGTCCACATGCAATTGCTAATATTTGTTTTATTTCTTCAGATGATTACTTCCATATATAAGCACACTACACTTACTATCTCATTTCCTCTAGGTTGGCAGAAAATTATATATATATATATATTTTTTTTAATTTATTTATTTATGATAGTCACAGAGAGAGGGGCAGAGGCATAGGCAGAGGGAGAAGCAGGCTCCATGCACCGGGAGCCCGACGTGGGATTCGATTCCGGGTCTCCAGGATCGCGCCCTGGGCCAAAGGCAGGTGCTAAACCGCTGCGCCACCCAGGGATCCCAGAAAATTATATTTCATTAAACCATGTGAATTCACCCACATTCAATCATATTGACTCAGAAAAATGACAATTTCATGGTTCAACCTAAACAACTTTGTGTATTTTTTAATACACAAATATCTATTTATTCTTTAATCTACCACAGATAATATGGCCTAAATCCCCTCTTGGAAAGATTAGGATAACACTGCCTTTACTTTTCTCTTAAGTTTTAGCATCCAAAGCTCTCAATCAAAGGTAAAAGTTCTCAGATTTACTTCTATAATAATATCAAATATTTTAAACTTTGTTTTTAGGTCAGTTTCTAAAAGTTTAATTACAGTCTGAATATATTTTAGCAGGTTGAACCACCTGGATCTACTGATTGGATGTGGAATGTAAAGACACTGAGGAGTCAAGGATGTCTCCAAGACTTTTGGCTGAAGCTATTGGCAGTGATGGAGCTGCTATTGATTGAGATGGGGAGGACTATGGTAAAGCAGATTTGAGAGTGAAAATTTGGTGCTCCTTCTGATTATGTTAAGTTTAAGATGATTATTAAACCTTTAACTGGAGACAGCTACTAGGAATGTGTGTAGCTGAGTCTTTTGGGGGGACTGACTTATAACAGGGAACTCTCCAAATAAACTACTATATAGAATAAATACAATGTTTGTGAACAGATACAAAATAAGAATGTGCTTGTTTGAACTTTAAAAGAGTTGAATCAGGGATCCCTGGGAGGCGAAGCGGTTTAGCGCCTGCCTTTGGCCCAGGGTGCGATCCTGGAGACCCGGGATCGAATCCCAAGTCGGGCTCCCGGTGCATGGAGCCTGCTTCTCCCTCTGCCTGTGTCTCTGCCTCTCTCTCTCTCTCTCTCTCTCTCTCTCTCTGTGACTATCATAAATTAAAAAAAAAAAAAAATTAAAAAAAAAAAAGAATTGAATCATCATGTATAACAACGTAAGTATAGTTCATTGCAAAGACAAGCCAGTTACTTTTAAAAAGCTAATTTTATTTTTATATTCTAGCATGAGAAATCTGAAAAAATAAAATTTAATAAGCATATATTTTCTAATATAGCATTTAACAAAATCAGTTACCCAGGAAAGAAATATATGTAAAACCAGTGGTGAAAACTGAAAAACATGATTGAGAGGTGAATGCTAGCAGAATATGTCACCCCCAAATCATCTTCTTTGGCATAAAGATTATTTTCAGCTGATTATTTTGAGAAATACCAGACACAAGAAAAGCTCTGAAAACAGAGTAGAAGTCACTTTCGCACTTATAAAGGAAATTTCCATATGTAAGGAAGTCTCTTTCTATGTATCAGGAAAAGAAGAATAAATTACAAGAGAATCTTATCAATGGAAAAGATACCAACTTAAACCTGTATATCAAAGCTTACCATTGTTCAGTGTGCTTTTCATTGTAACCTCCCCACAAAAGATCTCTCCCCCCCCCCCCCCCACATTATCTTTCTGCTTTTGTCTTAGGTAAAGATTATACTTAAGCCAGAGTTTTAAGCCATTCCAGAGAGTCACTCATTTTTCCCTGGGTATCTTCCATGTGTACACGAACTGCATATCAATAAAATTCTGTTTTTCTCTTGTTAGTCAGTCTTCTATCACATGGTTATCAGCCTAGAACTAAGAAGGGTAGGAGGGAAAATTACTTTTCTTCCTGCACATCCCTCTACTGCTTAATCCATAAAACCTACCTAGCCATTAGTCTGTTTGTTACCATCCAGAGAAACTTCCTAAAATTCATGTCTGATCCTTATTATTTACCTATTTAATGGACTAAAAAAATTACTTAAGCCATAGAATAATGTCTAAACTCTTTATAATATAATCCAAAGCTTTCAATACTTTCATCATCTATTTTTTTTCTAACTTTATCTCTTCCTAATGGACCCCAGCCATGAACCAAACCTCTTGCACTGCCTAAATCATAGAAGTCATTTTCTCTTCTGTGCTCTTGCACAATTTTATTTATTTTATTTTATTTTATTTTATTTTATTTTATTTTATTATTTTATTTTGTACTTACCATGTTCCTTTCCTACTTGGAAATCTCCAACTTAGTTTTTCAGGAAAGAGTTGTGTTCACTCACGAAATTATTCACTTACTGAATAGTTATTGTGTATGGTATATGCATTCTAGGACTGGTCCAGTGCAAAATGAAAACACAGGGCCTCTTGTTAAAAAAGTTAGTCATAGGGATCCCTGGGTGGCGCAGCAGTTTAGCACTGGCCTTTGGCCCAGGGTGCGATCCTGGAGACATGGGATCAAGTCCCATGTCAGGCTCCCGGTGCATGGAGCTTGCTTCTCCCTCTGCCTGTGTCTCTGCCTCTCTCTCTCTCTCTCTCTCTCTCTCTCTCTTTCTCTCTGTGTGACTATCATAAATAAATTTAAAAAAAAAAACAATTAAAAAAAAAAGTTAGTCATAATGTCAAGACAGCAACAGCAGAACATTAAACCAAGAGTGAGGCCCTTCTAAGTCAGCAGCACAGATCACATGGTTACGAAGCCAGCCTTGCCTTTCTCTCTCTCCCTCTCTCATCTAGACTGTGTTAGTTTACTCTATTTCTAAAATGAAAGACTAAAACCCTAAATTTTTACTTCCTTTAAAGGAAAATCATTACATGGGAATGCTAGGAGTATTAGTAAGGGAATTTCTTGGCCTGAAGTAGCCTTAGAATATCTACATTTCACCTTGTTTCACTCTCTTCTTGCCTTACATTATTGCCAAGGCACCAGACATCTAGCAGACATCCCAAGAATGCAGATAAAAGGAGGAGATTTGGGCAGCCCGGGTGGCTCAGTGGTTTAGTGCCTGCCTTGGCCCAGGGTGTGATCCTGGAGGCCCGGGATCGAGTCCCACGTCGGGCTCCCTGCATGGAAACTGCTTCTCCCTCTGCCTGTGTCTCTGCCTCTCCCTCTCTCTCTCTCTGTGCCTTTCATGAATAAATAAATAAAATCTTAAAAAAAAAAAAAAAAAGGAGGAGATTCAGAGTCTGGTGCTTTGGTATCAAGGAAAACGTATAGATTTATAATCCCTGACCTTGATTCCAATGATTTCATGAGCATAGAGGAAGAATGAATACCACTCAACATCATTGCTCAACACTTGCTAATTAACCAGTGAGATTATGTGATTGAATTGTTCATACAATGGTGAGGGAACTGAACAGGGTTTTGTGTTTTCTTCATTTATTGGCTAAAAATAAGTGAGATTCAAGCACAATATAAGACAAAATGCTTCTGAAGATCAGAATGGTCCTATTTCTTATCCTTTGCTGAGCATTTCCATAGTATATTTAAACTATAAATTGGAGCCATTGTTTTCTGGTTATAAAGGTCTTCTTAGCTCTGTGGTTGTGCTACCTAGGAGTTCAAATGAATAATATCAATATTTTGAGTCTGTATATGATATGTATATTAATGGTTTGAAACACATGTTATAGAATAATGTGGCTAAACACTAAGAATGCAGGAGTAAACAGAAAGAATACAGTTTCTTGCCCTGCTAAAACTTAAAACCAAAGGGATCAAACATCCTTTCATTTATAAAGCCTTTATAATACAATGATATTTTTTCTCTCACAGCCTTTTGTACACATCTGAATATTACCTTCTGTCATGTGATATTGTAATTTTCTGCCTGCCTGTATACCATCCTTGAGCACCTTAAAAATAGGAGTCATAATTTACACATCTAAATTTATACATCTCTTATTCCTGATATCTACACAGTATTATCAGTGTCTATTTAATAAAGAATACAAGAGTGAAGAAAAAACATTAGCAATAGGCATCCAGGAAATGCTTAAACTGCCATGGCAGACTGACAGCCTTGACAACCATTGATCTGGGAATAAGAAGACCTGAGTTTGGGTCTGAGCTTTCCCCTTAAGGAGGGAGCAGGATCTTGGCTGAACCTCTGTAACATCTTGGTATCTGACTTTTTCACTTCCTCAGTATTAACTTCCCTCCCCCATCTAATTAATTACTGGGTCTTAAAAGTTTACTTGATAAATAGAGACTATCTCCATTTTCACTATCACTATGCTATTTAAAGAACTGTTAGTTTTTCTCCTGGACTATTGTAATGGTTGTCCAACTGGTTTCCCTTACCTCTGTCTCCTTTAAATTCATCTTTTACCATGATGGCAGTAATCAATTTAAACTGCAAATCCAATGTATTATTGGCCTTGTTCAAAAGCCTTTTAGAGCACAGTGATTACTAGAAGGATCTAGTCAGAACATGGCCAATCAGGCGTTTCTGGAACTAACCCCCTTGACCTCAGATCCTGCTCAGATCCACTTCTTGGTGAACTCTTCAGCAATTCTAAATGTTCTTGGCACTGTTTCTTGACTTCATGCACTGTTCAAGGACATCTTCTATCTCCATTTACTTATTTAGCTCAGTTCTACCCATCCTTTAAGACTCAGCTTAGGGATCCCTGGGTGGCACAGCGGTTTGGCACCTGCCTTTGGCCCAGGGCGCGATCCTGGAGACCCGCGATCAAATCCCACGTTGGGCTCCTGGTGCATGGAGCCTGCTTCTCCCTCTGCCTGTGTCTCTGCCTCTCTCTCTCTCTCTATCATTAAAAAAAAAAAAAAAAAAGACTCAGCTTAGATGAGATTTCCTATAAGAAGGTCCCATTCATTGACTCCACTAAGTCAACCCAATATTTCTCACTTTTGCTCAGGATTACATAACTCTGATAGACGTTAGTGATATTATTGAAATTATCTGTTTTCATGTAAAATCATCTTTGCAGACTATAAGCTTATGAAGTTAAAGACCATGGTACAAGATTTATAAACTTACATCGTGAGATAACAAGCATAAAACATTTAGTATGCTGCTCCACAGATGCTCCATATATAACCTGTTGTTTCTGTATGTTGATGGTGGTATTAGTGGCAGAGATGTAGCTAGCTTTTAGATGCCAGTGCACTTTTCATCTTTCTTCCTGAAGACCAGTGCTTTCATATGTGAGGAAATGTCACAGTGGCAGCTTCTAAATCTTACCATTCTTAGAGTTTTAGTTGCTAAAGTTGACTTGGTCCTTTTCCAGTTCTTGCTAAAAAACATGCTAGGAAGGGGTTTGATTGGCCTAGCTAAGGTCAGCCCTCTGCTGGACCAATCAACTGTGGTTGTGAGGCAGAATGTTGATAACAAGATGACCTCACTATTAAGGAGAGGGCTAGTCAGTGGTGGAGGGGTCAGGTGGGAGGGAAGAACAGAGTTCTGCAGAGAAAGGATATGCTATTCCCAGAGTAAAGGGGTTTTGTTAGACAGCTAAAACCAATATATATTTACTATTCCAGCCATATTAATGATGATGATAATTTTCTTAATGATGTATTATCTTATATGTGATAGATTCCCTAAACATAGACCCAACATATTACTGATGAAGGATGAAACTACTGCATCAACTGTGCTGCCTTTTAAAAGGATCACTTTGAGAGATATGTACCATAGTCATGTGAACATATAAATTCTGCTGTGTTGGCTAAAGAAATACCCTTTGTACATTACTGTCTTGCCTGGCAGTGATTATATTCATTTCATACCCAAATCTGTGGAAACAAGGTTAAAATAACATCAAGTATGTCTACTATTGTGTGTGAAACATCCTGGATGACTTATATATGAAATACATTTTTCATATGTGAATATATATAATATATAGACACATATATATACATATATGTATGTACACATACATATGTGTATATTACATTTGCAATATGCTTATGCATATATATATATATGTTATTCACCATAACAGTTGAGAATGTAACATAGATAAAATGTTTACTACTATGAAACAGCTTGAACAATAAACATATTGAATTTCCTTTCTTTGAAAAGAAGAAAGGATTATGTAGCTTTGATTATAAATGAGCCTCCCAGAGCAGCCACCACTTATCAATGTATTAAGTCATTTCAATTTCTGCAAAAAAAAAAAAAAAAAAAAGTGCTGTTTTGGAACCCTCTGGCCCCATTTTGTAGGGTTGATAGAGTTCAAAAGAAAGGGCTGCTTGGAGAACAGAAGGAGTTCGTTTAAAGAGAACAAATAAAAGCACCCCCAGGTATGAATTGGGGGTGAATTGCTCTAGCAGGGACCTGGAAAGAATGCAGCTTGTTTAACTTAAGAGAGTGGTTGCTAAGTTGAAGGCATGGAACATTCCTGTCCATATTAGATGAGGGTCAGAGTACAGATGATGGGGAGGGGGAGAAGGGATAAACACTTTAAAATAGCTCTATTCTTGGAGTCAAATGCAGTAGACAATTGGGAGATGAAAATTAATTGTAAAGAATGCAGGCTTGCAGTCCCTGCATGGGGTGTAGAGAGAATTTCATTTTTTAAAAGATTTTTTTCATTATTTGAAAGAAAGAGAGTGAATGAGTGGGGAGAGGGGCAGACAGAGAGAGAGAAGCAGACTCTCTGTTGAGGAAGGAGCCCGATGCAGGGTTCAGTCCCAGGACCCGAAGATCATGACCTGAGCTGAAGTCAGGTGCCCAACCAACTGAGCTCACCTTCCAAAATGTTATTTATTTAGATAAATGTCATGCAATCAAGCCTGTTCCAAATGCTTAGGAAGATACAACAAAGTATAAGATTGAATCCTACTCATTAGGAATTGGCAAAAGGGATAAGACAGTAAAGTCAGACAGACCTGAATTAAAATCTTGGTTCAGGGACACCTGGATGGCTCAGTGGTTGAGTGTCTGCCTTTGGCTCAGGGTGTGATCCCAGAGTCCCGGGATCAAGTCCCACATCAGGCTCCTTGCATGGAGCCTGCTTCTCCCTCTGCCTGTGTCTCTGCCTCTCTCTTTCTCTCTCTCTCTCTGTTTCTCATGAATAAATAAATAAAATTTAAAAAAATCCTGTTTCAGCCACTCACCAGCTGTGTGACCAATGCTGAGTCACAAGCTCTCTGACCTTCCATTTCTACCCAGACATTTAGGAGACCATGCCAAGGGGCCACTAAATCCTCCTTCAGACACCTTTTGTAAGAGTCTCTCATACTTTAGACCACAGGATATCTGTACCAAAAGCGATATATTATGAGGAAGCAATATCTGATTTGAAATCAGGAGAGAGTGTTTGCTAGAATCTGGGTCAACACATCTAGAAGAAAGAAAACCATTTCAAATTGGGTACAGACACATTACATCAAACATACTGCTCTCTGCTCTCTGCTGAGAGATAGGACAGAAGAGTCGGAATCTCCAAGTCTCCACTAATCTCAAAACACAGTTGCTGAAAAATTTCCAGAGCAAAGGTCTCCTGTGGGTGGTGAGCTAGGAAACAGAAAAAATGCAGAGGATTAGTTGTTTTTTCAACCAATATGTCCAGGCTGTGGAAAACAGAGAAAGCATCTCTAAGTCAGACAGACATGGGTTCAAATCTCAGGTGTGCATGTTGCAGGAATAGACCTGCAATTTCCTCTTTTGTAATCCAGGCTGGCATTTCTTGCATGAAGTTTCTTTGTGAATATTATAGAGCCTAAAATGTACAAGTAAGCAGAAAATAGCCCAGCACATATTAGGTACTCAACAGAGGTAGTATGTACCTCTGCTGTTACATCCAGGTTGGCTTTATCCTACTCTGTTTCAAGCACTACAGTGATTCATTAATAGTTTATTTGCGTGTGGAAAGAGTCCATATATATCTTTTATTTGAAGCCAGTCTTACTGATCTTCCTTTTGCCTTTTAAGTACAGACATCTGAGTAAGTCTATAGCTTAGAAGAGTATATATTTTTTTCAACGGTTGGGAAGTTCAATACTTTTAAAGTAAATAGAATGAACATACGTCAATATGCATTTAAAATAATTCTTCAAACTTGCCCAAAGACTAATGAAAATCATAAATAAAACTTGGCATCATCTTTGATAACTTCTCCCATGTGTCAAACATCATAGAACAGCCAATATGTCTTCAGATCTGACCCCAAAGCTCTACCTGCTGATACTTTTTAAATATTCCGTTTGGGGAGACTGTAAACATTTTGCTATTGTAAGTTTTTGCAAACACTGGTATTTTTCATGCCTCTGGTAATCTCCAACTTCTAAATATTTCATTTTCTTGGGTAGCACACAATATGTAAAATGAAGTTCTGCCACCAGATTTCCCAGAACCTAAAAACCTGAAGGTCCTGAGGTTTAATTGAACGGTGTCAAGATAAATGGTTTTTATTTTTTCTGTAGGTTTGTTGTTCTCTTTTAATGAAACTGAAAAGCAGCAGAAATGTTGATAAATGAAAGGGTTTCCTTTCAAATTTCTAATGCAAATGTATGCATTTGCCTAAATTCATGAATTTACAAAGCACCAGTCCATGTGAAATGGTTTTTAAGAGCTGAAGAATAAGAAATAGCTCTAGAATTCACTCAAGGCAGAACCACCTGCCAGTTTAAATGCCATGAATGAACTCTTCCACTGTTAATGCACAAGGGGAAAGTGTATCTCAAAGTACTTTTTAGCCTCAGTAAAACATAGCATTTTCTTGGTTTCCAAGACAAAGTCAAGGAAGTAGAGTAGCCAAACTCTAGAATTGAGTTAGAGACTGAGCACAGGAGAAGAGGAAGATGGGACTTGACAAAGACATGACTCAGAAATCTCTGTCATTATGTGGTTAGAAGAAGCTACCATCAATCTATAAAGACTGGAAATAAAATGATATCTGTTTTCTGTCTCAAGATTGAATGATCTTTAATTTTTTGTCTATGCACCTGTTATAGTTCCCAGAGGGAGAGGGAGAGAGAGAGAGAGAAATATCCCAACTATTCAATTGGATAGATGAATAACCTCCAAGAACTACCAACTCAATAGAGATAGAAAAATTGGGTCGAGATGAAATGAACATCTGACTTTCACCATAGAAAGGCCTCATCAGGCACTAGGATCCCATTCAATTTCTTTTCTTCAAATGCGCTATTCTTTCATTTCCCAAATGTACCATGTTCCAACCAAACATAGGGCCTTTGCTATATATACTCTGCCCCCACTTTTTCCTTAATATGCTTCTAGTCTTCAGCAATTCCTCAGAGTCACTTTCCTTGAATCATCTCAACACACAAAATCACTTTTTGAGACTACAAATCTCAGGTATAATTTCACATTTACTTCCAGTTTTTAAAATAAGTACCTTGTCTCCCCTCTAGATAGTGGACTGTATACCACAGAGGCATAATCCCATAAGCTATATTATCAACACCATGCTTAACATGTAGGACATATTAGGCGCATAATAAATATTGGTTGAAGGACTAAATCAGTGAGCATAGTGCTATACATATTTTTCAACACTCATTATTTCAAGGGTTCTACACAGCATACTATTTTTGATTTACCTCTCCGCCCCTTTTTTTAATTTACTAGGATGGGGAATATTAGTTTCTCACCAATTCAAAATTACATTTCTATGTTTCTTAAGAGGCCCTCGCCCTAATAAATATGGTAATAATTTCTGTTACTACATTCCACCATGGTGAGAGTGTAACTAATACAGGGTGGCAGGAGAAGGTGCCAAGGATTGGCCACAAAATAGACTAGGAGTTCCTCATGTAGTAAGGACTGAGAGGCTCCAGAGGGCAGTAGTACCCACATATAATCCCTATTGATGCCTGCTATTATACTTTTACATTTTTTACTTCCTGTTAAAGTATTTTGTGTTCTGGAAGGTTTTTTTTTTTTTTTTTCTAATGAAAATACGCTCAGGGATGATGCCACTGTCACTAACACAGACAGGAATTGGGTTATGAATGCACATTTGCTGGTACTAGACATCTGTATGGAGGTTGATAATAATTAGACCCTTTAATAATGAATGGGCAGCCTGAGGAAAGAGTAAAGTGCCTATTGCTGTGGATATTCAACTAAAGTGGGAGGGCTACTCCGTGAACATCACAATGGCAGGGGTTTCTGTAATGGGTACAGAGATGGAGGGGTGGCCCTGAAGATTCTTTCTACCTATAAGATGCTATGAATTTCTGGCACTCTGATGAACTGGAAAGGAATGCCTTTTAAATGCAGATGAAAGGCACAGGCAGGACAGGGGGAGTCTTGCACAAGTCTAGAAAATGACATTTTGCTAACTAAATAACTTCAGCAAAAACTTAACTTCCTTAAGCCTTTATGCATATCTTAATAATAGCTATTTGAAGAGCTCTGGAATAATTAAAGAAAGAGAGCAGCTGTAAAAATTTTATGAACTATATAGCACTATGCACATGTTTTTTGCTACTATTATATCAAGAAAAATTCCTATATCTTCACTGCTGTGTAGTTTGGTTGGAAGGAAAGTTTTAGGACAACTAGCATCAGGAAAGGGGCCCCACCAGTCCTCACTATCCCAATGTCCCAATGCCAGAGAGGATTGACTCATCCAGGGCACTTGGATTCCGCTGTGAGTTCCATCATAGCTTCTTTCTTGAGACACCAGAGCATAACTTCTCCACTGCAACCTCTTACAATGGGGAAGGGGGAAAAAAATTATATAGGATATAATTGCCAAAAGTCATGATGTTAATTGCATAATTTGCTCAGGCTTCCCCCTTGTAAAGAGTGATTATTTTAAAACAATGACAAAACAAAACTCTCTTATCTCTGGCAAAATCTCAGTCGGTCCCTCATGGCCACAGATTTGTCTCTCTCTTTCTCCTCCTTCCCTTCTTCCCAGTGATCACCCTCCATTCATTTAGCAAGTATTTATTAAGCCCTCTTAGAGATATTGAGCTAGATGTAAATATATTATGTTGAGCAAAACCAACATGGTCACTATGCCATGAAACGTTCGTCTATGCAGGAAGGATTTGCAATAATAAAGTACAATCTTAAAAATAAAAGTCAAATAACAATGGCAAATCATTCTGAGATAAGAAGGAGTAGTATACAGGAGACTGACCCTGAGTAATAAGAGTAATCGACCTGGTCAGGTAGGTTAGTAATAATCTACCTGATGACAGGAAAATTGAGAGGAGTATGAAAGCTTGGAGCGCTCTGTGGGGAAAAGAGGCCATGAGGTGAGAGCAAAATAAATTTTCTAGAGAAAGAAAACAGCATATGCTAAGGTCCCAGAGCCTATTCTTGTCTTCAGCTAACCCTATCATGATCTAAAAATTGACACCAATGAGCTGCCAAGGAATACACAGACTCTCCAAGACCCCCCACATATACCTGGATAGGAAAGAAAATTTTAAGAGCCCTTATTGTCTTGTCGGGCCATAATACATTAATCCCATAAACTTGCTCAAGAAACAACAACAAATAACATTTCAATGAGTGCCTAGGGATGGCATTGTTCTCCTCTGAATATCTATCTTTACCAGCGAGTATTCTTGCTCTAAATGTTACCTTCTGTCTGATACATCATCTAGAATTCACTGTTCCCAATATTTATCTAATTTTAATCTCTTCTATGTTCTCTGACTCTGTTACTAAGGTGGGAAGAAAAAGAAGAAATAAAAGGGATAAAAATGCTGGTGGGTGTGGGGAAGAACCTCTGGCATTTTCTCCTTTCTCATCTCTTCATCTTCTTCTCTCACCCATTTTACCCAAATACCCATCCTTTATTGATTCCCATCCAAATGCTTTATCTTATGCTTTCTAGAACTCACATTTCATTTTTAGCTGACTTCTTTTAATCCTCAAAATTCAAGCAGAATTCTTCTCTACATGCAACATAAACTAAATCATAGTCTTCTCAGAAGGCCTCTAGCTCTGCTTCCTCTAGCCTGCTTGTACTTTCACCCTCAGTAAATTCTGTCTGTACATTAAAATTAACAGAAATACTCTTAAAATTGCATTTTTATTTATTTTTATTTTTTTTAATTTTTTTTTTAATTTTTATTTATTTATGATAGTCACAGAGAGAGAGAGAGGCAGAGACACAGGCAGAGGGAGAAGCAGGCTCCATGCACCGGGAGCCCGACGTGGGATTCGATCCCGGGTCTCCAGGATCACGCCCTGGGCCAAAGGCAGGCGCCAAACCGCTGCGCCACCCAGGGATCCCAAAATTGCATTTTTAAATTGCATTTTTAATCGTTGTTCCCAGAGATGAAGATTCAATTGGCCTAGCATGTGTCCCCTTCATAAATATTTATTAAACTTCCCAAGTGATTAATATGTACCAATGCCTGAAAACCAGTATAAACAAAATGATTCAGAGCAAGGTTTTTATCTTATTTATCTATGTTTTTCTGATCTTTGCACAGGGCTGGCACATAATATGGTCTCAATTAAATGCTGAAAATATCAAGCCTATTTTGTTCCCAGACTCCACAAAAATTCATGAGGCTCTCATTTCCTTTTCCAGATTGTTTTGGAGAATTTGGAGCTCAACATCTCATAAGGAAAGTATAAAATCTTTTCCCTAAAGGCTTTTATCCTTCCACTAGCCTCATTTAAGTTTTATCAACAACAGCTCTATAAACATCAGCCTGTAAGCTCATGGAAGCATATTTCCCAAGGCCACTAGACCATTCATTCTTCTCCACTCCAACAGAACAGATACACTGACTTCAAATGGAAGTTAATAAATAGAAACATAAGATCAGGGATTCTAAGAGAGGAACAGTTTTCACATATCAATTCTAACCAAATCATTCCAGAATAATGTAATTACCTGAACTGTACTTACTCTAAGAATCTTAAAAGTTCCATTCTGCTATAAAAAGAACTTTTGGAACATTAATAATCATAACTAAGCATGAAAGTCCTTCAACTTATAGTTGACTAAAATCATGTTAAAGTTGTAGTACTTGGCTTATGTACTGTTTAGAATCACTTATACATTGAATATGTTACTGTGTTTTGCTGATGTTTCCTTTTTTACCTCCAGGCATGTGAGAAATTTCATGCAAAGAAAAGAAAGTTCAACAAAGCCATCAACAAAGGAAAGTGCAAAGGCTGGACCATGGGAAAAGATTTAGGAATAATGTAATTTGTTTATTACTATAGAGAAAGATAGATATACATATATATATATAAAATATCTTTGTACATATACACAAATTTTATTAATTTTACCTTCTATGACCTTCCTAATTACACATTTGTAATTCTAAATACACTTAATAATTAATGATAGTTTACTAAATTTACTAATTTAGTTAGTGGGTTACTAACTAAATTACTAACTGATAATTACTAATTTACTAAAAAAAATTTAATAATTTAAATACACTTTAATAATTACAATTTAGTAGTTAGGGACTTTTTAAAATAGATCCCTTAGGATAGTCTACATAAATAAGATATAGTCTGTGAGTAAAGATGGCTTTACTCATCTTTTCAAATATTATGCCTTCATTTCTTTTTCTTGACTAATTGCATTAGTTGAAATCTCTAATATCATGTTGGATAAACATGGCAAGAACAGACATCCTCACTTTATTCCCATTCTTAACAGCAAAACATTCACCCTTTCATCACTAAGAATGATGCTAACTCCAAAGAATACAAAAAAATATTAATTCAAAGGGATACATGTACCTACATGATGTTCATAGCAACATTATCTACAGTAGCCAAATTAAGAAAACTGCCCAAACCACCCATTTTATTGATGAATGGATAAAGAAGAAGTATTATAATATATGGTATATGGTATAATGGAATATTATTCAGACATAAAAAAGAATGAAATCTTGCTATTTGCAATGACATGTGGAGCTAAGGATTATTATGTTAAGTAAGTCAGGCAGAGAAAGACATATACCATGTGATTTCACTCAGATGTGGAATTTAAGAAATAAAACAATCAGGATGTCTGGGTGGCTCAGCGGTTGAGCATCTGCCTTTGGCTCAGAGCATGATCCCAGGGTCCTGGATCAAGTCCCCCATGGGGCTCCCTGCAAGGAGCCTGCTTCTCCCTCTGCCTATGTCTCTGCCTTTCTCTGTGTGTCTCTCATGAATAAATAAATAAATATATTTTTAAAAAGAAATAAAACAAGCAAAAGGAAAAGGGAAAGATAAGCCAACTAAGAAACAGACTCTTAAATATAGAGAACAAACTGATGGTTACCAGAGGGGAGATGGGTTAAATAGGTGAAGGGGATTAAGGAGGGCACTTGTGATGAGCACTGGATGTTGTATGGAAGTGGTGAATCACTATGTTGTATACCTGAAACGAGTATTACATTGTGTGTTAACTAAGTGGAATTTAAATAAGACCTTAAAAAAATGATGCTGAATTTTTTATAGATGCTCTTTATTAGCTTTAGAAAATTTAGTTTTACTGCTAGTGTGCTGAGAGTTTGTTCATAAATGAATATGTAATTTTGCCTTTTTAAATTTTTATGTATTTTATTTTTTATTTGGAAATGACTATATGATTTTTCCCTTTTATTCTGATAGGTTGAATTATACTGATAAATTTTTTATGTAAATCAAGCTTGCAATCTCAGGAAAAATTTAAGTTGTTTTTGATGTATTACCTGTTTATATGTAACAGCATTTGATTTATTCATATTTCATAAAGGATTGTTAAGCCTACATTCTTGAGGATATTAGTAATCTTTGATAAGTTTTGTCTATAAATTCTTTATTTGATTTTGGTATCAGGCAATGAAGCTTCTTTTTGAAAAATTTTGTGTAAGATTACCCTATTCCTTAACTGTTTGTTAGAATTTACCAAAGAATTCATCTGGGCCTATAACATTTTTTGTGGGAAATTTATGTATAACTATAAATTTAAGCATTTATATACATTTAGTAGGTATATGTTAATCAGATTTTCTTTCTTTGGGTGTAAAATTTGATAGGTTATTTTTTTAAGATTTTTATTTATTTATTTGAAACAGAGAGAGAGAAAGCATGAGCCATGGGGAGGGGCAGAGGGAGCAGGAGAAGAAGACTTCCCACTGAGCAAGCATCCTGACCTGGGGCTCTATACCAGCACCCTGGGATCATGACCTGAGCAGAAGGTAGATACTTAACCAACTGAGCCCCCCAGGTGCCCCTGATAGGTTATGTTTTTGCAAGAACTTTTATCCATTTCATCTGTTATCAAATTTATTGGCATTAAGTTTTTCTGAATACTGTTACATTCCTTTTAATGTCTGTAATACATTTTGTCTTTTCTTTCTTAATTTCTCTAAGAGTTTATTTCATTAACATTTTCAAAGAACCAACTTTGGCTTTCTCTATTACCTGTTTTATGGATTTTTCTGTCATCTTTATTATTTCCTTTCATCTTGCCTGTTACTTTTAAGACTTTTTACTATTGGTTTGTAACATTTTGGTTATGATGTATATTGATGTGATTTTCTTTGTTATATTGCTTGGGGCTTGTTGGATCTTAGATGGAGGAGTTTTTGTTTTTCACAGAAACTGAACAAATTTAGCTGTATTTCTTTTTTTAATTTTTAAAACGATTTTATTTATTCATGAGAGATACAGAGAGAGAGGCAGACATAGGCAGAGGGAGAAACAGGCTCCCTGCAAGGAGCCCAATGTGGGACTTGATCCTGGAACCCTGGGATCATGCTCTGAACCAAGGGCAGACACTCAACCTCTGAGCCACCCAGGCATCCCTAACTCTTATTCCTTTCCATAATTTTTCAACATATTCCCCTTCCCCCACCCCCATCACCCCCTTTCTTGACTTTTTCTGGGACTCCAATTATACATTACTTGGTATTGTCCCATAATTCACTAAGATTCTCTTTTTTCCCCCTCCCTCAATTTGAATAGTTTCTACTAGTTCCTGTCTTCAGTGTCAATGATATATTGTTCTGTAGTGTATAATTTACTGATAGGTTATCTGATGAATTTTTTATTTCAGATATTATATTTTTCAATCCAAAAATTTTTATTTTTCTTATAGTCTCTATCTCTTTTAAAATTGAATCCTTTATCTGTTCTCTCCTTATACTCATGTATTTTTCTTTAAGTCCTATATTTCTTTAAGTCCCTCCTTATACTCATGTATATTTCTTTAAGTCCTTGAATAGCCATTTTATGTCCTGGTCAGCTAATTCTATCATCTTGTCTTTTTCATACTTCCTTATATAACGATTTTTCTCCTAATTATGAGTCACATTTTCCTGTTTCTTTCCAGGTCGCATGATGCTTTATTCAATTCTAGATGTTGTAGATGCTCTATTTTGTCTTGTTTAAAGAAAGTTAAGTTTTTTATTTGCAGGCTATTAATTTACTTGTGTATCAGCTTGACCACTTTGAGACTTGTTTGTAAGGTTTGTTAGGGTTAAGCTAAAAGAGCTCTGATCTTGAGATGTGGCCTTTCTAAAGTGCCAATTATCTGAGGTATTCAACAAAGTCTTATTACTCTGGGCAGTTGGAACTCAAATGTCTCTAATTCAAGTGCAAACTTTGAAATCTCCATTGACTTCTCAGCTCCCTGGTAATTGTTTTCTGCTTGGCCTTTCAGAGACTCACCCTATGCTGCATAGTTTGGTATTTAGCCAAAGACTAAATAGGAGTCTTATGCAGTCATCTAGAGCTCTCTTTTTCTGCACTGTTGTCTCCTTTCTAATACCCTGCCTGTGGATTTCAGTTTCCCACAGTATCTCCAAACCGATTTCTTCTTTCCAGCTCAGCAAGACACCTTGCTGTGTCTTGTCAGTAATATAAGGAAGTATGAAAAAGACAAGATGATAGAATTAGCTGACCAGGACATAAAATGGCTGTAAATATGTTCAAGGGCTTAAAGAAATATACATGAGTATAAGGAGGGAACAGATACAGGATTCAATTTTAAAAGAGATGAAGATTATAAGAAAAATAAAAATTCCACATCTAGAATTGAATAAAACATCATGCAACATGGGAAGAAATAGGAAAATGTGACTTGCTGTGCTCTTCTTGGTCTCCAGCTCCAAGTGCTAAGGATAAGAAAATGCCTCTGAGCAGAATGCTAGGACAACCATGAGGCTCACATCATTTGTTTCCTTTATTTGGTGATCTTGGTTTTATTCTCCCTATTGTACAATACCTGAAAATTTTTTTCATATATTTTATCTAGTGTTATGGTTGTTTATGACAGGAGGACTAGACCATTACTATCTACGATACCATACTAGAATTTAGAGTTCTCTCCCTCTCATAAGCATTTTAAAAATCAAATAAATAAACCAATAAAGCTTCAGGAAGATAGCAAACTATTCCCATTTTCAAAAATGTACTAGGTCTTGGCACTGGTCCTTAAAAATCCAAACTTTCAACACATTTGCTTAATGACATTTTTGGATGGGGTAAATGTAGCATTTCTCAATTATGTGAATTTTTACTAAACACTTAGTGAAGATAGAAATAACTATCTCATAGTTGTGGTGGGGTCTGGAAACTTTTTAAAAAACAGAGCACAGTGTTTGACATTATAAGCACTTAACAATGGATATCATTGTTCTGTCATCAAATTTGAAATAATCAATGTAGTGATATTTTTAAAATATTTCCATTATATAAAAATAGTATATACATATAATAAAAAGAATCTGAGTGTTATAAAAAGTTACTCAATAGGAAGTGTCAGCCTGCCATCTCAGAGCTCTAATCTTACTTCTGAAAGGTAATGCTACCAACAGTTTCCATATACATTCTTCCGAAATTTTGTAATGGTATGTAGATATGGGAGTCTGTAGCTTTGTGATTTTGTGCAAAAAGAAATGTTTTATACATGCTTTTCTCTACTTTGCTTTTATTCATTTGATGATATGTCTTGAGTTATGTTATTTTAACACAAAGATACCTCATTTTTTAATAGCTGCATCATATTGCTTTGCATAAATGTAACGCAATTTCTGCAAACACTCCCTATTTATAGAATCAATGTTATTTTCAGATTTTTGGTTTTTAGAATACAGCTCCAATAATCTTTTTTACATATATATTTCTGCATGTGTGAATATGACTAGGTAAATTTCTAAAACTAATATTGCTAGATAAATAGTTATTTACAATTTTATATTTTAGTCAATATCGCTGTTTTCTTCCAAAGAGTTTCTCAATATACACTCCCACAAATAGAGCTTGTTTCTCCACATCATCCCCAACACTGTGTATTATCAAATTTTGGAGTCTTTCTCATTTGATACATGAAACACAGAATATTAATATTTTAATTTGTATTCCCTTTACTATGACTAAAGTAGACAATTTCATTTGTTTATGAGTTATTTGTGTTCTTTCTATCTAAATTGCCTATTTTTAATCTTGGCTCCTATCCTATTTGTTTTAAGCTAGTTTGTTTTTTGCTTATTGATTTGCAAGATTTAAGAAGTTAGTTCTTTGACACATATTGCAAACATTATTGACTTTTTAAAGAGTTTTATTTTATTTTTGAGTTTTATTTTATTTTATTTATTTTTGTCCACTTTGTTGTTTTATTTGACCTTCTCTTTCAACATTCTTTTCTCCTTGGAGGTTTAAAGTTTTTATGTAGACAATATTTTCAATAATTTCCATTATGATATTCATTTTTCTGTCCTATTTTCTGTCCATCTTCTCTATTACACTATTATTTGAAAACTATCCTACAGACAATTTTTGACACTGCTAAATTTCCAATATGACACTTTTCAAATTTCCAACATCCAAATTTTTATTCACAGGCAATAGATTTTTGTATAAGGAGAGGTAATGGCTTTTTTAAAAAACTAGTAAATTGTCTTAATGTCATTATTTGATTAATTCCATTTCCTTAATGGCTAATTGGAAATCTAGTTCAATGGCATGTTTCTATTTTCCATTGTAAATGCTGTATTTCTGTTCTACTATAATTCTGCTAGTCTTTATAAATCTAATACAGTGGGTTACATTTACTGGCACTTGTTTTCTAGTGGAAACCTTAGTAACTATATGCACAGAAATACATATAATAAATATGCTGTGTTGGAAAATCTGCTGGTGGTTTACTGATTCAGATTATCTAAATTATACACAATACATACACAATAGTTATCATATTCTTCCTGTCTTCTTTTAAAGACTGAAATGCATTTTGTAACAATAAATCCAAGTCATGAGACTTAACATGAATTTTCTTGGGGAAGGTTTCTGCCTAGACGTGTAGCAGTTCAGAGAGATGCTGTGCTCATAAGAGGGAATGAGATCTGTGTGCTCAACAGCAAGTGTGATTGGATTTACAGATTAACAAAATGAGAAAGATCAAAGCCTTGTTATCAAGCAGACCTACAAGCCTAGAGCTTGCTCTTGTAGGAAAAATTGTTCTGTGCCCCTACACTTTTTAATCTTGACCTCACAGAAAGGGTTTTGCACTTAAGACAGTGTCATCAGGATGCAAAATTCAGGTCACATTCCACTTTCTCTTAATATGGATGAACACTCCCTTGGTGACTAAATTGGAAACTCTATGAAAATTTCAGGCTTCAAACAAATTTCTAATTCCATTAAATTGGTGTTCAGCAGAGCACATTGACTTTTGTGGTTAGTTAAGGGGAAATTAAGCTCACATATTTACTCTTCATTAAGCACAATCTCCTTTTTCCCAAATTGCAGGGACTTTATTTTTCTTCTATTTATTTCTTTAGTGCCTAGCACTGTGCTTGTCACACAGCAATTTGCTGGATAAATACTTTTTTAAAAAAATTCAAAGGAGTTGCAGTTTGCGTGGTTTTTAAATGCTAATCTACAAATCTATATTGACTCAGCTAAAGGAAATGTTTAGGAAGTTTGAAACTGATAATACATTGGCAGATAATGAGGATCTCACTTTATGAATTCATGTTAATCAGGACCACTATTGCCTTAATTAAGATGTGAGCTCTTTCTTATCCATAATATTAAAAGGACTCTAGTCCTTTTAAATGTCTGTTTTATAAGAAAATTCACCATTATGAATTGCCATCTTGGAAAAAAGTGAAATGCATCAAAATGTTCACAACTGAAAACCGATGAAAGTGATTTAACCTTACTGAAGCAGAGGATGCCTCAGTGTATTCCAATTTTTCAGGGCAATATAATGCCATCACGGATCATTGTACTCACATATATCTCCTTGCCTTTAACATTATTGTATTTAAGAATCGTTTATCTCAAGTTCCTAAAATGAATCATTCTCTCCTTTACCTTTGGGTCTCTGCTTATGCAAGACTCCTCATCAGGGAAAACTTTGTGCTCTTATTTTCCTTTTCATTTAGCTTTTCCTACTAGTGTTTAAAGATGGACATAGGCATGTTCTCTAGGATATCTTGACTTCCCAAAACTTGGCCTCATGCCCTTTTTATGTGCTCCCATGGCACCTTGGCTTACTTCTCACATTCACGAGGAGTTAAAAAATACATTTCTCATCTGTGAAGCATTATATGCTGTACTCTTTCTCAACTGAACCTAGATGGAGCCTCAGACTCCTCTCTTTTCTTAACAATTTTATTGAGGTATATTCACATACTATATGTTTTACAATATACATGTTCAAACTGTACCATTTGACAGGTTTATCCACATGACCCATGAAAACATCTCCGAAATCAATATAATAAATAGATTTATCAAACCTAAATGTTTCCTCATGCATCTTGTAGTCTTTCCTTCTGCCTTCCTGATCCATACTCTACTTTAGGATTATACTGTGTATACTCTTTTTTTTCCTCTGGTTTCTTTTATTCAGCATAATTATTTTAAAATTCATCCATATTACTGTGTGTAATCAATTGCCCATTACTTTTTACTTCACAAATCACATATTTGGGCATCCCAAAATCTTGCTCTTTTGCATTTTCATTTTCACTAGTTTAAAATACTTCAGATTCTCCCTTTAGATTTTTTTGACTCATTGTTTACTTTGAAGTGTGTTATTTAGTTTTCTAATATTTGTCGATTTTCCAGGTATCTTTTCATTATTGATTTTTATTTTAATTCCATCAGAACTAAGGAAAATACTTTGAAGGACATGAATCTTTTAATTTTATTGAGATTGGTTTTATGTCCAGAATATAATCTATCTCAGTAAATGTTTCATTTGTACTCAATAATCATGGATATTCTGTTTGTTGGGTGGAGTGTTCTATGATAGTCAAGTGGTTCAAGTTGGTTTATAGTGTTTTTCAAATCTTCCATATCCTTACTGATTGTTAGTCTAGTTGTTCTATCAATTATCTGTCTACTTGTTTATGGAGGAATGTCGAAATCTCCAATTTTAATTGTGAATTTATTTCTTCTTGGCATTTATCAGGTTATTTCCCAAGCATTTTGAAATTATTATCCGTTATTGGTGCATAAACATTTAGGATTGTTATATACCAATAGATTAATTGATTCTCATTCCATTATAAAATGACTCTTTACATCCCTGGTAATATTCTTTGCTACAAGTTATTTGATATTAATATAGTCATTCTAGCTTTCCCTCATTAGTGGTAGTTTGGTACATCTTTCTCTCCTTTTTACTTTTAACTTATTTTTGTCTCTATACTTCAAGGGAGTGTTTTGTATGCAACATGTAGGAATGTTTACACCACTTAATCTTTGACTTTTAATTGGGTGTTTACACCACTTAGTCTTTGACCTTTAACTGAGGTGTTTACACCATTTAATCTGATGTGATTATTGATGTGGTTGGTTTAAATTTGCCATCTTGCTGTTTGTTTTTTATTTGCTCTAATAGTTCTTTTTCCTTTGTTCCTGACTTACTTTGTGTTTATTGAGGGGTTTTTGTTTTGTTTTGCTTTGGTTTATGGTTCTGAATTTCTTCTCCTTGTTGGTTTATTAGCTATAACTCTGTGGTGATAATTTTAATGGTTGCTTTAGGGTGCATGTATACCGCTTTAACTTACCCTAGTCTATGTTTCAGTGTTAACTACACTTCATCTATAGTAAAAGAAACTTCTAACGGTATGTCTCATTTTTCCTTCCCAACCACTATTATATTGTCATCACACATTTTATTTTTGCATATGGTATAAGCTCCACAATGTATCATTATTTTACCTTAAACATTTCATTTTTTCTTAAATATATTTAAATAGTATGTAAAAATCATCATTTTATTTATCTATTTACCATTTCTGGTGATCATCCTCCCTTCATGTAGATCCAGATTTCTATCTGACATTATTGTCCTCCTGCTTGAAGGATTTTCTTCAAGATTCCTTATAGTGTAGATCTTATGATGAATTCTTTAGCTTTTCCTTATCTGAAGATGTGTTAATTTTGTGTTTGTTTTTGAAAGATATCTTCAATGGGTAAAAAAGTGTGGGTTCACATTTTTAAATTTTCTTTCCATACTTTACTAATGCTATTCCACTGTCTTCTAACTTGTGCTTTTTTTCCCCTTCTGTCAAGAAATTTAGTGCTATCTTTATCTTTATTTCCTTGAATGTAATTTGTCTTTTATTCAGTGTCTGCTTCTCTCATTTTTTTTCTATATTATTCACTTGATTATCACATTCCCTGGTGAAGTTTTCTTCACGGTTTGTTTTCTTTCTTTTCTTTCTTTCTTTCTTTCTTTCTTTCTTTCTTTCTTTCTTTCTTTCTTTCTCTTTCTTTCTTTCTTTCTTTCTTTCTTTCTTTCTTCTTTCTTTTTCTTCTTTCTTTCTTTTGTAGTTAGAGCTTATTGAGCTTCTTGGATATGTAGGCAATAATTTTTATGAATTTGAAGAATTTATAAACATTGTTTCTTGAAATTTTTTCTCCCATTCTGGGACACTAATTATAAGCGACTACCTCCCAGTTACTGATGCACCATCCAATTTTCTTATTTTCAGCTTTTTGCTCTCTGTGTGTGAATCTGGATGATTTCAATTGCTATGGAAATGAATTCATTAATATCTTTTCTTGTGCAATATCTATTGGCCACTAACTCTATCCAATGGTTTTTCATCCCATCCCTGCTTGTAGACTTCATCAGCAGAGGTTTGTTTTTTACCCGTGTTAATGTTTAATTCTTCTTTCTGCTTCTTGAACGTGTGGAATGAAATCATTTAAACTGTTGTAACATCTTTGCCTACTACTATATTATCTGCATCATTTCTGTGTCAATTTCAATTGATTTTTCTCCTCATTATGAGTTTTATTTTCCTGGTTTTTTGTTTTTGTTTTTGTTTTTGTTTTTTTGCATGACGGTAGATGGTAGTTTTTTAGTGGATGTTGGATATTAGGGATTGATTCTACCTTGTCAGGAGCTAGATATTTCTCTATTCCTAGATATATTCTTGAAGGTTGTTTTTTTTTTTTTTTTTTTTTCCTGGATTGTGATTAAAGTCACTTCAAAACAGTTGGATTCTTTTAGGTTTTGCATTAAGGTTTTGCTAGCTAGTGTCCAAGGCTATTTAATCTTGGACTAATTTTTTGCTACTATCAAAGCAAGACATGGGGCACCTGCGGCTCAGTCAGTTGAGCATCCAGACTCTTGATTTCAGCTCAGGTCATGATCTCAGGGTTCTGGGGTCCAGCCCCAGTCTAGCTTCCCACTCAGCAGGGAGAAAGTCTGCTTGTCTCCCTCTCCATCTGTCCCTCTCCCAGATCATGCTCTATCTCTCAAATAAATAAAAAATGAATAAAATTATTTTTAAAAAGCAAGACCCTTTATTGTTCTTTAACCAATATTCTCTGAATTGTAAGCTTTTTCCACTATGGTTGATGGGAATAAGCACTCTTCTAGGCCTGGCGAAGCCTAAGCACTATCTCCTCTTATCTTTTCAGGTATTACCTTAGTGTGCTTCCTGGGTAGCTTCTCACAAACATGTGCTGATCAGTACCCAGCTGACTATTGCAGGAAACCCCTCTGCAGATCTCAGCAGTTTTCTCTCAGTGCAGCTCTGTTCTCTTGAATTCTGCCTTCCTGATTCTTGTTGTTTCTCAGGCTCCCAGCTCTACGTGCTCACCTCTGGGAAACTGTCTCCGCTTCCCCCTTCCCTGCCTCATGACCAGAACACTCCCTAAAGGGAGAAGCTGGAGTTGTTACAGGGCTAATCTCATTCATTCCCTGTCTCTCAGAGGTCACTCTCCTTCATTGACAGATATCCCCTCTTTCAGAACTTTGGTTTTCCTCCATATTTTGTCTTCTTTTAGTTTTTCAGTTAAGAGACTAAATCTAGGCTGTTATTGCTCTATCTTGTTTGGAAAAATAATATATAAATCCCAGAATCCATTTTAATAATATCTTTCTAGTACTACTAATTGATAAAAAAAAAAAAAAAAAGTTGCCATAGGATGTGACTCCAAAATGACCTCCCATTTCTCAGCTTATAAATCATCTTCTTGGGCAGCCTGGGTGGCTCAGCAGTTTAGCACCGCCTTCAGCCCAGGGCCTGATTCTGGGGACCCTGGATCAGGTCCCACGTCAGGCTCCCTGCATGGAGCCTGCTTCTCCCTCTGTCTGTGTCTTTGCCTTTCTCTGTGTGTCTCTCATGAATAAATAAATAAAATCTTAAAAAAAAAAAAAAAAAAGAAATCTTCTTCCTGAACAACAAGGCAAAGATAAGCACTCTTTCTGGGTGCGACTCTAAAACAGTGTTATAACACATAATATATATAACATTATAGAAGAAAGAATTTATGTATATCTTAAATGTATTCTAACACTATTTTCTTTGTACTATAAGTGCTTTTTGCTTTTATGTATTTTACTAGCTATTAGCTACTTGAACTTAGGGATTGATCTTACTCATCCTTCATTCTCAGGCCCTAGTACATGCCTACGCATAGCACATCTTCAGTAAATAATTGTTGAATGAATGATTGAATAAAAATATTTGGTAAGCAGTTGCTTCTCCTCAGATGTCAGGGAGTTTATTACATCACTATAAATCCCATTTTTGAAGCAGCACTTTCAATAAAAACTAATGAAGGGATGAACCCAGTCATTAAAACCATTGAAACACATGAGCATAGGGTTGAACTTAAGCAGAGTCAGGATTCTGTCAGCCATGAGGAAGGAGCAAAGTGGCTGCCAGGTAGACAACCAAGGGCATCTGCTACTTCAGATAAATGCTCTCAAAAGCACCTGTGTCCTTTGTTCAGAAGAGAATATTTTAAATACATTCTAAGTAAGGATTTTAAACAGTGTTTTAGATTAGTTCCTGACAGCATCTAACTTATATGACTGTAAATATTTCCAGAACACAATAAACTCCACTTCCGTGCCAAAATGCTTCATGCAGTGTGTCACTTTAGATGGTAATTATATTGCATTAGGGAGACAGATTGTGCAGCCTCAAAGTGGAAAGAATATCCTGGTAAATCTGTCATCCACCCCCACAGCACACACCCTTTAAAGAGGAGAAATCTATTATTTCTGGGATAACCTTCATTTAATATTCTATTTTAAAAATCTACCTATTTTAAACATTGAGGTACAGGATAACTCCTAGGGAAGATGTATTTGTTTCAATCACAGAGATCTTGCTTTTTTCATGAAGAGTGTTTTTAAATGTATAATTTCCCCCACTTATTTCTTTCCCCCCCTCTTATTAAAGGGTAAGGCTTCATTACCTTGTCATATTCTTATTAGAAAAGTCATGCAAGTTTTCTAAGCCTCAGTTTTCTCATTAGAAAAAATAAAGGTTACTTGTGTCTACCTGACTGAGATCACTTTCATTCTTAAAATGGAGAAAAAAGTACTTTGTTTTTTCCAAAGCACTGAGAAAATTTTCAATACAGGCAGACATTATTTTATTGTGTTTCACTTAATTGTGCTTCACAGACACTGTAGAAGGTTTGTGGTGTATGGAAATTTGGTGGGTATTTATCTTTTCATCCCAACAACTTTATAAAGAGGATAAAACAGTCAGTCGGTACATATTTTGAAAGATCTATTTATTTATTTTAAGAGAAAGAGCACACAGACAAATGAGTGGGGGCAAGGACAGACAGGGAGGGAGCAAATCTCAAGCAGACTCCATGCTGAGTGTGGAGCCTGATGCAGGGCTCAATCCCAGGACCCTGAGATCATGATCTGAACTGAAATCAAATCAAGAGTCAGACACTCAACTTACTGAGCCACCCAGGTGCCCCCGTACATATTTATTTTTTTATTTAGTTTTTAAAAAAGATTTTTATTTATTTATTCATGATAGACATACAGAAAGAGAGAGAGGCAGAGACATAGGCAGAGGGAGAAGCAGGCTCCATGCAGGGAGCCCGACGCGGGACTAGATCCCGGGACTCCAGGATGGCGCCCTGGGCCAAAGGCAGGCACCTAAACCACTGAGCCACCCGGGGATCCCCTGTCCTAGTACATATTTAAAAGGAACTGGGGGGATCCCTGGGTGGTGCAGTGGTTTGGCGCCTGCCTTTGGCCCAGGGCGCGATCCTGGAGACCCGGGATCGAGTCCCACGTCGGGCTCCCGGTAGATGGAGCCTGCTTCTCCCTCTGCCTGTGTCTCTGCCTCTCTCTCTCTCTCTCTGTGACTATCATAAATAAATAAAAATTAAAAAAATCTTAAAAGGAACTGGGGATCCCCGGGTGGCTCAGCGTGGGGCTTCCCGCGTGGAGCCTGCTTCTCCCTCTGCCTATGTCTCTGCGTCTCTCTCTCTCTTTCATGAATAAATAAATCTTTAAAAATTTTTAAAAAATAAAAGGAACTGAAAAAAGAATGAAGTAAGGAGAATGGAAGAGACAGAAGGAGAAAAGGCAAAGAGGGAGGAAAAAGAGAAGGAGCAGAAGAAAGAATGGAAAAGAGGAGAGAGGGAGGGAGAAATAAGGTAGGCTGAGAGGAGGGAAATGAAAGAGAGAAGGATGAGACAAAGGAGGAAGGGAGAGAGAAAAGGAGGGAAGAGGAGGGACAGTGGAAGGAAGGAGAGAGGAAAGGTCACAACTATTATGTGAGTGGTTGACTCATTTTGACTCGAACCTGTATCTCAACAACTGATCATTGCTGTGGTTATCACCCTTCTAGATAACATAAATAACAAAAAAGTGACAATTTTACCTGAATTTTAGATATAGTGACCTTATGTTGGGATGGTGAAAGTAGTAATATGTTCTATTTTTTTAGTATTAATATTACTGCCTTTGAGGATGAGACCAAGAGAGGAAGACATTCCCAAATGCTGTAGCCAGGTTGAAACCCTAGAGAAAGAGACTAATTGCCCTTTTTCCTATTTTCTAGAGTATTTATTCAGGAAAGAGCAGAGTACTTTTTAAATGTTTTCAGATTCTGAAACTTGAGTTAGAAATAATTCCTTCATTCATTTTGCCCTTGAGCATAAACTTAACTCATTAGTGGGGACACAAAAAGAAACAGAATCAGCCCAAGAGAATGAAAAGTATTTGGATCTTGCTCCAATAAGCAAAAGTCACTTAATAGTCTCTGTGTGTGTGTGTGTGTGTGTGTGTGTGTTTGCATGTTAGCTTTTTGGCAGCCCAAAGCAGACAAGTTTTTAAAAGAGGTAATATTGGGCACCTGGTGGCTCCGTAGGTTAAGCATCTGCCTTCAGCTCAGGTCATGATCCCAGGGTGCTGGGATTGAGTCTCACATTGAGGTCCCTGCTCAGTGAGGAGTCTGCTTCTCCTTCTCCCTCTGCCCCTCCCCACTGCTCATGAATGCTCTCTCTTTAATAAATAAAATCTAAAAAAAAAAAAAAAAAGAGGCAATAGTACTTCTCATGCAAACCAGTAATTCTATAATTGCATCAAGAAAAGGGTGACTTAAAAAAAAAAGAAAAGAAAAGGGTGACTTGGGGCGCTGGGTGGCTCAGTGCATGATCCTGGGGTCCTGGAATGGAGTCCCACATCAGGCTCCCCCAGGGACCCTGCCTCTCCCTCTGCCTGTCTCTGCCTCTCAGTGTCTCTCATGAATAAATAAATAAAATCTTTTACAAAAAAAGAAAGAAGAAGGAAAGAAAGAGAAAGAAAGAAAGAAAAAGAAAGAAAGAAAGAAAGAAAAGAAAAGAAGAAAGAAAGAAAGAAAGAAAGAAAGAAAGAAAGAAAGAAAAGTGACTTAGTGCCATAGATGCTTTTAATGACAGCATTAATAACCATTGCTGATGACATTTTGGAATATAGGTGAGGTCCAGAGCGGACGACCAAGAAAGAATTCTTGGGACGTTTTTGGTGCAAGATGGTGGTTTTATTAAAGCACAGGGACAAGACTTGTGGGCAGAAACAGCAGCTGCCTTGTGCCTATGAGGGGTGACTGACTATATACCCAGGAGTTGGGGGAGGTAAGAAAGAGGGAGATTCCAAAAGGATTTTCATATTCTAAAGAGGACCTACAAGACTGGAGGCCTCGCCATTGTCAAACTAAAGACTGTTTTTCCCTCTAGCAAGGCAGAAACTTTAAGACACCTGGAAGCCTCCTGAGGAAAGTCACACATATCCCACCCTGAGTGGGGCTTGTTTGTGGGGTATCAGCTGAGCTTTGTTCTCAGCTAGCCCTGCTCCCTCAGCAATTGCTACCATTAATTAAGCCCCTGCTTTGAGTAAATCTCTGCACAGATACCATCTTATCTCATTCCAATGGCAACACTGCGAAGTTAACATTTGCATTACAGTTCTGAAGTTGAGGAATAATAGCCTTGGAGAAAATAGTTAACTTTTCAGAAGGTGCTAGCTGTTGTCTCTTTACATTATGTTCACCTCCCCAAGTCAGAGAGGGAATAAAGACCGGTGAGATCAAAATGAAAAAACCCAAAACATCTCAAGGCCTTCTTTCATCTCGGGACAAAACAAAAAGGAGCTAAGGGTAAACCCCCCTGCACACATTCATTCTGAATGAGATGCCTGGCATTGTAATAATGTCTTTATTAATGTATTTTAATTAATCTTCTGATATTGACACTCTTGTGTGAAAGATACTGCTTTCCTTATTCCACTAATGAGGAGAGGAAAGTTTGGGATGTTAAATCACCCAGTTCCCTGGCAAGTGAGGGAATATGTATTTGAATTCGAAATACATGTGACTGTGATCTTTTCCCATGTCACACTGACCCTGTCTGTTCCACAAACACTTACAAAGCACATGCTGAGTAAAAGCACTTTGCAAGTTCAGGGCCCTTGATATGAGGCAAAGATAAGTAAGACATAGCCTTGAACTCAAAGAGGAAATTCCAATCACAAAATATCTGAGCTGGAGTAGCATTTATGAGGAAATGAGAAGTGGCTTGCAAAGTAGTCTATCAGATCATGAATTGGAACATTAACTGGTATCCTGTCCTTTTTCCTGTTGGGTAAATCTCTACTAGAAGCTGGGCCTTACTAGCCCAGTGGTGGGAGGGAAGCTAATCTCAAGCACATCTCTGTAAGGGGCACTTCCTCCACTCCACTGGGCCACATATTTATGAGAGGTGAAAGCGAAACTTCCTCCAACTCAGAGAGGAAACATTATATGCATATTCTCTGTTGGGTAATCTTTTTCACAGATTGTGGGGGAGACCTCTTACCCTCCCTTTTACTTGAGGAAACTAAGGCTTATAAAAATCAAGGCAATTACTTTGGATCAAATAGGTAGTAAGTGCCAGAGGCAGGGTTCAAGCCAATGTCTTACTCCAGAGAACTGCTTTTTTCCATTGTACCACTCTCCTCCTTATGTATACAAATGCCTAAGTCTGTGTGTGTGCATACATCTACGTACATCTGCACATATGTACCTGTGTGTGCATGTATATGGCAAATGATGTTTCCTGCTGATCCTGAAGACTGATTTAAAAAAAAATTCCAGGGACACCTGAGTGGCTCAGTGGTTGAGCATCTGCTTTTGGCTCAGAGAGTGATGCCAGAGTCCCAGGATGGAGTCCCACATTGGGCTCCCTGCATGGAGCCTGCTTCTCCCTCTGCCTGTGTCTCTGCCTCTCTCTCTCTCTCTCTCTCTCTCCTCTCTCCTCTCCCTCTCTCTCTCTCTCTCTCTCTGTCTCTCATGAATAAATATATAAAATCTTAAAAAAAATAAACTTTAAAAAATCCCAACTTTATTGGGTTATGAATGGCAAATAAAATTTTAAAAAGCTTGAAATGTTTAAGGTGATGATTTTATGTATCTATACATTGTGAAAGGATTTCCCTATCAAATTAACACATCTATCACTTCACATATTTTTTTTTTCAGTGAGAACATTTAAATTCTACTTTCTCAGCAGATTTCAATTATAGAATTCAGAGCTATCAGCTCTAGTCAGGCTTTATATTTATCTTTCTTGTCTCCTGGTACTCTGCCCAGGATCTTATTTTTAACCTGCTGCTACAGGTGTGTAGTTGAGAGGGGGCAAATATTTCATAGGACATAAAGGATCAGTGCTGTGGGCTACATTAGAGCTCAGCATTTTGGAAGGAAGATGTGCTATTTGCTCCCTCCCAAGTATGTGCACACTAGGTGAATGATAGGAATAGATCAAAGGGAGTTGGGTGTGCTCAAGAGGTAGGGATGGTGATGGACATCCTCACTGAGGACAGCAAACAGGATCTGCCATTGGTGATCATTCATCTCTCCCACTGGGACCACTGGAAAAGCAAAAGAAAGGGATGTAGCCCTGTCTTGAGAATTCACCAAACTCGGCTTCACTCTATCCAAGATCCCAGTATACTAAAAAAGCAAAATTGCATTCAGCTTGGTGTCTCTTAATTGGTGTAGGTTATAAATATTCAGCTCTCAAAGGCTTAATTCAAATGCCAACTCATCCTCAAAGCTTCTCTAATACCCTTCCTTCACTGATAACATCAAGAATTAATTTTTCTACAAATATTTATTGAGCAACCACCAAGCCCAAGACATTGTGTTAGCCATATTTGTTTGTTCTTTTACCTGTATTTCCTTTTTATAACACTTATCACTGATCATGTTGTACTATAATTATTTTTCTAAATATCGGTGTTGTGAACTAACAAAGACAGTCTCTTATTTGCTCAGTATGCTTAGCTTTTAGCACAGTCTGGACATAGAGTAAATGTATGGTAAATGTTTGGTGAAGACCTTCAGAGAAAGGACCAATGATTTCAAGTAGCAGTGCTCCTGGTTTAGTTACTCCTGGGTTCTGGGCTAGGCATCCCAATGGGTAGTCTTACATATCCTGGAGGGAACCACATGTCAACATTATGGGAAGCAGACCACCATGCTAATGAAACTGCATAGTCCATTCTTCCTATTAAGTTATCCAGTTGCCAGATGAGCTGCCTCCAGAAATAATTCACTTTCTTTAAACAAATAATGCCTTTATCTGTCAGAGAGACCTGGAAAGATTTTCCATATTTATTTGACATTGATTTATCTCTTTTAACATCAATATGCCATCCTAAGATCAGGAGGATTTTGTGAAGGGAATAGCAATTTTGTTAGGCCTATGTGAAGCAGAAGAGAGTTCATTTCAATATACTCCCATACCACTAAGCATCCAGAGTCTACTCATGTAAGCTTAATGCAGTGCTCAGAGGGGACCACCCTGTTGACCTAGAGCCTACACTTGACTCAGTAGAGTTTATCATCCACAGACACAAGCTGAGAGGTCCAAACAATGAAAGAATTTCCAACAGCCCCATTGCTGTCATGATTGCCAACCTCATATTTCCATACACAGGTCCTTCTTGACCTAGTTTCTTTCATACCTGTGTTTCAAAAGCCCCAAATCTATGGCCCTAATTGACCTGTGAAATTTTGGAAAAGTTACCACATTCCCTAAAACTAAAAAAAAAAAAAAAATCCTAAAATGTGACTAAATTGTTGTCAGTTAGAATGTAGTAGAAAAGCGTCAGCCCTGAAGCTAACCTATCACTTGACTACAGTCAGCTCAGTCATCAAAAAGCTGTGTGACTTTAGGAAAGTCAGCTCACCTTTCTGGGCCTCATTTGTAAAATGAAGACTGACCTAACCAATCTCTCAAGAACTTTCCAGCTGTACTTTAAATAAATCAAATAGTATTATTTTGTTTGCATTCTCAGTCCCCAAGAGTAGTCATTTTACCCTTTGAAGCACTCCAAGGATCCAGAATATGCAAGAGAGTTGATAAGTTATTGCAGATCATCTAAATGAGGATTAGGAGAAGCAAACTAAGCTGGCAAGTGACAGCCTGGGGCTGTTGCTGCTGAGGAGTTGGGCTTTATTATACACGGTGATGAGCAAAAGATGAGCTTGCCTCACAGGGCCCCACTGGCCAAGCTGTGAAAGAGCACTCATCCATCAATGCCAGGCTAATCGCAGCACTAAGATACAGCTCTGTCTTCCACTCAGGCTTCCTTTGCACAAGCTCATCTGTTTCCCTTGGAAGCCCTGTCTGGTCTAGTTTGATCCATTCTAGAACAGTGGCAATGATAGCGACAACAGAGGTAGATCCAACAGTGCAGAGAGCTTACTTGAGAGAAAGGAGATAGGTAACATGATGGTGTGTGCACTTGCATCTGAATGGCAAGTTCAAGCAGATCTTGGCTGTACGTCACAGCTGTTAATTCTGCATATTTTCTATCTAGCCTAGAGGACTTATAAAGAACAACTAAGGTAGGTATCACTCAGTTAGATACTTCTTACTTAGATATTAATGTAGAACATACCTATGACCATATAACATTGTAAGATTCTCAACTACCTATCACTAGACTGTGAGCCACTTGTAGACAGGTTTTAGGTGGAATATATCTCTACCTCCCAGCCTCCAGAAGAGAACACTAATAGAGCTGGTCTCCAATATAGGCTTGAAAACCAAAAGAGAGGTTGAGAATCATTTTTATTTGAAGGCTGTTGGATTATAAATAATATTCTCTCTTTTCTTTTCTTTCTTTTTTTTTTTTATATTCTCTCTTTTCAGAAGTATCCATAATATCATACTCTGGTTTTTATCTTGAAGTGGGTTACCTATGGTATGGCCCATCTTCTTGCACTTTGGTTCTCTAAATGAATCTCTAACTTTCCTTAAATCGCAAATCCATTTGTTCATATGGCCCACATGGTACAAGGCAGCATCCAAGCTGAGAAGTCTTTCTGGTTTCCTTGGGGAAGTCAGCCTTCCCCTTCCTTAGTTTCTAGTAGCTCATAGTTCCTAAACCTATGAACAATTCATCCGTGTTTAGATATCTTTCTGCTATGTCCTTGCTATTCTGTGCATCCTTGTACAAGTTACTTAACTTTCCTGTGCCTGTTTCCTTTTATTTTTTAATTTTTTAAAAAGATTTTTTTTTATTTTAGAGAGAGAGGAAGAGAGCAAGTTGGTGGGGGAGGGGGAAGAGGAGAAGAGGGAGAGGGACAAGCAGACTGCTCACTGAGCAGGAAGCCTGATGAAGACTGCTATATCCACCCTGAGATCATGACCCTGAGCTTAAATCAAGAGCCTATGGATAATGGAACTGAACCACCAAGGTACCCCCCTGTGCCGGTTTTCTGGCTTGCACTGTAGGGATAATAAGAACTATAATAGTTTTATGGGAGTTTAAAATAGTTAACAAATGTAAAATACTCAAAAGAGTACTTGCCAAGTAATGTGTTCAATAAATTTTAACTATTACTTATAAAAGTATTCCCCTTTTTTGTTATACTTTTGATAAAGCCATTTTGATAAAATTAGCTTATTTTAAAAATCAAACCCAAAGGGAAATATGGGAGATCTCTGGACCTTCCTCTCAGTCTTTTTTTTTTTTTTTTAATTTAAATTCAATTTGCTAACATGTAGTAAAACACCAAGTACTCATCCCATCAAGTGCCCTACTAGTGCTCATCACCCTGTTACCCCATCCCCCTTCAACCTCCCCTTCCACAACCCTTTATTCGTTTCCCAGAGTTAGGAGTATCTCATGGTTTGTCTCCCTCTCTAATATTTCCCACTCAGTTCCCCTCCTTTCCCTTATAATACCTTTCACTATTTCTTATATTCCCTGTATGAGTGAAATCATATGATTGTCCTTCTCCGATTGTCCTTACTTCACTCAGCATAATACCTACCCTCCAGTTCCATCCACATCAAAGCAAATGATGAGTATTTGTCCTTTCTGATGGCTGAGTACTCTTCCATTGTATACATAGACCACATCTTTTTTATCCATTCACCTGTCAAAGGACACCGAGGCTCCTTCCACAGTTTGGCTATTGTGGACATCACTGTAATGAACATTGGGGTGCAGGTGTCCCGGCGTTTCACTGCTTCTTATCCGTTCATCTTTCGATGGACACTGAGGCTCCTTCCACAGTTTGGCTATTGTGGACATTGCTGCTAGAAACATCAGGATGCAGGTGTCCCGGCGTTTCACTGCATCTGTATCTTTGGGGTAAATACCCAGCACTGCAAATGCTGGATCGTAGGGTAGCTCTATTTTTACTCTTTGAGGAACCTCCACACAGTTTTCCAGAGTGGCTACACCAGTTCACATTCCCACCAAGAGTGCAAGAGGGTTCCCCTTTCTCCACATCCTCTCCAACATTTGCTGTTTCCTATCTTGTTAATTTTCCCCATTCTCACTGGTGTGGGGTGGGATCTCATTGTGGTTTTGATTTGTATTTCCCTGATGGCCAGTGATGAAGAGCATTTTCTCATGTGCTTGTTGGCCATTTCTATATCTTCTTTGGTGAAATGTCTGCTCATGTCTTCTGCCCATTTCATGATTGGATTTTTTGTTTCTTGGGTGTTGAGTTTAATAAGTTCTTTATAGATCCTAGATACTAGCCCTTTATCTGATATGTCATTTGCAAATATCTTCTCCCATTCTATAGGTTGTCTTAGTTTTGTTGACTGTTTCTTTTGCTGTGCAGAAGCTTTTTATCTTGATGAAGTCCCAATAGTTCATTTTTGCTTTTGTTTCCCTTGCCTTCTTAGATATATCTTGCAAGAAGTTGCTGTGGTTAAGTGCAAAAAGGGTGTTGTCTGTGTTCTCCTCTAGTATTTTGATAGATTCTTGTCTCACATTTAGATCTCTTAACCATTTTGAGTTTATCTTTGTATATGGTGTAAGAGAATGGTCTAGTTTCATTCTTCTGCACATGACTGTCCAATTTTCCCAACACCATTTCTTGAAGGGACTGTACTCTTTCCAGTGGATAGTCTTTCCTGCTTTGTTGAATATTAGTTAACCATAGAGTTGAGGGGCCATTTCTGGATTCTCTATTCTGTTCCATTGATCTATGTGTCTATTTTTGTGCCAGTACCACACTGTCTTGATGATCACAGCTTTGTAATACAGCTTGAAATCTGGCATTTTGATTCCCCATGCGGTTTTCTTTTTAATTATTCCTCTGGCCATTCGGGGTCTTTTCTGATTCCATATGAATCTTAAGATTATTTGTTCTGACTCTGTGAGGAAAGTCCATGGTACTTTGATAGGTATTGCATTGAAGGTGTAAATTGTCCTGGTAGCATAGACATTTTCACAATATTTATTCTTCCAATCCATGAGCATGGAATGTTTTTCCACCTCTTTAGTCTTCCTCAATTTCCTTCATAAGTGTTCTGTAGTTTTTAGAGTATAGATCCTTTACCTCTTTGGTTAGGTTTATTCCTAGGTATATTATGCTTTTGGGTCCAATTGTAAATGGGATTGATTCCTTAATTTCTCTTTCTTCAGATTCATTGTTAGTGTACAGAAATGCCACAGATTTCTGTGCACTGATTTTGTATCCTGCCACACTGTCGAATTGCTGTATAAGTTCTAGCAATCTTGGGGTGGAGGCTTTTGGGTTTTCTACGTATAGTATCATGTCATCTGCAAAGAGGGAGAGTTTGACTTCTTTGCCAATTTGAATGCTTTTCATTTATTTTTATTGTCTTATTTCTGAGGCTAGGATACTATGTTGAATTAGTGGTGAGAGTGGACATCCCTATCGTGTTCTTGATCTCAGGGGAAAGGCTCTCAGATTTTCCCCATTGAGAATGATATTTGCTGTGGGCTTTTAATAAATGGCTTTTATGGCGTTGAGGAATGTTCCCTCTGTCCCTACATTTTGAAGAGTTTTGATCAGGAATGGATGCTCTATTTTGTCAAATGCTTTCTTTACATTTATTGAGAGGATCATATAGTTCTTGTTTTTTCTCTTGTTGATGTGATCTATCACGTTGTTTGTTTTATGAGTACTGAACCACCCTTGTATCCCTGGGATAAATCCCACTTGGTCATGGTGAATAATCCTCTTAAAGTACTGTTGGATCCTATTGGCTAGTATCTTTTTGAGAATTTTTGCATCTGTGTTCATCAGTGATATTGATCTATAATTTTCTTTTTTGGTGGGGTCTTTGTCTGGTTTTGGGATCAAGGTAATGCTGGACTCATAAAATGAGTTTGGAAGTATTCTCTTCCTTCCTATCCTTCAAAACAGTTTTAGTAGAATAGGTGTTACTTCTTCTTTAAAGGTTTGATAGAACTTCCCTGGGAAGCCATCTGGCCCTGGACTTTTGTGTCTTGAGAGGTTTTTGATGACTGCTCCAATTTCCTCACTGGTTATTGGCCTGTTCAGGTTTTCTATTTCTTCCTATTCCAGTTTGGATAATTTAGGTTTTCCAGAAATGCATCCATTTCTTCCAGATTGCCTAATTTGTGGGCATATAGCTGCTCATAATACACTTTTAAAATCGTTTGTATTTCCTTGGTATTGGTTGTGATCTTTCATTCATGATTTTATTAATTTGAGGTTTTCCTCTTTTCTTTTTAATAAAGCTGGCTGAGGTTTATCTGTATTATTCATTATTTCAAAGAACCAACTCCTGTTTTTTTTTTTTTTTAATCTGTTCTACAGTTATCCTAGTCTCTATTTCATTGAGTTCTGTTCAAATCTTTATTATCTCTCTTTTTCTGCTTGGTGTAGGTTTTACTTACTGTTTTTTCTCCAGTTCCTTTAGGTGTGAGGTTAGCTTGTGTATTTGAGGTTTTCTTTTTTTCTATTTTTGGGGGGAAGCTTGTATTGCAATGAATTTCCCTCTTATGACCACTTTTGCTGTATCCCAAAGATTTTGAACAGTTGTATCTTCATTAGTTTCCATGAATCTTTTAAATTCTTCTCTAGTTTCCTGGTTGACCCATTCATCTCTTAGCAGGATGCTCTTTAACCTCCACGTGTTTGAGTTTCTTCCAAATTTCTTCTTGTGATTGAGTTCTAGTTTCAAAGCATTGTGGTCTGAAAATATGCAGGGGACAATGCCAATCTTTTGGTAATGGCTAAGACCTGATTTGTGACCCTATATGTGGTTTATCCTGGAGAAAGTTCCATGTGCACTTGAGAAGAATGTGGATTCAGTTGTGTTCATATGGGAAGTTCTGTATATATCTGTGAAATCCATTTGGTCAGCTTATCATTTAAGGCCCTTGTTTTTTTTGGTGATGTTCTGCTTAGAAAATCTGTCCTTTGCTGAAAATGCCATGTTAAAGTTTCCCACTATTAGTGTATTATTATGTAAGTATCTCTTTACTTTGGTCATTAATTGATTGATATACTTGGCAGCTCCCACATCACGGGCATAAATATTCATGATTGTTAGATCTTATTGGATAGACCCTTTAAGTATGATATAGTGTCCCTCTTCATCTCTTACTATAGTCTTTGATATAAACTTCAATTTATCCAATATGAGGATTGCTACCCCACCTTTCTTTTGAGGACTATTTGAATACTAAATTGTTCTCCACCCTTCATTTTCAGGCTGGAAGTGTCCTTATGTCTAAAATGAGTCTCTTGTAGACAGCAAATAGATGGGCCTTGCTTTTTTATCCAGTCTTAAACCGTGTGTCTTTTGATGGGATCATTTGGCCCATTCACTTTCAGAGTAACTATTGAAAGATATGAATTTAGTGTCATCGTATTACCTATTCAGTCCCTGTTTTTGTGGATTGTTTCTTTGGGCTCTCACTTTCTTGTAGAGGGTCCCCCTTAATATTTCTTACAGAGCTGGCTTGGTGGTCACATATTCTTTCCATTTCTGCCTATCTTGGAAGCTCTTTATCTCTCCTTCTATCCTGAATGAGAGCCTTGCTGGATAGAGTATTCTTGGCTGTATGTTCTTCTCATTTAATACCCTGCATATATCCTGCCAGCCCTTTCTGGCCTGCCAGGTCTCTGTGGAGAGGTCTGCTATTAATCTGACATTTCTCCCCATATAAGTTAAGAATCTCTTATCTTGTTTTGCCTTAAGAATTTTCTCTTTATCTTTGAAATTTGCAACTTTCACTATTAAATCTTAAGGTGTTGAATGTTTTTTTTATTGATTTTTTGGGGAGGGGTCCTCTCTATCTCTTGGTTCTGAATGCCTGTTTCCTTCCCCAAATTTGGGAAGTTCTCAGCTATGATTTGTTCAAATATACCTTCTGGTTTTCTCTCTCTCAGCCTCTTCTGGAATCCCAATTAGAAGTATATTCCTCCTTCTCAAGCTATCACTTATTTCCCTAAGCCTTTCTTTGTGGGCTCTTAATTTTTTTTTTCTCTTTTTTCCTCAGCTTCCTTCCTTACCATCAACCTGTCTTCTATGTCACTCTCTTCCACCTCATTAACCCTAGCAGTTAGAACATCCAGTTTGGATTGCATCTCATTTAATTTATTTTAAATTTCAGCCTGATTAGATCTCAATTCTGCAGTAATGAAGTCTCTAGAGTCCTTTACACTTTTTTCCAGAGCCACCAGTGGCTTTATAATTATACTTCAGAATTGAATTTCTGAAATTGTATTGAAAACCAAATTCTGTAACTCTGTGGCAGAGTACTATTTCCAGTTCTTTCTTTTGTGGTGAATTCTTCCTTCTAATCATTTTGTCCAGTACAGAGTGGCTGTATGAGCAGGCTGGGTCAAAATATCAACCACAACCTAAGCAAAATACATCCTAGATGATTCCAAAGAGGTCAGAGACCAGAAAGTAATAGAAAAAGAACAGAGCAAATAAAACAAAAGGACCACTAAAGTGAAAAACAAATTTTAAAACAAAGTAGTAAAAATAAAATAAACAAACAAACAAACAAAAACAAAGAAGAAAAAAGAAAAAGAAACAAAGGAGGGGGATAGTTATAGTGAGGAATTGATAGTGGAGAGAGAATCTAGTCTACCTGTTGGATCCTAGAGGGTGATCCTCTTGGTTCTAGTGTATTTTGTTTTGTATGTTAGAAGATGCTCAACCTCAAATTTGTATAAACCAGCAATACTTATATAAAGCCCCAACACTGACCACAAAAACATAAACAAGAAAAAAGATTGGGGCAGAATGGGAAGGAAGAGAGAATATAATCTCACAGAATGAACCAACAGGTTGTTCCACTTGGTTCTGGGGGTATGTTGGTTGTATTTTAGAAGGTACTAATTTCCAACATTGTAAAACAAACGAGGCAGAAAAAAACAAAAAACAAATACCCATAGTCAAATACACTATGGTGTATTTGAAGGGAATCCAGAAGTGAAAAATACATCTAAGACATGTGATTGTAGAAATATGAAAATCAAAAAGGAAAAAAACTTAAAAATGAAGAGCTGGTAAAATATTGTTGTTAAGGTGGGAAAAGAGAAAAACTATTGAAAATTTTTAGTCTGATATGAAAATGAGTCATAATGGAAAAAGAAAAGAAAAAGGACATGCTAGTTCTATATACTATTTTCCCTCAGTCCTGGAAGCTTTCCAGTGCTGCTTGGTCAGTAAACTTGCTCTTCCCCTGTCCTTCCAGCTGGTCTTCTAGGGGAGGGGCCTGCTGTGCTGATTCTCAGGTGTGGGTACCGGGGTGGAGATGCCCTGTCTCCTGCTGGGTGCCGGACTCAGTGAGAGCTGTTTACCCCATGAGGCCTCTGTTCCCTGGCAGAGCCCCCCACCACCCTCCTCAGCACGAGGTGAAACAAAGAGGAAAATCAACAATGGCAATGGCCAGATCTCCAGCTCTGAAGTCCAGCTCCCCACAAGTAATTAACCATAGTCTCCCAGTCCGCACTGGCCTACATGCTCCTGGGGGCAGGTGTGGGGGCACTGTTCTGCACAGCTTGTGGGGTACCCAGTGGTAGGAGAGTTCTTGCTTTCCTGTGCCCTTCCTGCTTCCCTCTGTCCGAGGGGTAATGCAGGATCAACAACTTTGTCCTCTTGGGCATCCTGGGATCTGGGGTCCTGTGCTGCTGGACCGGTGATCCTGGGGACAGCCTCTCCCAAAGGGAGCAGGGTACAGGCATCTCCATCTGGAGCTGCCTGCCTAACCAACTGGCTTCTCTTAAATGCCTCAGAGGGCTGCAGGGCTGCAGCCCTTTAGCAATATCAGACCACGGTTGCGGTGAGCTTTCCCCCAGGCACCCCTCCTGTTATAGTCACTCCAGGAACCTTAAGCCTTCCTTGCCCCTCCTGCAATTGTGCCCAATTTCCCTATTAAGCACTTTTCCATCAGGGAAAACTCTGGGGTGGATTTTTAAAGTGCTCGATTCTCCAGGGCTTCTCCAGGGCCGGATTTTCCTGCCCTGGAGGCTTTCCCTGCCCCACTTTAGCCCAGGTAGTTGTGGTTCCCCTCCCCCACTTTATTATTATTATTATTATTATTATTATTATTATTATTATTTTGCCTTCCTACTTTGTTAGAAGCAAAATCTTTTCTCTCTGTAGCATTCCAGCTGTTGTCTCTTTAAATCTCAGGTCGAATTTATAGGTGTTCAGGATGTTTGAAAAGTTATCTAGGTAAGTTTGTGGGACCAGGTGAGATGAGGACCCCTACTCTTCCTCCATCTTGCCCCTCCCATTTGATGTTTTAAAAATGAAAATTAATTACAACTATACCTAAAATAATTTTCCAAATGATTACTTGAAATGATCATTTGATTATTTGAAAAGGTTCAATGACTTGCCCAAGGCTGAACAACACAGCAAAAGAGTAGCAGAAAGAAATTTAAGGACAGATAGAATCACCTAAATTCAACTCCCATTCAGGCTGGCTAAAATAATTACGGTGTATCCTTAGCAGGAAAAAGCATAGGGCCTTTAATAAGAATAAGATATACACATGCACATGAAAATATATTGTTGAAAGGAAAACACAGGTGACAATATGGGGTGGATGGTATTATGTCTCTAACTAACTAACTACCTAACTAAGACAATGCCACTGTGGAAAAAAGTCTGGAAGGAAGCCTGCCACATTGTTTACAGTGGTTACCTCTGCAGGGGGAATTGGGTGGGTAAGGATGAAGAGCTCTTACTTTTTCTTATAGTATTCAAAAAATAGTAGAGAAATGAGTGATTTTTTTTTTGTTACCTTTCTTTTTTTTAATTTTCATATTATGAAATTGAGTGTTTTTGCAACTCCTTATAGTCTTATCCTTTGAAAATTTAAGACTTCTTTTTAAGGTTAATTCATCTAAAACACATCCATTCCACTGTTAAGTTTCTAATAACCATCACATTCATAGTATTTCAATGAATGGGAGCACTGTTTTGTATCCATGTGTAGCTTACTTCTTTTATGTTTGCTCACTTAAAGAAAATTTTTAGACAGTTTGTCTTGGTGGGATTTACTTTAAATCTTTAAATTATTTTAATTTAGGTTGAACTACATTCAAACATGTTTTAAGATATCTTTAATACTACGTAAGTTATCCACAGTAAGGCTGAACTTATATCATCAGATTATAAAAATGGTATATCACTGGGAAGACTGAATTCAGAAGAACTTTAACATTTGTAACTTATTTTAATAACATGTGATCAGGGGATCCCTGGGTGGCACAGTGGTTTGGCGCCTGCCTTTGGCCCAGGGAGCGATCCTGGAGACCCGGGATCGAATCCCACATCAGGCTCCCAGTGCATGGAGCCTGCTTCTCCCTCCGCCTGTGTCTCTGCCTCTCTCTCTCTCTGTGACTATCATAAAAAAAAAAAAAAAAAAAAAAAAAGAACATGTGATCAGGTAAAGTGATCTGCCACAAGGATTTTCATTTCATATAAACTAGTCTTTGAAGGAATTAAGGTTTGTTTGTTTGTTTTAATTAAGACACTTCTTAGAGCAGTTTTAGATTCACAGCAAGACTGAGGGGAAGGAAGACACAAAAGTCCAGGACCAAAACCATATTGAAGGAAAATCATATGATTTCACTCATACAGGGAATATAAGAAATAGTAAAAGGGATTATAAGGGAAAGGAGGGGAACTGAGTGGGAAAAACTAGAGAGGGAGACAAACCATGAGAGACTCCTAACTCTGGGAAATGAAAAAAGGGTTTCAGAAGGAGAGGTGGGCAGGGAGTTGGGGTAACTGGGTGATGGGCACTGAGCAGGACACTTAATGGGATGAGCATGGGTGTTTTACTATATGTTGGCAAATCGAACTCCAATAAACACAAATGAAAAATAAATAAACAATTCGAAAAAACTCATCATATGGGTAATAAACCCAACAAAATCTTTAAAGACAGGGATAATACTGTAAGCATCCATGACCCTCATGCCCCCAAGGAGAATTTAATGCAAGTTACTAAAAGGAAGGGAGGGGAGGAGGTAAGGTGCAAGATGGTTTGAGGTTTCTCTTTCTGGTTGAGGCCCTCTCATTGTATCTTCTGTCCTTCTTGTCTGTATGAGCAGAGAGAGTGCCATATAAGATGAGAGAGTATAGATAGCTTCAGGCCAGCTGGTATTGTGCACCGGGATGGGAGGCATTTCCACTCATCCCTAGGAGGGATGAAGCAGGAAGCAGGATTGAGAAATCATTTGGTCTTCCACAGGCCATTGGCCACCAGGTATCATCTGACTGCTTCCCTGTTGTAAACTCCCTGAGCTCCAGGCACACCAGCATTCAAATGTCAGAACAGAACAATTTTCAAAGCCAAACAGAAATTAAATTTGGATTATCTATAGTATCAGTCCCTTCTGTTAGCTCTGATTATTCAGAGGGAATGTATGTGTTAAATTAACAAGTATATTAAGAATGTTTGACATCTGTAACCTTTTCCTTACCTAGGACACAAAACATCTCCAAAATTCTGTGTTTTTAACTTGAGAGAGAACTAAAAGGAAATGTATTTCAGCACCTCTTTTTACTGTAAGCAAAAGTGGCCATGAAGTAAAGAGGAAAAGGAGGGGTATTTGAACAATATGGAGAAGTGGGAGTGGAGAAGAGCATTGGCCTTATGTAAATGGCCTTATGTAAATGGACCATCAAGAGGATATGAACAAGGAACCCTGTGTTTATATGATCTCTTGGCATCTTGTCTTCAAGGGCTAAATTGCTCTCTCTCTTCATGTCTCAAGTCCAGATGCCTAAGTTTGGATTCAATGTCCACTCTAGACTTTTTAGCTATGGCCATGAATAGGGAAAACTTGCTAAGAAACAGATTCAGGTTGGATGGCAGTGCAGTGATTGAAATCTTTTGGGACAGAGTTAATACTATGAAAAGAAAAAGGACATTTGGAAGATACCAGAAAGGCATCTTGAAGAGATGTCTGTGTAGGGAATTTCTACCCTGTCTAGGCAGCGTGGTCCAGAGTGCTTAGCTTACTGTACCAGCATGGCCAAGCCATCTCTACAGGGTCCTCATACAATCTGCCCTGAAATTTCCTAAATTCCTTTAATGAGGTTTTTGTCCAGAAAAATAGGATACATCTTGCTTGGATCCTGGTATCATTATCCTGCTGGGAAGACAACAAACTGAGTTCTCCAGAGCATGCTTTCCTATGTGTTAGGTAAATATTTAGAACCCATCTTTAGTGATTATACCCTCCCTTCCCTTCTGTGTAAACCAGAGCTATATCTAGTTGTCCAGCATGTGGGCAAAAATGGCCTGACTCATCTAGTTGCACCTTTAGGACAGCTGAGTCTCAGGCTTCAAACTGTAGTGATTGCTCAGATCTTCTATATTGGACATCCTTAATTCCAGAATCAGCAGCACGGGGAACTCAGGACAGGTCATCTTATTGCATTTTTGTTTTTTTTTTTAATTTGGACTCAAGACATCTTGGTTGCAATTACGAGAACATAGACTCTTCAGTCTGCTAAATCATATTTCCTCAAGAGACCCATCAATGTCCTTTAAAAGGCAACAGCATAGCCTGCTGCACACCACTCAAAATATCACATACAGAGGTTCATTTGGTAACAAAGATGAATCCTCTGTGACTACTACAAGAAAGAAGCTGACCTAAGATCCAGATTAGTCATATGATTACTGGGCATTTCGAAAGCAGAGAAACAGAAACAGATATGTAATAAAAATTAGTACTCAGAGATACCTCAGCATGACTTTGCAATAGAAATAAAATATAATGGTATTTATTGTTGTTCAAAATCCATTCCTCCCTTTTGTAGCACTGGTACCCTCATTTTCCTTTGGAGAGCTACTCTTTGCCCACTTCCATCTCATTTTTTCAGGTAATGCTGGTTTCATGCAAGGGTATATGAGTAAGACATTCAGTCATCTCATTCTATCCTGCTTGCCACCATATGGTTTTAAAAAGGGCACATGTCCCAAGGCAGGTCTCCCAGAGTCAAGAAGACACAACCCAAGGACTTCTATTTGAGCTCTCAGAAAAGCAGACTCTCTCAACTGCTGGATAGTGAAGAGACAATATAAATGTGACATTTCCTTGGTGTGTCTGTGCAAACTGAAAACCAAACCAGCAGAGGGTAGGCAGAGTCAAGAGATAGGTCCAGGTCATATTCTTTGAATCCTTAGTTAAGCTGTCCTTAAAGAAAGATTAGCTTTGGATTTTTCAATTTACATAAAGCAATTAATTTCCCTTTAGCATAAGCTAATACATCAGTGGCAGGAAAGGAAGTCCTATCAAGACTGGCAAATTTCAATTTAGGAAATATTAACTGAAACACCTTTCCTCTCCCAAGTTTCTCTGCTTCTCATTTAAATCGACTCTTAAATAGCCAATAACTTTTCAACACCTTTGTGAATTAATCTGTGGCTCTCCCAGCCACCCAATGAAGCACTTGAATATATGCAGTGTTTGTATTGAGGTCTTTTAATTTAAATTTAAATTTAAATTAAACTGAAGTCGGGATGTGTATCTCAATTATAGCTAGCTTGCCTATGTGCTTGAGACAAACACTGAAGTCCACGAAATGGTAAGTGCCTATTGATTATCTACACAAGCACCTTTTAGGAAAAACTTGAAGGCTCTACTTCAATCTTTGCAACTCTCATCCCATTTGCTATGACTATTGTAGAGTTGTTAATGAAATATTTTCTTCCATATTATCATAACAGACTGGATTAGAAGACAAATAAGTGAATTACATGTTAATTTCATATGTGACCTGATGGAAAATCTACCCAAAGTGTTATTCTTTAACAGTGGCAAAAAGCCGACTCAAATCCATTCTTTGGGAAAATATGAATGCTATAGTAGCATAAAAGATTACAGAGTTGAGTTGGTTCTCTCAAGCAATGCCAAACTCCTTTCTGAATACTGTTTATTGTCCATCTCGATTATGAAATGTGATATTCATTGCATACATCTTTCAAGTCTATTACTTGTTCCTATGTGTTGTCATAAAAATCTTCCATCTGTGAATAACATTTATATGAACGTAGTATAATTTCCTGATCAGGGTGTGGTCAGGGTAAAAGAAAGCATACACGGCATTTCAATTAAACATATTAATATCAGAGTTAAAATTTAATATAAAAGAACAAGAAGGAGGAAAAGAAATGAACATCAAGATAGTATTTGCAGAAAACAGCTACCACCTCGTAGGATGAGGCAAAAACCTGGGGACAGATTGGAGCTATCAGACTTTAGAAGTTTGAGGAGGAAACCATGCAGGGCTGGGACTAAACCTCTGAGGAAGGGTTGCAACCTAGCTAGTTCTTTTAGCTTTGAGAAAACAATAAAGTTGATTCTGAGAGTGCTGTGGGGAAAATAAAGCTACAGACCACAAACAGTCTCCTGCTGCCAAAGTGAAGAGTCTTTGCTAGAACAAGGCTGACAGGAAGAGCAAGCATGTGGGAAAGGGCAAGTTCTCTCTCCCTTTCTCCTGTTTTCAAGTCTCCTAAGGTGGCCTGGAACCCAGCAGGGAGCCAGCTGATAAAGGATGAATGTGGTGTGCAGAATGACAGATTCTACATCACAAAGAAGAGCACAGAACAGTTGAGAAGCCATCGATTAATATCTGGCATATGAATATTCTTGTAACTCTAAAGGATTTGACCAAAGCTAACATTTAATTTAATCTGAATTAAATTAAGAATATAAGTATGGAACACAAGTGTCTGTCACTAGGGAATGGACTGGCCCTTTAATCTTCTGAGAATACTTTTTCTTTAACAATTTTTGCAATATGGTAGTAATGGAGGTTGGAGCTGGAATATTTATCTTAGGTATGATGTGACCAACGTCCATGTTCTTAATTTTCTGCACAACTCAGGGGCCTTATTTTCCTGATCACCTCTGCTTCCAATTTTCTATTTTTACTGAACCCTTCTTTTCATTGAAGTCTTGCTTTAGAAAGTTTTCCTTTGCCTTGCATCATCCTAAAGAAGGAATAGGACCTTTTCTCCTTTAAAACCTAAAAGGAACACTAACAAAAAAGTTATCAAAGGTTTGTAGAAATGAGGGGTTGTTATGTGATAAACACCATGAAACCATATATTAGATAAACATTTTTTTGTATTAGCTCCTCTGTCATTTCATCCACATGGAACTTCTCTCTAGCTTTAATTCCTTTTGGGGGCTCTCCCAATAAGCTTCTGGCTTTCTCCCTCTCCCTTTTCTCTTCATTTCCTGATCTCTTTACTGTTTCTCCAGTGGGATTCCCTTGAAAATTCAAAATTCTTTCTTATTTGTTATTTTCAGCAAATCAACTCTTTTCTCTCACTGTCATTTCTCATTCCAGACCATGTCTTTTGGAAGATGTCACTTTTTACATTCAACCTCTACAGAGGTTTGTTTTTCTGCCATGAAATTAATATTAATATTATTTTTTTTGATATTTTTATCGGAGTTTTATTTGCCAACATACAGTATAACACTTAGTGCTCATCCTGTCAAGTGCTCCCTCAGTGTTCGTCACCTTTTTAGAAGAACCAGCTCCCATTTTGCCTTTTCTTTTTCATTCTTTTTCATTATTAATCTTTTTGTTTTGAAATAGTTAAATATGTGCATGCAGTGTAAAATCTAATATAGATAGATGCCACATGGCTTTACCCAGTTTCCTCCTATGGTAATCTTTTGCAAAACTGTAGTGCAATATCATAAACATGATATTAACAGATTTGGACAGATACAGAACATTTCTATTACCACAAAGATCCCTGATGTTCCCTTTTATAGCCACACCTGCTTTCCTCCCATCCTAACTTCCTCTATATTCCTAAAAACCACTAACCTGTTCCTCATTTTTTTAATTTTGTCATTTGAAGAAAGTTATAAGTGGAATAAAAAAGTGTGTAGCCATTCATGATTGATTTTTTTCACTCAGAGTGATTTTAATTTGCATTTCTTTCATGGCTAATGATGTTGAACATCTTGTCATGTGCTTACTTGCCATCTGTATATCTTATTTGGTAAAATGTTTCTTCATGTCTTTTGCTCTTGTTCTAATTGGATTGCTTGCTTTTTATTTTTTTGACTATTGAGTTTTGAGAGTTCTTTATATAATCTAGATAATAGTTCTTTGTCAAATATGTAAGTTGCAAATATAGTTTCCTTTTCTTCTGATTGTTGTTCTATCTTCTTAACAGGGTATTTTGAAGAGTAAATTTTTTTTTTAATTTTGAAGAAGTCCAATTTATCAAATATTTCTTTTGTAGATCATGCTTTTGGTGTCAAGTTGAATAACTATTTGCCCGGCTCTAACCCTCAAGATTTTCTCTTATGTTGTCACTCTACAAGTTTTATATTTTATATTTATGACCATGATCCATTTTAGATTAATTTTTATGGGAAAAATGAGACTTGGCATCAACGTTTATTTATTTTCTCAACTGTATATTTCTAATTGCTGGCTTGTTCAGCTTCATGTCAGGTATATATAAGGCAAAAAGAAAATTCAAGAACTCACCGCTATATAGCTCCTCAAGTCCTGAAATCCCTAGATGGTCTATTTTCTTGGTACCTTTCAGAGTATTCTTATGTTTATTTTATGTATAATTTATAGGGTTTTTAGTTGTTTTTTACTTTATGAGTTAATTTTTTGTGTCTGCCGGATACCAAAACTATCTTTTATAGAGATTACCATTTATGACTGTGTTTACGGTCACTCAGTTCCCAGCCAAATCCAGCTTAAAATTTATATCTTTGATAGCTGTCATGGTGAACCTATACCTAAAGAAAGATTCTTGCTTTAAAAGACACTGAATTTTAGATATGGAGATATATTAGACACAGATCAATTATTTGCTGGAAATAGCACCTTCCAGTCCTCTTTACCCTGTGCCTTTTTGGTAACATCTCTATCCCCACTTCAATCATAGAAATGGCCTAATGGCTGAAACTGGCCCAAAGTTTTCCTTCTCCTGGTCACAGTGATTGATTCATAGATGGGAATGCAACTTGGACTCACCACAGTTTTGTCTGGACTTTATCTGGCTGGAACTAGCTAGACCATTTTCTTTAATTTCTAGTCAGGAAATATAAAGTCGGGTTCTTTGAAAAACAAGTAAGCACAGCTTCACATGACATAAAATAAAATAAGATGATGTTATCTGACTGAAATCGCCCCTTGACTTGATTCTCTTCCCCCTTCAATCATAAGGCAAGAATCTGGGTCCTTTGTTTTAATATTCCAAGCATCATACAACTAGTAAATGCCCAGCAAATGTGGAATGGATGAATGAAGAAGTAAAATAATGGGCACTTCTGATTCCAAGTATTTCTTACAAGTCAAAGAACAAGAGGGAAAATTTCAAATGTTCTCTCTTTTTTAATTACTGAGGATTATTGAGGCCAACCAAAGAACATGATTAATTACTGTTTGGATGCTGTTATGTTCCTAATTTTGCCCACTCTTCTTCCTTCTTGTTTTACTGTGGGGATTAAGGCTCAAGGTCAGGCCCTGAGAGGTATACACATTTCCCCTTACCTGTCAGCAGAAAAAAGCCCTGAACTCAGAATCATCCCCAGGAGGAATCCTCTTTCACATCTCTCTCTCTATTGTTCCTTGTGTGATTGTCTGATGGTGAAGCCACTGACAGCCTTGAGTCTCTCTTTTGTGACCTGTAGCATTCTCACCAAGGAAATGGTACACAACTTGATTTTAAGTTATTAACTGCAATGATATATTTTCTTATAGGCTATCTCTTCATTTCCTGATGATTTTGCTCACTATCACCTGTGCATGATATGGGACCCTGAGAAAAATCACATAACTGAGTGCTTTTCAAATTTTACAGAGAATTACTCAGGGATCTGTTAAATTTCAGATTTTGTTCTACTAGGTGTGGGATGGTATCTGAATATTGCATTGCTAAGAAGTTCCCACAGATATAACTGGTTCATCCAACAAACCTTGAGTAAGAAAGACATGGCCATTTTGTGCCTCAGTATTCTTAATTGTCATCTTTGGATAATAACCTCCCCCCTTGGCAATTTTCCAGGGTGTAAGAATTGACACATATGATGTAACTAAAAGGATTAAAAATTCAACTCACGATACAAATCTAAAGTTTATGCTAATTCTGACTGCTTTTGTAGTCACTTTAGTTTAGCTATTCACAATATCGAGTCAATCTCGTAGGGAAGATAATAGAGTAGGAGGATCCTGAGCTCACCTCACACCACACACACACTAAAGCAATGTCTATATAACTAAATGACCTAAAATGAAAATCACCTAAAGATTGTCAAGACAGATCTTTCACAGTTATTTGTAGATAGAAGGCCACATTGGAAAGAGTAACAGGGGTGGAGACACAGTTGGAAACCAAGGCCCTAGCACAATTAACCATAAATGAGAGGAATATCACAGACATGGAGAAGCAAGAGGATCAGACCCTATCAGGCAACCTCTGGCACTAGGGACCCACACTAAGAAAACAAGTCCTCATAAGATTTGGTTTTGAAAACCAGTAAGGCTTAACTCCATGGGTTTTAAAAATAAGTGGACTGGACTCTAGGATAGTTAGAGGGCAATAGGAAACTAAGTCCCTGCCCCCTAGAAAGCCAACATACTAAATAACTCAAACTGAGACATAGCACAAAGCAGCAGTTTAAAGAGCTCTTGGAGTATATGTGAAGACCTATTGATTAATATTAGAATATGTGTCAGAGGGGCAGGGATCTGCAGGACATTTCTCTGAGAACAAACATGCTAGGTAGGTACTATTTTTCTTGCTCTCTCCTAGTCTAGAAAGCCAGCCTGCCTCTGAGAATCAATTCTAACAGTGCTACCTTGGTAGCACTGTGTGCCCCACCCTGACATTTCCTGATACATCTACCCCGCCCTACCCCCCACCCTCAGCAGATGTCCCTTCAAAATAATTCCTGCTCCACATACCCAACAGGCAGCCCTAGTCATAGTGGTACCACTCTAAAGTGATTCCTGTCCTGCAAAGGAGGGAAGATAACCCCACACACCAGTATACCCACAATTTGTGCAGTCAGGCCTCTTAGCTGGCTGCACAGGAGCAAACTGACCTTCAGTCCACCAGCATCTGTGACAGAGAGGCTAATTGCACATAGCCAGGCTTGGTACCAGCCCTGCTCACCAATGATCCTGTGGAAACTAGAACTAGGCTGCTCAAAAGCATGGGGAGCAAACCCTACTCACTGCACCCACAGCAGGCAAAGAGTCATTGCATTTTGCTAAGCTGAAGGTAATCACAGCTCAGCCATCAATAGGAGGGCACACACAATCCAAATGGGGGACACACTTGGAGTGCCTGATTCTGGTGACCAAGGCACTATGAGACCTCTTCTACATAAGGTTTTCAAGACCAGGAAATATAGTTGACCTACCTAATATATAGAAACACACACAGAGAGCTAGACAAAATGGGGAGACAGATCAGGTCCCCAATGAAAGATCAAGACAAAATCATATTAAAAGAGCTAAATGAAATGGAGATAAGCAATATGTCCTACAAAAAGTTCAAAGTAATGGTCATAAGGATACTCACTCGACTTGAGAAAAGAGTGGATAAACAGCGAGAATGTCAACAAGGAAAAAATATTTTTAAAAAGTCAGAGCTAAGGAATATAATCAACGACACATTGGAGAACATAGGTGAGTAGGTCAGTAACCTGGAAAATGGTAATGAAAAGCAAGAAAAATAATAAGATATGAAAATATGTTAAGGGAATTCTGGGACATCGTCAAGCATAATATTTGCACTATAAGGATTCTGGAAGGCAAAGAGAGAGAGAAGAGGGCAGAAAACTTATTTTAAGAAATAACAGCTGAAAACTTTCCTATCCTAGGGTAGGAAATAGACACCCAGGTCCAAGCATAGGGAGCCTCTAATAAGATTATCCCAAGGAGGTTCATGTATCAAGACACAAAATAAGTAAAATGGAAAAAAAAATAGAGAATTTTAAAAGCAGTAAGAGAAAAGAAAAATCATTACATACAAGGTAAACCCCATATGGCTATCAGCTAATTTTTCACCAGAAACTTTCCAGGCCAGAAAAGAAAGGCATGACTTATTCAAAGTGCTGAAAGAAAAAACAAAACAAAACAAAACTATAACCCAAAATACTTTACCTATAACGGTTATCACTTAGAATTGAAGGAGGAGCAGATAAAGTTTTCCAGACAAACAAAAGTTAAAATAGTTAATCACCACTAAACCAACCTTATAAAAAATGTGAAAGGGAAGTCTTTAAGTGGAAGGAAAAATCCATCACTAGAAACAAGAAAATTATGAAAGAAAAAAATTACAGGTAAAAGCAAATATGTAGTAAAGGTAAAGACAATATGGAGGTTAAAACATAAAAGTAGTAAATCAATTACATGTACAAAAATTAGGGAAGGGATACACAAAATAAAAAGATGTAAAATATGACATCATATACATAAAATGTGAAGGGAGAGTAAAAATTTAGTGCTTTAGGGCCCCCTGGGTGACTCAGAGGTTAAGCATCTGCCTTCAGCTCAGGTCATGATCCCGGGGTCCTGGGATCAATTCCTGCATCAGGCTCTGCACAGGGAGCCTGATTCTCCCTCTATGTATCTGCCTCTCTCTGTGTCTCTCATGAATAAATAAAGAAAATATTTTTTAAAAATGTAGTATTTTTAAGATGTTAAAACTTATGCAATTATCAATTACTATAGACTGCTATACACTTAGGATGTTACATATGAACCCAATGGTAACCACAAATCAAAAACCTATAATAGCTATATAAAAAATAAGGAGAAAGAATCCAGACATAACACTAAGGAAAGGTATCAAACCACAAGGGAAGAGAGCAAGAGAGGAAAAGGACAGAAAACTACAAAAACAACTAGAAAACATTTAACAAAATAGAAATGTACACATACTTATCAATAATTACTTTAAATATAAATGAGCTAAATACTCCTATCAAGACAGAAGGTGGATTGAGTAGGAAAAAACAAAAACAAAAACAAAAAACAAGACTCACCTATATGCTGCTTAAAAGAGACTCATCTCAAACCTAAAGACCCACACAGACTGAAAGTAAAGAGATGGAAAAGTATAATGCAAATGAAAGCAAAAAAAAAGAGCTAAGTTAGAAATATTTATATCAGACAAAATAGACTTTAAAATGGACTGTAGCAAGAGACAAAGAAAGGTTTTGCATAATGACAAAAGATCAATCCAATAAGAGGATATAACCATTGTAAATATCTATCCATACAGCACCTAATTACATAAAACAAATTTTAATTGACATAAGTGGAAAAACTGACAGTAATACAGTAAGAGTAGGAGACTTCAATACCCCACTTACATCAATGGATAGATAATTCAGACAGAAAATCAATTAAGAGTGGCTTTGAACAACAAATTAGACAGATGTATCTAAAAGTATATATATTGGACACCTGGGTGGCTCAGTGGTTGAGCATCTGCCTTTGGCCCAGGGCATGGTCCTAGAGTCCTGGGATCGAGTCCCACATCAGGCTTCCTGCATGGAGCCTGCTTCTCCCTCTGCCTGTGTCTCTGCCTCTCTCTCTCTGTGTCTTTCATGAATAAATAAATAAAATCTTTTTTAAAAAGGTATATATATATATATATATATATATATATATAGAGAGAGAGAGAGAGAGAGAGAGAGAGAGAGAGAGGACACATTATATCCAAAAATAGCAGAATACACATTCTTTATAAGAATACATGAAACATTTTCTTTAACAGATAACATGTTAGGTCACAAAACAAATCTCAATAAATTTAAGATTGAAATCAAATTGAGCATCTTTTCTGACCACAACAGTATGAAACTAGAAATCAGTTCCAAGAAAAAACTGGAAAGAGCACAAACACAAGAAGCTAAGCAACATGCTACTAAATAATCAATGGTTTAACAAGGAAATCAAAGAAGCAATTTTAAAAAATACATGCAGACAAAAATCTTTGGGACACAACAAAAGCCATTCTAAAGTTAGGAAAGTTATAGCAATGAAGGCCTCATCTCAAGAAATAAGAGGAATTTCTAAATAACTTAAACTTACACCTAAAGAACTAGAAAAAGAACAAAGTCCAAAGCCATTAGAAGGAAAGAAATAATAAAGATCAGATGTGAAATAAATGAGTAGAGACTAAAAAAAATAGAATACATTGATGAAACCAAGAACTGGTTCTTTGAAAAGACAAATAAGTTTTATAAACCTTTTCAAAACTCAAGAAAAAAAGATGGCTCAAATAAATAAACTCAGAGATGAAGCAGGAGAAATAACAACTGACACCACAGAAATACAAAAAATTATAAGAGAATATTATGAAATATTATATGTCTATAAATTGGACAACCTGCAGGAAATGGGTAAATTCCTAGAAACATATGATCTTCCACAACTGAATCAGCAAGAAATAGAAAATTGGAATGGTTTGATTACTAGTAACCAAATTGAATTAGTGATCAAAAAACTCTTAAAAAACTCAAGTTCAAGACCAGATGGATTCACAGATGAATTCTAGCAAATGTTTAAAGAGTTAACACAAAAAATAAATAAACAAATAAAAATAGTTAACACCCATTCTCCTCAAATATTCCAAAAAAATAGAAAAGAAAAACTTCCAAATTCACTCTACGACATCAGCTCTACCTTGATACCCAAATCACACAGACACTAAAAACAAACACACACCAAAACAACAACAACAACAAAAAAAAACCCCAGAGGCCAATATCTCTGATGAACGTAGATATAAAAACCTTCAAAAAATATTAGCAAAACAAATTCAACAATACATTAAATGGATCATTCCCCACAGTTGAGTAAGATTTATTCCAGGAATAAGAGTAGCTCAACATTCATGAACCAATCACTGTGAAATGTCACATTAACAAGAGAAAGGGTAACAACCATATGATCGTCTCATGAAATAGATGCAGAAAAGGTATTCAATAAAATATAACATCTACTCATGATAAAAATCCTTCACAAAGTGGGTTTAGAGGTAACATATCTCAAAATAATAAAGGACATATATAAAAATCTCACAGCTAAAATCATACTCAATGGTAGAAAATTGAAATCTTTTCCATTAAAATCAGGAAACTCCAGTGAGGGGAGAGGAGCTGGAGGTTGGATCAATCACCAATGGCCAATGATTTAATCAATCATGTCTATGTAATAAAGTCCCCAGCTTGGTGAACATGTGGAGATTCAGGGAGAGTGGCGTGCCTGGGGAGGGCATGAGAGCTTTGCACACTTTCCCACATATCTTGTTCTATTCACCTCCTCCATCTGGCTGTTCCTGAATTACATTCTTTTATAATAAAGTGGTAATCTAGTAAGTAAAATATTTCTCTGAGTTCTGTGAGCCATTCTAGCAAATTAATCAAAACTAAGGAGGGGATCTTGGGAACTTCTCGTTTATTAAATTACCAGAGATTAAATTACAAGGTAGAGATTAAATCACACAGGTAGTATATAGTAAAGCCTGCCTTTAAACCTTGATTGGTCTGATTTCATAATCATTTTCAGTAGACTAGTAGAGGGATATATACAAACTGACCACATATCTTAGAGGATTAAATTTCTTTCTCCAAAACTTAGTGCCTACCAGTTGAAGGCTGGAGTGGGGGACTGCAGCAGGTGGGGGGTGGTATGTTTTAGTGCTCCTCAGTACCATGGTCAGTTATTCAATTCTTTGATGATTCACCATTCTTTGCAAGCCATGTGGGCCAGCCTTAGGTCTTCTTTGATTTATGAGAGCACTCAGAATGCAGTCTTTGATTTTAAAACCACAGCTCTTCCCACAGAGCCTCCAAATCCAGTGTTGATATATGCATTAACAATAGCTCTTTTTTTGGGAAGGTTATCATGCAATGGTATTGGTAAAATTAGACTTGACCAATAACTGCTCCACAGTTCCTACTTGCATGCACACATCCGTACGTGTGCATTTACATCTGTACATGTATACATACACATGCACACATACATAAATGCATCGACAAATGCACATGCACTCATGTTACAGTTCACCCTAATTAAGCCCTAAGCTGTAGAGGTAGAGGCAGAGTCCTCAAATGTTACTGCAAAGTCTCTCTCTCTCTCTCTCTCTCTCTCTCTCCTCCAAATGAAATATTACTTTAACACTTTTTCTGTAGGACTGGTGACATCTCTGAAACAAGGTACTGACTCTGACTTACCTGATGTAGGCAAATACAATCCTGCATGGCTTCTTTAGTCTCTGGAAGATGTTTTTAGTCACCTGGGTACCTGAGGTCTAAGGAATCTTGCACATAGCCGTGCCTAGGAGCTGTCCCCCTGCAGATGGGACTTTGTGGGTCCACTGCTCCATATGCCAAGTTACAGACCAGTGCAGGTCCCTAGCAGAATTATCACCAGTCCCTGGCTGTAGGAGAAGAACAAAGTAAACAAGCAGTTAATTTTTCATAATATAAAATATTCAATTTAAAGAGATTTTTTTTCTCCTCAGATTATATCCTTTTTATTTTTTGTTGTTAAAAGGTCTTTTCCTTTGTGAAATGATGGTTATAGTAGATAGCATTTGTTTTTTTCCTTTACATTGCAAAGGAAATATCAATATTCTCTCATTCCTCCATTAAAATAATATTATTGATCCAGTAAATACAAAAATCTGAAAAATACGGTCTCACCTACCCACGAGGAGGAGGAGGAAGACAAGAACAAGAAGGGGGCCTTAGAGACCTTGTATTAGTTTAGCAGGGCTGTCTGCTAAAATATGAGCAAGCAGGATGGAGAAGGGTAAGACACTGAGAGAAGATACTGTGTTCTCATTGCTATGATTGGCACCTGTATATTCAATATCTTGGTCCCTTTTTAGAGAAACATCCAAGGAAGTTCGTATTACCTCTGCTTTACAGATTAGTAAACTAATGCACAAAAGTTAAAATAAATTGTCTAAGGTGACATAACAGATAGTGACAAGCTGTAACTTGTACCCAAGCTTAAGATTTTGGTTTTCTCCACTGAAAACTGTGACACTGCCAACTGTAGTCCATTAAATTTCAGTAGCCCAACTGAATAACAGGTCACCAGGTACTATGACAGTATTCAGCAAGAGCTCTAGGATATAACCTCTTTGAGATGCTTGTATTTATTCATATTGGAATCATGCTGGGTCGAGGACACTGTGAAGAGCTCTGTAAAATTCCATCAGCTATAATTTACCTTGCTTTTTTGACACCAGTGTTGTTAGTTGTTTTTAATTCCAAGGAATGAGTCCTTAATTGGATCTGTCTTTACCGTTGCCAGAGTCAATTAAAGGGAATATTTCAGAGAAAGAAGTCACCAATTAAAATGCACAGGAACATGGACTATTTCTAAGTATTAAATGCCACAAATAAATTTCATTCTAATTGTTCATAATCACAGTTTAGAGATCTCTAGAGGATGAGATCTCTCAGCATTTAGAATTCTTACATCTAGGCTAAGAGATCTTTGACATCAATTCTCATTTAATGAAATGACTGTATTTGCATAGTCCTATTTTGCTAAAAAGAGAACTGTGGCATTATGAAGTAAGATTAATTTTGCATATTGACATAAAGGGAAAAGCCTAGGTCTCCCAAGAGATATAGGGTAGTGATAATAATACTGAATACAAGGGAATGAATGCAAAATATTCATTCACTCATGAGTTATTTGCTCAACAAATTCACAGAAAATTAAATTGAGAGATTATGCTATTATGTCATTTGGGATCCCAGATAAGGAATAGTTGATCAAATTCGGAGTTGGGGGATTATTAGGGAAGGTTGCCTATAGGAGGTAATACCTAATTTGAATACTAAAGAATAAAAAAGACCAGTTAAAATGAGAATACCTAATTTGAATACTAAAGAATAAAAAAGACCAGTTAAAATGAGAAAAGGCATTTACAGCAAAGGGGACAGAGTGGACAAAATATAAAGAGGTGAGGACAAAATGTTGCAGGAACTCCAATTGATTCAGGGTAACACAAATCAGAGGTGGACTAAGTCTGGTGGGTACCCAGGGCAAGCTGGTAACGTGGTATTCTTTCTTTAAGAACATGCTCTTCCTTTATTCAGTGGTGATAAGGAGAGAATGATTTTTAATTAAGAAATCATAAATCATTTATCTCTCTCTTCATATTAAAAATAAGGCATGTAAGGGGCACCTGGGTGGCTCAGCAGTTGAGCGTCTACCTTTGGTTCAGGTTGTGATCCCGGAGTCCTGGGATCGAGTCCCACATTAGGCTCTTTGTAGGGAGATTGCTTCTCCCTCTGCCTGTGTCTCTGCCTCTCTGTGTATCTCTCAAGAATAAAATTTTTAAAAATAAGGCTTTTATATATAAGGATGCAACAAAATATTTTAATTTATATGGTCTCACCAGAAAGAACATTTTTGTTTCTATTGAAGGATACTATTTAATAAAAGCAATACCAATAGTTATTTGTTCAGATACTCAAAGGGTGACAGGAACCTGTTATTAATTAGCACCATATTTTCTCACTTATTCTGGTTATGTTTAATAACTCTTTGTATATTGGCAATGGGCCAAGTATCCAGGTGTTTTCCCCTCCTGACAATAATATAGAATTTCCCAATAGAGAGATGATTCCAGACAGCTTCTGGGAAAATAGTATATTTGGTAGGTCATAAAATTCATCCCATAGACTTTTTTTCCCCCAATAAGGCTTTTATATAAAAAGTCGATAGTGAGCTATAAGCCACATACAAATAGATTTATAAATACCATATCTCTTATTTTTTATCATCTATCTATCTATCATCTGTCTGTCTATCAAAGTATAGGATTCATTATGCTTCAGATGACCCCCTCCCACCTGAAAATGAATATTGTCTATCAAATATTAGTTACTAGGCCATCACTTTTCACACTGTGGGGTCATAACTCATAATACACCAACCAGTAAATGAAATCTACTTAGTGAGCAGCAAAAAGTGAGCGCACAAATACACACACATTCACAAATAGAACAGGCTAGAAAATACTAATATAGCACATGTAAAAAGAGGAAGTGTCATTTTTGTAAAATTCTTGTTTCGGTCTTACATGTCTATCAATGCAGTGAATGCTGGATTTAAAAAAAAAAGCTTAAGTGCCTCTAATTTATGATAGGGATGATAAATATCTGAATTAATGAAATCATAAAAAAGTTGTACACATATATATGTATTATGAACTTAGGTAAATTAATTACCTTTTTTCAACATGTTTCATCATAAGTAAAATGTGAATTATACAAAGTTATCATAAAGGACTATTACAAACAAGAAAATGGGAACATGCTTGGAAAGTGTTTAAAACAGCATCAGGCAAATAATGGATAAATGGTAGCTATTATTATTATATAATTACACAGAACATAAGACTAGAATAAAAAAAAAACTGTGACAGAGAGAAAATGTTCTTTAGGCACCTGTATCAGAGATCCCTCATGAGCCACCTCAACTTCTCTTGGCTGCCCTCTGGGCTCCCCTCAGCGGCAAGGGCCAGTTGTGGATAGGCTCAGACCACTGCTGCTCCGTGGGCCTGTCACACTCTGCCCCAGGGTCTCCCAGGTGCCACAGCAAGAGATGTGTGTGGAAACCAAAGGGCAGGATAATGAACTCCTATGGATCCAACCTTAACCAGGCAGGGGGTGGCGGCAGGGGGCCGGGGGTGGGTGCAGCGAGGGAGCAGTGTCTGGGAATTCATATGTAATTTCTTCTCTTCCTTATCCTTCAGGCAGATAGTTCCAATATTCACATCACAAGTTTTCTCAGAAGTTCCCACAGGATGGAGCTTCATCTGCTAGCAGCAGTAGACAACTTGGTAACATATCTTTGTACAGGCTTCCTCCCTTTCCTGTTTCTTTCTCCTGGATCTGCATTCCTCTTCCCTGCAATGACTTCACAACTAAAGCACCTGCATGCAAGCCCTTGTCTCAGGCTCTGCTTTGGAGGATATCCAAGCTAATAAAGACCCCAACCTTCTTTAACATCGCATGCTCCTCTTCCTACCCCTGGACAGTTTCCTTGAAAATCAAAGAAAAATGAGTTCTGAGGGGCTGGACTCTTAGTGTTGTAGCCACACATCTAGAAGAGTGTATTCTCTTATTCCCAGCCTCTAATATATTTTGTGAAGGAGGGAAGTAGAGAGCAGAGAGGCTAGAAATGTCTTTGACCTTATTAACTTGGAGAATATAAAAAACACGTTTTCTGAAAGATGGAAAACTGCTGGCAGAAAAATGGGTACCAAAAAGGATTTCTGATGTCAAAATGGTTGTAACTAAGCTTCTATAAAGAGCATTATTCTTCAATAGGGTGTGTGTTGGCCATGTTTGTAAAGAAAAAACTACATTTCTGCTCTGCCAGAATAAATGGCATATGCAAATCCTGTTAATACTCCTTTTGTAGGAAGCCTGCATATTTGCTTTCACATGTTTGTTTCTGTAAATTGATTAGAAAGGAACTTGTTTGTTTATACCCCAAATAAGACAACGGAGAATTGTAATTATATTTCACTGCTGGCCCACAGTTTCTGCCCTGGAGATTATAGTAAAAAGATGGAAACACCCCCTCCTTCTCTGGAACTGAGAGCTGTGCTTTAGGCTGTTGGCAGGATCTCTGTTATGCATGCCCCACCAACCATCAAATGGGCCCTAGGATTAAGATTCCTATCTTCAGGCTGAGGGCCAAGAGCTGTACAGCAATTGCAGCATGTTGCTTGGAGTTGTGCTTGATAAGGAATTAATGACATGTGAAACATTCTAACTAATTTTGGATATCTCCTGTTTCATTGCGATTAAAAGAATCAAAATGCATTCTGACCTTGGTAGTGGAGGTAGCCTAACTCAAGCAATCATGCGTCATCATAAAAACCATACAGCAAGGTAAGATACTATGATTTCTATTTCAGAAAGCATGGAAGTTGAATCTCCAAGGAGAAATCATCTTCTCAGAGTGACATACTATGTAGGCAGAAGAACTTGCATTCATGCTCATGTTTGCTTGACTCTTCCACACCAGGCTACCCCATTTCATGTTATTATTTGTGGAGTGCTTGTTATATGGCTGGGTGTTCTGCTATATGTTTTATTAGGGTCAGAATATACTCAGCTCTTGAATTTGTACAGGGTGCCTGGTCACCTAGTTCATAGATACATTGCCAAACTTTCTAGCAAATGTGGCCAAAAGTCCAGGTTCTCACTAAAAGAATATGAGCAATAGGTGTGTGTGCAACTCTTACATCACTCCTTTTTAAGGGAAGTTCTTGTTCTCTTCTTATTTTCCCTTTTTCCTCAGCAAGAAGCCTGACACAGTGTCATTGATCCCACGTCAACCATACAGACAAAACAAAGTCCCAGGAGAGGGGAGAAAATCCTGGAAGAAAGCAATGAGAATCACTTACCTGAATCACTTGCACAAACTGTAGTTTTGGGTCTCTTCATTGATAGCTTATAAGCTGAATAATTAAACTCCAAGGAACTGTGCACACATTATAAAAGAAAAACTGGAGTCAAAGACATTAAATCGTTTGATGAAATTCACATAGCTAGTAAATGACAGAGGTAGGATTTAAATCCAAATCCAAACCCATTTTCAGGGCTTTTTCATCAAACTCTGTAACTGACTTGGAAAAGTGCTTCTCAAAATTTAACAGACATTAGAACCTCCTAGAAAGCTTATTATAATGCAGATTCCTTCCCCAGACATTTGGATCAAGGAGGTCTTGGTCCAAAATTTGTAATTCTAACAAGCTCCTATATGATGCTGAGATTGCCTGTCTAGAGACTATGGTTTTAGTAGCACTGACAGCCCACTCCTCAAACAGAAATGGTAGATAAAAGAATTAGAGCAATTGGATTTTATCTAGAATATTAAGATATTTAAGTTCAAAAGGCAGAAGCCCTGGGCATGAGTAAAGCAAAGGGATAAAGAAGTGAATGATGATGATGGCAATAGTAACGATAATAAAAGCCGGTATGTATTCTGTGGTGGACACTGCTTGAAGTGTTACATGCATATGAGATTCAAACCCCACTATATTCAATAAGGTAATTTGAAGATTGCCTCTCAGGGTGCCTGGGTAGCTCAGTCAGTTAAGTGTGAGACTCTTCATTTCAGTTCAGGTCATGATCTCAGAGTCATGAATCAAGCCCTGCATCAGGCTCCATGCTGAGCATGGAGCCTGCTGAGCATTCTCTCCCTGTCTCTCTACCCCTCCTCCCTTGCTTCCTAGCTAGCTAGCTAGTTAGCTAAATAAACAAACAAATAAATAAATGTTGCCTTTTATATATGAGCTAGCTGAGGCTTGAAGATATTCATTCCTGTGGTCATACAGTTATGTGCTCACATTGGGAGTATGAACTTGTAATCTGTCTGACATCCAAATTGGAGTTCCACTTGATCTCTGAATTTTACTACTTCCTTATTTGTCATGGTGCCTAATTTCAGAACCGCAGTGATTTAGTGCTCATTATTTTAAAGTGTACAAAGCTCATAAAGAAGAGCCTGAGGGATATACTCTATTTCACTTCTCTAGAGAGGTTGAAGTCTAAATTTGCACTGAACCAGACCAGGCAAAATAGACCTAGACTTCTCTAGGCTTCAGATCTGCCCATATGTTGTATGGTGGTACCTTTGCAGATGTGTTACAAGGACTAAAGCTGGCATATGGCATATAAAGACAGGCTCAGTTAATGGGAGATATTACTAGTGTTAAGCAGCAAAATTCTGGGGAAGTGAATGAAGACACATCCATTCCTAAACAGATATCAAAGTCACTTCATACTGAGGGGAGGTAGAAAGCAACCTCAAACCGGCTGTCCAATTCTTTAGTCTCAATGTCTTTTTCCCTACTGTGGCTATTAGAGTAAAATCAAGCTTTCAAGCTCATCTGATCCTCTTCAGCCTCCTCCAAAACCTAGTGACACTTGTGCTCCTCATTCTCCTTCCAGTCAGAACAGGTGAAACACTCATGTGGAGAGCACTTTAATCCTACCCAGGGCCAGAGCTGAATAGACTTAGTGGTGATCTGTCTTGTCTGATAATTTGAAGTTTCCTAAGAACTAACTTCAGGACCTCAGGACCTCAGTGAATGGTCTTTAAAAATAACAAGTTTAAAAAGACATTGTATAATCCACAGAATGTTAAGATGAAGTGATTAACAGGAGTGTTCTGAGCTGAGAACATGTGGATGTGTAAAAGCATTTCCTAAAAAGTGTCAGAGCTGCTCAAGTGGCAGCCATAGCATTCTCTATGCCAGAACCAACCCTAAGGACAGTTAAAAGCATCCATCCCCTGACATCACAATCCAGTGGATCTGAGGCCCAAATCTGAAAAGAAAAGTCAAAATGGGTATGATTTTCTCTTAAAAAATCGATCTCTCATTTTTATATTAAAGCTGACTCTGAGCTTTAGACACAGGCCATGGATTTTGGACAAGGCATCAGATGACTGATATTGTCTCTAAATTGAAACAAAAAATTATTTTCTTTATTTTCCCTCTTCTATATAGATCTCACCAAGTCTCTGCTGTAATCCTTGGCAATATTATATACACAATTTTGTCTAGAATAACTTCTCTAGGGGCTAGAGATTGGATCGTTTTCAAAATTTCTTGGGTGCAAGCCAGTGCTGTGATGAGTATGTATGTCCTATTATTTCTTTAAACTCCTCAAATGGGAGGCTTAGAAGAGATTTGGTATTGAACAAATTTGATTTCTAAGGTCATGTAGGACCCACAGTAATTCTGGTAGATGACCATCTGGACTTCAGCTACTGAAGGAATCCTAACTCTAGCTAGGTATGGGTCACTCCTCTGGTTGAGATTAAGGTGAATATGAATTTGGAGAAGAAATAGTGAAGGCCAGAAAAGTTGATTTCCAAATTTAATTCCTTTGAATTTTGAAGACATTGGACTTAAACTTGTAGAGAGATTTATGCTTCAACATTTATTTTCTACTCTGTATTGAGAAATATTTGTATCCTAATTTGTGGCACTTTTGTCTTGACATTTCATTATTAGAATATTGTAATGTGCTTATTGGATCTCTTAGAAGAACCTATGATTGACAATGCTGGGCAGGATGGCTGGAAAAATTGGAGTAGAAAATAATGGCCTTGAAATAAAATTAATGTGTGCTTTGGATAAATTTCAGAATCTTCTGGGGTCAGAATTTGTACTATCCACTAGTGGTTTCAGGATTATATCCAAAGAATTAGTGATTAATAATTTGAAAATATCCTCATGACAGTAAAAATAAAACTGGATTGGGAAATGGCAGATCTGCATATATTAGGGAGATAGTCATACCACAGGCTGGTCATCAGCTTAATTTTAAGTCTAATGTGTTTAAAAAAAACAAAACAAAACAAAACAAAAGCTGGGGACTGTGAAGGGAAGGAATGAATTTTATCCACTGATGATATTTCTTTCCAGGTGGAGGAAGCTCTGTAAGTGTCACCCTACTGACTTCCTTCTGCCCCTGTAGGCTACCCTCCCCAGAGAAGGGTAAGTGATTCATTTTGTGCAAAAACTTGGGAAGAATAAAATGGATGAACTCAGCTCAATTTCTTCCTTTCTTTGTTGGTAATGATCTTGTTTGCAGAAATTATGTGCTCTTAATTGCTCTCGGTCATTCAATGGGCATAATGGGAAAAGCCTTGGCAGCATTAACACGGAGGAGAAGGGGATATCACCTGTAGAAGTCTAGGGTAACCTCCCACTGAATGAGTAACTCTCTTACTTCTGAGGTTCTTTACTGGAAACACATTGCCTGCAAATATAAGCCCAATATATTCTTTTCCAGTAATAAAGTTGACATTTTGGTCTCTTGTTTGCCTTAAATTGTTGGGTTCTTTTTTTAATCAGTCCAGAACCCACAAGAGTTAATAGGGGTTCTATTTATTGTGCCTTCTTAATTTCCCAAAAACGGATGCTACACCTTATAATTTCTTTTTATGTTATAAATTTGGTTCAAAGATCCTTACTGCTTTTAGCCATAGCCATTCCATGCCTAAAATGTGGTATGCCAGAGACTTTTGTCTCCAATATCCATTTCCCCTGCTTCATTTTGGTACTAGAACTTTATGGTTTGGCTGGGCACAAAGCACCTATCTAGCAACTACATTTTCCAGTTTCCCATCTGTCTTGGAATTGCACTGTGAGTAAGATATGGTCAAAGAGACACGAGAGGAAGTAAAATGAACACTTCAGAGGCATGTCTTTAGAAGGAAGCTGTTTGTCCTACACATATCCTTTCCTCTCTTCCCTGAATTAGGACACATAAAAAGTGATGGTGAGCCAGCCTCAGCCATGAAAACATGGACAACAACACATTCTAACAGTGCAACTCAAAATTGCAGTGCACAAAGAGGTAAGAAGCTTGTACCATAATGTAATTCAAAATACTGCTTCCTTTATTAAGAAACTCTAGCTAAGAAAAAAAAATTTGCTGGACAAAGCAAAGCAATGTGCTTACTTATGTGGTTATTTTGCATACGTGTACAAGCTTCTTGTCTTACTGCAGACCAGTAACAAAAAGTTGGTGGACCATACTTTAAATAGAATTACCTCAGAAGATGGCATAGCAATATCATGAAGAAATCTGGCTCTCTTGAAGAACATGTGGAACAGAGCCACCCTATCCCTGGGGAATACAGACAGTTGGAATTTTTTTTGTGTGAAAACAAAAAAGCTTTCTGTCTTATTTAAGCTTCTGTTCTTTAGTTTCCACTAAAATAGCTGAAATAATATCTTAACCAATACCTTCTGGCAACAACTCTTCTCCCATTAGTCTTGTACTCTGTACTTTGTCCCTACATATGCCCCAAACCTGACCCTGTTTCATCAGTATCATAAGGAAATGTGTAGAACAAATGGCTTGTTTGGCTCCCTCTTTATCTTTTTCCAATGGACTTTGACATGAGTCCTTGTGTAGTGGGAGAGAAGAAGAAAAGCTCATTCAAATTACATTAACAACACAAAAATTATGATTGCCATTCTTCAATTGTACTAAAAGGTGTCATCTCACTGATCATCATCATCTTTGGTGAACTTGGTCACTCTTTCTCCTAAGACAAATAAATGCCCACACAGTGCATGAAGGAAAGTTGTCATATACAAAAAGTATTCTGAATTCTAAAGATAAGCATTTATTAAAATAGGAATTATCATGAAGTCACCAGTAGGTTAACCACTTTAAAAAACTGATTTGTCAAATGCTACATGTTGCACAGCTATGTTACCTAAAGTCAAGCTAGACATGAACAAGAAAGCCTCAGGCCCTGAGCAAAAATGATCTGATAAGAAAAAAATTATTTCATAAGGTCTTTAATTTATAGATTAACTATTATTACTATTCAATTATCAAAATTTTGATTAACCAAAAAGGCAAGTCAATATAATGCAAGCTACAGATCAGGGAGCCTAGAGAGAGACCTCTGAGCTGTATCTGTGCCAGAAAATTCTTTTTATCCAAGATAGACTCAAATTTTAGTACAGAACTGATGCATTTCAAATACATATTTTACTTTCCATGTTTGTGTTTCTGTTTCTTTACCCCATTCCATAAATTAGCATGATCTAGCACAAAGGTCACTGCTTTTAGAATTGGCAATTTGACTTTTCTTCCTATAATGACATTACTGTGGGGTCAAGAGACTTTAAGCTCATATGTAGCCATGGTCAGAGAAGCAGAAAGAATTCTGGAACTGAGGAGGGCTGGGATTCAATAAAGGAGTACCAATCCATAGAACCTGCATAAGCGAAGTCCAAATAAGCATGTAACTCCATGTTCGGTGGGAAGAGCAAAGGTTGTCAGACCTATGAAGGTCTTTTCTTTTTCAAAGAAAAGTGATGTCTGCAAAAAGGCTAAAGATGTCTCTCGCTCTGTCCCCTTCCTCAATGATAGTAATTGGGCATCCATCCATAGACCAAAGTACTTTTATGGGAACTGTGGGATCCAGCACCATATGCCAAGGGACCTGAGAGGAGTCTTACCTCTCCATGCAGTAGGTAATAGGAATATAGACCTTAGTACCAGCTATGTACTCTCCATGGGCTTTATCCTCACTCTGACATTGTCCAGGAGCCCCTGGAGAACACTAACTTAGACAACACATATGAGAGACCCTTTGTGGGAGTCTGGGCATCCAGTGGAGTGACTCCAGCACACCACTGGAGGAAAAAAAAATCCGATACTGGATACATTGAATAGGGTAAGAGAGAGTTTGACTTTACCTGTATCACCTCTAGCCTGAGATGGCACAGCCCAGTGCTGAGAGCCCTTTTAAGTTTCTGATTTCTCCTATGGGGAAAATTGAGAGTTTGTGAGTGAGCACATGGTTTCCCCAGCTATATGGGATGCTGCCAAAGAGGACCAGTTCTCTCTTGGCTCATCCAGAGTGCTGAATTGTGAGCTAAATGGCTGGTGGGGGAGGCAATGAGTTACAGGGAGAACAGCCAGGGCTCAGAAAGTATAAAAGTGATAGAGATCCTACTAACCACATCACAGACTCCACTGAGAGGCCTATCCATGAGCCACTGGGATACCTTTCCCTTAAATCTCCCATTTGGGGCATGGGCACTCCCAACATTCTGCATGCTTCAGCCATATACTCCCTACCCATAAACGGCTCCCTGTGTATGCTCTCAATGCTCCAAGAGCAAGCTTTGGCAGGCAGCTAATGAGCATGTGCAGAAAGCTGGCTGGAATCTCTGTGCCTGGGAGAGATCACAATGAGCATTTATCAATGTCCTTGGGAAAGCAAAATGGAGGCTGTCAGCATCCAGCCTAGTGTGTTTCAGAATCAAGAGAAGGCATACAATAGATTCATAAAGAGCTGCTCAACATCACTAATCATCAGGGAAATATAAATCAAAACCCCAATGAGATACTACCTCATAGTGGTTAAAATCGCTATTCTCAAGAAGACAAGAGATAAATGTTGACAAGGATGTGGAGAAAAAGGAACCATTGTGCACTGTTGATAGGAATGTAAATTGGTGCAGCCACTGTGGAAAACAGAATGGAGGTTTCTCAAAAAAAAAAAAAATTGAAAATAGAACTATCATATGATCCAGTAATTCCATTTCTGAGTGAACAATCAAAGAAAATGAAATCAGGATCTCAAAGAAGTTTCTGACTCCTGTGTTCACTGGAGCATTATTCACAATGGCTAAGATATGGAAACAACCTAAGTGTCTGGCTACAGATAAATGGATCAATAAGCTATGGTATAAGGGATCTCTGGGTGGCTCAGCGATTTAGCGCCTGCCTTCAGCCCAGGGCATGATCCTGGAGACCCAGGATCGAGTCCCACATCGGGCACCCTGCATGGAGCCTGCTCTCTCTGCCTGTGTCTCTCTCCTCTCTCTCTCTCTCTCTCTCATGAATAAATAAAATCTTTTTTAAAAAAGAAGATATGGTATACACATTCAATGGAATATTCAGCTATAAAAAAGAAGAAAATCCTGCAACAACATGGGTGAACACTTCGAGCATTATACTATGTGAAATAAGTAAGACAAAGGAAGACAAATACTGTATGTCATTTATATGTGGATTCCAAAAAAAGCTGAACTCATAGAAACAGAGTAGAACGGTGGTTGCCAGAGGTTGGGGGGATAGGAGGATGGGAGCTGTTGGTTAAAGGGTACAAACTTCCAGTTAAAAGATGACTAAGCGCTGGGGAGCTAATATATAGCATGGTGACAAGAGTTAACAATACTATATTGTATATGTAAAAGTTTCTAAGAAAGTAGATCCTAAATGTTCTTACCACAGGCAAAAAACCTAAACGGTAATCATGTGAGGTGATAGAGGTATTAACCCCATTTTTTATTCATTTCACAAGGTATTATTGTATGAAATCTTCACGTTGCCCCCTTACTTAAATTGACACAATGTTATATGTCAGTTATATATCAATAAAGCTGTAACAAAGGACATTCAAAGTGAGAAGATTGAGGGGAAGTGGCAGGGATATAGGCTTATACAGAGAACAGGTTTGAGAATAAGAACAGAGCTGGAGCTAGAGTAAAGTAAGACATTCATCATAGATCCAAAACTTAAGGGGACCCCAAAAATCTCAGTAATCTAGAGAAATAACATTTCAATGCAATATTTTAAAAAATCAAAATGCACCCCCAAAATTCTATGAACAGAACATCAACATTTTATAAAAACCAGGTCCAGTTCTGTACTTGAACATCCCTGCCTCATTTGCTTCACCATAACTCTGGTCCTGTTGAACTCTATCTTTATTTTTAAAGATATTGGGACAACTGGGTTGCACAGTGGTTGAACATCTGCCTTCAGCTCAGGGAGTGATCCCGGGGTCTGGGATTGAGTCCCACATTGGGCTTCTTGCAGGGGTCCTGCTTCTCCCTCTGCCTGTGTCTCTGCCTCTCTGTGTGTGTGTCTCTCATGAAAAAACAAAATATTTTTAAAAAAATTTTTAAACTCTTATATTTTGTTCATTATAGAATTTTTTGCATTAATTTGTTTCTTAAAAGTGTTACACTAAAACATTAGTTATCTTGATCACTGAATTGACTGATGCCCTTTTGCATTTTATACCTGGGGTGAGTGCTTCATTCAGATTTCATCAAAGTTCCAGCCCTGAACTAAGAGTCCAAATTCCTGGCTTATCCAGAGCATAAGTGTGCTCTGCTATTTTAGAAAAAGGCATTTATTGTTATTTATTTAATTCTGTATAGTGGAAGATTTAGACTAGACAATTTCCAGCATCCCTTCCATCTGTGACATTCTCCAGGTGGTCTGAGAAGAGGTCTGGGAGAAGGAGTCTTAGATAGCTAGGGAATTACATGTATATGGATGTATAAGCACATTGGGACCTTACCCTGACTCTGCAGGGTAAGCAGAGCTGATGGATGAAGAGGTAGAGATTTGAAAGCTGACAGTTGACTCCATATGTCACCACTGAGCTCCTTACATTCAGGGCTTTGATTTTTCCTTTGCTTCTTGGATACTGTGACAAACATTTAAACAATGCTGGCATGAAATGGCAAAGGATAGAATGAGTCCCTAAGCAGCAGTTAAATGTCACTCTCCATCCCTGGTATTTGAAACACAAACAGAGCACCCAAGTGTAGAAAGTCACGGCTGCTCTCAAGTGGGCGTTAAAAAGGCTCATTTCATATCCAGGGCCACATTCCAATGGGGCAGTCCTTAGCGTTGCACAAAGTTCTCCCATCATTTCTCACTCGAGTGATGATTCCTGCCTGGTTATCAGTTTGGTTTTTCAGATGACTAGATTTCAAGCTATTGAAAAGCAATAAGGGAGCAAGGACAAGGTCTCAGAGCTGAGCTATAGTGGATTTAATTGCTTATGAGATGCTCTGGCTGAGAAGGGAGACAGGCGGGGCAGTTCTAGAATGCTGATGTGTTGATGTAGCTGTAATGAAGCAGGAAGAACATTGCTTCAAGGGTGTTTCCAAATGGGTTTATTTTGCTGAGATAAAGTCAGGAAAGGCCAAGAGAGAGCCCTGCAAATTGTGTTTTTGTGTTTAGAAAAGATAGGGCTACCACTAACATATCTCTGCAAATCAAAGGAAACCTGAACTAGTGTACAATTCAGAAGTACAAAGAAAGTGACTTCAGTTCCTATCACACCTGTTCAATTTTTCTTTATTTTTTTTCTGTTGTTTCTACTCTTGCCTGTATGAATAAGTAACATGGACATAATGTGTTTGTTTAGGTAAGGTCATTGAAAGCTAATGGCTTCTTCCTACTTCAGTTCTATAGACATAGAACAAAAGACCAGAGATAGTGGAGTGAGACAAGGGATGACCAGGTTCTAATATGTGGGGAAGTGGGTATGGGTCATACCTACCGTTGGGTGAATGAGCTTACGTAAAGTTTTAAAAGGGTCATTCCTGAATTATGTCCCCTTTGTCTATGCCTCACTGACTTACTTTCACTCTACTAAAAAACAACAATATTGTTCTTGTTGAACATGATAGATTGAATATACATATACATTGCCTCTCCCTCTTGAAATCCCACTAAAAGGTTTTTCAAAAAATATTTTTAAATCAAACAACAGCCCACCTGAATGACTTGTAAAGTTTTGGAAGATGGGAAGTACATACATGAATAATTATTGAGGTAGTAATACACAAAAAACTGAAACTTTCCTTCTGAGGAAGTTCACCAAGAGAGGTGGCCACACCTCAACACTGTAGAGTATATTGGAAATAGGAAGGTTAACTCTGATGACTTGGGAATAGGGTGGAGCTGAGAGTAAAGGAATTGGTTGAAAATATTTAAAAGGTGCCCCTCATCTCAGGACTCTTCCCTTAGCACACAGTGCCAGGTGACTACATCTCCTTTATATTTGCTTCAATAAGACAGAAATTCATATTTCTTTTCATGTTAACACATTCAAGGAAATACCCTCTGAGATGACTAGCCAGCTTATAAAAATAGACCTACACCTACTGACATCTGGAGGTCCCTCAATAAAGCAACCAATTCCTCCAATTAATCACATTCTGGTGAATTAAGTCATTTGACAACTCCCAGCCTTGTAAAGGAGTTTCCAAAGAGCTTTTTGAATGACTCTTACATATATATTTGATGTAGCCCTAATGTAAGTCAGAGGTAAAATAAACATGAAAATAAAGGAAAGAAAGGAAAAAGACATATCAAAGAAAGAAAGAAAATATAGGGAGCTAAATAAACAAAAAAATATCCCCAGAGAAATAAGAGAAGATATTTCATCCATTAAGGAACAGGATCCTATCATAATCAGAGAAAAAGAAAGATCTTTTGTTCTCCAGCTTCTAACCATGAAAAAATAACCGTAGAAGATTTGCCCTCTTGCTGTAAACAACCATGAAACTAGAAAAACACATGAAACAGCTATTTTCAGGAACTGAATCATTGACAACTCAGTACTGAGATCTCTGAAATAAGAGAAACTCAGAAGGAAAGCCCAGCTTTCCCCAGATTCTCAAAGCTTAGAGGTGTACTCCTCCATGGAGCTGGAAAGTAGAGACCAAGCAGAGTGTGGAAGTCTTGTTGAGCTGAAGACTCAGAGTTTTGAGAAGAGGGCTTCTGAAATGGATGGAATTTAGGGGTAAGCTATCAGAGGGGATGAAGCTGCAGAACTGAGGGTGTCCAGAAGTCTGTCTGGCTCTTCCCCATCAACCTTATCAAAAACTGGCTGTACATGTGAAGGGTGAGACACTGAGTCCCAGAGGAAAGGAACTGGTGCAGGGCTGAGCCCTACATGAAAATACCAGAGGGCATACACTGCTGGAATATATGGGAGTATCAATTCAGGTCAAAGTGAAGAAGCCTTCATGAGCACCATGCTCATTCATTGGAGACCTCAGAAATGTTCCATCTTACAAGTGAGAACTATGCCCTATGTTAAGAGGAATGTCTTAAGACAATAAAATGCTCCTTCATAAACAAAAGTAAACCCAACTCTGATATGATTGATAAAACCCATTATTACTTAACTGTGTGCCAGAATTTTTTTAAAAAAAGACAATGTAGTTAAAATCAGACAACATAATTCAGTATTTCACAATATATTATTGGCAATGTCCAATGCAAGGAAGCAAAACTTGCCACCTATGTATTTTTTTGGGCATGTGAATTACGTTAGGCTGATTATTTTTAAGAAACAAAGGTGTAGGAAGAAATTGTGACCTTCCTCCTAACTGCTTAAAAGAATTTAGATAGAGTCCTGTCCCAGGAAGGGAGCTCTCCCCATAGATAACGATAGTATAATATGCAGTGGGTAGGGTAGACAGGGAGGATTCTCACAAAGTTCACTTGTTAAAATTCCTCTCTGTGTCCCCATTATTTCTGTAGGGCTCAGAAAACATTTGTTTACCAAATATTTACTCTTTTCCATTTTCCTGTGAAAATGAGCCATAGACCTCTACATACTTCTCTTTTGTCCACAATAGCATATATACCTCATTTTGCCTGACTGATTTTTTTTAAGATTTTTAAAAATGTATTTGTTCATGAGAGATACAGAGAGAGAGAGAGAGAGAGAGAAAGGCAGAGACACAGGCAAAGGGAGAAGCAGGCTCCATGCAGGGAGCCCGACGTGGGACTCGATTCCAGGTCTCCAGGATCAGGCCCTGGCTGAAGGCGGCGCTAACCCACTGAGCCACCTGGGCTGCCCGCCTGACTGATTTTTGAATCTCTCATTTATGTGGATTCCTCATAGGTACATATCAAATTTAATTTTCTCCTGTTACTCTGTCTCTTGTCAATTTAATTCTTAGATCAGCTAAGAAAATCTTGGAATATAGAAAAGTTTATCTTCCTTAACACCAATATAATATTTTGCTAGACACCCAAAGAATTAGGTAGATAAATCTAAGCAAAACAAAACAAAACAAAAAACAAAAATGACTAATAGATACAGATTTCAAGATACTCTAGTTCTCATAATTGGCAGGAAAAAAAAAAAAACCTTTAAAACAAGATGTATATATGTTTAAGGACTTAAAGAAGATAACAAATAACTTAAAGAGATAACAAATGGAGAAGCTCATCAGAAAGAAATGGAAACAAAACAACAACAAAGGTACCAAATAGAAACTTTAGAACTGAAAAACCATAAATCTGGGAGGAAAAATGTCATATTGGGCTGAACAACAGATTTGTTATTGTAAAGTAAAGGATCAGGAACTTAAAGACAAATTAGTAAAAAATTAGCCAGTCTTAAGAACAAAGAAAAAAAAGACAAAAAAAATGAACAAAACCTCAGTAGAGAAAGCAAAGTTCTACAATACAGTTTTATCTTCAAGGAATAACTCCTTATTTTCATCCAGTGTTTTACTGATCACTTTTATTCACACTGTCTCATTTAATCACCAAATAGCCCTGAAAAGTGCCATTCTTCCTGTTTCATAAATGGGGAAATGATACAAAAAAAAATGTGACTTGCCTAAGTTCCAACGCAAGATTTAAAGCCAGGTATTTAGAACCTCATCCTTTTTACCGTCCTCAGTTTCCTCTTCAGTGCCAGATCCCTAGCATCTCTTCCATTCCCTGTCTACCTACCCAGCATTCCCAAACATTATAAACTACTCTTTCTCTCTAGAGGTCTCTACGAGAAAGCTCAGGATCAGCTATTAACCACCTTCCCTGACATTTATCTCCCTGTGATTTATTTATTGAGAATAAAGTTGTCAGAGCTACTTAAGAAGACATCTTAGTAATCCGATAGGCTATTCCAGACTGATTTCTATTGTGAGAAGGTATTAAATGGCCTTGCAATTCTGCTTCACCTTCATATATTTTTACTGGAATAAAACAGATGTAGCTCCTACTTAGTATGCATAAGACACTGCATTAAAAGCTTATATTGCATATATTATTAGTTTTTCATTTGGGACTAATTATATGGCAGGCACATTGCCAATTTCAGGGAATACCACATTGCACAAAGTGGGGCTCCTGTTTTCCATTAAAATTTACAGTCTCATTCGATCTAATTTATTCTTCAAAATAGGCCCATCTCTACCAGGGGGATATTATTACTCCCATTTTACAGGTTCAAAACCTGAGCCTTGTAGAGTTTTGACCTGCTTGAAGTAATAGAGATAGATTTTTGTACCCCCAATCTGTATCTGATTTAAAATTGTGTGCTGTTAAAAACTACTCCTTCTTAAGAGTCTCAAAAGATCACTAAAATTGCAGGATTGGGCAGCCTGGTGGTTCAGCAGTTTAGCACTGCCTTCGGCTCAGGGTGTGATCCTGGAGTCCCGGGATCGAGTCCCATATCGGGCTCCCTGCGTGGAGCCTGCTTCTTCCTCTCCCTGTGTCTCTGCCTCTCTCTCTCTCTCTCTCTGTGTGTGTGTGTGTGTGTGTGTGTGTGTGTCTCATGAATAAATAAATAAAATCTTTAAAAAAAATAACTAAAATAAAATTGCAGGATAGCCAGAACATTTTAAAGTATAAGTAAGCATGAGAATATAGCAAGGCGACTAGCCTTGATATCAATGATTACTACCTTGGCCTGTGCCTATGGGTGCTTTTCTAGGTCTCTTATATACAATATGTCATTTTGCCCTTCAAAATGACCTCCTATTGTGGATATTATAGTTCTCGTATGCCAGTTAGAAAACCAAAGCTCAGAGGGGTTCGGCAGTTTTTCTCAAAGTCAGATGGGAGGTAGCTGATATTCAAACGTAGGGCTGTACAACTCCACCTTTTGTTCTTTATTAAGACATATCATCTTTTGGGAAAGAGACTTTGCTTTGAAAACCCACCCCTTTCGTGTTTAGTCCTGCTTGTCCAGGTCAAAAGAGCCACGGGCACACTTTTTTTCTCCACTCCCTTTCCACACTCTTCTTTCTTAAAGTGTCTCAAACTCTGTAACATTCATCTGAGAGGTGGAACAGCACTTGTATTGGAATCAGAGATTCCCACTGTACTCCTAGCCCTGTGACTAGGAGCCCTAGCCCTCCTAGCCTCATCAGTTTCCTGTCTGGAAATCTGGTCACCAATAGGCATGGAGCAGGTGAGTAGAAACCTTCAGATTGACCCACTGATGCATGAAGTTGACGATCACCCAGGGGCATCTCACACTTCTCAACTGGGGCAGGAACAGAAAGAATCACCACATTGTTCAACTGCTTGGAAGGACACAAAGGGGGCATCTTTCAGCATCTGTGTCAGTAGATGGGACCAGCAGCAGCAGAAGCCACCAGATCTGAAGGGAAGGCTGGAGCCAGAAATGTTGGTAACTAACAGAGAGGGAAATGGTGGTCACCAAGCATGGTAAGGAGCCTTCGGGTCTTACTGGGTTGTTTTCCTGCTAAGGTTTCTGTTAAAAATATTTTTAAGCCTGGACAGCTAGCATGTCTGGCTTCATGTTTTTCAGGTTCTGGGTGAGAATTTAAGAAAAGAAAAATTGACTGGTCCTCCAAAATAACCTGGGTCCTTCATCATGTGCACCCAGGCCTCCGAGACAGCAATTACACACACAGCAAATCCCAACCAGCCAGGTAAAAAGCAATATAGTTTTGAAAATCCCTTTATGTTAAAGAAATAGGATTATTTCTTTATTTTAATTAGTATAATTTCTCCACTGCCTACCCTTCTCCTGTGCCCCAGTGGGTATTGAAAAAAAGCAAGCTGAATCTGATGAGGTATTGTTACTCTTCTAGGCTACTGGAAGAATTTTATTTTTTAATGGGATTTTTTTAATATACACAATTTAAAAATAATTTCCAAGAACCAAATGTGCAGAGAAGTGAATATTGGGTTATAAGGAAGATCCCCTCTGAATTCCCAAAGCACACACATCCCAAAGTTTTCAGGGCTTCAAGATTTCCACTTGCAAAGTGAGGGGGTTGTCCCAGAAAGAGCTTATACCTAAGATTCTTTTTAGTTCTGGTAGTTTGTAAACCTATGTTAGAGTTGATTTGCCTCAGAATTCCTATAGGAAACAAACTTCCACTAAGTACCAAAGATAATCCAGAAGGGAATCTTAAATAGTTATCTAATCTTAGATACCTCTGGGAATATCAATTAGCTACAGGGATAGAAAATGAGAACAAGGAAACAAGAGCCTCGATATTAATTGTCCTTGCTTATCTGTCTAAAGCAGGGCTGGGTAAAGCATATTTTATTTGCTTTGGTTCACCGATTTCTTTTGTTTAGAGAGAGTACATGTTCAACAGAATAAAAATGGATATTGTTTTATTTTCTACTAATAACATCCAAGGATGTGGCTTCATGATTGCTTTTTGTTTCTGTTGTTTTTCAGCATTTAGAATGACTGGAACAAAAGGAAAAGAACTGCTTGAGAATGACTAACAGCATGAAAAGCTATGCTGAGGTTTTGTTCTACCTGAATGAAAACCTAAGGATTCAGAGATTTATGTTTGCCTGCAAAATGCTGCAGTGAAACAGTACGAAAAGGGGCCTATGATGGTCAGGATGGCAAGCTGTAAAATCAGTCAGAGAGGGACCCTGCGGAAGGGCTGGGGCTGAGATGGTAAAAAGGAAGGATGCACAGCTGAGTCCTATTCTCCAAGAGCTCCTGGAGCTTGCTTCCTAATGAGGGCCTCACATGTGAACCCTGCCTTGCAAACACCCTGGGCTGGAATGGGATAGCTATTTTTCAAGGCCACGCAATAAAGATTTCATAGAAAGCATATACTGGGATTAAGATCAATAATGTAGGTAAAATGCATAGCACAGTACCCTTTACATATGCTACATAGCTTGCTCAATAAATAATAGCAGAACACCATCAGGGGCAGCAGCAGGGGGGAAAAAAGCCATCATACTTAGAAGTCGTGGTTGTAGCAGTAGTTCTATTGTTACTCTATTCTCAAGTAGGAGGTAAGAGACGAGGGCACATCTGGGGGCATCTCCTCTCTCCATGGAGCTCTTTGGCATCCAGAGGTCAAGGATAATGGGGGCTCTAGTGGGAGAAATGAAGAGGTTTGGATTATGTATACCAGTCCCTACAGTTACTGCTTATGTAGGCTGCCTTATTTCTGTACTCCATGGGGTAGGTAGCATCAACACTGTGTTACAGATGAGAAAACTGAGAATGTGGAATTAAAAAATTTGTTTCCTGTTGGACTTTATTACACGCACAGTGACTGGGGTGAGGATTGGAAGACACAATTTGGAGCCTCTGATGCCCAGCAATGGAGCCAGGTGGCACTGACTAGGGTAACAAAAGGTGCAACCATTAGCGCCAACACTAGAAGTGTCAGTAGGGCTAGAACAGAGCAGTCCTGGATCACAGGGCTTCCATGGGAAATAAGAAATTAGGTATAGGACAACTTTAAAATAAAAAGCTTCTGCACAGCAAAGAAAACAATCAACAAAACTAAAAGGCAACCTATGGAATGAGAGAAGATATTTACAGAGGACATATCTGATAAAGGGTTAGTATCCAAAATATGTAAAGAACTTACATGACTCAACACTTAAAAAACAAATAATCCAATTAAAAATGGGCAGAGGAAATAAATAGACAATTTTCCCCAAGAAGACATACAGATGGCCAAGAGACACACGGAAAGATATTCCACATCATTTGTCATTGCAGAAATGCACATCAAAACTACAATGAGATATTACCTCACTCCTGTCAGAATGGCTAAAATCAAAAACACAAGAAACAACAAGTGTTGGCAAGAATGTGTAGAAAAAGGAAGCTTTGTGCACTGTTGGTGGGAATGCAAACTGGTGCAGCCACTGTGGAAAACAGTAAAACATTAAAAACAGAACTATCCTATAATCCAGTAATTGCACTACTGGGTATTTACCCCCCAAATACAAAAATATAATTCAAAGGGATACATGCAACCTGATGTTTATAGCAGTGCTATCTACAATAGCCAAATTATGGAAACAGCTCAAGTATCCATTGAATGATGAACAGATACAGAAGAAGTGGTATATATACACAATGGAATATTATTCAATCATAAAAAAGAATGAAATCTTGCCATTTGCAACAACATAGATGGAGCTAGAGCGTAGAATGCTAAGTGAAATAAGTCAGTCAGAAAAAGACAAATATTATATGATTTCACTCATGCGGAATTTAGGAAAGAAAACAAATGAGCAAAGAAAAAAAAAAGAGACAAACCAAAAAACACACTCTTAACTATAAAGAACAAACTGATGATTATAAGAAGGCAGGTGGTTGGGGGATGGGTGAAATAGGTGATGGGGATCAAGGAATGAAAACAGAATGATATATACATCTGAAACGAAAATAACACTCTATGTTAACTAACTGGAATTAAAATAATATTAATACAAAAGAAAGATATGGCAAGCTCTAGAAAGTCATAAGGAGAAAATCCAGGATTGCTGAATGTAGAGTTGACAAGGCAAACCAGTAATCAACAATAGATCCACTTTAACATCAAAGTGCCAAGTGGCACCCAGTTGCCTGGATTTCTTTACAAATTCTCCCTACAATCTTAACTCTTGGTGGAATTTTAATTGCTTTTCTCTTTCTTGTGAAACACATGGCTGGCTAGATCATGGGCTGTTCCTCAGCCATCAGACTGGATGTACAGAAGCTTCAGTTGTTCTCTATCTTTTGCCATCTTCACCATGCAGAGAAAACTAGAGGAGCAGACCTATAAGTGGAAACTCAGTTTCTCAGATACTCCAGAGATCAGCTATTTATATTTAGTCCTTCGGGCAGTGACTCTACAGTATAGGGTCAGATTGTTTGCTTTCAATCCTAGTTCTATCAACTACTTTCTGTGACCTTGGGCAAGTCAATTAAACTCTAGAGCCTCTCTTGGTCAGTCTAATATGGTTTGCGGTGAGGATAAAATGAGACAATCATGCTGGTAAAGCACTTAGTGCATAATGAGTGATCAATAGGTGTTAGCTATTATTTTGATCACTGCCTTGTAGGAGTTCAGGATATGGAAATGTGTTAATCGTACTATTGTGGTGATTTGGATGTTTATTAGATCTATTAAGGGGAACAGTCTTGGGAAGGAGGGGAGAGTAGGTTATGAAAGCATTCATCAAATCAAAGCTAATATTGCTTTCTCCACCACAGGCAGTATCCAGTCCTTCTAAAAGGTCCCTTATGGGCTGCTTCATGTCCCCAAGCTATTGGCTTGGTTCAAAGAATGTACTGAATCTTAGAAAAGAAAAATGTTTCAGACTAGATTTTGGCACCCTTTTGAGGCAGCTTGAAGATTTGTTCCCCTCTTCTCTGACCTCTGTTCTGGGCAAAGTATTAGGATCATTGCTGGCTACTTGTGAAGTCGAGCTTGTGGATAAGAAAGAGAAATCCCTTCACTTCTCTGCCATCTCCTCTCCAACCCCCACCCCTCAGTAGCCCTTATCTTCATCCAATATTTTGACCACTTGGAGTCCTTATTCAGGAAAAGGGAGCCTTGATTTTCGCACTGTCAGCCAAGAGTCAGCAGCTTATGTCTACTTATTCTCTATGACATTATTTTCATAACAAGGATAGCTAACTAATTTTGCAGCTCCCCACTCTTCCACTGCCTAACTGGGCAGCACAGTGTGGTGGCAGGTGCACTACCCAGAAGATTTCAAAGACCTGAATTCCAGGCTATGCACCCTTAGAATTATTGTTTTAACTTTCTGAACCTCAGTTTTCTCACCTGTAACATTAGAATAAGAACCTGCTTCAATAGGGTTGTAGTGAGGACTTAATGTCAGTTAAGGCAAAGGAGAGTAGCTCCTGAGTAAGGAACCTACTCAGATGGTCATGGAATCTAATGGAAACAGTTCATATCACTGATATGAAGATATTTTTTGCTTGTGGTGAGGAAAGGAAAAATTTTCTCATGAACTTCCTCCTGGGGGAACAAAGGCTGAAGGGTATATTTTTTTACTCCCAGCAAAAGATCCATCCTGCTTCTTCACCTGGATTTAGGAGTCCATGGTCATTTCCACCTTCACCTCCCAGGGATGCCACAAGGGGGAGCACTTAACCTTCTGGAAGTGCAGAACAACTCCATTGCTACCTACCACCATTTCCTGGTGTGAATGTTGCCCTACTTAAAAACAGATCCATTAGGGGAGAATAGATGACTGAATTATAGCTGTTATGCAGCCATTTGATGTAAAACGTATTCTGAAGTCAAAAAGCAACTTGCAAAGAAAATGTATAATATTAATTATTGTACTAACAAAATGAAAATTAAAAAAAAAAAAACAACAACAACAGATACATGAAGGAAGAATTAAGAGAGACCTGAACTGAGCAAGAAAAAAAAAAAAAAACATGTTCTTGTGTTGTACTACAACTAGCTTGCTTAAGTTACCTACATTCTTCTAGATCTCATTTTTCCTTATTTGTAAAATGATTCAAAACTTGCCAGGCACTAAACCAGATAATGATGATTCAGAAATGAAAAGATTTAGTCCCTGCCTTCAAAGAATCTGCAGAATCATGGGTTAAACAGACTTGCAAACCAACAGTTCAAAGCAAAGTAATAAATGCTGCTGTGGAAGAAGCAGGAGCTTGGAGGAAGGAGCCCCTAGGGTTTGTTAAGAGTAAGAAAAAAAACACAGACAAGGCAAAGCTTAACTTCGAATTTGAAAGAGAAGCAAGGGTTTGGTAGGCAACAAAACAAAGATGGGTATTGCAGGCAGAGAGGAGAAAATATTCAGGCACAGACATGAGAGAGGGAAGGTCAGTTAGCTTAGGATTCATATGAGGTCAGAACCTGATTCTTAACCTATGGTCCATGGATACTTTCTCATTTATGATATTGTACATATGTGCTTATTTCCATTTTTTTTAACAGTGGAAATCTATTTGTTGATCTCATATTCCCAAGTTGGCTGGTAATAAGGAGGATATATATATTATATTTGTGTATATATATGCATTTGTATATAATGAGGGAGTTATAAAATGTTATAATTCATATAACTGTCTCTGTCATCCTATGACATTTATTTACAATAAAGAAATTGTGTATAGAAAACTAACCCTGTGTCTCAACAGTTATATACAATTATTTTTATACAATGATTTTTAACCATTTATAGATAAATACATACCCCAGTTTCACAATGGCTCCTTTGCAGCTTCCAGTGCAATCTGCATTTGTTCCAAGACCCCTGCTTTCAACAGCCTTGGCAATTTCAACTCTGTCTCTACATGTTACCCAGAACTTTTTTTCCTCTTTCATTTTTTTTCTGTATTAAAACTAAATTGGCAAATGAGTTTTTAAAAAATATGTCTAAATAGTGGAGAGGAAGGTAGCAACAATTCCACGATATCCTCTTTTTTTAATATATATATTTTTAATTGAAGTTCAATTTGCCAACATATAGTATAACACCCAGTGCTCATCCCTTCAAGTGCCCCCCTCAGTGTCCTCTTTTCTAAAATCTTCATCATCCTCCATCACCTCCTGTCTCTCATCCAAAGACCCTGCTACTTATTTTACTGAGAAAAGGGAAGCACTGAGAAGAGAACTTCCCTGTCTTCCCTCCATAACCTGCAGCCTGCCTTTGTCTATATGATTTACTCGCTAACCTTCCTGCTGTTAGCTCAAGTCAACCCCACCCTGGAACACTAGATCCCCTCCTTCTTATTTAACGATATTTCTCTAGCACTGTCCATTCTTTTCATGTATGGTTATTTTTCTCCTTCTGCTAGATTTCTTCCACTGCCATTCAAACACAATGAAATATCTCTGATCTTAAAAAGAAAATCCTCCCTTTTAACCTCATGTCCCTCTTCTATAATCATGCCATTTATGTTTCTCTCTATAGCAAAACTACTTGAAAGAGTTGTCTGTATTTATTGTTCCCCCCATTTCCCAACTCCTTTTTCTCATTTGAACCTACTCTGTCCCTAGCAGAAACCAGGTCCATTTCCAAATTCTAAGCTTCATTTTTTTTTTTCACTGAACAGCAACACTATCATACTCAATCACTTCCATTTCTTGAAGCAGGTTCTTCACTTGTAGGGAACAGCACATTTTCCCAATTTCCCCCTACCTCACTGGCCACTCCTTTTCTATTTCTTTTCTGGGTTATTTTTGTCTTCTCTACCTCTAAAAGATTCAGCACACCACAGTTCATGCCTGTTCTTCTCCTCTCTTCCAACCACTCATTCCCTGGGTAATTTCCATAAATCAATCGGAATACTTCCTCTTCAGTAATGTTTCCAAATTTAAATCAGTAGCTTAGACTTTTGCCTTGAATTTCAGAATCATGTGTCCAACTGCTTCTTTACACCTTTGCTTGGATGACTAACAGTTATTTTTAATTTTCCACCTACACCACCACCCACAAACCTGTTCCATCCCCAGTTCTCCCCATTTTTGTAAATGGTGCCACCATTCCTCTGGTCGCACAGAAATACCTTAGAGTTGTCCACCACTTCTCTTTTCCTTGCACAGCGATATACATCCACTCTTTCAGCACATCTTTTCAGCACTCCCTTAGAAATATACCCACAATCCAATCTCTCCATCTCTGCCACCACCCCCCTGCTTTAAGACATGTCTCCCACCTGCTCTCCTGCAACAGACTTCTAACTATTCTGCTTTCATTCTTTCCTCATCTAGAGCAGCCAGTATATTTATAAAATGTAAATCATATAATGCCATTCCCTATTAAATACAAAAGTCTTCCCATCTAAAGTCTTTGTAATAGTACACGCATGTAATCTAGTCCCTACTTACTTCTCTACTCATATTCTACCCACACCCCCCATCTCCACTCCAGCTCCTTGAATACCCCCAAATGCAATCCTGCCTCAATTTTTAAAATATTACAGCCTTCTCTAATAAGAATATTTTTACCCAAATGTTTATGACACTCTCCTTCATTTTATTTAGTCTCACATGTAAGTTTCCCTGAGAGTGTTCTGTAACCTAGCTAAAATAGCACTCCAATTTTCTTCTTGACTTTCTGGAATTATCCGTACCTGATATCATAGTAGTTAATCTAAATGCATGTATTAATTTGTAGTCTGTCTTCTCCACACACATAGCTCTTTGACAGCAGGGATTTCTCTCTGATTACCACTGAATCCTCATTAGAATAGTGCCTCGTGCGTCGCTAGTGTGTAGAAAGTACATATGAAGTGAGAAAGGACCAAGGTAAATGAGTCTATGTGACGACCTGTACATAGGTCTTGTCCAAAGACGGTCTCTAGCTGAAGCTACTGATGAAGACAACCTAATTTGTCTTTAGCCATTTTTCTCCAGAATATATAAAATTTATATAGGGTTTGTAAAATATACTTAAATGGAATAACGTGTTAGGACGAAAATCAGTCTTTAAACTTAATGAAAGCAACAACTTTCAATAAGGGCAGACACTGGGCAGCCCCCGTGGCCCGCGGTTTAGCTTTGCCTTCAGCCTGGGGTGTGATCCTGGAGACCAGGGATGAAGTCCCGCATCGGGCTCCCTGCATGCATGGAGCCTGCTTCTCCCTCTGCCTGTGTCTCTGCCTCTCTCTTTCTTTCTGTGTCTGTCGTGAATAAATAAATAAAATTAAAAAAAAATAAGAGCAGACACCTTGGAATGAGTCTAATAATATTACTAATAATGGTAATAGCAAATTTTTAGAGTACTTATTACATGTTATATGTTAGTTTAAGTGATTTACACGTGTGAACTTAGGTAATCTTCATATTACCATGAGTGAGATGCTCATGGTGACAAGTGAAAAATAGGGTGAAGAATATGAGGGCAAGAGATATTATCATAGAACTAATAAATGACACTTCTTTACTTTCTACCACAGCAAGATGTTTCAAGTTGCATTGTACTCACTCTACCAAAGGTGTGGTTTCAGTTATATCTCCAAGGATTCCAGGTTCATTTTAATAAGGAATGCTGTAGACAAGCCAAGATCTAGGAGGAAAGTATACTGGTAACTACTGATGTGACATTGCTTCTGGCTTTCTCTGTAACTTAATTACATGCATTTAATCATCCATGCAAACAAAAATGCAAATCCAATGCCACAGTGCTCTTTCTCAGTTTTCCATACCAAATTTGCCCATCTATTTTATCCTGCACCACATAAAATAATTTCAAAACTGTGTATAAACTAATACCACTAGTAAAACAGCTTAGTAAAGTTCAAGATATCTTTGTATTCCTTTTCATTCTTAATATATTTTAAGGATCTACATTCAAAATAACATGTAATTTCTTGAAATAATTTTTTTCTATGCAGATGTTATCGTTTAAGGTACAGAGAAGTACATTTGTTCCTCTTTTGCCTTGAATTTTATTAAACGTATCAATAGAGATCCATGTATGATTATTTGCCTCAGAACTATCAATATAATAAGTTATATTAATAGAATTACTATTATTGGGTCATTCTTTGATCCCTAGAATAAATGTCATTTGGCCTGATGACGTATTTTCCTAATACGTTGTTGTTGGAAGTTTCTGTTTGCAAATAGTTTATTCAGGATTCTTAAATCACTATTCATAAAAGAAATAATTTTTCCAGCTTTTTTTGTCTTATCTTTATCAGATTTGGTTTTAAATATTATATTTGTTTCAGAAAAATATATAGAACTTTTTATTCTTCTATAATTTCTATTCCCTAGAAGAGTTTTAGTAGGAATAGTTTTTAAAGGATTGGTTAAATTCTCTATGTAACTGTCTAGTTTGGGTAACTTTTAGAAAGTAGTTTTGGATTTTGTATACTTTTTTATTTTTAAAAATTTTTAAAAAGATTTATTTTAGAGAGCATGAGACCCAGTGTGAGCAGGGGAGGGGTAGAAGAAGAGGGGTAGAAAAGGGGTAGAAAGAGAGAGGGAGAGAGGGGAACTCAAGCAGACTCTCTGTTCAGTGCAGAGCCAGATGTGGGGTACCACAATCCTGAGATCATAACCTGAGCTGAAACCAAGAGTTGGAAACTCAACTGACTGAGCCACCTAGGTGCCCCTATCCTTTTTTTTATATGATATGATCAGTCTTTTAAAGCTTTCTAGTATAAGTAGGGTCAATTATTACCAATTGTATTTTCACTTGAGATTTCAAATATATATCCATAACTCATGTGAAATAATCTTTTATCATCTTAATTTTATCTTTTTAAAATAGTTATTTCCAGGGGCACGTGGGTGGCTCAGTCAGTTAAGTTCTGTCTTCAGCTCAGGTCATGATCCCAGGGTCCTGGGATCAAGCCCTGCATAGGGCTCCCTGCTCAGGGGAGTCTGCTTCTCCCTCTGCCCATCCCCCTCCTCATTCTCTCTCTCTCTCTCTCTCTCTCTCTCTGTCTTTCTCTCTTTCTAGTGCTCTGTCTCTCAAATAAATAATTACAATCTTTTTAAAAAATAAAATAAAATGGTTATTTCCCTCTGTCATTTTTCATTTTGTTTAGATACATTTTCATTCTTTATTTTTTGATAGATATATCTATCTATAGTTAGATAATAGTGATTTCTCTTTGATGTCTTTTTCCCAAAGAATGAGTTTAATTACTTTAACTTTTTAATACTAATTTATTGATTTATAAATCATATACAATAAATACTCCTAGAATATACCCATTCTAAGTATATAGTTTGGGCAGTCTTAAAAATGCACTTTTGTAACCATACCACAATCAAAACATGTAACATTGTCATCATCACAAAAACATAATCACATATGCAGTAAATCACCAACATGACCCCCATTCCCAGGAAATAACTCATCATTCATTCACTACATGTTAATTTTGCCTATTCTAAAGAGTCGTGTAAATAAAATCATACAATATGTAGTCTTTTGTGTCTGCCTTCTTTCACTTAAAATAATGCTTCTGAGATTCATCAAAGTTGCTGCATGTGCCAGCAATTCATTTCTTCTTACTGCTCAATAGGAATGAATATAACTCTATGAATATAACAATTTATATGTACTTTTATCATATATCTTATATATCTTCTTTGTGAAGTGTCTACTTCAGTCTTGCTCTTTATATTGCATTGTTTGCCTTCTAAAAGTTATAGGAATACTCATTCACAAAGATATAAAAAAATCATGAAGTGTGTGTGATTAGAGAGAGAATATAAAATATTTTTTGCCTATCTTGCTCTTTTATTCCAGTAATAGACTATTTTGAGGAGCCTCGCCTCACATTCTACTTCTTTCCCATTATCTCTGGTCCTTTAGTCACATAACTCAAGAAATTTCCCAGTGTAACCTGGGATCCTGCCAACCATAAAGAGTCTTCAGTGATGCCTAATGAGTTCAAGGCCATCTAGCAACAGCTTTCCCTGTGTCAATATGTCAAATCAACAAAAATATTTATTGCCATTTGGGAACTCAAGCTCAGAGTAGTGGAGTAGCTGGCTCCAGATCATACAGTAATTACAACATTGACTTTTTTTTCTCTTCTAGGAAGTAGGTGGTATATTTTCCCTCCATAATGTTTATTTTCCATTGATTTGATTTCTTTTTTAAAGCCATTTCAAAATTTAAAAAATAATTTAGAGGTATGTCTCAACTCCCAACTAGGTGAATTCTTCTGTGGCAAAACACATTTCATCACGCTTTGTAAGTACTCCCCAAAAAGGGGGGGGGATGAAAGCTTAGTACCCTCAACTTGCTCTTTTTTTCTGGTTTTCTATCAGAAAAAGTTACCAACTTTTACTCAATTTTCCCTGTCAGCCATTTGAAAATCATTTCCTTCTCCTTTACCTTTAACCAATTAAACACTAAGCACTGAGAATTCTTTATCTCTAAAATCTGTTGTTATTCCCCATCCTACCAATGTTTATTTAATCCAACACATCATTTCTTGCTTAAATTATTTTTCATTTTCACTTTGTTTTCATGATTTTAGTGAGTTAAATCTTAAAGGCACTTCAAGAAAAACTCTACATTGGAATCAGTAATACTTTTCCCAAAACTATCTCATTCATTTATTTATTTGCCAAAAGTAGAGACTCTGCTATGCTTTCTAATGGCTAGGATTAAAAAGGAAGAGCCCTTAGCTTTAAATTTGCAAGTGGAGTAGACAAACTTAAGAAGAAGAATAAAGAATCAAGGCATCCAAACTTGTAAGTAAGAAGCAAAAATGTCACCATTTGCAGATGACATGTTACTATATATTGAAAACCCTAGAGACTCCATCAAAAATCTATTAAAATACAAAATTAATATACAGAAATCTGTTGTGTTTCTATATGCTAATAACAAAGTAACAGAAAGAAGAATTAAGAAAACAACACCATTTACAATTTCATCAAAAATAATAAAATATCTAGGAATATACTTAACCAAGGAGGCAAAAGACTATACTCTAACATTTTTAAGAAACCAATGAAAGCAATTAGAGATGACACGAACAAATGGGAAGACATTCCATGCTCATGGACTGGACGAACCAATATTGTTAAAATGTCCATACTACTCAAAGCAGTCTATAGAGTCAGTGCAATCCCTATCAGAATACAATAGCATAGCATTTTTCACAGAATTAGAACAAATATCCTAAAATCTCTGTGGAACCACAAAAGATCTCAAATAGCAAAAACAACTTTGAGAAAGAAGAACAAAGCTGGAGACAAATTCTGAAAACTGCGACCCAAGATTTCAAAGTATACAATGAAGTTATAATAAACAAAATGGTATGATACTGGCACAAAAATAGACATATAGATCAGTGGAACTGAATAGAGAGCCCAGAAGTAAACCCATGCTTTCATGGCCAATTAATCTAGGACAAAGAAGGCAAAATTATGCAATGGGAAAAGATAGTCTTTTCAATAAATGGGGCTGAGAAAACTGGATAGCTGCATGCAAATGAATGGGACTGGACACTTTTTTATACCGTACATAAAAATAAACTCAAAACAGGGGATCCCTGGGTGGCGCAGCGGTTTGGCGCCTGCCTTTGGCCCAGGGCGCGATCCTGGAGACCCGGGATCGAGTCCCACATCAGGCTCCCGGTGCATGGAGCCTGCTTCTCCCTCCGCCTGTGTCTCTGCCTCTCTCTCTCTCTCTGAGACTATCATAAATAAATAAAAAATTAAAAAAAAATTTAAAAAAAAAAAAAAAAAAAAAAAAAAATAAACTCAAAACAGACAGACGATCTAAAGCCAAGACCTAACCATAAAACTCCTAAAAGAAAACATAGGTAGCAATCTCTTGGATATTGGCCTTAGCAACATATTTATAGATATGTCTCCTCAGGTAAGGAAAACAAAAGAAAAATAAACCATTGGAACTATGCCAAAATAAAAAGCTTTTGCACAGTGAAGGAAACCATTAATAAAACAAAAAGACAAAGGGTTACAGAAGGGGAGGTGGGCGTGGGGGGAGGTTGGGGTAACTGGGTGATGGGCACTGAGGAGAGCACTTGATGGGATGAGCACTGGGTGTTATACTGTATGTTGGCAAATCGAACTTCAATAAAAACCAACAAACAGGGGAACCCTGGGTTGCTCAGTGGTTTAGCGCCTGCCTTTGGCCCAGGGTGCGATCCTGGAGTCCTGGGATCTAGTCCCACATCGAGCTCCCGGCATGGAGCCTGCTTCTCCCTCCTCCTGTGTCTCTGCCCCTCTCTCTCTCTCTCTCTCTCTCTCTCTCTCTGTCTATCATAAATAAATAAATAAATCTTTAAAAAAATAAAAACCAACAAACAAAAAAAGACAAGCTACTGAATAAAAGAAGATATTTGCAAATGGTATATCTGACAAAGGATTAAAATCCAAAATATAGAATTATCAGATTATATACAAAATATAACATCTAAAATATAGTTATATGAAGAATTTATACAATTCAACACTCAAACAACCTGATTTTAAAAATGGGCAGAGTAAGAGTACCTGAATAAACTCTTTTCTGAGAATACATAGAGATGGCCAACAGACACATGGAAAGATGCTCAACATCCCTAATCATCAGGGAAATGAAAATTAAAACCACAGAGATATTGCTTCACCCTAGTCAGAATGGCCAGAACAAGAAATAACAAGTGTTGGTGAAGATGTGGAGAAAAGAGAACTCTAGTGCAGTGTTGGTAGGAATGCAAACTGGTGCAGACTCAGTGAAAAACAGTATGGAGATTCCTCAAAAACTTAAAAATAGAACTACCCTTTGATCCAGCAATTGCACTACCAGGTATTTACCAAAGAATACAAATATACTAATTCAAAGGGATCCATGCACCTCAATATTAATAGCAGCATTATTTATAATAGCCAAGATATGGAACCAACCCATATGCCCAGCAATAGATAAATGGATAATGAAGATGTGGAATATATATATACAACAGAATAGAACTCAGCCATAAAAAAATGAAATCTTTCCATTTGCAGCACAGTGGATAAATCTAGAGGGTATTATGCTAAGTGAAATAAGGTGGACAGAAAAAAACAAATATATGATTTCACTTACATATTTAATTTAAAAAGTAAAACAAAACAAAACAAACAGACTCTTAAATACAGAGAAGAAACTGATAGCTATCAAAAGGAAGATGGAGGGGGTAGTTGGCAAAAATAGATTATGGGGATTAAAAGGTACAAACTTTTAGTTATAAAATAAGTCACAGAAATCAAGCATAGCCTAGAAGATACAGTGAATAATACTGTACAACTGTTGTATGGTGGTAGATGGTGACCAGTTACTGTATAGAATTCTCAAATCACTATATTGTATAACTGAAACTAACATAACATTGAATATCAACTATTCTTCAATAATAATTTATTTTTAATTTGGAAAAAAAGGAATCAAAGAAAACAACCATGAATAAATGTATTTGGGAGCACATAAATAAGAGGGACTATTTGAGCTGAATCTTAAGAGAAGAATAGAAATTTATGTATTTTGTGTGTGTTCCTTTGCTTTCTATTTGGAGTCGGGTTAAGGAGAAATCTGGATTGGGCCTGTGGGCAGTGGGGGTCGGAGGTAGGAATTGTTATTTTTGTTTTTAGAAGATAGTATTAGTGGTGATTAGTGGTGATAGCATTAGACCTGTTGGAACTAGAACATTTTGACCATTTCACTTTTTCTGTTATATGACAGTGATTATTTGGGATTTAAGAAAACTTACCATTAAAAAAAAATCAGCTTCTTTTTCATGGTGGAGCTGCAAAGCACCATAAATCAGATCTATTTATTCTGCAGAGACTTACTTAACAGGTCCCTTAGGCAAATATTAATCAAATAGGCACCTAATTCCCTAAATCAGCAGAACTGTGGTGTGGGAAAAATGCAGAAAAATGTGCAAAGGGACTTAGGAGCCTCCTGAGAGGAAGAGATTAAGATCCCAGCTTCTTTCTATTTGAGGTTCAATGCTATCACATTTTTACTGCTGAACTGATTATATTCCACAAAATATGCACTGACAGGAAAGGACCTGAAGGGAAAGGTGCCAGGAGGAAAGGGAAAGCCCTGCTGGCCACCCAGGCTCCACAGCAGGGCCTAAATAGAGGTGAGAATGGGTGTGTGGCTGACACTAGATATCTCTCCCTATTGCAGAGGAAAATGGTAGACACAATTGCTGACTTTCATAATTAAACTAAAGAACTCGAACCTTGTACATCCTTTTGAGCACCTGTGAATGAAGAGAATGCTCATGGGAGTAAGATCCATACCAGTAATGATGTCTTTCTTGCATTTATCAGGAAATATTCCATAGGGCAGCATGAGGCCTCAACTGCACCATTTGGCAGGAAAAAAAAAAAAAAAAAAAACAGTCAAAAACTAGCATCTGCCTGTGGCCATGTCTAATTCTTGAGTTTTCTTTCAGCCTAGAAGCAGGACTCTGGGTTGAATCACTCTCCAGGAGTTCTAAGACAATTATTTACAATTGAAGAAGCCTTAGGAGAGATACTCTAAAATCCTTGTGGTGTTAGTTTGCTAGTGCTGCCATGACAAAGTGCCACAGACTGGGTGACTTCGACAGCCTTAGCTTGCATCCTCACAGTTCTGGAGGCCAGAAGTTTGAAATCAGGATGTCAGCAGGATTGGTTTCTTCTGAGGCTTCTCTCCTTGGCTTGTAAGTGGCTGTCTTCTCCCCATGTCTTCTCATGGTCTTCTCCCATGTGCATCTGTGTCTTCTGTCCATAAAGATACCACTCACATGGGATCAGGGTCCACCCAAATGACCTAATTTTTACTCAGGCACCTCTTTAAAGACTCTATTTCCAAATAAATTTCCTCTACTGAGGTACTGAGCATTAGGACTTCAACACATAAGTTTGTAGGGGAAGGAGGGCACAGTTCAGCCTAGAACACTTACCAAGTTCACAAAAGGAGACTCCAGGGAATTTGAATGTTAAAAACTCTTATACTATTTTTAAAAGTTATTTTATTGTTAAATCATTACCCATAGCCAATTTTTTCATATTTAATGCTATGTCAACTTGCTTCAAAAATTTTGTTTAAACATATTAATGAATATAGAAGACACAGTTGAGGTTCCCAGTGAGGCTTGCTTCATTCCCATTGACATATGTCCCTTCACAGAAGCCATTGGTATGTACTCTGACAACGTTCCTATGGATATTTTTTTGTTTTTGTCGTAAACTTACCTGCACTCTAAGCTGGTGAAGTAGATCATACTATCGACATCTGCTTAAAATTCTTATATAAATGGCAGCTTCAGAATAAAGTCCACACTCCCTCGTATGGCATGGTTTTTAAAAAATTTATTTAGTTAGTTTTTGAGAGGAGAGAGAGCATGTGCAAGTGGTGGGGTGGGGTGGAGTTGTGAGGGGCAGAGGGGAGAGAGAAGGAGAGGGAGAGAATCCCAAGGAGACTCTGTCCTGAGCCTGGAGGTGGATGCAGGGCCCAATCTGATAACCCTGAGATCATGACCTGAACTGAAACCAAGCCAGTTGCCAAACTGACTGGGCCACCCAGGTGCTGCTACTATGGCACAGTTTTTAAAGATCTGTCCTCATCTGCCTTTCCAGTCCCACTTACTGTCCTCCTCCTACACAGTAATGAACTGAACACATCATTTGCATGTGGATATCTCCATTCCCTTACTTATGCATGCTCTTCTCCTTCCCTAGAATGACCTTGCCTCCTGTCATCTGGTTTCTTGTCTCTCATTTATATTCTTGTATCATTGAATAATGCCTCTGTCACAACACAGATCATATCAGATTAAAATTGTACATTTTACCCAAAGGATTCAGAGTGCCTTGAATGTAAGGAGTGAACCTCTCCTAATTCAATGCCTAAAGCTTGGCACATAGAATATGATTAGCTCAACTAAGATTTGGTAAATGAATGATTAATTGAATGAATTAACTGGTTATTGATGATGTTGGTAATAATATTGCTTGGTGGCACATGTTTGTCCCATGAAATTAAAAAAAATTTAGCTATTGAAAAAAATCTACAAATGAAATATTTCTGAGATTCTGTTCCAACAACAGAAGCAGCACCTAAATAAGGAAAAAAAGATAAATGTATTTTCTGAATATTGTTTCTTCTGCTGAGACTTTCACAACTGCTGCTTTCCTTTGGGGGCTAGGGTGTATAAGGCTGACTGGCTCCAGGATGCCTGAGTTCAACCTTCACTTGACACCTGACAACCAACTCTGTCCCTCCCTGATCTTGCTGGAACTGTTACTATCAGGTAGCAGGGACTTTTATTCCTGCCTTATTAAGATGGAGACCCTGATCCTGGAACCTAATTCCACCAAAACCCGTAACTCAGGAAAGGGAGTGTGGGTTTAGGGAGACATATAAAGAGAGCCCTTCAAATTGAAAAGCCAGTTCAAGTTCTAAAAGTTTAAAAGCCTTTTCATCACATCCATGTTCGATATCTGTCTCTTCTCAAGAGAGAGGGGGAAAAAAAAGCAAATTATTTCTATCAAATTGAGGTCACAGGCTTCCCAGGAAAAATACAGGCCAGCTTCCCCCCAGGCAACAGATTCTCCCGTACAGGGCTGTCTCTGCACAGGAGGCAGCCCTTGTGGCTCTCCTTGATACATGGAGCAGCCAGTTCCCGCGTACAGCCTTGCTCCACCACCCACCCAGTGCTAATTGCTTCCCTGGGATGCAGCAAGAAACTGGGGTAGGAGAAGCCTGTCAGTATCCTGAGGTAATTCCTAAGGGCTCTCTTCCTAGACTCATTATTCTCACAGACACTCAGCCTCCAGATCTCCCCAGAGCACCCCAAGGCAGTCATACCAAAGGCATCTTGGGCACCCTTCCCTCCTGAATGATAGAACAAGAGGTTAATCCCCAGGCACGGTGCCCAGGGAGGCCAGAGAGTGCATGAGGGAAAATAGATGAGTTTAAGAGGGAGACCATGTTAGCTCTCTTGCCCTCATTACTGGGGGCAGACAGAAGCTGTCTAGGTTTGCAGACCTGAGGGGGTGTTGGCTGCTTACAGGGTCCTCACAAGACAGAAAACCAGAGACAGCCAAGACCTCATGGGGCTGTTTTGCCTAGAATGAATAACAGCACAGTAAAATAAGACACTCAGGTGGCCTTCTCTGGTAGCACTGACAACATCTGACCCAGGGCTCGGGGCTTAATACAGAATGAACAATGACCACCTCACGTGGCTCAGAAGCTATGAACAGAAATGTGCCCACAGAGGGCAATATAAGAAAATTCAACTGTATAAAACAATAGCTTTGGGGTAGCAACAAGCACTTAAAACATACATAACAGGGACATCTGGGGGGCTCAGGGGTTGAGTGTCTGCCTTTGGCTCAGGGTGTGATCCCGGGGTCCTGGGATTGAGTCCCACATTAGGGTCCCTGCGGGGGGCCTGCTTCTCCCTCTGCCTGTGTCTCTGCCTCTCTCTCTGTGTGTCTCATGAATAAGTAAATAAAATCTTTTTTAAAAAAGAAACATATGTAACATGCATTTTTAAGTTAAGATCTCCCACCATACCCACACAGACACACGGACACACACACACACACACACACACACACACACACAGAGTGAGCAACAAGGGAATTTCTTTTTTTCTCTTTTCTTTTTCAGAAAAGCAGCAGCTTGTGTAAAGTAACAGCTCTAAAAGACACTGACTGGACTCCAAAGATATCAGAAATCAGCTAAAAGGACCATCTCTCTGAGACATTGTTACACCAATATTGTCCCCGGATTGTTTCAACCCTTCACATGATCATGCCTGTTCACCCAAATAGAGGACAGTGCCTTTAGCTAGATCGGTATTTACCTCATCCACTTTTATATAGTCTACAGTGCCTACGAAAGTGACAGGCACAAAGAAGGCGCTAACTCAACATTTCCGGAAAGGAAGGAAATTAAGGGGAGAAAGGAGAAATAGCAGGATGGAGACAGGAAAGGAGATAGGGAGGAAAATGCATGAGGGATGTTTCAGGGTTTTCCAGAACTCTACAGAAATCCACTCTCTAAGCCAAGATATAGGTTAAACACTTTTTTTTTTTTTTACTGCAATGAATACAAAATGGCCAGAAGCTATGAAGTTAAAAAGCAGGTCAACAGTGTTTGTACACAGCTCTAATTCTCCAAATTCAGTGATCAAACAATATTTAGATATATTCTGCACTGCTTTTTACCATCTTCTGACCCAAAGCTGGCCCTGTTCGATACCAAAATCATCCTGGGCCCCCAGAGGGCAAACATGAAGGAGTCCCAAACAAAGGACTGCAAACAGGATGCTTGAGTAGGTTTTCCAGACTTTTTCAAGGCAGATGTACGGAGAGCTGAAGGCATGGCAGCCCTGAACTTGACCCACTTTGCTTAAAACCAGGATCAAATTAATTTTATTTTCAAGGACACAGATATTTACTAGGAAGTCTAGCATGACAGAACTACTTAATGAAATTTTTACTGTTTCTCCCTAGAAATGACTCCCATTGCCCAGCTCTTGCCTCTCCTCTAGCTCCTTACAGCAATTTTGGAATATTCTTCTCTGGTTCTAGTTCTCGTACAGATGGAGTAAGAAACATTCTCTATCCTGTCACTGCCACTAAGCACAATGGTGAAGCCTGCACAGAATGTGTAGAGCAGCTGCTCCAAGACTCTGAAAAAGAAATAGTGGCCGACAGGTGGAGGAAGAAGATCAGAATCAATGTAGCACCATAGCCACACTGCCAGTCCCCCCATCTTTCTGCCATTTGGCACCAGATTGGGCACAGTTGTGGAACTATACAATGGGACAGGACTAGAATTAGGGTAAGATGAGGGAGGCAGGGTCATACAGTACAGAGCCAGATCCTGTCTTCATTTAAAATTGTAATATGATGGGGTTTTATATTAATTTTGATTTTTTAATCATGCATTAAAATGTTATTTATCTTGGTTATGATTTTTTTGGCACCCCTTACATTTTGCACCTATGGCATGTGCCTCACTCATTTTACCCTAGTCCTGGCCCTGTAGCAAAGTAGGATAACTAAAATACATTTTCTGGGTGGTGTTCCAAAAAGGTGAGCCATGGGGAACTGGAAACTGCCAAAGAAACTAAAGATAAAGAAGAGCTCAGGAAAGTGATCCCACGGAAATTGTATATCAACTCCTAGGCTAAACTCCCAGTTATATGGGTGTGGATCAGATTCTCACCAGCAAACCAAAATCTGTGAGAACTGAGCCAAGGCACATCGCTGCCCAGGACACTGACTGGTCACTAGATAGAGCACAGACAGACAGTTAGAAGCAAAGGTTTTGAAAGGTCGACTGACATTGGAACCCCAGACAAGACAGTCCCACAGAAGGCAGGATTAACTTGCAGCCAGAAACAGAGTACCAACATTCTCCATAGTGTTTAAATAGGACAATCCAAAATTAGGCAGCATATGAAAAAGGAAAATCTCAACTCACATTGGAAAAGATAGTCCAACAGTTACCAAAGCCAAGATGACAGAGGTGTTAGAATTATCTGACCACATCTTTAAGGCAGCTATTATAAAATGTTTCAACAAGCAATCATGAACACTCTGGAAACAAATGAAAATATAGAAAGTCTCAGCAAAGAATCAGAAGATGTAGGAAGAACCAAACGGATATCTTACAGCTAAACAATACAAGTAACTGTTAGAAAGTTTAAAAAATCACCAGTTGGACTCAGTGAGATGGAGATGAATAGAGGAAAATAGAAAAAAAGAGTCAGAAAACTTGAAGATATGTAAATAGAAATTATCCAGTTTGAAGAATAGAGAGAAAAGAGATTTTTTTAGAAAAAAAATTTTTAGAAAAATTTAAAAATCTTTTTTTTTTAAGATTTTATTTATTCAGAGTGACAGAGAGAAAGAGGCAGAGACACAGGCAGAGGGAGAAGCAGGCTCCATACAGGAAGCCTCACGTGGGACTCGATCCCGGGTCTCCAGGATCACACCCCAGGCTGCAAGAGGCGCTAAACCGCTGCACCACCAGGGCTGCCCTAAAATTCTTTTTTTAAAAATATTTTTTTAGAAATCTGTAGGACAATAAAAAAAAAAAAGAAACAAGCTTAATATTTGTGTTGTCAGAGTCCCAGAAAGCAATGGGGAACAGTTTGGTCCTGAAAAACACACACACACACACACACACACACACACACACACACACAGTTGAAGAAATAATGACCAAAAACTTTCCAAATATTTTGGTATATGGTTCTAACAATTTTAACGCATGTATCAAAGCATATGGCCACTACTACAAACAGGTAACAATAGCACTGGATTTCAGATCTGGGTCTATTCTCAAGAGTTTATTTAGATCCTATCCATATGCTTCCTGAGACTTGCATTTGAATTCTACCAAATATTCTCTTATGTAAAATGTGAGGTGAAGGGTACTATTTGGCCCTCATAATATCTTCCATTCTCAAAAGTTTCCGACATTGAACTATCAGTGGGGCCTTAACATCTATATTATGAGCAGTTTCCCTCAAAACTATTTGTTAATTTATCTATATATTTTTATCTTTTTAGACAGAGGGAGAGTGAGGGGGGAGACAGGTAGAAGGAGAGGGAGAACCAGGCTCCCTGCTGAGCATGGAGCCTGATTCAGGGCTCAATCTTAGGACCCTGAGATCATGACCTGAGCTGAAATCAAGAGTCAGACATTTAACTGACAGAGCCACCCAGGCACCCCAAAGCTTTTTTTTTTTAATTGATGAAAATCTTCAGGGATCTAAAAGACATTGAGATTGCCTCTGAAAATCAGCATGGAAAACTTCCAGAGTGTAGGGTCTCTTCACTTGATGATTCTTCAGCCAGCAAAAAAGTACATATGCAAATATGAAGTGTGTATAGGTCCCAGCGCTGCATCTGAGAAAACTATCAAACATAAAAGTCATCCAAAAATCATGTCCAATGAAAAAACTACATTTATAAAAACCAGCAGGAGCTTCACTCACATTAGTAAAGAAAATTAAATGAGATCAAGAAAAACCAAATGAGATCAAGAGGGTGGGACTATAAGACCACACCGGAGAACTTCAATAAATTTTATCAAAAGAAATCTGCCAAGGACAAAGTGCCACTTTTGTTCTCAACCAAATGTCCTGTTAGAGAAAAGGGTTAAGCATTTTCTTCTCACAGCAAAGCCGAGAGTAAGGGCAGGGTTGGGGGATCTGAACGAATGGCTGAGATGAGAAAGGCATTATTATTTATGACACTGCTGCTCATGTAGGGGAGCAAAGGCCAGGTGGTAGAGCACAAAGCATACCCATTTTGAAATCAGAACTCTTTGTAAAGCTCACATCTCCCATTATAATGAACTTGGGCAAGCCATTATCCGTCTGTCTTGCTTGAACCGACTTTCACAAGTTGTGAAGGAGGAAGATACCATGCTGCCTCACACAACTGTTTTAAAAATTAAAGCACCAAGTCCTACCTCTTTGAGCTGGGATATTCTGAAGGAGGTATTTTTCTGCACAAGTGAAGAGCAGTTACCCTCATTGGAAACACCTTTCCCTTCTACCTTGTTTTGTGAGTCTTGAAGAACCAAGCTAGGGTGAAATCAGGTTTGAGTTCACGACATCTCTGGATAGCTTCCTGCATTCCAACAGCCTCAAACTTTATATATTACATAGAGAAATAAATACTTCAGCTTCCTATCTTTGAAACACTATAATGAAACTAGTTGTTTACCTGGATAGGAGTATAGATTTTAGAAAAAAAGCAAAAGGGAAAGAAATATCACCCGGTTGTGCATCAAACATGGTTTTAAAGCTAAGAACTCTTATCAATTGTTGAACTTAAGTTGGGATTTACTGAGCACCTACTGGATAAGACATGCTTTCTGCCCTCTAGCTGCCTCAAGCAGACCCAGGGAGGCAGGAATCTCACTAGGTTTTGCAGTATGATAAATCCAGTAATGGGAAAGATATACAAGGAACACATGTGATACAAAGGAAGCCACTAACTTTGTTCAAGAGGGCAGATAGGCGTCACAGAAAAAGTGGTGTCTGAAAACAAAGATGTGTAGGGTTTCTCAGGTTGGAAGTGGGAACAGGCTTGAGGTGCTTGTGTGGTTCAGTCAATTAAGCATCCGCCTTCAGTTCAGGTCATGATCCTAGGGGCTCTCTGCTCAGCAGGGAGTTTGCTGGTCCCCCTGCTCATGCACAGGGGGACTCTCTCTCTTTGTCAGATAAATAAATTCTTTTAAAAAATAAAATTTGGGACGCCTGAGTGGCTCAGCAGTTGATGTCGGTCTTTGGCTCAGGGCATGATCCTGGGGTTTCGGGATCGAGTCCCACATCGGGGGGTCCCTGTGAGGAGCCTGCTTCTCCCTCTGCCTGTGTCTCTGCCTCTCTCTCTCTGTCTCTCATGAATAACTAAATAAAATCTTTAAAAAAATAAAATTTAATTTAAAAAAGGAAGTGGGAACAGGCTTTCCAGGCAAGAGAAACAGGTTACCCAAAAGCACAGAGCCAAGTGACTGTAGGGAGGTATCAGAAGATCTCCTTAAATCTACCATGTTCCCAGGATGAGACTGTTAGGTTGAGAATCCATTTCCTCTGGCTCAGGATTGCCTGGTTCTAAATTTTGCCCAGATGGGATAATGTAGGGAATAATATGTAGACAAAAGACCTAGGCTAACTACTTGATCTTGGGCAAACCACTTTGGGTATTGGTTTCCTTATCTATGAAATGAATCAAAGGTCATTGCAACTTTATACAGCTGTTGTGAGGACCTGCTGATAGGACAGCATTCCTTAAACTGTAAATCTATGCAGATGTTTATTACTCTGGATATGACTTTAGATACAGTCATTTATAAATCACTCATATTCAATTAATCTTAAACAGATTTATGAAGCAACAGATACACAGTGCCCTGAATAATAGTAAATAATACATTGCTGCCACTAAAATGTGCTAAGAATTGAAATAGGTAGGACAAGATCTTGGTATTCCAAATCACTTTCAAAATGTTTAGTGACTAGGAAGAGAAACATACATCATTTACAACTTCCATCTGCAAAGTGTAGGGGAAAAGCTTTATCATGAAATACGTATTATGATAGAAAAAGTAAAATAAGGCGAGAAAGCATAAGATACTTGAATGCATGATTTATTTAAAAAACATGATAGAAAACCTTTAGAGTGAGACATCTGATATTCAGACTTCAGCAACTCAGAAGAAACTACTACAATGAGAGACTATCAGGGAGGCCCCTGGAGGTCCAATGATGAAAACCAACCTATTCTGTTTTACATTGCTTTTGAAGGCCCTCATACTGCTCTTAATGTGCCGCTTCAGAACTTTTGTGATTTTTTTTCCCTTTCTTTTGGTGTATGTGTGTACATGTAAGAAGACAGCCTATAATGTACTAATTTGCTTTGAGAACACGGCAAAGTATTTTCCTAGCTTTCCTCTGGATTGTGACTCCCCTAAAAAACTTGTAAATCATCTGACATGATAAGAGCAGCTAAAATATTTAATTAATTGATAAATTTATTCTTTCTTCTATTAGCCCACCAACCCTATTTTATGCCAGCTTTTGGCTGCATACTATGAATACGAAGGTGAGGAGGGATCCATTGCCTCTGCCTGTAGGCTGCTTGCTTTAGGATGTTTCCAGAGGAGTGGGAGCGATAGCCAGCTGAGCAGCAATTACAGGAAGCCTCATTGGTGCTCTGATAGGAATACAATGTTGTAACAATCCCAGGAAAAATTTTGTTTAGTCTGGGGTGGGGGCCGGGGGGGGGATTGGAGTAAGGATTACCGCCTTAAATGGATTTTTTAATGCAAACATTTAATGAATACCTGAAATTTTCATGCTATTTGGGGTACATAGAAACTATCAAATCTAATGCATTAACATTAACTCAGAATTTTTTAATGATTCATGTGTTCACCTAGTGGATACTTAATGTTACTTCCTTCTATGGGCCAGGCACTGCCATATATACAGCAAGATCAAGACTAACCTGATCCCCTCCCTCACTGACCTTAAATGTGGCCTCAACTAAAATCTTCAGTACACAGCTAGAGAAACACTTTAGCCAAAAGGAACACTTCTCTCAAGTTAGAAGTGAGATATTCCCTTCCCTGGGAAAGTGTGACCAGTACACGAGCTTGAAAACAGCCTGAGAAATCATGGGGCTCTTTCCTCTGCCTACACAAAGGACACAAATATTAGACCAGGTATTCCTGGGAGGAATGTGCCTCTCTACTCCCCAAAGCCAAACACAAAGCACTCATTCTTACTTTGAAGGCCTCCTTACACCTGTAGAGCCCTAATGCATAAAGGAAAGAGCATGTCTGAAGACTGAGCTAGGTTGAAGTCTCAGCCTCAAAGCTTTGCAGCTGTGAGGGCCCAAATGAAGAATCGATTTCCAGAGTCTTGCTCTCATCTACCTGAAAAATGGGGGAAAACATAGCAGTCTTCTGGACTTGTGATGAGGATTCAAGAGACTTATCCTATAATCTAAATGATAACACCACATGCAGTGTTCAACAAATGTTTCCTTGTGCTTCAACATCCTGTGCACTTGTTAACTCTTGTATTAAGATGTTCATTTCCTTTGCCCAAGTATGTAACTGTACTCCCATCATAACTTGAACACAATATTTTTTTTTAAAAAATGAAATTTGTAAAAAAAAAAATTAAATTTGTATGTTTCCTCACCGAGCTATGAACTCCTTGAAGATACAGAATATGTGTGGAGCCCTGCCCTCGTTCAGTGCTTGGAACCTTTTAACTGATCTCTACCTCCTTCCACTGCAGGATTTCCATGACTTTCTCATTAACAGGAGGTGGAAACAACAGGAGAGCAGGGTATTCCTTCGAGCATCCTCTCAAACAGAAAACATTGCTTGGCAAATCTCTGATTCAGCCTGAGGTACTTACCTGAAGTGTAAAGTCCAATAAATTTTCAGGTGAGTGGCCATACATTCTTGGCAGCCAAAACAAATAAGGAGGTATGAATATTTATATAATTTGATGTGCAAAAGAGGAAAACAAACCAGAGGCATTAGGAAGAACACAATTATCCCTAGTATTAAAACCAGAGAATCATTTGTCTGGGGCCTCACACAGAGGAGACTGTTTAATTTAATTAACAATGCCCACAAGAGCATCTTTGCTGTAAATATAACATACAACAAAACGACCATAACTGTGAAATCGAGGGACATTCCCGCTGGTCATTTGCAATCTAGAGATAGATTTTACAATACCTAGAGAAGCAAATGGACAGATAGTCCTGCATAAACACTCCCTGAAGAGTAGAGCAGCAACATTGCACAGTGGTTATGAATGCAGCAGGCTCTGAACTCACACTGACCAACTACTTACTATTAATTCTATGACCTTGAGCAAATCATTTAGCCTGAGTCTTGATTTTTTTCATCAATAGAATGGGGATAACAATAGGATCTATTTATTAGGTGGTTGTGAGTATAAAACAAAATGTGTGAAAAGCACTTAATTCAGTGTGTGGGATATGGTAAGCATTTAATAAGTATTATTCACACACACTTGGACAAGAAAATTCACTGATTCTCATGATTGGTTATTTCCTTCAATTGAGTTTGGTTATACTTTGCTCTGGTTTGTAACTCCTATTTATTCTATTAGGGCTTTCCATCAGAATTTCTGCTAATTTGAGAAATAGAATTTACTGGATTTTGTTACCCCCTTTACGTGAAACCTTCGGCCTCACTTCTTGCAGAAAGCATTGTCCTTCAGGAATATTCCTACAATGGGCATGAGTAATGCAGCTCAAAGTCCTCCACATGCCCCATTCCCCTGTGGGAGGAGACTACCTTGATCTTTGCCCAGAGCTTTCCCCTTAGGGATCAGAGTCAAATGTTACTAGACCCACTCAGGAGTATTCTCTTTCAGAGTTTCTGCGAATTCATTCAATAATTCTTTATTAAGCACTACACTATGCCAGGTTCTGAGTCTGTTACAGCGAATGAGAGGCATGCTTGTGCTTAGAGCCCCCAGGACTGGATTCTTGGCTTCAATCCACCACAATCGGTGTATTCCAAGAGCCTCATCTGGCTCATGGCCAACACCGGGGCAGGCCTTGAAGAGGGGCCAGTGGGTTGTGGCGGGCACACACATGCAAGCCCACCCACTGTGCTGTGCCTTGATTCCCGGATGGCTTACAATCTCTTTTGGAGGCTCTAGCCTCATTATAACAATCTTGGTAAAAGTAAGCCTTTGTGATTCCATGAAATCAATTAAGCAAACATTCAATTTTGTGGATACTCACTGAGCTTGGGAAATGAATGGAATTGACATCTTTTCTGTGAGCACTTTGGCATGCTTTGGTTTCTCTTAAAGCTCTCTGTCTTCTTGAGAGGTAAAGGCTAACATGGTTAGAGTGGCCACAAATAGGCACATTTGTTTTTCTTCTCCTGTAAGCACAGTTTTGATCATGACTTTGTGTTTCCAAAAATTAGCTAGATCTCTAAGTTTTATTAAGATCTGAGGATCCCTGGATCTTACTATGACAATAATCCCTGCTTTCATCTCTCTCACTGGGTCTAGACTCCTGTAACATTTTATGTCAGACAGAACTTTTGAAAGTGCAGAGAAGTCAAGCAACTTCCCCAGGGTCACAAAGCAAGTGAACAACTGACTTAGGACAAGAACTAAAAGCCATATTTTCTACCTTACCAGGGTCTCTCAACCTTGGTAATATCATTCTGGGCCAGATCATTCTTTCTTGTTTGTATGTCTTATGTATTTGAGGATGTATAATAGCACCCCAAAACTATATCAACTAGCTGCCTGTAACACTATCCGTTTGTGAAAGGCAAAATTTTCTCCAGACATTGCCAAATGTCCCTGCATTAAAAATCATGGCCCTACAGCCCAGGTGGCTCAGCAGTTTAGCGCTGCCTTTGTCCCAGGTCGTGGTCCTGGAGACCTGGGATCGAGTCCCATGTCAGGCACCCTGCATGGAACCTGCCTCTCCCTCTGCCTGCATCTCTCTCTCTCTCTCTCTCTCTCTCTCTGTGTGTGTGTGTGTGTGTGTGTGTGTGTGTGTGTGTGTGTGATGAATAAATAAATGAAATTTTTTAAAAAAGAAAAATCATGGCCATATAATAGACTAAGGGAAACCATTCATCGAACCTAAATAGTTGAACCTCCTGAAAATTACTGAAATGTTAAATTACAGCAATCTCTTAGGGACTGTGGGGATGCCAAGGCATGTGAAACAGTCTACCTTTAAGGAACTTAATAAAAAGACTTTGGGATGAAGAAAAAGAAGTTGAGATTGTTTCTGGCGACAATCATTTACTTTATTAGGGGCGGGAGTTATTAAAGCACTCTTGTCTACTCACTGATCTGGTCAACATTATCAATACCTTATAATGATATGATAATGTGGATAGTAGTAGTTACAGTTGTGACAATCCTATGATATTTTTACTGATTTTTCAAATGAAGAAATTGACACTAAGGGAAATAAAGTAGCCTGCTTCAGGGGCCCCTGGATGGCTTAGTCTGTTAAGCATCTGACTCTTAATTTCAGCTCAGGTCATGATCTCAGGGTTGAGAGATCAAATCCTGAGTCAGGTTCCAAGCTGGGTATGGAGTCTGCTTAAGATTCTCTCTCTCTCTCCCTCAGCCCCCACCCCAACCCTATTCTCTCATTTCTCACTCTTTCTAAAAAACAAAAATAAAGTAGCCTGTTTCAGGTGAGGCAGCTCTAAAGAAGAAAGGTCAAGATGGGCACCTATTTCTGTACCATTCCAACTAGTATTCAAGAGGATTACCAATGGTGGATAGCCACAGATATTTCGAGAAACCCAAGCACAAGCAGTTGGCAGAAGCTTCAGGAATAAAGTGAAAACAGCAAATTACCCATGAGTTGCAGTGCTGAACAAAATGAGAATATTAATCATATATATTTGGAAAAGACATCCCAGATGTCTAGTGACATTAACCTATTTATATATCATAAATGAAGACATTGCTTTATTTAATGACCATTTAATAATCTAATTGCAATATACATGTGCCTCAAAAAGAGGACTGATTCTAACTAGAAACATATTATAGTAGAGCAATTAGAGACATTAAAGCAATAGAAATACACTTTTTAAAAACATAATCTTGATTGTCTATAGGAAAAAAACTTCAAATGTTAACTATTTTATCCTAGCTTGTTCATAGGCTGAACTCATTCTGGAGATTTTTATGCTCTTTGTGCTTATGAGAAATTTCTGTAGGCTATAAAGACTTACTCTGGATGGTTCAGCACAGGGATAAGACCTGATTTCCTCTCATGTTATGACTCACAGCATGCAAGGAAGGCCTACCAATCCACTCTGCTGGGGAGTGTGTTTGGCACCATGCAGAGGTGTCACAACAAGAGTAAATGATCAGATTCATTTTGTTGTCATCTTCATATGGTTACAAGCCTTCATTTTAGTGACACAAAGTCTTGATTCATTCCACCCTGAAATAGGGCCTTTTCTTCTTAAAATTTTTTATAGTTTTGGTAAAAGCTTTATCATTTAAACAGATGCCACTAAAAGTGTTTAAAGTACTAAGAGAAATGCTTTTAGTATATATAACATAATGAGAAATATTTTTAACACATAAAACATAAAGGACCTAAAAATTTTAATATATAAAGAACTTACATCAATCTGGAAGACAAAATGAGTAACTCAATAGAAACAGGACAAAATATATAAGAAGATACTTTGCATAAAGAAAGCATTAGCCAAGAAATATATGAAAAGTATGCTTACTATCACAAATTTTAAAAGTTAAGATGAGGTACATCTTAACTTAAGAAATAAAGACCATATATATAGTATTTATTATGACTATATATATGTATATATATATGATCTTTTTTTCACTTTAGTGCTTTTTTTCAATTTCACTGTTGTAAAATTTTTCATTTTAAATTTCTACCTCTTTGGAACTGTCAGATACAGACTCATGTTTTCCTTTACTAACTATAACAGGAAAAAGGAGAAATTTTCAATAAAGAAAATTAAAGTAAAAATATTTGAAGAAATAGATTGAGGATGTGCCTAGCTGGAGAAAAAGCTACTCTTGATCTTGGGGTAGTGAGTTTGATCCCCACATTGGATGTAGAGATTATTTAGATAAAATTTAAGAAAAAATAGATTGAACAGTTAAACACTAAATTTATGGTACTTTGATTGTACCTATTTTGTAATTGTTTCTATTTTGTAGGTCTCATCTCTCCAGAAACATCTTTAGGCTCCTTACAAAAGGTAGCACTTGTTTTTCCTAAAAAAAATGATAAACATATAACAATTGCCTGGTTTAATCACAGGGTCAAAGTATAACATGGAAGAACTAGACAAAACTCCCACAACTTGTGTTTCTAGTGCTGGATTTCCCACTAACGATTTGTAATCTTCAGCAAGTCACTGAGCTTCTCAGGTTGCATTTGTCTCACCTGGTAAGAGGGTTGGGTGGATACATAATTTAATCCCCCTAATTCTACAGTAATGTAAGGACTATGGAGTCACAGAGCTTGGTCAAATCCTAGCTGTTAGACCTTATTTAAATTTATTTAACTTCATTTTGCTCATCTGTTACATGAGGAAAATGAAAGTACCTAGCTCACAAGGTTGTCATATGGCTTAAAGACTGTCACATACAATATGCACAATACACTTCAGCTAGTAGCAGTGATAGTACTATTGAAAAGCTTTTAATGTCTGTGGCAATCTTGACTCTATCACTTTTTAACATTTCCTCTCTTCCCTAAACACAGGATCACATGGGGAAAGATGATTTCCAGGGCTTTTCTTGCTTTTGCAGGAAGGAGGAATTACCATTTCCATGGTACATTATTCTTGACAAATGTGTGGATGTTACCCACTATCGGCACTCCAGGAGCTTCTTTCTATCAGATAAGAATTTCATGAAGAGGACCCTAAATACTTTTTGCATTCAGATAGCTGGATTCAGCAACAAAATCATTTAGCATACATTTATTAAACACCTATTATATGTTTAGCATTGTTGTAGGCACTGAGACACAATGATGAAGAGGAGAGACAAGATTTCTTTTTTTTTTTTTTAAGATTTATTTATTTGATAGAATGTGTACACATGCAAGTAGGGGGAGGGGCAGAGGAAAGAATCTTTAAACAGACTCCTCGCTGAGCACAGAGCCCAGGGAAGGGCTGGATCCCACAACCCATGAGATCATGACCTGAGCTGAAACCAAGAGTCAGATGCTGACTGAGCAACTGAATGAGCCACCCAGGTGCCTTGAGAGACAAGATTTCTGAACTCATGTTGAAAACATTGAAGAGATACAGAACAAAAATAAATAATGGAATTAAAATCATTGTGCCAGGAAGAGGGAAGAAAAGTCTGAAATATAGTCTTAGGGAGGACCCACTGCAAAGAATGGTGGTAATCTAATATATTCAAAATACTATGTCCATTAAATGTTAGAGCAGATGTCTATGGGATTTTAATAGATATTGGCTAAGAAAGAAAATCCTGTGTTCAGATAGTTAGAAAACTTATAGTTAAGCATTAAATACATTTCTTTACTGCAGTACTTATCAGAGTTTTTATTTACTGACATGCATTAGTTTCCCACAAGAAAGCTACATGGTGCTCTGCTTTCCCAACTTACTTGACTACAGAATCATATTCTCACAAAACATTTTTAATAGGACAAGTGACTCATTAACATATTCTGGGAATTACAGCTTTCAAAATATCACATCAAGCTAAAGAAATACATTATATTAAATGGTGTTTAAAAAATGTTTTTGAAAAGTTCTGAAAATTTTTGCTACTAATGTCATAGAGGCACCACCAGATAGTTTGTACCCCTGATGACAGTAAATATCACTTATGAAATATTCTGGACTTGTTGTCTATGCAGTGTAATAAAATTCTATAAACATAGTGTCTTAAAACAACACATACTGCATTATCTCATAGTTCCTGTGGATCAGGGTTTAGGTATGGATTAGCTGATCCCTTAGCTTAAGAGTTCTCACAAGGTTGCAGTCCAGGTGTTGGCTGGGCTAGGTTTTCAGCCAGAGGCTCAAATGGGGAAAAACGTACCTCCAAAATCATTTAGGTCTCTGACAGAATTTATGTCCTTGTGGAGATACAAATGAGTGGCTAGTTGGCAACTGCCCTTAGGTCCTAACAGCCACCTGCAGCTACTGGAAACCACTTGTGGTTCCTTGCCACACAGGCTTTCTCAACGTGGCTGCTTACATCATTAAAGCAAGAAGGAGAATCTCTCACTTCTAGTCTACTATGCCAGAATCTTAAATAATGTCACCTAATCACAGGAGTAATATCTCAGCAGCTTTACCATATTCTATTGCTTAGAAGTAAGTCACAAGTCCTGTGCACACTCAAGGGGAGGAAATTACACAAAGAGATGAGCATCATACAGTGACATTTATTTGAGATCATCATGTATCCCTTCCAAAAAAGTAAACTGAACTCTGATCAAGCCTCTAGATCTAATTACCAATTTACAGATAAACAAGTGGCAAGGGAACACATTAAACATCAACATAGAGTCCCAAATAGTAAAATCAAACTATACAAAACTTAGCAAAATCAATTCTCTTTCTTCATAATTTAAATTATGAGGAGAAAAAAAGTAATAAGAATCTCAAGTCATATTAATCAATTGCAATGAATGAACTTCATTTTGACCTTAAACAAATGAGAAAAAAAACCCAACTTATCAGATATTTGATATTAGGAAGTGACTGCTTTTTGAAAGTATGAACATTCTTGGTTAAAATAAAAAAATAATTATATTTTTATGATGCATAATAAAATACTTATGGACAAATGATCTGCTACTTAAGCTTTGCTTCAAAACCATAATGTGTGGATTGTGAGAGCCAGTGGGTAAGGGTATAGTAAAACAAGACTGGCCATGTATTAAAGATTGTTGATGTTGGAGAGGATGCGGAGAAAAGGGAACCCTCTTACACTGTTGGTGGGAATGTGAACTGGTGCAGCCACTCTGGAAAACTGTGTGGAGGTTCCTCAAAGAGTTAAAAATAGACCTGCCCTACGACCCAGCAATTGCACTGTTGGGGATTTACCCCAAAGATTCAGATGCAATGAAACGTCGGGACACCTGCACCCTGATGTTTCTATCAGCAATGGCCACAATAGCCAAACTGTGGAAGGAGCCTCGGTGTCCATCGAAAGATGAATGGATAAAGAAGATGTGGTTTATGTATACAATGGAATATTACTCAGCAATTAGAAACGACAAATACCCACCATTTGCTTCAACGTGGATGGAACTGGAGGGTATTATGCTGAGTGAAATAAGTCAATCGGAGAAGGACAAACAGTGTATGTTCTCATTCATTTGGGGAATATGAATAATAGTGAAAGGGAATATAAAGGAAGGGAAAAGAAATGTTGGGAAATATCAGGAAGGGAGACAGAACATAAAGACTCCTAACTCGGGGAAACGAACTAGGGGTGGTGGAAGGGGAGGAGGGCGGGTGTTGGAGGGGAATGGGTGACGGGCACTGAGGTGGACACTTGACGGGATGAGCACTGGGTGTTTTTCTGTATGTTGGTAAATTAAACACCAATAAAAGTTAATTAAAAATAAAAAAAAATAAAATAAAAAAATAAATGACTTAGTGGAAAAAAAAAAAAAAACCTAAAAAAAAAAAAATAAATAAAAAAAATAAATAAATAAAGATTGTTGAGCCTGGATAATAGAATGGTTCATTACTCACTTTACTTTTCTATGTTAGAAATTTTCCATAATAATATGTAAGACTTTGATGAAAAGTGTCTAGTAAAATTTCTTAGTTGAATAAAATATCTCAAAGAATAGATCTATTCATACATTGTCCAAAAGTAGCCCCATTTATATCAAGAGCAAGAGTCATGATGGGATAGGAAGAAAGAAAAATAATAAAGCATATTTTAGAACTCTATCTATAATAGAACTTTCCCTGTAATTAGAAGCAAATGGAACATCTTAAAACCCAATATATCAAACCTTACTAAGTTTTTTAGGTAATTGTACTGCCAAAGAAAGCATCTGTCCCCTTAAGTCCCCCTCTCCCTGACAGAAAAATCCCTAAAACATTGTTTAAGCTGTGTCATTACCCTTAGATTCCAAATTTTGCATAAGTAGAAGGCAGACTTTGAAATATCTATAGTCCTCAAGGAGAGCACATACCCTTACATACATTTGAGAACAATCAAGGGGAAAAATGTGAAGAGGATATTGTCTTTATGTGAGGCCTCAGTGAACAATGAGTAAAAGAGCAAGAAAACTCCTGTCAGAAAGTAAAACTGGAGCCTAATGAAGGATCTCATCCTACACCAAGGGTAGAGGGCTTCCCAGCATGTGCTCAGTGAGGTTTCACAATTGATATGGATCAGCGACTGCTGTGTCCCTTTTGAAATAGGGATGTCTATTTTGGTTGTCCTGGACATGTCCTAGTATTGAAAATGGCTATACTGGGAGCCAGATAACTATAAGGAGCCATATCAGGGATTCAAAGAAGGAACTCATCAGTGGACATTCTAAACTTTGAGATGGATGCGGTGCTGTGATCACATGAGACTCCGGGTCATCGCCTTATGGATATGCTGAGTATATTCTGTGTAGAAGAAAAAGCATAAAGGTATTTGGCACTTGAAACAGTGAAATGTAGCACAGAGTGGATAAGTGCCTACAAGTTCCCCTTCTTCCTTCTGGGCAGACAGGAAGAATATATTCTCAGCCCCTCTTCTAGTTAGGTTGGAACCATGTGACCAGCTCCTGGCTAAGGGTATGTGGGAGAAAGTGATAAATTCTACTTCCAGACTGGCCCTGCTATGACTTATGAGAACTTTTTTTTTTAATGTTTCTCTCTCTCTCATTCATGCTACTGGAAGTGATGTATAATACTCTGAAATGGAAGGAGCTTAGATTCCTGAATTATCAATTGGAAAAGAGCAACATAGAAGACACTTCTGCCCACTCAGCCTATAACACATATGAGAAATAGACCTTATGCTTCTAAGCCACTGAGATTTAAGGAGTATTTATTGAAGAAGTTAGCATGAATTATCTTAGAGTCACTGCTAGATAGAAACATATCTCTTTAAGTGGCTTCCCAGGAATAAAACAGGAATGCCACATAATCTGAGATACTATGCGCTTGTGATTGTCTTTGAACTAGACATTTGGGAAATTCTTTGGTCGCAAGCCTTTGCTTTTTTTTTTTTCCTCAACTTTTTTGTTCAATGGACATTCAACAAGCAATTTCTGAGTTCCTTCTATTTGTTAAACACTGCTGTTGGTGCTAGGAATTCCAAGGGGGAAAGCAAGGTGTTTCTGCTCACATAGTGCTTAGAGTTTAGTAAAGAAGTCTTCTGGATCTTGTGAATAATCATTTTCAAGGATTTGTTGAAGTCTCTAGTTTCCTACCCTGTGCTGTAGCATCTATTCCTGGGCTCTCTGATTCTTGCCTTGTATTTCCTACTATTTCCTTAATGATTTTTTAAAAGATATTATTTATTTATTCATGAGAGGCACACAGAGAGCAAGGCAGAGACATAGGCAGAGGTAGACACAGGCTCCATGCAGGGAGCCTGATGTGGGACTAGATCCTGGTACTCCAGGATCATACCCTTAGCCAAAGGCAGACGCTTAACCGCTGAGCTACCCAGGCGTCCCTCCTTAATAATTTTTAAATGGGCAGAGTTCTATCAAGGCTAGCATTTAGCAGGCTTACAGAATTTCTCACTCAGATCAAGGTACAAGGTGTAAACTTTATATTTATTTCCCAGGTTCATGTATGATGCTCAGGTGTATGCTTGCTTTACAAATATAGGCTCTCCTCTACTCAATGTCCACAAGAGTGGGTTCCATAATTTTGAATGAAACTAAGGTTTTAATTATAGTTTTCTGATCAGTCTAGTACAAGACAGATCACATGACCTGACATCTACTATTGCTAATATTCTTCCTGCCTTAAACCCAGATTTTAATCCCCTGCTTCTGTGTGCAATACCTTGAAGCTCTGAGCTCTTCAAGTCTCTTCAAGCTCAGAGTCTCAAGGATGTTTGGGAATGAGGGAGTGCTCAAAGGGCAAGGTAAAAATGATTAACTCTAACTAGTCAGCGAAGGCCAGTGCCTTCCCAGAAACATCACAGTAGAGATAGGAGACTAGATCAACATGTTTTTCTAATGTGGTGGGGGAAGGAAGAGAATATTTAGTAGTGGGGAATGGAGGGCAGCTAAAGAGGCCTGAATCTTGGCTCTTCCCTCTCCAGTTGTATCATGTATGTCCTTGGTTAAATCAATTAACCTGGGTAACACATTTAAATTTATGAATGGGCAGATTTCTCATAGGACTGCTGCAAGGATTAAATGAGCATATAAAGTGCTTTGCATTAATATTGGGTTTCAGAGGGTGAACCACATAGGTTACAGCACAATAAGGCATTTTTCAGTTTATATTCATCATGACACAGAGGGAGAATGTCCCTTTGATTTAATCAATTGTCCTTTTGCTGCATTTACATTGCAGATTCTGTTTTCTGTATATTTATGGCCATTATGTTGGGAAGTTGGGAGGAGAAATATCATGCAAGGTTATTATTGTAAATTTAAAAGCTGCTGCCTCGTTTAAGGAAGAAATAACCCTGAAGTGACCCAAGCCCTCCAAAGGCATTGCAGACTGCTTTGTTTTGTAATCACCAAAATAGCAAAGGACCTTTGCTGACATTTTTGATTTGGAAATTTAAACATATGCTTTGTAACAGAGGGTGAGATAATAGGTTTACTTGATTGCTAAAACCCTGTCTTAGAGATACTGCTGATTCCTTGCTGGTTTATTGCACAGCAGACATTGGCAGCAGCTTTTATACCATAGGACTTATTGAGCTACCATGCGAATATGCTGCCTGGGGTTACCATAGCTGAGCTATTGTTCTCAAAACCTTCCAAAGTTCTTAGAAACACAAGCTGAAAGGAAGAGAAACTGATTCCACTAGATATATCCTAGGTGACATCATCCTAGCTAAATATTTTGGAATAGATATTTTTTCTAGAGTTTTATCCAAGTATACAATTCATATCCCCAGTCAGTAGTCAGAACATTTTAAAATATGTTTCTCTGCTTCAATCTGCGTGATACAGTTACAAAGGATAAAATAAGTTAAATCACAAACCATGGGTCAGGATGCACCTGCCTCACCAGAAGCAGCTTAGCCTGATGGTTAAGTGCACGGACTTGTGTGCTTAAACATACCTACAGTTGATTTTGGTACTGCCACCAGTAAATGTGAACTTGAATAAAATGTAAACCTGAACATTCAGGTCCTTGGTTTTCTCATCTGAAAATAGTTTTAATTTCTTTCCCGTAGGATGTTTTTTAAAAAGATTAATTTTTTTTCTCTAAATTTTTCATCAAAGGATAATTTGACTTTTTATGAAATACCTATATTTTATTTGGACAGTTGATGAGTCTTTCAAATGCTTTTGGACTTCTATCAAGATATAGTCCATTTTCCTCACCTCGAAACTTCTTTTAGTTTCCTTCCTAGTCCAGCCCTGACTATCCCACTTTGAAGACAACACTGTTCTGATTTCTTTTATTACAAGTCATCCTTACTTTTAAAGAATACTCCGTTTGAAATGAAATCATGCCTATAAAGTGCTCAAAATATTTCTGGGTATCTATTAAGTATTCAATACATTGTATTAAGTATGATGACTAATAGTTCTTCTGAGTTATCGTTGGGGTAGCTGATGCACAGTAGACACTAGAGGAAAAATTAAGAAAAGGGAAAAAGAAAAATAAGAAAAAGCAGGATATTCCTTAACCATCACTGAATTCTTTCAGATGCCAGTGCTTTAAGAGTTTACATCATTTAATCTCCACAATATTCTAAGAGTTATAACCATCTCCCCTATTAATGAATAGGAAAACAGAGGTTCAGGCAAGCTATGTAGCTTCCTAATATCACGAAGCACTGTTCTGTAGTAGGACTGAGAGTGAAGCCTCTGTCCAGCTCTAGAACTACACTTATTCTAATAGACCACTGTGATCCCTATATTAAAAGACACATAAAAGAAAAGGAAAACAACACTGAGTCATAAAATGACAATGTATTAAACTTGATGCTTCTCATGTATTAACTCATTTAATCTTTAAAGCAGTTATTCCTTCTCCTTCAACCCCCTATCAATACACACACACACACACACACACACACACACACACACACTGTACATTTCAGGAGTCAGAATTAAAATTTTAGTCTAACTTCAAGTAACAATATCTTCTAAGTGTCTGTCAAAAGGAAGAATGCTTGAGTTAAATCAGGCCACAAATACTCAGATGTCCCAACACAGTCCACAAAAGGGACAACTGAAATCTCAATATTTAGATTTGAGGTTAAAGAAGGTGATCAAAAACTAAGATTGGAAAATATGGTATGATGTCAGGTCTAAGCAGGCACACTCTTACTCACTGTATATAGATTTTAAATCATGGGTGGGTTTGGGTAAAATATCTAGATGTTGCCAATTGAATCATAGCTACTTTGGGTGATATATCATCTATACTCTGAGATTTTGTAGCTATTTTTAAAATTCTGTAGTGCTTAGCTTGGCAGCACATATACTAAAATTCTGTTATTTCTTTCATATATGGAGGCATTGTCTGATCTTGGGATCTAGAAATAAAGCAATCAATAACTCAACAACTTACATAATCTTAAAGGAAATGCATTTAAAAACAGTAAATTTCAAGGTTAGAATGCAAGCTGGAGAACAAAACAGAATTTGGGACTCTTAGACATTACAAAAGATCACTACAAATAAGCCATAAGTACCTTCCTTTTTATTCAACTAATATTTAATCAAAATAAAATATTGTGATACTTTCATATTTAAACATTTTTATAAAGCTATTATAGATATACATGGACCCAAATCAGAATTTTATATTCAAGCTTATACTTCTCTTAAAATGGCAAGTCATTTTTAAAATCAGGCTGTACTAAACACACTACTGCTATCTATCTATAACAAGGAATTATAAGATCAAGACATTTGGGAGACCAAGTGAAGTCAAAGGGTCTTCAACCCTGGCATCAACCCATTCTAATTTGATGAAAATAAATATATTGAGGCAATTTTCTCAGTTCACACACAGTTATCTTAAGTAGGGCATTAGAAGGCAACATGATCCTGACCTATTTTAAGAACTTTCCCAGAAATTAAAAATGTGGATGTCCTCCTGGCAATATTTTCCTAAGTTTTAACATCAGAAAGAGACAGAGAGAGGAAAAAAAAAACTAGCCCGAGGATTGAGGTCAAGAATGACATACTATTATCCCAGACGTCAGAATATCAAGATCAGTACAATGGACAAAAATATCACTTTTACTCTGGATGGAGAAAGCAGAAAATGGTGGTCCCATCTGAACAACAAGAAAAAAAAAAAAACCAAGCAGCCTACACAATTATAACTTCTCTTGAGCTCATCAGATAGCTGAGGTTGCAAAACAGTAAGACCTGGACTGAATTTTAAAGAGTGATAAGCTCCTTCAGGGAGAGATAGGACACATGAACTGTGTCACTGTTTCTAGAACATGGGAGGAAGAAGAGACTGACATTATGTTGGTAAGAAAACTTCAAGTAAAATTTTAATGGATTTTTAAAGGCCAACTATGGGCTAGCATGAAAGTTTCAAATACCTGGGAGCCCAAAGAACTCAGGAGGAGTTGGCAAGTACATGCTCAAAAGTTCATTTTTATGGGCCTTAACTAGATGCTCAAATTAAAGATGCAGTTAGGATGGGCAAACAAAAAGAGCCCTGCTATGTGAAGCAAGCATTCAAGTTGTGATTCCTGCCACTGGAAGACAAGCACAAAACATTTCCTGCCTTCCAGGACACATGGAAGGCAAATACTTTAACTCATTGGAGAAGGGGCAGGGAAACTTTGCGTGTGTGCATGGGTGCACGCGGGTGCACGTGCACACACACACACATACACACACACACACACACTCGCTCACTTCTGGTTATCATTGACCTGTAAGACAGCAGCAGTGGTCCTACATACATGTAATTGAATTGCCAGAAGGAGAAGAGAGAGAACCTGAGTATTAAAATGACTACTTAAGGGGCCTCTGGGTGGCTCAGTTGGTTAAGCAACTAACTCTTGCATTCTGGCTCAGGTCATGATTTCAGGGTTGTGAGATCAAGCCTGGTGTGGGGCTCCACATGCAGTGCAGAGTCTCCTTCAGATTCTCCCTCCTTCTCCCTCTGCCTCTGCCCCTCCTCCTGTGTATGCTCACTCTCTCTCTCTAAAATAAATAAAAGTTATAAAAACCTAAAATAAAAGAATAACTAAGATTTAATTGCAAAGAATTTCCAAAATTACTTACAACAAGAACTTCTGGGAATCCTAGGCAGATTTAATTGTAAATAATAATAATCCATTAAACATCCTAGATCCATCATAGTCAAACTTTTGACAAAGATAAAAAGAAAATCTTAAAGCCACAGGAAATAAACATTACATAAGATGAAACAACTCTCATATTAAGTGTTCTTATCATAATTAAATTAAACATATAAGAATTGCAGTCAACTTTGGAGATTATTCAAGCAAGGAAACAATGGAAGAACATCTTTAGAGTATTGAAAGAAAAGAAAAAAAACTGTCATCTCAGAATTCTATACCAAGTAAAAATATAATTTAAAGGTAAAAAAAATGTTTTAGCAAAAAAGAGAATGAGTTCATTGCTAGAAGATCAGCACTTTTAAGAGATGTTAAAAATGATTTCTTCAGGAAAAAGAAACATACTATTAGTTGGAAATTTAGATTTACACAAATAAATCAAAGGTGCCAGAAACAGTGAAAATTAGGATAATCATGAAAGATATTCTTTTTTTAATTTGTTATAAAAGAAATGACTTTCTACAGCAAACAGAGCAACAACGTATTATGGAAAGTGTATATACTTAGTAAGATGTATGCCCACAATGGCAAAAAGCCTGTGAGTAATGAATGTGGAGCATTCTGTTGTAAGTTTCTGAAATGATACAGGAAGTGGTGAAACATAATTTGAGAGTAGAGTTAAATTAAAGATGTGTATTGTAAATGCTGGAATAAACACTAAAAAATTAAATCACAGAGATAGAAATACTAAGCTAAAACTAGAGATAAAATGAAATAATAAAAACATTCCATTACTCAAGAAGAACTAAAGAGTAAGATAAAAAATAATAGGTGAAATAAACAGAAAATTAGCAAGGTGTTTTACTTAAATGCAAATGTATCAATGATTTCGTTATACATAAATGTTCTAAACACCCAAATTAAAAGGCAGACATTGTGTGATACTATGAAGAGACTCAACTACATATGCTAGTGTCTAGAATTACAGAGAATACAGTGAAATAAAAGAGTTCTTGCTAGTAAAATGAAATGTTAGAAACAGGATTAAAATATAGGTCCTACTGCAGTGACACTTGGAGCCTGGTACCATACCTATTGTTAATAGGACGCGGCTTAATGCATCCAACATCTTAATAAATTGAAGAAGATTGAAATCACATGAAGCATCTTTTCGGAACACAATGGTATAAAACTAGAAATCTAGTATAAGGAAGCTGCAAAATCTACAAATACATAGAGATAAAACAACTTGTTTCTGAGCCACCAAGGATTCAAAGAAGAATAAAAAAAAGAAATAAAAATATATCTTGAGACAAATGAAAATTGGACCACAACATGCCAAAACATATAGGATGCAGGGGGAAAAAACAATCCTAAGGGGTAAGCTTAGAGCAATAAACACCTACGTTAAGAAAAAAGAAAAAAGTCTCAAAATAAACAGTCTAACTCTACACTTCAAAGAACTGGGAAAAGAAGAACAAACTAAGGTCATAGTTAGTAAAAGAAAGGAAATAACAAAGAACAGAGCAGAAATAAATGAAATAGAGACTATAAACATAATAGAAAAGATCAATGAAACTAAGAGCTTGTTTTTTGTAAAGGTAAACAAAATACAAAAATCTTTAACTAGACTTACCCAGAAAACAGTTGGTGACTAAATTAAACTATAAACAAAAGAAGTGCCACTACAACTGATACCACACAAATACAAAGGATCATAAAAGATTACTATGACAAGAAATTATCCCAAATTTCATGGCTGAAAATGACAGAAATTTATTCTTTCACCAGTTGTGGATGCCAGGAGGCTAAAATGAAGGTATCAGTAGAGTTGGTTCCTCCTGGAGGCTGGGAGGAAGAATTCATTCCCTTCTTCTCTCTAGCTTCTGGCGGCTGTCTGCAATTTTGGTGCCCTTTAATTATAGATACATCACTCCAATCTCCGCATCTGTCTTACCTGGCCATCTCCTTTCTGTGTCCCTGAATGTCTTCTCCTTCTCCATCTCTTGTAGGGACACTCATTATTGGACTTACAGCCTACTCTAATTCAGGATACTCTTATTTCAATATCCTTACCTTAATTACATCTGCACAGGCCTTTATTCCAAATAAGGCCACATTCTGATGTTCTAGGAGGACATGTCTTTTGGAAGGCCACTATTCAGTCCACTATAGTGGCTTTATTCATAATCACCAAAATCTGGAAAAGCCCAAATATATTTCAACTGGTAAATGGATCAATAAATTGTGGAACCTACCCCTATAGCTCAGCAGTATGGAATAAATTCCTATTTACATGTAACAAATGGATAGATATCAAAGGCTTCATGCTAAGTGAGACGCTCTAGACACAAAAGCTACCTACTCCATGATTCCATCTATACAACATCTGAGAAAAAGCTAGAAATTAGGAACAAAATCAAATCAATAATTGTCAGGGTTTGGGGATGAGAGATGGGAATTAAGTACAAGATAGAACTTTTAGGGATGATAGAAATGATAAAAATTTTAATTGTAATGGTGGCTACATACACCATTACAAAGACACTGAAGAGACACTGAAAGTTTTGGAGTAAAGATGTTAATCACCTTTGTGGCATATAGATATGTGTATATCTATATATATGGTTTATGTGTGTGTATATATTATATATAATATATAGACACAATGGAATATTATTCAGCCATAAAAAGAATGCAATTTTGCCATTTGCAACATGGATAGAGCTAGAGAATAGAATGCTAAGTGAAATAAGTCAGTCAGAGGAGGACAAATACCTTATGATTTCACTCCTATGTGGAATTTAAGAAAGAAAATAAATGAGCAAAAGAAAAAAAAGATAAACCATAAAACATTCCTAACTATATAGAACAAACTGATGGTTACCAGAGAGGAGATGGATGAGGGGAATCAATGAAATAGGTAAAGGGGATTGAAGAGCGCACTGAGTAATATATGGAATTGTTGAATCACTGTATTGTACACCTGCAACTAATGTAACTGTGTATGCTAATTATAATGGAATTAAAATTAAAAAATAATAAACATGTTAATCACCCCAATCTTAAAATAATTTGTTGAATAAATCAGGACATGCAAAGTCTAGAGAGAAGGAGCTCAGTTTTAAGAATCTGAGCAGGAAAAGTGTCAGACTGGCAGAAGCAGTAGGGAGTAAACAGTGTCAGAAAATTTAACCACTGGGATACCTGATAGGACTCTCAAATCTAAGACAGCCAAATTTAAACTTTTAACCTTCTCCATCAAACATGCTTCTTTCATAAAGTACATCACCTCAGGAAACAGCAACTCCACCTTTTCAGGGTCCCCGATCGAAGACAGAGGTGTTAATCACTGACTCTTTCATCTCAATCTCAATCTCAGACATCATCAAATCCCAAAGCTCCATCTTTAATACTTGCCAAAAGTCTCTCGTTTCTTACTAACTTTATTGAAGGCATCCAGGTCCAAGCCACCAGCACCACATTCCTAATTTTTCCCATTGCCTCCTAACTGGCTCCTAGCCTCATCTTCTCCAGTCTTTACTCCATTCAGTAGCCAGGGTCATTCTTTTAAAGCATAAATCCGATTATTTAACTTCTCTGTGCAAAAACCTCCTACCATTTTGTGTCACACTAGTAAAAACAAAGGTCCTACAAAGCCTACAAGATCCTACATAATCTGGCCTATTCCTTCTGACCTCATCTACTACTCTTCTTCTAGTTTACTCCTTGCTCCAGTCATACTGGATCCTTCACTGTACCTTGAGTGTGAATAGATGTACTCTTGCCTCAGGGCTTTTGTATTTACTATTTTGTTTGTTGATCTGTTTTTCCCTCAAAAAAACAAGGCTGACTTCCTTTTAAAATATGATTTCTGCAATGGGACCTTTCTGAATACCCTGTTTAAAACTACATCTCTCATCCCTAGCTCTCCTTATCCCTTTTCTCCACTTAATTTTTCTCCTTTGCACTTCCCATTATCTGAGATATTACAGGCATTTACATTATTGAATTTCATTTATCTAAAGCAGTAAAAATTCATATTTAGTATATTTTAACATCTTTGAAATCAAAACATCTCACAATTGACAGAGTCTTTTTTTGTGGTGATAAATAAAATAAGGATGTATTTGATAGCTATTGGCCTCTTAGATTCAATTGAATAAGGCAACGTTTATTAGCTATTTTCATTTGAATATAAATTTCAAGAATGGTCTCTCTCTTGTGTAGTACCATATTCCTAGCTCCTAGGATTGCCTCTGGCTAATAGTAAGTAGAGGGTGTATCTGAAGGAGCAAAGGCAATATACCACAAGAAATGAAGTGACTTTCAAAGTCACATAGTTCAGAAATGACAAAAGCAGTACTCAAACCTAATTGTATTTCCATTAAATTATGTCACCACCTGGTGCAAAATGCTATAAAGAAGTTAAAAATGATGATGAAGGATGAGAAAACTTCATTAACTTTAAGTTATGTCTTTAAGGAAAACAGTTTCAGCAATCTACATGGTTGCAAAGAATAAGTTGTGATTTATTTTAAAAAAGATGATTGAGCAACGATCATTGGAAGATTTCTTTATACTAGTAGTCAGCAAACTATAGCTCATAATCCAAATTCACCTGTCAGTTATTTTTATAAATAAAGTTTTATTAGAACACAGTTTATTTTCTTCTGCTTACATATTGTCTATGGCTGCTCTTGTAGAGTTGAATAGTTAGGACAGAGACTATAAAGCATGTGAGGCCTGGAGTATTTCTATCTAACTCTTTAGAGAAAAAGTTTGACAACCCCTGTTTTACAGAAGGACATGAGTTGAAGCTATTCTTACCCCTGAACCAAGCTTTCTTGGTAGATTCAGGGGTAAAGTCCAGAGGCTGGCATTAACCTCTAAGAAGGCAGGTTAATGTAGTGTTGTAACAACTAGAGTCAGTAGGCTGGTTTGAATTCTAGCTCCACAGCCGGCTAACTGTACGATCTTGAGTAAGTTACTTAATCTTTCTAAACTTCCCTTTCTTCATGTGGAAAATGTGATTTAGTATTAAGACTTGTTTTATAAGGTTATTATGAGAACTAAATGATATAATAAATGCATTTCAGGAAATCCTAAATCATAATTATGATTCTGCTACCTTAAGAGATAAATAGGATAGTTAGGAATCATAAAGTATTGCAAATATTATTTTTAAAAAGGAATTTTAGGGTACCTGGGTGGCTCAATACATTTAGCCTCTGCCTTCAGCTCAGGTAATGATCCCAGGGTCTTGGAATCAAGCCTGGCATCAGGTTTCCCTCCTCAGTGGGGAGTCTGTTCCTTCTTTTCCCTTTGACCCTCCCCTCTGCTCATGCTCTCACAGTCTTTCTCTCCCAAACGAATCAATGAAAAATCTTTTTAAAATATTTAAAATTTTTTTTTAATTTCTCACTTAACAAAACTGCAAAAATATACTAAATTTCAGTAATATTTTATTTTGTTATAACAAGGATTGGCAGATGAGTCGATAGGAAATACATTCTAATTTACCATGGCAATCTCATAAGTGAGTTAACAAAAGAGAAGAAGTATGGCAGCATGGAAGGTGAAAAGAAAGCAAAAATACTATTATTAGTAAAGCCTTGGTGGGGCACATGGGCTATCTGGTGTACATTCTCCTTGTTGACTTCCTTCCTTCCTTATACATTTCTTATTTTTTCCCCAAAGAAGTCCAACAGTTGCGATGTCAATGGTCCAGGAAGAGTCACTAATGTTGTATCATCCATCACAAGTCAAACTTTCAGTGAAGAAGTAAAACAATCATTGTCCAAGGAGGATATGGGAAAATTGGGGTTGATGCTGTCACTTCCTCCTGTGCCCAGGCACAAAGTAAATGGTCCTCTGCCTCAACACCTAAGTGTTAAGGTTTAAGATACTAAGATTTCCTAATTCTGTTGAGTTTTGGTGGGATGTGGCATATACAATTCTAATTACTGGGCCTTACGTTTTTCAAAGAGCTGGGTGTTAGGGCTCAGATATAAGCCTAGGTAAGACTACAAGTCAGAGTTTTGGGATCAATCAATCAAATAACCAATTCTGTGGTTGAAATTCTTTAACACCTTAGTAAAGAACAAGGGAATTTGTTGTCAACTAGATGGCCAAGCAGAAAAATACAGATAAATAGTTTCTTATTGCTTTTTCACTGTCTTTTCTAAGACTATCTGTAGTTCAAGTCCCAAACCCTTTGAAATATGCAAGCAGGGCACTTTCTTTTTTATAGGTAACTCAGACACTGGAAAATAGTCATGGAATAGGAGGACCCTAGGCCCATCTCATCCTATGAATATGAAACTAGGTAGCTATCAAGTCACCTTAAATACCCAAAAATTGAACTGAAGACATACAGAACAATCTCCAGAACTAAAGGCTGAGAATAGACCCTATCAAAGAAGGTGGGGAGTATGGAGACACAGTTTGGGAGAGAAACAGAGTGTGCCCATTGGGGTGGGGAGCATAGTGCTGTCACAGAGAGTGGGGAGAAAAAGACTAACACATAAGGAAGAACATGGGGAAAATGAATTCCCACAGCAATTGGCTTGTAAAATGAGAGGGCCTGAATTTCATGAGTTATTGCAACTGGCAGGGCTTAAAGCCTAAAGTTCTAAAGGTCAGCAGGCTTGGCTCAAGGAGAGCCTGGAGGATATTGGGGCTGCTCTTGGAGAGAAGGTGGGCAAATAACCCATGGACATCCAGCCTGGAAAAAGTAATCTGAAGAGTGCCTGGGATACACAGTGGGAAGGTTATCTGCTCATCTCAGAGTATGTCCTTGAGAGACAACATTCATGGAGAGACCTCTCCAGGAAGAAAGGAACTGGCAGGCACCATTTCCCTGTCCTGCCCCTCAACATAAACACAGATCCACCTGCAAGGACCAGCACAGTGCCGACACTCTCCATCTAATGTGCTTCACCAAGCCCCACCTCCACACTCCAGTGGAACCGCCCTTCCCACTCATTCTTGCCTCAGTCCCAGTGTGGTGGGCCCCCACCTCCAGAAAACTGGTTCAAGCCCCTGCTCACATCACACCTCCTGACCCAGGAGCTTTGTGGAGCCTCAGTACCAGCACTGCTGGCAACAGGACTCATTTCACAAACAGACCAGAGCACAACTAGTCAAAATGCACCACATGTAGGCCAGGGACCAAATCCTGACTGCAATAGACAAAGAGAACCTCTGCAGATGGCTGGCCTAAAGGATAAAGTGGCCAAGACAGAACAGCAGAGTATACACAGCACACATTGGAGACACACACTAAAGTATCATGCCCTAGGGAACAGGAGACACTACACTGCAGGGCACTACAGGATCTCTTCTTCATAAGACCATTATGCTCAAGAACAAGAGAAATAGATGAATTTCCTAACACAAAGAAGCAGGCAGAGAATTACACAAAATGAGAAAACTGTGGAATTTGTCCCAAATGAAAGAACAAGACAAGGCCATGGCCAGAGACCTAAGTGAAATATTTATAACTAATATATATGATAGAGAATTTAAAGTAATGATCATAAAGATACTCACTGGACTTGGGAAAAGAATGTAAGACATGAGTGAGACTATGAATACAACAATAAGGAATAACATAGCAGAGATAAAGGGCTCAATAGATAAAATGAGAAACATGCTTGTTAGAATGAACAGCAGGTACAAGAAGCATAGGAATTAATTAGCTACCTTGAAAACAGTATAATGGAAAGTAATCAAGCTGAACAAAAGAAAGAAAGAATAATTACGTAAAAAGAGAATAGACTTAGGAAATGCAGTGATTTCATCAAAAATAATAACTTTTACACCATAGGAGTCCTAGGAATAGAAGAGGGAGAAAAGGGGACAGAACTTGTATTTGAAGAGATAATAGCTGAAAACTTCCCTAATCTGGGGAAAGAAACAGATGCCAGATCCAGGAAGCATAGAGAACCTCCAACAAAATCAACAACAGCAGGCTCATACCAAGACATATTATAATTAACACGGCAAAATATAGTGATTAAGATAAAAATTTAAAAGAAGTAACACAAAAGAAAACAGTTACATACAAGGGAAACCCCAAAAGGCCATCAGGGGATTTTTCAGAAGACATTTACCAAATAGAAGGGAAAGGTACAATATATTCAAAGTATTAAATGCCAATAATCTGCAGCCAAGAATACTCTATACAGCAAGGCTGTCATTTAGGATAGAAGGAGACATAAAGAGTTTCCCAGAAAAATAAAAACTAAAGAAGTTCATGACTGCTAAATCAGCCCTGCAAGAAATATTTAAGGGGACTCCTTGAGTGGAAATATAGGTTGAGGAACTCACAAAATAAAAGAATGTAAAATATTACACCATATACCTAAAATATAGGGAGAGAGTAGTAAAGAATGGGTTCAAACTTAAAAGGCCATCAACTTAATATAGACTGCTATATGCTGAAGGGGCTATACACAAACCTAAGTCTAACCACAAATAAAAAACCACTAATATATATGTAAATAATAAAGAGAAAGAAATCCAAATATATCACTAGAGAATAGAAGCAAATCATGAAAGACAAAAAAGGATCAGAGAACATTTTCAAAAACAATCACAAAACAGATAATAAAATGGCAATAAATACATATCTATTAATAATTACTTTGAATGTAAATGGACTGTTCCAATCAGAAGACATAAGGTTACAGAATGGATTTAATAATAAGATCCATCTCTGCTGCCTACAAAAGATTTAGACCTGAAGACAACTGCATATTGAAAATAAGAGAATGTAGAAACATTTATCATGCAAATGGATATCAAAAGAAAGCCAGAGTAGTGATTATTTTTTTTAGATTTTATTTATTTGAGAGAGACAGCACAAGCAGTGGGGAGGGGCAGAGAGAGAGAGAGAGAGAGAGAGAGAGAGAAGCAGATTGAAATAGGGCTCTGACTGAGCCACCCATGTGCCCCTGGAGTAGCATTTCTTATATCAGACAAAATAGATTTTAAAACAAAGACTGTAATAAGGGACAAAGACTATATAATAATAAAGAGGTCGATCCAACAAGAAGATTTAACAATTATAAATACTTACAAATCCAACATGGGTGCACCCAAATACATAAAACAATAATAAACATAAAGGAACTCATTGATATTAATGCAATAATAGTGGGGGACTTTAATACCCTACTTACATATGAACAGATCATCCAAACAGAAAATCAACAAAGAAACAATGGTTTTGAATGTCACACTGGACCAGATGAATTTAACAGATAAATTCAAAACATACTATCGTAAAACAGCAAAATACACATTCTTTTCAAGTGCACATTGAACATTCTCCAGAATAGATCACATATTAGGCCACAAAACAAACCTCAATAAATTTAAGAAGAGCAAAGTCATACCATAAATTTTTTCTGACTACAAAACTATGAAACTAGAAGTCAACTACAAGAAAAATCTCTGGAAAGACCACAAATACATGAAAGCTAAATAACATGCTACTAAACAATATTAAAGAAGAAATGAAAAATAAAAAATTACAGAGAAACAAATGAAAATGAAAACACAACAATCTAAAACCTTTGGGATGCAACAAAAGCTATTCTAAGAGGCAAGTTTATAGCAATACAGGCCTACCTCAAGAAGCAAGAAAAATCTCAAGTAATCAACCTAACCTTACATCTAAAGGAGCTAGAAAAAGAACAACAAACAAAACCTAAAACCAGGAGAAGGAAAGAAATAATAAAGATTGGAGCAGAAATAGGTGATATAGAAACTTAAAAAACAAGAAAATGAAGAAATAGAAAATTTGAGCATACTAATTATGAGCAAAGAAATTGAATCTATGACAACAACAACAACAAAAACTTCCAACAAATAAAAGTCCAGGAGCAAATGGCCTCACAGGGAAATTCTACCAAACATTTAAAGAGTTAATACCTATTCTTCGCAAACTATTCCAAAAAATAGAAAAGGTAGGAAAATTTCCAAATCTGTTCTTTTTTAAAAAAATATTTAATTATTATTTGAAAGAGAGAGAGGGACTAAGGAAGGGGCAGAAGGGGAGAGAGGGAGAGAATGGGGGAGACAGAGGGAGAGAGAAAGAGAATATCAATCCTCAAGCAGACTCTTCACTGGGCACAGCTGAGCACAAATCTTGATGCAGGGCTCAATTCCAGGACTCTGAGATCATGAGCTGAGCCAAAATCAAGAGTCAAGCAGTGCTTAACCAACTGAGCCACTCAGGTGCCCCCAGATTCATTCTATGAGGCCAGTATTACCCCGATTCCAAAAGCAGATAAAGACACCACAAAGGAAAGAGAACTACAGGCCAATATCTTTGATGAACGTAGATGCAAAAGTCCTCAACAAAATACCAGCAAACCAAATCCAACAATACATTAAAAAAATCATTCATCATGCTCAAATGGGATTTATTCCCAGGTTACAAATGTGGTTCAATATTCGCAAATCAATTAACATCATCACATCACATCAGTAAGAGGAAGAATAAGAATCATATGATCAATTTAATAGAGGCAGAAAAGGCACTTGACAAAGTACAACATCCATCTGTGATAAAAACCCTCAAAAAAGTAGGTGTAGAAGGAACATACCTCAACATAACAAAGGTCATATATGAAAAACTCTTAGCTAACATCATCTGTAATGCAGAAACACTGAGAACTTTTTCTTTAAGATCAGGAACAAAAAAAAAAAAAAAAAAAAAAAAGATCAGGAACAAGACAAGGATGTCCACTCTCACCACTTTTATTCAACATCATACTGGAAGTACTAGCCACAGCAATCAGACAACAATAAGAAATAAAAGGCATCCAAATCGGTAAGGAAAAAATAAAACTTTCACTATTTGCAGACAACATGATACTCTATATAGAAAACCATAAGGCCTCCACCAAAGAAACTTGTAGAACTGATAAACAAATTCAGTAGAGTTATGAGATATAAAATCAATGTACAGAAATATGTTGCATTTTAATACAGCAATAATGAAGCAATAGGAAAAGAAATCAAGGAATTAATCCCATTTACAACTGCACCAAAAACCATAAGATACCAAGGAACAAACCTAATCAAAGAGGTAAAATACCTGTACTCTGACCACTATGAAACACTGATGGACAAAATTGAAGACAACACAAAGAAGTGGAAAGACATTCTATGCTCATGGATTGGAAGAACAAATACTGTTGAAACATTTATACTACCAAAACAATCTACACATTTAGTGCAATCTCTTTTAAATACTAATAGCATTTTCACAGAACTAGAACAAATCTAAAATTTATATAGAACCACAAAAAACTCCAAATAGCCAAAGCAATTCTGAAAAAGAAAAGCAAAGTTGTAGACATCGCAATCTTCAATTTATATTATAAACTTCCAAACTTCAATTTATATTATAAGCTCTAGTAATCAAAACAGTATGGTACTGGAAGAAAAATATATACATGGATTAATAGAACATAAAACTGAGAAATAAACCCACATTTATACTGTCAACTAATCTTCCACAAAGGAGAAATGAATATAGAATGGAAAAAAAAGTCTCTTCAACAATTGGTGTTGGAAAAACTGGACAGTAACATGCAAAAGAATGAAACTGGACCACTTCTTATCCTTACACAAATATAAATTCAAAATGGATCAAACACCTAAATGTGAGACCTATAACTATAAAAAATCCTAGAACAGGCAGTAACTTCTCTGACATTCCCCTGAGTCAAGGAAAAGAAAACTATTGGGACAACATTAAAATAAAAGCTTCTGCACAGCAAAGGAATCGATCAACAAAATTAAAAGGCAACCTACTGAATGGCAGAAGATATTTGTAAGTGATACCCAATAAAGGATTAATATCCAAAATATAAAAAGAACTTATACAACTCAACACCCCCAAAAAAACAAATAATCCAGCTTAAAAATGGGCAGAGATGATGAATAAACATTTCTCCAAAGAATACATCTAGATGACCAACAGACTTACGAAAAGATACTCACCATCATTTATCATCAGGGAAATGCAAATCAAAACTACAATAGGATATCACCTCATACCTGTCAGAATGGCTAAATTCAACAATACAAGAAAAACAGTGTTAGAGAGGATGTGGAGAAAGGGGAACCCTTCGCACTGTAGCTGGGAATGCAAACTAGTGCAGCCACTATGGAAGATAGTACAGAGGTTCCTCAAAAAGTTAAAAATAGAACTACCCTAAGACTTAAGATCTAGCAACTGCACTACTGGGTATTTATCCAAAAAGTATAAAAAATATTAAATCAAAGGCATACATGCGCCCATATGTGTATAGCTGTTATTTATAATAGCCAAGATACCGAAGCAGGCCAAGTGTCAATTGATTTATGAATGGATAAAGAAGATGTGGTATATATCTATAGTGGAAAATTACTCAGCCATAAGAAATAATGAATTCTTGCCATTTGCAACAACATGGATAGAGCTAGAGAATACACTCCTTCACTTAGGCGTGAAGTCAGTCAGAGAAAGACAAATGCCATATGTTTTCACTCATGTGTGGAATTTAAGAAACAAACAAAAAAATCAAAGGGAGGAAAAAAAAGAAGAGAGAGGGACAACCAAGAAACAGATTAGTTCCTATAGTTTCTAGTTCCTAGAAATAGGTTTGTTCCTATAGTTCTCTTAATTATAGAGAACAAACTGATGGTGACCAGAGGAGAGGAGGGTAGTAGTGGGGGACATAGGTGACGGTGGTTAAGGAGTGCACTTGTCATGATGAACACAGGATGATATATAGAATTGTTGAATTACTATATCATACACTTGAAAGTAAAATCATACTTGTTAACTAACTGGAATTAAAATAAAAACTTGAAAAACGTGAGCCTTAACCAAGTTTGTGGGTTTCACAAGGGTAGGAGATAATAATTTTTAACGGTAGAGCTGGTTTCTAACCAAAGTGAATTGATTTTGGTGGCTGTACTATTAGCTATACTAATAAATTTGTTCAAAATAGATTATGGGGCCTATACAATTTAGTGGGTGGATTTTCTCAAGGGTCAGTTTGTAGAAAAAGAAATGTTATGTTATGATGATTAACAGAGACTTCATGTTACAACGTAAAAGAGGCCATCCCTTGGGTCAGTAATTAGGATAGTGCTCATGTCACAGGTTGGAGAGGCCTAAGATACCAACGTGGAGTGCTAGGAGACCTGGACGTAGTTATCTCCTCATTGGAGAGATTTTCATTGTTATGATTGGAAGAAGAGAGTATCACCTGCAAAAGCTTTAAAGCTTTATGGAAAAAGAGCACCTAATAATAATCTTATAAAACAAGACATTTACTAATGTCCTTTTCCATAACTACAGCTTAGTGAGGTGTATCCACTTGCATCCATGGCTGGAGAAGCAGTGGGGTGTCGTAAAAAGGCAACACCTTTAAATTTACATATATCCAGAACTGATAGTTGGTTCAAACAGTTAATTGCTCTGAGACCTTGGGCAAATTGCTGAATTTATTTAAGACTAGTTTCTCACAAAATAAGACTATATTTACCCCATAGATTTTTGTAGGATTAAATGTCCATTTCTTTCCCTGGAATATCCTGTCCGTTCTTATTCAAAAGACTGGTTCTTTACTCTTTCATAACCTTGCTTAAGCTGCTCATCAGGGCAGCTTTTCTTGCATCCTAAAAGCACCCTATGCTTAAGTCTATCTAAATTATAATCTAGTTAATAGTTTAGTGATACAATTTTCATAGGCTATAAATTGAGGTCTCTGAAAAAGTAACTTTTATTTTTCTATATTGATCATACATTCTCTACCAAACCTTAGTCCATCTTTTAACAGAATCTTAATTTCTTAGTCTTCAGAGTCTTTTCAGTAAAATCAGCATTTGTCACTTCCATCCCCCAGGATTTATCTAATACCACCATTATGTGTGTGTGTATGTGTGTGTGTGTGTGTGTGCATGCGCACACACACATGAGAGGCTGCCCCATAATGGTTTCTGCTCTACCATAAGAGGTTTTGGAAAGCTTGAGAATTCACTCCCAGTACTTTCTAATGGAAACATAGGGCCCTGTGAACTAGAACCCTCCATGGGGCAATCAATGTGCAGGATCCTTCTTCCTGGAACTGCCCATCTTTGACGAATGAATTCCAGGAAAATGTGATCAACAGCTCCTCACTAGAGGCATATGTGTTGAATTTCATAATGGAGCTTTTAGTCAATGTGACCAATTAATGCAAAGGCCCTGAGGACTAAAACCTCCGGAATTCTCTCCCTTTCTTCCAATTCAAGAACTGATTTTATATTACAACACGTGAATGAGTCTTGGGAAGTGTACTCTGTCATTGAGAGAGTAAACTGTGAATTGTGCAATAGGCAGCTCATTGTAAAGTGGTTCTCATGTGAGGTAGTTTGGTTTAGTGGCTGAGAGAAAGAAAATTCAGTCTCCAATCTCTGCGTTCCCTCTCACTAGCTGTGTGACTACCCTGTGTCTCAATAACCTCATCTGTAAATGGGAAGAGTTGGCCCACATCTCAGTACCGATGCAAGGATTAAAAGAGATTATGTATCTATGAACACTACTTGGTGTCTAAAAATGTCAACAAAGTTGGTAATATTATTGTTAATATACATGAAAACAGAATATTAATTTTTGACAAAATGAAAAGTTACTAGATTTATCTTCTAAATCCTGCGAAGTTTTCTGCCAGTTTATATAAAATACTTACACTGTAGATATTTTACCTACTGACATTTAATTCTCTGGGTTAGATTTGCATTTCGGGTACAGTGGACTAGCTAATGGTGGGTCAGTGCCCCTGACTAGAAACTAGAAAAAAAAACTATAAAATTTAGAAAATATGTTTGAAAGTAGCCAAAAGGTTCAGATGCCTCCAGATATGAAGGGAATGAAATTCCAGGAAGGAGGAGCCTCCTCATGTGGCCTGACCTTCTCTGCTTCCTTTACCCAGGGGGGCATTTGTTGGTTCTTGGTGTGACAGGAGTCTGACAATTCAGGCTTTGAATCCATGGAGGGCACAGAAAACCTGGCAGAGTATTTGGAAGAAGCTTGACAGGGCTTCCAAGCCTCTGCCAGCTTTCCCCTCAGGACTTGTGCTGAATACTTAGGCTACATGGGGCAGAAGGCCGAATTCAAGTGAAAAGCGTCTCAAGAGCAGAGCAGTTTTGGGAGACTCAGGAACAGAAGAGAACATTTCTGTGCTAACAAGAAGGGGTAAGGAATTTATGAAGCTCCCTCTTGAAAGAGGGATAAACAGAACCAAAAGAACCTCACTCTTGATAGAGCTACATCTCAGCCTTTTTTTTTTAATTTTTATTTATTTATGATAGTCACAGAGAGAGAGAAAGAGAGAGAGGCAGAGACATAGGCAGAGGGAGAAGCAGGCTCCATGCACCAGGAGCCCAACGTGGGATTTGATCCCGGGTCTCCAGGATCGCGCCCTGGGCCAAAGGCAGGCGCCAAACCGCTGCACCACCCAGGGATCCCTGCATCTCAGCCTTGACTCAGAACTGCCCATGAGTAGATTCAGCCCCCCCACTCTCCCTCCCTACAAAGACAAGGGTAAAAGATATAATCTGAAGTCTATTTTTTTAATAGACAACCAACTTTTAAAAAAACTAGTAAGAGATTGCATAACCAAAAAAAGTAAAATAGAAAATTACAGCAAAAAAAGACCCACAAGCCATTCAGCTACTGCAGTTAGGTAATGGAGACTCTATGATTAATAGGACTAAGGTTGAGGGGAGATGATAAATAGATTATAAATTAGCTAAACATTAGTCTTAAGGAAAACCATCAAATGCAGATTGTAGAATTAAAATATGTAACATCTAAAACATCTGAAATTAATTGATTGCATTAAATTGAAATTTTAAAAATAGAACTGATAAGATAAATTGAGAGATTTATAAGAGATTGATTAAGAGATTGATAAGGCATGGTCAGTATCTTCAGGGGAGATTACTGTATAACGAAGAACCTAAAAGACACATTAGAAATTCAGGAGAGTGGCTTCTAGTCTTCTTATTAACTAACCATGAGGCCTTGGGGAAGACTTTTTCTCTAAACGTCAATTTCATCATGTTGAGAATAAGAGGGTGACCCAGATATCTATGTCTAAGATTCCTTCCAATTCTGAGATTTAAAACAAACTGAGACAATAAGACATAGGTCTGAAATCCCCAATTTAATTATAGGAAAATCTACTCATGGTTTTCCTGAAGATGTTTTAAAATTAGCTTTGCTGTGGTATAATTTACATGAAATCTATTTTCATTATAGGTGTGCAGCCCAATACTTTTGTGACAAATACACATATGGTTATGTAAACACTACCATGATCAAGGTATAGATCATCTCCAATGGCCCAGAAGTCCCCATGTCTCTTTATAGTAAATCCTAGCCTCTGGCAATCACTAATCTTTTTTTTTTTTAAGTATGCATCTCCTTTGTTTGATATTTTATTTTCAAATTTGAAATCATGTATTCATTTTTATACCTGTCAGATAGGTAGCCATTCAGCATTCTTTTATATATGTTTACATGCACACAAACATATGTAATCCTGTAAAGCAGCAAATCATTTGTACTAGTTCATCTCACCAGGATTTTATCTTTTCTCAACTGCCCTCTTAGTCTTTATCAATATGATACTGTTAAAATAGACCATTATTTTAATCTAGTGGTACATTATTACTTTTTTTTTCTTGGAATGAGCTAGCATTTTTTGTTAGTTTCAAGTTTTCTTTAAATTCTAGTTAGTTGGGATGCCTGGGTGACTCAGCAGCTGGGTGCCTGCTGGGATCCGGGATGGAGTCCCACAGCAGGGTCCCCTGGGAAGCCTGCTTCTCCCTCTGTCTGTGTCTCTGCCTCTCTCTGTGTCTCTCACAAATAAATAAAATCTTTTAAAAAATAAAAAAATAAATTCTAGTTAACATACAGTATATTATTGGTTTCAGGGATAGAATTTAGTGATTCACCAGTTGCATATAACACCCAGTGCTCATCACAAGTGCCGTCCTTAATGCGCATCATCCATGTAGCCCATCCTCCCATACCTCTCATCCACTTCCCCTCAGTTTGTTCTCTACAGTTAAGAGTCTCATGGTTTGCCTCCTTCTTTCTTCTCCCTTTCACTATGTTCTTCTGTTTTATTTCTTAAATTCCATATATGAATGAAAATATAAGGTATTTATCTTTCTTTGACTAACTTATTTTGCTTAGTATAATACACTCTAGTTCCATCCACATTGTTGCAAATGGCAAGATTTCATGCTTTTCGATGGCTAAGTAGTATCCTATTATATATATATAGACCAGATTTTATATATACATATATATCACATCTTTATCCCTTCATTAGTTGATAGACATTTGGGCTCTTTCTATAATTGTGGTAACCACTAATCTGATATGTCAACATAGTTTTGTATTTTCTAAAATGTCTTATAAATAGATCTGTTAGAAATCTCACAGAGGAAGACATAGACATGGCCAACAAGCACATGAGAAAATGCTCCGCATCACTGGCCATCAGGAAAATACAAATCAAAACCACAATGAGATACCACCTCACACCAGTGAGAATGGGGAACATTAACAAGGCAGGAAACCACAAATGTTGGAGAGGATGTGGAGAAAGGGGAACCCTCCTGCTCTGTTGGTGGGAATGTGAACTGGTGCAGCCACTCTGGAAACTGTGTGGAGGTTCCTCAAAGAGTTAAAAATCGACCTGCCCTATGAGCAATTGCACTGCTGGGGATTTACCCCAAAGATACAGATGCAGTGAAACACCGGGACACCTGCACTCCGATGTTTCTAGGAGCAATGTCCACAATAGCCAAACTGTGGAAGGAGCCTCGGTGTCCATCGAAAGATGAATGGATAAAGAAGCTGTGGTCTATGTATACAATGGAATATTACTTATAAACAACGAATACCCACCATTTGCTTCGATGTGGATGGAACTGGAGGGTATTATGCTGAGTGAAATAAGTCAATAGGAGGAGGACATTTTATGGTCTCAATCATTTGGGGAATATAAAAAATAGTGAAAGGGAATAAAGGGGAAAGGAGAAAAAAATGAGTGGGAAATATCAGAAAGGGAGACAGAACATAAGAGACTCCTAACTCTGGGAAACAAACTAGGGGTGGTGGAAGGGGAGGTGGGCCGGGGCTGGGGGTGACTGGGTGACGGGCACTGAGGGGGGCACTTGATGGGATGAGCACTGGGTGTTATTCTATATGTTGGCAAATTGAACACCAATAAAAAATAAATTTATATAAAAAAATAAATAGAACTGTTAGTCTTTTGTGTCTGGCTTTTTTTTTTCATTTAACATAATGACTTTTCAATACAAGTTAATGCATTTATCAATAGTTCATTCATTTTGTATATTGCTAAATAGTATTCCATCCTATAGATATAGCATATTTTATCAATTCACCAGTAGATGAATAGTTGAGTTTTTTCTCATTCAGGGCTGTTATCCTATGAACATGTATGTACAATTTTTGTTTAGACATATTTTCATTCATTTTGGCTACTTAACAATAAGATATCTGGTTCATACAACAGCTCCATGTTTAACTTTTATTTAAAAAATCTACTGAACTGTTATTTTTTTTTACTGAACTGTTTTCAAAAGAGGTTGTACCATTTTGCATTTCAATCAGCAATAAATGAGAGTTCCAGTTGCTCATATCCTAACACATTCACAGCTTTTAACTAGCTTTTCCTAATAACTAATTGATGTTAACTATCTTTGCATGTATTTTTATATGACATATGTAGATTTTTGGCTAAATAAAAGCATGTTAAAATCCTTAGCTCAATTTTCTTATTTTTTAATTGACATTTTCACTGAGACAATTATAAATTCATTTACAATTCTAACAATATAGTGCAGGCAAGTGGAGCAGGAAAAAAGAACCCAGCAAGGACTTAATTCAGGAAGTCTCCTTTACTCCCTGTTCTGAAGACTATCTCCTCCTACTTAGAGGAAACTTCTCCATCTCTGAAGGGATGGAGGATCACTGGAGCTTGGGTTTGCTCCATTAGCTCCAGCTATGTATCCAAGTGGTAGATGGTCATCATAGTGTCCATTTTTTCCCATATTCCTCTATCTCCTGAGCTAGTGCCCTCTGCAACCATCCCCAACCCAGATGGAGGAAAATATAGAGATAGTTGCCCTGAATGTACTCCCTTTCCTATTTTACCACCCTCTATTTTCAGTTCTTCTAATATTTCCCTGGAGCAGCAGCATCCCCTTGGGCCATGAGAGGGAAGTGGCCTCTGAGAATATGGAGGCTGGCTCTGTAATGGTTCCAGCTCTGGGAGTCCAGCCTCAGTTGAAGCTCAGTCAGGCACATTCAGCTGCCGGCATAGTCTTTTCAACGACTCTTGCTTGGACAACTGGATATCCACATGCAAAAGAATGAAGTTGGACCCCTTCCTCATATCATACTGAAAAATTAAATAAAAATGGATCACAGACCTAAATATAAGAGCTAAAAGTATTTTTTTAAACTCTTAGAAAGGGGCACCTGAGTGGCTCAGTGGTTGAGAGTCTGCCTTCGGCTCAGGGAGTGATCCCGAGGGTCCTGGGATGTCTGCGCTGGGCTTCCTGCAGGGAGCCTGCTTCTCCCTCTGCCTGTGTCTCTGCCTCTCTCTGTGTCTCTCATGAATAAACAAATAAAATCTCTAAAAAATAAAACTCTTAGAAAAATAGTAATAAATCTTCAGGATCATGAATTAGGCAAAAAGCCTTCTCAAATATGGCATCAACCATATAAAAAAGAAACAAGAGATAAATGAAATGTCATCACAATAAAAACCTTTATGCCTCAAAGGATGCTATCAAGAAAGTGAACAGACAACCCATAGAATTTAAGAAAATATTTCTAAATGATACATCTGACACAAGATTTCTATATAGAATTGTATCAAGAAATCTACAATTCAGTAACAAAAAGACAAGAGACACAATTAAAATCGGCAAATTATCTGAATATTTTTTCAAAGAAGATATACAAATGGCCAATAAACAGATGCAAAGATATTCAACATCCTTAGAAGTGAGTTAAACGTAAATCAAAATCACAATGAGTTACCATTTCACATCCACTAGGATGGCTATAGAAACAATAACAAGTGTTGGTGAAGACATGGAGAAATTAGAAGACTCATACATTACTGGTGGGAATGCAAAATGGTACAGCAATATTGCAAAAGAATTTGACAGTACTTCAAAAAAGTAAATATAGAGTTACTGTATGGGCCAGAAATTCCACTTCTAATTATATATCCAAGAGAATTGAAAACATATGTCCACAAAAATGCTTGTATATGAATGCTAGGTGAAAGAAGCCAGGTACAAAAGACATTATATGATCCAATTTACATAAAATGTCCAGAATAGGCAAATCCATGGATATAGAACATAGATTAGTGATTTTCAGGGGATGGAGGGGTGGAATTTGGGAGTGATTGCTAATGGTTATGGGATTGCTTTCAGAAGTAACGACAATGTTCTAAAACTGATTATAGTCATCATCAGGCAACTTTGTGAGTATATTGGAAAATATTTTAATCATATACTTAAAAATATATATCTGCTGCAACTTTATACCCCCAGCCATTCCTCCTGGCAATCAAGGCCCTTGCCAATTCTTAACTGTATTATCCTAACTTGTTCTACATCCAGTGCTGCTGTCAATCCATCTTCCATCCCACAGACAGAAGAATTTTTCTGAAATCTAGATCTCATGGTCACTCCGTTGTTTAAGCTCAATGGTGACTCTAACTGGTTACAATATAAGACTTTCTAATGATGGTTTCAACCTGTGTTTCAGCCCCAGTTTTGCAGCTTCTCTGCTACCCATATAGGACTTGCGCTGCCACATCTGCCAATTAAGTCTCCCCTCACCTTCCACTTCATTTGCTACTCTCTTCCTATTCATTTTTCTCTACCAGATGTCCTATCCTCTTTATCTTGAAACATATACTTATCCTTCCAAGGTTTCCTTTCTACTTTATCTGAGAAAGTTTCTCCAGCCCCTTGATACAACAAGCTGTTCCCACACTATGGGGGCTTTCATGACTACTGGATTGCACAGGATGTGGCTTTGATGATGTGTTCTCTCTCTCATACTGGCCAGAAGCCCTGAAGAAGCAGGATTTTTATTTTATGCATGTTGACATTTCCACTCCCTGATACAAAGATTCAATAGAGACTCAGTAAATGAATGAAGCCAGGTTTAGTGCTTTTTTCAATGTACCACCATTCTTGCCCCTTCCTGGATAGATCAGAACTTCCAAAATTACTCTCCTCCCCTTTATTAGAGATTTTATCATGTAGCTCGACATCACTCTCCAATTCCACCTGTTATGATTACAACATGCACGTGAATAAATTGTCTAGTATTGTGGACCTGATCTTAATACTATTGTTCTACCTACCTCAGCAACTTGCCTCTGAGATCTGTCCTAGCCCTGCCATTACGAATGAGGAGTCTCACTTTCCAATAACCCCATCTGTACCTGTTATATATTGATCTTACCACCCCCTTACTGTCCCTCAACTCCTCCTGTCTTCACTTTTTATTCACTTGAGTTCCACTGTCAATTATTAGATTAATTCTCTTATGTTCATTTGCATATCCACTGCCCCTCTTTCCCTCCACTGCACAATTAAATCACTAACTCATGCGGAATCTAAATCTCTTCCTATTTTGACCTAAACCTGCCTAGTAGAATGTGACAGGGGGAAAAAAGGCACAACCATACTTACTAACCTCATTTTATTATTTATTATTTTTATTTTTTTAAAGATTTTTTTTATTTATTCATGAGAGAGATAGACAGAGAGGCACAGATACAGGCAGAGGGAGAAAGCAGGCTCCATGCAAGGGAGCCTGACATGGGACTTGATCCCAGGTTTCCAGGATCACACCCTAGGCTGAAGACGGTGCTAAGCCGCTGAGCCATCCGGGCTACCCTCATTTTAAATTCACAATTACCAACCCTGAGTATATTTTTTAAGTCAAGTCATCTTCCTTCCTCAAATTATCTCACACCTTTTCATTTCCCCTCAAACCTTTTCGACAGCTCCCCTGATTCAGTCCAGCAGCATCTTCAGCATCATCCTCTTGGTTTATCATAATAGTCACCTCTCCAGCCTCTCTGCTTTCCTCTGACCCCTATAAACTCTTCTCCATAAAGTACCCAGACAGGCTTTCTTAAGATGCCAATTAAATCATGCCACTCCCTTCCCTCAATACCCTCTATCAATTCCCTATTTTATTCCTATGGAAAGTCAGGGTAAAAGTACATCATCTTCTTCCTACCTACCACTTTTCTTACCTCATTCACTGCTAATTCTTCCTTGCTCCAGGTCTTTAAGTCACATTGTCCCTGGAAAGTTTCATTTATGTTCCCATGTTAGGCCTTTGTATTTCCTTGTCTTTCTGTCTGGGATTTTATTCTCTCATTTACATGGCTTAGTTCATTTTCCTCAGAGCTCTGCTCAATTATTGTACTATCATAGAAGACTTATTTGATTACTTTATATCAACAGTATCCCCAACAAACACTCTTCTTCTTAAATGTCCTTATTTTTCTCCATGAAATTCATTAGCATGTAACATATGTTTATTTGTGTATTGCTCACTGCAGGCCATTAGAATGCAACCCCCATGAGAGCAGGGACTTTGATTTACTCACTCCTCCATCCACAGCAATCTCAACAATGTTGACAGCTTGTTGAATAAATAAATCCTTGTTGAGAAAAGGATCCCATTACACAAAAATAATAAAGAAAGGAAAGAAGAAGGAAGGAAAGAAAGGAAGAAGGAAGGAAAGAAGATTTTGTGTTTTAAAAAAGTTCTGTATATAGAAAAGTTCTGTATACACCTTTTATTTGCGGTAACAGGATATACATAATTTGGTACCCTATTTTTAAAAATTTTTTAAAGAAAAACATATGTATATATATATATATATATACATAGAAAATAGTCTCTCTATATATGTGTCTATATCTTTACTTTATATCTTTACTTTTATGTGACCTTGTACAATTTATTTACTCTCTCAGAGCCTCTGTTTCTTTATTCACCAACTGTGAAATTAATTCTACATTGAAAATCTGCTATGCCAATTTAATAAATTAATGTAAGTCGAATACGTAGTACCCAATAGACTCTCAGGAGCAGGAGGTATTATTAGAGGAATAGTAGAGATGTGGCTTTTAGCAATTATTCTAAGTCTTAGCTTGTTGTGTAACTTCACATATGTCACTAAACCTCTTTGGACTTTAGTTTCATCAGTAAAAGGAGTGGCTGGGAAGAAAACCTAAAGATAAAGGTTTTCAAAGCAACCTAGGTTTTAAGGGAGCAACCTAGGTTATATATATAGTAAAGTGTTGTGGGTTTTTTGTTTTTTTTTTTGTTTTTTTTTGTCTTTTTTTACTGATACCTCACAGGAGCACCTCTGGATCTTTGTGAGTCAAAAGACTCAAACTCAAGGCCAAGGTTGTAACTTGATTATTCAGCTGACCTCAGTTTGCTGCTTCTATTAGAATTCTGGCTCAGTTAATGGCTAAGGGCATCCTATATATTGTATTTACTCCTGGCATCTCCATCATTACCTAGACAACAGAAGAAACCCTTATGTTATTTAAAAATAGTTCATCTTCATTTTGTATCTTCTTAACAGGCATAATACTAAAAACATTTTTTAAGGCAAAAAGTCTTTTATGGCTAAAATCAACAACACAAAACAACAGGTGTTGGTGAGGATGTGGTGAAAGGGGAACACTCTTGCTCAGTCAGTGGGAATGAAAACTGGTGCAGCCACTGTGGAAGAAAGTATGGAGTTTTCTTAAAAAGTTAAAAATAGAACTATGCTATGATCCAGTAATTGCTCTACTAGGTATTTATCTAAAGAATACACAAATACTAATTCAAAGGGATACCATGCACCCCAATGTTTACAGCAGCAATGTCTACGATTAGCAAATTATAGAAAAAGCCCAAGTGTGCACTAGCTGATGAATGAATAATGAAGGTGTGGCGTATGTATATAATGGAACATAAAAAAGAATGAAATCTTGTCATTTGCAACAACATGGATGGAGCTAGAGAGTATTATGCTAAGCAAATAAGTCAGTCAGAGAAAGACAAATACTGTAGGATTTCATTCATATGTGGAATTTAAGAAAGTAAAACAAACGGGCAAAGGAAAAAGGGGGGGGGGGAGGCAAGCCAAAGAATAGACTCTTAACTCCAGAGAACAAACTGCTGGTCACCAGAGAGTGGGTGGGGTGATGGGGAAAATAGGTTATGGGGATTAAGGAGGGCACTTGTTATGATGAGCGCTGGCTGATGTATGGAAGCCCTGAATCACTATATTATCCACCTGAAACTAATATAACACTATTTTAACTGGAATTTAAATTAAAACTTGAACAAAACAACTCTTTTTAGATAAGCTAATTCTACCCTAAATCATTTTTATTCTGAATTGAGCATAGAATGGACCAGTGGAAATGGAAAAGCCTTTCCATGTGTTTGTTTTGGTTCAAATAAAGTTCTTTAATAATGATTAAAACACAAATAGAATTATAACTGATATAAAAACATCAAACACAATCTCAACAGAATAAGAAATCTGTATATGTAATTTCCTATTATGCAAACTGATTCCATGTAATATATCTTTAAATGCAGTAAAATTATGAAAAACAGACTGGAATTAAAATCAAGCCTGGTTTGTTATTAAATAGTGATGCTTATGTTGTAGAGTTCAAGGAAATTCTTTTCCTTGTCATATTTTTTTGTTTTTCAATTTTCACAAAATTCGTGACCTCTTTTTGAGTCTCTGAGGCCTTCTTTGTGTGATATTCCAAAATCAAAAGAAGGAAGAGAACTTAAAATGGGCGCAGGTGGGAATTCTACTTTAATTATATTAACATTCCGTTGCAATCGATTAGAACTCCTGAGGAGAGTAAACTAACCCAAAGTAAGAGCATAGAATTAAAAGACAATATGAGGGGGTGCATGTGTGCATATATATACATACATATACCACAGTGGGCTCCCTTTCAGGGGAGCTTAATGAATGAGAGCATATGTTAAAATATGCCACATGAACATCCTCCAAAACTTAGAGTGCTTGACATTCTCTTAGGATAAGAGTGTCAGATCTAATTTCTCTAAAAGTATGGTTGCTTCAGAAAAACCCTTGGCACATAGGGATATGTGAAATTGTCTTGCCTTGTGATAATTTGAATTTTAATTCATATCAGAATAATAACAGCACATACTCAATTCAAGATTCTAGGGACTCTTCTAAATGCTTCAAATAGATTTCAGTAGTTTCCCCCATACCTGCCACAATAGGATCCCAAACCCACAGTGGATGCCAGAAATGAGAAACCCTTATGTACTGTTTTATCCTATACATACATTCCTATGTTAAAGTTTAATTTATAAATTAGACATAGTAAGAGATCGACAATAATAATAAAACAATTGTAACAATATACTGTAAATAAAGTTATGTGAATGCAGTTTCTCTGTCTTAAAATATCTTCTTGCACTGTACTGACCCTTCTTGTGATGAGGTGAGATGATAAAATCTCCATGTGATGACATGAAGTGAAGTGAGGGACGTAAGTATTATGAAGCAGGGTTAGGCTACTATTGACCCCGCCACCGTTAGAAGGAGGATATCTGCTTCCAGACCAGGGCATAACTGAAACTGCAGATAAGGCAGGGACTACTGCAGATACCTAACAAGCATTTATAGCAGTGCTTCTCAACCTCTCTTAACCCATCCCCCTCTTTTTAAGTAGGCTACACGCCCAGCAAGGAACCCAACATGGGGCTTGGACTTATGACCCTGAGATGGGAGACCTTAGCTGACATCAAGAGTCGGATGCTTAACTAAGTCATCAAGGTGCCTCCAACATGCTCCTTTTAATCGGAACTAAATCAGCACTCTCTGCTCTTTCCACCTTCTTTTACTCTCACACACACACCAGATTCTGATATGTCATTTCACCTAGCACCTTTGTACCTTCTACATTTTACTCCCATCAGCCATGACCCTCTATTGCAAATCCATCCTGTGTAATTAACTTCTACATATCCCATCCACAGAAGATTTTTAAATCGTCTGAGATTTGTATCATGAAAATATTAGGCATTTTCGTTTTCCACACATAGAACTATAAGATTGAATATCTTCCCTCTTGTCATCACTGCTTTGAGATTTTAATACGTATCCATTTCCTCTTTCACTCTTGATAATCATTGATTTAAGGCATCTCATACTTACTGAATATTTATAAATTGGCTAATGCTTTATATTTCTTTAAATCCCACAGCATTACTTGGAGGTTGATTTATTATTTTTATATTAAAGATGAGTTATTTAAGACTCAGAGATATAATAACTTGCTTAACAGTAATAATAGACCAAGTATTTGAAATCTAGTGTGGCAGAAATAAGGCTACCTGTTTACTGTCCATTTCATTTTCCTGCAGTACATTTCCGAGCCACAACGAGGTGGAAGGTTGTAAGCTCTGGTCAGTTCACTGTGCGCAAATGTTATAGGATTGGCTTTAAAGTATGCTCCTCAGTCTTTTATGTTCTCTCTTTCTTTCTCCTACTGTACATCCAGAAACAAAGGACTGCAAAGTGGTGGAGCCACATAAGGTAAGAAGCCAAAATAGTTGAATTTCTGCTTGTAGAAGGGTAGCATTTTATAGTTACCTGGGACCAGATCACCACTTAAACGTATGTAGAAGTGATCCTTCATTATGTTGTCACTAATGGTTTGTAGTTATTTGTTTCCACAGTTATTATGACTTATCCTAATTAATACACTTTGCCAGTTATCCATTTATTGCCTCTGTGTTCCAAACCCATCCTCTTTTCCAAACCCATCCTCTTTTTGATTCTACAGCTGGATGCTACAAACATTTCTCCTCTTCCAGAAGGCACAGTGTAAAGGCTTTGCCAGTGCAGGGTGCTAGAGGAATACTGTAGGAAGGAGGGGATTGTTTTCCCTAGAACCACTGCTGCCAGAGGCCATCTTCCTACCAGCAGACAGGTTTCTTGCCAGAGGCACTGACAATAATGGAGACCTACAGGTGCACACCCTCCAGAGAGCTTCAGTGGGGCACCATCAAGCAACTGCCCAGCAAGTGGTTTTCTGCTCATCAGCCAAGGCATGAGGCATCCAAGTGAACTCTTCCACCATCCAATGGGCCTCAGCAATACCTTCGGCAACAAAGTGGGTGGGAAGTGGGCAGGCTCTGACAAGCATTTTCATTCTTTGGATGCTCTCCTTCAGCCACAGAAGTGGTGGCTTTTCCCTACACCTGCTATCCTGTGAAGTTTTTTCTAACTCTCTTAATAATTAATTTGTTTTTGCTAATTAATAATTCCTAATGTTAAATGTTCCCTGCTCAACTTACTGGATAATGTCTGTTTCTTTACTGAACCTTAACCAATATGCATGAAATAAATATACAACTTAAAAATTGGTGCCATCCAAATCTATAGTAATATAAAATATGGCCACATGGAGACATATTGAAAATAAAGTATTTTGAGTAAGCCAGTCTGGAGTTTGAGGACTGATTCTGTCACTTGCTAGTTCTGTGACCTCTAGAGGGTCTCTAAATATCTCTCTTGCTATCGAGATTAAGTCGCATATTGTACATCTTTGGCACAAAGTAGGTACCAAATAAATGGTATTTTATTTTATTTATTTTTTTAAAGATTTATTTATTTATTTATGATAGACAGAGAGAGAGAGAGAGAGAGAGAAAGGCAGAGACACAGGAGGAGGGAGAAGCAGGCTCCATGCCGGAAGCCCGACGTGGGACTCGATCCCGGGACCCCAGGATTGCGCCCTGGGCCAAAGGCAGGCACCAAACCGCTGAGCCACCCAGGGATCCCCTAAATGGTATTTTAAATAATAATTCACTATGAGGATTTTTCAGTACCTGTGGTTGAGCAATCTTTCATTCTCTTGTCATATTCAAGTGATTGTGTCCCCCATAGCCTCACTGTAGATCTTTGTGTACTTATGTCAAACAAAGCATTTCTAAGTGTAGCTTAAATTTTGTTCTCTCACGTTGTTTCTTTTGCCAAAGATTATAGTTGAATATCATTTCTGTTAAAATTAATCAGTATTTAAGGTGTTTATCAAATTCCTTCTCATGTTTCTTTGGGGAGATTCTCTGACCCCAATTATGCTTTCATAAGTCTTTTATTTTCCATCCTTCTATGATTCTGCTCACTATTCTTTCTTTCTGAAAGAGAGATTCCCAGATCATACTTTGTGGACTCTTAAGAATAACTGCTTCCTGATTTTTATAGCCAAACACCATCTGGTTAGAGCATTTTTTATATTAATTTTTAAATGTTAATTTAAATACAACATGTGGTATGATGTGTCTATTAGAACTTCCTCTACAGTAATTTCACAATATCACCTAGTCCCCACAAGTATTTATGTGCTTTATTTTTATTCTGTAAGCCTCTTGTCACTATTTATCTATTTATTTTGGGGATACTGACTGTTTAGTTATTATTAGCATAAAGCACCGGTTCTTCTATCAACTGTGTCTTTACACATTTCCCTAGCAGAAGAATATTTGAAGTAAAGTTTTCAATGCCTGTAAGAGTCTTCCATTTAAGTGGAAGCTGTTATTATTTATACATAAACCTTATGGTCAAGAACATGGACCAGGAGGACAATGTACACTGACACATTGGGTAAAAGTCTTAACTCTCCTTTTTAAAATTAAATATAATTAACACACAGTGTTATATTAGTTTTAGGTATACAGTATGATTTAACAATTCCGTACATTTCTTGATGATAAGTATATTCTTAATCTCCTCCATCTATTTCACCCATCTCCCCATCCATCTCCACTCTGGCCCCTTTGTTTTCTGGATTTAAGAGTCTGGTTTTATTGTTGTTGTTGTTGTTGTTGTTTCCTCTTTTCCTTTGTTTGCTCATTTATTATTTTATTAAATCTACATATGAGTGAGATTATATGGCATTTGTCTTTTTCTGACTGACTTATTTCACTTAGCATTATACTAATTCCATCCATATTGTTGCAAATGGCAAGATTTCATTCTTTCTTACAGCATGAATAATATTCCGTTATAAAAATATACCACATCTTCTGTACCCATTCATCTACCAATGGACATTTAGGTTGCTTCTATAATTTGGCCATTGTAAATAATGCTGCAATAAACATGGAGGTGCACATATCTTTTTAAATTAGTGTTTTCATTTTCTTTGGGTAACTATCCAGTAGTGGAATTACTGGAATCATACGGTAATTCTTTTTTTAATTTTTTGAGGAAACTCCGCACTGTTTTCCACAGTGGCTACATCAGTTTTGCATTCCTACCAATAGTGCACGAGGATTCCTTGTTCTCTACAACCTTGCCAACATTTGTTGTTTCTTGTGTTTTTGTTTTAGCCATTCTGACAGGTGTAAAGTGACATCTTGTTGTGGTTTTAATTTGCATTTCCCTGATAATTAGTGATGAGTAGACAAAACAATCTTAAGAAAGAAAAAGAAAGCTGGAGGTATTACAATCCCAGATTACAAATTATACTACAAAGCTGTAGTAATGGAAACAATATAGTATTGGCATAAAAATAGATACATAGATAAATGGAACAGAATAGAGAGTCCAGAAACAAACTCATGATTATATGGTAAATTAATCTACAACAAAGGAAGCAAAAATATATGATGGGAAAAAGCCTCTTCAACAAATGAAGTTGGGAAAACTGGACAGTTACATGTAAAAGAATGAAACTAGACCACTTTCTTTTACTATACACAAAAAATAAACTCAAGATTAGATTAAAGAGCTAAATGCGAGACCTGAAACCATATATAGAAGGAAACATAGGCAATACTTTCTTTGTCATAAGCCATAGAAACATTTTTCTATATTCATTTCCTCTGGGAAACAAAAGCAAAATTAAACTATCAGGACTACATCAAAATAAAAAGCATTTACACAGTGGAGGAAGCCATCTACAAAACAAAAAGGCAACCTACTAAATGGGAAAAGATATTTGCAAATGATATATCTGATATGGGGTTAATATCCAAAATATGCAAAGAACTTATACAATTGAAAACATAAAAATTACACAAGTAATCCAATTTTTTAAATGGGCAAAGGACCTCAATGAACATTCTTCTAAAGAAGACACACAGATGACCAACAGACACATGAAAAGATGTTCAACATCAATAGCTCCACTTTTAATGACCATGTGGCATCTGAGTTACAAGTGGCAGAAGATCAACTCAATCTTCCCTGAAGAGATGAACAAAGAAATCAAAGAGGAATTTATTGCATCACACAACTGCAAAGTTAAAGGTTAAATCAGGATTCAGGCATGAATGGACTGAGGGACTCAAATAGGGCTTTCGTTTCTTCCTGCTCTCCTTTCTCTCATTCTTGGCTCTTCATCCATATTGGCATGTGCTCATCTGCTCATCTGTCACACGTCCCGTGGTGTGAGAAAATTATGACAGTTTTCCATGGACCTCTTTCTTAAAGCTTTGGAGGGGAAGACATATGAGAGAACTTTGAATGGTTCAGTTGAATCACTAGCCCAGTCCTAGATCTCTTACTTTAGCCAGGAAGGATAAAGTACTCTGATTAACCCACTGTGGCCAAATGGGCAGATGATATCCTAAGAATCCTGCGCAGAATCATATAATATGTGTGGACATTGTTCTCTACCATTCTGTTTTCTTATCCATAAATTGTGAAATCACCCACCACCCCAGTAGGGGAGATCATGATGATGAAATGGCATTTTGTTTGGAAAAGATATAAGACCTGAGCAATAACTATTAACATTTATTATAAGATAAAAACTAAGAATGTTATGTGGTAGAGACAGAAATGACCTTCTTTTTTTGTTCTGTAACCATATATTTTGCCTGTCTTGTTAACCCATCCCCATCTCCTTAAGAAAATAGCAAAGAGCAGGGACCCATGACTCTTAGTCCTCATGTTTCCATGACAACAACTATCACAGAAAAAGGAAAGAAACTAGCATATAGTAAGCACTATGCATTTTAGTAGAGCGCTTATTCAGAGCAGTCACTTGATAGCTGTTTGATGAAGTTCAGGGAATGCAAATTGACTGATGCTCTACGTCTGAATAGGTTACTTCTTAAAAGTGCAGTCCAATCAGAAACAGAAAACAATGTATTGTATTACAAGTAATAGAATGCTTTGATATTTCACATTTGAAAAAAAAAGCCCCTCTCTCATAAGGTTCCTTTAAGCCCATTTATAAGAACATTTTGTTCTAATAGAAAGCATAATCTGGGCCAGTTAGAAATTTGAATTCCAGAGTCTTATGTCTATCATTAATTACAGCTTGAAGGAGTACATTGCACTTAGGAAAATACTAAGGCCTGGGCCTGGGGATTCATATTCTGAAAATCATTACAATGGAACAAAATAAGTTGGTTTGTTGAAATGGAAATTTTCAGATTCATCTAGGCAGGGAGATAGTGCATCCACACTTCCCAGACAGATTTTGTCCTCATCTTTGAGAGTTACTTAAGCTTGGTTACTTAAGCATCCTCACCTCTGACCTCTTTTTGTTGGGATGTCTTACACTCTTTTCTCTTCTAGCATTGGGGAATATTCTGTTCCCCGGGGAGCCCAGAAAACGAAGGCTACTTTCACACTGAAACGGCTCGGATGCAGCCAAATCCAAATCCAGGTATAATACTAGTTCTGACATCTGAGAGTAAGTCATGAATTTGGCAATGATGACTCACCGGACAGATGCCAGCGGTGGTAAAGGATTCCTTCCTAGGGAATAAGAGCAGGATGATTCTCCATGGAGGCACAAGATAATGTACCGAGGGAGGTAATAACAACATACTGCTTTCTCCTATGGCCCCAGTTTTTTATTACAACTTTATTATTTACTTGCATACCATACAATTCACCTATTTCAAGTACGCCGTTCAATGGATTTTCGTAAATTCACGTCATTGTACAAGCCTTACCTCAATCAATTTTAGAATGTTACCGTCACCCACAAAAGTAAACTCTTAGCAGCCACACCTAATCCCCTTACACCTGGGCAACAATGAATCTACTTTCTATCTCTATAGATTTGGTATTGTCCTAATTTTGATACCTCCAAAAATCGATGCCATTTTTATCTGTTTTATTTGCATTATTTGGATTTAATAAATAACTAAGCATACAGAATAGTATCATAATAACCACATGTATCAATTACTTGCTATAGTTTAGGTGCTGTGCTAAGTGTTTTTCACATATTATCACAAGAGGACACCACCTCTCCTGATAGGTAAGAGAGGTGCTTAGTAGTGTCTGGCATATGGTAAGCCCTGTTAGCATTTCCTGGACTGGCTAAGAGGAGATAGTTCAGGATAATGTTTAAAAGCAGGGACATTGCGATTGGGCTCCCTGGGTTGGAAGGCTTGCCTTGCCCATCTGTAGCTGTGTGAGTTTTGGCAAGTTGCTCAGTATCTCTGTCCTTCAATTTCTACATATATAAGAGAGGAGATGAGTAATTCCATGTAGGGCAGCCATGAGGATTAAATGACATAATAAAGGAAAGCTTACATATCAGTGACTCTCCCATAGTATGTATTTTATAAATAACAGTTAACATGTCACCATAATGCAGCATGTGAGTGATAATGGTCAAGAGCTAAGCAAGTGTGGAAAGAGATTTGAATTATGTACAGTGGCCTACAAGGCTACAAGGCCGAGCCATTATGCTGATCCTTGAAGAATGAGTAGGGTTTCCAGGCCAAAAAAAAGGGGGGGGCAAAGGATACTGTTAACATCAGGAAGTGCTAGCTGAACACAATAGTCTTGTGTGCCTAGATCCTGGTGTTTTAGGAAGAAAATTGTAGGCACACATGTTCAATTTGCTTAAACACAATTGGAGCTGTGGTCCCTGATTTAAAACCAACTTATGTTTTTGGAAGAGATATCTTAGTTTGGACGTCTGACCTCTCTCTTGATACGTGGTAAATTATTTACATATTTGAGTTGCTATCTTAAGATCTGAGAGCATAGTGCTTGCCTCGGCAGCACATATACTAAAATTGGAAGGATACAGAGAAGATTAGTATGGCCTCTGTGCAGGGATGACATGCAAATTTGTGAAGTGTTTCATATATTAAAGATTATAGGATCTTCTTGCAAAAAAAACGTTTTTTAAAAGATCTGAGACCATGGTTTAGTCATTTGTATCTCCAGAAAAATACCTAGCCAAATCCTGGAACTGAGTCATTATCCAATAAATATTAGTTGAGGGAGTAAGGGAATCAATAAATCAATGGATATTCATTTTGAAGACCATGAAAATAACAATTTTCTGTGGTGGATTAGGGTTAGAAGGACATTCTAATCTTACCATGCATATTTTAGACACCACAGTTCAGTGGATGTTTAGAAAGAAAAACACTGAATTAGAGATTCCGTGGTAATGAAGAATTGTTGCCTGGATGCTCTGATGTTTTAAGAACTATTAGCAGTTGAAGCTCAATCAAAAATGAAAATCCCTTGGGGTGCCTGGTTGGTTCAGTCAGTTAAGCAACCAACTCATAATTTCAGCAAAGGTCATGATCTCAGGATGGTGAGATCCAGCCCCAAGTTGGGCTCCCTGCTCAGCTCAGAGTCTGCTTGTCCCTCTCCCTCCCTCCATTTGTACTCTTTTTCTCTGTCTCAGATAAATAAATAAATAAATACATTTTTTTTTTTTTAAATGAGAATCTCTTAATTGGGAGATGATTCTTGGAAGCACTGGCAGAGGAGTAGAGAAGTAGGACAGGCAAGGAAAGGAAAGCAAAAAGGTTGTGATAATGAGCAAGTTACCACTGTGTGAAACCTTGCCTCAGTCCCAGGGGGACCTCTGAGCGTTCATAGCATGAGATTCAGATTTATTCCACCTGAGGAGGGGAGGATGCTGAAGAACTTACGTCCCTGTATGTCAGCCTCAGATGAGACTGCTCCTGGGGGTGCTAACTTTGTAGCACTCTGGTCTGTCCAATGTGCAAGACAAACACACCCCATGCATCCGTGGAATGCTTATAAGCAGAGATGCAGGGGACTGCGATTGGAAGCATGGTGCTGAGGGGCGTGGGCATTTCCTCACTATTGTCTCACTACCATAGTCCATGTCTTCCTTTCTCAGATTCATTTATGCCACATGTTAAGTTCAGTCTGTCCTTTCACTGATTTTTAAAAATATTTTATTTATTCATGAGACATGCATACACACACACACAGAGAGAGAGAGAGAGAGAGAGAGAGAGAGAGATGGGCAGAGGGAGAAGCAGGCTCCATGCAGGGAGCCCAATGTGGGACTCAATCCCGGGTCTCCAGGATCACGCTATGGGCCAAAGGTGCTCAACCACTGAGCCACCCAGGCGTCCCCTTTTCACTGATTTTTTAAAGGAACTTCTTGGTCATAATTCCAAAAGGGAGAGAGAGAGAAATAGAGAACTTAGAACAAAGGGTTGGTAGGACAAGCTAGTCTCCACTGCTGTAGTCAATCTTGAGACGATAATTGATATTCCACATTTCCCTCCTTTACCACTTCCATTCCCCTGACCAACCTGCTCCTAGGCTAGGGTCACCCTGTGGGGCAAATACTCAAGAGTTTTATTTCTAAGAGTATGAGTCCCGGGTTACTTGTCCTCAGCAAGATGCTATCACTGCAATTGCCCTTTCAGTTCTCACTAGGCGTGGAAGCATCAAGAGACACCCCAACGAGTGCCATGATTTCTAGTCAGACTCCTCCTGTTCCATTATTTAGCAGCAACTGTATCCTCTTGGTAATCGGGATGAATTACCCCTGCCTGTGTGCTAACAGCCTTCTCCAACAACAGGCCTGTAGGCACGAGGAGCCAAAAATAATCAGGCAGCAGCTGAAGCTATAGAGTTAGCAGAGCCCTTACTGTGTCCCCTGGTAGAATTATCAAGACCTCTAACTCTGCAGAACCCGGAGTTGCAACAAGGGGAAGCTTGCTTTCTTAAGTTGATTCTTTAAAGTGATGGTAGGAGGCTTCACTCCCATTTCCACCTTTGATGCTAGCTATTCAGGACCTAGCACTAAATATACTAACATCATCTAAAAGTAGTACCACCTACTGAATTTAACCACATTGGTGTCATTCCCAGTGAAACACAGCAACATATTTACAGTCTCAAATCTGGTACAGAGAAGAGTGACCACTGAGCTTCTCATTGATGCTGGTATCCCTTTTTGGCGGACACTTCTTATTGTTTTAGTGAAGGGAGTGTCTATGGGCTTTCCTGAGGAACATAATCAGTTGGTAGTTTCTCTGATATCACAAAATAAATACATTATAATATGCCCACCTCTCTGAGACCTTGGAACTCTCTTCTAATACTTTGCCAAGGTAGTTCTGGCATCTCCACATCACTTATTTTAGGCCAACATTGTTTCCAAGCTTCAAAGAGCTATTCTAGTAGCACTTTGGGATCAGTTCCAGGTTTACTTGCCAGAATGTTAAAAATTAACTCATTAAAGAGTGCTCTCCTAGAAACAGATTATCTATCATCTTGTGCTACATTCTGTCCTGATTGCATCTCAAGACCAAATCAAGAACATTCTCCAGATTCCTACCAGTACTTATTAGCCAGGTCCTATAGTTTGTTTGATTAATAATCCATTTTACCCTGCAACATAGAACATATTTTTCTACTCAGTTCATAGTGAGACCTGATCCTAGTTATTTGTCCAAAAGCAATGAGGGCAGTTGGTAGCAGAACTCGAGAAGGAAAAGTATCACTTTATAAAACATCCTATTCAGGTGGAGCATTCATGTGGCAAGTGACTTTTCTCCCCTAGGAATGGGCAAGGGTCTTTTTTTTTCTGGGCATGGTTTCAGAAACATCTTTGGGGCCAAGACACTCTAAGAGTATCTATCCAAATATCTCCTCCTATATTCAGTGTCTGACTCCTTTCCTAAAAGAATTCTCATTTTAGTGGAGAAGACTTGCTAGCTCTGTGTAGGGAGTCTCCTTTAAAACTCTGCTTCTCCTAAAATCAGATCTGAGGCCTGATTTTCAGCATCCATCCTCTCTATCCTATAGCAGAAGGAAATGAGGATCACTTTGATTGTTGTTTGGAGGTCTTCGAGCTTTTACACCAAATCCTGAGATGAGTGTTGGCTGACTCAAGACTGTAACGTTTCCTCCTACAGAGTTTCTGGAAGTTAGCCAACTCCATGATGTCATGTCTTTAAAGACAAGAACAATAGACTTTCCTTCCATCTATATATTTTTTAAGATTTTATTTATTTATTCATGAGAGACACACAGAGAGAGGCAGAGACACAGGCAGAAGCAGAGGGAGAAGCAGGCTCCATGCAGGGAGCCCAATGTGGGACTCGATCCTGGGTCTCCAGGATCACATCCCTGGGCTGAAGGTAGACGCCCAGCCACTGAGCCGCCCAGGCATCCCCCTTCCATCTGTATTCTATCCCAATCCACTTGATGACAGTCTTAGTAATTTTGATGCTACACATACAGTTTGTTAGGGATTAGTTCCACCATGTTGTTTATCAGCAAAGTGGTCCTTAGTACCACCTAGCTGCTGAATGATTCAGTTCAAGAAGCTGGTGTTGAGAATCTGCTTCTTAGGTCATCTTTGTCCCAGCTAACTTATTATGCTGGGGTTGGATTTCCCCATAAGACCCTGAAACAAGGACTTGAGTAAAAGTAGTTAATTTGGGAAGTGAACCCAGGATAGACCAGTAGAGGAGTAGAGAAGTGAGGAAAAAAGAAAAGGAAGCTCATGCAGGATGAGTCAGATGGAAGGTATCCCCTATGAGAACCAGGGGCTTCATCCCACTGGGAACTTCTGTAAGGCTTCATAAAGCATGCCTCAGAACAATGTTCCTGAGGAGCAAGGAACCTAGGGTAGTCATCTCTCAATTCCTGTTACCATTGGTTGAGAGACATTAACTCCTGGAATTTCTCACCTGCCTGCCTCATGTGTCAAGTGCTCCAGAGGCCAGAGAATACCCTCTGGGAATGGGGTCACAAACATTCATAGTAAGAGGCTGAGTGGTTGGTGCTTATAGAAACAGGGAATGCCAAGATAATATTTGGGCAGGACGCTCAAAACATCTGTTACAAAAGATAAAGCTCCCGTGAGTATATTACGAATGTCAGTGCTGCCATTCTTTTTTTTTTTTTTTTTTTTGAGAATGAGAGAGAGAGAGAGAGAGAGAGAGAGAGAGAGAGAGAGAGACTGTCAGTGTGAGTGGGAAGAGGGCAGAGGAAGAGGGAGAGAGAGAATACCAAGCAGGCTCCCCGCTCAGTGTGGGGCTCTATGTCATGACCCTGAGATCATGACCTGAGCTGAAATCAAGAATCAGATGCTAAACCCACTGAGCCACCCAGGCACCGCTCAGTGCTGCCATTCAATGCCATGAAACTAGTAACTAGCCACAGCATATCAGCACCATATCCATTGTGTAAACCAAAACATTATGATGTCTGTTTTGTTTCTCTGCATGTTGATTGATTTGGTACCTTTCTTGATGAGAATATATGAGAATATATTCCTCTGTCTAACCAAGAAAATATGGATACACTGCTTGGCCTAAATGTTGATATGAACAATAGACAGACTCATCTCAGTATAATAGTGCCCAGAAGTTCCTTTAAGTGTATGTTTCTCATCCTGTTTCGAAAATTCGAAACAGAATTTTAGAAATGGGTCTTGAGAACCATGGATACATAGTCAAAAAGAAAAAAAATCACAATACTAAGACACTTAAAGCCTTTTCAGAAACAGGGAAACAGCATCTTTTAATGTCTTATTTTCCACTTGTGAAAATATATATAATATATATTACATGAACAGAAGAGTCCCACGGCTGGAATCAAAGAAAGCTAACAGAAAGGCACATATGGAGGCAGGTCTTTTCATAAGTTTTCAGTTAAACAACATTTAGGGCATCACAAGTGACAATAAAAGCCATAAAAGCTCAGGAAACCTGTGTACTGACTCTAAAGGGCTAAATAGGAAATGACTCTTAGGTCTGTTGAAAATGGAGGTCATCTCTGGAGAAAAAAAGTTGTTTCTACTTAATAGGCCTGTCAGCCCAGCAGAGAATGTATTGGAGTCTGGACAAAGGCATCAGGGGCAAAGTGAAAGCCAGTGCTTAACTTGACAGCTAGACTGCTCTTCTCCCCTTTCTCTTTAAGACCTGAGGCCTTGGCTGATTCCACGAAGCAAGTAACAGGGCCGATGCTGGCCTTGCAGAATTGTGGTCAACTACAAGACAGAATTTTGTAACAGACTAAATATTTAACAAGCCTGTAAACACTGTGCTGGTGTTGGAAAAAACATAAAAAAGAACACTTGCTTTTTTTCTCTCTTATAGGAAAGGTATAAGCATAGATCTTTGGCTTGCCACATATGTATCCCTATCTTGACATTTACACAAATTGCTAAGAATTAAGATGTGAGATAATGAGATTATTTCTGTCAGATGCCAGTGAAGAAGCCTACTAGGATTTAGCACAGCTGGAGCAGCTGACAATCTTGGGCGATGTGAGGTGGGGCTTCACGATGTCCGGCTCAATGGACTCCATTAGGTCACACTCGTTGGCAAGTATATGTTTCACCAGGCATCTGGAGGCTTCATCAATGTTGATATTCTCCTGTAGGGGGGCGGGAAAAAAAAACTTTTCTTATCAATATACTAAAATAATTCTGGAGCAGGGTCCTATATGTGACAAAGGGCAGTATTTTTGGTAATTCATTGGAATACCTCTTCTATGTCCTACCCATGCATCCTCTTTCTATTCTCCACACTCTCATTCCTTCGAAGAACCTTCCTTTTCAGTCCTTCACAAAAGCAAACATATTTGTTTTGTCCCTTAGGAGAAAGTGTTTAGCAGGCTCACTTACTTTTAATATGTTGGATTTAACTTAGAGGGCAATTTTCTTGTTTTCACGTACTCTTACACACTATAGTGTCGGGTGTAAGACACGTATATGTCTTCAGTCTGACTTTGGTTCATAATTGCCTACTGCCACATACTATTTTTGTGACCTTGATAAGAAATAGGAATAATAAGACACCTCTTATAGTGGTCAATAGTGATTTCACAAGTATTTTCTGGCTATCTGCCTTTCGATCAAACAGTAGGAGCACGCTGCTCTGACCTCTTTGAAGTTACTCATGGACATGTGACTTTCATCAGACGATGGAATATGAGGGAAGATGTGGCTCACTTTCATATAGATGTAATAAAAGGCAGTGCTTCTTTCGTCAATCTTTTCTCCCTGCTTCTGCAATCATGGAAGCACAGAGATGGAAATGCTCTTGACCTGGGTCTATGTATGAGGGTCAAGAAGAGACAAGTATCCCATGATGATGTATGTAGCAGAGTCAGAATTATGACCTTGTTGTTCCAAGCCACTGAGATTTAAGGTCATTACTGTTATATTACCTAGACAATCCAGGTGGATATAACTCTTCAAAGGAAAACATGAAACCAGAAATTTCAGTATGTGTTCAAGAATAAAATAAACTTCAATCTGAGGAAAATATGGAGCAAACATTTAAATCTAAAATACATTGTTTATGGAGATGCCTGGGTGGCTTAGTCACTTAAGTGTCCAACTCTTGGTTTCAGCTCAGGTCATGATCTCAAGATGGTGAAATCAAGACCTACTTTGGGATCCATGCTCAGTATGGAGCCTGCTTGAGATTCTCTCTCCCTCTCCCTCTGCCCCTCCCACTTGTGCTCTCTAAAACAAATAATAATCTTTTAAAAAATACATTGCTTATTCAGTTACTCCAGATTAAATCGTTCCTGCTAATCAGAAAACTGAGAAATACGGAATATTTACTACTGGCATACTAAACAAAAAACCTGGATCTCCAGTAAAGTCAAATGTGTAGAACTTCTCTGGGTGTTTCCTCATAGTCAATGTAAAGAGATAAGGATTTTCTTATCAAATTATTTTACTACAAGACCTTGTCCGACCTGAAGTATAACTTCTTATCTCTGAATTTTGTATGTGTGTCATGTTTGTTGATATATTTTGAGATCACTGAAAAAAGTCATACTACATGGAAAATGTAAGAGGTAGTAATGGTTTGCAAATGGTACCTATGGCTAATGGCAGTTGATGCAAATATTCATTAACATGTTCCCCATCTTTCAAGTCCAATCCTGAGTTCACCTGAGACCAAAGTTTAAGAAAATTTTTGGAGTTCCAGGAAACAGACTGATTATTTTCTCTTATTTACAGAGCCTTAGTGAAAATACTTTTTCTAAGTATAAAACAAGGTAAAATTCTGGTTGCTTTTTTTTTGCTTGTTTATAATGTTCTCATTGTTGTTGGTTTTTATTTCAGGCCAGAATTCATGTCTCTGAGCCTCCCATTCCTCAACTATACAATGGTCTTTTTTTTTTTTTTTTTAAGGTTGATTGATTGATTGATTGATGATAGACAGAGAGAGAGAGAGAGAGAGAGAGAGAGGCAGAGGGATGAGGGAGAAGCAGGCTCCATGCAGGGAGCCCGACATGGGACTCGATCCCGGGACTCCAGGATCGCGCCCTGGACCAAAGGCTGGCGCCAAACCTCTGAGCCACCCAGGGATCCCTATACAATGGTCTTGATGACAATACTTACTTAATGAAAAACTGCTTCTCCTTACAGGGTATAGTAGCCATTGATGCTTGCACAATATGTACACGCTGGGCACTTTATACACCATAATCTTACTTAATTCCATTTAAAGCCATATAAGGTAAGAGTTTGTTTTTTCTTACTGATTTTGTTGTTATTGTTAGGCTGGGCTTTGTTAGCTTTAGCTCAAGTATGTGCCTCATTCCATGGAAGCCAGTCCACAGAGATCGGCTTCCTCTAGCCCTGTTCCTTGCTGAGTGGATTACTGTGCCTTCAAGTCATTGCCCACGCTCAGCATGCCTTCTGCCACTCTTCCTCTGCCTGGTGTCATGCCCAGGGGTCACACCTGAACTATCTCCTCTCAGAAAGTAATCTGACTTAGATGGGGCCCGGCTCTTTGGGAGAGACCCAGCTCAACATCTGCTTTTGCACCCAGCCACTTGTTTACATGAACAATTAGAAGCCTGGTCCAGGTCTTCTGCTATCTCCAATTTTAAGAAAGTGCTACTGGGTAGCCTCACACAGCTTTCCAGATTTTGGCTTCATGGGCCAGCACATCTCATTGAGGAAGTCCTACTTCTGACTGGTTTTTAGGTGGTTGCCAAGCCATTAATAAATCAACACTTGGGTTCCCATTTGGCTATTGCTTGTGTGTAGGGAAGGAGGCAACAAAATCTCACCTCAAATATTGAACACAAGATATTATTATGTCTGTTTATAGATAAGAAAACTTAAGTTTAGGTAGATTAATGAGACAGGGAAACTAAAGGACTCCATAAATATCTACTTTTTGCTCCTTTCTCTGCTCCTTTGTTGATAAGACCTGCAACCCCACCCCACTTTACAAGTGCCTCAAAATGCATATAGCATATGTCCTCCTTGTAACAGACAAGGAGTTAATGACTTCTCTAGAATAGATAACATCTAAGGTAGGACCAGGTGAGGATGACCAGTTGAAAATAGCATTTGTGTGTTCCAGACCATCAGCACTAGACATCTTGACACCAAGGACTCCCGGCTTCAAGGAATGATGCCTGTGCCTCCATCTAACCAGTTCCTGAATGCCTGAGAGGGTACGTACACCGGACCACTGACCCCAGCAAAAGCCCCCAGACCCTGAATAAAGATGAGACTCTTGCTCCTTTCCTTTCCAAGTCTCCTGGACATTCCATCTATATCGGCTCTCTCAACATCTTCAATAAACTCTGCTTTCACCTCATGCTGGCTCACATTTGATTTCCATCCTATGTACAGCCAAAGACCCTCTTGGCCGGTCCTACAGGACCCCCTCTGGCTCCTTGGACCTGGCCTGCTGGTATCATTAGAAAACTTCCCCAAGATCACACAGTGGGTTGGGGCCAAAACTCACATCCAGGTCTTTCTGACATCAAAGCCGGCTCTTACCATGCCATATTCCTTTCCAAGATTGCTTTGGAAATCAAGTGCAAAAACAAATAAAACATTCTTACTTCAGTGTTAAGGCCCAGTGCTAAATAAATCTTAGTTTCTTTCTCTTTCATACATTAGGGGAAAAAACATGTTTATGTGATAGGAAAAACACATTTTAAGCATTCAAAAGGGCCCCCAGTATTAAGTTAGACTAGTCGGTAGTATTTTTTAAACCTCCACTCATATATTAACATGCCATTTAAATAGGGTTTTCTTTCATTAATGTGCAAACTGGCAAAATCTACTAATGAGGCGAGTGAAATGCAAGTGTGGATAAATTTATAAAACTTCATCGGCACTATGAGAAAGACAACAAAAACCTAAGCCCAAGTAGTGGGACTACTTGGATTATCAAAAGATAAGATGCTGCTGATGAGGTTGTTCATTAAGTTGAACACACCTAATAAAGGCTAATTGGTCTAGGATTCGGGACCATGGAGGATGAGGCTGTCAATAAAGGAAAGCATCAGAGCCAAGGAGTGTTAACCGCCTGCTTTCAGGTGGTACATACGAATAATGAACAACACAGCAGCTCTATAACATTCATTAGCCCATTCAACTGATATAATTCAGAGTCCCACTAAGCGGTAGACACACAAAGGAAAAGATGATAAAATAAGTCCCATTTTTTAATTGAGCTTCACCACCAACAAGGTTTGTATAAACAGCAAAAATATAATGAGGTTGGAAAGGGTGTCTGGTATCACATGACTATAGAGCCTCGAGTGCTCAGGGGGCCAGGCAGAGTCACTGAGGACTTTCTGCAGGTGAGGTGTCAATAAACACAATATGATACACATCCATTACTAGAGAGACCCTTAGCACTCTGCTTGATCAATTCATCTATCAGTAAGTATTTAGTAAATACCTATTGGGTGAACCATGGTGCTGTTGCCATGGCATATCCAGTTCAGATTAGAAACTGAAAGCAGAAGCTTGGCAGAGGGGCAAATATGATCATTTATCGCACTCATTCTACAGAAAGGCCTGGTAGCTAGTGTTCTGAGCACGGGCATGAAGCCAAACTCTTAGCTCCTCCACTTTGTGGTTGTGTGACCTTGGAAAAATGACTTTAACCACTCCATGCCTCAGTGTCCTCATCTGTCAACAGGGAATTAAGAGATCTACTTTACAGGTAATTGTAAGTTAATGCATATTCATATTTAGGACACATGAACTATATAGACAAATACTCAGACAAGGGCATGGTCTACATAATCAATACCTGTTATCACGATATTGTCATTTAATCATCAGTAGAACACAATAATGTGTGCATTCTATTCCTCCATTTTGCAGCAGAGGAGATGGAGTAACTGGCTGATCTCAAGACACACACTGGTAAGCAATGGGGCCAGGTGTGAGATCAAGGAGAAGAGTAAACACGAATATCTACCACAATATTTACCATATGCTTACTACAAGAAGCAAGGTATAAAATGTTAAGAGTGCTGGCGTAGAGCCAGACACTCAGCTCCTCCAGAACAGTATAGTCTGAGCACATGTGTCTCGCATTTAAACAGTATGGGCACAGAGCCTCCAGCAAAGTTGATTTCTATTGCAGGTCCTACTCTCTTTGTATCCACCACTGACGTCACAGCCAAGGGCCTAAATGTGGGGAAGGGATGGCAACACAGAGCAAACTTCCCCTCTCCTTCGGTCCACACCTAGCATGGATAATCAAAACTTGCCTGATAAAACTATAGGTTCAGACTCTTTGGGCAATGATATTGCAATATAATTGATTGAGCTATTTGGCATCCCAGTGGACACAGCCAAGTCCACATTTTCTAGGTGCTGTGAAAACACACAGCTGCTGGCTTAACTGCAAAACACTACCTGGGGACTTTTATTTGGATTTATTCTAGAGAGTACGAACATTTCCAGGAGGAAATGCATACATTCTATGACTTTCAAGATATGTACACTTAGACTGCATCTGACTGATTTATTACAAGTTGCAGGATGGTTATTGTGCACACTGTGTCAGGTTTATGTGTGCTTCTCTTTGTATCTCTGCTCAGAACCTTTTCATTCATATTAATTAAGCATGGCTGAAAAAAAGGCTTAAAATTCCTAACAAAGCAATTTAGTAAAAACAAATAGTTGTAACTAGAGTGTCTACTCCATGCTGGGCATATAGCAGGTACTGTAGTTATGAAATAATGCTCACATCCTATCCTCAGAAAAATCTATTAAAAAACTAATCGCCATATTTTAAAGGTAAAGAAACTTTAACCTTTAACAAGGTTAGGTAACTTACCCAGAGCAGTATATGACCTCAATCTGTCTTTCCAGCTAAGATTGGCCTCACTCCACTTCCTATCCTGTTTCCATATATTACATTGTACTGTCTCCCAAGATTAAAACAGATATTAGAATAGTTTCATTTCTAAATCAGTTCTCAATCCTGGCTGCATATTCAAATCATTTAAAGAATTTAAAAAAAAATCTATTGTTGGGGCCCTCCTCCCAGACATTGATATAATTGGTCTAGGATGGGGCCCAGCATGGGTACCTTTTAAAAAGATTCTCCATTTCTTTTCTTTTTTTAAGTTTTTTTTTAAAGACTTATTTATTTATGAGAGACACAGAGAGAGAGGCAGAGATCCAGGCAGAGGGAGAAGCAGGCTCCCTGCAGGAGCCCAATGCAGGACTCGATCCTGGAACTCCGGGATCACTCCCCGAGCTGAAGGCAGACACTCAACTGCTGAGCCACCCAGGCATCCTTTTTTTTTTTTTTTTTTTTTTTTTTTTAATTTTTTTTTATTTTTTATTTTTTTATTTTTTTATAAATATTTTTTTTAAATTTTTTTTATTTATTTATGATAGAGAGAGAGAGAGGCAGAGACACAGGCAGAGGGAGAAGCAGGCTCCATGCACCGGGAGCCCGACGTGGGATTCGATCCCGGGTCTCCAGGATCGCGCCCTGGGCCAAAGGCAGGCGCCAAACCGCTGCGCCACCCAGGGATCCCCACCCAGGCATCCTAAAGATACTCCGTTTCTTTAAAATGTACATCAAGATTTGAAACACACTTGTATAATCAGGAATGTCTTTATGGCATTTTTTTTTTTTATTTCAATGGTGAACTTTCTGGAAGTATCATTTAATAGAGTGATTTTAAGCTGCAGTGATTTTGATCTTCCTGTAGAGGATGGCATATAAATCTAACTATCTGAGGTCTTGGGTACTTGTCAGTTTTTTAATTAGCTCTTCAGAACATCTGTCTGGTGGCAAATTATTTAATCTCTGACCCCCCAGTGCCAGAGAGCAAAAATATTCTAGCAGAAACCCTTCACATCTGCCTAGTTAGAAACTGGCAAAGATTTCATCCTCCTCTAATCTTTCCAAATGCATCAACCTCAAACAAAACACCAAGTGTACCAGAGGCTCTGAGGTTAGGACACTAAATTCCTCAGCCCTGTGAAATTTTAATTAGAGCAGATGGCCCGCAGGATAACACCACCATTGGAAGTCATCGCGCGCAGAACAGCGGTTTTCATAGCCTTTCTCTAAGATTTAGTACTTGTTCATTGAGCGCATAAGCACTAAACAGTTTGCCTGCTTCCATTTGCTTTAGTTCCTATCTAAATGGGGCGGGCACAGCAGACACCAAGCAGTATCTTTGTCTGCTTGGCACCTCTTCCTTCTCTCATCCCTAATATCACTCTCCCCATCCTTCCGATAACTGCTGCCTCCCAATCTTGAGCTTCTACTGGGGCGCCTCTAAATTGAGTCCTCTATCTCAGACGTTGTTCTCAGGAGTTGGCATTTCATTTAATTTTCACAACAAAGCTGAGGCAGGAGGCATGGTCCTCCTTTTACTGATGAAGTGAGGAGCACAGAGGCTAAATGGCATGCACACAAGGTGTCAAGGACTGCAAGGGGCAGAACCTGGCTTCCAGCCCCAATCCTTGGGGCTTCTGTATTTTCTTTTCCCTCTCCCTGCTGACTTCTTAGAGTCTATGGCCAACAGTTGGTTGGTGCCCAGGCAAAGGTCTGCCTGAATCCAAACCCCACCCCCATGGTTCTACACTAGAGAGTGTGCTTCAGATAAACCAGGTCCTCATGATGCCCTGTCATCTGACAGTAACTTTTAGTTTACCAGACAGGCTCTGGGAAGGACAGATGGAGCCATAGTGTCTCTGATTTCAATAACAGGACAGAATCACAGTGTCAACATGTAGATACTGGTGAAGAAGAGCAAAGTTCACAGATAAAATCAGCTCTGAAGACAGTGTCCCTCTGACAACCTCCCCCCACACCGCCCCCACCATAGCCCTGCCCCAGCCTCTGTCCTCCCTTCACTAGGGGTCCAAGTTCATTTCCTGGTCCCTTACAGCTCTCTTCCCCACCAGCCCTCTGGCAGCCCCAGGAACCCCACCTCAGGCATGAAACATCCCCAAGCATGCCAATTACCAGGGAAATCTGATAGCCCTGATCCAACCTGCTCTCATCGACTCATCCGGAAACCAAGGCAACAGAGAAGGACAGTGACTTGTCTGGCATCACACAGACTACCTCTCAGCTCTTGCTGTCTGTACACTTCCTTGTTTCTAGAAATATTATCTCTTCAGAGTAGCCTTCTCTTGGCACTATGAAATGTGTCATCAGGGCTCCTTGGCACTTTCTATCCACCTGGCACTTACCAGTGACTCCTAAGTGCCTATCATCTAAGTCCTTAAAAATGGATTTTATCTTATTATGTTTGTGTTCCTGGCTCCCAGCACAGTGTTTGGTGCATAAGAACTCTTTAAACAAAAATTACCAAAGTTAGCTGACATCTGTGGAAACTTACTGTATGCCAGGTATCTTTATGTACTTCACCTTAATGAACTAAGCTAAAACTCAGGAGAGGAAACAGGGATGGAGATTTTAAATTTTTTCCCAAGATCACACAGCCAGCAAATCAAACTTTTGGGACCTGGTTCCCCAGCCTGTGCTCAAACCCTTCTCCTCTGGCCCTTGAAAGGTCAACAGTATTAAATGGCAAACCTGATCAGAGCCGAGAGCCCTTGCTCTTAACCTACTGTGCCCACTCCTCTCTGTAAATGTCTGCGAAAGGAATGAAGATGCAAGTCCCTTAACTTGATAGCCAGTGCTTTCTTTTTAAATTTCAAAAATTATGAATGAGCAGTTGCAACATGGTATGTTTGGCCCATAGGTGTTTATTTTTTATTTCAAATCTCTTTAAATGACACATATGCATAGTCTACAGCTTGCCACCTACCTGACTCATTTCCTTAACTTCCTGGCTCCTGGAGGAATGTGAGTTCACCATTCCTGTCTCTTCTCTCACACCAGACTGACAACACTAGCACCAAGCAGACACCATTCCCAAGATCTTTTTTTAGAGTTTACCATTCCTGTGATACATTGCCAAATTCAATATGTAGTGCGCAGATTACCACTAATGGCTATAAAGAATCAAAGCATTCATAGATTTTGCCTCTATTAATATTTGGCTTTAATCTAATGTTTTTTAAATCTCCCTCACAGTGAGACCTATACTGAAACAGTGGTAGAGTACACAGTAATCAGTCTTGAAAAGAAAATAAAGAATAAACATAAGCAGAAAACCTATCATTTAGCCAGACTTTCTAAATCCCATTAATGAAGACAAAGAAGCCTTCAGTTACAAGGCTTAAGAAGATAAATGCCCCACCAGACACAAAATATTAATAGTAATACTTGCTAACATTTATTGAACACTTACTATCGAACATTTACTCGGGTACTATGCTATGCTATGTATGCTTCGTGAATAACTTCATTTCACCCTTAGTACATGCTGGGAACTGGATATATTACTAATCTATTTTACAGATTAGAAGACTGAGACACATATAGGATAAGCTGTGTGTCCACAGGATTTGCTGGACTTAATTCAACTTAAAGTCACACTTATCGAGTGCTATGAGCAGAAATTACCTAATAATTCATTTCTATCATAATCAAATGCTTTCATTCCAGCACCTCCATGAACAAGTCTGAGGATTGAGACTAGAATATTGTCCCAGGAAGCAGCAGGATATAATGGAAAGACAATGAGCTTTGAGAGAAAAAAAAGAGAGAGAATGAGATTTGGAGTCAAGCTTTAAAACCTGGTATTGTCACTGACTGCAGGACCAGGGGCAAATCCAAATCCTGAGCCTCCCCTGCTTAATCTAGAAAACGGGGCTAATGATAACTACACATCATAGGGTTCTTGTTAGAATTTATGAATTAAATGATACACAGATGAATAACTTAGACATTACATATAGGTCCTCAGATAAATACAAGCCCCCTTATCATGTCTGCTTCTCTTCATCTTCTCCCTTTGGGTCATTCTTTAGTCATCATTTCTCGTGAGAAGTTGCCTCTGCCTCCCCCGGGCTCAGACAAGCACCCCTCTAATCTGGCACCTGCCACTGGTCAGTATGGAATGGCTTGTTAGTACGTATCCTCCACTGAACTGGGGGCTCCTGTGGGTTTCATGGCTGCATCCCAGTGCATAGCACAGTGCCTGCAGACAGGAGGTACCTGGAAGATACTGGGTAAAATACCTTTGGGTGGATAGCTTTGGAAAATACTGGGCAAATATATTAGGTAAATTTGTTAATTCTAACAAATGAATGAATGAACAAGTTAACAAGGGCCCTCCAAAGAGTAACAAGTCCAGATTTCAACCTGAAAATAACTTCAGATGTGGGCGATATCTGCAGGGAGTGAAAAGGAAAACGTATTCACCACAGAATTTATTTCTCAAGTCAAACTGCCTGTTCTTATCTTGTTTTCCAAGTATGATTTGACACCATTCTTTTTTGGGTGAAATGGAAGGAAGACTGACTGAACCACTTTATAAAAATCAAGCTGAACTATTAAATGCTTTGCAGTAAGGCAGACCTACATTAAATACTGATTTTGCTTTTTAAAAAATGTCTTTATATCCTGATGTTTCAAAAACTATTTCAGGTGACTTCCATTATTTAATAACTATATGGTAAACTTAGGCAAAATACTCACTTTTCTTGCATGTCACCTATAATATAAAGGTAATAGCACCCAACTGACAGAATTATGAGAATGAGACATAATTAGATATGAAGCAAAAGTAGAAATTGGGCAACATCATATATATTTAAGACTATGTTATATATGAATATTTTTACATCATCTTTCCTTAAGAACTTTTATGAAACTGAATGAATGATCAATTCAAGCTTCATGATCACTTCTCAGGCCTGTCCTTTATCTTTATATACAGCCCTTTTGTCCAGCCCTCTCCAGCAGAGAGTTTGAAACCTGTTTTTCCAGATAGCATAAATGAAACTCCAACCATAATTGTTAGAGTACAATTAGCTTGGGAAAAAACATGTATCAACAAAACCATGTGTAAAAGGTGACGTGCTGATAAAATTAAGCAAATAGATCTTTTAACCCCCTTTTTATGTTCGAATGTCATGCTACTAGCTAACTATCAGAACTCTCTAACCCTAGGTCTACACTAAGGGATAGACCTAAGTCTCCACTTCTCTACCACATCTCTGATGTCTAACTCCTAAATTCCACACTCAGATAACAAGTCATTTGTAGACTGGGAAACCTCCCTGAGGTAGTGCTTAGCATGTGCTATTTGATTTTCTTTTTTATGATGGGGAATAACACTTCACTTCTTTTCATTCTACAATTTGTAGTAGCAAAGGAGGAGGAGATATTCATTTTGGAATTTCTATTATGTAATACTGAAATATTATGTAACCAAATGAAATAATTTATTATTCAGCAAAGAGTCATTGATCGTTTTTCATGGACCAAGCACTATTCATCAAAGTATCTATAATCTTCACTCTAATACACTCTGGCGCCAGTCCCTATGTGGTTATTTTACTAGTCCAGGCCTCTCCTGCCTCTGCTTAGACATGATGATAGTGATGTGCTCCATGTCACAATCACCGTGACATTTTGCTCTGAGCCAGGACCTGTGTAATCTCTTCTATGGTCACATGCCTCCATTTTTCTTCCCATGGCAATTTTCTTCCATGTTCCTTCCAGATGGTCTCCTGACTACTCTAACTAGAGTGTAGTAATAGTCATACTTTGCCCTAATTCCCAGCTCAAAAAACTTTGTCGACTCATGTTGCCTGGTCAGAATCAGTCCAAACCACTAAACTGAGGGCCAACCAACAGAACTCCATCTTAATTCTCCTGGCTCATCACCCCTGGTGCCCCTTACTTAGCTGGGCTCCAAATGAACTAAAACTATAGGCCATTCTCTTAATGTGCTTTGCTTGGATTATTCTTACTTCTCTGTCTGTAGGTCCTCTGCCTACAGAGTGATCTCATTTGGAAGTAATTAGCTACTGACATCTAACTGATTCACAACTGATTTCATCTTACTCTGCTTTTAACTTTTAGGTGAAATCTGGGTACATTTCCCAGGTTCAGAATCTTCAGGGTATCTTGAATTTTTACTCTTTGTGTGTTTAAGAGACTATTCTAGCTCTGCCAATTGCTAGCTATGTAACCTCAGGGAAGTAACCAAATGTCACCAGGCAGGCAATCGTGCATAACTGGTGCCTCAGTTTCTTTACCTGTAATTGTGATTTGAAAAATAATGTCAATGTTACAAGGTTGCTGAGGATGTTATGAAAACAAGGTGAGCTATGTGAAAGAACTCAGCAATAGTGTCAGCATATAATAAGCCCTGGGGAAAAAAAAAAAAAGAAGACATCTGAGGAACAACACAGCGACCTGCTTAAATATTAGGTTGTATATGAGATATGTATATGTTTGGGGGGAACAAACATAATTCTTTGTTAGAGTGAGTATGTCTGAGGTTTCATGACATGGTACAGAAAAAAAAAAGGCATCTTATGGTTAAATCATTTAATGAAAAGTTAAAAACAATTCAAAAATGTTTCTTTATCACTCCTCAGAGTCCTAGCAGCTCACAGAATGTGGCATGTGGTCAAACTTCTTGCATTAAACGGAAAAAAGCTTTAGCATCTTGGGTGGCAGGACATGAGGAGAACCAGAGCAACACAGAAGAAAGGGGAGCAAAGGGTAAAGGTCTACACAATAACGTGAATCGAGAAAAGGCAGATGCAGGTTGGGATGGGAGGATTGAAGAGAAGCAAGCAGTTCCACTTTCTTCTCCCATCTCCAAGTCGAGAATGAGTATGCAATATTTCATCAACTCATCTGATCACAGAACCCTTATTTCATGCTCTGTCTTACAGAGCTAGTGTTTGCCTTGGCACAATTTGGCCATTACTGATGAGGAGTTGTGGTGACATATCTAGAAGTGGTTGTGGATGGCTAAGGAGTGGAGTGGATAGAGATATTTATTAACTGACTTTATGTTATACTTGTGGTTTTCTACCTTTACCTACGTAGTGCTAGGTATTTTTGCCATTTTTCATTTTTCTGGGCCTAGGCCCAAATGAAGTTTGTATATTTTTTTTTCAACATGACTAAAAGAGTAGACAGAGATAATCTTAATAATAAATTTAAAGACAAAGCGCCTGATTGGTGATGATAATCTGAGCTAGGTCAAGGTCTCTTAGGTGCTTCCATAGCAGCTTCTACAGTAGCTTTAATCATGCATGGTTACAATGACTTCTAGAAGGGTTACCTTTCCACTAGATATTAAACTTCTTGAGAGCAGAAGTGGCACTTTTAGGCACCTGGAGTGTTACCAGCAGCTTATATAGGGCTTGTTTGCACCTACATGCTCAACAAGTAATTTATGAATGAACTGAGCTGTGAAAGGGAAAGAGAAATGGTCTAATACCAATTAAAATCACAAGAAAATATTGTGATGTCTTTTATGTTGAAGTCTATTATACTGAACTTCCTTTAAACTCAGGACAGCTTTAGACAGATAATTAATTAAGGGAGCTGAGTCCTCACCCTGATGTTACTACAAACTAGCTTAGTTACTACGAACAGGTTAAGTTTACTCTTTGGCATCAGTCTCATCAGCTGTGAAAGGAGAGAATTTATATTCTGCCTTTTTCCCAAACAGGATTGAAGGTGACTTGAGACTATCTTCAGCCCTTGACTAATGCTTTTGAACTGGTAGAAGCCCTAAGAATAATGTTCCCTTAATGGGAAAGATTTCTCAAATTGAGAGTTTAAGAACAAGATGTTTATTTAAGCAATCATTTACTAGAGCAAGTACACTCTATCAACATGATTAGCTATAAATGTTTGGTTGCAAAAATCAGAAATCCATTGAATTACCTAAGTCATCTGAAGGGTAGTCACCAGGAGTGAGGGAATTACCTAAAAGACCCAGACAACTCCAAGAACCTTAGGAAATAAAATCAGGCTCTCAAATGTCATCAGATCAGCTTCACTTTTCTCTATCTACCCAGCACCTTCTTGCACATAAAGGGGGAGAGAGCTTTTAGCAGGTTCTGGGCTTACATTCCCACAGCTTTGCCACCCAAAAGAAAAGGCCTCCTAACCCAAAACTCAGTTGGAGAAGTGCTGGGGAAGAACATGGATGAGTCTGGCTTCAGTCACATATTCACATTTGAGGATTTTTTTTTTAAGATTTTATTTATTTATTTAAAAGAGAGAGAGTAAGAGCAGGAGCTGGAGAGGGGGTTAGGGACAGAAGGAGAAGGAGAAGCAGACTCCCCTATGAGCAGGGAGCCTGATGTGGGAATCAATCCCAGGACTCTGAGAACATGGCCTGAGCTAAAGGCAGATGCTTAACCAACTGAGCCACCTAGGTGTCCCCATACTCAAGATTAGAGCAATTCTGAGTCCAGGAGAGAATGGCCCCAGGAGAAACCCCACTCAGGTCACGTGGACATTACTGGCCAATTACAATGACTTGAGAGAGAGTATGCAGGAAATGGTAATTTCCATTTGGATAACCTGTGGGGGGACCTGAAAGGGAATGTTTGGGAGTAGAAATACAAAACTGGCCACGGAGGAATCACTGCAAAGTCAGGAACTCTCTGTTGTATTTACTATACAGCTTCATGAACATCATAATCATCTACACTAACATACGTATTTCATGTTCTAGACAGGCATAAGCAAGGTAGGATTTTAAAAAGAAACAGAAAAATATTTTTCCATAAAGTTGTGCATTATTAAACAGATACATACCTAGTGGCAGCTGATAATTTCCACATATGCAGAATAAGTGGACATTGGAGTTTTTATATTGGATATGCAAAAAGAGGTAAGTAGAGTTGAAATATAAATGATCTGAAAAGAAGCCCCCTTCAGAAAGGTATGAAGTAGTTGCTTACTAAATTTTTTTAAAAAGGAATAAAAGAGGCTCTTGGCATTTAAGACTTAAAGTTAGTTCTGATTTTCTGGTTATTTTTACAGATTTCCACTGAATTCAGTCAATTCAAAGGACAATAACTTTGCCAGGTAAAGGACATTTGTTTCAAATGCAAACTTTCAAAGTCTTAACTTTGTTCCCGAGAACCATTTAAGATGTATTACCTGCTTTCTTGCATTATAAAATATGATTCAGAAAATGACTTAGCTTTTTTTGTGGTACCCAGGTTCCTTTTACCACCTGTTTCTTCCTTCCTCTACTGGTATTGTGTATATTTAGGTCTACAGCTAATAAGTCAATTCTATGTGTTGAGGAGCTAAGAGTAAATATAGCCTAAAAGGGATAGAATGAGGTTCTTTTTAATAGACCTTTATTGCTGATTAGAAGGCAAATGAAAATGTTAACAGCAAAATCAATTGGTAATTTGATTACAGATAATTTTAATCATCTATTTTATAATTCTGGTTATTTAAAGTTATTTATAAGATGTACATACTATGTTAGCATTCACAGTCAAAGGTGTGAACAGAGGAGTGATTAATCTTGAGCCATGAGTAGGGTAGATCCTAATATCTTTATTTTACTCTCAAAGCCCAGACAACAGGAAGGAAACAGCACATCTATAAATATTTCATGAACTGAAAAATAGAATTATAGAGAATGAATGGAAACTTATGTAGGTTTTTCTCACAGATGGAAAGCAAAGTATAAGATTGAGTCTGGAGAAAAATAAGGACAAGAAGCTCAGAAACAGAAATTCTAACTCTATAGTCACGAGTAACCCAGTGAAGAAGAAAGAGGAAGGAGATCAAAAAGAAACCCGTTGACTACAGGAACATCTCAGTTAAGATTAGGTTTAAAAATAATATGCACAACAGGTAGGAGAAGGGAAGTAAACTCAGAACAGATTCGAGGGTGGTCTGAACTCATCCAAATAGGTCAGGGTGCTCAAACCAAGTCTAAGGACACGCCTGGAGAAAAAGATAAAAGCAGAAGGAGACAGTACTGGAGTTTATTCAGAGCAAAAGTATAGATCATGAAGGGAAAGCCTAATGTTTAAATAATGTGGTGCAAGGATAACAGATGACACAGAGAAGGCAGACCTAACACAAACCAACTAACTTCCTTTTCTTCTAATAATAAGGATTTCAGATTGAACAATCAGGAGACTGCCTCTCAAATGTTTAGCATGATGCCCGTCATCACATTCTGTGAACAAGGTGGCTTCACGCAGAATGGGTAGATGGTGGCACAGAGCTCAAATCCCAGTTGGGAACTAACCTCATTTTCATCAGAAGTTTGGATGAAGGCATAAGCATAATGAGCAACTTTTTGGTAGACCCACAAGTAACAGACAGAAATGACATGATGAAATTTGGATTTTAGAGTGTCCTCACAGACATACAAATACTTGGCAAGTATAAAGTAGCTCATCATTTTTGAAAATCTATATGAAAACATGTAATCAGAATCATACAAATGTCCATTCCTTTTGATCTAGTAATCTATTAAGAATAAAGCCCAATAAAATAATCTTAAATACATAAAATAACTTATGTATAAAGATGCTCATAATGACATTATTTATCATAGTGAAAACGAAAACTGCCTAAATGCAGAACAAGTACAGGAGGGTCAATAGAGGGGATGTTATGGTGCATCCTTATGATGCAAAATTACTCAGCTACTAAAAATTACATTTACAAAGAGTTTGCTATGAAAAATGCTCATGATAAGTTTTAAAGTTGCATATAATATGATGCAATTAGGAAATGTGAGGTTAACAGTGATTAATCCTGGGTGGGAGCTTATGTGTGATTTTGTTTTTCATTATTAAGTCCCAATTTTCTTAAACTAGGTAATATTTACTTTCTCCACTTTGGCATTTCCACTCACACCCTGACCATCTACACACTACATAGCATCTCCTCTTCCTTTCTGATGGAATCCTGATTATGTGTAAGTAGCAAAAACTTCCCTCGCTTCTTTGCGCTAAGCGTAGTTAAGACTAATGAAATATAAGCAGAAGACTACCAGGTAAACTTCTAGTAAAACTACTGTTCCCTGAAATTTAGAAAACAGGAGGTGGGATGGGCAAACTCAACTGTTACATGTCTTTTACCCTTAACCCTCCAACATACTTGTTCCTACCTAGAAACCAATAAAGCAGACAGAAGTCTAAACTGTCCACAAGATTCCCACCTTCTGGGGTCCATCGCCATTGAGTAGAGGTAGGACCTATGAATATAATAGGATACTTGGGCAGCCCAGGTGGCTCAGTGGTTTAGCGCCGCCTTCCTCCCAGGGCCTGATCCTGGAGACCTGGAATCGAGTCCCACGTCGGGCTCCCTGCATGGAGCCTGTTTCTCCCTCTGCCTGTGTCTCTGCCTCTCTCTTTCTCTCTCTCTGTGTGTGTGTGTGTCTCTCATGAATAAATAAATAAAAAACTTTAAAAAAATGAAACTGGATTCATAGATTAAGGCCTCAGAAGAAAATTTAATAGACCTTAGTATAAAATCTTACACTTAAGCTTAAATTATCAGCAGTTTAAATCAGTAGAGTAAGACCTTATTTTAACAGCTTATCATTTGCAAAAATAAGGAGGCTTTTCGATGACCATGAGTATAACACATGTCATCAGTTTTGCTACACCTGTTAAATTAATACAATATACTACTATATAAAATTAAAAACACGACATAAGCAAGGTAAGTTAAAGCCTTGTTATACCATGCTCTGTCCAGTCTGTCTGGTATGTTATCAACAGACCTGGCCACTACCTCAAAAAAAGGCAGATGGACAGATTACAGAGTGTCCAGCTCGGGAATGAGAATGATAAGAGTTCTTAAAGCCATTTCCCATGAACAACAAGCAGGAGTCTTAACAAAGAGTTTCACAAAAGAGTGAAAACTCAGAGGATTTGAGTGAAAGCCAATTAAGAAAGTAAATAGCAGCTCTATTCTTCTAACTGCTCAGGCCAAAAACTGCAGAGCCCTCCCCAAATCCCTTCTTTCTTGCATAACTTCCATCCAAATTATTAGGAAATCCTCTCTACTACATGTTCAAAGACACATGTCGAGCATTCCTACTTTCATTTTATCGACATGAAATTTCTCTTTCATAGATGCTGCAATAGAGTCCTAGCTCACCTCCTGTTTCCAGTTCTTCCGACCACAATCCAGGCTCAATGTAACCACCAGAATAATTGTTTAAATCAAATCATATCCCATATTCTGTGTCTTCCAATCTCACTCAGAGGAAAACCCAAAGTTGTTACAATGCTCTAAAGATCAACATGACCCCTATCACCTCTCTGACCTCATTTTTATTGAACCCTCCATAGTGCCTCATCATATGCTATACCCTCTTCCTGGTGCATTGCCCTGCCAGGAATCTATACAGCTCAGTATTGTCCCTCTTTCAAATCTTTAACTTAAACAAAAATTAATTAATTAATTAAAATAAAATTAAATAAAAACACATAATACCTTCTAATGGAACTTTCCCTGGTGACCTGCCCAAAAGTGCTCTCCTTTCTTTGAACTCTCCTGTCCCGTGCATTTGCACCACACTAGCTCTACACTCCTTCCCTGCTTGAATTTTCTCCTGAGCATTTAGCTCCACTGACACACTACACATTGCACTTATTCATCTTTTCATTAGCTGTCTGCACCATTACAATGCGAGCCCCAGGAAGGCAGGCATTTGATCTGTTGGGTCCCCTAGTATAGCTCTGGTGCCTACAAAGTGCCTGTCACATAGAGGACAGGTGCTCAATGACTATTTTAAGACTGAATGAATGAAACTATAAAATAAGTAGTTAGACCACAAGATGCTTTTGAAGTATTCTCCAAATCTTCTTTTCCTATGTTTCTAGCCAATGGTAGAGGAAGATATAATGACATGAAAATTTGAGGGTTAAGTATGGGCTTCTCTTACTGTCTCTTTAGACCTTGACCGTTTGATACTAGTGCTCATGTCTGTCATTTACAAAATCTGAAAATTAAGAACTAAACTTATCACCAGATGAACCAGAAGGTGATAATTGTCCTTCCAAGGGAACACTTCCTTTTCAAAGGGACTCATCTAGGGATAGCTGTCATAATGAGCTCCTTGGGGTATTGTTAAAAAGTGGGATTTACATGCAATGTTTCAGAAACATATTGTATGGGTAAAGCTAGGTACCCCATTGCTGACATCCTTTCATCTTGAGAACCCTGGGGAATATGAAAACCAGAGGACTTATCTTATGATTCACAAAGATTGTGCTGACCCTAGAAAATTCAAAGGGACCAAGAATTGGAAAACTTCTCCACAGAGAACTTCCTTCTCCTGGAGCAACTTTTGACAGGCAAATGATTCCCAAAGATGATTCCACCTCATTTAGTTCAAGGAAATAGATTTACAACCCTTGATTTTTCTGTCATTGGCTTTTCTACCTTATATCTCAGACAATCTAATCACTTCAGAATATCCGTGGACACATCAGGCTAACTAGTCTTTGAATAGTGTCCTAGCATGTGAGGTCAATGAACAAGCTGCTGAGAAGCTGCCGTTGCTTCTCATTTATATCTAATGGGATATTGGTTTTTCCTCCAATCCCAGCAGACTAGCCTGAGAAATCAATACCTCACTAGTCAGTGAAGCAAACAGAGATGAAATGGAAGGCCTTGGGAGAGCAGGGCTGCTGCTCACAAATCTAAGACCACTTGCTTCAAAGATGGCAAACAAGATGCATCAAAGAAGGTAAAAGACCACAAAACAGGGACAAACAAAATCAATACTGAAAAAAATGAAGTAACACAGGGAGGGAGAAGGCAAATATGTCTTAGTAACAAAACCCCCACTGACACAGGAAGCAACCCTTTTCAGAAGGTTTCAACAATGGTTCTGATAGAGGAGACAAAGCTTTTGCCTGTGGTTTTTCTTTACAAGGTAGAAAGGTGGTCTAGAAAACACCAAGCATATCCAGAATCAATCAGACCTGAGTTTAAATCCTAGCTCTGAGACTCACTAGCTGTGTGACTTTGGGTAAGTTAATTAAATCCCATTGCACTTCAGTTTCCACATAATCCTAGGATAAAACCTAATTTTAAGAGACACTGTAATGAGTTAAATTATATGACTAAGACTGAGTCAGAAATGAAGGAGACAATCAACAAAAAGCCAAGGAGCATGGGTACCTTCTAGTTAAACATGGCAGACTGAGGAAATATGTTTATTCCCTTTCCTTACCAAAATGCTGAAAAAAAAAATTCTATTTCAAAGAAACAAAATATTTCATTTAGACTCCCAAGAATTAAAAGAATGAGAAAATGCACAGCAGCATTCAAGAAAATCCAACACATTTTAAAAAAAGATTTTACTTATTTATTCATGAGAGACACACAGAGAGAGGCAGAGACATAGGGCAGAGGGAGAAGCAGGCTCCCTGTGGGGAGCCCGATGTGGGACTCGATCCCAGGACCCAGAAGCTGAAGGGAGCTGAAGACATATGCTCAACCACTGAACCACCTAGGCACCTTCCAACATATTTGTAGAAATCTGAACATAATGGGTAAAAGCAGTGGATTTACAAGGACAAGGGCTTTGAATAGAGGGATGTTGGTTCTAATTCTGATTCTGCCACTTACCATATGATAAGGGTAAATTATTCAACGTCTGTAAGTCTCAGCTCTTTAATTTGTAAAACAGGCAGAAGAATAGCACTTCGTTCGTTGGGTTTGTGAGTAGTAAATGAAACAAATAAAGCACTTAGGACAAGGCCTAGTAAGAAGAGTAAGAGTGTGTTTCATAAATATAAAGTTTAACTATTATTCTTAATAGTGAGATTCTTTGTGGTCTTGTATTGAGAATTTTCTGATGAGTGATAAAGCTATTAATTCTGCAGTAGTGACATGTTCTTACTAAAGATATCTTAGAGGGGCACGTGAGTGGCTCAGCCAGTTGAGCATCTGCCTTCAACTCAGGTCATGATTTCATGGGATCCACCCCATGTTGGGCTCCCGGCTCAGCGGGGAGTCTGCTTCTCCCTCTCCTTTTGCCCTCCCCCCCACTCATGCATGAGCTCTCTCTCTTTCTCTCATAAATAAATAAAATCTTTTAAAAAAAGATACCTCAGAATAAAGATGAAAAGTTTGGCTTCACTTTTAAGAATTTCCTAATGGTGGCTTCTAACGCCCCTCTGCATAGCATCCCTTAAAAAGGAGTTCCTCTCACCAGTCCCCCTTGGAATTTCCTTTAGGGACTCCCATTCTTGGTGACACAAATCAAACGTCAAGGATGCTGTCTCACTCTTGGGCAGAGGTAGCCACCAGTTTTTTACAGAAATTGATACTGTATTACAATTATTTGTTTATGAGTTTCCTTCCAGAAGACTTGGAACTCCTTAATGGGAAGAATCTGTGCCCTTTATCATCAATGCCCCAGTGTCTGGCAAAGAATACATAGTAGCTATTCAAGGAATACTTCAGGAATGAATGAATGAATGAATGAATAAATGAGTGAATGAATGAACAAAGTATAACACAATGCATCTTAACCAGGGTGCATATCACAATTGCCAAAGGACTGTTTTCCAAAAACATACATTCTGTGCCCCTCCAGACATCTCAGGGCAGGGTTGAGCCATGTGCAATCCTAGCAAGCTCCTCAGGAGTTCCTCATGTACAACTCTTGAAGAATCATTGTCACTGGGGAAGCCTGGGTGGCTCAGTCGGTTAAGCGTCTGACTCTTGATTTTGGCTCAGGTCATGGTGTCAGGGTCGCAGGATTGAGCCCTCAGTTGGGCTCCACACTCAATGGGGAGTCTGCATGAGATTCTCTCTGTCTCCCTTTGCCTCTCCCCCCACTCATGCTCTCTCATTCCCTTTCTAAAAGAAATAAATAAATCTTTAAAAAAGAAAGTATTAAAAAAAAATAAAAAAATAAATAAATAAATAAATAAAAAAGAAAGTATTGTCACTGGATAAAGTTCTGGACTAGACTTGAAGTCTCAACCTGGTTTCTCCAATGAAAATCACTGAAAAGCCTCTCTGGAACTCCCATTTTACTAGTTGCAAGAAAAAAACAATATGATAGCCACTGTTCATGGCTCAAATGATGGCAGCTGAAGAAAATGAGAGATGCATGTAAACAAGATGCTGGGAATTTCAATGAGGAAAAAACTGTTAAACTGTGGTCCCGGGGTGTGAAGGAGGAATAAGCTGGATAATCAGATCTACAGGCTCATGGGAGATTCTTGCAGGCTGCTATGTGGCATTACCAAGCAGACAGTCCTGCAGTTCCCAGTCTGCGGCCCAAGGCTTGAAGGGGGGCTGTTGCCTTCATCTTCATTTTCCTTCTCTGCTCCCCCTCCACACTGCAGGGCACTACAACCTCCCCGCTGTGCGAAGTGTCTATAGAGCTTTCTGGATGAAAGGAGTTATATAATGGGGAGTCCTCCTGGGAAATACAGCAGTAAATTAATTTTTCTGCTTCTGCACATCTCTCTCAGGACAGAAATACCCCCACAAAGGATAGGGAAAGAATAATACAGTAAAAGAATCTTCTGAAAGAGTCCTTGAATAGCATTGTGGCAAACAGTTCAGTTCTGTCCAATAACCACAGACCTCTGACCAAGTGACCACTCTGCATGTGTAAGCCACAGAGCTGGTGAAGGACCAGGACGGTTTCCCAGGACAGTGCAGGAACCAGCCCCACAAAGAAAGAACCTTAACATAATTGTGGTAAGGGATGGGGCAAACTACCTGAAAGTCAGCAATGGAGAGTGCTTGAGCCGAGTCCCGAAGGAGAACTGAGAGACAGGAGAATAACTGTAGGAAAGAAGAGGAAGGAAACTATGTCCCAGGCAGGGGGAATAGCAAGATGTGAACAGGGCATGTGATGCAGTTTCATATCACTCGGGGACACATGGAGGGTCAAGGTAGCCAGAGACAGGCCTGGAGGGGCAAGAAAGAACCTCACTGTGGGGTTTTCTATGCTCAGGAATGGGGAGTTCTGAAGGGTGAGTGACCTAGTTCTAAGGGTGCATGGCTTAGATGTCCAGGTGGATGTGAGGTCTCCGCATCAGGTGATCTGATGATCAGAAAAGCTAATGAATTCAGTTTCAGACGTGTAAGGTTTGAAGAGTTGTCTGAAGATATTCAAGTAGAGATCCAGAAGAATATGGAACTGTGAAGTTTGGGAAGGGAGTCATTGTTGGAGATCAAGATCCAGGAGGAAAGCTGACTCCAGAAACATAAATTAATGAGCATGACTGTGTTCCGGTAACACTTCATTTACAAAATTGGCAGCAGGATAACTGAGCTGCAGGCTATCGTTCACTGACCCCTGTTTAAAGGTGTCTAAACTTGAATCAAGAAGTAGATCCTACAGAAGATCTTGAATTATCTTCGGTAGGTTGAGCTTTTTAGCACCATGCAGTACAGACTACCATGGGCAAAGTCTGGAGATGGACTATTAAAATTGTCCAAGTGTAAGATAGGGAAGACCTAAGCTTTAAGTAATGAAAATGTGAACCATGCAGGAGAGAAGGACATATGTCACACCGTGCCTCCTGCACACCAAGCTATGATGATATCCTCTGAGGATCCATAACTACTTTCCTACAATGGTTTAGTCATAGTTGAATTTCAGCTGTAAGCACAGACCTAGAAAGCCTCTGGAGAACCAACTTAGCTAAAGATAAAAATTAAAATATTATTATTAATTTATACTGATTCTTAAATAGGGTAAGTAGTTTGAGTTTGAGGATATTGTACTTAGGATACTCTCAACTTAAGAAACTATTCCCATTTTTCATCGTAGGGCATTAGGAATCTGTCAGAAGCAATGATTCAAATGGTTGTACTCCAGACTGGAGTATGAAACAGTTGTGACCATTAAGTACTACCACCATTTCCATTATTTTTAAAAATAATTTGAAGATTTTATTTGAGAGAGAAAGAGCATGGAGAGAGGCAGGGAGAGAGAGAGGGAGAGAGAATCTCAAGCAGAGTCCCTGCTGAGCACAGAGCCTGACACAAGGCTCAATCCCAGGACCCTGAGATAATGACCTGAGCTGAAACCAAGAATCAGCTGCTTAACCAATTTAGCCACCCAGGCCCCTGGCCATCATGTCCTTTAAATGATGTCTTCTAACTTTCTTCCGATTTTAAATTTCAGATGGGGCCCTTCCTTTTATGTCCCTAAGTACAGAGCTCTAATCAAATCAGCTAAAAATCCAGGGTTAAGTGTGCCAGAAGCAAGTAAGTCAGTGAAGGCACATCCTACAACCTCATTTAAATTCTTCGGCAATGGATGCCTAAAACCTGGAATATCTATTTCCTATAGGAAATTCTGACACTTTAAGAGCTGGTACCTCATAGCATGCTTTGAACTCAGAAAGGCCTTAATATACATCATTCACAGCACAGACCTGGACAGTCACTCAGTACAAATTGTGTTGAATCAGTGAATGTACTAGTGACTGTCAAGAATTTTTTCATGGCTTGGCATTTGAAAAATGGGAATAATCAGAGATGGCCTACTACCCAATATAAAAATAAAAGGTTTTTTTTAATGGTATTCTATATTTACTCCATTAAAAAGTGAATTAGAATGACTCTCCACCCATACCCAGGTGCAATTATCTATGCATTTCCAAAGTGTATAAGTACATTATGTTTCTTTTTTTTTTTTTAGTACATTATGTTTCTAAGTGCCTATTTTCTAGAAGCCTATAAAATAAATGATATGTGATACTACTCTTCAAGCAGCTCCCAGAAAAACTAGTCACTTTTTAATTGCTGCATATTTCAGCCTGAATAAAAACAATAATAATAATAATAATAATAATAATAATAATAATAAAGAACTCAGTAAACAATGAAACACAGAAAACTTTCCCTTTAAATAAGAAATCTAGACCAGAATTTAAGCAAGTCCCTCTATTTGGTTAAGTGGGGAGGAGCCTGCATCTCCCTATGCCTGTTTCTGCCTCTCTCTCTCTTTGTGTCTCTCATGAATAAATAAATACAATCTTTTTTTTTTTAAGTGTTCTACATGACAAACATATTTAGGAACTGATGCATGATGTAGTCCCCTCTTGAAGGAGATACTAGAAAAAGCTATTATTTTTCTGGCACACCATTATTTTAGAAATCCACACTGGCTCTAGGGCATATTTTGATTTTGAAATGTTAACATGTGAAAGAACAAAAAGAGTATGTTAGAATAAATAAAAATAAGATAGTAGTTATACAGCTTTAGGGAAGTCACCTACGTCTCAACTTTTTTTTCTTTAAAATGGCAAATAATAATAAAGCCTACTCCATAGGTTCATGCTAAGGATTGAATGAGGTTCACATGCAGAAAAACCTTGTCATAAGCTAACATAGAGCAGAAAGCAAAAAAAAAAAAAAAATACAGCCATGGTTCTTACTGGAGACTCAGAATGTACATTAGAATATCGAAGTTCTGAGAAATCCCACAACAAGAGAAGCAGTTGTTCAGGTTGGCTTTCTCAAATGTATTTGACCATGTGTGTTAATCCAGGTTCTCAGGGGCAAAATACAGAATCTGAAGCTGGCTAAATATGAAACAATTTATTCAAGGGATATTGTGCAGCTTGCAGAATTATTCAGCAGTGTAAATAAACAGGCTCAAGCCTAAGCTTCCAGAAACTCAAACCCCACATAAAACAAGCCTGATGAGGACACAGCTGCCAGCCACCATTGAGTACTGGGTCCTGTAAATCTATGAAGCTTCAAGGAGCTCAACTTGAATGCAACTGTCCCCGAGGCCAGCACTGATTCTCTTTCTGGGTCAGGCACAAGTTCTGCTGTCTCCAAGGACTGATGCCTGTTCTGCCTCCACCCACGCACCCCACTACCAAAAAGTGGATTTTGACTTGCACCTTCTTCGTCTAGTTGCTCAACCAGTATGACTGGTGGAATCTAGGTCAGATGCCTGTGCTCTGGCTGCAAAGAAAGTAAAAGAAGAAAGTTTTATGGGTTCTTCCTGGAGAGGTAAGTCTGCTATGGCTAGAAGCTCCCCGAAGATAGCAAATGTGTATTAATTGCTAGAAATCCAAACACATGAAAAATATCCACTATACTAAGGACCACCAACTCCTCCCTGAAAAAATGAATAACTTCTTAAAGCGAACACTACTGAATATACTCCTTCTCCCAGAAGGACACACATCAGCATTTTTCTTTTTAACTGTGCGGGGGGGTGTGGGAGACTAAAAGTGAGTGTAGTTTAATGTAAGAAAGTTTCTTCCTGGAGTACTCATTGATTTGAGAACATTCTGAGAAAGGGGGTGGGGCTAAAAAGTCACTATACATAGGACAGAAATCTGCCAGGAGTAGGGCATGAGGTGGAGGGGAGCATGAAGAAAGGGCACTGTGGTTCTTTCTGTGCCCTTGGTTCCTACCACCACTGCTGGCTAAATATTACCATTCCACTACTTCCCATCCACCAAGGCATTTTCCTGGTGTCCTGTTTCTGAACATATCCACACTTGGACCCCATCACAATAAATGCAGTGTGGAATAGCCTGGAAAGGGCTGAGATATAGAAACAGACCCTTCCACCAAGTGCTGCTGTTGTGTGCATCAGAGCTAAGTATGGATGGTGACATCTACACCAGCAGATGGGCTGTGGGAACAGATGATAGGGACGTTATGTTTGAGGAGTAGGTATGGTGTATATGTGTGATCAGGCATAAAATATACATTACGTCTCTTAATGCTCTTGGCAACCCTAAAAGGTGGGCCGGTGTGGCCAGAAAGTGAATCCTAAAGGAGGAACTGGTGGAGATTCAGGCAACAACACAACATACAGATATATGGGTCAGCAGGTAGCAGGACCCCATCGGCCACTGAGAAGGGCCCAGAAGATAGGACTCCCAATGTTGTGGATGCTCCAACAAGAACAGACCAAGGCTGTCATCCTAAAGAGACAAATCTACCAGTAAAGACTGGCTTGGGCAGAGGACTGCATAAAATAGACATTATTAAAGTTAAAGCATACTTTAGCAGTGAGATGTACTAGAGCTCCTGATCTATGGGGTGACTGCATAAATCTAAATTGTAAACCAGGAATGGGGGTGTTACCATAATTATTCTAAGACAGTAGGATAAGGCAGGAATGTCCTTGGAAAGTGGGACATGTGATCACCACAAGTATACATTATCTGGTCCTAGTGAGTCTGCAAGTAGAATTCAAGTAAACATGGCTGAGAAAGGACAAGAATGCAAAGGTTGAAAACTAAATAAAATTCGACTTAAGAGAGGGTTTTCCCTTTTATTCCTTTGGTTTTAATATTTGAAGAGATGGTGTAAAAATCAGAGATGCAAGCTAGCATACATTTTATTTTTTCTCTCCTAATTCATAGTCAGAGGCTACCATGAGTGTTCCAGCAACAGCAATGAAACATGAAAACTCTCATGGAGGGATACCTGGGTGGCTCAGCTGCTGAGCACCTACCTTCAGCTCAGGTAGTGATCCTGGGGCCAAGGATCGAGTCCTGCATCAGGCTCCCTGCAAGGAGTCTGCTTCTCCCTCTGCTATGTCTCTGCCTGTCTCTCTTTGTCTCTCATGAATAAAGAAATAAAATCTTTAAAAAAAGACAAAAGAAAGAAAAGAAAACTCTCATGGAAAGTTATTCCAGAAGACTGAAGAGCAAGACAGCAAATTTCCCTCAGCAGGAGTGTCAGCAGCAAGATGGAAGCTAATCCCAAAGACAAAGTCTTCTAACACTCTGGGAGTTTCAGCTTCAGAAATGGCCAGGATACAGGATTGCTTCAGGATGTGGCCATGGGGACAAAGCCAAAGGTGATGGCCTTTGGCTCATTCGAAGTTTTAGAGACTTTAAAAAAAAAAAAAAAAAAAAAGGAAATCAGATGTTGATAACCAGACTGAATGATTATGGAATCACACAAAAGGACTTTAATTATTAGTAGATTCACTTTCTTAGACTAAGATCTCTATGGGAAATGCTCTCTGATCCCAAACATTGTAATCAAAGAAGCAGTGGATCACAGTATCCAAATGCTTCCATCTTGACTTCAGGTAGACAGTCTGGTCTGGGCCTGTTTTGTAAATGCTGTAATACTAGCCTCAGAAATTAAGCAGAGTTTTATCAGAGGTCTTTTAAAAAGACTTTTTGAGCAGTTTGACACTCCAGTGTCAATGCTGCAGTATTGTTCCTGAGATTCTAGATGTTAACTTTGAATACTAACCTGGCATTGGGAAGACATGTTCATTATTAAGACTTTCAGGACAACTTCAATAGCGGTATGTTTGGAGGGAAGATGACATTGAATGCAGTACAATGAGGCCTTGTACCCTTTTTAGCATTTCAGCACACTTCAGGCTTGTGAAATCCCTCCACCCTCTCTCTGTACAAAGCTTCTCTTCAAAGTTTACACTGGCAGGGATTTGGAGGATTAAAAATCCCCTATCTAAGTACAGTGGGTCAGTCAGGCCTTAAGTTAATGAACCTCATGCTCTTAAGCAGAGTTTGAATGCCGTGGTTGAGCAAGAAATGTCAGAGTGAGGTAAAAGAAAATGTCTAGGAGGTCCTTTGGTCCAGAAGCAACTTCAGCCCTCCCTACAAATTCATAGTCTTTTCTTTTCTTTCCTCCTCCTCCTCTCTCTCTCTCTCTCTCTCTCTTTGGCTACCACATCCCCTATCCTACCCTATATATTTTACTTACATTTTATTATTTGTTATCATTATCCATGAGGTCAAGATTTTGTCTGTTTTATAGATCTTTGTATTTCCAAAGCCTGGTACATAAGAGGTGTTTAATAACATTTGTTGGATGAATGAATGAATGAATGAATGAATGAATTAGTGATGGAAGACTCCCTCACCATATTGATATAAGTCACTCATTTCAGTTTACCCTTCAGATGTAAAGTAATCTATTAAGAGAAGAAGTTCTGTAAAATCCTCTTCTTCTACCCCTGTACCTAGAGTTTGCAAGCAGGAGAGCAATTCTTTTGAAAGAAAGAAACGTGAAGGGATATGCAGAAGCCATAGAACAAAACTGAGTGTGGAGCTAAGGAATAAGGGGAATAGGTGAATTCACATACATTTTGCAATTTAAAATGAAAAAGCCAGAAGAATGTCCAAAAATTAAACTATAAAAAATATCCTATTTCTAAGGTACCTGTGTGGCTCAGTCAGTTAAGCAACCAACTCTTGATCTCTGCTTAGGTCTTGATCTCAGAGCCATGAGTTCAAGCCCTGCATTTAAAAAAAAACAAAGTCGTGTTTCTCAAATTCTGTAACCTCATCAGACCTGTGAGTTTGCTCTACATTTCTCTCTTTACAAGAATCATCCCCCAAACAAACAAATCAAAAAGATTCAATGACAAGTAGAAAGATGGCAGCAAATGATGGATACTATGTCCTGAATCCAAGGAAAAATCCTAAGAAATAGGGGAAACAAAGGGTTTTGGAAGAGAGAAGGAGAAAAGCATTCTAGTGTGCCAAGAAGGAAGGCAAAACCCCAGGAACTTCTGGAAGTAGCAACTTCCAGATGCAGGCCAGCTCAGAGACATGACTGAAAGAAGGCAGGCACCAAAAATGTCCAGAATATGGCCAGAATAAAAGATTATCCCAACTATAACCGAAAAGTGACATTAAGCAGTTGCTTAATCCCTGCTGGTGTTCAAACTTCATTGAGGAGTGCCTGGGTGGCTTAGTTGCTTAAGCTTCTACCTTCAGATCAGGTCATGATCTTCGTGATCTCCAGGATCTCCAGGTCCTGGGATAGAGCCCCACACTGGGCTCCTTGCTCAGAAGGGAATCTGCTTCTCCCTCCTTCCTCTGCCCCTTCCCCCTGCTTGTGTTCTCTCTCTCTCTCTCTCAAAGAGATAAATGAAATCTTTAAAAAAATTAACTTGAAGGAGGAGGGTGGGGGGATGGGGTGACTGGTTGATGGCGCTACGGAGTGCACTTATTGGGATGAGTACTGGGTGTTATACCATATGTTGGGAAATTGAATTTAAATAAAATACTTAAAAAACCAAAAATAAACTTCAGTCAGAGTCTCAAATCAGGTATTTCTTTCCAATCCCTATAGCATTTACCCTTGTTCAAAGCCTTGGTATTTTCCCATAAGAACGCAATGACTACTCTGTTTCCAGATTGACTTGCCTCCCGTCTTTCCCTAGTCCCTGGGAAAATCTGACCATTCTGCTCTCTAGCATAAAACGGGTCAAAGAGTCCTCCTCAGTCTATTTGAATGACATTCGTTAGATTTTCAAACCATTCTTTAATGATTGCATAAATGTTTACAATAAGGCCTTAGTGTGATTTCCAGAAGTAGAGAGACAATATCTATCTTATTCACAGCTGAATTCCAAATACCTAGCCCAGTGCCTATGCTCTGTAAGTCTTAAATATGTTTTCCACAAATAAATAAAAATAGGAAAATTATGATATAAAACTATGCAGAATGTAATCCTAATAATGTAAAATATATTTCCACATTTATATGTAAAAGATACATATTATATAAATATTTCAACATACAATTTATTTATAAATTATATATAAATTTTCATATATTTTATATTTATATAAATATACATATATTTATGTTTTATTTAAAATATGTACATTAAAAATACATTAATGTAAAATATATTTATATGCCCACCAAAAATAGCAAAAAAAAAATACAGTGAAACATTTACTTTTCTAATTTATGCTTTTTTTTAACTTTCAAAATTTACCGTAAAAACTTTTCTCTCTCTCTCTCTCTGATACTGACATGCAAAAATAAAAGCAAAAACAAAGGGAGCAGAGCAAAAGCCACACATCTGACAAATGAGATAGCAGCATGGGGCATAATGGGAAGAATAATATACTTATCATGCCACATCAGATTCTTCATCTTCCAGCCCTGACTCTGCCCCACTCCCTGCTACTCCTCTGTCATCCAGGAGAGTGAGCAGTGCCAAACCACACAATGTTCTTCACTTGCCATCTACTTTCTCACTCCACTATGCCAGTATTCCCAATGTGACAGCTCTGCATTCTTGCTATCTTTTCATTTCTAGGGCAAAGCACAATTCCTGGCAGAGGATCATATTAAATGTTTATGGCATAAATTAATTAATACATGGGATAAGGCAGTGACACTGCATGTGAACCCATTTCTTTCATTCATTCTAAAAATCATACTTACCTCATAGGGCTGTGTGAGGACTCGATGAGAATATGCATATAAAACATGCCTGACATATAATAAGCACTCCATAAACAAACAAGGTTTTTAGCTATTATCACTGTGACCATGTCCAGGTCACTTTTGCCCTCTTAGCCAAGATCATCTTAAATTGTGGATAGTAATTTCTACCCTGCCCACTCATCCCCTTGAAATCAGAAAGAGCTTCAAGCAATTTGGAAACCATAAACCACTAGACAAACACATATGAGTATCATTATAATGATGCTGATGATGATATGATTATTTTCTGTGGGAATCTTGCCTAGTTAGTTAATCCTTTAAGGTCACATTACCTTTGCTGACGTTTCAAACCATCCTACGAAACCATGCTCCTTGCAGAACTGGTCCATCTTCAGGCCATTGTTTATGAGCACATCCTTCCCTTGGTCACATTTGTTGGCCAACAAAACCACTGAAACTGGTTTGCCATTAGGGAGACTTAACTTGGAGTCCAAATCATTTTTCCACTTTGTCACCGCTTCAAATGTAGCTGGCCTGGTGACATCGAAGACAATAAATGCACCCATAGCTTCTCGGTAATAGACCCTTGTCATGTTTCCAAATCTTTCTTGACCTAACACCAAAAAGAAATAGAAATCAAAACCTGATTACAATTGTAAACTGAGTTCCATACCAGAACCTCATGAGGCCTTTATTATGAGCAGATCACTCAGTAAAGTGCCTCAGTATCTATCTTTAAAGAGTAAGCGGAATATACAATCGCGCAGCTTTGTTTTTCATCTTTGAATCTGGAAGGGATTCGTTCATTTAACAAGTATTTTCTTATAGCATGTAGTGTTCTAGAACTGTGCTAGAACAGCATGCCACTAGCCACAAACAGCTACTTAGGCTTCAATTAATTAAAATTAAATACAGTTTAAAATTCAGTTCCTCAGTCACACTAGCTACCCATATTTCAAGTATTTAGTAACCACATGTGGCCAGTGGCTACAGAATTAGACAACTCCAATATAGAACATTTCCATTATCACTGGATATCCCACTGGACAATACTGTTTTAAGTACTTGGGATACAATGATTAAAATGTGAAAATCTCTGCCATCATGGAGCTTACGTTTTAGTGGAGTGATAGATTATAAATTATAAACATAACAAACATACCTAAATTATGCAATATGTTAAAAGGTGCCCACAGTCAATTCCAATTAAGGGTAGTGGTAGTTGGCATTTATTTATATTTAATAACCATCAGAAATGCAGTTTTCATAAGTAATTATAAAGGTAGAATTACTATCTCCATTTTACGGTGAAAAAGTTGGACCTCAAGAGGCTAAATAACTTGTTCAAAGTATACAGATGATGAGCTTTGGAGCTGGAATTCAAATCTGAACTTCATGAATCCAGAGCCCATAGTCATTTGCCAACATTGAATACTCTCGACTACTAAACCATTAGTCTTTAACTATCTCTCCTCCAGGCTTACATACCAAGAGGGTCACACTCAACTCAACTGAACAGATAACAGATATTTACCTTGATGCCAGTCTCTGCTGGCATCTACCTGCTTGGAATACAACAATAAACTAGATGGCCTCTACCCTTAAGTACTCTACGATCTATTGGATAAGAAAAGTCCTCTGACAGAGAAAAAGAGGGAAACAGAAAGAGAGAGGGGAGGGGAGGAAAGAAGGAAGGAAGGAAGGAAGGAAGGAAGGAAGGAAGGAAGGAAGGAAGGAAGGAAGGAAAGAAAGATTTAGGTAGGCAGGCATTGGTTTTATTCAGACCAATCAGACTCACTTTTGCTCTGATTCTTCATTTTTTAAGTAAATGTTGGCCAGTTTGTTAAACACTGGAAGGTTAGCCTTCCTCATCTGCAAAATGGCAGCAAGAATGTGTACCTCACAGGACTGTGGTGTGGATGAAATGAATCAACATATGGAAAGCGCCCAGCACGGGACCTTAGAACTAACTGGCCCTTGAGATTTCCCTGCCTTTCTCCAGCATGTTAAAAATTAAGAAAGACAATATGAAATCAGAGTTCCAGAGCAGAGTTTATGATGAAAAAATTACTGGGATTTCGGCTGATGAAATGAATCCTATTGCTTGTAACTCTAGCCACTAATAGTAGCTGAAGACAGGAGCTAATGAAGGCGGGGTTTATTTCTTTTTAACTCAAAACTCCAGAAGTATAGGACAAGACAAAGGCCTTTTCTTCTGATTTGGTCATTTATTTATGGTAAGAGTCTTAGAAAGTCATATAAATTAAAACAAAGCAAGGTGTGTATTTAATAAGCCAATTTGTTGCAAAAAAGAATAAAATGCCAAAACTGGCAGGTATCTAAGAATATCCAGGTCAACAGCTCTAAGAACACTTCACACTTAACTTTGAGCACAACGTGTTGTGATGCTGAGTTTTTATTCACATTAACAAATACTTTGGCAGGTTGTTACATTCACATGGGCATGAGCATTACAGATTTGGAGGACATGATCCACGAGCACTTAGTAAAAATGGATGCAGATCAAGGTTCTGCCCTAGTGGGTGAGCCGTGTGCCCACGCATGTATCACTGGAGAGAAGAGCATCCTGTAAGGGCCAGCCACATGATGATCCTAAAACATCTCTTACACGGGATTTACCATAGAAGCTTTTCTTTGTACTCCTCCACAATCGTCTAGCCAATGAAAGAAAGTGGTATAATGCTCTTCATATGACACACAACCCGCAGATGAACTTTCATTTCTCCCAAATGAATTTTAAATTTCTTTTACTTTCTTTTTTTAGTTCCTAATACAAACAGTGATCCCCTTTGATACTGCTCAGGATGGCCATGACATTTCGGGAAGACGGGGAAAAAAGCCCTCTGTGATCATTCAGGACTCTGAAGGCCTCTAGGCTTTGTACAGTTGTCTTATGATCCCTTGCAGGGAACTAATCAGATGAAAAGCAAAGTCATGGGTTATTCAATAATCTGCTTGTCCAGAGGTTTTCATAGTAGAATAAGGATATCTTCAAGAAGGAAGACCTTTACAGTTCAAATATATGGCAAAGGGTCATTTTTAAGACTAAGCAAAAAAGCAATATATCGGCTTAACACCTCTGTAGGAATTCAAAAAGGACAATCTGTGTGTTTGTGTGTATGCCTCTGTGTGTGTGTTTGAGTTTGTGAGGGCAAGTGTGCCAGATCAGAAACAAAGAGAAAAAAGTATATTGAGGTCACTGGGCCTGCTGACTTGAAAAGTCTGTATTTCCAGTGTTCTGGCAGGAGGTCACATTCAGACAAGGGCATTTCCAGAGCTCACATTTTATCCTTCCTTTGTCAGCTGATAGTCTCTCTGTTGTTTCTTATTAAAGAATGAGAACCAGGTGACTTTCCATGAATGCCTACATATGGGCATTGTAGAGACCTAATGAATTTATCACAGGTAATTAAGACAAACAAAAACCAAAAAAAAAAACCATAGTTCAAAAATTCCCAGTGGGGCTATATCACTCATTCAAAGCACATTTACTGAATAGCTAATAGGTCCAGGCTCCGTATTTTGTGCTGCAAATACATATCTTTTGCCCTTAAGGAACTTCTATACTAGGAAGTGTCATACTGAATGCCTGCACCAAAAATGATCCGATTCATCATGTAGGTTCCCATTTCTCTTAGGCTCTACACATACATCCATGGCCATGTCGATGTGACTCATGATTCAGTGTCAGCTTCCAAGAAAGTTAAATGACAAAGCAATGAACTGAATCACAAAAGTTAATACAATGGCTGCTGTAATAATTTGGACAATCTTGTTGCAGAAGGCAATAAATTGAATGGTCAGAAGACATGGGTCTTCGTTTTAATCATTGGTTACCAGTGCAGTCTTAGACAAATGCATTTCTCTTTTTGAAACTGTTTTCTCACCTGTAAAATGAATTTGTTCTGGCTGACCTCTAAGTTCCCTTCCTGCTTTCTGCATCTAGAGTTAAAATATTCCTAGTAAATCAATGCTTGGCCCTCTGCCCCAATAGCCTTAAATGGTCCATTTGGTTTCACAGACTCAGTTAAAAATATACACAAGCAATAAAGCTATAATGTGTATTTAATGGTATTTTCACTTGGTAATTAGTACTCTATAGATGTTCTCAGTGGGCATAACCAAGCTGGGAATCTTCTACACAGACATAGAAACAACAGAAGGAAGCGAGTTGGGTTTTCTGTTAGACTGGGCTCATTCCCTTACCACTCTACCACTAACCTACTAGCTCTGTGAGCTCAGATGAGTCATTTTATCATTCTGAGCCTCAGTTTTCATCATTGGTAAAATAGGGAGAGTAGATAAGATACCTGAAATGAAATTCATTACTGCCTCTGGCCACGCCTCCCATCAACCTCCTCAGATGCAGGCATCTAGCTCTCCACCTGCTACTACCCAGTGTTCCCTCCAGTTCTCGACATCACTAGTAATATTGCCCCCCTAGTACCTTTATGTCACCTTCTGACTCTTTCTTCACCCCGCTGCCTAACAGGTCTCCAACATCCTACCAATGTTTCTGTTTTAGAAGCAGGTTGTGATTGGCCCTCCCCCACCATCAGCACTGCCACTGCTCCCATTCAGGCCCTCACTGGGAGCCCTGATAGCTCCCGAACTGAGGCTCCCAGCATCTCAGCTCCATTACCCCTGCTCTCCCTTAAAATAAATATAAATATAAACACAGATGTTCAGACATTCTCATAAGAGATCACCAGATGGGCATACATTGGAAGGAAATGAAATCATTACCTTCAAGAGCTGTCTGCACTCCATGTTCACTGCAGCATTGTTCGTAAAGACTGAGACTTAGAAACCTCCTAAGTGTCCATCAGTGGAGGAATGAATAAAGAAAACGTGTCATACACATACAGTGGAATAATATCAGCTATGGAAAGGAAGGAAATCCTGACTTTTGTGACAACATGGACAAAAGGAATGAGAGCATTGTACTAGATGAAATAAGTCAGAGAAAAAAATACTGTATGATCTCCCTTATATGTGGAATCCAAAAAAGCCAAACTTGTAGGGACACCTAGTTGGCTCAGTCCGTTAAGCGTCTGACTCTTGATTTCAGTTCATGTCATAAGATCAAGTCCTGCACTGGGCTTGGGCTGGTCCATGCCCAGCATGGAGCCTGCTTGGGATTCTCTCTCTCCTTCTCCTTCCTGCGTCCTCCCCACTGCTCAGGTGCTCTCTCTTAAAAAACAAAACAACAACAACAACAACAAAAACATACGTGTAGAAACATAAAGTAGAAAGGTGGTTGCCGGGACTGGGAGAAAGAAATACAGGGAGATGTTAGCCAAAGGGTATAAACTTCCAGTTCTAAGATAAATAAGTTCTGGGGATCTAATGTGCAGTATGGTGATTATAGTTAGTAATATTGTATTATATACTTGCAAGTTGCTAAGAGAGTAGTTCTTAAATGTTCTCACCACATACCAAAAAACAGTAATTATGTTAAGTGATAGAGATATTCATTCTATTGTGATAATCACTTTTGAAATATATATCAAGTCATCATGTTGTACAGCTTAAATGTATATGTTATATGCCAATCATACCTCAATAAAGCCAAAAAGAAAAATCACCTTAGGTATCTCTAGAATACCCATTCTGGGCCCTGCTCTTCAGAGATTTTTACTGTGCTAGTTTTCTGTGGGGCCCAGGAATCTGTTTTTAAGCACTCCCTAGGTGAAGTCTTAAAACTCTATTTCTAGGAGAATTCACTTTCAAAATGTAAGCATTAACAGTGCGCTCTACTGCTTTAGCCCTTACTGACTCTTACACGCTTAAAAACAGACACCTTTATTAACACTGCACGTAAGGAGATTTTGGCTCCAATCACCTTTCCAAACCCCTCTGTCACTTCCTTCAACATACTCCACAGCCAAGCCTCACTGGATTACTTATTCTTCCTAAAACACATCCTACAGTACTCACCGGATTTTCCTGCCTTTTCATACCTCTGTTCCCAAAGCCTGAATTCCTTCTCCATCTTTCCTCCCACTCTGCTCCATGAAATCCTTTGCAAACTGCAATTGTGCCCTGAAATGTCATTATATTGGTGCAACTTTCCCTGGCCCCCCAGCTGAAACTAATAACTCCTTTTCCCACAGCATCTTCTTTATCCTACATTATTCATATTTGTCATGCTATATTATCTATATATCTCCAGCATGGTACTGTAAAATCAATCCTAAAGAGCAAATTGAAAAAATATATATATTAAAGATAGAGAATGTGAGCAGGGGTTGGTGGAGAGGCAAAGGGAGAGGGAGACAGAATATCTTAGGCTTCACAACCCTGTGATCATGACCTGAGCCAAAATCAAGAGTCAGATGCTTAACTGACTGAGCCACCCAGGTGCCTTGATCATATTTTAATGTTGCAAATCTGAGGCCTCTTCTCTACTTGTATGATAGAATAAAAACTCAAGGTACTATTGTAGAAATAAACTGAAATTAAAGTTCTTTCTTCCTCTAAAATACAACATCATCATGTATTCACGAACTAGTGCTATGTACTAATACACTCACTCTATGTTATACTCTCATTTCCAGTAAATAATCAATAGTGGAAAAAAATTAACATTCTGAAAGGGTTATGTGCATATCTGTTGTAACAAGTTTGAGACTGGAATGTTATGTTTTTGTAATCATTCTCATCCTCTTAAAAATAATCTCTTGGAATCAATTTACTCTATTCAAAATAACATATGTTTTGGGTCACGGCATAATCCAGAGAGTTAAGAGTACCACTAAGATACTCTCTTTATATCTCAGAAATAATAGTATGAAAGGCAGGAAGATGAATCCAAAAGTATATATGGACTTTGGACAGGAATCTAGAGGAAAACAAGCCTATCTAATGACTGTGATGGCCAAATGGACACTGAACTTAAAATAGCTTAACTAGTTTTGAAGACTCAGGGAAACCCACAGACTAGACTCAGAGTTTGGAGGACATCCTCGTGAATAGGTTTCCTCCAGTTTTTAAGAGCCCATCTGACCCTCTGGCCATTGTTTTGAAACTCATTCATCTTCTCTCTTCCCTACTTTGCCCCACCAAGCAAGCAGCAGAAACGCATCAAACCATCACTTTTTTTTTCCAAATCACCTATGCTGACATACTAGCATTAACCATGTGTAATCTTCGCTCACAAAATTACAAGCTCCCCCTAGCCAGAACCACCTTTCAGCAGCCCCCATGACAAGTATCTTGAGCAGTCAGTATACAGTGAGTGCTCAATAAGGCCTCACTGAGTGAAGGAATAGCCCCTGATTCTCCCCCCCCCCACCTTTCCCAGCAGATACATGCAGGCTTAACAAGATATTAAGAGTCACCCTCTGCCATGTCTCTTGCCTTCATCATCACCACTCTAGGGAGGATCGCCTCATCTCATCCCATCCATTCACTGAAGAACAAAGTTTTGAATCCTTATTATTTTTCAGGCTCTATTCTAGCAACTAGAAAACAGAATTAAAGGGCCTTGTTCTAATGAATCTTACATTCTAACAGCAAGAGATAAAAAGTTGGTGAGGTACACACAACGCTATACTAGCTGGTTAAGTGTTAGGAAGAAAAATAAAGTAGGAAAGGAGAATATGGTATGTGGGGGTGAAGGCAAAATTAAGCAGGATGGATGATGAAGGCCCACAGAAAAAGTGTCCCTTAAGTAAAGACCAAAAAGAAGTAAAGGAGAAAGCCATATTGGTATTTTGGAGAAGAGTGTTTTCGACAGAACAACATCAACAAAGACTCTGAGGCACAAATGTGTCGGTTAAGTGTTTAGAGAAGAGCAAGGAGTCTCTGTTGGAGAGGATAGAGCAAGAGGAAGAGTATATATTGAGGCAGGCAGTTCTCAAGGTCCAGAGGGGAGCTAATTTCAGGCCATTATATGAAGGTTGCCTTTTATTCTGCATGAGAGAGGAAAGCAGTGAAGGACTGTGAGCAGATTAGAAACATGATCAGAGGGATCCCTGGGTGGCGCAGCGGTTTGGCGCCTGCCTTTGGCCCAGGGCGCGATTCTGGAGACCCGGGATCGAATCCCACGTCGGGCTCCCGGTGCATGGAGCCTGCTTCTCCCTCTGCCTGTGTCTCTGCCTCTCTCTCTATCTCTCTGTGACTATCATAAATAAATAAAAAAAAATAAAAAAAAAAGTTAGAAACATGATCAGAGGCAGGACTAAATGGATACTATGGTTGTCGCATTAAGGAATGACCTATAGGAGTCAAGGTTGGAAGTGGGGAGACAATAATCCAGGCAAGAAACAATGATGTAGACCAACATGGTGATGGTGATAGGTGGTGAAGATTGGTTGCTTCCTGGATATATCTGGTAATCAAGATAATAGAGGAGACGTTGAATATGAGATGATTCCAGCAGGACTCCAGAACTTTTGGCTTAAAAAAATCAAAAGAACAGAGTTGCTAGTAGCTAAGATAGAGAAGACTTTGGGGGGGACATCTGGGTGGTTCAGCAGTTTAGCACCTGCCTTTGACTCAGGGTGTGATCCTGGAGTCCCAGGATCGAGTCCCACATCAGGCTTCCTTCATGGAGCCTGCTTCTCTCTCTGCCTATGTCTCTGCCCCTGTCTCTTTCTGTGTCTCTCATGAATAAATAAATAAAATCTTTTTTTTTAAAGAAGACTTTGGAGGTGCAGGTTTTGTGGAAGTAGATCAGGACTCTGATACGTTAAGTTTGAGACATCTATTAGGCTGATATGTTGAGTAGGCAGTTGTGTATATAATGCTGAAGTTCCAGAGGATGGTCAGGTCTGGAGAGCTAACTGGTACTTTAATTTCTATATGCCTCTGCCAGATTCACCTTCCAAAGCTCTATTTTCATCCTATCATTTCCATAATTAAACACATTCAGAGAGCCACCACACTAACAGCAGATGCCACAAACTGGTGGTTGGGCTGCTAACATGTTCTATGACCCACACAAAATTAAGGCAATTTGAGCTATTTTCCAACAGTCGTAAATTGGAATATCTCTAGGCATGTCTGGGTGGCTCAGTCAGTTAAACCTCCAGCTCTTGGTTTCAACTCAGGTCATGATTTTATGGGTTATGGGATAAATGCTGCGTCAGATTCTAAGCTCAATGGAGAGTCAGTCTACTTGAGATTCTCTTCCTCTGCCCCTCCCCACACTGGTGTGTTCTCTCTCATTCTCTCTCTCTCTCTCTCTCTCTCTCTCAAATAAATAAATATATCTTTTTAAAAATTGGAAGATCTCTAATAAGACAGATATTGGAATTTCTTAAAAACTCAGAGCATATAGAACTACCAAGTTCACATAATAAGAGTGATGTCTAGAAGCTAGTTTATTTTATTTGAGCTAACTAGTACCAAACACCCAATTTTAAAGGAAAGATAATTTGCTCAGACGCTATTCCTTTTGCATTGTCATATACCACAAAAACACTGTCTTAAATTTAAATGTGTATAATTGCATCCATTTTATAAAAATAACTCTAACAAAATATTTAGAATTTAATGAAATTGATATAATTTTATTTTAAAGTTGTTGCTACTGATCTCTTTTTCTTACTATAAGCCTCTTCCAAATGGTTACCTAGGATCCCATGTTTGTTTATTTTTGCATCAAAATACTCTTTAACCCACTGGGCTTGTTCCAGCTTATTCATCTAGCTAAAAGTGGAGTTTTGTAGAGAAACAAAACATGATCCAGGATTATGTTGGGAAGCTGTGTTACCACTTCCTAGGAAAACAAGGAGCAGTAGCTTGAGTGGTCCTAAACTGGGAACAGATTTTTCAGGGAGAAACTCATCAAAAGATGAGTAAGAGTTTGTCAGGTAGACAAAAGAGTTCCCGTATGTTACCCTCTGGGCTCCTATGGGATTTTCAAAGTTGCATACCTTGATATACAAGTTAAAGGCTAATCCTCAGACTGAGGATCCTCGTGCCTGAAACCATGCCTTGCCTGGCTTTCCTCTAAGTTTCTCTTCTTGCTTTCATTCACACTCACTCCAGGGCACCCTTCACTCCTGCTGGAACAGACCCATTCCCTTCCCCTCTACCTAACTAAACCCTAACTATTCTTCAAGGTTGTACCAAGCCCTGCTTCTTGGAGCTTTCTGACTAACTTGACCCCACTCTTGACTCTTTCCTCCATTGTACTCACCTAGCACTGACTGTGTCACTTGTTTGCCCACTTATGCAGCACCACCCCCCATCTTGTATGACTTTTTATGTGCTGCAGATCTCTGCAGCCTATGTCCCTGATTGCACAGAGATGCCTTGAGCCCACTGTTGAATTACTCAATGCTGTTCCCTATGTCTCCACAGCACACACCCTCTGAGACGCTCATAGGCTACTACACTCACAACAAACCTGTGTGATAGAAGGGGACTATAATACAAGGACTCTTCACATAATGAAGCAACAACTAACACTAATTTCTTATTAGTGAGGGGGGAACCCCAGTGGGGAGAACAGTGAACTGAAGAAAGCAAGATCTCTCATCCAACTCATTTGTTATCTATGCCTACTAAACTCCCGCTCATTCTTAAGATTCACCTTGAAAAAAATAATCTACCCTCCCGCCCTGTTCAGAACCACTCAAGCTCTTTCCACAACTTCTTTAGTTCCCTCAGTTCATAGCTAGATAGGGTATGTCGAATGAAGCCAAAGTGTGTGAGAGTAAGATGACATAAAAAGTAACAAGTGATTTTTCAGGTGTCAATAAACAATAACATTATGGAAAGGAAGGGTGAATGATTTGTAGTGACCTATTTTTAAAATAATAACAGAATATTCTAATTAAATTCTATATTTAAATTTCAGGCTGTTGTGGGAGCAGAGAGAGAGAGAAACAGAAACATAGAGAGACAATTAGTACCCCATTATCCCAGATTTTTTGGTCAGAATTTATTTTGACTGAGGTCCAACACTACTCAGATTAGATGAAATAACTCACTTGAATAGAGAATAATGTAATGTCCAATACTGGATAGTGGGAAGAAATGAAACCAAGTCACAGAAGAGAGGTTGGCACAAATTGAGAAAAAAAAAAAAAACCAGCATTCCATGTTGTCACCTAAACAAATTAAACAAATGCCTAACAAATAACCTAAAAATATCTCCACTGAACAAGAAGCTCAAATGTATTCATAAAAAGGTATGTTTGAATTACTTAACATTTGACATCACCTCTAAGTTACCTTCAAAGATACTTTTATAAGTAACTCACAAGACAGTAAAAAATTCACGAGTTATAACACTTTTACAAATAAGTCAGAAATCTAGGAATTATGACTAGACTCTAAGGGTTTCACTTAAAGAATTTCCAGATTCCTCTAGAGCCCTAATTCCCAAAACATGTACCAGGTTGCTCTAGGGTGTGTCAGTGAACCCACAGGGGTGCAACAGGATAAACAGGATATTTTAAAATCTCAAGCCAGACACAGCAGTACTCAAGCTCCATCAAGGAACTTGATCTCAGGAACTTCTAGCTTGAGACAGTTCACAATCTGAACATTAGATCATGCTATATTCCTTCTGACATGATCTTATCTTTTCGAAACTATAGTTTTCACAGTTTAAGTGATAAAAAACCAAGACTCAAGGGCCTGGGTGGCTAAGTTGGTTAAGGGTCTGACTTCGGCTCAGGTCACGATCCCAGCATCCTGGGATCCAGCCTTACATTAGGCTCCCTGCTCCATGGAGAGCCTGCTTCTCCCTCTCCTTCTATCTGCCACTCCCCCTGCTTGTGCTCTCTCTCTCTCTGTCAAATAAAGTATTTACAAAAAAAAAAAAAAAAGTAAGAGTCATATGAAACATGAAATGAGAGTGTTGATGTCTATTCTGACTCAAAATTTTGTGATGTTGTTCCATGGCCCAAAGGCACATATATGCCAATAGTAAATAATTAAAATTATTAAAAATGTAATGAAAAAATTTTAAACTTGTGTTTCAATTTTTTTTCAAATGGCTACTAAGTTGTTAGAACAAAATACTTATTGAATTGTTTGGTGCTAACTACTGACTACATAGAACTTGGCCTGTTAATCCTATTGACCTAGAGGCACCATGAAAAAATTACTTTGACACCTAAGAAGTCTGAGTACCTCTGCTATAGCCTCTAGAGTCTAGAGTGCTGTTTTCTTTAAGTTTAAAACACACATGCACGTACGCACATATACCTCCCCCTCTATCCTACACAAGACTTAATTTTTATTCCAATACCATCAAGCGTCAAAACTATTTTTACCCTTAATTTTCAAACTAGAGACTTGCACCCCATAGTCACTGTGGTTTTTCTGCCTAGAAGGAGTATATTCAAATGGCTGTTGGGGCACCTGGCTGGCTCAGTCGGTTAAGCGTCTGCTTTCAGCTCAGGTCATGATTTCAGGGTCCTGGGATCCAGACCCATGAAGGGTTCCCTGCTCAGCAGGGAGTCTGCTTCCCCATCTTCCTTTCTTCTCCCACCCCATATCCCCTCTCGACTTATGCTCTCTTTTTCAAATAAATACATAAAATCTTAAAGAAAAAAAAAAAAAAGATAGTTGTTATTAAGCCAAGCCAACCCTCTGGTCTCAGCAGTGATATGTGCAAAGAATTCAGCTCATTTAATTCTTAGCTCTATCCAAAAATATAAAGATTCTAAAAATTATAAATTATTCCTTTAAAATATATAATGTGTATCTTCTAAATTCAACTTAATCTCAGCAATGTGAAAATGACTGCACTGCTGTATCACACTCAGGAAACAGTAGAAATGGAGTAGTCAGAAAATAGCCAACAAATCTGTTCCTACCCAGCAGTATCCCTCATGACCTGTATGACTTTTGAAAAGTTTTACATGTTTTTTGTCCTTGCCTATGTGTTTTCTAACTCATCTAAGCATAGTTCTCTCGGGTCTGTGATGGGGCTAGTAACAGGACCCGCCGGATCTGTTCATTGTGAGCAATAAGTGAAATGATACATAAAAACACAGAGTATCATGCCTGACACTCAATAATGATGGCTATTAATAACACATTACATTGTAGGGAAATTGACTTGTCAATTTACTTTAAATTTTGCCCTGGAAGTTAGATTCCAAATTGTGTGGACCCCTTCCACAATGGATATTTCCTTTGTCCCCATTAGGCTGAGGAGCTCCATAAGAAGCAAAGTTTTTCATTCCTTTTCTTGAGAGAGCAGTTTTGTGTAAGGCTGATGAGGAAGACAGGTTAAATAATGTATCAGGCTAACAGAGACTACGAAAAGTAGGGATTCAGCACAAAGAAATAATTCTGATTTCTCTCAGATATTTGAAACTATTAACTTGGTTTTCCTTGTTTGGTTCTCCCCTGTATAATGCTTTCTCCTTCTCTACCTCTTTGCTCACTCCACAGTCATTTAATTAAACTATGTCACAACTTATGGCAAGGTCGGCTAAGCCACACCAGGCATATCTGGGAAGGTAGGAAATAACTCTTAATACACGGCTGAAGGAAGAAGTGCTACAGGGAGAGAGAGAAAAAAAAAAGGTTGCATGCAATTCAAGGGAAGAAGAATGAGAGAGAATTATAGAAGTCTTTATAGAAGAGTTGCCCTTCCAGGTGGATCTCAAACATTTGATAGGATTTGGATATGTGGAAACAAAGGGAAGGGCATGTGAACCAGCAGGAAGAGCAGGAACAAAGTCTCAGAGGCAATGAACTTGGGGTGTGAACTAGGAGGCAAAAAAAAAAAAAAAAAAAAAGGCCAGATTCTTAGCCTCATAATGGAGAGCAGAGGAAAATATTACAGATGTTATTTGAGCCAGACCATGGATGTCTCTGGATGTTCCCAGTCTCTTCACCCTCCCTTCTTCATTGCATGAATTTCCATAGGACTGGGTGCCCACTAAATTCAATTATTGTGTGTCTCAGTGCGTAAGACTATATCAAAACATCTAGTGTTTAAAAAATCAATTCTTCAAATCTCATCATTAGTAAACCAGAGATGCCTGTACTCTTGTTTCAGTTCTACCATTAACTAGCTCTAAAAGCCTGAGAAGCTAATACAAACCCCCTCCCTTTCAGTGCAGAGCTTGGTTTAATGAGCTCTCAAGATCTTAACTCTGTGAAAATTACCCTTCAAAATTATTACTCCATCTAATGTATCAAAAAATCACAAAGATAGCTTTGCCATTTGACCTCCAGATGAATGACACTTCATTCCAAATTATGAAGACTTGGTTAAATGATGAAGTGCAGCTTTTAAGAATGGTCTTTAGGGTGGCTCCCCAATTTTTATGGTGAAAAAATGAGACAGAATGCCACTGTAAGAAAAGTGACTACCATATTTATCAATTTTACAATGTATGCACTTGTAATACATTAATATTCATAAAATTATGAAGCTCTATTTTTTTTGCTTTACTGGAGAAATTTTTAGATCAATGATATATCTTGGAATTGAAGCAATGATGGATAGTCGTCTAGAAAACTTCTGAATGAACAAACACTCACTGAGGACCTGCTGATTACCAAGAACTATGTTAGGATTGGGGTTATAGATTGGAAGAAAAAGACATTCCAGAGCAGTAGTAGAAGGCTTCAAATCCACGAAAAGCATGGCTATTATAGGAACAGAGAAACAGTGCCTCCCATGGGCACATGGGCTCAATAGACATTTCTTAAAAGAGGTGAGACGGGTTTAGTGACCAAGAATCCATAGGAGTCATCTAAGTGAAAAGAAGAAAGTGTATTTAGCCACTGACAACCATATGAGCCATAACACAGAGGGTGAGGTAGGTGAACTGAAGCCACAGTAAGATGTGTGGAATGGTCAAGAGTCAGAGGTATGAGAAATGGGACTGGAATGAGTAACCTCAATTTCATGGTAAAGTTTAGCCTCTAATTCTGAAAGTGATGGGGATCTACTGAAGAATGCCAAACAGGAGAATGAGGCCATGTTCAAAAGCTTGAGGAAGGGTCGGTATTAGGTAGCTGTTACAGTAGTCCTGATGCATCGTGAAGAAGACATGGCCACTCATAGAGGGATGAGACAGAGTGAGTTTTCAAGACAGAAGAGATAGAATTTGATTAATATCTACCTGTAAGAAACTAAAAGGAATGGGGAATGGGAGGTTAAAACCTGAGTGTTTTTCAAAGAGTAACTTAAAATCACATAGTTTCTTAATTAAATTTTCAAACAGCTGGAAAAAAAAAATAGTCGAACTCAATGATTTCAAACCCAGGCTACAGTCATAGTCTTGGCCTTGCCAAGTCAGACGCTACGCTGGTACATCAACCTGGAAGATGAGTGTCATCCGTTGGTGGAATAAACATGATTTTCACCCCAGGAGCAGCAGGGCCAGCATATCCTCCTGGCAGTTTCCATCTCAGAATCAAGAGAAAGAAAGAGGGGCACCTGGGTGGCTCAGTGGTTGAGTATCTGCCTTTGGCTCAGGTCATGATCCTGGGGTCCTGGGATCGAGTCCCACATCAGGCTCCCCATAAGGGAGCCTGCTTCTCCCTCTGCCTGTATCTCTGCCTCTCTCTGTGTGCCTCTTATGAATAAACAAAATCTTAAAAAAAAAAAAAAAAAAGAATCAAGAGAAAGAAAGAAAAACAGGGGGATGGGGGCAGGGCAGTTCTTAATGACTTGAAAGCTTTTCAGGATTCCACAGAGTAAATCATCAGAAGAGGGAGAAAAAGTCTAAGCCTTGCTACAAAGCAACCATTCTCAAAAACTTTTCAGGTGAGCGATGACTCCAGTATCAAACCACTTTCACTGAGTGACCACTACACACCAGGCACCATGCTTTACTTAGGCTTGGCCCAGTTTCCTCACCTCCAAAATTGGAACTAATAAGACCTATTTGCCAGAATCACTGTGGTGTTTAAATTGCAAAAGTTGCCTTTACAAACTGATAAATGTAACGGATCATCACTTTTAACCTTTAGCTTAACATATGTGTCCTCTCATGGTTTGTAAGCTGCACACTCCCTTCTCACACCCCCTTCTCACACCTTGTAACCTGTAGCTATGTCAGATTATTGCTGTCCATGCCATGCCTCCTCACAGCTAGGGTAGGTGTCCTGTTTTGACTTCCTTTCAGTATCTGACAATTCCCCTTCAGAGCATTCATCAAAACAGAGATTAAATAATTATCTTTCTGTTTTAAATATTATGTCCCACTAGACTATCAGATTCCATAAGTGCAAAAATTGATCCATTTTGTTTACCCCTAAATCCCTCTGCTTATCAAGTGAATGAGTAAATTTTCCCAGGCAAAATCTTACACTTCTCAAATCCTCAAATTTTAAAATGACCTTTTCAATAAGATTCAGCAAAATAAAACAAAAAAATATTTAAGTACCACTTCAACCCTCAATGAGAATAACTGTATTCATGACAATAAGCCACAGTGAAATGGATCCTGGGTTTTCTTTTGATCTAGTCAGGACTCAAGGGCACCATTCACTTCTACTTGCTAAGAACCCCACTCCTCCCTCAATGGCTCTATGACCTGAAACCTGTCCTCTTTCTAGCCATCAGCCCTCCTATCACCTCATCTCCAGTGGGTTTTTTTTTTAAGATTTTATTTATTTATTCATGAGAGACACAGAGAGAGAAGCAGAGACACAGACAGAGGGAGAAGCAGGCTCTATGCGGGGAGCCCGATGTGGGACTTGATCTTGGGACTCCAGGATCACGCCCTGAGCTGAAGGCAGACGCTCAACTGCTGAGCCACCCAGGCTTCCCATCTCTAGTGTTTTAATTCCTCTTTTCATGACATACATAATCTATAAGCAATGGGAAGCCACCAAGGCAATGTTCTGGAAAGATGAATTTGACCCAGGTACACATAACAACTGAAGAAAGAAGAGACTAGAACTAGCCAGGTGGCTATTATGGAAGAACAGGGAAGTAATAATACTGCTGTGCTTGGTCTAGAGCAGTGGCAGGAGAAGCATAATCACTATCTGACTTGGAGGGTCAAAGAAGAAAAGATGGCAGAGGCTCTAAGTCCAAGTGACTACGGGAAAGGTGTATACCAAGTCCAGCGAGCGGGGAAGGATGCCTAGTTTAGACTTACAAATAGCATCCTTTACTACTTATCATTAGGAAGGGTTATTGTGGCTGTTCTCTGTACTCCTTTGTTGTTGTTATCATTTCCTACTTTCCAATTTTGATACATTGAGCATATATTACTTCACCAATAGAGAAAAACCAACAATCTTTGGGTTTTTTATGCCACTTTCCTATGATATATTGATCTTGCAATATAAGTGAGCTATCATGAAGGAGATGCTCAGCAGGAAGACCAAATGGCAGGTCTGAAGATCGTGGGAAGTCAAGGTCACATGCACATTTTTGGAGTTGTCTGCATGGAATTTAAAGCCGTGGGAATGTGTAAGATCCTCAAGAGAAAGACAGAATTGAAGAAAGCCCCAGGTTGCATGGCCCTGAAATCACCCTCAGGGAGTAACTGGTGCTGGGTAAGAGCACTAGAAATATCCTAGGAGTCAGAGGCTTTATCCAAGCTGCTCAGTTTTAAGCTCAGAAAGCAGACATATGTGGTGCAGGCCAGACCCCCTCTGCACCACCAGAATATTTTCAAGTGGACTATTTCAATACAGTTCATTCACTATTATAGTGATTTGCTTTGGTGCCATCGTGCCCACTGAACTGTGAATTTCTTGAGGTCAGGAATCAGGTCTTATTCGATTTTTTATCCACTTTTGTCTTCCTCTCACCTAGAACAGTCTCTAACACATTCATACACACTGTGCCACTTCATACCATCTGTGCTGAAGAACCCAGACGTACACATTAGAGCTCTTCCTCCTCATCTCTTCTTTCTCTCAAATGACTTAGCACTCCTTGTGCAGACTGCTATGTGCTCTCTTGTCAGAACTAGTCCTCTAGGGACACCTGGGTGGCTCAGTGGTTAAGCGTCTGCCTTTGGCTCAGGTCATGATCCTGGGGCCCTGGGATCGAGTCCCGCATCGGGCTCCCAGCATGGAGCCTGCTTCTCCCTCTGCCTGTGTCTCTGTCTCTCTCTCTCTGTGTCTCCCATGAATAAATAGACAAAATCTTAAGAGAAAAAAAAAAAAGAAAAGAAAAGAAAGCTCCCCATCTTGCTCAGTGTACATACTGCTTACCTCTAAGCACAGACCATGTTAGTCCACATGGTATTTAGAAAATCTATAATTAGCCAGCCTAGAAACAAGGCAATAAACTGCCCAGAAGAGAGTGGCCCAGACTTGACATGCATTTTTATTTATTTATTTACTTATTTATTTTTGGCTTGATGTGTGGTTGCCAAATTTAGCTCCCTCTACATTTCTAGATCTATTAACATTTAAGACCCTTCTTCTAAAACCTTGGAGAGTTACAGTCTTTTAGAAATAGACACCGAAGAGATAGTCAAGTCCAAAACCTTCCCCCCATTGAATTTCACGAGGTGTAAGAACATTTTATAAATTCTGAAACAACACAGCACTGTGATCCAGATGAACCTCCTGGCCACTGGCTTGACGCTAGGCCCAGGCCACCTCCCCGCCACTTGGCCTGTGGGACAGTCAATGTCCTCCAATGTTTGTCACAGAGTTCAGTCAGGGAAAGTTAGCACACAAGCGTGCCCTGAGGGAATTATTTTTCCTCAGCCACTTTTCCTCCTCTGCCACTTGCTAACTCCTACAACCCTGGGCAAGTCCCTTACCTCTCTGATTCTTGTTCTTTCTATTATGAAATAGATTTTTTTTCAAGATTTTATTTATTCATGAGAAACAGAGAGAGAGGCAGAGACATAGGCAGAGGGAGAAGCAGCCTGATACAGGACTGGATCCTGGGACTCCAGGACCACACCCTGAGCTGAAGGCAGACACTCAACCACTGAGCCACCCGGGGGTCCCAAATAGATTTCATACCACCTGATCCATCTATATCCTTAGCCGTATTGGGCAGATCAAGAAGGAAATTGTATGTGAAGGTAGTTAGAAATGGCAATTAAGAATAAGAGTAATAGCTAACATTTATTCAGCATTTATTATGTGTCAGGCACAGCTCCACGTGAATTACCTCATTTCATTCTTTTAACAACACTAAGGAGCAGGTTCTGCTACAGTCCCCTGTTTACAGACAGGAAACCAAGGCAAAGAAGTTTAAGTGGCTTGCATCAGTCCCAAAGCTGGCAAGGAAAGAAGGTGGAATAAGCTGCGGCATGCTACCTGGGCACACTCAAGATATATCAGAGCTGACAGCAACCGCAGGAGACTCCATAATACAAATACGTGACATCGCAGGAAAATGAATCAGGAGCCAGTTCATAGATGAGGGAACTGAGGTTCAGCAAGCTCTCACGGCCTGCCCAACGCCAAGTAGTATATTTTTAAAATAATTTCGAATATATCTAAGGCATTTTACTTTTATTTTTATTTTTAAAGTTTTTTTTTTCAAGATTTGTTTATTTGAAAGAGAGAGAGAGAGCAAGAGTGGAAGAGGGAAAGAGAGAAACTCAAGCAGATTCCACACCCAGCTCAGAGCCCAATGAGATGATCTGAGCTGAAATCAAGAGTCAGATGCTCAATCAATAGAGCCATCCAGGCACCCCAAAGTATTTTATTTTTAAATCGTGAGAAGTAGAGCAAAGCTGTTAGGAAACTGGTACTGGATTCCACAGCCAAATTTTAAATTCCAGCAGTACCACTTAACCAGCTATTTTACTGGGGAATTAAAAATTAAATATGTATGGACAACTGTAAGAATAAATGCTTGAGAAATGTTAGCTACTATTACTATGACTGACCTAATTCCTGCAGCTAGGGTCCCAAAGCACATCGAGAATTCTAGACAAAATTGTATAGTTCTCTTTGAAAATGCTAATGGAATAATTATAGTATTAGATTTGGAGAGGAATAGAAAAGGAGAGTCTGAAAGGGGAACCTTTTCTTTTACTTTTTTTCCTGATACATCTATTTTAAAAACCCTATAACTTAGAGTCAAATTTTCAGAAATAGATTTTCATTCTATTTCTTCCCACTGCCCGCACAGTCGTTCTGATTAATATCCAAAAATATGTTAGAAATAGGAAGGAGAAGCCAAGGATAACCTTTAGTAAATCTAAAGAAGTAGCAGCTTTAAAGAAGAGGAGGGTATAGCCCCAGTGGGCCGACTGTGCCTGAGGCACTCACAGGCCTATGGTCTTGAAGAGCATGGCTTGATTCCAAATCACACAAAATTCTATTAATCCGGCTCTTCCACTTATTAGGTGACCTTGGGCAAAGTGACTTAATTTCTCTTGATGCCATCAAGAGCCTTGGAACCCTGAGCTGACCCAGCTGCTCCTCTATGATGGAATCTTTGGGATTCAGGGTGATTGCCATTCCCTGTGAGGTTTGTGTAATTTACCGTATTGGTTTTCAGGCCTACTTCACAAGCCCTGAGAGGTATTAAAAAATATATAATTTTTTTTATTAAGTAATCTCTATGCCCAATGTGAGGCTCGAACTTGTGATCCAGAAATCAAGAGACTCATTCTCTACAGGCTAAGCCAGCCAGGCGCCCCCTGAGAGGTATTTTCTTGAAGTCTTTCAGGAACAGACTGGCCAGCTGAAGTGGCTACAAGAGATTTATCAAGTAATTTAGTTGGACAAATAGGCCCTGACCTGGCATTGAATCAAACGAATATCAAAAATCTAATGAGCAGAGCAGCCCGGGTGGCTCAGCGGTTTAGCGCCGCCTTCAGCCCAGGGTGTGGTCCTGGAGACCTGGGATGGAGTCCCACGTCAGGCTCCCTGCATGGAGCCTGCTTCTCCCTCTGCCTGTGTCTCTGCCTCCCTCTCTCTTTCTCTGTGTGTCTCTCATAAATAAATAAATAAATAAATAAATAAATAAATAAATAATCTTTAAAAAACAATCTAATGGGCAAAGATATGCTCTATAGCAGATGGATCTGATATTCTATCAAGGGTGCACCTGGGTGGCTCAGTGGTTGAGCATCTATCTGCCTTTGGTTCAGGTCATGATCCTGGGGTTCTGGGATGGAGCCTGCTTCCCCCTCTGCCTATGTTTCTGCCTCTCTCTGCATCTCTCTTGTGAATAAATAAATAATACCTAAAAAAAAGAGAAGATATTCTATCAAGACAGAGCCATCCTCTTCATGTCATCCACATTCCCAATCATCTCAAAGTGAAGCTCAACCAGTTATCTTTTAGCCTCACCTCTTCTTTCCACACACACCCCAGAGTTGAGCCAAAGGAGAGAGCGAAGCATTCCCATGTTTGGACAGACAGGCTGATGTGCAGGTGCTTAAGGTACACTTAGCTGACTAGAGTCTGAATGGGCCCTTGAGGCTGGATTTCATATGAATTCACTCCTCACAGGGCTCTCTATGTCACCGCGACACCCCAATCATCCTTTCCCAAAAGGGTCCTGCTTTCCCACAACGAGCGGCGCCCGATGCCCTGCTTCTAACTCAGCTCACGGGGTCTCTGGGCTGTAGGCTGCCAAAGACAGGTTCCCACTGAACTTCAGAGTTCTGGGAAAAAGAAGTTCCCCTACTGAAATGCTACATACCATTGTACCCGTACAACTGACTTTCCAAGGCACCTCAGATTTCTTATTTACACAGACTTCTGTCACTAGAGCCTTCACAGCAACTTCATTCAATCCAGAACCTGGCTCAGGAGGCATTTCTTTTTTTCTTAAGATTTTATTTATTTATTAGAGAGAGGAAGCACAGAGGGAGAGGGAGAAGCAGACTTCCCACTGAGCAGGCAGCTGGACACAGGGCTCAATCCCAGGACCTGGGGATCCCGACCTGAGCCAAAGGCAGACACTGAAAGGACTGAACCACCCAGGAGGCATTTCTAAACTTGGGACTTAAACTGCTCATGACAGGGCAGCCCCGGTGGCGCAGTGGTTTAGCGCCGCCTGCAGCCTAGGGCATCATCCTGGAGACCCAGGATCGAGTCCCTCGTCAGGCTCTCTGTGTGGTGCCTGTTTCTCCCTCTACCTGTGTCTCTGCCTCTCTCTCTCTCCTTCTTTATGAATAAATAAAATAAAATCTTTAAAAAAAAGACATTTTAAATTAATAAATAAATAAATAAATAAATAAACTGCTCATGACAGCATGTTGTAATATGAATAAAGTTGAAAAATGGTGCTGGGTATTCGGGGACAGATTATGTGTGTAATATAGGACTCATCATTTATTATGACTTTGCACATATATATCATGGCCTTTTTGCCTACCATTTATATATGTTAGTGTAACAATAATCCTTGCAGTTCTCCTCGATAGTAGGGAGCACCACCTTTAGCTGGCTACTCATTTCTCATTTACTGGGAGGAAGCGTTCTCCCTAATTTATAGATAAGGTAACCAAGATCAGGAGGTTAAGGAACTTGCCTAAAATCGCCCAGGATATGTGGGGTAAAACAAGGATTCAGTCGAAAACAGTTCAACTCTGGAATTTAGGCTCTTTCTTTTTTTTTAAGATTTTATTTACTTATTCATGAGAGACAGAGAGAGAGAGAGAGAGAAGCAGGCTCCATGCAGGGAGCCCGATGTGGGACTTGATCCCAGAACTCCAGGATCACGCCCCAAACCAAAGGCAAACGCTCAACCGCTGAGCCACCCAGGTGTTCCTGGAATTTAGGCTCTTAATTACTATACCTTTCTGTCTTCCCTGTTAGGTGAGGACATGAGACACATGGACATTCTCTAACATGCCTGAGGTCACATCCTTATTTGCATTTGACCCAAAGGTCCACATGACAGCTACATGGCCTTTGAAACAGTAAGCTAATTCTAAGCTTCAGTCCTGGATACATACATCAGTGCAGCCAGAAGAATTCTGTCTCAGATGCTAAAACATGCATCAACCCAGTGCAGAGCCTCACAGTGGCTTTTCCAGATGGAAAGCCCAATCAGATAGTGGCCGATGACATCTTCCGGTCTCTGATAACCCCTGTGCTACTAGAGCTGCCGAAGATGAGTCCAAGTGCGTGAATCTGTTCACATGTCAAAAGTTGTATCATAAGACTTAGCAGCTCATGATTAAAGAGGCACCGGGGCCCTCAAAAACAGAAATGCCCTTTCAGAAATTTTCCACATTTGTTCTTGCTTCAAGCCATGATAAAGTGTTTCCAGGCAAACACACCAGCTAAAAATGACCCTATTTTCTGAAAGAGAAGTGGCCAGTTTGCATGCAGCACTTATAAAGGTTCCTGGTACCACAGACCACAAAACAGGCAGAGGTGAGGTGGCTCTGTTCGCAGAGAATCCCAGAGGATCTTGCAACCTCAGAGCAGGAATATTCCTGAGCTGCCCAACCCCCCTTCCACTCAACAGGGATGCAAGTGAGCTGAAGCCACTTGTCTGAAGCCATTGAGCAGGTTAGTGAGTGGCAGAGCCAGGATCTGTACCAGGGGCCTGACAGGCAGGGGTTGCAAACAGCTTCAGTCCAAGCAAGGACTCACTCTTGCCGTAGACTCACATTTGCCCAACTCCCCCGCCTACCTCTGGAGACAAATTCTGGTTTCAGACATTCTAATGAAGCTTCTCATTTCCCAGATCTCCCAGTGGAAACTTTAAGGACAAATCAAGAAACCTTAGGGCTAATGTCATCGACTCTTTGACAAAAGTGACCCCAAGGCATGTGCACAGGCTCCTTTTCATAGACCACAGGGATCTCGAGAGAGACCGAGAAATAATACTTTGCCCCCAACACCTACATACAAGGACCCTTGGCTCCTCAAAGCTAGAGCCTCCAACTCGCTTGACTGAAGAGTGGACGGGGCGGCAAGAGCTGGAACAAGGTGAGCGATGGAGAACAGCTGGAGGACAGATCGCTCTAGCCTGGAGCTCTCCTGGCTGCAGCTGTTAACCCGCCCAGGGGCTTCCCCCTCGGTGGCCGTGGCCGGTGGCCGGCAGCGTCGCCCAAGTCCGGAACAAGAGCTGGAGACCGAGAACTGCAGATGGGCTCCCGCTGGGTCCCGGGGAGGCCGGCGCCGGGGCGCGAGGCCCCAGGGGAGGGTGTGGGAGGCAGCGCCAGCCGCGGCCCCAACGCGCCGGGGAGCGGCTGCGCGGGAAGTTGCGCAGGGAAACTTTGGTTTTCTTTTGGAAGCAAGTTCCGAGCCAGCCGGAAAAGCCTGGCCCGCACGCCCTGCCCCGGGCCCGCAGAGCCGCCGCCAGGCCCCGGCCCGGCCCGGCCCGGCCTCCGCGGGCGCTCACCTGCGATGTCCCAGAGCTGCAGGCGCACCACCGTCTCCGGGTCCCAGTGCAGCACCTTGAGCGCGAAGTCCACGCCGATGGTGGCCCGGTAGTGCGAGGAGAAGTTCTGGTGCACGTAGCGCTTGATGATGCTGGTCTTGCCCACGCCCAGGTCGCCGATCACCAGCAGCTTGTACAGGTGCTCCTTGTGCGGGGCCTGCATCCTGGCGGGCCGCCCGCGCGCCGAGCCGACGGGGAGGCAGCCGGGCCTGGGCGGCGGAGCGAGTGGCGGGCGCGGGCGCGGGGACGGGCGCGCGGGGCGGGGCGGGGCGCGCGGGCGGGCCGGGGCGGAACTCCTCCCGCCGCGGGGGAGCGCGGACCGGCGCCCCGGGGCTCGGCCTGCCTCCCTCGGTCCCTCCCCGCGCCGCCCCGCAGGGCGGAGACCCGAGCGGCCCGGGCCCGCGAGGCGGGGGCTCGCGTCCCAACGCCGGCTGCGAAGCCCATTGGCGCTGCACCTGGCGGTTCCCAAAGAGCCCCCCGCGCCTGTGAGCCTCGACCCCAAGCTGTGAGGCGTGGGCTCTGCTCTCCCTGTTTTGCGTGCGGGAAAACTGCGTGGGCAAAGCGAGAGCGAGCGGAGGTGACCCCGGGTCCTGGGTCCCCGCCGCCCACAGCCCGCGCCTCCCGGGCCCTGGGGAGACCCGCAGCGGGTCCTGCGGGTGGAGGAGGCAGGACCGTCACTGGGGTCTGCTTCCCTGAGCTCTGGGGTTTGGAGGCGAATGACCCTGGGTAAGTCATTTGACCCTGGGCAAGCCTCTTCCCCAGCGCGGCGCGAATGCTAATCGGGCTGCGCTGCCGCGGGGCGAGAACTCGTGGGCGCTCCCCCACCTGCGCAGCTGTCGGCGGCCGTACCGGGGACCACCTGGGCGGAAACCGCAGCCCGCATCCTTGGCTTTTAGCCGCCTCCTCTCCTAAAAGCCCCGGGAAGGCCCGAAAGACAATGTCAATAACTAGTCAGATTATTTTAAGTGATAATAATAGCAGGCATTTATCCAGACTTGCCATGTGCCCGTTTTTATATACATATCATCTTATTATCCTAGCAGTCTTTTTTTTTTAAAGATTTTATTTATTTATTCATGAGAGAGAGAGAGGCAGAGACACAGGCGGAGGGAGAAGCAGGCTCCATGCCGGGAGCCCGACGTGGGACTTGAACCCGGGACTCCAGGATCACGCCCTGGGCCAAAGGCAGGCGCTAAACCGCTGAGCCACCAAGGGACCCCCTATCCTAGCAGTCTTAAAATTGATACCAAGATTCTTCCCATTTTACAAAGGAAGAAACTGAGGTCTAGACATTCTACGTAATGTACCCAGTGTCAATCACTAATAAGGAAAAAAAAAAAAACAAATTAAAACTCAGTTTTCTGAACCAAAGACTTTGTGTGTTTCTGTTCAATGTATTCCTTTAGCCAATATACATTTGTGGTTGGGATGCTACAGAAATAACACGAAGACTCCTCACTGTTGATCCCCCAGAAACCCCGTTCCTGTTTCACCTGACCTGTCGGTCGTTGGCCGTGTTTGCATTTATACGTTGGTAGGTTTGGTGGCTTGTTAACGTATTAGTTTGGGATTTTTTGAAAACGATTTTTATACCGGGAGAATATAATTTAACGCTAATAACAACCTAAAACAAGAAATGGAAGCTACTGGTTATTCTTTTAGCTTTTCACAGGATTAAATACAGATTTTTTTTTTTTCTGTTTCTTAAGTGCAATTTGAGATAGACTGGCCAGAGAGAACACTTATAAAAATAAATACTTTTTAGGGTACACATGGATGGCTCAGTGGCTGAGCATCTGCCTTTGGCTCAGGGCGTGATCCCGGGGGTCCTGGGATCGAGTCCCACATCAAACTCCCTGCAAGGAGTCTGCTTCTCCCTCTGCCTGTGTCTCTGCCTTTCTCTCTGTCTCTCATGAATCAATAAGCAAAATCTTTAAAAATAGTAAAAAATTTAAAAACTACCTTTGAATAGCTTCTTTGAAAAAAAAACTTTACATCCTTGTGGGTGGAGGCAGACAAGACAAACAAAAAGAAATAAGTACGATTTGTAACATATTAGTGGGTGATAAAATAAGGGAAGGGAATGGGTATGAAGAGTTGGAATGGGATTGGTTGCCAGGGAAGGCCTCGCCGAGAAGGGAACAATTGAGTAAAAACATCCATTTCTCTGGAAGTGGCATGCAGATCTAGATGATGAGCATCCTGTACCCGAGTGAGTCATTTTTCACCTGAATATTCCAGGAACTCAGCAACGTCCACATTATGTCATCTCATCATCCCAGCTATGTCAGGGAGGATTTCATCCAGTTTATGAAGAAAGCAAGACAGAGAGCAGCTTTCCCAAACCCACATGAAGTGTTAAAACGGAGATTCCAATAAAGGCTTGTGTGAAATGGAGAAGAGAAAGGTTGGTGGGCCCATTGGCTTTCTGCCTCCATCTGACACTGCGCTTGAGGCCTTCCTCCTCTATAAGCCCAGACAAGCAGAGGGGGACCCTCGCTGCCTGACCTGGATGAATCACATAACCTCTCTGAAGCTCAGTTTCCACATCCACAAAATGAGAAGAAGGAGATCTACCTTCTAGAGTTGTTGGTAAAAGTAGAGACCATATAATAAAATGCCAAGGCTGTAGAAGGTGCTGAATGACAGCTATTAATAGCAAATGACCGACAAGCTTTTCACACGAGGGTCTCTGGAATACTGGAGACCCGCATCATGTCTGGTCAGCTTTCTATCCCCTCAGGGGGTAACTCAGAAGCTTTGCTCATAATGGGCACTAAATGAAGGTGTGCAGAATTGCCCTGGTTTGTGTTTTATTGAATGCTTAGATAGGTAGACATCATTCTTTGGTTTCTGCCCACGCAGGGACACACCAAGCAGATTATATCTGACGAGCGAACCAAGTGTTCTACCTACCTTAAGTGCTGGCCAACGCTGTGGCTTCATTTTGCAGGGAGGGGGGTTCACAATCCTGAGGGGCCTTAGGCCCTTCTTAGAGCTTGAAAACAGCAATAATGACAAAGGCCCTCCCCAGATCTAAAATCGTGGCTCTGGAGATCTGAAGATAAGTTTGGTCTGGGCGAGGAGCTGGTGGTAGATACAGGGAGGGGTGGGAGTTTGAGGCACAACATGAGCCAGCCCTCAATGTTAGGCCTGACCCAGATGCTTACAGGCCCCAGCCTGTTTTCCCAGCCTTGTCCAAGCTGAGTCATCCCCACCCTCACCTGGCCTCCTCTGCCGATCAGGAGCATGCTGGAGCGCCAGACGGTGAGATTACCGCATAGGCCAGGTAGACCAAGATTCAGGTTTTCTGAGACCTAAAGCTTCTAAAATTGGGGGGCGGGCAGGGAGTAGCCTTTAAGTGAAAGGACACAGAATTAAGGAAGAAGTCCTAAAGATTCAGCCTCAGGTGCAGGAGAGCCCTCTGTCTGGGGCAGTGGCCCACGAGCGAGAGCAAGCTCCCTGGCTAGACAGGAAGTATTGCAACTAGTTTCCAGGGTCACTCATTTAGGTCTCATGATAATTCTTCACAGTGGGAAGAAATTACTCTTGGTTTATATTTTTTAAACCTTTCAGACTAAAGCAGCTCAGTGAGCTTGCCAGGCTAGCAGTTCAGTGAAATCCTGAAAGATTCCAAGTAAAATGAGAGAATTGGGTTGCAAGATCTCTGGGGTGTACTGCTGACTAACATGTCAGACTCAAGTCTGGGCCTTTTAGACAGCTTCCGGCAAGGAGTGACACCCCAACCAATTCTAACCACCCCCCACAATGGCACCATTACCCGAGCTGTGGTATTTTCTCCCCTGCACTCCATCTGCTCCCCTGACCAGTGAGGACATTCGGGAGAAGGCTGTGGAAGGGCCATTTCAAAACAAACATCATGGCACGGTTCGCTTCCGGTTTCATGGCTCCATTCTCTCCCCAGCTCTGCTACATATTTGCTCCACAGATAAGGGCCCTCCAAGCACATTTTTTTGGATGGCAAACCTTTCTGTGTCCCCTTTCTTTGCTTTGAATTTTTCTACCCTCAGAACTAGGCTGCAATCAGGAAACCGGGTAGCTGAGGACAGGATATCAGCTGGATTCAGGGTAGGGCACCTTTAGATGAAGGGGACATTAGCAAACAAGTAGACGTCCTTTCCTCTTATCCTCCCCCTACCCCTAGATTATGAGAGTCCATAAGAACCCATCTGTCCCGACCTGAGATTCCATCTGCCTCAGATACCTCGGGACTATCCGGAAGGATGCCTGGCTGTATCCTGACAAGTCGGCTCTCCTGCCTCCAGAGAGAATGGCTGGGGTTGTGCCATGGGGCTCCTCCCAGCAGCCACCTGCACCATGGAAACCCGTTTTCCTGCAGTAACTCTTAAAGTATCTCTGGCGATGTTCTGATAGCTTACTACCCTCAAGTTGCTACACCGCAGTACACCCTCTCCTGAAGAACAGGAAGGGAGGTGACTCAAGTCTGTAAAAGCTGTATGAGACCACAAAGGGCTCAGAATTCAAGCATGGAATGGCACTCCAGAAAGCACAGATTGAGATTTCTCTACATCTCCATTCCCTTGCTATCCAATGCAGGTACATATTCTTGCACAGATTCAGGGGTAAAACTAATTAAAATGGTTGGAAAATTGCTTTGCAAACATAAACATGAAGCCTACATGTTTCTCTCCCAGGACTGTTGTATTAGACGGGTCCCTATAAGGTTACCTTATTTGCCTTCACCAAGAAGAGAGCAGTAGGAAGTTATTCATCAGTTCATATGGCTCTCTTCTTCTTCTTCTTCTTCTTCTTTTTTTTTTTTTTTTTTTTAGATTTTGTTTATTTATTCATGAGAGACACAGAGAGGGGGCAGAGACATAGGCAAAGGGAGAAGCAGATTCTCCTCGGGGAGCTGGATGTAGGACCCCAGGACCCCAGGATCATGATCTGAGCCAAAGGCAGACGCTCAACCACTGAGCCACCCAGGTGCCCCTTGTTCATATAGCTCTCAATTATAGCTCTGGAGAATTACTTAAATGACCGCAAGGTAGGGTACTAAAGACTAGGTTGGAGGAAAAGTAAAGTAATTTTTCTTAGATTAATGCAAGCAATAGATCTTCTGAAAAAGGTCTGTAGAAGATTGCCATAGAATTTATCATCCAAACAGGGACTCTTGAGAGTGAAAGGGGGACATATTAATAATTACACCAAACCAAGGAACAAGCCAGAGCTGTCTAAAAGAGTGTTTAGTCCTGAAGTGGAGGGCTGGAGTTCTCAAGTAAAATCCACAACTAAGAGTGACATTTGAAAAATCCCTTAAATCACCATTTCAATAAATAGTTCTGCCAAGTTAAGGCGGAGCTAATTTCTTGTTGTCTTCAAAGAGTCCCCCTTTTATCTACTAGTTTGTCAGAAGCCTGTGCTGACTTGCAGTGGGAGTTATCCAGTATCCACACTGGGCTGAAAGTAGACCTCCAGGTGTCTGGAGGAAGGCAACCATTTTCAAAGTATTTGGAGAGAGGCCAAGATAGATTCTGTATGGAAAATGCTTGAATTGAATATACTTCAGTCTAAAAGAATTTTGATGTTGGACTTTTTACCCAGAAAGGAAAACTATATTAGGATTTTTACTGGTTATCATCAGAAATTGATTGCAGGTGAGTTTTTTAACGTACCATTTAGTTGGGACCAAGAAAAGCAGATTATACCCTAAACCATTTTCAGCAGTAGATTTATTGTCAGCTAAACTTATATGCTAAAGCTGCATATATTTGATTTGCATTCAACAGATGGGGCTGAGCTGGGATTCATTTTCCTTCTAACCCACCCAACATGGATGAGTATAAATGGGCTATGGAATGGCCTAAAGGCAAGCATCTGAGAACACTGAGTGAAATGATTCAATATGACTCACAGTTTCAACTTCCTTGTACTGAGGGCCTACAATGCACCAAGCCTTTGTCTTAATTTATTTAACCTTCAAAACTAAACTGTTGGTAGGTTTCCCCACTTTCTGAAAATGAGGGAAATGGGGATCAGAGGATTTAAGTAATTTGCCCAAAGTGACAGAATGAAAATTGTAACTCATGATTCCTAAATCACCCCTGCTTTCCCTACTCTACACATTCCTATAGACGCGGTAAAGATCCAGACTTCTCCACCTTTGTTTCTGCTATGATACCAGATATCAAGGCTGTTAAAGGGGAAGGGGAGGTGATTCTATTTCTGTTTTACAAAGTCCTAAGCATGGAGGGAAGAACATCCAATAAAAGAGTAAAAGATGGACACGTCTGGGTAGCTCAGCAGTTGAGCATCTGCCTTTCGCTCAGGGCGTGATCCCCGGGTCCCGGGATTGAGTCCTACATCGGGCTCCCTGCATGGAGCCTGCTTTTCCCTCTGCCTGTGTCTCTACCTCTTTCTATGTCTCTCATGAATAAATAAATGAAATCTTAAAAAAAATAAAAGAGTAAAAGAAAGATGTATGATTCAAACATAAAAGGGTACATGGCACACTCCCTCAAAACTCATGCAAAACGGCATGCTATCCATTTGTGGGAGTGAGCTGATCAACATAGGTAGAGGGCATAAAACAAGGAGTCTACTTCTGATGCTCTCAGAGACGGCAATAGTTTAGTAATGCTCAGGATCTCCCTGGAGTGAGCCCCCAGCCATAACAAGTGGGGACAGCAGGACTGGTATGGTCTCACTGAGAGGGTAACTCAAGCAAATTACTGACAGTGTCGATCAAAGAGTATTTGTGTGCAAAGCTCTGTGACAGGAGTTTTCTGAGGCTCCGGGGCAGGAGTGGGGTCTCAGCTTTATCTACAAGAATGTCCATGGAATCTAACCATTTACGTCGACGTAGACAGAACTGGAGGGTATTATGCTGAGTGAAGTAAGTCAATTAGAGAGAGACAATTATCATATGGTTTAACTCATGAGGAATATAAGAAACAGTGCAGAGGATCATAGGGGAAGGGAGGGAAAACTGAATGGATAGTAATCAGAGAGGGAGACAAACTATGAAAGACTCCTAACTCTGGGAAAGAAACTGAAGATTGCTGGAGGGGAGATGGGCGGTGGGGATGGGGTAACTGGGTGAGAGGCATTAAGAAGGGTACATGATGTGATGAGCACTGCATTACCGAACTCTACATCTGAACTAATGACATACTGTATTCTGGCTAATTAAATTAAAAAAAAAAAAAAAAGAGGGGCATCTGAGTGGCTCAGTGGTTGAGCGTCTGCCTTTGGCTCAGGTCGTGATCCTTGGGTCCTGGGATCAAGTCCCATGTCAGGCTCCCTGCAGGGAACCTCCTGCTCCCTCTGTCTATGTTTCTGCCTCTCTCTGTATGTCTCAAGAATAAATAAATAAATAAAATCTAAAAGTAAATAAATAAAAATGTTTTAAAAAGCATGTCCCTACCCTGGTTCCCACCATCTGCGACCATGGACGTCGTGTTTCAATTCCAGGCAAGGCTCCAACACATTACAATGACTGAGCCCTCAGCCCAGGGGACACACTGTGTCATCTGGACTAAGGGGCTCATGTGCAGTTTCTTTGCTCCCTTTTCAAACTGTTCAAACTCCCTCACATCCCTACCTTCCTGTTTTCTCTCTTCGGGGATATGGGGTCACACCTCCTTGGAGCAGTGGATGGGATGATGTCACCCTGTGCCCCGTCATGGACCCCAGACTCCTAGATGACATTCTCTGCCTGCATGAAGGTGCTGTCGCTCTGGGGTACAGTTTACTGAGCTGTGACAACACAGCAGTGTGGTGTGGCCGCCGTCACAGTGCCGTATAGGAGAGTGACATCACCACAAATACAGTCACCTCACACACCCTCCTCCTTCCTCTACCTGCTGTCAATCACATGCCTGCTTACCACCTCTAGATTCCCCCCTCTTCCAAAATACAGTGAGATTCCAATGATGTGGAATGTAGCCTTAATATGTTTTTCTTCCCTATGAAATGTGCACTTAAAACTCATATATATTTTTGGACTTGAGAGCTTATTTCCCTAAAATTTGACTAATATCCCTCTCTAAATATACATCATATTGGAGGATATCTTCTTTACCTAAATTGCTAGTCATTTTATAATAAGCTGGTATAAAAATAAAATAAAATAAAAAATAAAATAATAAAATAAAAAGCATGTCCCTGCACTCTGGTTAGAGCACTGGTCAGCAGGTACACACGTGGCCTTCCTCCCTCCCCTCGGCCTCCTTGCCAGGTTCCTTCTCTGGCTCCCTCCTTTCTCTGCTGCCCACCACTCCACTGTGCTAGTCTCCATCCATGGGACTCTGCCTTTCCCTGCCTAATCGCTTCCACTCCTGTGGCAATGGAGCCAATGAGGCTATCGACTTAACTCTGGAACAGGCCCACTAGGTAAGCACATTGGAGTTTCCCCACCATCCAGCTCTACAGCTCTACAGACTTTGGCAAAGAAACACAGCCTTTGGAAACCTGCCTCTTCAGATGTAAAATGAGAATAATCATTTCCACCTCCTGAAATCTTTAGGACATCTGCATGAGATTAGCAGTGAAGTGCCTCTACCTATGTTTGACCCAGGATATGCACTGAAAACCAAATGTTTTTCACCTATCAAACGTTTGCCAATGAGTTCTAGATCTGTATTTAAGACTCCAACCTTACTCCTGCATTCCATACCCTGTTCCAACAACCTTCAGGGGATCTCTACTAGGCTCTCTGGCAGACATGTCAAGTGCAGCATATGCAAAACTGAACACATTATCTACCCTAACAGACTTGTTCCTTTTCCTGTATTCCTGGTTTTGGTCAGTGGTTCCACCCTCACCAAAGTCTACCAAGCCTGAAAACTCAGTCACACTCCACTCGTCCCTCTGAATTACCTCACATCCCATCATCTGAGTCCTCTGATTCTATCTAGGACAAATTCTTGAGAGTATTTCTTCTACTCCATAAAAGTACTATTAGAACATAGAGGTGAATACCTATTCAATATTATTGTGGGCAAAGGATTTTTAAGCATTATGCAAAAGGCAGAAATCATAAAAGGAAAAACATCTTAAATGCATATATATTAAAAATTACCAGGGATCCCTGGGTGGCGCAGCGGTTTGGCGCCTGCCTTTGGCCCAGGGCGCGATCCTGGAGACCCGGAATCGAATCCCACATCAGGCTCCCGGTGCATGGAGCCTGCTTCTCCCTCCGCCTGTGTCTCTGCCTCTCTCTCTCTCTCTCTCTGTGACTATCATAAATAAAAAATAAAAAAAAAAATAAAAATAAAAATAAAAATTACCAGAGGCAAGATGAATGGTAAATGCAAACTGAGGAAGAATTTGCAACTTTTAAGACAGGCAAAAAAGGAATATACTTTATATATACAAAGGTCTTGTAAATTATTTTTAAAACTCCAAATAGGTAAAGGGACAGAGATATAAATAAACCACCACCACACAAGAAAAACGAAAGCCAGTAGTAATAGAAGTAGGAAAATTAAACAATGAGATACCATTTCCACTTTTCAAATAGGCCAGTATGTTTTGATATTAGAAATATCCAATATTGAAGAAGATGGAAAGAAATTGAAATGATCATATGATCGTGGTGGAACTATAATTTGAAAAAAAAAAAAGCTGTTGGAGGGAAATGTGGTTATATGTACCAGAAACCTTAAAAATGTATGTGTCCTTTGACCAAATGATACCATTTGTATGAATTTGTGATAATGAAATCATTAGAGGTTTGTACTCATTTAATCTCATGGATGCATATTACAGTGTTGTTTATCATAGAACAAAATGGGAACTTCCTAAATATGCATCAGGTTAAATATAATAATGGCATAAATATGTAATGGCACATTATATAGCCTTTATAAATGAGATAAAAGAAAAATACTGAATGACTTGGCAAGGTATTCATAATATTTTTCACAATATTTTAAAATTGGAAAAAAATAAAAATATTTAATATTAAAAATATAAAATATTAAAATACCCCATTTGGCATATCTATCTAATTTCCATTTTACATATATACATAAATACACATACCAGAAAGGTGTGGAAAATTACCTATTTGTTCAGAGATTATCTCTAGATGATGAGGTTACTGCTTTGCTGTATTGTATTTTTTTCTATTTATATATATATTTATTTCTTTTTTTTTTTTTTTTTTTTTATGATAGTCACAGAGAGAGAGAGAGAGAGGCAGAGACACAGGCAGAGGGAGAAGCAGGCTCCATGCACCGGGAGCCCGACGTGGGATTCGATCCGGGGTCTCCAGGATCGCGCCCTGGGCCAAAGGCAGGCGCCAAACCGCTGCGCCACCCAGGGATCCCTATTTATTTCTTTTTAAAACAAAAACATTGATTTCAAAGGAAGAAAAAAATATCTTTAAATGAATGTACACTGTACAGGTTTTGGGGCAGGATGGCAAACAGCCCCAGTTCCAGGCTTCAGGGGTCATTGTGTAACAGCATTTTCTAGGCCTCTCCACCAGTTGCTTAGAATCAGTGTTTTAGGTTTGTCTTTTTCTAGCCAATCTTTCTCATCCTGATTTCACTGATCTTATCAGTGCTGAGATGTTTGTCCTGACAAGGGTACCAAAGAACCATTTCATGGGAGGCACAAGCAGGCCCACGCTCCAGAATGTCAGGCGAGGTCCCCACACGGTCCTGGAGCCCCCACCACAGAAGCCCAGGCTCAGCTCACGAGGCACTGATGGAAGCTGTCCCCACAGGCTCCACGTGCCCGAAAGGAAACATCATCTTTCCGCTAAAGAGATGGCCCTCTCAAACCTTGATATCATCTTCGTCTCCTTCCTGCTTGTGTCCTGTTTTTCCACTTGGACACCAATTTGCTGATTCTTCCTTCCAATATCCCTCTGATTCGCCCTGTGCCTTTCATTTCAGCCCCTCTTAGACATCTCATCCAGTGGCCGCTTCCTAAGGAAATCTCCCTGCCTCTGTTGCCCCTTCTTAGGCCTGTCTGTTACCACTCTGAGATCAATTTTCTTCAAAAATAATTTCTTTCAGTAGGGCACTCCTCTACTCACAACCTCTAAACTTATTTTATGCTTGAGAGGAATAAATTCGGTCTTATTCAACCCTTCTTGAGTTGTTCTCCGTTGTATGCAACCAAACCGAATCCTAAATGATAAAGCTCCTGGAGTCCAACAAGGTCGCCTCCTTCCGTAGCACACCTATGTGACAGCAGGTTCTATGGATGCCTTTCCCTGCTCTGCGTCCTACCAGAATGACTTTTGTGGATTTCCTCCCAGTCTATCCTACTGATCATGTACCTTACCAGCACCTGCCACAGTACCTGCCATGTCACACCCATGGACTTAAGACAAGGTCTGTCTTCTTCAGACCGGGCTGCATTTAGTGTCCTGACTTGTGTAGACAGTAAATGTTTTAAAGACAATGGAAAATATAAACCACGTGAGACCATGTCTTATGTTACTGCCAACCACTTCGAGCCCTGGATGCAATAAGCTGCTTGTTTTTCTCTACAAGGGACTTGAGCATTGCTGCTGGCTTCCAGAGAAAGCAAAGGGAAGGGAGGGGGAGAGTCCCATGACTGCTAGACTAGAAGTTTAAGGGCTCTGTTCCATTTTTAACTCTGGCACTAACTCCCAGGTCAGCCCAGTCGCTTCACCCTACACCATCAGACCCCCTTTGAATACCTTCTCTAAATTGATAAGAACTTCTCTAAGACTATCTGGCCCTATACATTATTAAAAGTCTTGAAAACAGGCATAATTATGCAACAAATAGTAGCCTTTTAACTAGTTGTTCCTTTTTTAAGAATCCATCCAAAAATATAATCAGTCTTTCAAAGATTTATGCACAAGATTTTTAGTAGTGACTCAAGTACAATCAATAGAAAATTGGTTAAAAAGACAATGTCAGGGGCACCTGGATGGCTCAGTGGCTGACCGTCTCCCTTTGGCTCGGGGCATGATCCTGGGATCGAGTCCCACATCGGGGTCCCTATAGGGAGCCTGCTTCTCCCTCTGACTATGTCTCAGCCTCACTGGGTCTCTCGAATGAATAAATAAAATCTTTTAAAAAAAGACAATGTCATAGCCACAAAATTTAATATTTTGTAGCTATTAAATATCACATTTGTAAAAAATAGTGCCATGTAATGTTTAGGATATTATTTGGGAAAAAAAAGCAAACTATGAAATTACACTTGAAACACATCCATGTTATCATTTGTCTATTCACAACACTCCTGGGAGCTTCCCAGGCGTAATCTGAAACCAACCCCCATACTTGGAAGGCAGGAAGAGGAATAGAGCCTGCCACTCCAGGTTGGTAGGTGGCAGTTCTAAAAAGCAAAGGGAACTTACATAAAAGGCTTGTCTTGAGCGGCAGCAAGACAAATGGATCCCCACAGCCACCCTCCAAATCTTAGAAGTTTAAGAAGAGGTTCTAATTAGAGCCCTTCAGGTATACTGTGCAGTTGTTTTCAGCCCCTTACTAAAACCCTTTTTATTTTATTTACTCTTGGTATTTTGAAATTTTACAGTAATATATCTTTGTTTAAGTGACTATGTGATCTCCTGCCCTTCGTTTTGGCAGCAGCATTCTTGCATTATTCCTTTGATAATTTGGTCTTCTTTTCTGTTTTGCAGTATCTTAAATTGTTTTAATCTAATTTTAAACCACTATTATTATGGCTTTTTTTTTTCTTTTTAGTGTTTTTTAGTGTTTTCTTTTTATTTCTGTATCTTACTTTCTGGAAGACTTGCTCAACTTGCTTTTCCTTTTCCAAGTATTCCACTGAAAGTTTTTTTATTAGCTACTACTTTTTAAAAATGTGACGGCTTCCAAAAACAAACCTTGATCAATAAGCTCTCTTTGCTGATTTTTGCGAAGAATTTCCTAGCAGCTCCCTAAACATTATTAGAGAATTCACCAGCTCTCCCCATCCCTACCCCACTACAGTGGAAGTGTTTAAATAGCACTGGAATTGTATGATGCCTACAGATCTACAAGCTCTGACAATCCCTAGCATCAGCAATAACCTAGGAGTTTTGTGAAGGAGGTAATAGATGGCCGCTGGGGAGCAGGAATTCTTCAATTGCCTTGATTGATATTGGAAGACCATTTCATTGAACTCAGCTCACTTTGGGGCAAGGTAGAAGGCAGGGAAAACTGACTAGTTTTTGCTGTTTTTCCTCCCACCTACCGAATGGCCCTCTTTGTTTCAGAAGTTTGAATTAGGAATAATTCAAAGGAAAGAGAAAATGTGGACACAGAGGAAGGATGGGAGTTTGTTTTTGTCATCGTTCTAAAAAAATAAATAAACCTCTTAGCTTGAGTCTGTTTAGACTCCAGTATGCCCCTTAAAGGGGTTTGGAAATATGTTGTTGATCAGGATCCCAGATTTTTGTCAGCAGCTGGGTACCCAGGTCAGATTTTTGTCAGCAGCTGCCAGCCTCCCTCGGCCAGTTCCCCTCGGAGAAGAGATACTTAGTATGACAGGTGGGATCACCTTCCTCAGGAAGACACTGTTACACAAACTGGCCTATGTTATAAGGAAGAGAGCCAAAAAGAGGACCAGAGGTCTCCCAGACATGTCCGTTGGGCTTCTTGAGCCTGGTAATTCCATGATAAATTTTTAAAAAAGGAAGAAAAGAAAGAAAAAAAAAAGGCTCAGGCTCCTTAGGTTGTTGGGTACCAGAAGGCAGGGAGATCAAGGGCTACAGGCATTTAAAACTCTGGGACCCATGGGCAAAGTAAGGAAGAGGGACTCTGCCACTGAGTTTAGAGTTTCTGGTGACAGCCATTGCTAGGTGTTTTTGGCTGCTACTTCCTTCATTCAATGAAATAATTCTTCAACCAAGCCTTTACTACTGATTCATTAAAGTCAAGGTACCCTAAGGTAATACAATCCAGGCATTCGACTTGGATGAGCACATCTTCCAACACTCTCAACTGTCCTGGGATAAAATTTGTGCATCTCCAATGAGCATATCTTGGCTGTGCTGACATGGGATCCTTTTGGAGTGCAACAGTTCAGTCAGCTGCATCATTTCTGAGTCGTAGTACCTCATTCTACTCAATGTTACATAGTGTGGTTTTAATAAAAGGTTTTACGGTTTGTTAATTCTCTTCCCCTTATGAAAACTTTATATTGCGAGGAACTTTTCTTGAGCCCTTTTCAAAGCAGTCCCCTTGGAGAATAACCATCAGAAAGCAAGCTCCTGCTGCAGCCCCATCTCCACCCCCATCAGGGTCATGTCCTCCCCAATCCATGGTCCAGTCTTCCAGCTCCTGGTATGCAAGGCTGGCATTCTTTCCTACTGATACAGACTCCCGAGGCTCAGCCTGGGGGATTAGACAGCCCCTTGCCCTCCAGAGAAAAGGGCCAAATAAATAATAATTGAAGATGAAAGGGATTTTCACAGTTTCAACTAAGGCTAAGAAGATTACATGTATTCTAACCCTAATCACAGTGGTAGCTTTATTGCCACCAGGGTTCACAGTGAGGTCACAAGTCACTGGCAGTAAATAGGGGCCTTGGAAGAGTAAGTTATGTATCAACGTGCATTGTCTGCTGTTTGCTAATTAGCTAGTGCCGCCTGGCATTTATTATACAGAAAAGTTAGCAGAACTAAGAAAACCAAGATTTGGGACACTGGGCTGACAGGCATTACTGAAAAGCCTGTAATTATGGGTCCCAGCAAGAGAAGTGACGGCCATCTTGGCTGAGAGAAGGAAACATCTATAGCAGATCCCTGGTACACACAAGCAGGGAGGCCAGTGGATACTCTTAACTTTTCATTCACGCCTTTTCAGGTTCCACTGAAAAAGACAAATTATTTGCTCTAGTCTCAGCTCTACAATTCACTTGCAGTTTGACCTTGGGCAGTCCTTGGATCTCTCTCAGCCTCAGATTCTTGAACAGTAAAATGTGATGAATATTATCTGTCTTCCCTCATTGTAAAAATCAAATTGGATAAATGAGCAATTATTTAGGAAATTAAAGAGATTACTATACAAAGGTGAGTTATGATTTCTCAGTACTCCTGTTGCCCACACTATAAAACCAAAGGAACTCTGCTATATGACTAAGTACTAATACTCTACTAAGGCCTTTATTATAAGGCTAAGAGAACTTTATTGCCCAGGCTATAAAACTTAAAAACCAAAAGAATTCAACCTCTTCTAAGAAAATGTCACTAAACATTGCCCACTAGAGTGATTCTCTAGCCCCTCTAAAAGTCTGTGACACATGCTGCTGATGGATCATCAAGCAGAGCTGAGTTCAAATTGTGGTTTTCCCACTCACTATCTGTATAATCTTGGAGAAGTCACTTAGCCATGGGTCTTGGAGTTTTCATGTCTGTATCCAGTAGGTATTGCAAGCCCCATTCTTTTTTTATAGCTGAATCTTACCATTATCCCCTTTCATTTATGAGGGAACTCAGACTGGGAAGCTATGTTCCTGCTCCAAAGTCACACTACATAGAAATACTTGCATTGGAATTTAAACCTAGAACTGTCCAGGTCTGAGATATTCGCGCTTACTGTCAAGCAATCATGCATAATCAAAAGTTCAGAACACACAGTAGATATTTGGCAAGTGCAAGCATGGTATGCTGGTTAATAGTGAGGGTCTCTCTGTGCCTCAATCTCTTCCCCTGTAAAATGGAGATAAAAATAGTGCAACTTTGTCAGGTTGTTCTGAGAACTGAGTTAATGCATATAAATGCTTAGAATAAGTACATAAAAAATATGATCATTGCTTGCGGAGCCTGGGTGGCTCAGTCCATTAAGCATCTGACTCTCCATTTCAGTATTTCAGCTCAGGTCTTGATCTCACAGTCCTGGGATCCAGCCTAGAGACCCGCCCCCAGCCCCACCCTTTGTGGAGCCCAGTGTGGGGCTGCGCCCTCAGCAGAGAGTCTGAGGATTCTCTCCCTCTCCCTCCCTCTGTCTCCACTCGCTCAAATAAATAAATAAATATTTTAAAAACTATATAATCATTGCTTAATAGCAATGATTTCTGAACTTTTTCTCACCAGTCTGTACTATACATGCATCATTATCTAATTTATGAAGGAGCAAAACGTAGTCAGTAAAAAAGAAATAATTTATTTTCTTTCTTTTATTCATCACACTGAGACAAACAGATTATGTTTAATTTTTAAAAATTATACACTCATATAAGCACATTTTCAGGAAGTGTGGCAAATACAGAAAGTACAAAAAATAAATCATTCATAATTTCATCGGCTAATAATCACTGCCAACATTTTACTGCATTGTATTTTATTACTTATTTCTATGCTTATATTCCTCTGAAGTGTATATATGCATAGATATGTAAATACAGTTACAACAATATCATATAGGTATCTTGATTTCTTAAATCTAATTGTTTACATAATGGGGATTTCCTTTGTTTCAAGCATTATGAAATGTATTTTTTCCAAACAGTCATCTTCCATTGTCCCTTAAAAGTGTATTTAAGATAATGCTCAGGAAATTATTAGTTTTGAACCCAAATAGAGCTTTTTAGGTATAACATCACTACAGTTAAGGAGTTTTTTCTATTTTTAACCCCATATGTATGAAGTGATATATCACAGGAAATGGCATGTTAAGGAAATATCATTTCCTTTTTCAAAAGATAATAAAACATCTGTGGGGCTTTTTTTCCAAACTGAAATAGGGAGTAATAAAAATAGTCTTCTTGAGCTATATAAATTATCCTTCATATATTTTGGGAGTTCATCCAAAATGCAAATTTCACAAAAAAAATCAATGTGGTCTTTGAACATAATTTTTAGCATGTGCAAATTTGCTAAATCTAATTATACTTCGCACTTAGCACTTCTTATCTTAAGAGCATCAAAGCATTTCACACATCTTAATAAAGACTCAAAGTTTTTTTAATTAAAGATTTAATCCAGAGTGATATTCAACAAAGAAAAATCTATAAAAATATCCTTTATATGATGCTACATATAATATATGGTAAGATTCAATTTATCGAGCACTAAAATAAATGCTCTATTTCAAGATGAATATTATAGCAAATGGAATCAAATAAACCCATTTATTCTCATTTTTTACCTATGATAATTATATTAAAATAAAATAGATGCAAATAGTAACCTTCTTTTTTTTTTTAAAGATTTACTTATTTATTTATTCATGAGAGTCACACAGAGAGAGGCAGAGACATAGGTAGAAGGAGAAGCAAGCTCTCGCCCGGGAACCCAATACAGTACTTGATCCCAGGACCCCAGCCGGGGTCATGCTCTAAGCAGAGGCAGAAGCTCAACCACTGAGTTACCTGGGCGTCCCGCAAATAGTAACTTTTTATCAAATATAGTAAATTAGATAACTAAATGGTTTTTAAAATTTTACAAAATTCTCATGCTTTTTATCTCTCATTTAAAATATTTTCCCCTGGGATCCCTGGGTGGCGCAGCGTTTTGGCGCCTGCCTTTGGCCGCGGGGCACGATCCTGGAGACCCGGGATCGAATCCCACATCGGGCCCCGGGTGCATGGAGCCTGCTTCTCCCTCCACCTGTGTCTATGCCTCTCTCTCTCTCTGTGACTATCATAAATAAATAAAAATTAAAAAAATATATTTTCCCCTGTCAAGCTGCTAATCTTGTGTGCACCTAATCTCAGCTGGTCCTCCCAGCTGCGGGCCAACTCTAGTGCCCCTGTGGGGTCCCATTTCCACTCCATGGAGATGAAAGGAGCTATCCTGAACCAGGAGAAACTTGCCAAACTGCAAGCACAAGGGCGCAGTGGTGGGAAAGAAACTAAAAACATGGCTCAACCAAAGAACATGGTTCATAGAACAGCTACAGTGGATGATAAAAATCTTCAGTTTTTCTTTGAAAAGTGAGGGGTAAATGATATCTCTTAGTATTGAAGAAGTGAACTTGTTCCCAAACCAAGGAACAGGATCCACTTTCACAACCCTAAAGTTTGGACATCCCTGGCAGGAAGGCTTTCACCATTTCTGGCCAGGCTGAGCCAGAGCAGCCGACAGAAATGCTACCCAAGGTCTTCAACCAGCTTAGTGCAGACAGTCTAGCTAGTTTAAGAGTGGTTAAAGCTCTGCCCAAACAATCTGGTAGCATCACTTGCTACCAGACAGGAGGAGGAGGAGGAGGAGGAAGATGAAGTTCTAGATCTTGTGGAGAATTCTGATGAAGCTTCCAAGAACAGAGCAAACTGAATTGAGTCAACTTCCGAAGAAGATAAAAGTTGAAGAAGTTACTGGGAGCTGCTATTTTATAGTATGACTGCTTTTTAAAATTTTGTTCATGGATTTGATAAAATCTAGACCTCTAACATTTTTAAGCCCAAGCTCCTTGGACACTGCAGCTCTTTTCAGTTTTTGCTTATAGACAATTCATTCTTTGAAGTTAATTAAGCTGAAGAAGCCTGGAAATAAAGTTTGAAACAAAGTTAATAAAGTTCTTTGCCTAGAAATAAATAAATAAAGCAAGCTTTCCCCTGTCATTTTTTTTAAAAATAGTCTTCAGCCCTCTGGTTGCTATTTTGGATATCTCATTGCTCTTTTTCAGTAACATCTGCAAGATATGCCTGCAAAGTGGCAATGGACATCATTCCAATTGGACAGCAATAGGTACTTCTAGAATCAGAAAAAGAAACTACCCATGCAGCTGTCTAGAATGGGAAGAACATATGGATCTCATGAAGAATATTTTTATTTATATCCTTAATTAGATTTTTCAAAGAGCATATAATCTGGAGCATTTGTGCTAAGGAGTACATTTCAATGTCATCTTGGAGAATGACAATTTAGCCATTAGCATATTCACCTCGAAAGGAAATTATAAAATTAGGAAGCTGGAAAAGAAGGAAGGGAAATAGAAAATGAGGTAGGGAAGAAGAGAAGGTGAAAGAGTAGTGGGCAGGTAAGAGAGAGGAAAGAAAGAAAAGAAAAAGGAAAAGAGGGAGTATTCATTGTACTCCTCTGTGCCAGCAATTCGGCTAGCATTCGATCATTTAATTCTTCTTCTAACCTTGAAGTAATGGTATACCCACATTTTTACAATGGAAAAACTGAAGTTTTCAGAAGGAGAGCTTCATTTCATAATTAACACAACCTGTAAGTAATTGAGTTGGAGCTTAAACTCAACAGTATCTGATTTCAAAGCCTCTACTTTCTCCCATACATCACACTACAATTCTAGAAATTGCCTCAAGGCTCTATTATCAGACATTTATTAAATGTCTGATTTATGGAAGTAGCTAAATCTGACTTTTTTTTCTAGCTTGCTATAGAGTATCTAATACACCACAGACATTCAGCAAACATTTGTTGGCTGAATCAATGAATGAATAAATGATTCCTGAAAGCAGAAAAAGATGGGAAAATGAGCTTCTCCTGTTATAAAGGAAACAAAGGGAAGCAGACACCAGAAGATGAGAACAATGACAACCAGCTCTATTTTGGCCTTGGAAAGTACAACTGTTTAAATTTAGCAGAGGACATGAGTTTGAATTGGGGATCACCAAGAAGTAGGGTTTGGGCTCAACCGATCTAACAGATGGAAAAAAAACAATCAAACAATAGGAGTCAAGTCTGAAACAGAGACTAATCTGTGGATTTTCTTCTGCTCTAGAGAAGTCCAAAGGTGGTGTCACAGATTCTGAGGCCTTAGGGGATCATCACAGACCACATTCCTGCTATAAGATTAACCCTCAAATACACATGAATTCCAAGGGCTCCTTCAGACCTTAGCCTGCCTCTAAACTATCTTACGTATGTTGAAGCTTCATCCCCTGGGCAGAGCAGTTTGCAGCCTGATATACCAGATATTTTACCAGGAACCCAGGCATTAAACATTAAGACTTGCTTTACACAAACAAATAACAGGAAGGCAGCAGGGGGTGATGTTATGTTAAGGAGGGTTTGCTGATGTTAATGGAAAATCCATCTCACAACTGTATTAATTACAATGTTTGACATAGCAAGTAGCAGACATCAAGCTAAAGCAACTTTTGACAATAAAAAAAATGCTACCTAATGTGGTTGAAAAGTCTAGTGATATGGTGAAACTGATCATGAAACTTGATGAAAGACATCAAGACAGATACCATTTTGTCAGTCTTCCTATTCTATCTTCCACAGTATTGGTTCTGTGCAGACACTAAGCTAATCACCAAAGTTTTTGGTGATTATCACCAACATATTCCATGTTATTCCTCAACATGGAATAACTTTTCCCTTTTTTAAAAGATTTTATTTATTTATTCATGAGACACACACACACACACACACACAGAGAGAGAGAGAGAGAGAGAGAGAGAGAGAGAGAAGCAGGCTCCATGCTGGGAGCCTGATATGGGATTCGATCCCAGGACTCCAGGATCATGCCCTGGGCCAAAGGCAGGCACTAAGCCACTGAGCCACCCAGGGATCCCCAACTTTTCCTTTTGATGCAACTGGACTGTATGTATTCCATAGCCTTCCTTACATTAGGTCTGGCCATATGACTGAGTTCTGGTCAAGAAGAAATGGGCAAAACTGATGTATCTATGTCCATGCACAGCCCACACATGATCCTCCATGCTTTCCTCTTCCACAGGCTGATGGAGGAAAGCATCGAAATCTCAGAAGCCATATGGCAAGCCTGGGTAGAGCCACCTGAAGGAAAGATATCTGCCAATGAAGACATTCATTTTGGAAGTCATGTGAATGGGAAATAAATTATAATGTTTAAGCCATTGCATTACTTTACTGATTTACTTTAAAATATTGATACCAGAAGCAGAATGAAACCCAACAACAACCTAAACTTTATAGAGTTGGTTTAGTTGTTTAGTTTTATTTAGTTAATTTAGGCATCGATAGAACACACTGTAAAGCAAGTGATCCATATTATGCAAAACAAATTTTTTTTTATTAAAATAAAATGGTTCAGCAATTGGAAGGGTATGTTACAAGCCTGCAGCACTCAGGAAAGTGTTTGAAAAGATCCAAAATCTTACTATGTGATGCTACTGTTTGCTGCTTTTAGCAAGTTACTACAAGAAAAAGATCAGCTTAAATGATTGTTTCTCGGACAGCCCAGGTGGCTCAGCGGTTTAGCGCTGCCTTCAGCCCAGGGCGTGATCCTGAAGACCAGGAATCGAGTCCCATGTCAGGCTCCCTGCATGGAGCCTGCTTCTCCTTCTGCCTGCTTCTCCCTCTGCCTGTGTCTCTGCCTCTGTGTGTGTGTGTCTCTCATGAATAAATAAATAAAATCTTTTAAAAAAAATGATTCTCAATTAGAAATAAAAGGTAATGTATTGATTCCAGAACTCAGGGCCTCAAAAGATTGAAAAGGATGACTGATTATAGACCTCAAAAAGTAAAAGGTAAGATTGAAAAAAGCTTAACACAACAGTAGGCTAATAACATGTGATATTCCTACAGATCCCTTCAGATGGTTTCCAAGTAACATCATTAAGTCAAGAATAAGAGATACGTGGATGAGAAAGCATAAAACTGAATTGGGCTTCAAAATGGATGTCTAGAAAAGAATGTGTATTTACAGTCAGATGAAATTGTCTAGAAGCAAGGAGATCCACTAATTTTTTAGGAAAATTGATTGCTAATGAAGCCATGAACCAATATTAAAAATGTCTCGAACACTCATGCCTCAAACATACAAGCCCCTTTCATGAACAGAAATATAAAATTTGTGCAACCCCTAAGAAAGCCTCACTCCCCAAAACTAAATTCCTGAAAGATAGTGGAGGATAATTAATAGGGAGGCACCTCCCAGGGGAAGAGTCAGGACATGCAAAAAATAAAAGACGAAATGTTTTCAGAAAGTAAAATAAACGTCTAATTGAGGAATCTTCTCCATTTGTTAGGGAAGAGGGCAGGCACAAAGCCTGCCTGCCAGAATGTTCAACATTGCCAAGGACCACACACTGCAGTAGAATCCTACTCTTTTCTTTGAATGGAAGTTTTCATTGCAATTATCTTATCCCTAGTCCAGTACTACTTATTGGGTGGGCATGGAAGAGCAAAAAACTTACTTTTTGCTTTATATGCTGCAAAATGATTCAAACTTAATGTAGAGAAAAAAAGCATCACCTGAAGATCATAAATACCTGGATGGTAGTCTCTCTTGACATGAAATAACTGTCTTCTATTATGTGGCAGGAAGAGTAAAATAGGTATGTGATGCCCACAAAGGTGCAAGTAGCAGAAATTGGCCAGCCATTCACCGAAACCATTTCCTGTGTTTCCCTGAGATTATAGCTTGACTACTTCCCACTGAACTTTCAGTCAGATATAACTATGTGACCTATGTCTGGCCAGGGGAATGTCACAGATATGAGCAACAACTTTTAGACTTGACTCATAAAATTACCTATGCATAATCCTTCATGTTCTTTCTCTTTCCACAGCTTGATGGAAAAGAACACAGAGATCTTGCAAGCTGTATGTTGAAAATGAAGGAGCTCAGGCACTTCGACTTCTCTGTGGAATGAAGTAAAGGGATCAGATTTTCCTTCCTTCCTGAAACAATTCATAAACTGGACAAAATATTTAAAACAATGATTTACAAGGCAATGAATATCAGGCGGCAAAGGACAGTGATCCCCGAGAGACAGTCAACAAGGTAAGCTCTACAGCTGTCTCAAAAGCTTCCAGGACATGGTTGAGGGGGTGGGAACCCAGAGAGGACCCAGCACACCTGTCAACTGAGAAGTCAGAGATGGTAATCTGGGGACATGCAGGCAGCCAGAGTTTACAGGATAGAGTACTCGAAAGGAAACAGCAAGAGAGAAATGCAAAGTGTGTCATATATCCCTACAATAGTACATTACCTAACCATAAGAATGAGTTAAGTATGGATACATGCAATAATGTGGATGAATGTAAAAATAATTATGCTGGGTGCAAAAAGCCAGAAAAATTAAGTGTACATATTGTATGATATATATATTTCCCTCACCCCCTTCAAAATACAAACTAATGCATAGTAACCAAAGGCAGAATAGTGGTTGCCTGGGGAGAGGATGAGGATAAGAATGGCTTGCTGGGAAGAATTACAAAGGAGCACAAGGAATCTTCTAGGGGGACAAATATGTTAATTTTCTTGACTCTGGTGATAGTTTTATAAGTGTATACATATGTCAAACTTATCTAATTGTATACTTCAAATATATGCAGTTGATCACATGTCAGTTATTCCTCCATAAATCTGTTAAGAACAATGTTAAAGATCTTAATCCCTAAAAGTATGGAAAGCAATGAAAAAATTTAGTCTTGATGTAAGTTATAAACAAACCTGTATTGTATTGAGCCATTTCTGCCTGTTTGTATGTTATATCCTTACCACTATAGCTTTTTACTAGGGCTTGTCCCAAGATATTAACCTGGTCCCATGATATTAACTTGTAGTAACTAAGACTGTATGCTTTCTAATTCATGTCCAGTTGGACGTAGAGTCTTTTTTAGTAGCTTCCATAGGAGAAAGAGCTTTTATTTTCAAAAGCCTCCATGTATGTGTATCCTCGTATCTTATTAGTCTAAATTGATTTATGCTACAATGTCAGCACCACCGTAGATAATTACATAGGTGATGCCTTGAACAAGGGCATCCAACCAAGGGGGAAAAATGAGGACTCAAACCCAGCATGTGCTCTGCTTACTAAACTTATACAAATCTGATGCTGGACTGCATTCACCTGCAAGAAAGGTACATCTTTCTCTAATTGCACAGAGTTGACATACAACCTTATGTAGGTCTGGATCCTAGTGGTCAGGCAGATAGACTCTAGTAGGAAAAGGAAAGGAACAGAATGGTAGCTAAGGGTGAAGTGAACCAGAAAATGACCACTACAATGCTCGTGGTGTTACAATTGTTGGTATGGCTATCATGCATTTACTATATTCTTATGTCTTTTCTGATATTCTAGATGAAAGCAATCTCACTTATCTGAAATATTATACAGTTTTAACTTATAAAAAATTTCTTACAGGGGCACCTGGGTGGCTCAGTGTTGAGCATCTGCCTCTGGATCAGGTCACAATCCCAGGGTCCTGGGATGGAGTTTCACATCAGGCTCCCCTGCAGGGAGCCTACTTCTCCCTCTGCCTATGTCTCTGCCTCTCTCTGTGTGTCTCTCATGAATAAATAAATAAAATCTTTGAAAACATAAAAAATAAAATAAAATTAAATAAATAAATAAATAAATAAATAAATAAATAAATAAATAAATCTCTTAAAGAGGCATCTGGGTGGCTCAGTTGATTGAGCATCCAACAATTGATTTCGGCTCAGGTGGTGAAATGGAGCCCCACATCCAGCCCCGCACTTAAGACTCACTTAAGATTCTCTCTGCCCCTTCCTTTGTCCCTCCCCCTGCTCACACTCTCACACCCTCTAAGTAAATTTTTAAAAAATATTTTTAAAAATCTCTTACAGTGATTATAACTTTCTACCTTTAATTATAATTAATTGCATGCATTTAATAAGTTAGGAATACAACCACAGAGACAGCCTAGGATTGGAAGACTGTGAATCAAAATTCCTGTAGGACTTAATGGAGACAGAAATTTTTGGTCAAGGGACACCAAAGGGTCCCTTTGGTGGCTCAGTGGCCAAAGGGTGGCTCAGTGGTTAAGTGTCTGCCTTTGGCTCAGGGTGTGATCCCAGAGTCCTGGGATCGAGTTCCACATCAGGCTTCCTGCATTAAGCCTGCTTCTCCCTCTGCCTATGTCTCTGCCTTTCTCTCTCTCTCTCTCTCTCTCTCTCTCTATCTCTCTCTCTCTGCCTCTCTCTCTCTCTCTGCCTCTCATGAATAAATAAGTAAAATCTTAAAAAAAATTTCTTTTGGTCAACAAAGGAAAAGCTGGTCTAATTACAAAGAGTTCCACCAATACCTCTATTTTGAGTGGAAAGTACTTAGGTGCCAAATGTAACTATGCCACCTCCCCTTTTCTCAAGACAAGAAATGACAAGAATTCTTGAGCATATGGTGTGTTATATCCAACAATGACCAAGAGTGCAAAATGTTTTGATGGATGCAGTACCCAAGAAGGAAAGTTTCCTAGACACTTTCAAGATGTAGCAGTGAATCTGGGAGATCAAACATAGGAGTAAATGAATCACCTAGAGAACCAAATTAAACATCAATTCTGCCACTAATTCCAGTGCCAGGTTTACTTTTGGATTTCTACCAGTTTGGTGCTATGTGATGGCTGAAAGTTGTCAAAACATCATGTTAGTAAGTCATGGTGAACTCATACCGAGCTGGTAGCAGAACAGTCAGTGCAGGTTGCAAGCACATATGCTGGGCGGGTCACTTGTTCGCACCTACCAATTTTACAAGTTCACTGGCAGTATATATAGTAGTAAATACAAAGTGAAGGAATTTTTATTAAATGATCCTTTAAATTTTTCAATGTTGTATTTTATAATGCACCACTAATCAAATTGGCCTGCCAAAATAATGTTTCGGTAGTGACAAAAATGTTTCTACTAAAAATGACATTAAAATGATAGTGATAGTGAAAAATAACCAAAGAATAGTCTGGGCATCTCAAAAGAACAAATCAAAAATCAAAATACACAAAATGTAAAATACAGAACAAGCCAATGCTTATTTGTACTATTAAATTCTAAACTGGTATTGAAAAAAATAAAAAAATAAAAAATAAACTGGTATTGAAATTTCAGTGATATATTATAATTTATATACTACGCTAGGTGCTGTGGATGTACAAATGAAAATGATATGATTTATCCTCATGAATAATCACTGCGAGATAGACATAGAAACTATGAAACAGTATGGTAAAAACAGTATGGTAAAAATAAGACAAATATTATAATTTATATGTTTATTTTTATATAAAATATGTATTACATATTAAATTATATATATATATATATATATCCAGAAATTGTTTAGAAGATGGAATAAGTCACTTCAGAATGGTAGCAATAGAGGGAGGAGGGTCAGGGAAACAGGTACAGAGGAGATGTTGGCATTCAGTTTTATTTTTTTATTTTTTATTTTATTTTTTTTTGGCATTCAGTTTTAAATAAATGGTACAGAGTATGAAGATCATTCTAGGTGGAGGCAGAGTACATGCCCTGGAAACACAAGGGTCAAATTTTTTAAAAGATCTAACTGTATGGAGTGGTGAATTCTGTGACAAAATAAACTACCTAGAAAAGTAATATGCTATGTTTACTCAGACTGAATAGTATATTTGAATTTACCTAGTTGAACATACTATACTTATTTAACTAATTTCTTCCTAAAGTCAAAGAAGAGAAAATTATATTTTAAAATGTTTGGGGCAGCCCCAGTGGCTTAGTGGTTTAGTGCTTCCTTCAGCCCAGGGTGTGATCCTGGAGTCCCAGGATCGAGTCCCACGTCGGGCTCCCTGCATGGAGCCTGCTTCTCCCCCTCTCTCTCTCTCTCTCTAACAAATAAATAAAATCTTAAAAAAATAAAATGTTTGCATATGGGCTACAAACATTAAGATCTTACACTTCATCTAGCATATTAGTTAGGGTACTCCAGGGAACCAGTAGGAGACAATCCGTTGGACAGACAGATAGAAAGATAGATACACAGGTATTATAGGAATAGGCCACATGATTATGTAGGCTGAGAAGCCCCACAGTCCATTGTCTGCAAGCTGGAGACCCAGGGAAGCTGGTTGTAGAATTCAATCTGAGTCTGAAAGCATGAGAACCAGGGAAGCTGATGGTATAAAACACTATTAGTGATTGGATCTAAGCTAACTTTTCAATCATTGAATCATTAACTGAGTGCCCTTGAAATTACTTGGTAAAGCTTTAAACTGACTGCACTAAAGCTGGGATGACTATTTTAATAGACACCTGGTAAGGAAAAATAGTCTTACTAAAAAGGAATACCTGAGAAATACAGGGTTTTATTCATCATGACAGTCAGTGATATTCTTTCAGCTCTAAAAACTGGAACTGTGAGCCTGAAAATTTGCAAATGTAAGAACTTGTGAGTGATAATCAAAAGAGATCGTGGCTGAAGAAGTGGAGCATGGCTCATTCAGCTTCTTCCAGGAGTTCCTGCCCTCGCTGGGCCTGGCTTCCCACCCTTCTATGATTTGCGTGTCGCCCTAATGGCTTCCCCACAGAAAGACCCGCTCTGTTTGTCTTAGTTCCAATTCTCACTCTTCTCTCTCCCCAACTTCACAGCCCTGCTGTGCCATCTGCCTTGAAGCCCTTCAGAACTAATTCCATTGTGTCTTTATTCCTGTTCCAATCAGTCACCTCCCAAAGTTCAGGACTCTTGGATCATTCACTGTCTCCTGCTTGTAGCTCTGAATCCCCTACTGTCATTTCGATTCTTATCTAGTTTCAGCATTTGAAATCCTTCCACTGTGTCCTCAGGAACTCATCCATTATGTCATCCACAAAGTCCTCTACTTCAAAACAGTGTCTCTCAACAGTCTCTCCACCTTCTGGAAACTGACTTTTGCTAAGGATCCTGCCTTCCCCGTGGCTGTCTAACATGCCAATGTAGTCATAAGACATTAATATATGGTTAGTAGTTGAAAGAAAAGATTGGTCCACAGGAAGACTTCCAGGATGGTTTCCTTCAACCTCCAGGTAAATGAGCTTCAGTGACCCTAGAATTATCATAGGCGACACTATTTAACTTTCTTATGTATTTTATGCTGCAACTGTAACAGAACAGAACTACAGATAATCTTTGAGTTATAACCTCATTTCACATTTTTATGTGACTAGGAGTCTAGGTTTGTACTTACTTCCAGGGGTCTGAATGCTGGCCCCTCAGTCTCCTACTTGTGTGATTCTATGTAAGATTCCTAACCCTTTGCAGCCCGAATTGTCTTATTTTTACAATATAAAATTTACATGAAAATAGCTGAATAAAAACTGTATGCTCAAAAATGACATTTGTTCTCTTTTGGATTTATATGTCTGAGAAGCCTTTGTTTAGAAGATTGTCTATGACTTTACTTTGGATGTATTATCTCTACAGTGCTTACAAAAATAAATAATATAAAAGGAAATATCCTACTTTTGTTGTTCCACATTATAATAAAAAAAACCCTTTGTATTTGTATATCCAAAGCCTATTCATACATATTAGTTTCACAACTCTGCAAATATCAACTCATGTTTCCAGATAGAGACTGAATTTCAAAGAAATCCTTCTATATTGCTCCTCAATGAAAGTGATCTATTTCAATAAACTGTTTGGTGACTGTATCTCTAAATACAAGAAGTTCCCAAAAGCAAGAGAAGATTCATAAAATTAGGATAAACTTAACATAATGAAAGGTAGTCTACCTTCCAAAAATTAATAAAGAAAAGGATCTCTACTTTCAAATGTAGTAGGCTGGGTCACACTTTCACTCCCGCTGGACTCAAAAAAACTAAGCCTAGAAAAAGTCAGATAAATTACAGAAATCCAATTTTGAAGACATCAAGATGCTGTGGGAACAAGGATTAGATTAAAATTTCTGAAAAGCTTATGTCCTGGGTGAGTGAGCTAATGATCTTCAGTCATTGTTCCCCACGAAGGGCTTTGCTCATTCTGACCCCAGGCTGAGGACTAGGAGTGCCCAGGCCTAGGACCTCTCCTGGGGAAAGAGGAAAGAGAAATTAAAAGTTGGTCACAACCATACTGGGCTGGTATAAAACAGTTGGAGATTTGAAGGACCTCAAAGGCTTCAATGATTCTGCTCCCAATTTCCAGTGTGTTGTGGGGGATGGATTTCCACGCCACCACCAATTCTTTATAAAGCCCTAGCTGGGTGGCCTACAATTCAACTGAATTCTGATACTATCTACTCAGAGATAGCATCAGTTTCCACAGGATAAGGGTTCAGTTCTACAAGACTCTTCATCCTGCCTCAGATGCCGGTTGAAGGCCCCAGTTGTTACCTGTGGCTGTGACCAACTGGCTATATAGAGCCTAGAGGTTTCTACCACTCCCTCCATGGATTCAATTAATTTGCTAGAATGGCTCACAGAACTTGGAGAAACATTTTACTTATCAGACCATTGGTTTACTATAAAAGGATGTAACTCAAGAACAGCCAGATAAAACAGATGCACAGGAAAGGTACGAGGAAAAGACCTGGCTTCCAAGCCCCCTCCAAGCACACCACTCCCTCCACATCTCCATGTGTCTACCAAGGGAACCTCTCCAAACCCCATCCCTTTGGGGTTTTTTTATGGAGGCTATTTATGATTTATGATTAAATCTTTGGCCATTGGTGACTGAATTCAATCTCCAACCCTTCTCCTATCACCAGGAGATTGGGATAGGACTGGACATTTCAACCCTCAAATCACAGGGAACCAGCCCCTCTCTTCCACCCTCATTTTTGGGTGCTTCCTAAGTTGTTTTATTAACGTAACAGAATACTTTTATATCTCTGGGCATTTAGGAAAGTCTAAGGATTTTAGGAGTTCTGTGCCTGAAACTGGGCCAAAGACTCAATACATAGATCTTATTATAAATCACAATATCACAAAGTTCTCATAAAATATTTCTTAAATTCTGGGGCACACAGAGACTGAAAGTTAGGCAAAAGATTCTATAAGGGGATGGTAAAACTCCCTTAGTCTCAGGGTGATGAAAATACAAAGACCAGTGGGAGGAAGTTGGATGTAACCACACAGCCAACCTCTCTCTAGAGACATTTTACCAGATTTTGAAGTTGCATGACACAGAAGGCTTAAAAGTTATGTGGAAACCTCTGAAGAACATAGTCGGATCCCCCACAGTTTTTTAATACCAAAGAGACAAAGGTTTGCCAATCCCTCAGTTTAAACCCCAGGATTTAGGATTGTTACGCTTTCTTGGTGAATTGTCCTCTTTGTTGTCATGTGATGGGACTCTTTTCTTTATGGTAATATTTCACTTTCTAAAGTTTACTTTGACATGACTATAGTCACACAAGTTCTTTTGATTAGTTTTAGGTACAAATGTACACATCTCCTTCTCCCACAGCAGTTTCTCTCATATTTTAATAATATGGTACGGTAGCTTCAATTTATTGAGTGAACAGAAAGGCTTCACATTGCATGCCTAATATCCAGCATGGTTCTGTTTGCAGGCCACACCATGAAAGGCATGAAGTCGGGTGTGACTCTCACATCCCTTCCACATAATGCTTTCAACATTCACTTTGCAGAGACACATATGAACAATGAGCTTCCCACACTCAGCAATCTCTTGAGCACACTTAAGATGATGCCCAGAAATTCTCAGTGTGCGAAGTTCTAATTCTCTGTTTCTCTCCCAGTCAGAATGCAAAAGAGTGTGACATGACATTTAGTCGATCCATTCTAATTTATTTTTTAAAGTAAATCACAGCTTGGAAGTTTTACTTAATATTAACCTAAAAAGCATGCTAAATTGGTCATTTTCTCAGTACTAGTTGAGGGCAAACCTAAAGCTGAAATCAAACAATGTATGTCAATACCCACTCCCCCAAAATTCCACAAGGATGCTAAACTGCAAGGCAGATTCTTCACAGAATCTGTGGCCTAAAGAGACACCTCCTGAGTTGAGGTTAAAGGATGACAGAAGTTTGAGAGGAAAGCAGTTGAGGATGTAATGATACTTTCTCCCCACTACTTGCTCTCAGACAAAAGTAAAGGCATGTTTCTCCTTGTTTCGGGCCTATTGAGAAAGGGCGCAAGAGGACCACGTAGACAATTTGATAGACGTCCCTTGGAGTTTTGGAACTAATGCCTGAGAACTCTGAACCTGGTAGGCTATGACTACTGTCATAGTGCCAGAGAGAAAAGTGGTATCCATGGTGGCGAGCAGCTGAGTTTCCAGTGATGATAGGGAAAGATATATACATCAAAGACCCAACAAGGATTGCATAGTAGGGAGCCAGCATGGAGAAAAAGACTTTGAAATAGACTGCCCAAGAGTCAGCCTCATTATAAATGTGTTTATTAGATACATAAAGAAAAGGGTAGAAGTCATGAGTGGACAGCCAACAGGAAGACATTGCCAACATCAAGGGTGTGAAAATCAGATGTTTCCAACTGAGAAATCTCCGAGGAAGCCACAAATGTGCCTCATGATGTGGGGAGGAACCACGACCATCTAGCATGCCCAAAGACCACTAGCTCCAGGTCACAAGCATACAATTAAAGCATGGCATTTCCTGAATCTGACCTCTTTGTTCTTTCCCTACATCAATCCCAGAGAATTCAAGAATCTCATCTGGTGAAAAGAAGCTTGTCATGGGTTCCTACCCCAGAACAGGCTTATCCTAACATGATGTTCATGCAAGTTGAAGAAAAGGAAAATTTCAGTTTCAAAGGGATTTCATAGTCTTATTTTTTCAGATTGGACATTTCAATGACTAGACTGAGATTTTTCTTGGACTTAAAGTGATGTTTAATTATCTGGGAGTGACTGGAATTGTCTTAATACCTGATCTATTTTTCAGAGGTAACAAAGGAAGAAACAGCTTCATGGTTGTTACATGAATTGGTATTGGTGGTGAGGAGACAGTTGTTTCTTCAGCCTCCTACCACAGACTAGCTAGATGCAGATCAATTCCATTTCCTCTTCCAGGGAAACACAAGAAAAGTAATTTCCCAGCTTTCACTGTTGTTGCGTTAAGGTCATGTGACTGGAATCTGGGCAGTAGCTGCCTAGTAAAAAGTGACTGGGGATGTACTACTATATAGGCTACTAACCATCCCAATGATTCTTATCCTAATTTTCTCTAACCTTATGCCTAGAAGGGTGAGGTCTGGGACCACGGATAATGCAAATCATGCTGCATGATGAAAATCAGTATTCCCAAGTCACTGCTTGGAAGACAGTAGTACCCAAAAATCCCCAGCAAATCATCTGACGCCCTGCAGACTGTAACATAAGCAAAAAATAAACCTCTGTTATTTTAATCTACTGAGATTTGTTTTCCTCAGCAGCTAGAGATAATTACCCTGGCGAACACACAGCCTAGCTCTCTTTCTACAATATTAGCAATTATATGCATCATACAACCGATTGTGATTAATCACTGAATAGTAATACTAAGTAGAGAGTGATTTCCTTGGAGAACCAAAGGTCTCTTCCTAAAGCCAGATGAGAACACAGAATCACAGAACTCTGTCCTTTAGTGGGCAGCCATCAGCACTGCATCTCAAGGCTGCTGTGTGGAGAGAAGAGTAGGGTATGTCTATGTGAGGTCCATAGGAAAGGCTGAGGTCTGTTGGGAATTAAGCCCTATCCTTATTTATTTATTTATTTATTTATTTATTTATTTATTTATTTATTTAAGATTTTATTTATTTATTCATGAGAGACACAGAGAAAGAGAGAGAGAGGCAGAGACACAGGCAGAGGGAGAAGTAGGCTCCATGCAGGGAGCCCAATATGGGACTCGATCCCAGGTCTCCAGGATCATGCCTTGAAGGCGGCACTAAACCACTGAGCCACCCAAGCTGCCCAAACCCTATCCAAATTTCAAACAAGATCAACTCCTGGTTTCTCAGTGGGAAGATGAAATTATGACTTTTGGTTGCATTAGAGAAAAATTTGGTTAAGCACAAATTTGAGCTTGGCCTGGAGAGGTAGATGGGATACAATCAGAAAAGAACAGAGAGGGTGTCTGTGGAAGGAAGCACAGCACAAAAAGGATGCAGGGTCTCTGGGTGGCTCAGTCGGTTAAGCATCTGACTCTTGATTTCAGCTCAGGTCATGATCTCAGGGTCGTGGGATGAAGCCCTGCATTGGGCTCTGCGTTCAGCAGGGAGTTTGTTTGAGATTCTTTCTCCCTCCCCCCTACCCTTCCCCATGCTGTCTCTCTCTCCCTAAAAATAAATAAATATTTTTTTAAAAGATTGAAAATAAATAAATAAATAAATAAATAACTGAAAAGATGAAAAGGGACAGAGGAGAATTTTAAATAATGGGTTGATAGCATAGCATAACTATTAGATGATTCCCAGGAATGATATATTGAGAGCTTACAATGTGCCAGTTACTGTACTAGGCTTTGTATTTCTTTTTTTTTTTTTTTTTAAGATTTTATTTATTTATTCATGAGAGACACAGAGAGAGAGAGAGGCAGAGACACAGGCAGAGGGAGAAGCAGGCTCCCTGCAGGGAGCCTGACGTGAGACTCGATCCCAGGACTCCAGGATAACACCCTGGGCTGAAGGCAGGCACTAAGCCGCTGAGCCACCCAGGGATCCCCATATGCTTTGTATTTTATTTAATTCTTACAATCCAGTGAGATATGTATTTTATAGACCCATTTTATAGATGAGAACAAAGAGGCATAGGAAAATAACTTGACCTCAGATTAAGACTCCTCAAGGAGTCTGACTCTAGTAAATGTTCTTAACCACTATGTTGTATTTTAATAAGATAATGAAGATTGGAGGCAGTGAGGAGAAGCAGAAAGACCTCTAACTTCGGAATAAACTTGACTTGAATCCCCTCTCTGTCATATGAAATCTCGGGCACGTGAAACTTTCTGAGTCTAAATATTTTTTTTGAAAGATGAAAATAATACCACCTACCTACATTTATTCATTCATTCATTTATTTTTAGTTAAAGAGATCTCCAGTGTAAGCGGTAACTTGCACAGTACATAGGGCACAGTTAGGTGGCTGAGTACACAGTAGCTCCTATGATAGCACAACACTGTATGCGGTGGGGAGAAGATTCAGTATTTAAATTTTAGGTATTTTCATTTTGCAATTAGATGATAGAGATGGGCCTGCCTAGAAAATGCCCACGAGATAGTTGGCATTCAAGTGGCACCGCCTGATGACATTTACAGACACAGGACTGGAGCTTGGGGTACATGTGAGCTTTGAAACAATAGCCACATGGATAATGTGCTAATTGAGTTCTTAACAGTGAATGAGATTTGTGAGAAAGAAGTGTAAAGTGGGAACTGTAGCTGTTAGGTTGTGGGAGATGAAATGAATCCAGGAAGGAAAGACTAGAGAAATAGTAACGTTTTGGTTTTTTTAGATTTTTATTTATTTATTCATGAGAGACACAGAGAGAAAGAGAGAGAGAGAGAGAGGAAGGGGAAGAAGCAGGTTCCACGCAGGGAGCCCCATGTGGGATTTGATCCTGGGTCTCCAGAATCATGCCCTGGGCCGAAGTTGGCGCGGTTTACCACTGAGCCACCAGGGCTGCCCAGTAACTGTTTTGTTAAGCTTAACTAAGAAAGAGCTTGCATGTTTTAAAGGTAATGGGGCTGACTAACCAAATTCTCTCTTACTTGGAATATCTAAATGTCACAGATAAAAAGATTGCTGAAGATGAAGTATTTGTCACAATCCACAATGTGTATTCACATATGGATAGCATTTTTAATAACATTTTTTTAATTTTAAAAAAAATGTCTTCCTATTTCCCTAAAAATAATTAATGAATTAGTAGTGTTATTATTCTTATATGTTATCATACATGCATCTTAAACTGCTTCTTCCATTTCTACTGGAATATCTTTTTCAAAATAAGAAAAAGAAAAATATTTCTTTCCCACGGAGAGTTTAAGACCTAATCTTTTCAATTCCTAATCTCTACTTCACTTTTTTCAAAGGAATCTTTCTGTTCTTTATCCAACAACTAAACATTTGTGGAGCACCTACCACATGCAGTGCGTTGCACTAGGCTCCCTAGGGCTTACAAAAAATAAATTTTAAAATAGTCAACTGTCTTTAAGGACTGTATATTTCAGAGAGAAAAAAAGATATTTACAGGGAAATGATGTGTAAAAACCACCACAAAACATGGCTTAATGTTCATGCCATGGGGGAAAAAAATCTTCAAGAGCTAAGCAGTGCAGAGATACAGGATCAGGGTAAGTAGAAATGAGATATGAGGAAAGAGAAAACTTCCTGAAAATTTGAGTAAATATAAAGAATTACATTTCTAGATTCTATTTTTCTGGCTTATATAAAGCTAATATACAATTTTGATGTGTTGCATTAACAAATATCAAACAACTTACATATTTCCTCTTCCTTTTGACTTGAAACATTTTTTATTTAGCCATTGAGCACTCTTATAGAAAAAATTTAAGACAACTGGCAATTTTCCATAATCATCTTCCTGTTTAGAATATACCTACTCAGGTGTAATTCTAAAGTTCATGCAAATATGAAAAGGAAATTATCTTTGATCTGCCCAATCTGCCACCTACTCAGAAGGCAGAAAAAGAGTCCTTTTTTGCAAATCTACCGACCACCTGAATCTAACCCAATCAACATGGAAGAACTAATTTAGTTCCTAGTAGTATATTTATGGTGCTTTCAGGATTGCTATCTATTAAATAAATTAAGATTTCATCAAAAGTCATCAAATGACTTATACACTGCAAAGACAAAACAATCCTCAGAGTTTTAGAGCAAAACATCCTTCTCTTTGAAAAGTGTCATGTGTTTTTAAGAGTTTATTAGGATGGGAATATAGTAGAGGGAAAAAGAGCCTGCCCAGAATTTGCTAAATCCTAGCTGAAATTTCAAAGGTATCAAATTGCCACCATAAGTGTCACTTCTTAAGAGAAAAGGTTAAAGAAATTTATCTCTACCATGTTTTGCATTATCATTCCTACAGAATTTCATAATATGTATTATGAACAAGAAACAATCATTTGTTAGATAAGAGATGCAGGCTCTACATCATTGGAGGAAAAAGTAGCCTCCTCTTGAAGCTCAGTCATATTTAAACAATAATAATAGAACTTGTGATGTATCAGATACTGAGCTGAATGGTTTATCACAAAATTCAAGTTTGTAGGCATCATGGTGTAATGAAAAGAGCTAATGTTTCAGAGTCAGGTAAGTTTGAGCTCAAAACTGACCCTTAGCCATCTGAGTACCTTGAATAAATTGAATATGCTTTTTGAATCTCATTTCCTTATCTTTAAGAAAGAGACAATAATATCTAACAGATATTACACTATGTAAAACTTCTATTGCACTTGGTACATAATAAGTGCTCAATAAATTCACAGGCCTCACAATTCACACAGAAAATTTGTCCACGCTTGGAGAGCATTGTCCTGGTGTTTCTTGCCTCATGGTCTTAGTATTTCACCAATAAATCCAATTAGACAGAGGAGCAACTATAGATGACTCTTAGTAACAAAAAGCCAGATTTGGGCACACATTAATGCTGAATCAAAAGGCTGAAACAACTCTTAAGACAATGTCTTCATTAGAGCAGAAAAATCAAGTCAGGTGACCTATACTTTGTCTTCAGATCCTGATGATCACTTTATACACAGAAATTAATTTATTCCAACAACCCTGTCCATCTTCCTGACCTTTCCTTCATTTGTAGTTTGAAGGTCACTATTAACATTATCTTCTTTATCTCCTCTGATGTTCCAGACATTCACAAGACGTACCACAATGTTTCCTGCCAGACGTGATCAAAGCTTTGAGGTCAGTGACACTTTTCATGGAAGTTTGTCAACAGCTGTTCTATGATGAGCAGCTAATAGGTTGTCTTCTTCTTACAGGGGCTCCTGTACAATTAGTGCTAATGGGTTATAGGGTATCTCTGAATATTTGTGCTTTTGATCTGGATTCTGACTAAATGCTTTCAATCTCTCAATCAAATTTTATAGTGTTCTGTGTAGATAGAGACCTTGCACATCATTCATTAGCTATGTAGTTTTTAAATTTTTTCTACTTACTTTTTGCTGATATATTAAAAGGCAAATTGATACTTGTATGCTGAGTCTATTATATTCACTTGCTAATTCTTAGAGTTTATCTGGAGACTCTTTGGGATTTTCCACATCTATAAGCATGTTATCCACAATTAATGGCATTTCTTCCGTTCCAAAACTCAGGCCATTTTCTTCTAACTAGGAGCCCCAGTACAATTTATATAGAAAAGATGTAGGTGGGCATCTTACTTTCATTCCCTATCTCATGGTGCAAATTTCAAAGATTTTACCATTAATCAGTGGAGGGTTTGCAGATGTTCTTCATAAGGCTAAAGTAGTTTTTTTCTAGTATGCTAGAATTTTATCATGTGACTTCAGGTTAAGTGGTATCAAATGTTTTCTGCAATGACTGACATAATCATATAATTTTCTGCTTAATTTTCTCATATTGATTTTGAATATTGAAACAATCTGATACAAACCCACTCTGATCTCACTTGATTCTGTTATCAGCCAGTATAATTTGGGATTTTGGCATATGTTTATGACAGATATTAACCTGTAATATTTCTTTCTTAATATGTCTTTATCAGGGCACCTGGGTGGCTCAGTGGCTGAGCGTCTGCCTTTGGCTCAGGTCGTGATCCCGGGGTACCGGGATCGAGTCCTGCATCGGGCTCCCCGCTGGGAGCCTGCTTCTCTCTCTGTGTGTCTCTCATGAATAAATAAATCAATCTTAAAAAAAAAAATATGTCTTTATCAGGTATTGTTATCAAGATTATACTGGCTTAATAAAATCCGAAGTGTTCCCTCTTTTTCTTTTTTTTTTTTTTAATTTTTATTTATTTATGATAGTCACAGAGAGAGAGAGAGAGGCAGAGACACAGGCAGAGGGAGAAGCAGGCTCCATGCACCGGGAGCCCGACGTGGGATTCGATCCCGGGTCTCCAGGATCGCGCCCTGGGCCAAAGGCAGGCGCCAAACTGCTGCGCCACCCAGGGATCCCCGTTCCCTCTTTTTCTATTCTGAATTTAGATATGATTGGTGCTATCTTTTTCCTTCAATGTTTGGAATAATTTACCACTAAACTCATCTATGCTTGGAGTTTACTTTGTGGGAAGGTTTTTATTTTCTGTCATGTTTCTTTAGTAGATAAAGAACTAGACAATTTTTATAATACATCTTGTGTCTATTTTCAATAAGTTGCATTTTAAAGTAATTTGCTCCTTTTATCAAAATTGTCATTTGATGGCAAATGTTTTTCATTACCTCTATTTTAATTTCTTTTTTTTTAAGACTTATGTATTTATTCATGAGACACACAGACTGAAAGAGAGAGGCAGAGACACAGGCAGAGGGAGAAGCAGGCTCCTCGCAGGGAGCCTGATGTGGGACTTGATCCCAGATCCTGGGTTCATGACCTGAGCCGAAGGCAGGCACCCAAACACTGAGCCACCGAGGCATCCCTCTATTTTAATGTCTTTAGACTCTCATAAGAATGCCCTCATTTTCATTCCTGATATTATTTGTGCACACACTTACTTTAAAAAAAAATATTTATTCATGAGAGACACAGAGAGAAGCAGAAACACAGGCAGAGGGAGAAGCAGGCTGTCTGTGGGGAGCCTGATGCAGGACTGGATCCCAGGACCCCGGGATCACGCCCTGAGCCAAAAGCAGCTGTTCAACCACTGAGTCACCCAGGTGCCCCCCACATTTACTCTTCATAACAACCCTATGGAGTCGCTATTAGAATTTTCTCAGTCTCCAGAGGAGGAAATGAACCTCAAGGAGCTAAGAAGCTACCCACACTCACTTCTCCAGGAAGCACAGAGCCAGGACTCAAAGCAAGGACTGTCACCTCAAAAGTACCTCAAAGCAAGGTACTTTTCACAACTCACTTGGAACATGAATGGCAGTCATGGCCATATGCTGAGTCTAGTCCTTTCGGGGCTGGGGGAACATAAGGGAGCGGGGCTTTTGTCCAAGAAAAAGAGCAATGCGAATAGGAACAAGATAAATGAACTTCTGCCAGTCTCTGAACACTTCCACACTTGACCGCAGTACTGTGGGGCTCCTTTCCCACCCACCTGTGCCTTTATGTGCTGGGCAGCTTCTCTGAAGAGCTCCTCCTCCTCCCGTTAGAAAACTTTGATCCTGGAGAAAACTACCAGCTTCTGTTCTGTTCTGGCTCCCTTCTATTCTGTTCTAGTGTGCGTCTCCGATCCCAAGAATTCCTAAACTCTCCCAACAAAATAGGCCTCTGTTATATTACCACTGTAGTTATTTTTTAAACCTCTATTTTAGCTCATCTGCTGACACACAGCATTGCGACTGCGTTTATAAACATGTGCTCTCCCACTGAATTATCAGTCTCTTGAGGGTAATAGGAACTGTCTCCTGCATTCTGCGATCCCTTGTGTTGAACATAACCATAAAGGAGGTACATAGTGAAAACATGATAAGTATTTTATAGGGCTAATTATTTTTATACAGCCTCTGACCTCCCCTAAGGCCTTTTCCCTCAAGGAATCTATCGCAACCAAACACTGCTTGGCATATATACCAACTGTGCTGTCTACATACAGACTTTCTCAAAAGAAAACATAGTCTAAACTATTTTCATCATTTGATGCTCCAAATGTAATTATTTTAAATAGAAATGCTGACACATAGTACAAAAACTGAAGCCTATTTCAAATGTTTACCTTTAACTAGTTAATGCTTAAGTACACAGCCACAGACTTAATTGTCTGGATTATCTCAATGAGACGCAACATCTAAATTTGGTCTAAATTTGAGGCTTTTACTAAATGTGAGACTCAGAATAAATATTTGTCCTGGTCCCCTTCTTCTCCCCACCCCACTCCATTCTCTCTTGTTTACTAATTATAAATGTCGTGGGATGGACAGACCAAAACCCATCCAGGGCCCCCCTCAAAGAAGGCCTGGGAAAATCTAGTAGAACTTAGAGCTGCGATATCGGCAAAGCCACTAGGTGGAACCTCATAAAATCTGTTTGCCTCTGGCCTATTATTAATCACGTTAGCCTGAGGAATGCAGAGGCTGAAAAGGGCCAAGGAAAGCAACAAATCAACTCCTTAATTTTCATAGAGGAGGAATGTGAGGGCCAGTTGAAGAAAGGACCAGCCTAGGCCACTCGCTGAATCAGTAGAAGAGCCCAAATCAGCACTCAAGAGTCTCTTGGCTGTAGGTCTCTGGATTTGCTACAGTGAGTATTTTGCCTCTAGGGTTATGAAACAGGTAAATAAAAACAGGTGACAGGGATGATCAGTCACCTCTACAGTGAGACAAAGCAGTATTGGCACAACATTAATTAGCTTGTGTTCTGGAGTAGTTAGCAGAGTTCAGGATCCCCGGAAGAAGAAAGACAAGACACAGCTTTCATGACACAGGACAAATCATTTTAAGCCCCTAGCGATTTTTCCTGATCTGCGTCCTACTTGCCCAAACAGACTTTTTGTAGAACTTCCTAGAAGGTATCAGAATTACAAAGAAATGCAGAAATGTAGTTAAGGATTTTAAGGGAACAAAGGGAATGCAAAACCTAACAGTCTCTAGCAGGCCTGGAAACCGCCCCGCCATCTCAGAGACCCTAAGTCAGTGGTAGAAACTCCCAGTGCTGGTGCAAAAGTAAGCAAGTCCCTGCCTTTCTGAATCTGAGATCAGGAGCCCAGGATCCCATCCAGCTTACACTCTCTCTGGGAGCCTGCCCAGAGCCTCTCCCCCTCGTCTGACAGTTACCTCTGCTTCCTTATGATGGTAAAGACGCCACCCCAGGAGGAGCACAGCTTCTCAACATAACCCAGGATGCGGGCCTCCGCGACCCTCTGCCCGCCTTCATAGGCGAGGACTAAAACTCCCCTTCCTGAATATTCATCCTAATCCTAAATTCCAGGCCCTCACTTACCCTGCTCAGGGAGTCCTGGCTTGCAAAGTCATGCCCCGCGATTTCCTTACTTGCTGCCAAGAACATTTCCTTTGTGTGACACTCCACCTGGTGTGATCCCATCGGTGACTCACCGACAGGTGCTCGCCTTAGCGGGCTACGGCGTTAGCATACTTGGGCCGGAGGGAAGTGGGCTCCGGGGTGAGGGTGTCAGGGTGCATCAGAACCAAAGGATCTAGACTTCTCACTGGAGCAGCTGAGACCTTCCACAGCGGGTCTGTTTCAGGGGTCAGACCGGGGGTGGGGGTGGGGGTCGGGGTCGGGGTCGGCGGCTGCGGGTCGGGCGCCTGGTCCAGGGCGCGCATCCTGCATCGCTGCGCCAGAGCGGGACGGGGCCGACACCAGCGGCTGAGCAATGCGCGAGGCGAGGCGGAGGTGCCAGCACTTGCGGCGCTAGGAGCAAGGGACACACGTGGCCCGTCTGGCACGAGCGCTGGCGTGCGAAGATGGTTGCGATTTCTAGGCTGCTTCACTCCCCCCAAATATATTTATATTTAAAGGAAAACTAAAGGGGAGCCTGGGTGCCGCCGTCGGTTATGCATCTGCCTTCAGCTCAGGTCCTGACCTCAGGGCCCTGGGATTGAGCCCCCTGTGGCTGCCTGCGGGCGGGGAGTCTGCTGCTCCCTCTCCTCCTGCCCGTCCCCCACCCTCCCAGCCCCCACTCGTGCCCAGCCTCTTGCTCTCAAAATAAATAATAAAATCTTTTTTAAAAAATAAAGGACAACTGGGCAGCCCCGGTGGCGCAGTGGTTTGGTGCCGCCTGCAGCCCGGGGTGTGACCCTGGAGATCGAGTCCCGCATCGGGCTCCCTGCATGGGGCCTGCTTCTCCCTCTGCCTGTGTTTCTGCCTCTCTCTCGCTCTCTCTGAATGAATAAATAAATAAATAAATCTTTAAAAAAAATAAAATAAAGGACAACTAAAGTGAGAATACGTTTTCATCTCTCTAGGTGAAGAGAGCTGGGCCTGCTGGACAGCCTTCGTGTCATTGACACATTTATATATAATTGCTAGGAGCCACTCCAAATAGAGATGCTCCATACAGAAGGATTAATTAGGCTTCTGGTCGCTTCACTTTTATTTTATTTATTTATTTATTTATTTATTTATTTATTTATTTATTTATTTTTACTGAAGGTAAAAAGTAAGGCAGTTAGAAAATATTTTATCCCATAAGATTTACAGAAAGGGTAATATCCAAAGCCAGTTGCCTTCTCACACCTTTTAGTGCCATTCTGTGTTGTTAAACTTCTGTAATCTAGTAAAATTAAAATGTAGGCAATTACAAAGCATTTACTTATTCCAGGCAGTGTTTAAATTGCCATGTATAAAGATTATTTTACTTATTTATTACAATCAGATCTGTGTGTTAGGTAATATTACCACAGCATTTCAGAAGAAAATGTCAAGAACAACAACAGAACAAACTGTGTCACAGGTAAATGTTGATGTTGAGATTTTACATGGGGTCTATTTGGCTCTAAGACCTGTGCTCCTAACCATGCATACTTAGGTTCATTATTCATTTTCTTGGACTAAAAGCTGGGAAAATAAACTATGAAAAAAGCTACTTGCATATAGAGGTCTATTTATAATAGTGAAAAACTGGAAGCCAAATAAAGATCATACAGTGGAGAACAATGAATGAATTATAAAACAATATATAGCCATCTGGAAGTATATATACATATATATATATGTATATATATGTAATAAATATAAACATGAAAAAGGCTTATGGTATAATAACTTTTTAAAATGTGATATAGGAACGCCTATATGGTTAAATGGTTGAGCCTTTGCCTTTGGCTCAGGTCGTGATCCTGGAGTCCTGGGATCAAGTTCCATATCGGGGTCCCCTTGAGAAGCCTGCTTCTCCCCCTGCCTATGTATCTGCATCTCTCATGAATAAATAATTTAAAAATCCTTAAAAAAAATAAAATGTGATATAAATTTATGTTAATTCTCTTTGAAAGCTTTTTAATATATGCATAAAAACTTCCCTTCAGGAGATAAAGGAACAAATGTCAAGTTTTCCATGCATGGTATATACTAGAATAAGGAAAGTAAACCTAACAAGCTCACTGTGGTCAGCAAATTCTAAATATGAGAATGTTTTAGTTCCCAGTGTCACTAAGCTTTGTCTCACCAAACAAGAACAAGCCTTTGAGACAATAACAATTATGTCCCTGGTTTTGCTAAGTAGATTTCAGAAGTAACAAAGCCAGTAAGAACAAAACCTCAGCTTCTGATGTCCTGACTTGGGAACCTTCGTGGAGAAGCACCCCCTTCCTGTGATGCCAACGTGGAGGGTGAGCCCCTAAAATGCAGTGTTGCTGCAGAGCACAGCCTGCTGATCACAAGGATGCACTGGAAACCAACCCTTTAGCTTCTCTAAGAACACCAAGTAAAGAAGGGAGTTCCTTGTGGTGAAATTACTGACAAAATATTAACTACCACAAATATCGCACCCCTCCCAAGTCATACATCACCGGGCAGTCCTGTGAGAAGACCCGTGCTGGGCGGGAGATCGGACAAATATAGGGATGAGCAGGTGATGCCACGGATTTCTTTGGGGTCCTCTGTACCCTTCCTCTTTCCTTTTTATTTCTTTTAAGAAACAAGGGACAAACTGCTGTCATAATAGATTATGGGGGACTCCTTTCTCTCTCCTTCAATTTTCTATCAAGATATATAAGAACAAGACAGGGGAAAAATTTCTTACTGCAACAGTGCATGGGATCAGAGGTTTTATATATATATATATGTATATATATATATATATATATGTATTTATATCTCTTTCTCTTGTTTTGTTTTTTACATGTATTTATATTACTTTAAAACTGTCTCTAGAAGAAAAAAAATAAAAGAAGATCACTAAGAATACTGAAAAGCAACTAATGTAAAACGACCTAAGAATCTTGAAAGAGCCAGCAATTTGTCTTTCAATTTCCAAATAGGTCTGAGACCCTCTTGATTTCCCCTAGATATCCATTCTCAGTGTTCTCAAGCTTTGGCACTACACACACACACACACACACACACACACACACACACACACTGCCACATTCCCTACTTTCTATAAATGATGCACATTTAAACTCAACTTTGCACGTCTAGAATCAGCTCTCCTCCTGGCTTCCCTCTTGCTGGGAGATCTGTTCTGGCCCAGTACTATTTCTGTCTCCCAACTTCTACACTTCTTTCCTCATACTTTACAAGCCAGTAATTTAGAAGCACATGCGTTTGTCCAAACATATCAGTGTGTTCAGTAACTCGGTGCCTCAGTATAAACCTCATCTCTGCAAAGCCCCTTCTACTTCCTCACCAAAAACTACTCATTCTTCAGGTCAATCTTCCTGCATGGAGCTTTCCCTACATCGCATTCTCCCTCCCTGTTAGTTGCTTGTTTCTTCTTGAAGGTTTGGCAATCCTTCTGCCACTGTTTTAGACTGTCCATTTTATAAGATAATTATTTTTATATATCTATCTCTTCCTTTGTAATGCAAGATCCTTAAAAGCACAGAACCAGTCTTATTTGGCTTTATGACTTCATATCTTACCACAGAATCTTCACAAAGCAACTTTCAATATTAGTAGTGATGATGGTAATGATGATGAATGGTTGAATGCGTTGAGAATGAAAGACTATACACTGACAAGAGTCAAGATATCTGACTTGACCAACCCAAACCACATGTGGGGCCCAGTGTGGCTCCTATGCTGGCCCTCTGTCTTGCTCTCCTTGGCTGCAGAGTCCATCTGGGGCAGTTGCCCCCACAAGGCCTGTGGCTGGCCTTACTGAACTACCAGCCTCTGCTGGATGTTGTCTAGGGTACAGGAACACTACACAGTGTCACAGAATATTGGGGGGGGGGAGGGTGTTTCTCAGAAGGATCCTGCCTTAAATGCTTAATGAGAAATCTGCTTTAAATTAGCCTATAACCTTGGGCAAGTCTGTAGTTTCCCTGGAGATTTTTGCTTCTTGGTCTACATTGTGAATAGAAAGCCTGGTCTCTATTTCTTCCACGTCATGTGGTTGTATTAAGAAGGTGCTCTATTTGAGACTACTTGTAACCAATGAGGTATGATGCCATTTCAAAGACTGTTACTGGGGTTCCTGGGTGGCTCAGTTAAGCATATACCTTTGGCTCAGGATATGATCCCAGGGTCCCCCAGATCAAGCCCCATGTTGGGCTCCCGGCTCAACATGAACATGAAAGACAACAATCCAATGATAAAGCATATAAATGCCTTGTACAGTGAAGTAGGTACTCAGTAGAGCAGAGCATGGATGAGGGAGGAGATACACACCCAGATCCAACGGGTGAAAACTCCAATTGCCTAAGGTAGATAATAATAATAAAACAATTACTATTATAATTAAAAAACAAATTAACTTGGACTCTGCAGAAAACTGACTGCAATTTACTAAGAAATACAGGAAGTGGGGATCCCTGGGTGGCTCAGCGGGTTAAGTGCCTGCCTTCGGCCCAGGGCGTGATCCTGGAGACCTGGGATCAAGTTCCATGTCAGGCTCCCTGCATGGAACCTGCTTCTGCCTCTGCCTGTGTCTCTGCCTCTCTCTCTCTCTCTCTCTCTCTCTCTCTCTCTGTCTGTCTCTCATGAATAAATAAATAAAATATTTTAAAAAATAAAAATAAAAACTAAAGATTAAAAAAAAAAAAAAAGAAATACAGGAAGTATCAATTCTATGGCTCGCATTTGAGAACTGCTTGTTTCCTGACATTCATGCAGCACATCCATAATCTCTATCTGAATACTATCTGCACTATTATTTTCTTCATTCACTAAGTTGGTTTCTACTTAGCCATATCATCTGTGCAATCACAATTTGATATGCTGGCGAAATTTACTCCAATACATGTGAATATATATATATATATATATCCCGTCTAAAACACACAATAATAAAGAGCAACCAGCAAACAAGGGAGTGCACCACCTAAATGGTTTAGAGAATTTTGCGCTGCAAGCTTCTTCCTGCAAATGCCTGTGCCTTGAGGCCCTGCTCACAATTCCCTCATTAACTGGATTTAAAATAACCACAGGGAGTGACAGGACCTTATGGCTTGAAATGTTTTAAATCGGTTTTAAAATCTGTACTACACCAAGAGTTTTTTGCTTGCTTAGAATATCCAAATTCTGTATAGTCCGAAGTTGTTTCTAGATCAAGGAAGGACCGGACATAACTCAAATCGATGGGAATCTATTAAAGTAGATGCCTGGAGGACAGAAATGTATCGTATGCAGATGTGTATTTAAAGTCCCAAACACTCTGCATGTTAATTTAATCACGGATTCACCTTAAGAGTCCATTGCACCAAAAGTTTCAATTCAGTCTCAGAGGCCAGGTAGCAGGGCGATGCAGAGTAACAGGGGTTGCACGCCGGGGGATCCTCCACACCTGGCAAGGGCACAACACTGGGTGAGAGAAAGGAGCCTCGTCTCCCCTCCCTAGAACCGACTCTGTCCCTATTATCTCCATTTCTAGAACCTGAGTTCGGACCTTGAGTAACTTAGGAAGTCAGAGTTCCTAATGGGCTTCCCTGCCTCTCCCTGGTAGCCTCCCAACTTCAACACAGCCGCCACCGTGTCTCCCCTGGATGCACTCAGTAAGAAGAGCCAGGCCCTGTTCTACAGCTCCCACCCCCTTAGGAGCCCCAACCTGGGCTCCTCCCCCAGCCTCCCTGTGACAGTCCATACCCCTTAGCTTGGCACGCAGGGCTCACCTCCTGACCAGTCCTTTTCCAGCATCTCAAACTCCAGCCCTGTGCACTCCTTGATTTTTCCTTGGTACCCTGTGATCACACTCCTCATAGCCTTTGCATGTTTGCTTGTCTTCCTTTAGCTGGCTGTCTCCTCCTGGCCTGTCTAAACTCACCCCTTCTGGGAAAGAGAGATTATGAAATAGATGGAATCTCCAAAGGGCATCTACACCGATATTTTTAAAAACAAACAGGGGAGCCTGTGTGGCCCAGTTGGTTAAGTGTCTGCCTTCAGTTCAGGTCATGATCCCCAGGTCCTAGGATTGATCCCCATGTTAGGCTCCCTGCTCAGTGGGGAGTCTGCTTCTCCCTCTGCTCCTCTCCCCACTCATTTTCTCTCTTTCTCTCTCAAATAAATTTTAAAAAATAAAATACAATAAAGCAAACAAAAAATGGTTTCTGTTACATATGCACACAAACATACACAAAAAGGAAAGGCACATTTTCAAGATTGTGGTCATTTCTAAAGAGTGAAACAATGGATTATTTTTTTATCTTCCCATTTTCCTGTATTTTTGAAAACTTTCTCTGATGATCATCTAGTTAATTTCATAACTGACAAACATTTTTAAATTAGGATGGAGTGGAGGAGTAAAGGGCAGAAGCAAGGAAGAAAGATAAAAAGAAAGCTATAGAAGCAAGGAACAAATTTCAGAATGTTAGGTAAGTTACCCATCAGCTAACTGAGCTTGTCTTTCTTCTTGGCTAATAAAAATCACCCACATGGTTCCCATTGATAGCCAGACTTGGTTAATTACAGCATTGTTTGTGGTTGCTTCTGGGCAGGGTCAATACATGTAATTAGATCTTCCACAATCTTTAGAAAGTTATTCTCATTCCCTGTGAAATGTCAATTATCAGACGCAAGGAGACATTGGTGAGCCTCATGAATGAGTAACATGATCCTAAGGTTGGTGAACTGAAAGACTGAGGCAATTAGAAAGATAACTCAGACATGGTTTCTTGTCTCTGAACAATCAAGAGCAAAAGGTCTCAATTCTGAATTTTCGGAAAATCAGTTGCATTAAAGAATCATACATTCTCAGAGCTAGACAGGCCCTTAGAAGTTGTCAAACTTGGTTTTAGAAGTGAAAGCTTTTCTCCAACTCACCTCTTAAATAGGAGCTCCTCCATCATCACCTGTGGGGAGCATGACAGCAGAAAGGGCAGGAGTTACAAGCTTAGTCGAGGGGGCTCGATTTCAGTTCCATCCCTCATAAATCGCTTGGCTAACCAGAACCTCTGCTTTCTTGTGAGTAAAGACAGTAACATCTACTTCAAAGATTGGCTGGGGAGGCCAAATGAAATGCAGCCTGGATATAGCAGGTAGTATTAGTAAATGGGCACCGAAGTTTGTCAGCTCTCTTCAACTAAATACTAGGGAAATGAGTTTGCCCCTTGGAAATTAAAATTAAGGCTGACATATGCAAAAATCACTGAACAAGTCTGAATAATTTACAGCCTAGCAGAACTGGTTTGTATCTGATTGAATTTATTAACATTTAAAGAAAGAATGCAGAAATCAGGAGAGGTTGGGAATCTCAGAGGCATTCCACATGTAAGCATTTTCTGGAGGATTTTTACATTTAGCCAATAATCTGTAAGTGTTTATTCATGAGGGGGTGCACAGTGCAGAATGGTTGGAGGGATTTCCTGCCAAGGATTTTTAGATTCCTGTTTTCATAAGCACCACTGCCCTTACTCGCTGGCATGGCTATCAGGATGTCTGAGTCTAATGCCATTAGACCTCGGGTGCCTCTGGCTTCCCTTGGCCTGATTCCATGCTTTTCATGCAACCTCTGCTGCTTATTTGGAATCGCGTGTACATCAGCCCCTAGCCACAGTACAGACTGGCCACTTAGAGGTCGGGTATTCTATTCCCTGTGGCCTTATTTCCTATGGTAAATTCATAAATTGGTATTTGAGTTTTGTCTCTCAGTTCTGTGAGCTCGCTTGCTATGATCTTGTCCAACAGATGAATCCACTCTATGTGCTGACAGCATCAGCAGGGCCTCAGATCGGCGGGGTGGGGGTGGGGGGTGGAATTTGGCAAGGCAATAAATGTCCCCTAGTGAGAGAGGATAACTGGCAGCCTCCTTTCCCAGGATGGCCCAGTATCACTTTATGACTAGGTTAAATCTTTTTTTAGTTTCCAACCTAGTCACCTGTAAAATATTCATTACATCTCTTTTCTATCCCAAGGAGGAGTCTTTGGTTAAATGTTACCTGAAGACTGGGGAGATGATCCTGGGAGGCACCAGTAGAAAAGTGGGAGAAGCAGGGAGGAAATGCAAGAAAGCCAGAAACAGTTTAGGGACGCTTGGGTGGCTCAGTGGTTGAGTGTCTGCCTTCAACTCAGGGCGTGATCCCAGGGTCCCGGATGGAGTGCACACTGGGCTCCCCACGGGGAGCCTGCTTCTCCCTCTGCCTCAGTCTCTGCCTCTCCTCTTTCTGTGTCTCTCATGAATAATTAAATAAATAAAATCTAAAAAAAAAAAAAAAAGCCAGAAAAGTTTACAATATCAAGCAAGCTAATGTTAGGGGCAACTAGGACTCAATCTCAACAGGAACTCAGGGAGGCCATATAGAACATGGCACAGAGTTATTTGCCTCCCCACCCCATAGGCAAGTAAGATGTACATTTATCTGCTAATTTCCATCTCTTTTTGGTTGAGGGCTATTTCCTGGTGCATCAAATCTTGGCACTTCTGGCCTACTAGTAGTGCCTAGGGCCTGGAGATTGCCTTCCTGGGTGAGAATCACAGCGGTCTGCAGAACTATGTGGGCCTGTACTAGAAAGGGAGTGCCAAGGCAGAGGCAGGGCCAATGAACGGGGTACTCAATAGCATCTGCTATAGGAGGTAGCTCATGAAAGAATGAAAAGCAATTGATACTCTCAAGTGCTTATAATGACTCGACATCATTCTAAGTGAAAATCCAGTTCACTGACAGTGATAAAAACAGTAGAAAATTCTCTGTGTTTCTGGATTTGGCTCCATAAAGGGCACAGAAGGAAGGAAGGCAAATCTGAGATTGATTCCCACTTCTCCACATTCCCTGCGACTGAGGAAGTGATGACTATAGGAACTTATTTATTCCCTCAAGTCAGTGCTGAAACAGAATGCTACGGCTTTGCCTTATATTTACATTCTGTTTCAATGTCTGGCAGAAATCAAAGCTTGGGGGTGTCTGCCAGCTGACCCCAGTTTAACTCAGGTAAGCGTGATGAGATCAGAACATAAGTTCAGAGGTCTCCCTCCTCAGTACTCAAAGTGCAAATAATGTCACATTTTTAAAATTTTCTCAGTTGTAATCAGAATTCACTGAAGACTCTCCTGTCCATCCAACTTTTGCAGAAATCTAATACCAACTATTTGAAGGACTGTGGGATGGGTTCCTTTCTCTCTTCCCTTTTATGACACAAAAACACTGGCAGGATAGGAGGGAGGGGAGGCTTATACAGACCTGAAATGGTGCCCACCAGGCATCAAAACCGTGAGCAGGGGAGAAATGAGATCAGTGTGCGTGTGTCTCTACTGCCCTTGTTCCTTGTAGCTGTGCGGGGGCCTGAAGAGGTAGCGGTCTCCTTAGCTCTCCTGCTCGAAGCTATAGTAAAGTCTCATGGCCCACCTCTCTGCCTGGGAAGGCAGCTCTTCAGGGGGACTGCAAACCTCAGAGCTAAACTCAGCTCCTGTTCTTCTTTATACCTTGGTCTTAGGCCAGAACTGCCAGCCCTGACCCGTGTCCCCTACTGCACTCTTCTCCTGAACCCTACTGAGGATGGATCCTCCCACAAAACTAAAAATCAAAAGTACTTTCTTATTGCTTGTTCTTGAATAAGAAAGCCTAATCGCTTCACTGGAACTAGAGTCAGCTTTGATTACTTTCAACTTCTCTTTTTTGGTCTGTAAATTCTTAGGCATATGTAAATACAACTTCAGGAAGAGAGGAGAAATAGAGAAGAGTAACAGGGTAATATAGGGGGTGGGGAGTGACACACAGCTCCGAAGTCACTCAACAGGACCCAAAGGAACCAGCAGGCATCAAAGGCATTTCTATGAGTAAAAGCAACAAAAATATAATTTCTGGCCTAGAATTCCACCAGAAAATTTCGGGAGTTATAATTGTTTATTCATATGAATTTTTTGATGGAAGTGTCCCTGACTTGACCTTCACCAGCTATCATCCGGCACCTGTTTTCCAGTCCCAGACCGCCCTGCACCATTCTCATCAGTGATCTTCACTGATCTTAGTCATGGGATAGAGACACAAAGAAATGACAAAGATTTTTCTTTTAGATGTTATTGCTTTGAAGTAGGTATTGCATTCCCCGAAGTCCTCTGTTAAGCCCACTTTGATGCATCTACAATGCAGTGGGTGATACTTTTGTTGATGGTTTTTTTTTTTTTTCAAGATTTTATTTATTTATTCATGAGAGATACAGAGAGAGAGAGGCAGAGACATAGGAAGAGGGAGAAGCAGGCTCCCTGCGGGGCAGGATTTAATCCCAGGACCCCCGGATCATGACCTGTGCCAAAGGCAGATGCTCAACCACTGAGCCACCCAGGTGTCCCTTCTGTTGATGGTTCTAAGATCATATCAAGAACCTCACTGAAGGCTTTTCAGCTGACGTGTGTGTGTGTGTGTGTGTGTGTGTGTGTGTGATGGAAATATTTAATATTTGCTTAGTATAATAATTTTGAAATCTCAGTGAGGAACTGCTAAAGGGATTTGTTAAAAATGCAGATCACGGGATCCCTGGGTGGCGCAGAGGTTTAGCGCCTGCCTTTGGCCCAGGGTGCGATCCTGGAGACCCGGGATCTAATCCCACGTCAGGCTCCCGGTGCATGGAGCCTGCTTCTCCCTCTGCCTATGTCTCTGCCTCTCTGTCTCTCTCTCTGTGTGTGACTATCATAAATAAATAAAAATTTTTAAAAATGCAGATCACTTCCTAAGACTAATTCAGTAGGTCTGTTATGGGCCTTAGGAATCTGTGTTTTTTATAATGATTTTCAGATGCAGGGGGTGGAGTGGGGAACAAGTTTGCCAAAACAGGGGACTCTAGAAAGGCATCCCCTGGTGCCAAGGGGGTCTCCTTTTATGGATAGAAGATGAAATAGACTCTGGAGAAGGGAGCAAAAAATCTACATTTTTGTGACCCTGAGGAACTGGGTAAATCATCACCTAAAATGGGCCCTACTTCTGGACTTGAAGTTTTGCATGTTCCCAGATTCCATAGGTCCACTTGGGTATGATTTCCTGCCCTTATCTATAAACTCACAGTCCTGCTGTGCAGAGAAAACCACTGTTGACATTATAGGTTCATTCTTCTTGTACATTTTTAAAAAGATGTTATTTGAGAAAGGGAGAGAGAGCACGAGTGGGAATGAGGGGCAGAGGGAGAGGGAGAAGCAGACTCCCGGCTGAGGAGCCTGCCGTGGGGCTCAATCCCAGGACCCTGAGATCATGACCTGAGCTGAAGGCAGATGCTCAACCAACAGTCACCCTCTTCTTATATATTTTAAAGCATCTTTTTGATAGAATTAATATTCTTTTTTACTTTTACAAAGTTGAGAATATATATATGCACACATACATTCTTCTGAAATATTTCAGTTGATAATACTGTTTACCTTTTTTTTTTTTATGTCAACCAAATCTATCATTATCCTTTGAAATTACTTCATAATAGTCCATTCTGGAATATGCCATAATTTAACAAATTTCCTACTAAGGAACATTTGCATTTTCTTCATTTTTCATATTATAAATGTGCCATCCTCATACACTATTTCTGTTATTTATCTAGGTCCTAGAATCATGGAGTGATTCAGGTGCCTGATCATAGAGTATATACATTCTTAAGGCTTTGATGTATTTTACCAGCTTGTCTGCCAGAGGGAACATATAATTTATATTCCCATCAGCATGGAGATTGGTATGTTTGGTGGTTCAAAGTAGGTGACTAATGGTAAAATGCTGGCTAAAAAGAAAATATTTGTTACTGAATATTTATTGTCTCTTATCTGTATACCACTTTGACAGGTGCTGGGGATATAGTGGTGACCAAGGATTCCTCAACTTGTTTCTTTGTATTCTTTCTTCTTCAGTTACTGCAGATTTGAAAAAAGGTCTAACTTTGTGAATGAATTAACTAACATCACACATCATGATGTTACATAAATGTGTTACATAAATGACATCAGAGAGAGCAGCCTGTAGACAGTGGAGGTGCATTTTGGCAACCATCACATATATGTGACGTCCCTATGGAATAATGTTCACCCACACCTTCCTTCCTTTGCTCTCTCCTATATAAATGTGTCTAGAAGCCTGGCAATTTTATTTCCCAAACTCCCTTGCTAGCAGGGTTGAACAGATTATTTCCATTTTTTTTTTTTTGTTTAAGATGTATTAATAGAGAATTTCCATATTTGCTAGAATAGAAATGTCCTTAATACTAAAATTTATTTTATAATGTAATGTAATTGAAAGACTTTGAGTTTTGCAATCATGTAAATATAATTTGAATCTCTGATCTATCACATACTTATTTAATGACCTTGAGTTTTAACTTCTCTCAGCTCCCATTTACTCATCTATAAAATGAGGCTGATAATATTTGTGTTATAGCACTGATGTGATGGTTTGATAAAATAAAGCCTGTAAAGCTTTTAGCAAATTGCCTGACACACAGATGATATCAAATGACTGTTTCACAGAAAGTGGTCCTCTCATCCCATGCATCTCCCCATACCTCTTGCTTAAGTCCTGGGTTTTGCTGTTGGTGCCAAGTTAGGCTTGTGCCCAGTTCTGAACCATCCCTGTAGCTAGGGAGAGAGGACTGGCTTCAACTAGTCTGGGCTTCTCTCTGGAGCCAAGCCTTAGTTCAGCATCCCTTAGGTGGCTGAGAAGGTAAATACCCCAGTGCGAAGTCAAGGCCCCATTATCAGAAGAGGTGAATGGACTCTGAGGAAGCAACCCACACGTGTGCATGGAAGTGCATAATTACCTGTGCCATGCATTTGACTCAATACACTTATGTACTTTGTAAAAAAATATCTCATTTAGTCATAAATCATGTTTAATAATATTAGGTTATGCTGTGATAATACACAATGCCTGGAGAGTAGTGACTTAAAACAACTCAGATTCCCTTTCACTCCTGTTCCACGCCCATCCTGAGCTGTGCTGGGGATTCTTTTTCATGTTGTCTTTACTCTGGGACATGACTGACAGAGCCACTACCACCTGGAAGGTCTTTGTGGCACCAGAGGAAAAGAAAGCAAAGGAAAGCAAAAGGCTATTGGCTCTTCGCTCCCATTTCCTCAGCTGAAACACAGGGCATGACCATGCTTCACAACAGGACGGTAGGGAAGTGCAACTGTGCCCTGTGCTCAGAAGGCAGAAGGCTGGTGATATGTGCGAGCAGCACAAAGGTTCACAGGCAAACTGGAAACAAGTAGACTTGGAGAAAGACAGCCTGGGTCAAATTCTGACTTCACCAGATGCTAACGCTACAATGTCTTGAGCAGGTATAATAATGCTTACACCATCGGGTTGTAATAAGGCTATATTTGTAATTTCCAACAGTCAGGTGCCTGAAAACATAATAGATGCTGTCACGAAAACTAGTTGAGTGAAAAATAATCACTTCACTGACTACAGTTACCTATCTACATACCAATGCTGTTTCAGATTCACAGAGTTGTTATTTTATTTTCGCATTTAAATTCAGAGATGGTGTCTAATGAAACCTGGGAAATCACTATGTAGGGAGGATTGAAGGAAGTCAACTCTCAAGGTGAGAAGCTGTCATAGTCTGGGTTCCCCAGTAAACAGACTCTGGGATAAACATTTGTTTGCAGGAACAGTATCTGCAAAGGGATGGGGAAAGTAGGACTGGATAAGAAGAAAAGCTGGCTTGCCAGGTGGTATCACAGAACCAACCTGCCTGGGAGCTCTGGAGCTGGGGTGGCCCTTCCAGGACGTGCTGGATGGTGGCCAGGGAGCCAGGCCTACCCTTGGGCCAGGTGATGCCTGTAGAGGGCAATTTCTGGAGAGGGACTTAGCTGAGAGCCTTAACCAAGCAGCACTCACTGCAGCTAAGGAAGATGAGGGAGGTACTGAGGGATTCAGATCCAGGCACCAGATCTACTTTAAAAGTGAACCAGGAGGGGCACCTGGCTGGCTCAGTTGGTAAAGCATGTGACTCTTGATTTAAGGGTTACAGGTTTGAGCCCCACATTGGGTGTAAGGATTACTTTAAAAAAATAATAAGGAGCAGCCCGCGTGGCTCAGCGGTTTAGCGCCACCTTCAGCCCAGGGTCAGATCCTGGAGACCTGGGATCGAGTCCCACGTCAGGCTCCCTGCATGGAGCCTGCTTCTCCCTCTGCCTGTGTCTCTGCCTCTCTCTCTCTCTCTCTGTGTGTCTCTCATGAATAAATAAAATATTAAAAAAATAATAATAAAAATAAAAGTAAACCAGAAAATGGCATACATAAGCTATAATACTGGAAGAACCCAGACTACGACTTGTCATTACTCTCACTGAATTGTACTTCCATTTGAATAATAAATGAGGTATTTAAGTTTAATATTCTAATATATAAACAGTGACATTCATTTTAAAAATTCAGAGTTGGCATAGAACCTACATTATTTGTCTCTTGCCTCTCTTCAGTCCTCATGTAGGAATAATTGTCCTATGCCAGGTCTAATGCCAAAATGCAACTTATTTTCATGGCAATCATCTCAGGAATAATTCCTGGAAGGCAAAAATCATTATTTGGCTTATTTCTACATTGGCTGAAACACTTTCTAAGCCACCAATTCTTAGGCTGGAGTATGGAATTTCTCCAGGACTCCTTAGGATGTCTCCATGAAGCACGAGGAGGCCCAAGATAACGGCATGTCTTCTGGAGCACAGATGTGATTAAATGACTTGAAAGGCAGGGAGGAGGGTTTTCAGTGAATGGTAATCAGTTTATTGGTTTTCAATTTAAAAAGCATATATATTAAGGAGTATAAAGCTGCATCATTTTAAAGATACAACTATATTCTTTAAATAAATCTCAGGTTCATTGTAGAGCATTCAAACCTCATGAAGACACAAGTGGGTTCTGCTGTGCCTTTAAGGGGACTTCACTGGAAAAGTCTGCAAAGCCTATTCCAAACAGCGACAGCTTTCTCATTACTGGCTGATCAGAGCTTCTTTCCAATTTCACCATTTTTATACCACACTTCCAGCAATTGTTTCCTTGGGAAACAGAACATATAAAGCTCATATTTCTGTTAAGAGTATTAAGGGTGAACATCAGTATATCTTATCCTCTAAAGGGGCTCTATGTTAGCAAGTCAATGACACTCCAAAGAGATATGAAGAAACTACCACCTCAAAGCATCTTTCAAAATAGGGTCACGGTGGAAAAATCAGTGAGAAATAGAACGCGCAATCATGGTTGTTAAACATTTTCCATGGGCCAAAATCTTCTCACAAAGTTTATCTCATATAATCCAGTTTTGGGGAAGTATTTATTATCCTGATTTGGTGAGCGAGGAAAGGGTTTAAACTCAATTTTGTTGGTCTTCAAAAATTATGGCTCCTCTATGTTGTTGGCCAAAATCCCAAATTCTTTTGACTACTATGTAGAGAAGCCCTATAGTACAGAGAAAGGAATCTGGCCTTTGGAATCACACAGAACTTTATTTTTTTAAGATTTTATTTATTTATTCATGAGAGACACACACACACAGAGAGAGAGAGAGAGAGAGAGGCAGAGACACAGGCAGAGGGAGAAGCAGGCTCCATGAAGGGAACCTGATGTGGGACTCAATCCCGGGTCTCCAGGATCACGCCCTGGACTGAAGGCAGGCGCTCAACCGCTGAGCCACCCGGGCGTCCCCACACAGAAGTTTAGATACTGGTTCTAGGGGCGCCTGGGTGGCTCAGTGGTTTGGTGCCTGCCTTTGGCCCAGAGCATGATCCTGGAGTCCCAGGATCAAGTCCTACATCAAGCTCCCTGCATGGAGCCTGCTTCTCCCTCTGCCTATGTCTCTGCCTCTCTCTGTGTGTGTCTCTCATGAATAAATAAATAAAGTCTTTAAAAATAAAAAAAAATAAATCCTGGTTCTATCACGTATTAACTCTGTGACAATTTAGAAAGGACTTAATTTTTTTTTACCCTAAGATATTTAATCTGGAAAATGCCAAGACCCAGTGTTGAGTTGTGAGGATAAGAATAATATATAAAAGCACGCAGAAATTGAAATAAATAATAGTAATTTGTTAAGATGCATGGAATAACTTTCTAAGAGTTCCAGATCTAACTTTATATATTATTCATTGAATGTTCAATTCAATGAAAATGACAAGATGAAGGTGCTACTTCTTCCCAGTCTAGTTAGGAATGAAACACTGAGTCACTCAAGAGCCTTGGGCAGAAGAGGAAAATGTTCTGACTCAGGGCCTCCCCTACCTGTATAATTCAGCCCAGCCCTGAATTTCTTGTGCTTCTCTCAGGCAGTTGATGACAATCACATCATTAAATACCCTCCTCCAGTTTTCCCAAAGAAGCCTTGGTAATATTCTCAGTATGCTGTGGCTACTGCTTTTTTTTTTTTTTTTAACCTTCCTCTTTTACCTGACCCACTTTTGTGTGGGATATTTTCTCCACCATTTGAGCCAGTTTTAATTAAAACTGATAATTCTGGGGTGCTTTCTACATGCTCCCTGATGAGTGTGATATAAATGGACACAATAAACAGACCATCTAATATTGATAGAGTCTACAGCTGCCATCTGCTAATTAGAGCCAGTAAAGGCTTTTGGGGCAAGAGTTCCCATGTGACATTTGTTTAATTAAAGCCTTTGTCTGCCCTGCTCGGAAGGGTGAAAAATATCCCACTTAAAAAGGACTGAAAACAAACATAGCTTTTAGAATGCAGAACATTTCATAACAGACATTCCTGGGGTTCCAGGAGGAAACTTTTAGTCTAAAGTAATACTTTTTCTTGATAATATTTATAATGTTGTACTGTTAATGGAATCAGATAATTTATTCTATTTCTCAAGCCACCTGTATACATGGAAGTAGGTCTGATATATAAGTTTGAAGGGGAGAGTATGTTCAGAGATAAGTCAGGGAGGATTGGGGCAGGGACCATGGAGCCAACTGGCAGATTGGATCCTTCCTATATTACCCTATGGATGATGAACTTGCCTTGACCAATTCTGTAATGTTTGCCCTCAATCATGAGTTACTTACTGTAGATCTTTAGTTACCTGTTATAACAGAGACAGGAAGTGTGGAGTTCATCCCTAATTTTGCCATGAATTGAGAAAATTATTCTTTAAGTCTCCATTGCTCTACCTTAAAAAATGGAAGTATGTACATTTAGAAAGGGCTTTCACTTGCTTGATTTCAAGACTCTCCTGCTTTAATTATTCTGATTACACTTTGAGGGGATTTTTCCAAATGTGGTTCATATAAATGACCAATTTCCAAGTAATTAAAACACAAAAGCATATATTAACAAACTGGTAAATTATTCTTTCATGATACATCTTATACAGTTTTTACTTTTTTTATTTTAATTTTTTTTATTGGAGTTCAATTTGCTAACATAATAGCATATCACCCAGTGCTCATCCTGACAAGTGCCCCCCTCAGTGCCCGTCACCCAGTCACCCCAAGCCCCCATCCACCTCCCCTTCCACTACCCCTTGTTCGTTTCCCAGAGTTAGGAGTCTCTCATGTCCTGTCATCCTCACTGATATTTTCACTCATTTTCTCTCCTTTCCCTTTATTCCCTTTCACTAATTTTTATATTCCCCAAATGAATGAGACCATAATGTTTGTCCTTTTCCGATTGACTTATTTCACTCAGCGTAATACCCTCCAGGTCCCTCCACGTTGAAGCAAATGGTGGGTGTTTGTCATTTCTAATGGCTGAGTAATATTCCATTGTATACATAAACCACATCTTCTTTATCCATTCATCTTTTGATGGGCACCGAGGCTCCTTCCACAGTTTGGCTATTGTGGACATTGCTGCTGTGAACATTGGGGTGCAGGTGTTCTGGCATTTCACTGCATCTGTATCTTTGGGATAAATCCCCAGCAGTGCAATTGCTGGGTTGTAGGGTAGCTCTATTTTTAACTCTTTGAGGAACCTCCATAGTTTTCCAGAGTGGCTGCACCACAGTTTTTACTTTTTGATGATATATGTTGTAAGTTTGCTTTTAATTCACTGTGAAGAATTCCAATTATCAATGAATTATAGATATAGAGAATGAATGGCTAATGAATAGAAAGTATTGACTCTTAGAAACCTAGATAAAATGATGTTTTGTGGCATAAGTGGAGGAATCTGATCTATATGGCTGTCCTTGGTTCATGATTTAGCCTTATGTTTTGCTAAAAATGATAAATAGCACAATGTCTTAATTCTAAGATGCTCTCCCTCTCCATATTTTAATGTTTCTGAAATCAAGATGCTTCTCAAAATCAAAGCCAAAATAGACTAGCCTTAGTTGTAAAATAGCTGTCATTCCTCCAGATATGCAAATTTATGTGTGTGTGTGTTAGAGAGACAGAAACAGAGAGACAAAGACAAAGAGACAGAGGAGATAATTTTTTATTTGCCACTCTCTAAGTTTAGTTACTTGCACTATACTGGGGGCTAAATTTCAATTCTTGTATTTGGAATCCTAATTGTTACTAAATATGCCTTCAAAAATACTACACTAGGAGGCAGTATTGGAATAAAACAATTATTATGAATGTTGATACTTTCCTGTCAACCATAGATCAGTAAATAAAAAGATTTCTCAAAAAAAAAATAAAATAAAATAAAATAAAAAGATTTCTCAACTCTCTCAGGACAGGTCATAAAATAGAGCTAGGATATTGACCTGATCAGGTCACCTGTGTGAAAGACTGAATTTCAGTTCCAGAATTCTCTCTCTGTAAACTTCTTTTCCTCTTTCCTTCCTTCCATTTTTAAATAAGTGACTTTATTCTTGGTATCTTCACATTATTAAAAATTCAATGCAAATATAAGTTCAATGCATAAATAATCTATCAATTGAACAGATTAGAATAGACAAATTTCCTCTGCAAAAGAATTGCAAATAATTTATGCAAATACCTTACCCTCAAAAAAGTGAAGCCTAATTTCTGACTATGTAAGTGTGGGCTGTGTATAGTAATTTCCCTCAAAGAGTAAAGTTTGAAAAATGGTACAAAGAATAACTTGACAGTGGAAATCCAGACAGCCACTACCTCAGCCAGGTAAGGTTGACAGTGATACATCATGTTGACATTTTGGGCCTTTGATATGATGTGATGGAAATGACACTTTACCTCCAGGATCTTCTTCCCCGAAATCTGTAACTCCAGCCTCACCATAAAAATACATCAAATAAATCCCAACTGGGGGACATTCTATGAATACCTGACTTGTATTCATCAAAACTGCCAAGGTCATCAAAAATAAGGAAAGTCTGAGAAATTGTCATGGCCAAGGGGAGCCTAAGGACACATGATCACTAAATGTAATATGATATGCTATAGATGCAGCCTTAGAAATGAAAAAAAATAGATAAAAATTAAGGTACTTTAATAAAGGAATTAAACTATTAACTTAGTTTGCATCAATGCATCAATGTTGACAAATGGACCATACTTATGTAAGAGGTTAATAATAGGGAAACTGGCTGTGGAGGTAGATGGGAATTCTCTGTACCATCTTCACTATTTTTCTGTAAATCTCAAACTATTCTAAAGTAAAAAGTTTATTTTTAAAAAGTAAGTACTGCAGGGGAAGTACTGTATTTTTAAATTCTTTGTATATCACAAGAGCTATCTCCTAGAATATATTTCTATTTACTACATGTGCCTTTAAAGTTAAGATACTAGAGTTATATATTTTAGGTATTTTTTTAACTTCAGAATTTCTGATGACTACCATCTATGAGAGGTAAGAAATTAGTATACTTATATATTATTTCTTTTTTCCTTCTACTGCATTCTTTTGATATCTCGTTATATATCATACCGTTATATTTAAAATATACAATTCCTCCAAAAGATGTTTACCTCTATTCCTATATTTAAATAATTGAGTGCTAGCATTTTTAACCCCATTTTTTCTATTGATGAAATTTGTATTTAAAATACATCAGTTAGGGATCCCTGGGTGGCTCAGTGATTTAGTGCCTGCCTTCAGCCCGGGGTGTGATCCTGGAGTCCCAGGATGGAGTCCCATATCAGGCTCCCTGCATGGAGCCTGCTTCTCCCTCTGCCTGTGTCTCTGCCTCTCTCTGTGTGTCTCTCGTGAATAAATAAATAAAATATTTCTAAAAAAATACATCAGTTATCCTCTAGATCTCATTATCAAGTAGAATTTTGTTTTACAAAACTAACTCCAAGATTTTATCTTTCCTGAGATGTGGGATGCCTGTGAACAACAATACAGTGTTATACTTGAAAGAAATACAACCAGGGAAATACAGCCAATGTTTTCTTAACTGATTCTCCCAGCCTATTGTTCTGTATAATGAAGTAGTCCCCTCTTTTTCAGTATCACAGAGTTTAAGTCAGAGATTTTTCACATTCAGAATTGAAAAATTATATTGAACCAATTTCTTTCATTTGGAGTCTTAGGATATATATGAAACTAGAATAATAGAAGAGAAAATGGGGGACTTGGGAAAAAGGAACAAAACAGTACAGCTTAGTTCTAAGCCACCAATAGTTCTGAAATGGGTATCTGGTTTTACAATAGGATTTTCCATAAGGAGTTTAGGCCTTAACTCTTCCGATGTAATGTTTGAAAACATTGTCTATGGGACCGAGCACAGCAAAGGTTTGTAATGGGAACTGGTGTAAGAGGCATGAATATGAGTGTGGCAATACTAACAGCACCCATCTCTGGTTACAATGTCCATCATCCTTGCCAACCACAAGAAAGGCCTTAGTGCCTTGGGGACAATGGGCAAGTTCTAGCATTATTGTGTTTCTCTCTGAGCCTTTGTCAATTCGGAGCTTCCGTCTCGCATTTATCTATCTCATTGGCAGCCCGCTACACACCTGCTAGGCATGCGAATTTGTCACAGAGCTCAATGTCCGGGGAGTCAGAAATAAAAATTCATGTCTAGAAGTAGAGGCTGCAGGTCCACTTTGAGCAAATATTCAGTATTATGGGTAGAGTTCCCTTCAGTAGCAACTTTGAGATGTGCAAATATAGTGAGACATTTATTGAATTAAGGGAAGGAAGAATAGGATCTCCTGAGGTTCAAAATAGGCTATCTCTTTAATTACCTGTTGGCATACAGAGCTGGCATCTCTTTCTCCTGTGTTTTCTCCAGCAAACCTAATACCTGGTTCAAAGCCTATCTATCATGCCATCTCTGAGACTTTAATCCTCTGTATTCTCCTACAGTAACAGTCAGGACTTTTTAATTTTCAAGGAAAAAGTAGCTTTCAATATAAGGATAAAGGGCAAATTCGGAGAAATGTCAGTGCTGCTGTACCTCAAGAAGATACCAATGCCAGGAGGAGAAAATCGAATGACCTGTTTCTTTATCTCTGCTCTTGCTAACATGTCTGTCTGTCTCTCTTTTTCCACATTGATGTACTCTGTTTCAATTATTCAAGTCCATATGAAGGGATTCCTTTCTCTATAAAGTTGGAATGATAATACATGATGAAGACAACTGTGATTATGATAATGCTGCTGCTGATGATAAAATACCTATTTTCTGGGCCTAAATACAAGGGTAATACATATCCAATATGACTGTTGTAAATACTGGAAAAAATCGTCTATGGAGAAATTTAGCCAATTTCTGACCCACAGTAATTTAAAAGCCAAGTAAGGGTTTGATCACAGAGGGCTTTGCATCCTGTGTCAACAGTGGCATTAATGAGAATTTGTTAAACACTTACTGTGTGCCAGGCAATTTTTTAATGGCTTTTGGTAAATTATCTTCTTTAATACTTTAATACTCTGCATAACTGTATGAGTTGGGTGCTATCTGTGGGACCCAGGAAATTTAACAAAAATCCCCTACCCCTGGACAAGCAGAGCAGGACTAACTCCATTTTATGCTGCACCCGCCACCTCCTGTGTGACCCCCACATAACCTGCGTATTGCTTAAGGCGCTCCCCACCCTAGTCAAGCTGCTGGGCACACCCTAATCGGAAATCGGCTCATAACAATGTAACCCTGCTTTGTGCCCGCCAAAACTGCGGCCAATTCTGACCAAAGTAATAGGCCAGCTCAAATGGATACTTACTATAGGGTACTGTGCAACTTTCTGCGTATCCCATTGGCCACTGGCCCCTATAAAGCTGCTACGCCTCTTAGTCTCGGGGTCCAAGTCCCTGCTCTGCTGTGTCGGGTACACTTGGACCCAAGCTCGAGCTTGTAAATAAACCCTCGTGTGTTTGCATCGGTGTCGGCTCCTTGGTGGTTTCTCGGATTTGCAATCTTGGGCACAACACTATCATTATCCTCATTGTCCAGATGAGGAATCAAAAATATAGAGATGTAAGTAGGTAGATAGTAGAATCTGGAACTGAAGCCTATCAGTCTGACTCAAGGGGTTGTATTCTTAACCTCTATGTCATACTGACTCTCAAATGGAATTTGAACCCAGAGATAGTGGTGATCTTTTTTTTTTTTAAAGCTGAGCAGGGAGCCCAAAATGGGGCTCAATCCCAGGACCCTGAGATCATGACCAGAGCCAAAGGCAGAGGCTTAACAGACTGAGCCACCCAGGTGTTCCAACAGTGTGATCTTGGGTGTTTTAACCAATGAAATTTTAGAAACAACTTGAAACAGATTTGGTTTTTATAAAGATCACTTAGATGATAAAATTGAGAATACCTGAGGATACAAAGGTCAGCTCTCAGCATTGCTAGTAAAACTAAGCATAAAAATAATTCTGTGCCAAGAAATTTGAAATATATGTGCCTCAAAATAACCTAGATAAATATATCACAGCCCTGAAACCATTTGATGATTTTAAAGGGTTCAGACCAAGGTTACCCTACATGTTGGTTCTTTAGAAAGCATTAGTTCTCCCTCTTTTCTCCTGTGAGGCAAAATCTAGCTTAATGGCAGGACTAAGGACTTTTGAATTACTGACAGCATGCCAAGCCTTGAGATAAAACATTTTTGGATTCCTGAAGAGATCAGTCAGATATTCAGCATTTTCAGGATCAGACTGAGAGTGAGCTCCAGAGGGATACATGAGGCCTGAGTTTAAATATCTCTGAAGCACAAGCATGCAAAGCAAATGTCTGTGTGCTGCAAATTCTATGTCCTAACAACTGCAACTCAAAGAAAGTCAAATGGACTCAAAATATTTCATCTTCATACCAGGCACAGTCCCAATTTCTATTTGTAAATTGATAAAAACCAGATTTCTCTCAGTACTTGGCCTTCACTTCTCAATTTCTCTTCTTCCTCTCTCTCTCCTACACATATGCCCACATAAACACATGTGTATACATGCATACATACAAAAACACATATACATGTATATGCCTGCATACTTTAGTGATTAATTTTCCTTCAATAATATTGAATTTAAACTGAACTGGATCTGGACTGGAAATTCAGCTCCAGACGATATGGATATGAAATTGTTCCCTTTCATTAAACTCCGAATATTCTTTGGTTCCTCATACTTTTTAATAATTTATTTTTATGTTTTCGATTCCTTCAAAGTCTGCATAGGGTCTCCCTCTACAAGTAAGTAATAGACTCAGGACAACCAAAAACAGCTTTTTTATTTCTTGTAACCAAGTCTGTTTCATTATATTTTAGTCTATCTTTGCTTTTATAAGGATGAAGTCTTGCTGTTCTGGTTACAAAAAGAAAGAAGTCCATCTTTTCCCTCCTTGGCAATCAGCCTATTTTTCAGAGGTGAGGCTGTTGACCTAGATACTCTGCAGTGACCTGGTCACTTCCCCTAACTATACTTCAAGATGTTACTAAATGGAATATTACTCCATTATATAACCGCTGGATGATCTCTAAGTATATTCCCATCCTTCACAACTGAGAATGTCTGTGCAGTTATCAGAGATCAACATGATGCTTACATAATGAGTATTCCCCATGGATTCACTCAAGACCCAGAAATAAAGTCTGACAAATAAGGCACTTACGGCATTTTATATAAGTGCATGAGGTAAGGATGGTATGGAAAAGGCAGAGAGGTTTCGAATCCACCACAAAAGAACTACAGAGATACTAGCATTTTTGTTAATAGATTTTGTAATCATATTTAGAATAGGTTATCCCAGAATATTTATAATGATCACAAAGTCTTGCTGAGCAGGTTTCCTCTTTCTTTGCCCTGATTTGCTATTATCCAGCACAAGAGAAGAATTATTTTTCCTCTTTATCTACATATCCACACATGACATGCTGGAGTGATTTTTTTAGAGTTTATGTTATTGCTTCTCTCCAAAACAATCTTAGAATTTTAGCAGAGATTAAATCAAACAATTATTTAAAGACATCTAAATAGTAGATGGGGCTATTCATATCGTTCAACCAACAAACATTTTTTTTTTTTTTGAGCAGCAATTAGGTGTTAGGAATTGTGCTAAGTGTGGAAAATGTATCATCTGAGTTCTACATTTCCTCAGGATAGAGAGAGTCAGAGGACAATGCTGTTTCCACTCTAAGAATAAGCTGGATACTATACAAAACCATAGAAGTTTTAAAATTTATTAGAGAATGGAGGCCATGAACTGAAATGCACAAGGTGATGAGCCTCTCTGATGAGAGAGCAGACCCACCTTCAACAGAGCGGTGAGAGGGAGAGGGAGCTACCATAAATGTGGATAAAAATAAAGTAGATGGAATTTTAATTAACTTTTAAATGCTGGGGCATGGAGATCTCTGCATCCCCTCACTGACTCTTGCCCTGGGCCTTCACAGAGTGCTCACAAGAAAGGCTGAGGACAGAGAAGAGGAAATAAAAGAGATGCTCTCAGTGGTGCCATGCAAATGGCTATCTAAGTGAGGGGAGGAGAGGTAGCCCAGAGGGGGGCCTGCTGCATCCCAGGCCCAAATTGTGGGAGAAGGCAGTCATGGCTGGAGGAAGGGCAGGAGTACTACAAGAGATCACTCCTCCTGAGTGGCAGGCACAGGACCCACCTGGTCTACAGAACTGCAAGGAGCCTGCCAGTGCTCAGGTCTCTTACCAATTACAACAAAGCATCACTGCCATGGGGAATTTGAGGACTGCCACGCACAGAGGATAACTACATAGGTGGGTACACAGTAGATGGGACAAACAGAAAGTAAACACCAACATGCCAGACTCAAATCCAGCCATTTCAGTACCTATGCTAAGTATAAATGGATTCAACACTCTAGCAAAATTCAAGGATTGCCAGGCAGGATTAATAAAAAGATCCACCTATATACTGTTTACAAGTAACACATAAAAACACAAACAAGTTGAGTGACAAATAAATAAAATAATACACTTTTGAACCTTAAATATAAGTAAGATGATGTAACTTGTGATACAAGAAGTTGCCCACATGATAACACCCTGACTTTGGAATCAACCAACCTTTCACTTTTGACACATTGATATCCTTAAATACAATGTATCTCCATTTCTCTGCCATACTTTGTCATGCTTTGTCATTTTCACTGCAAAGCATCCATGTATTTTTCCAATTGTTGATCATTAACCTGATATAAGCAACCGAAATTAAGTGCATCAAATTCATCAAAGTTTACAATCTCATTAGGGAAGCATGATGTGGAAACAGATAATGAATGTTCAAAGATTTGGTAAGAGGGACTGTTAAAGGTTTCTGGAAAAAAAAGTCTGATAAGGATGAAGGTGAGGCAGACAATACTTTGAAGAAACCAACAGTCTCCTCATCAATTTCACGATTTCCAGTCATCCCTTCCTCTTAAATTTTCGATAACAACAGATGAAAATATTAGCAAAATAACAATTTTATTATATTATTTCCCTGTACAAAACTGTTCTCCCTGCTGATCTATCTTCACCAGCAGGGGTGTCTGTTTAGTATAGTTAAAATACAATGTATGTGGGGTGAAACTCAGGCCCAAACTGCAGCCTTTCTTCCTCTCCAGAGCCTTCAATACTCACTCTTCTGGACTGTATCCCTCAGAGCCCTGACTCAATTCCCTGGGTCCAGATACCATACTTACCCATTATTCTGCTGGGTCATGACATTATACCTACCTACTTAATCCAGGCACTAACTAGAAATCGTTTGCCAAAATTGAGAACCATGTTACTGCCCACATTCGTGCCATGTTCCGTCAATTACAGAAGATGTCCCCTTAGATATCAATGGTGCCTAGATCACATGACCATGTTTCCTTGTAGACCATATACTGGACTGATGCTTCCCTTTATCCCACACCAACCCACCTTCAAGACCTTAGACTGTTTCCCAAGAATAAGTTTATATAACATCGTTCCATTTGCCTCTTTCTTTGCCTGCTTCTAATCTCCCTTCTTCAAGAAAAAGAACCAGGGATGATGGGAAGCAATATGCACAGAATTGAACTTAGCCAGAATCATCATCAAACTGAAAGACAGTGAGTTAATGCTATAGGCTTTTAACATAGAGGATAAGTATGTCCTCATCTCAATACAAAGAACCCATTTAGAGATCTCAAAGCACTAAATGATATGAGGTCATGGTTTAGAGGGCAGTGAATTAGAGGCAGGAGATCCTGGTTAAAACGAATTTTCTAGAAAAAAAGAATGTGGGTATCAACATATTTACGACACTAAGATATACTTACTTATGGGCATTATTGGTAGACACTCAAGTCCACACTTGTTTTAAGATAACAGATCAGTCATGAGTAGGATGATTACCTCCAAAAATAGTTCATGTACTAATGCCAGGAAAGTATAAATAATTATCCAAGTCATTATTGGCTAAGAGGAGTATATTTTCTATCAAGTACAGTTAAAGGAAGAATTACTACCTCACTGTCCACTACACTGCATTTCAGATAATAAACACTGAAAATAATGTAGCAAAGTGGAGAGAAAATAGGCTCAAATCTAAAGCCCTGGGTTCAAGTACTGATTCTTCCAAATACCCTGAGTCAGGCTTTTGGTCTCAGGGAATCTCAGTTTTTGTATCTGTAGAGTGGGCTGTTAAAATTTGTCCTATCCCATTAGGTTGTTTGGAAGAATAACATAAATGTTACACTAACATGCAAAACATAATTAATTTGTTTATTGTTACTGCCATTTGGACAGGCACGGTGTCTCATAATGAGGTTAATATAATGTCTTATTTTTAACATGTAAATGACCACTGATGTTTTACATCCTTCCTTAACACAGGAGATTTGAAGACCAGGTTTTGAAGCCAGGGTTTTGGGCAGAGACCAAGATAATTCAGCTGCCAGCTACAAAACTACAGCAAGTGCCAGAAACACTATTCATTTTTGAGTTGGGAAAGTATCTTTGCCAAAACATGTCTTAAGGGTTTTTATAGTTCTTTTCCACGTGTCACTATGAAAATGTTATTTTTCATATCTCGTGTTTGAATGGGGCTGTCAGGATAACAAGTATCAACTCTTTTCCAGGCCTGGGAAATTGATCCAGTTAAACTGAAGCTACGGAGGAGGAGTAGTTTAGGGAATCCAGTGATTTCTGACTTAAGCCATGGGCAATGCAGACTGAAATTAGCACAGGCATCAGGTTTCCAGTTGATAGCTGGTATTCCCAAGTCAGTTTCCTCAAAGGTGGCTCCCAGACAAACATCCCAGAAACTGGCATCAACACTTGGGAAGACATGGCAGTTGGGGAAATGTTTGAAATATGTGACAATTAATCATGTTATAACTACTTAGAAAACGTCATTGTTACTCTCAGCCATCTTTATCTCATGGCCACATGAGAAAAAGGAGATTCGTTCAAAGCAGACCACAACATCTAAATTCTAAGTGACTAGAACTGAAGATGGTTTGGGGAGGAATTAGAGCTCTGAACTGATGTGCACAGGCCCCTGTCACTTCCAGGACCTGCACAGCAATGCCTTCCTGACCTTACACTGCCATCCTGTGCATAAGCAGGGACCTTAAAAGGTTGAAATGGTAGAATCAATAGGTCTGAGTTTCTTAGGACTGGTGTGAAACTTTAATAAATGAAAATACCTGGAAAGCTGTAGGACAGGACTGAAACATTTTCAAGGGATTCAATCCTCCAAGATCATATTTTAAAGAACAACTGATAGACATTACTGTAAATACAACTGTTTTGAGTTTACATCCTACATACTTGCAATACCACAATAAACCACTTACATCCTATTAATAAGTTTTGATATTAGTCAGATACGAAGCTATGCCCTTCCCAATATTTGTCATTCAAATTTGTGTATCCCTACGGGCCAAGAAGATTTTGCTGAGTTTAAATTTCTGCAGCCTTGCATTCTGAAAACCACAGTTTACTGAAGGTGCATTTTCATACTCTAGCCTTGTCTGCCATTAAATACTCCTGAGCTATGGGAAGTCAGCTGATGACTAAGCAGGGGTGTGACATAGTCACCACTGCTATGGTAAGGACTGGAAGAGGTAAAGGTGGGAGTAGAAGGGGATTCAGGAGGCTGGAGCAGTGATGCAAGTTATATAACTCATGAGAACGTAAGAACACACATGTGGACAGACAGATATAATCAGTCTTCAGAAGTGAGAATAGTAGGAAGTCATGACTAATTGAACATTGGGGGTGGGAAAGAAGAAGGAATCAATAACAATATCTAACATTTCTGATTTTGGAACTTGGTGAATGGTGGTGCCCTTCAACAATGGAGAAGAGCTTATTTGTATGATGATGTATTCAGATTTGTGCATTTTACACTTGCTGATATACCTTTGTACAAGTGGGAAGTGAGATAATCTGGTTTAGAGTTATGTCAGGCATTTTTACGTTGGCCTCAAAGAGCCCCACCTCCTGGCCTCCAGGCTTTCTGTATAACTCTCCTTGAGGAATCTGCTTCTGCCAGAAGAATATGGGAACATTGAGGAGATATCTCTTCTGTGATTAGATTACAAAGACTGACTCCTATCTTGGTCTCTCCATTGCCTTCATAGCTTGCGCACTTAGAGGAAGTCAGCTGCCATACTGGAGAGGCCCATGTAGCAAGGCACTCAGGAGGGTCTCTGGCCAACAACCAGTAAGCAACTGAAGCCTTTAATCCAAAAACATACAAGGAACTGAATACTCCCTACAGTTACTGCATGAGCCTTCCCCAGATGAGTCTTCAGATGAGAATGCAGATCATCAACTAACTCTCTGAGGAGAGCTCTATGAGAAGCCATGAAGCAGAAAACCCAGTGAAACTGAACCCAGATTCCTGCCCCACAGCAATTATAAGACAATAAATGTGTGTCAGTTTCAGCCATTAAGCTTCTGGGTAATTTGTTTTACCACAACAGATAACTATACAGGAAGGACACCTGGGTGGCTCAGTGGTTGTGCATCTGCCTTTGGCTCAGGGAGTGATCCCAGAGTCCCAGGATTTTTTAAAAAAAAGATTAATTAATTAATTAATTAATTCATGAGAGACACAGAGAGAGGGAGAGAGGCAGAGACACAGGCACAGGGGAAAGAAGCAGGCTCCATGCAGGGACCCCAATGCGGGACTCGATCCCGGGACTCCAGGATCATGCCCTGGGCCAAAGGCAGGCGCTAAACCACTGAGCCACCCAGGGATCCCCAAATAAATAAATAAAATCTTAAAAGAAAGATAACTATACATGAGCTTTGTAGATGGAGACTAGATTGGAGACTTATCAGCATATCGATGGTTTATGCTGACAGTGAACAGCTCAACAAAAGATAATGTGTAGTGATGGGGAAAAGGAGATTGTATAAAAGCTGGAGGAATAGCAAATTTTTTAAGATATTATTTATTTATTTGAGAGAGAGAATATGTGTACGAGAGCAAGAGAGCACAAGCTGAGGGAGTGGCAAGCAGAGGAAGTGGGAGAAGCAAACACCCCACTGAGCAGGGAGCCCAATGTGCTGGCTTCATCCCAGGACCCCCGCATCAGCATCGTGACCTGAACCATAGGCAAACACTTAACCAACTGAGCCCCCCAGAGGCCCCTGGAGGAAATGTAAAATTAAGGAGAGAGGAGACCAGGAACCAAGGAGAACTGCATAGAAAGGGAGATCTGAAAGATGGGAATTGCAAGGTTAGGAAAAGCATGACCCAGTATCAAATGCTGAGATACAGACTGAAAACGGCTTTTAGCAGTCAGGTGTTTTTTGCTTACTTTGATGTGAACAATTCAAAGAAGTGACCTGGCAGAAGGAAGATTTCAACAGACTGAGGAGAAAACACAAAGTGAGAAGAGAAAAGAACCTTCTTTGAAGAAGCATAGCTGTTAAGAGAAGGAAAGAATAATGTGCTATTTGCAGTAAGATGAAAGATGGGTGGCTTTTTTATGAGGGGAGAAAGACTTGAGTGTGTGAGGGCTTCTTGGTCATGCAAATTTTGATTACATTTTCTGGTATTTATAAAATACTAAGCTGTTATAACAAAAACGATAAAAAAAATAACGTTCACTCATAATCTTCCTGCCCTTTTGAAGGTACTTATTGTCCATTTGCATTTTATAGAACAAAACATTGTTTTTGTATATAGTATAAATATTTGTTAATGTTGTATATCAGCAGCAGTTGTTTTTAATACTGCATAATACTGTCAAGCCTGCATACTATAAACGATCTGTTTTCTATTTGTTGGACCTCTAGGTTGTTTCCAACTTTTCATGACTGTAAATAACGCTGTGATTAATTGTGCAAAGTTGCTCCAAAACAAAAACAGAGAGGTTCCTCCCAAAAGATGTTTTCTGGATGCCTGCCAAAGCAAGCACTCCTCCTGCTTCACAGGGCTCTGGGCTGAATTCAATAAAAATTCACGCAAAAACTGCAGGGGCTCTTTCTTTTTGCTTCTTTCATTACCCCAAACTTCAGAAGCCCAACAGGTGGCTAGTTCAGATATACAGAAAGAAATCACTGAGGGCCCAGATTGATGTTAAACTTTCAGTGAACCCAGTGTGTTCTCTGAACCCACCTTGAGTTGATGTCTTTCTACCAAAATTTGGGGGTATAGGAAATAGAGCAGAGGGCTTCAACCACCTTTCTTTTTTCACTTCTCTATTTTTTTATATATATTTGAAGAAACGCTGCCGCCCTTAATGCCTTTCTTGCCATTGCACTCCCAATAAAATAATCTACTCTCCCTTGGAGGGCCAAGTGTGCTACCAGAAAATATCTGTCATTCCAGCCTATAGCAATTGTTGTAAATCTGCTAAACATTAGGTTTGCCAAATCCTTTCTAACAATCGCTACCACATTTCTGGCAAGATGCTTTTTGAAAGGAGAAAGCTTTTACTGCTTTTACAGTGGTCAGCAGAAGTTCACCAGGTTTAAAATAGAGTATGTCATACCTTTTTCCTGTTCATCTCCTGATTAACCTCTCTGTCTCTGAGATCACCCTTCTTTTATTCATCCTGGTTTAAGATGATGAAGGAATCTTCTCATCTCTCAGGGCTAGTGCAACTATGATAGTTACCTAAAAAAACATAAGGAAGAAGTAAGCCCTTTACATACAATGTCTCATTCCATTCCTTGTAAGGACTGTTTTACAGATAAGGAATCAGAGTGGTTACGTACCTTGCCCTAAATCACAGAGCTCCATCTACTTGGGATTATAACCTGGGTCTCTATGTTTTAGAAGCACAGCTTTATACTTCCTCCCTCAAGATGTCCTTCCTCTGTCATTCTCAGTTCCCTTGGGGAACTTCCCTGTTGTTCTGCTGAGCAAAATTTTTGGACCAATAAATGATGGTGTTGGTTTTTCTGGAAATCGTTCCTATTATTCCCCTTATCTTTTTGTTATAGGGCATATCACATCACCTGGCATAAAATAAAGACTTTGATAAATGGTAGCTATTATTATCAATAAAAATAACTAAGTGGGTGCAAAAAGTCAAATACATCTGGCAGTCGAAGTTGGTAGAGATAATGGAGAGATGGTGACCACTGGTTGACCCTCAAGCTAGATCTGGACAATTGAAATCTCACCTCCCCCTGCCTCCCTTGGAATGTGCCACCTGCCTGTTCCCACAGTGGGAGCTCTTCCAATGACATAGCCTGGAGTAAGGTGTCGTTGAGACCACCTGGATGATACACGACTGAATCCAGGTAAGTCTTCTTAAGATGCTGGCAGGCAAGTGTAGTGACCTGCTCATCTTGTGGCTGCCCAAGATAAGCCTTGTAAGTTCTCTTGCTTATGAAATGTTCCACCTAGAGATCCAGAGTGACCTTCCTTTCTTCAGTCCCTCCTTGCCCTCTGTGTATATGGGGACCAGTCTGTGAACCATCAAGGTATCTACAAACTACTGCAGGGGGCAGGGGGCAGCAGTGCGTTCTAGGGAAGAGGAAGTCATAGTGCTGCTTCTGTGAATGGTAAGAGCACAGACATGGGGAATCCTGTGCTGCACAAAATGAAGCATTCTTGAAAGCAGGCAGTGAGGAACAGAAGAGTCTCCCCACTGGTGGAAGGACTGTAGTTGTCAGATGGGGTTTTGCTGCTCTAAGACCACGATTGTAGGAATAAGACTAGCTCCCAACCCCACAGAAACCAAGACAAGCCATGAGGGCTCAGAGAGCAAATGGGGAGCTCGGTGTCCACACAGGATGGGACCAAGAGTGGGGTTATGACTAGAAGCAGAGTTATCCACCTGATACAGGCCCTGGGAACCCCACTTGCCAAGCCTTTTAGACAGTTCCTCCCAGCCTATGGCTGAAAGAAAACAGCTAATATCTGCACTGTGGAATGACTACTTGCTGGGAGAAAAAGCACCTACACACACAAAAGTACACTTCACTATGCTGGGGCTTGTACATCTCCAAGAGGCTGCTGATATTTTATGCAAAATTTAGAACGAGTGTGTGCTGTTTGAAATGGGAAAGAATCCATCATTTTATCAGTCTCAGAAGAGTCCGTGGTCCATGACCTTGCAAGGGCAAAGGATCAATGCTTTAAAGAAATGCTCTCTTTAAGCACAAATATTACAATCTACCTCTTTTCTTGGTCAAAGGTCTGGTGAGTTGGGAACATGTGTTCACCCTCTATGGCAGAATTTTCTCGTACACCTGAGCCTCCAATCATCATTCTATCTTCCCATTTGCTTCCCTCCTGTTACAAAATACGGATTCACCAATTGCTGGCCCACCGATGAGCTCCATTCTTACTACACGGCTATGTGTTTAATAAGTTTAACATCTTTTTCAAATCATATCTGTGGGTTCCAATAGGGTGGAGGCCACTTAAAAGTGGGCTCAGTCTGTGTCCTGAAACTGAGGAAGTGTCCAATCTCATCCCATTACTTCAATCTTCCCCACTGCCTGGGCCTTGCATGTCTTTTTCTCCCCCTCTAGATTCTTCACAGCTCAACTCACATTTCCTAAACTCTCCGGAAGCTTCTGGGATAACATTAACCCCTGGAATTCTCTTTCTCCAAAGTCTATACTACAATTAGGCGCTGGGGAAAATGTATCAGGTGGTGAGCATGCTACAGAGCAGGCTTTCTTCACCACCAGGCTTTCTGTCACTACTCACATCTGGGCCTGGATGATTCTTCATTGCTGACTGCATCCCTTCTCCAAACATGACAACTCCAACGTCTGCTAACATTGCCAAAAGTCCCCTAAGGGACAAAATCATTTCTGGTTGAGAACCATGGTGGAAGCATGATCCTCATGTATCATGTAATGTGTTAGACTCTGTACAGACTTTATTCATGGTCCTACCCTACTTTCCTACCTTTATCTTCCTTTACTTTCATTCACTCATCTAATTTGAACTTATTTTGTACTGTACCTTTACCTTTACAAAGCACTTGAAACTGTTTCCAGGGCAGATAATATATAAACAAACACTTATTGCTTCCTTGAAACTGAGCCATACAGCCCACAGAAGTAAATATTACTATTGCCTTTTAGCAGACAAACACTGAAGACTAGAAATCTCTGTTCAGTAACTAAACTAAGGTCTAAATAACAAATGCTAAAGGAGCAAAGACTCAAAGTCAGGATTGCCTGCTTCCAGGGCCCATGATATTTTCAGAGCACAATGCTACTTTGTTTACTTTCTCTCCATAGACTCATTCTTCTTACTACTCAACTGCATTTTAGCCTGCAAAACTGAGATCTTGTCTACTATCTCTTGGGAATACTGTGAATTTCTTAAGATGACATAGGAATAGTTAATTTAGAGGAAAAATTTTAAAGCTCTTTAAAAACCCACAAAAGAGAATGAGGGTATAAAAATCTGATATTAAAAGCATTCATTTTCTATCACTTAAACTATTCAATACTTTTGAAGGACCATAAAATACATTTTAGGAAAAATATAAAACATCTCAATGATTACTTTAAAGCACAAGACTAGCTTCATGGCATTTCCCTCATTTCTGCAGGGGAAGGCTATTTCTCCAGCTTAATTCTTTTTAATTGATTGCTAAGATTTCAATCTCTTCAGACCTTTTGCATAACAGGAAGGAGCAAATCTGCTTTTCATTTCTCACAACTTGAGGGGTTTGGAGTTTATCATATTCTTTCCATTTTAATGATCTGTTAGAATGGAATTTCAAAAAACAAAGACTCTTTTAGGACAGAAAGCTCAAACTCAATGCTATGGATACATATCGCATCCTCAAATTTGGAAAAGTAGAGGTTAAATTTCTCACTTCTGCCCACTTTTAAAAAGCATTTGAAGAAAAGCAATCTTGATAAATGGACTTCTGAAAGGAAAAGGGAGGACTCCAGCAAAGGGACGTGTTGCATTTTCTGTCTGAAGGTTGGTTTCTCTCCGGAGATTTTGGTAGGCTGTCATCACAAGGACATTGTATGGCACAAGAGGAAGGTCTGCTGAGGTTTCAATTATTTTACAGTCCAAGCGATTTCACAGTTTCAATCACAGCAACGGTTCAATGAGGCCAATGTTTCACAGCTAATGAAACTAAGGCCCAGTGGCTAACTGACCCACTACCAATATTCAATTTCAAGGCTATGCAATTCCTGTCAGAGCAGAAATTTGATACATCTAAAGTTTTCTAGTTGTGGTCAGGAAGTTTCCACTTAACTTTAGGCCAAAGATAAATATTTATTACAGTTAAGAAGTAGAAATGTTAATATCACTATATTTAGAGGAGAACTGTTAAATTAAGCCTTCCAAACCACCACACATGGATTGAAGCTTAGCGCACTTGCCCCTGAGAGATAATAGGATTTCTGAAAGCTAGAAAATAACTTAGAAATGATTTTACGGAACAAGTGAGTTTATGTGTCTCACAACATGTAGACTTCTGTATCCTTTTGTAATTGGGAGGCAGCAGGAACGGTAGAAAGTTCTGGATACAGTGGAATCTAGATTTAACTTTATTAACTAGAGCCCCAGGTATGCTACTTCACTTCTGTAAGCCCATTTTTTATTTTTTATTTTATTTTATTTTATTTATTTATTTTTTTTAAAGATTTTATTTATTTATTTGAGAGTGTGGGAGTGAGGTGAGAGAGAGAGAGAGAGCGAGCATGAGCAGGGGGGAGTGGTACAGGGAGAAGCAGACTGCCCACAGAGCAGGAGCCCGATGTGATCTCATTCCCAGGACCCTGAGATCATGACCTGAGCTGAAGACAGATGCTTAACCAACTGAGTGACCCTTGTGCCCCTATTTTTATTTTAATGAGCAGTGAACCAGATGATCTTCCAGCACTCATGTTTTGTGACTCTGTTATGCTTATCTTATTGTTATAGGAAAATTCCAAATAGGAAAATAAATGTATTACAACCTTAGTGTTTTTTGCTTAAAGATTGCAATGATTTTTCTCTCAGTCGAAGCCTTCCAAATTTGATGTCCTCTCACATTATTCCTCTCTCCACAGAGCTGGCAACAGAGGAAATTATATGGTGAAGATGTAGAAACCTCTGTACCAAGGGGTGCCTGGGTGGTGCAGTCAGTTAAGGGACCAACTGTTGGTTTAGGCTCGGTTGCCATCTCAGGGTCATGAGATCCAGTCCCACTGAGCACTGAATCTGCCTGGTTTCTCTCCCCCTATCCTGACATTCCCACCCCCTGACATATGTACAGACTCTCACTCAAATAAATACATCTTTAAAACAAACAAAAACAACTCGGGGTGCTTGGTGGCTCAGCTGGTTAAGCATCTGCCTTCAGCTCAGGTCATGATCCCAGGGTCCTGGAATCAGAGCCCTGCATTGGGTTCCCTGCTCCATGGAGAGTCTGTTTCTCCCTCTCCTCTCTGTCTTTCTCTCAAATAAATAAAATCTTAAAAAAAAAAAAAAAAGCCAAAAAAAACTTCTGTACCAAAAAAATCAAAATTGCCTCTCTCAAGTTTTTGGAGGTTTTTCTGTTTCTTTGTGCCAGTGTTCTTCTGTAGATTCTTTTCTTCCTTAAAAGAAAAATGTCCTAAGCCCCTCCTCAAGTCTCATTGCAGGGCAGAGTTTGCTTATTTTTTTTTTTTTAAGATTTTATTTATTTATTCAGAGAGAGAGAGAGAGAGAGAGAGGCAGAGACACAGGCAGAGGGAGAAGAAGCAGGCTCCACGCAGGGAGCCTGACATGGGACTCGATCCCTGGTCTCTAGGATCACACCCCAGGCTGCAGGAGGTGCCAAACCGCTGTGCCACCAGGGCTGCCCCAGAGTTTGTTTATTTTTTTATTATTATTATTTTTTTTTTTAATGTTTTTTAAATTTTTTTTATTTATGATAGTCACACAGAGAGAGAGAGAGACAGGCAGAGACACAGGCAGAGGGAGAAGCAGGTTCCATGCACCGGGAGCCCGACGTGGGACTCGATCCCGGGTCTCCAGGATCGCGCCCTGGACCAAACGCAGGCGCCAAACCACTGTGCCACCCAGGGATCCCCCCAGAGTTTGTTTATTAATAGAACATGTCTTAGCTGCCTCCTCCTAGCAAACAACTATTTTACTATCTGAATTCAGAAAAATAAGACTTGAGTAATAATAACTAGTATTTACACACTCCTTTCTAGGTTCCAAGCACTGTTTACATGCTCTACATAATAGGGACGCATTTAACCCTCAGAGAACTCTGTGAAGTAGGTGCATGTATCCCTTACTATTCAAACCTAACCACTTTCTGGCTTCAGTGGTTAGAGGTCAAATAGAGGTCAGTGAGCAAATCTGGGTGGCAGGGAAACTGCATTATCTGAATCTACTTCACTTTCTCTACTGGGGATGGTGAAAGGCCTGAGCTTGAAGAAAGCAAACAATGGTGCCCCAAAGTGCCAGTCTATTAGTTCCTTCATTGCAACAATAAGAGTTTAGAGGGAGAGTTCACACAGGGAGGGTTAACTACCCTGTTATCTCTAGTTTACAGTCCAGGAATCGGAAGCACACGTTGGGTAAGGAAACTGCCTCAGGCTTTATGGCTAACATGAGGCAGGGCCAGAATGCTGACCCAGGCCACAGTCACCCAAGTCAATGCCAACCTTGCACTTGACTGCCCAGCTAACCTTTATTTCCTTTTGTGGACAGTGGTGTCTCCACACACACACACACCAGTCGTTCTTCTGAATACGTCTTCGGGGAGGTTAGCCAGAGTTCCCATCCCATTTTTTGCAGAGCTCAGTCTGTCAACAGACTTTGATTACATGCTCTATTAGCACCGATATAAACAACTTTTAGATTACAAAGCTTGTTTTTTTGTACAGCTTAAGAGTTTAATCATGTGTTTTGAGGAACCATGATGTTCCACTTAGTCACCATCTTTAGTGAGTTCGGCCACTAGGGATAAAGTAGTGATCAGTCATCTAGAAATGGGAGAAGCAAACTCTCATAGCAGATAAATGCAGGTTGAAGCACAGTGGAACCTGAGTTCTCATTCTGGGTAATCCCTCTTGTAAAGTCAGAAAATTTAGGGCCTCTTCAAACCATTGTTTTCAACTAATGATGCTTATGAGAATTGCTTCCCATTGCCAGTTAGGTTCACACCTATATTTAGTCTTTCAATATTTCCTAAAGTATTTTATGAATGATACCAGCAATGATTCTCCTTTATAGCCCAGCTGGGGCCTCATGGAATTGTGCTAAAGCACAGCTGCCCTACCTCTTCATGACTTATGCGTATGTGTCAGCTGACAGCCATGCAGGTGGAAAACCAGAGAATAAGCTCACATTTCATGTTAAATAATATTTCATCTGTTAAGCTAACAGGTCATATCTCTGTAAGTTTTAGTGAAAAAGAAATTCGTGTTTGATTTCAAAGTCTATTTACACTTTCCCAATAGCAACAAGGCCAGGTTAATAAAGTAAGACTAAGACTGCATTCATACCTCCTTGGAGGTCTTCCACATGACAAGGGCCCTGGCTATGTCTGCCATTCAGAGTGTCTGCTTCTGAGTTACCATGTGGTGAAAAAGTCAAAGGTATGTGGCAGTGGGCCAAGACACCCAAGAAGCCACATCTTAATCATAGGGTATATTCCTTCCATGTCACTTCAGTTCAAGGAGAGAAAAAGACATCACTGTAGTGAACTGCAATACAAAAAAGTACATGAAGTTTCAGACAAAACTTTAACACTTGAACATGTCAAAGTGTGTACGTAGCATCTGGTCGCTTTGGATTTTCTGGCGAAAAGTCCTGAGACTCAGTGTCTAAGGCACTCAAGGAGAACTGGACTTAGAAGATCTCAGTTCTAATCTGACCCTGTCATTCACCACCTCTGTCAACTGACATGAGCCACTTGCCCTTTCCTAAGCCTGTCACTCTTTCTGTGCAAAGACATGAACAGATCACATGAGCTCTATAATCCCTTCTGGCTCCAAGAGGGTTGTGGTTTCTGCTTATGTTTTAGAACTCTGATGGCCCAATCTGCCTGATTGTCACATCATTTCTAAGAGAGACCATCTGTTTACTCAGGATAGAGATTTTGTATTACTGTGAAATATCCCCTGGAGATCTCATAGATCTGTCCAAATCTAAACTGTTAACATCCCACTAATTAAGCTATAAACACTCACCCAATGAAGGTGGACCAATACTTCCAAATGCAAAATACACCAAAAGATACTTTAACCAATATCCAGATCTTTATCAAAACTCATTTCTGTTCTTGGACTCTGGCTCATCAAATATCCAGGGGATAATTTTAGGGTTAACTAGTCATTATTTGAGTATAATCCTTGTAAAGGTTCATAGTTTTTTAAATTGAAATACACTCAATTTCTTTCTGTTTTCAAAGTACTTACATAAGTAATACCTGTAAATCTAACTGAAGGGGTCAGTGGTGAAACCTGTTACAATTACGTATAAATTCTGTAATATATATCACCTGAACACTTACAAAAAACATTAAAAAAAATTTAATAATCATTGCCATTTTTTCTTGTGACTTTTATATTTTAAAAATGTCTGTTCTCCCAAAGACTTTAAAAAAAATATACTATATTTGAATCAAAATAATGAACAGAATCCTGCATTTTATTACTACGTAGCTATAAAGTAGGCCAGTGATTAATGGAAAGGTATATTTAAATCAAAGGCAATTTTAATTTTAAAGGCAAAAATCTTCATAGGAATCTATCTGTAATCTGAAATTGCTGCTATAAAAGTTTTCGGTCTGAATAAATTGATCCCCTTTCGTGAGTAATGGTGGTCATCAGGAAATGCCAGGACCCATATCCTACAATTTAGGAATTGGTGTGGCTGCCACTGCTATGCTTTCAATTGCACATTCATCCGTTCCTCTGCGGATCCGGAAGTAACCATCTTCACCCCACCTAGAGCCCCAGCTGTTTTTCACAATCCAGTAATCCATCCCAGAGGCTGAGTCAGTACCATAGCCCACCAGCAAAACAGCATGATTAGTCAGTTCAAAGGGGTTGAAAGGGTCTCTCAGGCCAGTGTGGTAATAGATTCCCTTCTGGTAGTGGAAGAAGTCATCATAGACTTCAAAAGCAACTGCCATGGGCCCGTGACGGACCAGCTCAAGCTTCATCAGGGCTTCATTGCAGGCCCCATAGAAACCTCCCACATAGTAGTACTCAGAGGAATAGTAACGGAAGCAGTCATTTGGTTTGCATGGAGAATCAGAGCCTGCGTAGGGGAAGCAGGCCTCTTCCACCAGCCCAAAATCTTGGGCATATTTTCCTGCGATGAGGTACGGGAAGCCACCTTCACAGCCTGAGGATGAATAACACACACAATTATTACCCCCCTATTAGAAAAGGGGCGGACACAGAAGAAATGGTCCCATTTCCTTTCTCTCTCTCTCTCTCTCTCTCTCTCTCTTTCTTCTACTCCAATAGTTCTTTGTTATACTCAGGAGTTGTTCTTAGCTGAAATGCTACTTCCTTCATTCATCCATTAGCCATCTAGCTAAGAATCCTCTCCTCCTCATCTAATTAACAGTAGTTATTTGGCACCTGATGTGGAAGGTACCTAGAGCATAACGGTTAAGTGGGGAGGCTCTGAAGACTGACCATGTAGGTTCAAATCCAAAACTGTGTGAAGAATTAAACTTCTCTATACCTCTGTTCACTTATTTATAAATTATAGATAGGAATAGGACTTTCCTTACAGGATTAAATTAGTTACTTCCTGTAAAAGCAATAAAAGTTGGCTACTATTGTCATTATTAAATAGACACCACAACACGGCTATTCCTGAAGAAAGACTTCTCTGACCACCTCCTGCAAAAAAAAAGTCTAAATCAGGTCTATATCACCCTCCTCCAGTCCTTGCTGTATTATACACATCCGTAATCCTGTGGGTTTTTTTTTTCTTCATTGTTCTTTTAAATACTTGACCTCTACTTTCCTCACTTAAGTGTAAGCTTCATGAGGGTAAGGACTGTCTTGATACTTAGTTCCACCAGGCCTAGAAGTCACATTGTTGATGTTTAATAAGTATTTCAGAAAGACCAAAAGGCCCAATGACAAAATAATCATTCCTAAGCAGTTTCATTTTCTAGTGGCCAAACCTGGGGTTGACAGCAGAAAACTTTAAAATGAGAATATTTCATTCTAAATCAATTGCAGCTGGGCTTTCTACATCATTACACACTCCCTGTTCTGAAAGCCCAAGCACAGAATTGTAACATTCTCCTAGAGAGAAACCAGGGTTAGTGTGGTTTTAATGTGAGTTATGTTTTGAAGTGAAACTTTAGCTGGAACTGATACTCTAAATTTATGGCCTTCAAAATATTATAGAATAACTTCATGTCTGTCCCCTGTCTATAAATAGGGATATCTACTTCTCAGGGTTTTGAGCATTGTTGGATAATGTACATAAAAGGCTCCAAAGAGCTCATGTTCATTCAGTGCATACTAACTATTGGCATTTTGCTGAATGGTGCAGTGAATTACCTGAGAACCACTCATTAATAAGTGATTAGGCCAGAACTTGCACCTAGGTGCTCTGACTACAGACACTGTGGTCTCTACTACACCATCCTTTTTCCTTTGCCAACAATGGCCAACTACACCCAAGTAAACAGTGCCTGAAATACAGCACTCACCTTGAGCATACTGGCTGCAAGAGACAATCTCCTGAGGACTCAAAATTGGAGTCTGAGTATTGTTGGTTAGTATACGGATTCTTGCTTCCAACATAGCTGTAGACGCAAATGCGTAGCAGCTTCCACAAGATGCTGGTGATGGAAAAGAAAGATATGTAACCTAAGAGAACTTTGAAGCAATTACAAAGAAACACAGAAAAATCTGAGTGGAGAGACACAATAATATATTTATTTGAGTTCCGCTGTTGTTCATAAGGATCAGCCCAATATAGAAGATTCGATCAACAACACAACCTTATAGGCAAACAAGATTTCAGTATTTCCCCCAAAAGGCAAATGTTACTAAACGGGGCTTTCCTTGAGACTATTTTAGGAGGCAAAACAAAATAAGATGAAACTCAAAACACTCCTCTACTCTCTGCAAAGCATGTGATAGTATTCTTGATAATGAAAAAATAATATAGGTCTACAGCATGCTGAGCCATTCAAGTTGAGAGACAGCTATGGAAGGATACATGTGAGCTGACTTGGGACTTGGGACTCTCTCCCAGGGCCCTGAGATCACAACCTGAGCTGAAATGGAGAGTCAGATATTCAACCGAGTCACCCAGGTGCCCCTCAGGAGCAGCATTTTCTAAAGTTACTTGTTGGGTGGACTTACCCTAAGAGTGGCTCAGGTGTGGATGTATTATAGAAAGTTCAATTTGACTATAGTCAAGGAGGCAAAGTACAACACAGTCCAAGAAAGATAAGAGAGTAATTGTAACGATGAATATGGTATCTAAGGTGGCCAATGAGGAAGTAAAGCTAGAAGGCAGATGGAGGTAGTGAAATTGAAAACAACATGGTTCTAAGGGGAAAAGAAGAGCAGCAGAGCCAGGGCTCCCAAAACATGTCACCCAGAAGAAAGAAGAACACAAAAAGTAGCTTGGATAGAGGTCAGAGAAAAAAAGGAAAAAGGAATCGCTTTATGTAATACCTGGATGCTCTGGTGAGGACAAAATATATGTACTTAAGAAGCATATGCTAGAAATATAGTTGTTATTTTAAGAGAAGAAAAATGTATGTGTTTTTTTTAATTTATTCATGAGAGACGCAGAGAGAGAGACAGAGACAGAGACACAGACAGAGGGAGAAGCAGGCTCCATGCAGGGAGCCTGACGTGGGACTCGATCCAGGGTCTCCAGGATCATGCCCTGGGCTGAAGGTGGCGCTAAACCGCTGGGCCACTGGGGCTGCCCTGGAAAAATGTTTTACTTTGAAGTAATTTATATGAATATTATTTTTCTATGTTTCCTCAGAAGATGTGGGTAAATACATAAATACATTTAAGAAGAAAATATGGGATGTATATAACAAAACTGGGATTTCAACTTGTCATAATTCTAGAAAAAATGAACATAGATTTTAATGTCTATATTACTATAGAGTCTTTTTTTACCACTACCACTGATTCAAATTGGAGATTTGGAGATATGCTGTACCAAATCCAAAACATTGATATATAAATATAGTTACATACGAAAGAGGTTATTTAATGTACTAATAAATTATTCACCAAATTATCTGAATGGTGAGCACTCCCTTACACATCATAAGATTATATAATAATAATAATCATATATAATAAAATTAATGAATAGACAGTAAATTCAAAAAATTCATTCTACATAAGGTGTATGTTGCCTTTGTTCTCTTTAATAAATCAGAATTTAGTAATTTACTACTTAGAGAGAAGAGTATCCAAAAGAACACTATGCATTAGAATACTATCAGGGTACTACCTTCCCTAGGTAACGTCGGTTCATGTTCCTCCCTGAGTGCAAAAGAAAGCCAGATCACTGTTTGCTCAGCCTCCAACATTCTAAACTCTACCTGAATTACTTATATTGTTTTCCTCAAACTAAACTGTGAATCTCCTTGAGTGTACACAGGAAATGTGCCTTCTTCATATAGGTGTCTGATGCAATGAAGAAACTCGATGTATATTTATAGCAGGAAGACCCAAGTTATGAACAAGTAGACATATATTTACATCCATGAAAAAAAAAAGGTGACTTTATTGGAAGCCATCAACCTTTACTTGTTTCTAAGCTATAAAGGGGGCACCCTTATAGTTAGGGCTTCTCACCTAAAGTGAGAACTCTCTCAAGTGACTCAATACCACCTCAGGTCCTGGACTGAGCCTATTAGAGCTCAAACCACTCTACCATTTCACGTGTTCCCCGAACTTCTCCCTATAAATATCTCAGATTTATCCATACCATATACTGCTTTTGCTGCCAAGAGATCACCTGAACTATGAAGATTAGGATAAACTCTTGGAAGAAGATCTTGAATTCATTTAGTGTACTACTCACTTGATGATGTGTACACTGAGACTCAGAAAGAAACAATGACCTGTCCAAAGTCACAAAACTAACAGCTGACAGGTGCTAGCAGCTAGGTGTCTCCCAAGGCAGCTTATATTCTTTTCAGTTTATAGATCTGTAACTACTTTAATGAGTTTTCAAATTTTCTTCCCTATCATCTAGTTACTAACTAAGCCAAAATTAACTTGCACATCTTGTTTTTGAAACCATCCAAGTAACCCTATCCCTGGGACCTATCTTTCAAATGATTGAGTGACAAAGAACCAGATCAGAGACAGTTAACAGACAAAGCCAGTGTTCCTTTCATGAGACACCAGAGTCATGAAATAACTAACATCCTGAGAATATGGAAATGGCCCCATTTTGGTCATCCAGCATTCCTGGGCCATGGCAGCAGGGTCAGTAAGCACATTTCCACAATTTCAACTAGGTAACGTGATTTTCACAGCTGAACTGTGTTCAGCTGCACCTTCCCATGGTGGAGAACACTGTGAGCTAAGAATAAGGAATTAGGAATCTTCTCCACCCTTACCCTGTCATTCAGCTGTGTGACCCTGGGCAAATCACTGGAACTTTCTGGCATTTATTTTTATCTTGTATATAAAGTGAACAGCATGGAAGACAACTTAATAAGGTCTCTCTGTTCTAGCTCTAATAGTACAGATGGTATTCAAAACAAGATTTAAACAAACTATATTTTAGACAGTAGGAAAACACTGCATTTACGATAACTGATGTGACCTGAGAAACACACCCTCTCTCTCTTGAAGATACAATAATAAATAACAACAGTATAGCAGAGAGAAGACAGAAAGTCCAAGTCTTCCAATTGCCTAGCTTCTCTTCCCTCTCACACTTGAATATAAATCTAGCTATATGGCTGGTGCTTAAAGCTGCTTTCAGGTTTAACAGTAAAACCTCATTTTGTCTTCCCAATATTTCTTTTTTCGTTAATTTTCATTTGCTCTCTGAATACAGAAAAGTTGTGAATTCCCTTAACTTGGGTCATTCTGAATTCTGGGTTTTCTAGAATGCGATGTTCCTAAAGTTAGTGGAAATTTCCAAGGAGCCCAGTTTTCAAGAAGAGAAAATAATTTTTCCCCAACCTAAAGTAAAGAAAACCAAAAGGAAGTCAAAAGAGGAACCTTTAAAAATTGCCCAGTCTGTACAAATCATATTTATAGCACTCAAACAAGATGAAACATCAGAGAACAACAGTTTTTGCCAAGCTAAGAAAACCAATGTCTGAGAATTTGGTTTTAAAAGGTCTAATTTCCGTCCCCTGGATTATTGTCTCGTCACCAGTCAACTGTATCTTTCGGGAAATGAGTGGAACTAAACTTCTCTTTTGACCTTCTCCCATGCTCCCAATGAACCTTAAAAAACACTTTCTTAAAGTAGTTGCCATACTGTATTTTTATATTTTGCTCGCAGATCTTGCTAAACTGCAAGTCTCTAGGACAAGAGCCATGCCGCAGTAATCTTTATATCCTCAGTCATCAAAAATCCTAACACATGGTACTCTATAAAACACTGTATTTACAGAGAAAGCAACCATGTATCAGGTTCTCAATAATCGACACTTGACAAGCATTATTTACTTAATCTTGTCAGATAGATATAAGGAATCTGATGACAGAGTACATTTTAATCCTCTCTTAACACCAACCCTTTAATTTCACTTCCCATTCATTTCTCAATTACCTTAAAAGTTCTCTCACTTCCTAAGCTTCCTTTCCAAAGAAGCCCTACCCAGGAAAGAAAAAGTAGGGGAGACATTTCAGGATCCACACTTTCTCTAGAGCTGAAGAGTTCCAGAAGAACTTGTAAAAGCAAAGACAAAGAGATGAGATCTCTGATGTCAACTGCAGGACAGAAGCCTTGCCGGCTGGCAGCTATAAAAAACCTGCTCCAAGCTCTGTACACTCAGAATACTTGGCAAGAATTCAGTAAGCATGGAACTGGAGGGCTGGTGGTGAACACTGAGAAGTGAGAGGGGTTGATTACCACAGAGTTTCTAGGAAAAGGGAAGAACAATTTATCTTTGGGTGTTATTAATTTATAATCCTCAGGAGACACTAATCAGAATGTTTCCAGACAGCAAATACTACACCTATTTTATAGTAACAAATCAGTCATGTGTGCTATAATTATCTTCAAAATGAGCTTAGAAATAATAAACCTGAGTATGGTATAAATGATTCTCCAAGTCACTGTTGGCTAAAAATTTAATATAACAAGATAATTTGCTATCAAGTACTATTAGAGGAAGAGTTATTAAATCTACTCATATTGTATGAAATTTCTGAAAATAATGGGTAAAATGCAATTAGAGTGATGCTTTTGGTAAATCTGGGCTCTGCAAGGCCACCACTCAGGAAGCTGGGTTAAATTGTACCATCATATGTCATGTTCTGACATAAAGTGAATTAAAAAGGTCCTTACACAGCTCAAAAAATCTACCAGAAAAAAAATTTAAGGATCCGTTTTTCTGGGCTCTTATGGTAATTAGAAACTAAATGATGGGGGACAGGGGGAGGTGGAGAGTGGGAGGACAAATAGCATAGAAGGATTCCTCCAAACCACTTGCAGAAGGAAGATCAATTTTAATTCTATGCCATTCTTTGTTTCTACATGAGTCTCTCCTACTGGGGAGGGCAGATGAGTTTCTTCCCATTACTTATTAATTTCATTAGCTAGCTAGAATGTATTTTGAGAAGGATACTCAAAAAATGCTGGGCTCAACTGGAGAGATTATCTATTATCAAAGTCTGTCATGGATATAAAAGGAAGAAGTTACCACTGGACATACCTATTCCATTTCTTTACTAAAGTGGATCAGGCCTGTTGAATCTCTGTACCCCCAGAATCTACCCGAGAGCTTGACACATAGTAAATGTTCAATAAATATTTCAGAACAAATGAATGAAAAAAATCAGACTTTTTTTTTTTTTTTTTTACCTTGGTTTCGAACAGGACTAACAAAATTGGTACCACGAACGTTTCTCCAGTCCCATGATGTTGGCAAACGTGAAATCTCTTCATGTATTTCAGCAGTCAGTGGTGTGGGTTTAGGCCTAGGATGAAAATATACATTTGACTTCAATATATAGTCTTTCCCTTGAAAACGATTTCCTAATCTTTAATTCCATGATTTTAATTACCTGGCTGCCTAGAATCTTGATTCAAGCCCAAAAAGCCCTTGTCCCATCATTGTTTCAAATATACAATATGTCTATTATGTAATGTTTCTTTCTTTTTCTTTCTTTCTTTTTTTTTTTTAAGATTTTATTTGCTTACTCATGAGAGACACAGAGAGAGGCAGAGATAGGAGAAGCAGGTTCCATGCGAGGAGCCAGATATAGGACTTGATCCCGGTACTCCGGGATCATGCCCTGAACGGAAGGCAGACGCTCAACTGCTGAGCCATCCAGGCATCCCATACACAATGTTTCAATTATACAACTAAGTGTGTCAATGGCTTTCATTATCTGTTTCTTTTTCAGGATCTAGTAAATTTCTTCTATGAAATGACACTGGGTCTGTATATCACTGAGATGCTACTCTTAGTATGCTTAGATAGCTGCATTTTCTTAAACAGATTTTGACCAAGAAAGTAAACACATGGGAATTTAAAATGGCCTATGAAGGACACAAGAGGAAAGAGAGGAACCACCAAGGTTTGACTCAGGAGATGGCTGGTGGCGATAGTGAATTAGTTGTAAAAGAAGTGAAGCAAGCACAGAAATTTGAAGTCTAAGTATAAAGTAGACTGACTAACTCCATAAACAACAGATGAAAATGCTTACTCATTATCAAACTGCATCCTACATGAGATGGTTAGAAAGGAAGACAGAGGGCAACCCGGGTGGCTCAGCGGTTTAGCACCTGCCTTCAGCTCAGGGCCTGATCCTGGAGACCCGGGATGGAGTCCCATGTCAGGCTCCATGCATAGAGCTTGCTTCTCTCTCTCTTTCTCTCTCACATCTCTCAAGAATAAATAAAAAAAATCTTAAAAAAAAAAAAAAAAGAAAGGAGGACAGGAAAAGAAGAGTTGCTTGGAACGATGAATAAGACACAGTCTGGAAATGAGAAAATTGTTCTACAAGCTTCTCTGTATTAGCAATTTAAAACAAACAGCATTCCAGCTCTAGACACACTAGATTTCTTGGGAGCTTTCCAAGTCTGCTAAATGATTTCAGTGTTCCACGTCTTTGCGCTGCTGCTCCTTTTCTCTAAAGTGCCTATTGCCCACTGCTTAGAAGAAATTCTTTTAGGAGTTTCTCCCTAACTTCTAATGTAAGGACTGCTCACAGAGCAGCCCTTACCCACCACTCCACAAGGAAAATCTCAGTTCTATGCTCTATCAACTCCTGAGTTATGGCACTACTGTTACACCAGGATAACATGTATCTTTCTGATACTATAACTACTTGAATATCTCATTCAACTTGGCATTGCCAGACTGTACTGTTCAAACTTTTCAGTGATTATCCAGTGCTCTCTACCAGGTTCCAATTTAGTCACTGGCAAAGATAATTTCTGTACTTCTTCAGGTCCTCTGCAACTACTCCCAAGGAGTTCCCTATCTCACACACTTCTTTTAGAGTGGATGTAAGTCAATGTTAAGACACAATGGAAGTGAGATAAAATAGAGAGAGAGAATAAAGAATCACTCAATAGCAATCATATCTTGAGAATTATAAAAATAGACACAATTCCTTACAGAAATGTCAATTTTTCATTAAAATATTAGCTAAACCAGGGACATTGCTGGAAGCTGTCTATGACAGAGAGATGAACATGAGGTAGTCTTTGACCATATGAGGTACAGCATTAAAGAGACATGAAACGGAGCAATTACAATCACAAATACAAAGAAGTTTAACGTTACACATACAACTTGGAAAATGTCCATGGAATAACCAAGGTACTTAAAAAGCTATGCACCATGAAAACTGTGTATATAGGGCAAGGGAGAAAACAAACCAAGCAACAAATCTTGAATATTTTCCTTAAGATTTTTAAGTAAAAATTAGGGCACAAACAATTTTTCGAAGGAAATAAACAGTTTCTGTGATTTCACACTAAGAGGCCAACAGATTTAATCAATCAAATATTAACTAATTGTCCTGTATATACTTAAGAATACATTAAGTAATTTAAAAGATAAAGAATTGAAGTTTGACAGCAAAACGTAATTTCAGAGTAGGCTTAGGGTCATACTGACCTCCAACAAATGGTTTCACTACTCACCAGCTATGTGACATTACTCACAGGGCTTAACATCACAAAACTCCAAATGACTCCTATTAAAATAAGTAGAATCATACATACCTTAAAAATTATAAAAATTCAATGTAGTGGGGCAACCGGGTGGCTCAGTGGTTGAGCATCTGCCTTTGGCTTAGGTCGTGATCCCGGGGTCCAGGGATCAAGTCCCGTATCAGGCTCCCCACAGGGAGCCTCCTCCTCTCTCTGCCTGTGTTTCTGCCTGTCTTTATGTGTCTCTCATGAATAAATAAATAAAACATTTGTAAAAACATCAATGTAGTAAAGATTACTATAGTTCCTGTTTCTGCAAATCCTTAGATTAAGCTCCTATGATGATAACTACCATTATCATCATCATCATCCATGTCATTAAGAGGACTAAATATGTGCAGATACATTTATTTAAGTGATCATCTGGCACACAGCAGGCACTCAAATGTTAACTTCCTTCCCCCTACCATCCTATAAGGCAGGGTATTTGCCTGTCAATGCACAGACAAACCAATCAAACACTGTGACAACCGAAGTTCAATGACGTAAAAATGAAGCTTGAATGATGAATTTGTAAGATAGAGAACAACTGCAAAGATTACAGGTTCACTACACATTAAAAGCTCTTAATCATTTGGGTCTAGATTATTTCAGTCTGGTAAAAACTCTGAACTTAGGCAGATGACCATAGCCAATACATTTTTCTATACTTTTGGCAGTTTCAATGACTCTCTAAACCTCAAGTTAAGAATCTCTGAGGGTGGGTTTCTATTATGTCACTGAATTCTATGAGACCTAATTTATATATAAAAATGCTACTGAAAACTAGGCAGCCAGACCACAATGTCTGTTTTAGTATTTCCTGTTTCATTCAATTTTCTCTATCTTTAACTTCTATGGAGCTTTGCCTTAAAAGCAGCCCTTCATAAAGCCAGCCCTTCTCTAACACAAAGGTGCTTGGGTGGAGGGAAGAAGCGTCAAAAGTAAAAGAATTCCTCAGAAGCATGGCCAATGACACAGGGAAAAGCAACTGTGTCTGAGGCTCAAATCTTTTAGGCAGGAGCTCCAGGGCCTTAGGCTCAGATGCTGATATGCCTTCCTCTCATGCTGCTGTGGATTTTTACTTAACAGTTCTCGACTTCCTGTCTCATATACACAGTGTAACTCCTTCATTTTAGCGAACCTGAGAGGGGTTACAACATGTTCCCTTTCCTAACTGCCATTAACCTGGGTCTCACAGACTAGAAATGTCTTAGAATACACTTTGAGAAATACTATACGAGATTCTCTTTAGAATGGGGCAGAATTATGAGAGAGTGCTATTAGATGAGATAGGAAAAATCTCCAGACAGCTTCATAGTTGAAAAAATGTCAGAGTGTTAGGCTTATTAGTCTGCAAATGAAAAAGTTAGAAATGCATTTTAGTTAATTAACCAATCAGTGGCCTGTTCAAACAAATTTTGAACCAGAAACTCTATAGATATTAAGGAAATAATGTATTCTCTGAAAATTGAGTCTCACTACACTCCCTATTGGTTTCCAGTTCTCTGCCCTTTGGTTATACCAATTTCTCCTGAAACACGGAATCATAGGAATATCTTTGGCCATTTAACAAATGTTAAGGGTCTATATATTTTGAGTGATCCAGCTATAGTTGGGAGGATATTTTTTTAAAATTGCCAAATTCTTGACTATATAAATTCAAAGTATTTGTGACCCGATCTCCTAAATAAGAAATATGCGATGGGGTGGTATGTAAGCTAATGATGGGAAGTGTCACTTCTGGCTGTAGGTAGTAGAGGTACACTGATAAATATGCAGCAATTTTTTGCTGGATGTTGCAAGAGAGAGGGTTTTGAGATTTTTACAAGTGACAAATCGGACAGTTTTTGTAGACAAGTTGAGGGATATTTGAAGTAAAGGGAGCAGCCTGAGTGGAGGTACCTGAAACTAAAGATTTTGGTGATTATGTGTCATTTTGTTAAAAAATGGGTCATGGTACTAAATTAAAGCATAGTCAAATTTAGATGGCTTTGGTTACCAGGTTAATTTATTCATAAGATAATAGGTAGTAGGGACACCTGGGTGGATCAGTGTTTGAGCATCTGCCTTTGGCTCAGGGTGGGATCCTGGGGTCCAGGATTGAGTCCCACATCAGACTCCCTGCGAGGAGCCTGCTTCTCCCTCTGCCTAGGTCTCTGCCTCTCTCTGTGTATCTCTCATGAATAAATAAAATATTTTTTAAAAGATAGGTAGTAACACAACCATATCTGGATACAGGAAGATGAAAGTGGCATTTTAGAGAATGGCTGAGAGGGAAAGAGACCAAAGAGGTAGGACTAGAAGACAGGAGGTGTGAGGCTGACCCACAACGCAGCAGAGAATGACAAAACCCTACACCAGTGTGTAGAAAATGGCAGGAGAATGATGGAAGTGGCAGATGCTGTGAAAGCAGAACCCATCAATAGGACTCAGACAACCAGAAGATCCAAGGAAAGGATAGGGAGACGGTCGGGAAAAAAAATAACATAAAAAGTTTAGGTTGCAATGGCCAATAAAATTGTGGGCAAACTAGGGAGAGCAGAATGGAAGGGAGTATGACATTCAACACAAATACCTTTATTAGTGATAAAGGGATATGTTTTATTACCTTGGGATTTTCCGGCCACCACCTCTCCTCATCATGTCTCTCAAGGTGAGAGTCTCATATTCTATGTATCTGGTTGCAGTCCAAGACTTCTGAATGGTATTGATCGCTTTCACAAACTCATAGTTGTATTTGTAGAGCCTATTAGAATTGCTGCCAACAAAAATAAGATAGCCTCAGTTATCCTCTTTATTGATGTAATTAGACTCCATTAAAAGAAGCATCCTTATACTGAGCCTGAGTAGAAAGTGGAATAATCTTTTAAGAAGGCAAATTTATTTATTTTTGGTAATACAACTTCAAATATTCAAATCTTCAAAATAATCTTTATTTTACAGTTAAATAAGCTAAGTGCACCACAGTGCAGTGTCATATAATACTGAATTTCCATAATAGTCAATGGTATAGTTAAATATCACATGTACAGAACACAAAATTTAGATAAGCTGAAATTATCAGGTAAAATAAAATCCAACTTCAAAAAACAAAAACCAAACTATTAAGGATGTCTGAAGTATTCTTAACCCTAATAAAAGTTCACTGGACTCAAGTCCTTTTATTGAGGACTTCAGAGTACAACTCCATTAACTTAGCTCAAAAATTCTTGGGAGCCATGAGTAACTGCATCAGACACTAGTAATAAATGTAATCAATTTTTGATCTGAAAAATCCCCTTAATTTGGCTCTAAAGTTATCAGGCTTCTGAAATGCATCCTCTTCCTTACTCATCTTATTTTAAACAAACTGCTGTTTATAGCAGTTTCTGTTGATATCTTTTGCTCAAACAAAGCTCAGTTTTTCTGGCATCAAAGCAAATCTGGGTTTGGTTCATACATGAAGAGACAATCTATGAGGAGGGTCCAAAAAGCACCCTTCAGCACTTTTGGTGGAAGAGATGCACATGTACACTAACAGCCTGGAATTGGTATGTCTCCTATAAAAATAAAAGTTCAAGTTAACTAAGTTGTATATATAAGGATGTTCAATGAAACACTCTTATAATAGTGATAAACTGTAAATAACCTAAATAAATGTTCTCAGATAAGGGATGATAAAAGTAAATAGTTTATTCAGTAAAAATGTACAGATTATTTAGTGTGTAAATGTTAATTAAGGGAAACCTCACTAAAATGGAGTAAGAAGGTTTGGCGGGGGAGCTCTCATGTCCTATCACTCTTCATCAATTGCAGATCTAGCTGGAAGATAGGGACCTTGCATGTGGATACTATTTCACTATCCCAGCAAGAGGAAGAAGGGCTTACCTTTTTCCCTGGCAATAGCCCAGACAACTGAGAGACAGTCACAACTCAGCCAATGAGAAGCCACTAGACTTCCAACTCCCAGTTTCATCCAATGAACTTTGTTTCTAACAGTCCTCCCAGGTCCATCCTTTCCTCTATACAAGAGCATGCTTCTTTTTTGTTCTGTAGCATTGCCTACAGTTTTTGCCTGAACTTGCTTGTCTCAATGACAGTTCTCTGCTATTCCCATATAAAACCAACTTTTGTTGGTAAAATAATCAGCAGTACAGAAGAGTGTTCACACTATATTAAATAATAAGACAGGCTATCAAAGAAGTTTATACAGAATTAACCAATTTTTGTAAAAATATATTATAAATCCACTTTTTAAATGCCAAAAATGGTTATCTCTGAGTGACAATCCAGGATCACCACTTTTTCCCACCCTCTACAATTTCTACAATGCACGTTTATAACTTTGTAATAATAATAAAAAAGGAGAGAACAGGAGGAACTACATGTCACGTGCATATAGCATGGCAAACATTACCATGTGATGCAAAAAAATTATTAAACTGGACCTGGGTTCATATCCGTTACTCAAATTTGGTTCTTGAATCCAGTGTTAGCAGCAGCACCTGGAAGCCTTCGAAATATCCAATCCAAATCACCCAAAGCAAAATCTGCATTTTTAACAAGATTCCCAGTTGACTCACAATAACATTAAAATTTGAGAAGCATTGGTTTCCCTGATAGTAAATGCTTGGATATGGATATAAATAAATCTAACACATAGAGCATGTTTACAAAGCAAAAGGATTGGGGGAGCTGATTAGTCATATAATTCAAACATGTATCAAACCTATGTGCCAGGTGTTAGGAATTATAGAATACACCCTGTTATTTCTACTAAAGAAGAGTCTATCACTTAAGTGTGACTCATTGTCCAAGACTTCCCAATTATGCAAAGCAAGATACACCTAATCTGAGTAGCATCTACACATACTGTAAACTTCTCTTTCTCTTTTTATTTATATGTTCATTGAGGAAGTATTTTGATATAGTCAAAAAATCTGAGAGCACTGAAAATAATAAGAAAGATGTGCAGTTATAGTGATTCTATTTACATGTGTTTTATCAAAGTTCTTTCCTTCTTGTTGCAAAGTGTGAAACCAGAGAGCTACCTTTACTAGATTTTAAAACTGCCTGTATCATATTTCTGATACACTAATACAACAAAAACAAGTGACAGCAGTTTGTCTCTTTAGACAGGAGGGTAAATTTTAAATTGTAAATGTATATTTTGAAGTATTTTCTACTGATGAGTCACTATTGACTTTTGAGAAGCAGTAGTTCCTTTGCTTTATCATTGACATCTAGTAAACACACACTGACATGTGCTTACAGTAATGACAAGGTAGGTCTTAAACACTCACTTTTAGTGTTTAAGATCCAAGGAAATTAAAGATAATGTACTTTACTATGGGATAACAGATCATTAAGAGCTGAAAGGGACCTTGAAGGTAATTTAGTCCCCAGTGCTGATTTTATAGATGAAACAACACAGGTTCTGAGCACTCCCATTAATAGCTTCTTCATTAAATAAAGCAATGTCTGATGTATCAAAAACAGCACATTAGTACATAGTACATTTTAAATGGTAAGTGAAAGTGAACAGGTGAACAGGAGATATATTGTTCAAGGATCAAGTCAAGCAAAGCAATTTAAAAGGTAAATTCAAAATGGAAGGGATGTATTAGTTTAGATCTTGGTGAGTACTTTCCCAGACAAGTACAATTTGTCCCCTTTAAACTCATGTCCCCAGTCTCACTACTACAGAATCATTCATTGCCAGCATGGCCTGGTTTGGGGTGATTTATTCATGTGTATTTCCAGTGGATTTCACAAACTAAATGAAACAGAAAAAGTTGCTGTCATTAATATCTATTTATCTTTTCCTTCCAAAGGAATAAAATCTGAAATCTCGTTTGTGTGGTTCAGTTACTTAAAGTGGACCTTACTTAACAAAAACACTTAACTGCATGTTATAAGTTGAATGGTGTCCTTCCAAAATCCACAGGTTCAAGTCTTAATTTCCAGAATCTCAGAAAATAACTGCATTTGGAGAGAAGACCTATCATAGGGTAATTACGGTAAAATGAGGTCATCACATGGGTGGTCCCAACCCTGATATGACTTGGTGCACTTGTTTGAAAAAAAGAGGGATGACATGTAAGGACACAGAGAGAAGGTGGCCATGTCAAGCCAGGGAGAGAGGCTTTACAAGAAACCAAACCTGCTGACACTGATCTTGGGCTACTAGCCTCCAGAATTATGAGAAAATAAATTTCTGTTGCTTAAGCCACTCAGTCTGGGGTACTTAGTTATGGCAGCCCTAGCAAACTAATACACTACATAAATACTGAGAATTTTTATTTCAGTTATTCACTGCTTTGTGTAAAATTTATTCAATTAGTATCACCTACATTTGTTGTAACATAAACACATGTATCTATGAGTGCCATACATGTTATTACAGGCAATAATAAAATGATTTTTGTCACTGCAATTCTCTAGTCTTTCATATCAATTTCCTTTAAAGCCATCATTGGGCCATTACTTTTAGAGTGCTGTGAAAAAAAAAAAAAAAACTTTCTTCTCTCAGTTCCATTAATCAACACAAGTTTTAAAGAATATGGGTTACGTTTCTAGGTCAAATAAATTTTATAGAATCACAATAAAACTTATCAAGAACTAACCCAGACACATATTTCTACATACTATAAAACAAAACTAAATGTATCTTCCTCTTGTGACAACTCACTTTTCCTGGAGCCTCTCAATGTGTTTTGTGTTCACCTTCGCTTTTTCAGAGGTAGTTCCCATCTTGGTTCCAGTGAAACAAGCCCAGTTCCGGCCCAGCACATCGTGCACCCACCCGGTCATGGTCTCGTTGCAGTAACTGGTGACCCTGTGACCCTCTTCTTTATACTGCAATAAAATTGGGGAAGGAAATGTCAAGTGAATCTGTGTTCATCTCTCAGGTCCATTTCCCTGGCTCCCATTCACAGTCAAGATGCTTCTTCTTCATTTCATCTTGGGAACGAGCCTCTGCCAACCAAAATAAAAACTTCACCCTGAGGGGTTACATTCTGAGAATTAGTCTAGAAAAAGATGAGAAATAAACTTTTCTAAGACTACCATCAATAAGTGCCAAACAAAATTTACATAAGAAAACACTTCTGGGAATCAAAAGCAGGAAAAGAAACATTTTTAGAGCATCTGCCACATTCCAGGCATTTTACAAAAGTCCCTCTTTCAGTCCTCACAGAAGCTTATGAGGAAAGAGGCTTCGATAACTCCATTTTACCAGCAAGAGTGGAGGCCCACCCAGCTCTGTGAGGCTATGGAGCTCGTAAGTTAACAGAGCTGTCAAGTGGCACAAACAAAATTCTGCTCAGGCTGTCAGACTATACTTTTCTACTCCGAGAATATGGACTCCAACAAACTATGAAACAAAGAGGGAAACATTTCCATGTAACCAAACAGAATTCTTTCCTTTGTCAACCTCACAATTTAGTAGGAAATTCTGATTAGGGAAGCGCTAAGAGGGACCTGATTATTAAATACTGTCCTCGTTTAATTTCACTCATATGGCCCTTTGTCTCACTGCAATGTTAATATTGAAAAACACTTACAATGTGATAGATCTGGAATTTCAACTCATACTTTGGCTCCAGAGTTTACAAACCCTCATGTTGTAACATCTCCTCTGGTAGGAGGGACACATAATCCAGAACGACAGCACAGGGAATAGGAGGAAGAAAGGAAAAAAAGTCATGCTAAATTCCAGCGAGGAGGGATTTGGGCTCGTTTCAAGGCATTGACTTAATCTAATGGCACAGAAGCCCAAAAGCAGTCAGATAAAACATAAACAAATTGACACCGAAGTGAGCTGTGTTGCAATACTTTCCTTAAATACACAGGTTATTTTTGGTGCACGGGTCATCATTTGCGAACTTCTAATTAATATGATGGATATTACTTTACCTGTGTGTAGGGGTTAGCAAGCTGTTTTTTTTAAAGCCAGAAAATTAATATTTTAAGATTTGCCAACTATAAGGCCTCTGTCAAAACCACTCAACTCCATCACTGCATTATGAAAGATGTATAGGGAACACAGACAAAAATGAACTAGGCTGTGTGCCAATAAAACTTTATTTACAAAAAACAGTCCTGTGGTTTGCAAACCCTGAGTTTAGAGGAATCTATGGGCAAAACTATACTTAAAGTAAAATTACCTTATTGCATCTGACACTCTCTGAATTTATTTCGGAACGGTGTTAAAAATGTCTGGCTTTAGAACCCCAAAGCACTAGATTTGAATCTTGGGCCTCACCATCCACTAAGCTACCTAGCACAGGATAAGTTACTATGGAGTACTCATAGATTCTTAAAATTTACATCAGTATTGGTGGTTCATGATATTGTGAAACCTGTTTATCCACCTCTGGCTAAGAATATCTTCACTTGCATGAGTTCAGCTCACCACTCCTTATGTCCCTGCCAAAGACCCAACTCAGGGTGAGGAACACTGAATAGAAGCCTAGGATAAGACTGAGCTGCAACAGTAAAGGATATGTCCTGTGAAAAGGCCAATAAAATGTATATTTATTATGTCAAAACCACACACAACTGCTATTTGTATAGCTCAGAACTGCACTAATAGTGGTAACCTCAAATGATGTAACCTAAACCCCTCAGTACTCTATTTAGCTGCTCTCTGGCACAGGCTCCTGATCATGTTCCCATCCCTGGGGCATGCTTTTCAGACCAGGCCAGGTGGGGTGAAGCTAAGGCTTCCCAACCCCTGCGGTTCTAAAGAGCAATCTGACAAGACTTTCAAGAGTTCTTGAAATGTACCTTACTGAAATTGTCTGATACACATAAATGAAAAAAAGAAGCTAAGTGTAGGAAGACACTCATTGCAAGAGAACGGAAAAGTTAAGAACAAAACAGTGTCCTAAATGTTCATGTATAAAAAAAAAAATAAGTAAATTAAAAATTCACATGGGATTCTACAGCATTTGAGCTCTGTAGGAGAGAGGTGAGCAAAAGCAAAGCTAGAGAAGGCTGCCTGCTTTTTTTTTTTTTTTTTTTTAAGATTTTATCCATTTATTCACAAGAGACACAGAGAGAGAGGCAGAGACATAGGCAGAGGGAGAAGCAGGCTCCCTGCAGGAACCTGACGTGGGACTCAATCCTGGATCCTAGTATCACATCCTGAACAGAAGGCAGATGCTCAATCACTGAGCCACCCAGGTGCCTGCCCCAAGGTTGCCTGCTTCTATGAATATAGTTTTACTGAGCATAAGAGGGCCCACTTCTGTCTACATTGTCTAGGCCTACGTTCATGCTACAGTAGCAGGACTGAGCAGTTGCCTCAGAAAACACAAAGGCCCACGAAGCCTGGAACATTTACTATCTGGCCTTACAAGAAAAAAAAAAAAATACATCAAACCCTCTTCCAAAACCATAAAAAAGAAAACCCATGTTGAGAAGAAAAAATTACAAAACAGTGCTTAAGTTGAATACAAATATATATATATATATCATTTTCTGAAATGTGGAAATAAAAGGTGAAATGGCTCTCTGGGTGGAATTTTCTTATTTATAAAATGAAGATTGTTACATAAACTTTGTGAAATCAATCACTTTAAAAAATACCCTTATTTCCTAAGACTCACAGCCTACAAAGTCCTAGAAGAGGACATCCCTGAGGGATGGTCCAGGTGTTGTTAGTGGCTGCTAACTCTCATCTCTTTGGAATTAGGATTGCATTTTCTGGAAAAAAAAAAAAAAAGTTATCTTGTATTTTGCTGAGTTCTTTCATTTATTTGTCAAGTATTTATTATCACATTTTCTCCAGGCACTATGCATGTCCTAGGCATGAACACAAATATGTACTAAGGTGGCTCCAGCCCTTAAGAGGCTCACAATTCAATCAAAGAAACAAATGTAAGTAACTCATTACAACATCCTGTGGTTCAACAAGCTAACCATGCTGAAGAAGCCCGGGAAACTTCCCCATCTAGGCAGAAATTTAGATCACAGATGAAATAACTTTCCCAACATACCAAAACAGTTAGGGGCATTCAAATTGGAAGAACTGGGCCCCATGTTTTTCATCAGTGTGGTTTTGCGCACCTGGTTAACATAACAGAGTCATAGTTAACAAGCACCACGTCTAACCCCAAACTTTCCCTGTGATAGAAACGCCAACTTGTTATTTTGAAAGGGGTAAAAAATTCACCAAAGCATGACTAATTTTGCTGCACTCTCTTACCGTATCTGTTTAAGGACTTTAGATTCTTCATCAACAGCACAGCACTATAGCACTTACCTATCAGTTCACACTTTATAAATAATTTATAGGTCATTCATAAATCTTAGAGGTTCAAGGGAACAGAGCGATAATATAGTCTTAGGGAACAAAAAAGAGCCCTAAAAAAAGGTGGTCAAACTAGAATTTATAACCAAGGGCTCCTAGAACCAAGGGTTCTTCCCAATACTACAAACCACATCTTCATACCCTTTGTCTTTGCATGAAGAGCTAGAGAAGTAAACACACTGGTCAATTACCAAAAACAGAGAGGAGATACCTAGAAACCAACAAAGCAAAGGTTTAAATCCCAATTTGCGAAGAGTTTCTGTCATAATATTTGAGCCTCACAATGATTCCCTGGGATAACAGCCAATACTCTTCTCATGAAAAAAAAAAAAAAAGTGGCTTTGCAAAGTAAATGGAAAAGAGAGAATTCAAATATGGGCTCACAGGCTATAGGATCATTGCTCTACCACTGTGCTTCAAAAAAAAAGTTGGAGAAGATTAATGGACTCCCATGAGTCGAATCCAAATTGTTGTCCACAGCCCTTTAAAAGCACCTATATTCTCCAGCCGCTCTAACGGGTATGGTCCTTCCTCGCAGTTCAGATATCTATCTTGCCTTGGCTAGTTCAATCTTTTTACTATTTTCTGCCAAGGGTCTTTGATGGGGGTGGGGGGAGTGGACATCACAGACATGGTCTTCAGGCTGGACTGCCTAGACTGTATCCAGCTCTGCCACTTATTGGCCATGTGATCCTAAGCAGGTTACTTATCCTTTCTGTGTCCTCATCCATAAAATCAAGAAAATTATAATAGACCCTACCTCATAGATTCTGCTTTATATATACTAACCCATTTAATTTTCATATCAGCTTATTAGGTGGTTCTGTCCTTGAAAACAAGTACTGGAAGAGCATGATTTTTTGTTTATTCAGAACTAGGAAACTGGCAGTAGGAAGCAATTAGTTATGGAATGAGTGAATAAATGAATGAAGACAAAGAACAACAAATGCCAAATCCTATTTAGCAATAATACAGAAATTCAGGAAAGATAATGAAGTTTGTAACAGATGGGCAGTGTTTCTTAGATATCACAGAGACCCTGAAATTACCTTATAAAAGGTAGGCCAGGGTTAATATCACTGTGCAGGACTGAGTAGAAAAGAATTTACCACCCCAGAAGCCAAGTGCTCAGGACCTTACAAACTGAGATGGCCACACACTGTGCCATGGAACGTTCTCATGGTATGTCATTTTTGCTGCTATCATTAAATACTTTTTATGTGATTTCTGACATTATTACCAATTAAGAAGTTGAAGTTCTGGCTACACTATCCAGCTCAAAATGTGCCCAAAAAAAATTTTAAGAGTTTTTATTTATTTCATTTATGTAAACATCAGTGTCTGAACAGAGTCTTGCACAGATGGTATAATTTAAGATTCTATTCATTTATGCCAATTTCAACAAACAGATAATTGCATAAAACATAAAGACATTCCACACGCCAGCCCTTAGGCTCAGGAAGCTACTAGGGTTCCATTACTATACATTTGCTTCTTCATGATGACCACTGGATTTCCAAACATTCTCAATGCCCTCTTCAAGTTTCCACTCATTTTACCCAGTCTCCAATTACATTTACCTAGTAATATTAACTAACCGAAAAACAACAGATTGGGAATTTTAGAAGTGAAGTTATTTATCCTGGATCTCTCTTCACCTGCTTTTTGACACTGAGAGGTTTAAAACCAACTTGTTCCATTGTTTCCTTGATCAATAACATACTTGGCAAATATCTGCATATTTGATGTAATGCACCAGCTAGGGGAAAAAAGCAGTTTCGTAAAAAGGACTTTGTACTTCAAAATCTCGTTCTGCCACTTATAATTTATGTAAACTTGAGCAAGCCAAACTAAGAAGCCCTAATTTCTTCATCCCTGCACTTCACTGGATTCCTTCGAAGGATCAAGAGGACCCTGTAGTGTGAAGAATTTAAAAAGTTATGAAATACGCAAAATGCAACAATATAAGTACTACTTTCTGTTACCGTGGGGGATACAAAGTTGTCTTCAGACTTCATCTGTATATGGAAGAATTAAACACTTAAGCCCAACCTGTCACCTGAACGGCTGATATGGGTCCCTATCCTGTCAACCAGTGGCTTTCAAACTGAGATGAAAAGATGACCCACTGGAATATTGGGATAAATAGAATATTTATTTACATTTGTAAATTTTATATAAATAAAATTGAAAGCCAACTTCCACTGTTTTTTTTTTTTTTTAAAGAGCCAGTTGCTCCTTTTTTTTTATTTATTATTTATGATAGTCACAGAGAGAGAGAGAGAGAGAGAGGCAGAGACATAGGCAGAGGGAGAAGCAGGCTCCATGCACCGGCAGCCCGACATGGGATTTGATCCTGGGTCTCCAGGATCGCGCCCTGGGCCAAAGGCAGGCGTTAAACCGCTGTGCCACCCAGGGATCCCTCCACTGTTATTTAATATACAAAGCAACACTGACACCAACATTCAGTTTCATCAGGGTCTGATGTTCACCTGCCAGGCACAGTATGCTTACCTACGCAATGGTGAGGACACAGCATCTTCCTTTTCACATGTACCTGTCTAAACTGATTTATTTAATTAACCTAATTCTCAAAAAATGAATAAGCAGCTTAAAATACTTGCAGAGAAACCAAAATTTGCAAATAAATATAAGCAGACATAAAAAAAAGGGCAAAGCTTACATTTGCCCTATTCCTAATATGAGTGGTCAGCCACATAAAAATATTGTTTTTGAAATCAGGTGTTTTGAAATGGTTCCATCACTGCAGTATTCAGCTTTTAATCTTATTTATCAATAAAGCAAATGTTTCCATTAAAATTCATCCAGTCACACTTGTGGCTAGCATAGCCTAACACAGAGTTATTGAATCACTGTATTTTACACTTGATACTAGCATAATGTTGTGTGAACTATACATCAATTTAAAAGATTGTCCATTAAATTATTACCAACCCTAACACCAAAAAGTAATCTTTCTAAACTTTATTAAACCCGTGACACTTTCATACTTTTAATAAAATGGATTAATGCTGAAATATTATAAAGATTTTAAGCAGAAAACTGCTTCCAAATGTTGAAAATTTTCAGTAATGAAAATTATAGTTAATATTCTTATGATAATGAAGCATATTTTTATATTACTTTCAAAGGATGTCATCATGAAAAATATTTTGGCAGGACCCATATTTGTGACAGTAAGTGAATCAAATATTTAAACATTTAATATTATGCCATGTGTTTGATAGAAACATCAGTACAGTAGTACATGTGTATAATTTTTAAAATGTACCTATACACATTGTGGAATACATAATACATCTGGTGAACCAGGTCTCATCCATCAAGATCATTCACCATTTCTGAAAAGAACACCTGAAGTTTAAGGATTTAATGGTAAAGCATGTAAGTAGAGATATTATATTCCAGCAACACTGAATAACAAAAAATATACTCAAGTTTTGCCCTTTGTTTCCTGTATATGTCTACATAAATGTAGATTAACTGTTTTCATTTGCTGTCAGGTCTGGAGTGTGAGTAAATAAAGCAAAACAAATGAGAACAAGGTACATTTTACTAAATCGATACTTTGCCAAACTTATCCAAGAGTACTACATTTTTCCTCAGAAAGAAACAAACTTCCTTCTGTCAATTTCTAGGATTAAGCTCTAGTTTTCTAACTAGATTTAACCATTTGTTTAAAAAGTTGAATTTCTAAGAATTTTGAAACTGCTAGCAAATCAGTATAGTGGTTGCAACCAAATACCTTCCAGCATTTTACTGAAGGAACTGTGGAAATGGAGGGTCATAAATTTATTTATTTCCAGTGCTTAAAAGACATTCCGTTTCAACCAAAATATATATTCCAGAACTAGTTAAAACAGCAGTTTAGCTCTCAACAAAGTAGTCAAAATCCTTTGGCTCATTCCTCACTTCCTTGCTCATAAACTGTGAGACTGGAAGCAATCTCAGTTGACTTAATCTCACCTTTGGCTAGGGTCCTTCTCACTGTCCCCAAAGCAGAGTAAGAAGGACAGAACCTACAGCACTCCAGGGTAGTTCTAGTTGTTGCTTCTCCAGGCTGTGGGAACCCCTGCAATCATAAAGCTCACTCTTTACCCCGAGAGCTAACTCAGTTTTGAGTAATTCTCAAAGTTAGAACTTTATTGTTTTTAACTTTGAGCCCCATCTTGGCCTCTACAGTAGTATTAATTAAATACAGTAGTATTAATACTTGGCCTCTACACAAGTATTAAAATGTAAATAAACAAAATTTAAAAGTCTTGTTTCCTACCATGTAATTCAACACCTATGGTCTGAGGATCTGCGACAGACTCTGTACATACAGGTAACAATACTCCCAGAAACATATCAATGAAACAACAGAACAAGACAACGAACATTATTCGATTCCTTTCTTCAACAAATATTTATTGAAGGCCTATTTATCATGTATCACACTATACATAGGGAATAAAATGGTTAGTAATACAGAGTTGATCCCTGCGCTCAGAGTTTAAAGACCAGAGAAGACAAACAAGCAATTATGACCAAGAATGCTACAGTATTATATATATTATGGCACCTCCTAAAACAAATATCCATAATTCTGTACCCACCAAGTCTTCTTCTCCATAATCCAAAAATTTACATGCAAAGTTGCTCAGAGAAATGGAAAAAAACACTTTGGTAGAGATGACTTTAAATTTCATATGAAATATATTCTTAATACACATTAGCTGCTTTATCAATATTCACATCCTGGAAATTAGGTTGAAAATACACAAGTCTTTTAGAACTTGGGAGCCAGATAATCTGGTATTTTTTTAGAACATAGACCCAAAAATATAAATATATCATCATTCCTGATTTGTGCTTCTAGAATCCTATAGAACCAATTCTTTGTAAACTGGTAATACTTGTGAAAATCTTTTGAAGAGATAAGAGAAGTGCGGTCAACTTTCCAAACACTTATAAAGTCCTGTGTAATTGGATTTTGAAGACACACAGGGAGATTACAGATTTTCAGTCTGAAAGAAAATGAAAACATGCATCCAATCACTCCACTACACCAATTAACGTAATACAACCTGAGCAGAGGTGATCATAAAGTACAACATGAACCAAAATAATGGAATTTCTCCCACTAATGGAGAGATCTGGACAGGGTTTCACAGAGGTGGCATCAAGGTCCTGAGTGATGAATTATCATGTCCAGAGGTAGGATGGAAGAAAGTATCCAGGTATAAGTAGTCAGGTATGCATTTAGTTCACTTTTATAAGACATAACCTTCCCAGAATAGCAGTGCAGTGCCTTTCGGATTTCATAAAACGTTATCTGAACCAATAAAATCGTGACAAAAATTTGGTATCTAGAAATTCCTCCATTCATGTAAAGATACAGGAGAAAAACCCAGAAAAATAAGGACTGGGTGTAGCCCCACATTTTCAGTTTACCAAGGGTGATATTAATCAATTCTGAACTAAGCAGGAAACTAGTACATTGTTTAGTAGGAACAAGTTAAAAGATAGCGATCAGTGTGAACAATAGTGTAATTGAAAGAAGTTAACTTGGCAAGAGCACTTAATTTGTAATTAATTTGAAGCTTACAAAACTCTCCTTCCAATTTGGAGGACTACAAAAGAAAGTAAGTTTTCCTCTTGAAAATGAAAGAAGGGATATAGTCTAATTTGGTAAGGAAATGTAAGTTTTAAGCCAATTCTACTAAAATTTCAAAAGGAGTCAATGCAATGCAATCATTCCATTAAACTAACATTCGTGATGTTTCTGAACTGGGATTCACCAGAAAATCTACTGAAATGTCACTCCGAGTACCATTACTTCCTTGTGAAATGGCTTTTCTTTTACTCTTAAGCCTTAGGGAGGTCCTTAAGCTTGAGAGACTAATCCCTTGTCATTTTACAAGTAGACACTGCATGAGCTTAAGCACTGTAAGAGAATAATTTTCTCTACCTATAAAAATAAAGCCAGTAACATCTACTTCATAAGCTTTTTGTAAGATAAGCATGTCAAGACCTTAGTACAAAGCTGGCATCTAATAAAAAAAAAAAAAAAAAAGAAAAAAGTATTAATCACTCCATCTTTCTGGCCAGGGTTATGCAGGCCTAGGAGCTGCAAAGATACCTTTCAGCAGTTTGACTTATCTCAGAAGGCCTGTCTCCCCCCCCCCCCGCCCAAAACAAGTCCTCTGTAGAACCATCTTTCCACCAATAATGTATCTGTCCATCTCAAGATATCATGAAGCATTTTCTCCTTATAGTAAGTGCTGGGGTTCCTGAAGGTAATTAGAGAAAGAAGGCATACACAAAGATAATTTAACTGGGAATAAAATCTGTACTATGAACAAAACTAAACACAAAATTCAAATCCTAATAAGTTTGGAAAAAATTATTTCAATGGAGTAATATTCAAAGGGGAAAAATTTGAGTTGTATATTGTTCCTTTTATTCAAAGGCTGAATGGCGAAGCCTCCTAAGACTTCCAGATTTTTCTTTCCTTTTCCTGTGTAGTCTCTGCTTGTTTCCATTTCAAAATGGCGGTTGCTGCTTTCCAAGGAAATGTTCAGGAGGGCAGCTGCCTTGGAGGTAGGTCACCAGGACTCCTCAGCATTTTACATGCAGAGAAAGACTCCAGAAGGGAATGTAGCTGCCAGAGGCCTCTGCTAGATGTTAGAGTTAGGCAGGTCCACGGCTGCATGCTGCTCTGCCTCTCAGCCCCACAGTCTGTTTTTTGGCTGTTGGTTTAAAAGAGCCCCTCAACAGATGCTCTATTTAACAACTAAAAGACAATAAAAACTAGAGTTACAAGCCAACAAGAATCATACTGTCTCTTAAAAATATTTAATCATATTAATTTAAGTAAAACAAAAAAATTAAAAAAAAAGTTATAGTATTTGAAATACTGGTAAATTTTTAATGCTATTTAAGACACAAATTTGCCATTCTCAAAAGCTGAATGCTTAAGCCACATGTATCATGCACACAGCCAACATGCTCAAGAAGCACATGCAGATGCATTTGAAATTAATTATCATTGTATAAATCTAATATAATTTTGAAATGCACTTGGAAGGCTAATCTAGCAACTTTTGATCCTTATTTGCAGGTACAAGGCTATTTATCCCATTAACAGAGCAAATACTGGAGGATGGGAAGGGCTTATCTTCTAATACAGGTATCCCCCTAATTAGAAGGAAGAGTGAGAGTTTTAAGACAGAATTTTGTAAACTACACTCTGAGAATACCTTATTTTTTTTGTGAGGAAAAAATGGTGAACTTATTTTGGGAAAGTTTCCTATTTTATCTTCCTCCTAAGCTACCACCATCCAATATATTAAAGATTCTGACAAGTTCTGAAATAAAGGAAATAATTCAACACAATCTATACTTATTCAACTATCAGGAATTCAGAAAAAAAAAAAAAAAAGCTTATTAATTTCAGCTCTAGGGATCCCTGGGTGGCGCAGCGATTTGGCACCTGCCTTTGGCCCAGGGCGTGATCCTGGAGACCCGGGATCGAATCCCACATCGGGCTCCCGGTGCATGGAGCCTGCTTCTCCCTCTGCCTGTGTCTCTGCCTCTCTCTCTCTCTGTGTGTGTGACTATCATAAAATAAATAAAAATTAAAAAAAAAAATTCAGCTCTAATTTCCACTTTAATCTGTCAATAGTGGCCACCTGGAACCACCTCACAAGATGAGGTGAAGAGAATCGATGAGCAATTCCTACCAGTAGATGTGTGGGCCACTGTCTATTGGGCCATTAACAGTTTGGAAAATGCTCATATGGGAAAAGCTATGCACTTTCGATACTTGGCTCCGTTCCCTTTTTCACATCTCCCTTCTCTACTTAGGAGCTAGTAAAGGAGGTAAGGAAAGGGGAAGTAATATTGTATTAAAATGCAAGGAATGGTTAAGTCCCTGTCAACTTTACTCTCTTTTCCCATAAAAATATTAAGACCTTTAACTTCGTGGATCCGGAGACAGCAATGATTTAAACATCTCGTCTAAGTGTGAAGAGAATGTAAAGAGTGAAAACGATCCTCTTCCTCCTACTCAGTAGTCTATGTTCTGAGCAGGAACCAGTTTGAAAAAGATGGGTGACTCTCCCAGGGATGAGTGGCAGGTATGTCCATTTCTCTGGAAGAGCCACCCTCTCTACTAGAGGACAAACAAATGTCAGAGCCTCACATGGTTCCCTCTTGAGTCCTTTTAGGAAAAAAAATTAGCAATGTGAGGAATAGCACAGCTACTTCAAGGAAGTGAAACAATCTTCAGCTGACCTTTTCTTAGCTGGGTCTTAACTTTTTTGAGTTCAGATCTGCTTAGGTTATGAGCATAAGACTTGGGGGAACCAATTCAATGTGTGCAAATATAATTAAGAGAAAGATCACTTATATAAAATAGTGCAGGCAGGTAAGAATAGCAAATAAGCAGGCTCAAGCAAGAAATGTGTACTAACACCCTAGTCTCTCCAGTATCCATCTCCGTCTCCCAGATCAGTCAACAAACATTGCTGGCCTTTAAGAAGTTAAAAATTTCAATGCAGCTCACCCAGTTTGTTCCTCAGATGTCTCAAATCATGTACCCTCACAGTTCCCAGCTGCATGAACAACTGACTGATAAAATCAGTGACATCCTATGAAGAGTTCACAATGGGAAACTAAGTCATTATGTTAAGATTAAGCATCATCATGAAAGAAAACAAAATTAGGCATGGATTATTAAACTTTGGATCCTTTCTCTAAATTGAAACATTCTTAACAGTAAAGCCCAAGTTGTTAAAATTTTAAAAAATACAAAATCTGGATCTCAGTATACTGAATTTATTTTAAAACAAGTAAATTACCCAAAAAAACAAGTATTCTAAAAGCTGAACTGTTAGATCTAAACCCAGAACCCAGAAAGCAGAGTGAAAAAATGTGACAAGATTCCCAAATCTTTACTTGTAGAAACATGATGGGCATTTCTGGCTGTTGCAACAAGCTTGAAATTTACATGTCACTAGCACACAAAATGTGCTATAAATCCTCTGGTGTGGCTTTCCCAACATACAGCTCATTTCCAATACCAGCTTGCTTAAGAAACACCCACGGAAACGTTTTTTCAGTTTAGACTTCTACTAAGACTGGTGGGCCCCAAATAAAAATCAATGAAATTTGCTTGATGGTCATAAAATAAAATTTTTAGCCATGAGTCTTGTTTCCCTTGTACACATCTTCTTTATCCCTTGAGTCACTTAATCTTTAAAATGAAATCTTGAGTTCCTGCTCTACTGCTTCTTTTTACAGCCTCTGAGAAAATGAAATGAAAAGCGGGAAAAGGCTAGAAAGTCTATTCTAGTGTTCTTTGGGACTTAGTTTCTTTCATGACATCCTTTATCTACAATTAGACTAGATATGTACAGAGGAGCTTTATACATGTTCATCTTAAAAAATGAATATACATAAAAGCATAAAAAATCATTTATCCACCCAACACCAAGTCAGCCATAATTAAATATTGTTTCATTATGTTCTGTTTCATTTAAGAGGTTGGCTGCTTTTAATCTGCAGGTGCTCTCAAGGGGTGCCAATCTGTTGGGTTTGCTGATGATAACCAAATGGTAAAGCAATTAAATTTGAGAACTCTAGGAAACTATGCAGATAGTACTGTCATTTATTTTGGCCAATACATTATTTTAAAAGAAAACTGAATATGAATGTCTCTAAGAACGTTTCCATTTTGTCATAGATTTCATTACTTCCTTACTCTTTTACATTAAGGTCATTTCAAATGCTTAGGTATGTGGCTGGGTGGGCCCTAAATGCATGTGAGTTCATAACCCCCTATAAAGGGTTCATATAATGGAATGTATGTGGGAAGTTGAATAGAAAAACATATCTTTTAAGAATATATATCTAGTACTTCCTGTCAAACTCCAACTATCCAAAAACTTTCAGTGTCAAGATTTATCTCCTTCCAAGCTTTTACCTAGCTTGAAGTCCTACATAAAAAAGATTATACCCACTTCACTCTTAATTTCTCAAGCAGGTAAAACCTCACACACACATACACACACACATGCACACACACAAAGAACTTACAAACCTCAAATTATGAAAAATGCCCATTTTCCAGGTAAGGCCTGAGAACTTAATAAAGCAAATTCCTAGCAATGGTAGTAGTGTCACAATTGCTTCAAAGTTGGAATGCAGGGAGAATGAAGTGGAAACTATCTGCTCTGTTGAGCTGCAGAAGAGTCTGGGGAAAAGGTTGACCAGCAGTCTAACAAAATGCCCTGCATGGATTACCTGCTCAGCAAACTCAAGCAGCAACAGTAACAAGCAATGGAATGCAAATATGCCATCTTATGAAAGCATATCTGAAGAGGGCAAAAGGAAACAAGTGGTAGGGTCAGGTATGAGTCAATGGACAGAAGTGGAAATCCAATTGATTTATAGACCAACAACATACAAAATAAAGACAATATACATGGCAAAAATGGCAGATGTTTCTTTGACGCTGGTAGGTTGAATAGATTATGTCATAGTTTACAGAAGATATTTTAAATAAATACTGCTTATGTTTTGGCAAATTTTCATTTCTAAAAATAATTTTCATTTAAAAGAGATCTTCTAAGTCTGTAAAAAAAGCCACATGTGCTTTGCTCATTTAAATAGGTTTGCATTTTTCTTGAATTAGAACCCAGTTGGTCTCCCCAGCACCAATGCAGGAAATTGCCCTGAGGTGTGAGGTAAAAGACAGCAAGCCTTTCTGGCCAGCCAGTATCACCAAAACTGCTTGCCTCTCCTATGACCTACAGTTAATTCCAGTCTATCGTTTTTCTCAAATTTTTAAAAATTCAGTTCCCCATTACTCTGTCAGTTGAGATTTGCCAAAGGCACATAGATTTTATCACTCTGCAAAACATGTTTACCTAGAACTACTTGATTATATTAAGAGAAATTTTAAAGCCAAGTATCTTATATATATCCTACTCTTTTTTTTTTTTAAGATTTTATTTATTTATTCACGAGAATACACAGAGAGGAGAGAGAGGCAGAGACACAGGCAGAGGGAGAAGCAGGCTCCATGCAGGGAGCCCGACATGGGACTCGATCCTGGGTCTCCAGGATCATGCCCCGGGCTGAAGGCAACGCTAAACCACTGAGCCACCCAGGCTGCCCTCTCCTACTCTGTTTATTGAAATTATGATCCTATCACAAGGTCTGACTATTGATCAGTCAGAGTGATGGATTTCTCAGCACGAGAACAGCCTGATAATGGTTCTGGTCAAATTAGGCACTTAAAAATATATACTGAAATCAGTTAATGGAAGAACACTCTTCCTATTTTTATTCCTATTCAGTGAATGCCTTCCAGGAGCCTAGGATTAGGTGGGCTTCTATCCTACAACAGTATATATATTGATTCTCCCGACATGTGGCTGATTACACTTGTAACCTCATTTGGCTTTACAAAGTGGCTCTCTGTTGACCTATGACTTATGTTCTGAAGCTATGGAAAAATACTGAATCTGCTTATACCGTGATTTAAAGAGAAATACAAAGAGGTATTCTGATTCCCCCTTCAGCCACAAGCTGTTCCCGCTGTCCCTACCAGCTTTGGATTCCTATTTAAGCTGAGAGCAGACAAACTGATGGAAAAGTATTAATATAGGGAAACTGCCAATATCAATTTCTGGTTATGGCTCAGAGAATTAAATGGTGACTTTAGAAGTAGGCCCAACAGTTTTCCCATTCTATAGAAGGGAAGAATGAAAAAATTTTCTAAGCCAAAAGTGTAAAACTATTTTATTTACTCATCTATACTTACATATAACTAACACTTAAATAGTTTTATTTTACTCATCTATACTTATATACACTTAATTTACTCATCTATACTTATAAATAGTCTAATACTTAATTTTTTATTCAACCTCTTTCTCAACTGAGTTCTACTTCATTGATTCATTTCTTTTTAAACAAATGATCAACTAAGTACCTAATATGTGTCAAGCAAAAAAGCACAAGGGGGAGGGAAGGTAGAGTACACAGTGAACAACTGTCTTGAATAGCTCTTTGCTTGTACATCAATTCCATAGGCAAGTGGTTCTCAACCTGCAAAGAACTTTTGAAGCGTTATCGTGGAGTACCTACAATAGGTCTGTAGAGTCCTAGGCTCATCGATATACAGACCAACGATTATATTCAGATTGAATTATTCTTATCATCTACATATTACGATTAAAAAAATTCGTATAGATATGTTCATGTTTTTTTTTTTAAATAAATAGTATCCTGGGGTGATAGTAAAATGTTTCATAAATGGTTAAGCATGGGCTCCAATGAATAAAATGAATAGCCAGCCCTCAACTGGATCCTCAAAATGGACAGATCAGCTCCCACCAGCTGATTATCAGACCAGCCAATCCAGGCAAGAGGGTATAACTTTTTCCTCTTGTTCTCGCCTTTCTTTTTCCTCCATGTTAAAGAGGGATTCTCAGGAGAAATAAGCTATTATTCCAAGAAAACTAGTTGGCTTAGATGTTAACACGTAACACCATATCCTAATGATTAGATCATGAGAAATCACAATAAATTTAGAGGTTACTCTCTTGTTGGTGCTTTTTTGGTGCTTTCATCATCTTTAACAGATTCATTCTCCACTTTCCCATGAATCCCTATAATTGGCCAACTCTTACCAGATGTTCTAAAGACTATAAAACCTTCCTCCATGAAAAAGTCTGTTTGTTTATACTTTATTTATAGTAAGAAACAGTGAGTCTCAGGCTTGTGTCCTCAATCTACTTAAACCAGTGAACACTCTGCTAAGAGGAAAAGTTCCAACTTCAGAAGGATATCTGGGATGGACTGCAATGTGTGTAAACCATTTCATCCTAGAATGTATCTGCAATTGGAAGCACTGTGTTAGAACGGAAGAATGGACAACACTTTGTCCTCCCCAGTGAAAGAAGAAAACAAGCTAGACGGACAGGGCTACCTTTGACTTTAGCCCAAGGAGTAACTCAAGTTCTCCATCTCTTTGTCACAGCTTCATAAAGTAAGTCAGTCACATTTATATATCTAGCACATTATAGCACAGATGGTCCCCAACTTTATAACGGTCCAACTTACCATCTTTGACATTACAATGGTGTGAAAGCTATACACATTCAGTACAAACCAGACTTTGATTATTGATCTTTTCCCAGGCTAGCGCTATGCAGTAGCGATGCTGGGCAGCAGCACGGTATCAGCCAGCCCAGTGATCACAAGCCCCACGGCAGGGCTCTAACTCAGGACCCCGACACTTAACTGACTGAGCCAACCAGGTGCCCGGTGGTGTCACTTCTGGTTATCTTCTTAATCTAAAATCAAAATTCTGAGGGTCTGATCAGAAGCAGCTTCAGATATCAAATCATTGAAAATACAAACACACTTCCAACAAAACTGACCTTAAAAAAGGCAAACCACTTGTAGTCGTTCAACACAATCTCAAAGCCTTGATTGTAAATGATGGTAAAATGGCCCGTATTGCCAAAATTATCATATGCCGTGTCCAACTTCTCAAGATGCACCACTACTTTTTTTTCTGGTGGTCCTAAAAAAATGCACAACAAAGGAAAATTATTTTGACTTCAAATGGGAGGGGAAATCTCTATAATTTCCATTATTTAAAAATGCTTTCCTTTCATGCTACTGGATTTGGACCAGTCTGGCTTGCGAGGAGATCAGTCTCCACCCTGTTGCCTCCATCTGTACAGTCCCACAGGGGTCTCAGATCTGTGAAGTGAGGGCTCAACAGATACAGATATGGCAAGTAGCCCAGCAGGAAGACAGGCCCCCAAAAAGTACAGCCCCTATCTTCTTAAAGCATCCAAACACTGAAGAAATTTGTCCACTCAGGAAAAGAAGAAATAAGGGATGTTTAAAGTGACAGGCAGAAACGGGTAGAATACAAAATGGTAGTGAAAAAAAAAAGGCAAACATAAACTATAAAAGGATCTGCTATCAGATCATAAGGACAAAGGAAATTATCTCTTCAGAGAAGAAAAGAGGTATCTCTCTCTTCAATGGCTCTACATTTCAAAACCTCAGAATCTGAATCCTTCCACAGCATTCAGCAAACTCACGGTTTCTATCCTATAAAGCTAGTTTGTGCTGACAGAAACTAAGCTTTCAACTTTCAGAATATGGGGGTGTAGATCTGTGTGTTTTTCCACTAGATTAAAGTCCAAGACAGAGGCTCACAGGCAGAGGCTGCCTGAGAGTTCTGCTGTGTCCATCTGGAGATTTCACACTCTGGGCGGGTTTTCCAGGTTTCAGATTAATGCTCTGAAACAGAAGATTGCATGTGACAGAAGAGCACAAATTCTGATCTCCCTTTGCTTTGGATCTCCTAATTCAACGTTTAAAGCTGAAGATGTTTATAATGCCCAGGATTACGAAATGCCACACAGCCATCTGGAGTGGAATTGGACAGTTGAATAGGTCTGTTTTAGTATCAAATGACCTGGCAATCTTCGTTCTGCTGACAAGGAGACTGCAGCAGGGTGTTTCACTCATTCTGCACATGCCACAGGATGGTAAGGGTTTGGGCAGAACAAGAGTGCTTCTTTTGACCTGAGACTGCTTTTTTTTCTTCTCCCTTCACTAAATTATTTGTCCTCAGTGTAGATGTGGTATCTGAGGGCATATGGAATATGCCAGTGGCGTTCTCACACTAGATACTTACTGACAGCCTTCCATGAGCCAGATGCTATGCTTGGCTCTGGGCATCCCAAAGTATAATTACTGGTTAGAGAGTCATTTTTTAAAAATAACAATAAAAGAAGGAGAAAGAAAAGGAGGAGCAGAAGGAGGAGGAGGAGGAGGAGGAAAGAGAAGGGAAGGGAAGGGAAGAGGAAAAAGGGAGAAACTTTTATATCTCTCTGCAGCACATGAAACCTTGTGGAGCCACACCAGAAGTTTTCTTGGACTAGTAGCACACGTGTAAACCAAAAACGCGAGGCATAAGGGCTGTTTTCCCACAAACTAACAAAAGGAAAAGTTTCTCCTGCTCTATTTTCCACTGTTTGAGCTCATATTCCGTGGGCACAGTTTTCTTTAAAATGCAGACTGGACAGGGAGCTGAGAAGACTGTCCGGTCTCAACTCTCTTCCAAACTAAACCAAAACACTAAAACCCAGGGAAAGAAAAGTTCCTGAAAAAAAGTCTCTAGGTACTGCAACAAGCAAACGAGAACTGAGAAGTCCCCAGCTGCTGAACTTTGCCTTCTTGGCCCTGGAGCGGGGAGGGGCGCCCCAAAGGGCCCCAAGTGCCCCGGCTGCCCCTGGCAGGAGCGGTCGGGAGGTCGGGGGAGGTCGGGACAGCTCGGAAGGAGCCCGGGGGGGGGGGGGGCGACTCACCCATCACCGAGCAGTTGACGCTGCGGGGCCCCGCGGGGCCCACCTGGAAGACCCACGTGCCCAGCAGCTCGGGGTGGGTGCAGTTGGCGGGCGTGTCGCCGTGCGCGGCGCCCAAGCCGGAGAGCAGCAGGAGCGCGGCGGGCAGCAGCGGGCCGGGCCGGGGACCCATGTCTGCGGTACCGACGGCCGAGGCGAGCCCGCGGCGGGAGCAGGGGCCAGGGCCAGGCCGGCCGCACCGCGCGTGCCTTAAAGTAGCCGGAGCTGCCGGAAACCGGCGGGGCGGGGGGGGGGCGGGGCGGGGGCGGGAGGGGGCGGGGCCGGCGGCGGGAGGGGGCGGGGCCGGCGGCGGGAGGGGGCGGGGCCGGCGGCGGGAGGGGGCGGGGCCGGCGGCGGGAGGGGCGGGGCCGGCGGCGGGAGGGGGCGGGGCGGGGCGGGGCGCGGGCCGGCAGGTGAGCTCCGGAGCCGCTGCTCCGCCCCCGGCTGCGCCCGCCCTGCGCCCGCACAGCGGCCCCGACGGCGTCCAGCCGTGGGACGTCTCCAGGCACTTTGACTTTGCTCCCTGCAAAGTAACGGGGCGGAGGTGGGGGCAGCGTGGGGGTTGGGAGGCGACCCAAGATGAGGCAGGGGCGGGGACACAGCCCCGGGGAGGGGGCTGCTGAAGAGGCGGGGCGAGGGCGGCGGGGACTCTACTCGCTTGTTTCCCGCCCTTGGAAGGTTTGTACTTGCTGCCCCCGCCACCCCAGCTGCCTCAGAACTGCGCTTCCTTCCGTTTTCCAAAACCTTCGCAGCCTTTTTTTTTTTTTTTTTTTGCTTGATTTGTTCTGGTTTCCTGTTAATGGTGTTTGCTTATTATCCTCAAGAGAATTCAGTTGTAAAAAAAAAAAAGAGAGAGAGAGAGAGAGAATCCAGTTGCAATGCAAACTTGCGAGGTTTAGTTGACACCTGTAGGCGCGCACACGCCCTCTCCTTGGACAGATGACAGCGGGAGGCCCGGAGGAAGGAAGCTGCTGGGACACAGTTGGTCTTAGGAGCGGGCCCCAGTGTGCCAGGCGGCCCGTCGGTAATTACAAGGTAGCACCCTTTCAAGTGCCTCTTTGCTTAGTTCAAATATCGCCCTTTTCTGTGACTGCTCCTCCGACTCGCCTGGCCGTTGGTGTCAAGTTGGGGCTCCTGTTGCGCGCAGAGGAAAAGGAGTGTGTCCGGCCTTGAGTCAGCATCGAGGGCAACTGAGGAACAAACAGCCTTTTATGTGTCCCTGCATCGTGGGGCTTGCCCTCATCACACTGGTTACAAGAAAATAGGCACATTATTCACATTATTCATCTTGTTCTCCCTAGATTCTGACCTAACAGCACTCAGATTGCCCTGGGGTGTTAAAATAAACGCATAAGTGAAGGGGTTCAGACCAAGTCTCCTCAAAATGTGCCACCTACACATGGGGACTATATTGAGCTGAAGGCACTCAAGACTTGGGCCAAGAGAAATGTTTTGCTTCTCAACTACCTAGAATAATCTAAACTGGGGATCTTTCCTGGACTTAAGAGTCATTACCAGAGATACATTTTATCTGACCCATCTGTATGGCAGTGCAAACATTTAATTACCAAATATCTGCTCTTCTTAACTGCCCTGTGAGTCATACCCCTCCCTTTGAGGCACCAGGCTCCCTATCCCTTCCTTAGCTCAGGTTGGCATATATACCCGGTTTTACCTTTCTGGCTTTGAACTGCTCACATATGTGGGACTCCTGTATAGACAGGAGTACATTACATTGTATTTCCTTCTGTTAATCTGTTTCGTATCAGTTTAATTCTTAGCCTAGCCAAGAAGGTAGAAGAAAACTTTTTTCTCCCCTATATAATCTTATCTTGATTTCTAAGCCTGAAAGCCAATTTGTTTGGCAAGGAGTTACTTTAAAAAAAAAAAAAAAAAAAAGATTTTATTTATTCATTCATGAGAGACAGAGAGAGAGAGAGAGAGACAGGCAGAGACACAGGCAGAGGGAGAAGCAGGCTCCATGCAGGGAGCCCGACCTCGTACTGGATCCCAGGTGTCCAGGATGACGCCCTGGGCTGAAGGTGGGGCTAAACCATTGAGCCCCCCCAGGCTGCCCAAGGAGTTACTCTTGAAAGCTCAGAAGTGAATATACTCTGTACTGTAGGCACAAACTGCAAAGGCAAGGGTGGGGCCTTTTAGATTTTATAGCCCCATACTTAAGATTAAAAATTGACATTATAAAAAAAAAGTTGAAATCATGTAATAAACTAACACACTTAGAGATATGCTGGCCGGGTAGTATTGCTTTTTTAAGTCCCTGGGAAAGCATATTATTTGTTGTTAGAACATTAAAACTTTTACTCAGTTGTCAATATTGCAGGATTGAACAGTCCCGTTAGAAATTTCTTTGATAGGTATAATCAAAGTAGCATACTTAGGGATCCCTGGGTGGCGCAGTGGTTTGGCGCCTGCCTTTGGCCCAGGGCACGATCCTGGAGACCCGGGATCGAGTCCCACATCGGGCTCCCGGTGCATGGAGCCTGCTTCTCCCTCTGCCTGTGTCTCTGCCTCTCTCTCTCTCTCTCTCTGTGACTATCATAAATAAATAAAAATCAAAGTAGCATACTTAATAGAGAAGAGAGTTTAAATAGTCTTTTAAACTCTTTTATCATTCTTTAAAGAATGATAACTAAAAAGGTATCTTGGAGAACATTTAGCCTAATGGGTTCATTTTAATATTAGAAAATGTAAATCCAGAGGTTATAGTAACTTGCTCAATGTCATGTCACACTGCTAGTTACTGAGATTCAAAAATAAACCTTACGTACCTTGATTTTAAATTTAGTTTATCTCCAATTATCTACTAATTCCCAAACTATTCCCCCTCAAAACAAAATATTTGTCCTGTCTCCATTAGCAGGGAGGAAAATTAGTGATTCTCAAACTGGGCAGTCCCTAAGTTTTATTTTCATAACAAATATTTTATAGAGACCTTTACTGTTCTGAAATGAAATGTACATATAAGCTAGTTACATGCTTAATAAAAAAAAAAGAAAATACCAAATTTAATATAAAGAACAAATTAAAAAGATATTTTAAATAAATTTCTAATGCAAAGACATATTTCCTCATCTAAAATACCCATGGATCAATGTACTGGAAAACAGAATAAGACATTCAGATACTTTTATGCCTGTATGTAAAATTGTAGAATCAGGATAAAAGTGGCAGGTGCCTTTTCTCTGAAGACAGAAATCATTTCAGTAAGTTAGAACACAAATATAGGGGCATCTAGCTTGGTCAGTTTATCCCCCGACCCTTGGTTGTGGCTCAGGTCATGACCTCAGGGCTGTGATATCGAGCCTGGCCTTCAGAGTCTGCACTGGATATGGAGCCTGCTTAAGCTTCTTTCTCTCTCTCTCCCTCTGCCTACCACTCCCAAAAAGAACACAAATATCAGATGGTCGTTGAACCAATATACCTTGGTGTTGATGCTAGATAACTCTTGGTCATGTGTCAATACTAGATAATTCTTGGCCAAGTGCTGATGCTAGATAACTCTCGGTCAAGTTTCAGTGATCAAAATATAATCCTCTGTTGATTTACCTGGAAGTTCCATTCCTAAAATGATATGAAACAATTTTCTATGCAAACCAAAATTTGGTGCTCAGATCATTTTAACAGGTAGGTTTATAAAGAGGCAGTGTTGCTCAGCAGTAATTCCCAAAGCGTGGTCCCAGGACCAAGAGGACCAGCAGCAGCCACAACTTGGAATTTGTAAAAGAGCAAAGTCCTGACCCCTACCTCATAACTTACTGAATCAGAAAATGTCTGGGTCAGTCCCAACAATCTGTGCTTTAACAATCCCCTTTCTGGAGTTTCTGATTTAGTTACAGTTTAAGAATATCTGATTTAAATATTGGCAAGGATTCAAGTCACACTGCTTGAGAGGGAAGCCTGGTCTCTGCCTCTCACTAGCTCTTTGATCTTGAATAAGTTATTTTATTTCTTTTTGTGCCTTGGTTTTCTCATCTATAAAATGTGCATAGTTTATTCCCTATCTGCTTCATCTGGTTTTGAGAAGACTAAATGAGTTAATACAGATCTCTTGGGAGATACGACTATTTATTATTGTGCTTATTTCTATTAAAAACCTTATTCCTCTTAATTAACAATAGGTTCCAAATCTTGTTCCCTATTGTAATCTTGGCACCCTGAGCAGTTTCTGGCGCACAATAAAATCTCAAATATTTGTTGAATGAATTAATAATATGATGGGCATGAATATATCTATATCTCATGGTAAAGAGCAAAGAGCATCATGATCTCCAAGTTTGCTGCCTTGAGCATACGTTTGAGAGCCACTGTTCTAGAATGCATATTAAAACAATGAAAGATCTAGCTTTGCGCGATTATTGCTAATTGAAACAATGAGAGATCTAAGAAATGGAGAAAAAAAAGAACTTGACATATCATTATAGCATGTTATTTGGTTTTGTGTACACCTCTGTCATTGGTAGTCATAATAATCATCATAGTAATTTTATTTAGGACTTTACATTATACCGAGATAATTCACCTATATTAGGTCATTTAATTATCACATAATTGTATGAGGAGGATATTATCTATTTTATCGGAAATAAAACTCAGACTCAGAGAATTTATTAGGAACTAGTGCCCATTAAAGAGTAAGTGGAGAGAGAAGAGGAACAGGAGGGGAAAGCCTCAGATTACAATCTAGTTCTGGCACCTGTGAAAGGAAGGAAGGAAGAAGGGTTGAAGAGAGACTCAGGAATACAACTCTGAGAGTTGTAAACCAGCCTAGCAGAGAACTCTGTTGTCACGGCACCCAAAGATGAGCTTGACTTGGGCAGAAATGGCCAGGCCATAGTACCCATGCTGCTTTTAGTCATCCACCTTGACTGGAAAGCCAAGGTGGTTCCTGAAGTCATTCCAGATGGAGGCGATCAGTAAACTGCACCCCTATATAGGTTCTCTCTTAAAGAGAAATGAGAGCAGTGCAGCGCTATGGGAGCTACAGTGGGGAATTTCTGTTTGGAGGTATGGATGGATCCTCAAGCGTAAAAAGGACTCCAGACCATTTGTTGAGGTCTTGTGATGTTCCAAGTATTGGTTCTTTTTCTGTCCTTCTGATCTCCTAGGCAGATGGCAAAATGCCCTCTTGTGTCTCTTCCTGTTCCTGTGTTCATGATTCATTGTCATTATCTACCTGACTGCTTTTTCCACTAGGACCCATGCTCCTTGATGGCAGGACAGTATTATTTTTGTACCTCAGAGTTTTTGGCCAATGTATACTCATTCATCCTCTCCATAATATTTATGAAAGAAAGGGAGGATCCTATGCAGGAAGATAAGCAGGAAGGCAGGCAGAAGAAGTAATTAATTAATTACCTTTCTGTACATGAAAACAAGCTAATTAGAGCTTACCCTGCCCCAGATAACAGGGTTGTTTATTAATGCTGCCAGGTTGGCTGATTGCACTATACCAGTGTTTCTCAGACTTACTGTTCTTAGGACCCCTTTGCATCCTTAAAGATAATGAAGACTCCAAAGAGCGTTTGTGTATATGGGTTATATCTGCAGTATTTACCCTATTAGAAATTAAAAGTAAAAAGTAAGTATTGACTTATTTAGTAATGACAATAAAGTAAAAGTAACACACTTCTAAAAATATAGATATATTTTCACAAACAAAAAATAGAAGAGTAATGTTGTTTTACCATTTTGCAAACTGAAATGCCTGGGTTAATGGAAAAGTGCTGTATTATCTGCTGCCACACTGCAAATGTTGTGATATGTCACTTTGGTTGAAGAGTATGAAGAAAACTCAGCATTATACAGATATGTAGTTGAAAAAAGAACTTATGAACTTCTGAACAAGTCCTATGGGTCCCCATGGGTTCTTGACCACATGCTGAGAACTTCTTCACTAGAATAATTGTATACCCTGATAGTCTCTCAAAAATGTCTGTCCTTGGTCACAAGGTGAATAGGGGTGAGCGGAAAGTGTGGTTTTCCAACCACAAACAAAACTGCAAGAATAGAAAAATCGCTCAAACCATATTCCCTACTGATTGGGGGTCACTAGTGTCATTTTTGTATATGAGGGGCAGTAATATTCTAGGCTTACTCAGTTAAGATATAAAAATAGGAGGAGGACATCCCTGTGTTTGATGCAATATGGGCTGATGAAGTTAGAAAAAGAATTATGCTTTCTATTTGAATAGCTTATCATAACTTGTACAACACACTCACATGTTATGTAAATCTGATAGCAATCTTCTAGATATCATTACTCCTACTTTACAGATAAGGAAAATGGGGCTCTAGAAAACATAAGTCACTTTTCTGTGGTCACACTGCTAGTGAGTATAGGTCTGATAACCAACCGAAGTTTTAGCTAGACTGCTGGAATGCAATTTTAAAAAAAGAAGCTTGGTCTGCTTATTGATTCAGTCAGATATAAAAGAGAAAGAAAGGTTCTACAAGCAAATTGGACAGAAGATGCATGCTGAGGCAGCTGTGGAACTCTAAATTACGGAGATACTCTCTACTATTTAATCCTAGTCTCACTTCACTATTTCCTTCTGTGAAATAAAACAAATTTGGGAAATGAAATTTTTAAGATGCATTATTCTTACTGATAGACCAGACTTACTTATCCTGTAGGTGATACAGAGGCAGAGCCAACAGACATAAGAATGTGTCCACTTTGCTCCCTTTCCACCAACATACTCTGCTCCAATATGCCATTGTTTATTCCTGAACAACTGTGGTTAACTTCTAATTTCATCCACTTTTTTCGTGAATTTAATGTACAAGCCAGGAACCTAAGTGTCATCCTTGACTCTTCCTTTTCCCACACCTTCCATCTGATCAGCCAACGTATCACAATGAGTCTACCCTCAATACTGTGATTTTTAACATTTAAATGTAAATCATATCAAGTTACTCCCAGTATTGGAAAGCTGAATCCTTCCCAATAGGTTACCTTTCTATCATATTTGAGTAAAATTCTGCAGGAAAGATCTGCATGAACTGCTACCTATTTCTTTGTTCCTCCAATTGCTCACTGTACTGGAAGCTCTCACCTTCTGTTTGATCCTCAGACCTTCTAGATTTCTTCTCTCTTCTTTACTTTTGTACTTTGCCATCCTCTCTGTCTGAAATCATTTGCGTACTTTTTTCACATGGCTGCTCATTCTCACTGTTTATGAAATTGTCACTGATAAATATTTTACCTTCTCAGGAAGGCCTCCTCTATCTATGCTATCTGAAGCTGCCTTCTCCAGCTATTTAATTTTATTACTCTGTTTATTTCTATATAACATCTAAAACTACTTATAATTACTGAATTTTCTTGTTTATTATGTTTCTGCCTCACTGGAACATAAGCTCTGTGAGGCCTGGGACTTCTCTGTCTTGTTCACTGTATTTCCAACACACAGTAGGAGGTTTGGACTTTAAAAAAAAATAAAACTGCCAGTTATTTTACCAGCAAAAGATGGGCTTATTCGGGAATAGCAGAGAACTGTAATCCAAGACAAGCAAGCTATGGCAGAACCATAACTGAGGCAGCAAAGGAGAGAAATGCTCTTTTATAGAGGAAAGGGGAAGGTTGGAGAGGCTGTTAGAAACACGAAGTCCACTGGGGTAAACTGGGAATTGGAAGTATAGTGGCTTCTTAATGGCTGAATTGTGAATGTCTCTGGCTGGTTGAACTACTGCAGGGTAGAGGGAGCCTTTCTTCCTTCTGCTGGAATAGTAAAGTAGTAGCTAAAGCAGTAACCACGTGCAACATCTGTCTTCCTGTTGGACTGGCAATTGATGACTAGTGGTAGGGCATGAGAGACCCCACTGCCAAATCTCTAGACTCCATCTTAGTGAGGTTTCCCTTAATTAATTTTCAGTGTTTAATAAATACTTACTAAATGTTGGGGCACCTTGGTGGCTCAGTTAGTTAAGCGACTGCCTTCAGCTCAGGTCATGATCTTGAGGTCCTGGTATAGAGCCCCACCTGGGACTCCCTGCTCAGCTCTGCAGGGAATCTGCTTCTCCCTTTCCCTCTGCCCCATCCATCCCCTACCCCGACTCCCACCCCTGGCTCCTATGCATGCACTCACCCCTCTCTCTCTCTCAAATAAATAGATATATGAAATCTTTAAGAAAGTACTTATTAAATGTTGATTGAAATTCTTTACTCTCCAGCTTTAAGAATCAGGTTGATTGGAAGCAGAGTTTCATTTATGTCTGTAGCAAATGTTTGTGCCATGAGAGGATACATTTTGTATATCTCACTTCATATACTATTCACTTTCAGAGAAATTCAGGTAGTATAAAGGACCAACCTGAAAGCCTCAGCAACGTCTGGAATTTTAAATCAATATACCTGTGTGGATTAGTTTGGAAGTTGACCATAGACTGCTCCACAAATGTTTGGCTTGCTATCCTGAAGTGAAGTTATAAACATGTGTTGGGGAATAGGAGGACTAACCCCTATCTCAGCATTTATTTTCAAATTTTTTGTATCTTGATTTGCATTCCCATCTTTTTATATGTTATCATTGACAAGGAAATATGATATCAACCAAGGTGAATTCTAAAATAGCAAAACTAGAGTTTTGGCATGAAGAGCAAAACCAGACTAGGATGACAGGTTTCAAGGTCAATACTATCCATTTCTGCAAATAAAGAAAGAATATCACTTTTCCAAGAATCAGATAACTCACCCAACTAATGATATGGGAATATTTAAAATATTTCATTTTAGTAAGTTGAAAATAAATTGACTTATTATTTTTGTTACTTTTTATTTAAGTTGACAAGATTAAGCTGATTTATACATTCCTCTTTTTAAACATTTAATACCCTTATGTATATAAGGGTAATATGTATGTATATATAAATAATAGATACATAGTTAAATATATAAATAACTTTAATGTGGATATAATTAATGCAACAACTCTGAAGGAAAAGGATCTCAAATTTATCATTATTTTTATTTGTTCTGTAGGGGCAGAAAACTTCTCCCTTCTTCCCTTCTATGTTCTTTGGATAGTTTAATAATTAATTTGATATAACACAGATTAACGGGAGAAAAACAAAAGTTTCATAACATGTATCTCTGCCGGATAAATGGGAGAGACCCAGTGAGGCATCTGGTTCCTGGGCCTGCTATGAACACATAAGCAGAATTATAGTTGTATTAGTTGCATTATTACCTTAGCTCCAGGGGAGCCTGGGTGGCTCAATTGTTAGGCGACTGTCTTCAGCTCAGGTCATGATCTCAGGGCCCCGGATCAAGCCCCACATTGGGCTCTCTACCAGCAGGGAGTCTGCTTCTCCTTCTCCCTCTCCTTCTGTGCTCTCTCCCCTCCTCTCTCAAATAAATGACTAAAATCTTTAAAACAACAACAACAACAAAAACCCTTAGCTCTACATTTTGTTTTGTTCCCTACTTAAGTATGTTTTATGCCCCTCTTATCAATCATTAATTTTGCCTTTTCCACTCCTACTCTGTGTTTACCCACTGATTGTAGAAACATGATGGGGATCTGACGGTGACATTTGTTTTGAAATTATGTGATGTACTTGGTGTACCAAGTCCCAAAAGGCACCTCATTGTCTGGAAGAATGTATACCTCCAGATTGTTTCAAGCTCCCCCATTCCCCCTCCAGGTTTCAAGAAACCCCTCACCCTCCTCTCATGTATTCACTTCCTTTGCAAACATATAAGCTGTCCCTAGGTTCAACAGGACAGGCAGCTTTGGGAATGAGCCTCTGCCTGCTTCTTGAGCTGTCCTGATAGTAAAGCTTTCTTTGCTTCAAGACTGTTGTCTCAGTAAGCCTACTGCACAAGCCTACTGCGCAGACAAGTTTGAGTTCCGTAACACCAGGAAAACTGAGGAACTCTCCAAAAATGGTCAAGACATCATTTTAAATACCATCTTCATTCAGCTAAAGACAAAAGATATTCATGGTGGGGAGTCAATGAAAGGAGGTTACCAGGAAAAGCATAGTAAACATGAGTAAGGTGGTTATGAGGAGTTGAGTCTATGCCTTCTCCACTGATAACAGTTTTCAGAGATTTAGAGTTATTCTCATCGTGCAGATACAGTGAGGGTGACACCCTGACAAATGGGTATTTCCCTTGCTAATGTCTCTTCTGACTTCCAATAGGTTTTCAGAGCTTCACCTATTGTCTGCTGTTTCTTAAAAATGACTGGCTTAAAATAATCAAGATGCCAAAGAGGCATATTTTGGGAAGGCATATTTTGTTCTCCTTCAGTTAATACTGCTGATTTTTGTCCCTTATACTTAACTCTATTTATGCTAGTATATGATGAGACATAAAATTCAATAAATTTTATTTAAACTTATACCAACTACATTTGCCATTGTGCTACAACGTTTTTTTCCTCCTTCCCACCCCTCTTCCTTTTCCTTCCCATTCTCACCCTGCTAAGCAAGGTAATCTGTGTTCATATCCTGGTGCATATCCTTCCAGATCTTTTACTAAACTTACTAGCCATTTACAAACATGCACATAATGCATGACACATAATGTATAAGGGCATGGATTCTAGATCATGGATGCCATGGTTTGAATCCTGGTACCACCTCTAATTATCTGTGTGACTTTCAAGAAGCTATTTATCTTCTCTGATTCAGTTTCCAAATTAGTAAAACTTAGTTAATAATAGTACCTACATCACAGGGTTGTAGTAAAGTTTTGAGTGAAGATGTGAAATGCTTTTAATAATGCTATCATGGAATAAGCACTATAGAAGTGCTATGTGAGTATGGATCATTTCTCCTTGATCTAATTTCGCGTTTAATAAAATATTTTCATTCTTGAGCCCTTGAGTTGGCCTCAGTGTGCTCACGATCTGTCTCAATTTTGTTTTCATTCTTAAAAATAAACCACAGATATCTCTTCACATCAAGAATTTGAATTTGTTTAAGGAAAATAGATGCATGGTACTTAAGGCATTTAACAAATCTATGTAACTTATTTAATGGGCATTTTAGTTGTTTCTAGGTATTTTAACACTAGTACTTTTTTTGCCAGCCATGTTGCAATAAGAAGGTTTTTTAAAAAGATTTTACTTATTTATTCATGAGAGACACAGGGAGAGAGAGGCAGAGATACAGCAGAGGGAGAAGCAGGCTCCACACAGGGAGCACGATGCGAGACTCAATCCTGGGACTCCGGGCCAAGGGCAGGTGCTAAACCACTGAGCCACCTGGGCTGCCCGCAATAAGAAGTTTTTGAACATATATCCTTCCTACAGCTGCTAATTGCTAAGTCAAATAGATATTGCAAGATTAAGAGTCCAAAACAGCCCTAGCATATAGCACTTCTCCCAGTGTCATCAGTTAGACTCTAAGATCTGAACTTCACTGCCCAGCTGCTTGTACACACTGACCCTGTCCCACATTTTTCCTTAAGCTCTTTTTTGCAGCTTATCTCTTAACTCAGACAATAAACCTGATAGGCATAGCATCCCATGATGGAAACCAAAACTACCCCTCAAGCAATAATGACTACCCTTATGAAGAGCTCTGGAGGCCCCAACCACCCAGAGCAATTTGAGTTCAACCCTCAACTTACACCTGCTCAGAAGGACCATGAAGTGACCCATGGCATGCCCAGCAGTGACCTTTACCTCATTATAATACTAAAATATCCACCCAAGGAGGAACACAAGCCTCACTTACATCCTTAAGACATATGCAGCACTTTATGCATACCTGTACATAAGATGACAAGGCTCCTTGTTTTAACTATCCATCCTAATCCTAAGTAAAAGGAACCCATTCATGTGGTGTCATGGTTTTGGAAGTTATTCCCTGTGATCTCCTTCTTTGCTACAAATAAAGTTTCCTTTGTGTGGCAATCCACCTGGCTTAGTTTCTGTGACTCCTCAAGGAGCAGACTCATGTTAATTCAGTTGCATCAGCAACATCAGAGAATCCTTCCTCACTTCTGCCTTGCCTGCTTCTTGCAAATCTCCTCTCCTCAATGAGTTATTATAAATCTTTTAAATTGTTTTAAATTTATATATTTTAAGCTGTATTAAATTGGCTGAAATATTTAAAATAATTATTTAACTTTAACTTTGTATCTCTGAAGTATCTATGTCCATTTTTGTATATTGTGTGATACATGGGTTCAGTTGTCTTTTCATTCAAGCAATGGTCCCAACACCATTTATTAAACCTTATTTCCCTCTAAATTTATTTATTTTTTAAGACTTTGTTTATTAATTCATGAGAGACACAGAGAGAGAGAGAGAGAGAGAGAGAAGCAGAGACACAGGCAGAGGGAGAAGCAGGCTCTATGCAGGGAGCCCAATGCGGGACTCCATCCCGGGACTCCAGGACAGGGCTAAACTGCTGAGGCATCCAGGGATCCCATTTCCCTCTAAATTTAAACACCAAGTTTGAATATATTCAATTCCCATAAATATTGGAATCCTTTGTTTTATTTTGTTTTGTCTTACTGATTGACTTTAAAGCAAGTTTGATCCTTATTTTTCTTTTTCATATTTTTCTCAGCTTTCTCGGGTATTTCCCTCCTCGATAATGAATTTTAAGACCACTCTATTTGTTTTAAAATTTTTTACCACCTTCAAAATTGTATGTTTTGCTTCCCATCACCTTTGGTTTGTTTTCTTAATGAAGCATTCAATGGATATTTTATTTTTTAAGTTTTCATTTTAATTCCAGTTAGCTAACATACAGTATTTTTTAAAAGATTTTATTTATTTATTCATGAGAGACACACACAGTGAGAGAGACCGAGACACAGGCAGAGGGAGAAGCAGGCTCCATGCAGAGAGCCTGACGTGGGACTCAATCCCTGGCCCTGGGCTGAAGGCGGAACTAAACTGCTGAGCCACCCGGGCTGCCCAAATGGAAGGTTTTTATAAAGGAGGGTGGGTCAAGAAAATTATTAGCAAAAGAAAAAGATTGTTCAGGCAAGGTTTTTATTTGCTTTTGTTAACCTTCGAAATAAAACTCAGGTATTTTACCAGCAAAAGATGAGTTTATTTGGGAATAACAGAGAACTGCAATCTGAGACAAGCAAGCTATGGCAAAAACCAAAGTCAAATCTGCAGAACAAAGGAGAGGTATGCCCTTCTACAGGGAGAAGCAGGAAGTTGAGAAAGCCATTATAAATAAAAAGTCCACTGGAGTAAACTGGGAACTGGAAGTCTAGTGGATTCTCATTGGCTGAATTGGGGCTGTGTCTCATCGGCTGAGCTGTTGCCAGGAAAGGAGGTAAGACTTACTTCTTCCTGCTGAGATAGTAAAGTAGTATCCATGAACAAAGTCCCTATCTTCCTGTTGAATTTACAATTGATGAAGAGTGGCAGGGTGAGAGCTCCTCTGCCAAACCTCCCTACTCCATTTTGATGAGGCTTCCCTGAATTATTTTTCACATTTCCCCCTTTTGATCAAGATCTTCCTTTGAAAGCATTGCTGATTAATAGTTAGGTTCTTATATTTAATGAGTTTGCCCTTCAGTGCCAGGAAGGACCTTTTCTAGTTGTCATGCTCTCTGTGAGAGGGAAAGTGCTTAGTAACTGGAAACCACTTAAGGCCTCATTTGAGTAACCAGAAAGGTTAGGAGGGAGAAACTCTGAAGCACTTCCAATCTAAAGTCTGCATCTTCTCAAGGTTGTAGGTATTGGACATTATATTGAAGCCTTGATGTAGCCCCACCTTATTACTCCCTTCTTTCCTTCCTTCCTTCCTTCCTTCCTTCCTTCCTTCCTTCCTTCCTTCCTTCCAAAGGAAGTTCAGAAGTCAACAAAATACAAAACTTACAATCATTATACAAAACAGAAGAAGTAAGATAATTCCAAATGGTATAATGGTTCTAAATCAGCATTCTAGGTCTGCAAGTAGCCAGCTCAAATATCTATTGGCACATATTCAAATTTTGAGGATAAAGGTTCTCCTTATGAAGGCAAATCCGGGGTCTCTTTTTCTGGAAGACACTGTTTAAAGCAATCACGAAAGCAGGTGAGTGGGTACAGTAGGAGCACACTGAAAGAATTAACTTAGTGCATTTGGTAAGATACAGTGTAGATATAAACATAAAGCAGTAGCTGATAAACCTTTCTACAAAACAGCAAAACTTCAAAGAATCTTTTTAAACGGTATTGTTATCTCAGGGGTGCCTAGATGGTTCAGTCAATTAAGCATCTGAATCTTGATTTGGGCTCAGGTCATATTCTCAGGGTTGTGAGGTCAAGCCCTGTGTCCAGCTCTGCACAGAATCTGCTTGAGGTTCTCTCTTTCCCTCTGCCCTTCCCCACGCTCATGCTCTTATATGCATGTATGCACGGTCTCACTCTAAATAAATAAATCTTTACAAAAAGTCAAATGGTATTGTTTTCTCAGAACAAGGACTATTTGGAAAAAAAATAAAAATAAAATAAAATAAAAATTAAAAAAAAAAAAAAAGAACAAGGACTATTTGGAACCAAAGGTGTTATTGACAATACAGCATGTAAGGTTGCAAATTCAGAGACCATAAATTTGGGTAAGAATCCAAAGTCAGTTAATATTTCAGATAAAAGAAGGCTTTTGTGAGTTCTGAACATTTTAACCCTTCATAAAAAGCAAGTAAAAATTTAACTTATCTCGGGATCATGACTGAGGCTATTTCAAAAGAAGAGGTTTCCCCCTTTCATAAGGGTTTGAGAAACACAGACAAGGGTCTTATCTTTCAAACAAACAGAATCAGTCACAGTGATAAAAAGGTATACAGGCCTGGTATGGACATTTTGGGAAAGCTCTCTCGTTGGATGTCAACTGCTTCAATTCCAGGAAATCTCTACTTTCAGGTCACCAGCTAGTGTGCAGCTCTAGTCAGGGTTTGGTGCTTTCTTTGGAAAGTCAGGGTTTGGTGTCACGTGAACCCAAGAGTCTATTTCCTGGAGTTTGGAGGCACAGGGGTTGGTTAGCAGTTCCTCAGAAGGGCGTTTTTCAAAGAGGTTGAAGACAATCTTTCTGGAGGTGTCTATTCCAATAGATGATACTTCAGGTTGCCAGGTATGATACTTAAGGACATTGTCTCTTGGCACTGTGAAAAGATTGCTCTACCAAAGCATGGTTATTTTTAATAGAAAGGATGAGGCCTTTGCACTGTTGAAGTGTATCTCCTTTTATCAACTGTGGGCCAAAGGCGGCAGGGGCCAAATGCATTGGATGCCCGGTGACTATCTCAAAGGGTGAGAGTCTATGGGTTCCCAAGGGCATGGATCTGAAATTAAGGACTAATGGCAACACTTTTGGCCAAGGTATCTGGACAGCCTCTACAAATTTTGCCAGTTGAGTCTTAATAGTGTCGTTAATGAGTGCAACCAACTCTAAGGATTAAGGATGTTATGCATGATGGAAGTATTCTAAAAACTGGCCAAATAGCACAGATTTCTTGAAGAACTTGACTGGTAAAATGAGTTCCCCACTCACTATTCTTTGAGAGGCATTTCTTGGGTAAGAATAATTTTTTCAAACAGAACTTTAGCCACAGGAAGTGTTGATCTGTCTACAAGGGGAAGCTTTGGTCCAGTGAAGAAACATAAACCATCCCTAAAACATATTTATATCCATGATATTGGGAGAGGTGTATGAAATCCATTTACCAAACTTCAAATGATCCATTAATTAATTTAAAATGTCCACAAGTGGTACAGATAGGTTTCCCAAGTTTATATTCTGATTAAGTGGGACAAGCCAGATAGGCACTTTTTGTGGTCTTAATATTTCTCCACCAATATTGATTCATAAGCACTATAATTTTTCAGTAGAACAATGGTTTAATGTATGTACAGTGGAAAGCAGTGTGAATTTTAGAATTCCTGATAGGTCTGGATTGTTACTTGGTCCAAACTCAAATTCCCTCTTTTTATTGAGCCAACAGTCACTAGATTGCCAATACTGTTTCTCTCTCTCTCTGGGGCTTATTGTTCAATGTCTCTTGTCAATTTTTCCAAGTTCTCATTTGTGAAGATCTATTTGGGCCATGACAGAAGTTTGGCTACTAGTTTCCTTGACAGGAGCATTTTTGGTGAAAATATCAGTGAGATGGATTAGGTCTCCAAGGAAGGCCTGAGAACCTTAATAACTAGAGAAGCCAATAAAAATATGGCATTGAATGTATTTTGGTTATAGAAGCCATTTTGAATTTTATCCTTCTTGGAGGTGAGGGCATCTTGCTGTTTCCCTAATACTCCAATGTCAGGAGCTACCCCAAAGGCATACCAACGACCAGTGTAAATGTTTGTTATTTTACCCTTGGATGTATAGTTCAGCTTTTTGGGCTGAAGTGCCAAAGGTAAAGGAGCTACCCCAATGACTTCAAAAGAGTTGCAGTAGCACACTCAGTACAATGTTTACCATTTTTGCTCTTTAAATAAGAAGCATCAGTAAAGCATGAAAAATCTGCATCAGTTAGAGGAGTTTCCCTGTAAATTGTCAAAGGGAGTCAAAAAGTAATGTCTATTAAGCAGTCATGAGGGTTTTTGTCTGGGTCCAAATGTAGTCCTTATTTTGAGTTCAGACACCTTAAGTATCTATGCTGAGTTTGAGCAAACTGTAATTTTTCTTTGGAGACTTTATGTCCCTTTAAGGCCAAACAGTACATGCTGTCTTCCTTGAAGAGGTTTGAAAAAGAGGGGAGGGGAGCAAATCATCTATATATTAAAGCAAGGTAGAGTCTATAGAAAACTATGTATCATCCAAATCAGTTTTTAAGGTTTGTGAAAAGTAAGAAGGATTCTGTCTGTAACCGTAGGCCATTACTTACTGTCCAGGTGTATTTCTGTTCTTCTCAAGTGAAAGCAGAAAGATATCCTTCTCAACTGGAATACTAAAAATGCACTGCCTAGATCAATTACAGTGACAAATCTACTTTCAGTGGGAATGGATGTTAGTAGGAGGTGGGGGTTAGGAACAATAGGGTGCCTAGGGATAACAGGGTTATTTATTGCTCAGAGGTCTTGCACAAACCTTTATCTTCAGTCATTTGGTTTTTCTCACAGGTAAAATAAGGGTGTTAGATGGGCTAGTGCAAGGGATATTGAGGTCCTGGATCTTATAATCTTCTGTTATGGGCTTGATGCTCTGGAGGGCTTCTTTATTTACATGGTATTGATTAATTATGGAAAGAGATTTTGGAAGATCTACTTGAATATTGATGGGAGGTGCACTGTGCTTTCTGCCAACATCAATTGAAGATTTTGCCCTTAATTGATTATTGTCCTCAGATTCAACTATAGCGTCTCAGAGACCTGAGCATAGAAAGATGTCAAATGATCATTTAATTCCCCTAGTTGAAAAAAAAATAAAAATTAAAAAAATTAAAAAATAATTCCCCTCGTTGGCTATTTTGATGACTACTCTCAAATTATATAATTATTTCCCCCTTTTGGGAGAAATTCTGACATGATACTCTTCTAAGAAATCTCACATCAATAAATAGACAGGGGTGGAGGAACTTAGGAGAAAAAGGATGGGTAGCTCTCAAAAGGCCTAGACAAAGGAAATAGATTCAGAGACAAGGGTCTGTTGAAGTTGATTAGATACCCACTATTTGAACTATTTTAGTACTCCAAGACAGGGGTCGCATTATAGCTATGGGGTTAAGCACTGACAGTGTAGCTCCAGTGTCAATATGGACAGAGACTCATTCCCAATCTAAGGAGTGGTTTCTCTCCAAGCTCATTAAGAGAGAGAATTGGGAAACGTTTCTCAGTTCCCAGTGGAGTTCCTGAGAGCAGTTCCTCAAAGCCCCACCATTAGAAATTAGGAGAACCCTAGAAAGGCTGGTTAGAAGGTACCTGGAACACTTAAATTTGTAACAATCCTTTTTTCAATGCCCTGCCTCTTTGAATAATAGCAGAAACTAGAAGATTTGGAGGTTTATTTAGATGGCTCATCTAGGATTCAAGTAAGCAGGTTTGCCATATTAAATCTGGAGTGGGCAATTTCCCATTGCATCCTGGTCCTTCTGACTAAGAGGGAACAATTCTAGTTCAGCTCATTAATAAACAGAATTATACACTAGCAGGTAAATTCAATATCCAAAAGAAGATCAGATATTCTTAAAAGACAATTTGAAGTTGACTGTAATAGTCATGAATAAGTTTCACAAGCTTCAGTATGTAAGCCTGAATTTTGTTCCTATCAACAGGTTTAGAAAAACCTGTTGATAATAGCTCAGTGGAGATTTCCATTGAGTTTTCAGCATGTTGCCTTAAACTAAAGAGTTTGTTTCTTTAAACCCCTTTCAGGATGGTCCCTTCTGGATAGTTTCATATAATGTTCAGCTTGATCCTTACCAACAGGTCTATGCAGACTAACTGATATAAACCAATAGCCAAACTGTGGAAGGAGCCATGATGTCCTTCGATAGATGAATGGATAAAGAAAATGTGGTATCGTATACAAAGAATATTACTCAACCATCAGAAAGGATGAATACACACCATTTGCTTTGATGTGGTTGGAACTGGAGGATATTATGCTGAGTGAAATAAGTCAAGTGGAGAAGGACAATCATCATATGGTTTCACTCCTACGTGAAATATAAGAAAAAGTGAAAGGGATTTTAAAGGAAAGGAAGGAAACTGAGTGGGGAAAAATTAGAGAGGGAGACAAACCATGAGAGACTCCTAACTCTGGGAAACAAACAACGGGTTGAGGAAGGGGAAGTGGGTGAGGGGATGGGGTAACTGAGTGATGGGCACTAAGGAGGGCACTTGGGATGATCACTGGGTTTTATACTATATGTTGGCAAATTGAATTTAAACAAAAAATTAAAGATTTTCTCATTAAAAATAATTTATATAAATCTGAGAAACTAGATTGGTAAATTTCAATAACTATGCTAAATCCTTCAGCAAACATATGAGTTCCCAGTCATTTGAAGGAACTCTAACTGTGATTTGCAATTTAGCTTTAATCTAGGGAACATAAGAAACTTAGGTTTATTTAGATCTTCAGAAGACTTAAAGAGGCAAGTTTCAGTAGATTCAAAAGAGGAATGAGTGGGAGAGATTCAGAAGAAAAGAGAAGTTCAGTGGAGAGAATAGAGAAAAGTGGTGCTGGTTGGGGAGCTTGAGGACAAGATGACTGCCATGTGCCTACAGACAGAGAAGATGGTGGTGGTGGAAAAAGAGGCCCCAGAAATCATTTTGACTTACTCCAATGGTTTGCCTCAGTTAATATACAAATATTATTTTGCAAAGATGCAACTGGAATCCTGAAAACGTTAGGAAGTATCAAGGTACCATTTAAAAACAGGCATTCCATTCAGTTGTATTTTCTCCAAGCCTCCCCCCGCCCCACCCCACTCCCCAGGAACCACAGCTTTCTAATTTAATTTTGAATAGAATAAGTTTGGGGAGGTCTAAAGTTCCCCATAATGGCTGCTAAAGTTCTAAATTGCTTTAGGCTAAGTCAGTCCACTTAGTGAGAAATTCACATGAGGAGGGACCATAGTTTTTAGACAAGAAACCAGCCCATGTCTGAGTTGGGGGGGGGGGCAACCTCAAAGCACTTGGTGACTGGGATCCCATTTTTTAGAAGTTTTTCTGAAGAAAAGACAAAAATTCCTAAATACTAGTTTCAATAGGAACAGCCTGGTTCCAGAAGGAATCAGACCACATGCCATAACAGTTCCAATAGGAATGAATAGCCCAGTTCCGAAGAAAGTGGACCAAAGACTGGCATAATTCCAACAGAAACAGTCTGGTTCCAAAAAGGAGTCAGACAGAATGCTAGCACAGTTTCAGTAGGAACGGTCTGATCCCAAACTGAAATTGGACTGGAGGCTAGCACAGTTCCAATAAGCCCAGTCCCGACCAGAAGAGTCTGATCCCCAACAGTGGGAGTGAAGGCTTATACATTTCCCACCTGATAGTTCTATCAGGAACAGTCTGATTCTTAAAACAAGACAGACCAAAGGCCAGCATGGTTCCATCAGGAACAATCTGATTCTGAAAAGGAGTTAGACCAAAGGCCAAACGATTACTCTGAGATAAAAACAGAAACAAAAACCAAGACCTTAAAAATAGACCCAAACAAAGCCTGAAGAGCTCAAACAAAAAGCATGGAGCTCTAAACTCAGGAGAAAACTTACCCTCCAACTCCAAGGTCAGTGAGAAAGCAGTAAGCGCACCCTCACCTGTTTGCTGTCTAGCCTTGGAGTTGTCGGAGGTCTTCTACGGATCCCACTTCAGATCACCAAGTAATATTAATCTTACAAGTAAAACTGCCAGTTATTTTATTGTCAAAAATTGTCATTCTGGGGAATAGCAGCCTGGGTGGCTCAGTGGTTGAGCATCTGCCTTTGGCTCAGGGCATGATCCCGGGGTCCTGGGATTGAGTCCCCCATCAGGCTCCCCATGGGAGCTCTCATGAATATATAAATAAAATCTTTTTTTAAAAAAAGTAAATTTCACATATGAACTTATTTATCATTAGCCTCTTCTTATAAAATAGGATACAGATACATTACCACAATTTGAATTTTCTAGTTGTTTAGAACCTGAATAAATAAGAATTCTTGGGATATGTTTGAATTTCCTTATTGATATATTTTTTAAATACTTAAGTTTAGTCAATAGGCCTATTGCATAATTGCAAGAGGTAATGAAGAAATTCATCCGCACATGACTCACATGACATGTCTGAAAGTTAAAACAAAACTATTTAATTTTCTGTACAATATGAAGCTCAACATGGCTCCCTAAAGATCAGAAAAACAACTTCATATCATTTCTGATTCAGTTCAACTGAATCCATTAATAGGAATTAAGTGATTTAGGGGTATTATATCTCTAGAGAGAGAAAATAATATATTTAGAGAATTGCTATAATTATTCCTAATGAAGAAACCAATTTGAATGAATGTTATTTTTTTTTGAATGTTATTTTTAATAATAAAAATAATCAAAATTTTACCAATGCATTGACTGTATTTAAAAAAAAAAAAAGTATCTTCTAAGGGCCAGGAAAGCTGGGTTATAATTATATCACTGCCACTAACTCACTTGGGGAGTTTGAGGAGATCAATTCAAACTATCCCTGTGATTCTTCCTTTGTCAAATTAGGAACAGCTGCCCTACCAATCTTACCTTGTTGTTATGAATTTTGAAAAATATTTTTAAAAAGATGAATTCAGGGATCCCTGGGTAGCACAGCAGTTTAGCGCCTGCCTTTGGCCCAGGGCGCGATCCTGGAGATCCCGGATCGAATCCCACGTCAGGCTCCCGGTGCATGGAGCCTGCTTCTCCCTCTGCCTATGTCTCTGCCTCTCTCTCTGTGTGTGACTATCATAAATAAATAAAAATTAAAAAAAAAAAAAGATGAATTCATTCAAGTAGTACTTATTGTTTACTGTGTCAAGCTCTGTTCTAGCACCAGAGGTTAGTGAGGAACATACCAAATGAGATCCCTGCTTTTACAGAGCTTAAATTTAAGCCAGGAATAAAATACATGACACATGAGGATGAGTACCACAAAGGTAAGTATTTAGAGGTAATGGCAATATATGGTAGTTTGGGAAGCCAGGGAAGAATTCTCTGAGGAAAATGAGATTTAAGCTGAAGTCTGCAGAGTAAGGGTTTTATATGTTAATAGCATTCTAAGTAGAGGGAAGAACATATGTAAAGGCTGGGGGAATTTGAGGAAGTGTGCAAAGTTCAGAACAGCAAACACAAAGGGGGAGAAAGTGAAAAATAATAATTATGAAAACACACTGTGACATGACTAGTGAGAACATAAATTGGTTTAACTCTTTAGAAGGCATTTTAGTAATGTGAAATACGAATGTCAAATAATTTCTAGCCTTTGACTCAACAATCTCACATCTGGCTATCTTATTAAAAATCATATGAAATACATAAAAAATAAGAAAAAAGATATTCACTAAAGTAATAGAGAATTTGTAATTAAGAAAAATCAGAAATACCTAACTCTAAACTATCTAATGCTAAAGGAATGAGCAAAAGTATGGTGTGTGCATATTAGGAAATATACGTAGCTAAATATACGTAGCTATACGTCTGCTTATGAAGATTTCATAATAATATGAGAAAATATTTGTTATAATTTATTTAATAATACTAAAAGAAGAAGGGGGCAATAAAGGGGTGGGCCCAGATAAATACTGTTCACACCTGGATCTATATCACAGTTGAGGAACTCTCAGAAGAAGTATATAAGTGTTGTCATTATATATAAGGATTGGGTATATAACAGTTCTTATATAAGGGTTACTGTCAAATCACCCTCATGCCCCTCCTCTCCAGAGAAAGATACTATCTTCATTGCTCTAGAATGTCTCTAGGAAGAAGGAAAGGTCTCATCTTTCTTATTCTGATCAGCAAACAAATGTTTCCTTTTAACTGTAGGGAAACCCAATTTCTGACTTCTGAAGCTTCCTGCTATGGGAACAACCTTGCAAAGATAGTCCACAACAAATGCATAGAAATACCATGGAGGGTAGGGGACCTCTGGGTGGCTCAGTGGTTGAGCATCTGTCTTCCGCTCGGGGTGTCATCCCGGGATCCAGGATCGGGTCCCAGTTCAGACTCCGTCTGGGGAAACTCCTTCTCCCTCTGCCTGTGTCTCTGCCTCTCTCTCTATCTCTCATGAATAAATAAATTAAAAAAGAAAAAATACCATGGGGTGGGGTATCTCACTGGTTCAGTTGGTGGAGCTTGTGACTCTTGATATCCAGTTGTGAGTTTGAGCTCCACGTTTGGTGTAGAAATTATTAAAAAAAAATAAGAATCTTAGGGTGCCTGGTGGCTCAGCCCATTAAGTGTGTGCCTTCAGCCTAGGCCATGATCTCAGAATCCTGGGATGGAGCCCTGCATTGGGCTCTCCACTCAGCAGGAAGCTGGCTTCTCCCTCTCCACCACCCCCTCCTCCATCCCATGCAAGTACAAGTTCTCTTTCTCCCAAATAAATAAAATCTTTAAAAAATGAAGAAAGAAATACCATGGAGAACTGTCTCCCCAAACCCCAATTGTTATTATTTTTTATTATTTTTACTGCTAATATTTTTTACAATGTTTACTTATTTTATTTAGTAATCTCTATACCCAACTTGTAGTTCCAACTCATGACTCCAAGATCTAGAGTTGCATGCTCTTCTGACTGAGCAAGCCAGGCACCCCATTGCTAATAATTCTTTTTTTTAAAGGGGAAGAGGGGCAGAGGGAGATAGACAATTATTTTTCTTTTAAAGATTATTTATTTATTGTGTGAGTGGGGGGCAGGCAGAAGGAGAAGGAGTGGAGAATTTTTTTTTAAAGATTTTATTTATTCATGAGAGACACACAGAGAAAGGCAGAGTCATAGGCAGAGGGAGAAACAGGCTCCCTGTGGGGAGCCTGATGTAGGGATCTCGCACACTGAGATCCTGACCTAAGTCAAATCAAGTGTCAAGCACTTAACTGAGCCACCGAGGCACACTGAATAATAATTCTTAATGCTGTTTTAGCAAGAATTATTATAATGAGTATGTGATAGTCATAGTTGTGTGGAAAATGGAAAGTTGGCTATATAAAGACATTCCTTCCATAATTATTAGCCAATCTAGGGAAGTTTCTGCCACTAATTAGTTTTCATAATTTCTTTGGGTTCCATTTTCGATTAAATGATTTTTTAAGACTTGTTGGCCATCTAAATTCTAATCTACTTTAAATTCTATGATTTCATTATTCCATATAGAGGCAAAAGAAAAAAAAAACACTCTATACCCTAATGAATGAAAACATATTCAAACAACTTTATTGAAGGAAATTGTCTAGTTATAATCTCAGTAGTATAAAGTCAAGTTAATCAAGACACGTGATCTAGCACACTACCTGTATGCAGAAAGAACCTCTATGAATAGATTTTAAACAAAATTCAAGTAGTTTTTTTCTATGCAGAAATTAATTTCACAAATTATTTCTAGAATAAAACAGAGCTATAGTATTGGAGACAGATGTTAACAAGACATGTTAAAGATTAGGAGAAATTTTAAGCTATAAGAACAAGCAAGGAAACTAGAGAGTTGAAAATACACAGCTTATTATTTTCTCCATTTAGACAGTACAATTTTCCTCAATCTGTAAGATGCTATATAAAGAATTTGGGCTCATCATTCTATTGCAGAAAGAATACTAGTGTTAGAAGACCAAACTTTGGCATCTGCTTACTATTAAACAGTATATATTATCTTGGGAAATTTCTCTAAACTTTAGATATACTCATTATAAAACAAAGACAATTTCTACCTTAAAGAGCTGCTATTAGGATCACATGTGATGGTATATGTGACAGTGCTTTGTATATTATAAGATCTATATAGAATGTAAATAAAGGTTTATTACTATTAAACTGGATGGTAATGGTGCTCATACAAAGTTCTCTGATAAAGGATGTATGCAAAGAGCCTAAAGGGGGAGACCATCAGTTCTCCTAGGGGCAAGGAAGGGACCTGAATCAGAGGAGGTGAGGTTCTAGCTAATCCTTGATGGTGGCAGGCTCTATGTAAGGAAAGACTTAGGGGGAGACTGAGACTCACTGCCTTAAGTAGCATACCTTAAGCAGAAGGAAAACTTAGGTGGACAAAAGAGGCATGAACGTCCTCATTTTGTTGGCAAAATGTTTTGATGTGGCAATAAAATAGAGTTTAACTTCTTGGTAACAATTTCCCATCACTGATGTCTGGAATTTTACTCACGTGATTAATTCTAAGCCCTCTCTATTATACCAACTATATTTAATTACTCCTTCTGCACAACTAACAGCTTTATAATGTAGCTGCTTCTACCACCATGCCAATCACAGGGTTCATTTAGTTCATTTATTTGTCTGTGTTCCTAAGCATTTCCTAGGGGTTGGGCATGGTATGGGGAAGGCTATAACAGTACTATACAGGCTAGGAATAGGTTTCAATAAAGGGTTATTGAAATGAATTGCCCTAGTTAAGATGTAAACATCTCTGAGAATTATAACAAAATATGCCTAAATCATGGTGCCTCCACTAAGAAAATTTTAGAACATCACTTCTCACTTCACAGTGGTTAGGATTATATGTTCTACACAACCTCTTTAGCAATAATAGTAGAAAAAGAGGTAAAAAGAGGATTCACATTTGGATTAAGCCCAGAGAGAACATCACAGCAGAGGGGACCCTCATGTACAGGAGATTTCCTGAGAGCTAAAGAGAAGGAGAGGGGAAAGCAACATGAACAACACTGGTATTCATATTTTTTCCCAAGAATCTGCCCTACCTGCCTTCAAGAAACTCATGATTTTTTTGAGAAGAAAACAGTGACCTGAAAAATGACAAAATGAAGAACTGAATACATATAGGAGTCCAAATATAGATCATATGAAGTTGTTTTATGGGTTGTAGGGAGCAAAATGCAACAAAACACATGTAAATGGGCACTAGGTCTCATACCCATGTGCATGGCTCTTTTTCACATGCGTGTATTAATAGGTCCTGTTGTTATTAAGCTACAAATTTATGTAAGGTCATTATATAGATATATTTAGTCAAACTATGGTAGCAATTAACTCTAAAGGTAGTGCTAGTGAGATGGAGGTGAAATAGAGATTGTCAAGGACATTAAGAAAAATCATTTGAACGGGTTATTTTCATTAGAAACAGTGGGAAGGACTATTACACACCACCTTTGAGAAGCAGCTATTGGTATTCTCTGCACAAAAGGCAGGAAAGTTTTCAGGCCAAACTTAACTATTATCTAGGTGGTGATATTGGGCAAGTCATTCTGCTTCACTGGGTGTGCCTTGGTTTGACTGACTGCTCTGTGTTAATCAAGTGGCCTAGAATAATCAAGATAGATTATTTTATAATCATGAAAGTCTCTGAATTAGATTTAGGAAGATGAATTTTTATAAAGACATCCATTTTATAAAGACATCAAAATTCCATCCATTTGAAACTTGGTTATTTGAATTTTACTAAGAGAGGAGCACCTATTATTTCATATATTTTTCATTAATTTTTAAAAGATACAATCCTCATAAAAATCTGAGATAGGTATAACAGTGTGCACATTATCACCTTGCAGACAAACCACAGATTCTAAATAGCAATGTCAGCATCTGACCTAAGTCAACGTCCAATCTCTATGTTCTTTCATTATAACACATGCCTTATGTACCCAATTTTTTATCATATAAAAACAAAAGGGAAGTTTTCTAATCTCCATGGCCTGAAAAATCTAACATTACCACAAGCCTCCACTTCTCTCTGCAATTTATCCTTTGAGAAACTATAACAGTTCAAGAAGCATTGATATTAAACAAATACCTCTTTCATTAGAGAAAGCTTCAGAGTCAAAAAGCTAAACAGTTTGGCAGAGGTCACAAAACCACAAGTCAAGATCTCTCACTTTTGGTGTGTAGTGTTGTTTTTAACTTCCTTTATTTTGAAATCAGAGCAACTACCACCCAGATAGATCCTGTAGCTCATGAGGGTCTACTGTGGGATGTGAGAGGAGCTGAGCCACTCTGCAAGTAGTGGAGTAGTGATTCAAAGGAAGAGTAAACAGACACTGGAGTGGCCCCAAAAAAGAGAAAATGGTTTCTATAGCTTCTGATAAAATCCTCACATGCTTAGCCAGAATACATATGACGTCAAGGTACCCAGGTGGCTCAGTGGATTAAGCATCTGACTCTTGATTTCGACTCAGGTTATGATCTCAGGGTCATGAGTTCTACATCAGGCTGTGCTTGTGCTTGGCCCGGGGCCTGCTTAAGATTCTCTCTCCCTCTGCCTCTGCCCTTTCCCGGCTCTTTCTCTCTCTTTCTTAAAACAAAACAAAAAAACAAAAAACAAAACACGAATATATATGATATCAAAACTCTGTACCAATTTCCCCTTTACTTATATTTATTCCTTGCTTCATTTTTTATCTTATTCAAAGAAAAGGTTTGAAAGAAAGGCAGTAGAATGTTTTCAATGGAAAAGTCTTAAATTTTTTGAGTCTTGCTTTCTTCTAAAAGTAGAGGATTAGACTAAGTTTATTCTTTTAGTTTTGACATGCTGAAATCACAGTTTTAAAATAAGAAATTTATTTTAGGTGGGAATTTATAAAACATTTTAAAACATTTCACATTTTTAGGGATAGAAATAGGCTTAATTCTTTAAACATGGAAAGCACCAAGGATCTATTCATTTTTCTGACAAGTTAATACAGCTAAATAGATGAATACTGCTATAAGAACTGTCTATTCCTTGAATGCAAACATCAACCTCTCTGGAATGGGGTGAGAAGAGCTAGGGAGGCTTAAGCCACAGGAACTATTTTCAGTTAACTTTGCTAAATCATTAATAATAAATACTTAATTTGGTAAATGAATATGTTGGAGTTTTTCATTGTTATATTTGAAAAATAACAACCCAAATCCATGTTTACCAGCCCTGAATCTTTTGTCCCTCCCCATTCTGACAAGTTTCCCAAAATTTATTAATCAGTATAGTTATCTCTGTCCACCTTTGCCCCCCATTCATCCCCCTGTCCTTATTCCTCAGCCTCCACTGAAGAAAAGGAAGAAGAATGAGTTCTTTTTCTCTCCAGGTTTACCATCAGCTCAGTGAGGGCAGTGACCATGTCTATTTTATCCTGCTGTATCCCCATTAGCTAGCAATTACCTGTTGAATGAATGAACTGATAGTCCTTCAAGCTGAAGTCTGTGAAGCACTGGAAGAAGTTTCCTTCCCAGTGGAAAACTGAGAGCCCGGTCTAATCCTTCACTTCTTGCTTTTGAGCTTCATGAATAGAAAGTTTCCTTTGCTTATGGGGAAGGAATAAGGGCAAAGCTAGCTCTCACTATAACTGTCAAGTCTGAATTCTCATTCTTTCTGCTCCCCTCAGGATTTTTCTTCTCTGCACAGATGTAAATGATTCATTTCTCCCAGGGAAAAGATGTAAATTTAACAAGGCTCTTTGGTGACTGCATTTCAATCCTCCTTTTGAACAAATATACATTCTTCATTAATAATGAAAGAAAATCCAATAGAAAGATGAACCAGGGATATGAATTAGCAGTTTAAGTGAAATAAAAATATTTAGATTCTTATCAATTAATTCAAGATGCAAATTAAAATGAGATATTTTTGCCTAGAAGAGTGATAAAATTGAGCAGAGATTGAGCACATTCATTTTGGGTAAAGATGTGAGGAAATAGGTACTTTGCTCTATTATTGATGGGCGAAACAATGGAAATAGCCCTTCTCAAAAGCAATTTGACAATATCAATAAAATGTAGTGCTTTAACTGCAATTCCATGGTTTATGGGTTCATTATAGCATTGATTATAAATATGAAATGGTGAATAATAGGAGGGTGGCTAAGTAAATTATGGAAAATCCATAGTATGGACTGTTTTTGGAGGTGTTAAAAAAAAGAGTAAGATAGAGCTTTAAATACAGGCATGGAAAGATGGCCATAATACATGTTATTAAAACAAGTTATGTGGTAAAAGACTATGTGTAACTTCATGTTTGTATTTATAAAGAAATAAATTGTATGAGATAATCATAAAATTCTTGGCAATAGTTACTTTGAGGTGGAGAGGTGTGTGTATGGCGGAGCGGGGGGTGGGGGAGGACTGAGATATGTACTGTGGTGATCCAAATGAGAACTATTTCTAGTATTCTAGGAGGCTATGATTTTTATCACCTAAATTTTTCATTGTAAACTGAATAGAGAAAAATCTCAAAGAAAATTTCAACCTTAATTCATTGAAGACAATTGTTTTTATGTTTCTTTGTTCCTTTTTACCTCCCTCCATACTTGAGTACTTTGTTCCATATACTTTGATGGACAACTCTAGTGAATATGCTAGCACACTTCCCTATACTTACACATATGCATGCACACACACACACACACACACACACACACTCAGGTTCCTGCTCTTACAGAGCTAACAGACTTTATCTGTGTGCATACATGTTTTTCTTCACTGTAGTACAGAGCTTTTATCCACTGTTATTTTGCTTAACATTATATTTTATAGTTATTATTCTGAATATTCTATCAAAGACAAGCCCTGAAGTTTACATAATTACTCCCTTATAGTTAGACATTTAGGAGATATAGATAGAGATAGATAGATAGATAGATAGATAGATAGATAGATACACACACTTTCTTAGTTAAGGGATCTACCATCTAATATGTTGTTAGAATCTACATATAAATTTTTGAGGGTGCTAAGAAGAAAATTACAGATGACGTCCAAGAAATGTTGCCCAGTATTGCTTTTATTGTGCAGGGTGATCCTACAACAGAAACCATTACATTGATGCCTTTTACTTCTAAATTTTTTTTTTTTTTAATTTTATTTATTTATGATAGTCATACAGAGAGAAAGAGAGAGAGGCAGAGACACAGGCAGAGGGAGAAGCAGGCTCCATGCGCCGGGAGCCTGATGTGGGATTCGATCCCGGGTCTCCAGGATCGCGCCCTGGGCCAAAGGCAGGCGCCAAACCGCTGCGCCACCCAGGGATCCCTGCCTTTTACTTCTTATGTGCCTTCTATAACCCAAGCACTTTCCTGTATATCTCATAATTCTCACAATAAGACTATCGTATTAGTATCTTTATTTTACCAATGAGAAAATTGAGTTCAGAGACATTTCATGAAGAAGGTATGATTTACCACTACTTTATTTATTTATTTATTTATTTTTAAAGATTTATTAATTTATTTGAAAGAGAGAGAGAGTGGGGAGGAGGCACAGAAGGAGAGGGAGAGAGAGCCTGATGGGGGGCTCGATCCCATGACCCTGAGAAGATGGCCTGAGTCAAAAATCAACAGCTGGATGCTTAACTGACTGAACCACCCAGGTGCCCCTACCACCACTTTATTTTTTTTATTTTTTTAAGATTTTATTTATTTATTCATGAGAGAGAGAGAGAGAGACAGAGAGAGACAGAGAGAGGCAGAGACACAGGCAGAGAGAGAAGCAGGCTCCACACAGGGAGGCCAATGTGGGACTCGATCCTGGGACTCCAGGATCATGTCCTGGGCAGAAGGGAGGCATTCAACCTACCACCACTTAAAACAAAACAAAACAAAACAAAACAAAACAAAACAAAACAAAACAAAACAAAAAACACTTTTTACATTGCTTCTTTCGAATGAGGAACTTGATAAATGCTTACATAATCATGTTTAATCCTCCAAACGCTCCAGCAAAATATGTATCTTTATCTCAAATTTACATTTGAGGAAATCCAGAAAAAATAAAGCCTAGGTTTGGCAGGGACTAAATTAGCACACTGCTAGCAAGGGTGTCAAGCAACACTAGCAAGGGATGGCATCTCACAGTGAGAATTGTTTCCCCTATTCACACCCCAAGCATGGAGTGGGGGAGGGAGACTCTATTGTAAGTTTTTCTCAATTGTTGTTACCTCAACATGGCTATCTCAGTTCTCCTTAGGTAGACTCAAATTATTATTCCTCCTCAAAATGTCCCCAGGGTTCTCTTTCCATTTTGGTTGAAACCAGAAGGATGAAAAGAAAGCAGGACCAGGCACTGCTGAGGTACTTGTTGCACAGGAAGCAAAGGCAATGGCAAGGTGAATATAATGGAAAGGCTGAAAATAAACTTATCTTTGACATTGCACAGTGATAAGATCACCTCTAAATAAAAGCCTCTGCTATTACTTACACAAAACAGCACATATTCCGCCTCTGAAAAACTCCCTAAATAAAGAATAGGGTTTCTCCCTGCCGGAATCCATAGCCTAGAATGTGTAGTCTTTCTCTTCTTCTGCAGAACCCCTGTGTTTTCCAGTCACCAAAGAGAGTTCAGACTGCTTCTCCGCAGTGTCTGGAATCTGGGCGATCAAACTGCACCTACTCCTTTATTTTTTTTTAAAGATTTTATTTATTTATTCATGAGAGATAGGTAGAGAGACAGACAGAGACATAGGCAGAGACATAGGCAGAGGAAGAAGCAGGCTCCACGCAGGGAGCCGGACACGGGACTCAATCCCGGGACTCCAGGATCACACTCTGGGCCAAAGGCAGGCGCCAAACCACCAAGTCACCCAGGGATTCCCTGCACCTACTCCCTTATTAAGGGATGGTCCTATTAATCATTTCAGTTGTGCCTAAGGATATAGACAGGTCCCTTGGCTATTTTACTCCTCAAGAGCAAGAAAGTAGTGGTTATGAGTATAAAACTTCAAGCTAAAAGATTTTAACTAGAATCACCAATCTGTTCCTGTCTAGATTTTGGCCGCTGGTTTTTGTAAAATGACAAAGCCAATATTATGTTTTTCATAAAATTATTGTGGAAGGTAAGTGTGGCTACCTAGCATAGAGGACCAGCATCATCATCACTGTCATCGTTACTATCATGATTTTATAGGTTTAAAAACCTTTATGGATTCCATGTTGGGTAATACTGTCCATTCTTTCTGATCCCTAGGCTCAGACTTCTCCCAAACCTTGACTCACTTCTCACCTCTCTGACTTCCTTGGGTGTATGCCAGGTCTCTGGTCATTTTCTAGCCTTCAGACCACATTGTTTTCTCACTGCCCTTTGACACCTGGATGGCAGTGCCTCTGCTGAGTCCCATCTGGACCAATGAGAACAAGCCTCTGTTTCTTGCACATTGGCCAGGATAAGTTTTCAACTAACCTTTTTCTATTTCCTATGTGCTAAACTTCTAACTCTATACTCTCAAGCTTCCCCCAAACTTTTTCTATTTCCTATGTGCTAAACTTCTAACTCTATACTCTCAAGCTTCCCCCAAACTTTTAACTGTTGTCTTTAGTAAATTCTGGCTTAGAAGTGATTTATGTGAAAATTCTTTGGAAATAATAAAGTGCTATAGAAATTTTGAAGATGTTATTGTCTTCTGGCCAGCTGTTGGTAATTCTAGCACAAAATTCTAATCATTAAAACTAAAGCAATAAAAATCTCATTCATATTTTGATTTCTTCTATACTTTTACATCTAAAGCAGAGATACATTTTTTGCTTACATTTTGAGGGAGAAGATTTTACGTCATCTTTAGTGTAGGTTCCTTTTCCAGACATTTGAGGAGTTACGCAATCTTTCAATTCAGTAAAGCCTCTTCAGCTGTGCAGACCTAGGAATAAAGTTGGTCTTATGTAAAATAAACCAGATATACTTAATTCTTTATCAAGAAAATCAGTTTAATTAGTTTCTATTCTTAATTCCAAGCTTATTAGTCAAGTGTTGGCAATCTAGGATCTTTAGAAAATTATTTTGATGAATAAATAATTTATAATTTATTATAGAGTACTATTTTATTTTATTTTATTTTATTTTATTTTACTTTCATGACAAGTATACTCTTTAATCCCCAACACCTATTTCATCCATCCCCCACTGGCCTCCCTCCACCCCAACCATCAGTATGTTTTCTGTAGTTAAGAGTTTGTTTCTTGGTTGATATCTCTCTTGCTCTTTCATTCTCTTTACTCATTTGTTTTATTTCTTAAACTCAACATATGGGTGAGATCATATGGTATTTTTCTTTCTCTGACTGACTTATTTCTCTTAGCATTCTACTCTCTAGCTCCAGCCATGTTGTTGCAACTGGCAAAAATTCATTCTTTTTATGGCTAAATAATATTCCTCTGTGTGCATGTGTGTGTGGGTGTGTGTGTGTGTGTACACAACCTCTTTATCCATTCATCTATCAGAGGACACAGGCTGTTTCCATAATTTAGCTATTATAAATAACGTTTCAATAATAATAGGTATGCATGTATCGCTTTGAATTTTACTGTTTTAGTGTTTTTGTATTTGGGAGGTAAATACCAAGTAGTGTGATTATTAGAACATAGGGTAGCTCTATTTTTAACTTTAGGAGGAAACTCCATACTGTTTTCCACAGTGGCTGCATCAGTTTGCATTCCCACCAGCAGGGCAAGTGGGTTCATTTTTCTCAACATCTTTGCCAACACTTGTTTCTTGTTGATTTTAGCCATTCTGACGAGTGTGAGGTGATAGCTTATTATGGTTTTGATTTGCATTTCCCAGATTAGTGATGTTGTGCATCTTTTCATATGTCTGTTGGCCATCTGGATGTCTTCTCTGAGATATATCTGTTCATATATTTTTAATTGGATTATTTTTGGGTGTTGAATTGCATAAGTTCTTTATATAGTTTGGATATTAACCCTTTATTGGATATGTCATTTGCAAGTATCTCCTCCCATTTAGTTTTGCTGATTGCTTCCTTCCCTGAATTGAAACTTATTTTGATGCAGTAGCAATAGCTTATTTCTGCTTTTATTTCTCTTGCTCAGGAGAAATATCTAGAAAAATGTTGCTATGGTCGATGTAAGAGAAATTACTGCCTGTTCTTTTCAAGGAATTTTATTGCTTCAGGTATCATACTTAAGTCTTTAATACACTTAGAGTTTATTTTTGTGTATGCAGTAAGAAAGTGGTCCAGTTTCATTCTTTTGCATGCTGCTATCCAGTTTTCCCAACACCATTTGTTGAAGAGACTCCTTTTCCTATTGTATATTTATTTCTCCTCTGTCAAAGATAATTGACCAAATAATTGTGGGTTTACTTCTGGGTTTTCTATTCTATTCCATTCGTCTGTGTGTCTATTTTTATTCCAGTACCATATTGATTACTACTGCTTTAGAATATAACTTGAAGTCTGGAATTATAATACCTCCAGTTTTGTTTTCCTTTTTCAAGATTGCCTTGGCAATTCAAAGTCTTTGTGGTTCCATAGACATTTTAGGATTGTTTGTTCTAGTTCTGTGAAAAATGCTGTTGGTATTTTGATAGGGATTGCATTAAATATGTACATTGCTTTGGGTAGTATAGATATTTTAACAATATTTGTTCTTCCAACCCATGAGCATGGAATATCCTTCCAGTTCTTTGTGCCATCTTGAATTTCTTTCATCAGTGTTTTATAGTTTTCAGAGTACAGGTCTTTCACCTCTTTGGTTAAGTTTATTCCTAGATAATTTATTGTTTCTGGTGCAATTGTAAATAGGATTATTTTCTTAATTTCACTTCCTGCTGTTTCATTATTAGTGTATAAGAATGCAACTGATTTCTGTACATTGATTTTGTGTCCTGCAACTTTACTGAAGTCAAATTCAGTAAAATTCTATTGAATTCATCAGTTCTAGTAGTTTCTTGGTGGAATCTTTAGGGTTTACTTTATACAGTATCATGTCATCTGTAAATAGTGAGAGTTTTACTTCATCCTTATCAATTTGGATGCCTTTCATTTCTTTATGCTGTCTGATTGCCATAGCTAGGACTTTCAGTACTATGTTGGATGATATTATAAGTATTTTCTGCAATAAATTACTATTACCAGTTCAAAACGTTTTTTATCCATCAAATAATGTCACCATTATATTATTTAAATTATATTTTGCTCTGCCAGCTCATAGATATAGTAATTTAATAACTACCTCACATATTAATAAAAAAGGTCAAATAATCCTATAGAAAATTAAAAGTATAATAAATATCCACTTAACATTAAAAGAAATATAAATAATAATGCTTAGAAAATACTTATAATTTGAATAAAATATAAAAATTAAAATGAGACCTTGATAAATTATTATGTTAATCAAAACATAAAAGATTCATAATATCCAATGTTGACTACATTTTGAAGTGGCACTGTCCAGTAGAGTTTTGTGTAATGATAGAAATATTCTATATCTGTGGTATCCCATATGGTAGGCACTAACCACAAGTAGTTATTGATCACTTAAAATATAGCCAATGTAACTGATAATTGAATTTTTAATTATCTTTAATTTAAATTTAAGCAACTATATGTAGGTAGTAGGTTCCTGTATTGGAAAGCACAAATTTGAGAACATGGGCAGTTCATTAAATCTTGTGTGGTAGTATAAATTCACATACCTTTTTTGGTGAATGATTTGGAAAAATCAAAATTTAAAAGGCAGGTACATTTTGAATTAGCAGTACTGACAGTAGTGATTATGAGCACTTTATACTTGAAAATATACAAAAAAATCAAATGATATTTATTGCAGTATAATTTCTAAGAATTAATAATTAGAAATCCAGTTAAATATACATTAGAGGTTAGCCTGGGTGGCTCAGCGGTTTAGTGCTGCCTTCAGCCCGGGTCGTGATCCTGGAGACCCAGGATCGAGTCCCACATCGGGCTCCCGGCATGAAGCCTGCTTCTCCCTCTGTCTGTGTCTGTGTCTCTGCCTCTCTCTCTTTCTCTGTGTCTCTTATGAATAAATAGATGAAATCTTTAAAAATATATATATCCATTAGAAAAAAATTGGTTAAATAAGTTCTGATAGGTATGCAGTATGCAATTTTATAGTTGTTTATAAAAGTATCTGTTAGATTTGAAATGTTGACTTGAAAAGCTATCCATGATAGTTTGTTAGATTAAAAAATAATTACATGGATAAAAATATACATAGTATGGCAAGTTCATTTCCCAAAGAAAAAAATGCATGTATATGTTTTTCTATGCATAGAAAATGCATGATAATACATTGAACCAAGTGCCATTTGTGGTTTTCAATGGAAGATGGGTTCATATAATGATGTGCTACTTAAATATTTTAAAAGCATTCTTGCTTTTTGAAATTAAAAGAAATCCATAGGAGGAAAAAAAAAGTCTTCTGATGTACTCAGTAGAATTCAAATTATGTGAAATTTGTATTCTATCTTTTAAGATTTTATAATTCCAGACATTATAAGAAAGAAGTGCAATTATTAACAGTTGTGAACACTGGGATGTTGACTACACTAACATACAAAAGGGAGAGCGTATGTGATGGTATATTTATTCTTGATGTGTGCAGTTGTTATTACTGAGGGTAGTTGCAATCTTTGTGCAGAAATGTGGCTGAAAGATCACTGTGGAATCAGCCATGTTTGAATGCCAAAATCATGTGGTATTTGTCCTACATATAAGGTTGCTAACCAAGCCTAGACTTTTGCTGATTGATATCTCTTCTTCTTAGCTTCTGAGTATCACAAAGTCTTGGATCAAAGGGAAGCCTTTTTTTTAAATATAAATTTGATCTCAGTCTGTCACATAAAAATCTTTAGAAGTCTCCTTACGTTACAGAATATTTAAGTCCAAACTCCTTAGCATCATATGCCAAGACTTCTACAGTCTCTTCCCAATCTTATTTTTCCTCCTCTATCTTGCACTGCTTACCCATTCTCTTCCCTTTTGCAACAGACTGCTCATTCATTCTTGAAACATGCCAAACAAATCTACATGCCCCCTTTCAGGCAGTTTCTCTCAGGAATACTCTTAATTACACCCTTCTGTTCTTATCTACCTACTAAACTCAAGACCCGCTTTAATGTCACCTCTTTGAGTCTCTCCTTGATGCCTCTAAGCAGAACTAATCTCTCTCATGCTCTCTGTTTTCTGAGACTCTCTGTAATTACCTCTATCCTAAATTAGAGATGTTTACATATTAAATTAGAGATAATTATTTGCATTACTCATTACTATTTTCCATGATGAGTTCCTCAGGCTGCTATCACGCCTCAGGCTGCTATCACGTCTGCTATCTCTGTAGGAGTTAACGCATACATAACTTGGCAAAGTGTAAGCCCTTGATATATGGAGCTATTATTTTGTTGTGTATAGTCTTAGTGCCTCCACAAATGTATACTACAGATTTCATTTTTAATTGGTTTTGCTTGAACTAGTGAATTCCTCATAGCACATACCTGAATGACTTGTATATCATCGAAACCCTGGCTGAAATAGTAGTGTCACATTGCTTACCTACACTTCTGTGAATCCTAAAAGCTTCTCATCTTCCCTGGTGTTAGATTACCATATTGCTCCTTGTTTTTATATCTTCATTTAATTTGTTCATTCCTTATAGAAACATTTATTGAACACTATTTGAACTATAGAGTTTACTAGGCACTGGGAACATAGAAGTAGATGCAATGAAAATTATTCCTGCTCTCATGAAACTTAAGAATCTAGCAGAAAACAAAAACATTAAACAAAAGGTTATATAATTAGAACTTGACACCTGCAATGTAGGAAAACAAGAGTATATCAGGAATGCTTATTTTAAAAAGACTAATTTCATCAGATGAGTTAAGAAATACTTCATTGAGGAAGTGATATTTAAGTTGATATCCAAAGATAAGATGAGAATTACATAAAAAAAAAGGAGATTCAGAAAATGGGGGAGAATTTCAGACAAGGAGAACTAAACTCAGAAAAATAGATTCTGAGTGAGAAGAAGACAGTAGGCTTTATAGAACCAAGTTGTTCAATAATAAATATGACTTACTTTGCTGGGGCTTTTATGTATATATAATCATGCATGATATTAATGAAACAGGATGGAGCATTGAAGGTCACAGAGTTTAAAAGCAAAATTATTTCATAAAACTTTTGTTTAGTGAGGAGCTTTTATAGTCATATGTTTTTATCACATTTATCGTGCTTAGTTGTGATCTCCCCAAGCAAAGAATCATGAGGAAATCCATCCATTTCCCATGAGCACTCTGAGAGATGAAGAGAATAGATCTTATAGCCTAGTATTTCAGTGTTTCCCTACCACTATGCATACACATCATGATAAAGATGTATCTATCAGTTTTTAAATTTAAATCCTAAAATTGAAAAATAAATAAATAAATAAATAAATAAATAAATAAATAAATCCTAAAATTGAGTGCTAAGTTCTTCCCCACAGAACTGTTTTGTTGAAGCTATAACCACTGTTTTCTGGTATAAAACTCATTTAATTGAACAATAAATAGAGTCTTCTCCTTTTCCAGGCCCAGGGAGGCATGTATGATCCCACCCTGGGTCATGGGACCTACCTGTTTCTTCTCAGAATACATGAAAAGAAGTTTTAAAAGAGCTTATTCAATCGTGATCTTCCCTCTTAAAGCATCAGTCAGTACCTTCCCTCCAACCCAATGCTTTATTTTTCTTTGGGCAAATTGAGGCACTCACATCTCTCCTAATTCAGAGCTTATGAAGACAAAATATGTGATTAATAGGTCTGGGAGGTTAGTGATGATCCTGGTGAGTCAAGACATGATAGTTCCAAGATTTGGTGTCTGCAAAAGTTCTTTTGCTATGCATATAGAGAAATCATTCTGTGGTCACAGAATGAACTGCTAACCTTCATTGGCCACCTTATAAATGTGGACCTATGGTCATAAGATTGCACAACAGAAAAATCATTGATAGTGGATCAAAAGTCTCATCTTTATATGGGGAAGAGGTAAAAATATTTAAAACAAGGAAGAGCCCTCTTCAACCTCACTTCCCAATCCCGATAAGAAATTGTGTGTCAAGATATTTCCATCTTTCTTTGAATACAGTGCAATCAACAAAACTGAAATGAAAAGAGTGTGGCCAGGGCAGAGATGACTAAAGTAATTCCACTGAACTCATTCAAATTATTTTAACAGCCACTGGGTAAACAGCCCAACTGATTAGTGTTGATTCCTTTGTGATTCACTTTGCTGAATCACAGGAGTATCCCAAAAAGGATATTGTCTTTTCTAAGAATTATACTTCATATGACCATGAGAACAGTAAATGCATTGGCTCAAGGTACAGATTACATCAAATGGTGTCTACTGAGATCTAAACTGATTCAGAACTATTCAGCTTTGCTCGCCTGCCTCCAAATTCTGTCTCTTCCTTGCAGGATTAGGCATAGTTCACTTTTCCAATTCTGCAGCTTTTTCTTGAACCAGAACGAGGGATATCTTATTGCCAGATAAGGGAGATATAATTTCACTGTCACACTGCCCTATTTTTAAAAAAATGTCCAAGAATTTTACATGTATTAGATATGACTGAAATGTGAGTCTTGCTCATGTTTTACTGGTATTTGTTTAGAGATGGAAACATGGAAGGAAAAGACCTTAGAATACATAGCATTTTGACAGAACCTCTATTCACTTGTCTGACTTCATTTTAGCCTGTATGCTTCTCCAGAGCATGATATGTAATCACATTTGCTACTGAATTCCCAATGCCTTCCTTAGTGCCTGCTACAGCAGTGAACATTTCATGGTGCCTGTGTCGCTCAGTCGGTTAAGTGTCTGCCTTTGTCTCAGGTCATAATCCTGGGGTCCTGGGATTGAGCTCCACATCAGGCTCTCTGCTCCAGGAGGAGCCTGCTTCCCCCTCTCCCTCTGCCTGCCGCTCCCCTTGCTTGTGATCTCTGTCAAATGGATAAAATAAAATCTTAAAAAAAAACAGTGAATGTTTCTAGAATACATAAGCTTTGTAGAATAGGAAGAATAGTTAAAAGACCTAGAGATGTTTTGCAGGACAAGAAAAGACCTAAAGGGGGCATAAATCTCAATTAGTTTCTTAAGAGTGGATAACTGGAAGAACAATGTTTTGTTTGTGTTACTATAAATAGCAGAGTCCAGAATCAGGACCAAGAGTTTGTTCATGGAAAAATATTTCTGTTCCAAGGATCTAATGCTTTTTAAAACTGTCATCAGGGCAGCCCGCGTGGCTCAACGGTTTAGCGCCGCCTTCGTCCAGGGTGTGATCCTGGAGACCCGGAATCGAGTCCCACGTCAGGGTCCCTTCATGGAGCCTGCTTCTCCCTCTGCCTGTGTCTCTGCCTCTGTGTGTGTGTCTCTCATAAGTAAATAAATATAATATTAAAAAAAACTGTCATCAAGATCCATACATCAGCTACATGTGCTAATGCAAATAGAGTATTTTGAGAAAATGGAAAGGCAGTCACCATTAGAATGTGATTATTATCACTCATTTCAAATAGATCAGGCCATGCATTTTATAGCACTGCAGGTTCATTTGCCCTGTGTAGCTTTCTTTAACCTCCTTCCCAATTGAGAATAAGTAATCTCTGTGTTATGACAGTACTTTTATATCTCTTGCCATAGCACTACCACACTTACATATACTTCGCTTACAATAATTCCAGACCCTTGTTGGAAGGGGGGATGAAAAGGAAACTAAGGGTTAATTGGAGTTATTACTATGTCAGGCATAATACTAGATTTTATTCTTTTTATAGTCTATACTTTCATTTAATTATTATAATAGCTTAATGACATAGGCACTATGTCTCCCAATTTGCAGATGAAAAACTAAAGAGAGGTTAATAGAACCCGACCAGTGCCACTTATATCGAAAGTGCTATTTCCAAGAATCTCAGATCTTCCTGATGGTAGAGTCCAAGCCCTTTTCCACTGCCACATCCAGAGGAATTGGTTCTACAGTAAGACTGACTGGGGTAGATCCCAACCCTTCCACAAGCTGCGTAACTTTTATTCATCTCCACCACAGTTAACTGAATTGTGAATGAAAATATAATAATGGTACATTCTTCATAAGATTGCTGTGAGGACTAAATAAAATAATACTTATTAATCATTTAGGAGAGTTCCTGGGACATGGTAAAAGTTGAGTGAAGGTTAACTGTTTTGGAGGATGGATAAAAAGTTTTCTTTTTTTTTTTTTTAAAGATTGATTGATTCATTCATTCATGCATTCATGACAGACAAACACAGAGAGAGGCAGAGACATAGGCAGAGGGAGAAGCAGGCCCCATGAAGGGAGCTTGATGCAGGACTGGATCCCAGAGACCGGGATCATGCCCTGAGCAGAAGGCAGATGCTCAACTTCTGAGCCACCCAGGCGCCCCAGTTCTTTTCTTTTCTATCAACAGAACTTAGCATGGTCCCTAAATCCTTGCCTACCACTTAGCAAACCCTCAAAAAAATGATTGCAGAATTTAAGTTTTATCCTGAGAGCATAAATAGAATTTTCTGGAAGCTATTTCTCTAGTATTCTCTCAAATGTAAGTGGTTTTTTGTTTGTTTGTTTGTTTTGCTTCATAGTTCATATGGCTCAGGAAATACAATGTGGGTCCCCTACTTCTTGTTATTTGTTGACACTCTCAGTCTTTTCCGCCTGTTTGTTTTTTAACATAAGCTTTCGAATGTCAGTTAATAAATGTGGAAGGGATGATGAAATTAGAAAAATTTGTGATCATGATAGTAATAACTATTTCAGGCAAGAATCATCAATAGATTCTATAACTAGTCAATAAGGATTTCCATTTCTGCTTAGGATGTAGAAAGTGGCAAGCAAATGTCACTCTCGTAGCAATGAGGAAGGTTAGATAATCTACAAAATCATAAATTTTCTTGAAATCATAAGAGAGCTGAAGTTGCAAGGCAAACCAATTCTATTCCAATTAATGGCATGCCCCTCTGAGAAGAGATAGTACTAAAGAACTATTTCATTTCTGACAGAACATGAGGAAAATACTGCTGTCAGCAAATCAGGTAAGAGGCAATCAGCTACAATGTTACACATTCTTAAAGTCAATGAGTAGGATAGCTTATTATTTTAGAGTGATGTGAGAACCTTGACACAAGTAGAATTCACCGTAAACTACAGTTTCTTTTTCACAGGCCTCCCAAGGTGTCCCTACTGAAGACTGGGTGCAGGGCTTCAAGCAGCATGGAAACTGCTGGTGACACCCATGTCCAGGTGTTTAGGTAATAATTAGTTACCACTGAAAGGGAACTGCAAAGCACCCCTCGCTTCCTCAGATCTATGTCTCATATACAATAAATTCTTAAGCCACTAAGAGAGGGGCAGCAACCCCTCCAACACCTTGAGGCCAGGAAAGGGCCCTCCACTTATGTGAAAGTGATGTAAATGTAACTGTTTCTGAGGAAGGTGAGGAAACCCTCCCATCTCCACAGCCAGAGAAAAATCTACTCCTTCTGGAAGAAGGGTAGAATTAAAAGGTGAAAGAAAGCTCCTAGACTGATGGTCCAGGACTGATACAAAGTAGAGGTCAGCTACTACTGAGAGATGGGCCAGAAAGAGTTTCCTGGCCAAGACCTGACATAGATAGCAAAGGACCCATGGGGAAGCAGCGAGCAGGAACACTGAAAAGTTATTTCAAGGCCAGGCATATAGTGCCTGCTTAAGACTGAAACATGAAACTTATTCATAATAGTTAATCATAGTAGTGACACTCTAATGCTGTGATCTTTTTTCATATCACTTAATTCACATTGTAACACATTGCCAAGTTTTGAGCCTTCATTCTGACTTTCAAAATTAGACTTACAGAAGTCATACCCAAGGTCTATAATCACACTGACCCACCCTCAGTCATCTTATTTACATTGCACTCTATCCCAACCAACTCCAACTCTAACAAGCCTTCTAGATATCCAACATCACATCTTTTGTGATGTCTTTTCTTACCACTCTGGCCTGAATTAGTTTCTCCCTTTACTTTAGAAAATGACAGTGCCTATCACATTGCAGTATGATGTCATTAATTTTGTAAAAGCTAAGGCTGATCTCAAGTCTAGGATTCTACAGAATTTAAAAACTATCTCATCAACAAAATCCTCAGAGTTCTTTCTTACTCGTAAATTCTTACCCCCACTGAAGTCATTAAGATCCACACAGAAACTGGGAAATAAAGTAAAAATATATTTATCTTCTTAGTGTTTTCACTTTAATTTCACATCTGGTTTTTGTTACTGTATCCAAACAGAAATGAAATTTTTTGTCCAAATAAATAATGCCACCACCTTATAGGAGTATGTACTTTTTATATTGGTTGGCTATTGATATTCTATCCAGAAAACTGTCTACTATAGCATGAAAACAAGATATATGGCTGGAAAGAAAAGTCTAAACAGATTACTTGGAACAAATACACTTGAACAAAAAGCAAAAGTTGTTTGCTCAGACTGCTGGGTATTTTATTTCGACGAATGCTTCACAAACTGTCTCTGTTTTGCAAGCTGATAATAAATTTCCCTTGAAATGAATTATTAATTTCCTGAAATGTGTTGGTAAAATGCTGCACAGTGTGATTTATAACACAAATTAACTAAATTTTTTCAGAAGCCCTACTGAAAAAAATCCATTATACTTAAATACCCATTTAAACATCCCTCAGATCACTAAATAATTTCAGATCTGTCTGGGAAATTCAAATTTTCACAACTCTTCCCAGGTATGTTTTCCCTTTTGTTAATCATTTCTGTCAGTCAGCATTTGCTTGCAGAGTACTGAAGTAGAAAGAAATTTATTGAAGTGTGTTAAATGACCTATAGAATTTGGAGTAAAAATTAAGTAACAAGACATTAGGCTGAATTTCCAACAAAGATGCTGAAGCTACACCACAAAACTGTGTCTCTAAGGGTACCTCTGTTTTCATCATGATAAAGAATACAGCTCCTAAGTCACAAAGGTGCTGCTCCAGACAATCCCATGACCACTCTACTCTGCTGTGATCAACAGCAGCAAAATAAAAGCCTCACACCTGGCCTCTTCCCGCCCCCGCCCCCCCCCCCCCCGCCATTTAACATAATTTAATTTAAATTCAGTTTTACACTTGTGCATCTGATTGGTGAAATATAAACATATCCAGAGTCTTAGATTCAAGGGAATCTGAAAAATGTGATTTTCAACTTTCCAGACTGTACAATATTTGAAGATGTTAGAAGAGATGTTGAGAGAATCAATCCACAGTATCCTATTCACCATTTCTGTTTTCTCCTAGCATATATTAATTACATTGAAAGGTAATGAGATTTCCAATTATGCAGTGATGAAATAATTAAAAATATATAAATAGAACTATTTTTATGAAGATTCATGATGGCAGGAACTACCTACCTCTATGCCTGTAATAGAATAGCAATCCAAAAAAAAGTGTCATTTTAATGAATGAATGAGATTATAGGATTATTTTGACTAATCTCCTTGTTTTCCTGAGGACAAAACTGAGCTCTAAAGAGGTGAAACAATTAGTTCATGCTCTCCAAAATGGAATCCAACCAAAGTTTCCTAGCATTAGTCTGTGGTTATTTTATGGTGCCAAGCTTTGAATATTATAATTCACTATATCAAATAAAGTAATTCACTTTTTTTAAAGGGTTAGAGGGAGACAGCAATGTGTAATCAAAAGGAAACAAACAAACAAACAAAAAAACAAAAACAAAAGGAAACAAAGAAATTGGATCACAAATATTACTAAACTGTTAAAAATGTAGAATACTATGCTAGGTACTGCAGGAGAACATAAATAACATAATATCCTGCCCTTCAAAAATATCAACAAAATGAAGTTCTCATGTCGGACTTTCTCTCTGTATATTGTCATACACAGAGGGTTAGAACAAAATTACACATGGAATCCCGAGAGCCACTTTTATACATACTCCAAGCTGGAAGGCCTAGGAATGAAACAAACAGAAATATAGTACATTTAAACCTAAATATATTAATAATTACATTAACTATAAATGGTTCCAACATCTCAACTAAAAGAGATCCCAGTCAGAGATTTTTAGACTTGATAAAGAAAACAAGAATCAATTACATGTCATCTATAAGAACTCAAATTTAAATATAAAGATAGAATTAGATTAAATGTACAAGGATGAAAAAATATATACCATGGAAACACTAATCAAGAGAAAACCAGAATGGCTATGTTAATATCAGACAAAGCAGATATTAGAATGAGCAATATTACTAGGGATAAATAGAAACATTTCATAATGAAAAATGGATCAATTCATGAAGCATTATAATCCTAATGTGTAAGCACATTACAAAGCAAAAACTGACAGAACTGAAAGGAAAAACAGGCATATCCATAATTATAATGTAGACTTGAACTCTTAGTGATTGACAGGACAAGTAAACTGAGAATCAGTAAGAGTATAGATTAGAATGACGTTATTGATCAACACAACATAACTGACATTTATAAACAATACACTCCCATAAAGCAAAATATACATTTTCCCCAAGTACACATAAAAGAATCATCAAGCTATAGCATGTGCTAAACTAAAACAAATCTTAGCAAATTTTAAAAGATTCCAATTATTCCTAATGTGTTCTGGGAACACAAAGAATTAAACCAGAATTAACAAAATGTTATCTAGAAAATTCAGAAATATTTGAAAATTAAATAATATACTTCTAAATAATCTATGGGTCAAAGAGGTATTTCCAGAAGGAGATTATGAGATATTTTAAAATAGATTTTAAAAATAACAATATAACATGTCATTGTTAATGTGAAGGTGCTCAAATAGTGCTTCAATGAAAATCTATATCATAAGTACTTATATTAAGAACAGTTGTCTCATATTAATGGTCTAAATTTCAGCCTTAAAATTTTTTAGACAAGAAGAGCAGATTAAATCCAAAGTGAAGCATGGAAACAAATTACGGGAACAAGTAGAAATCATTATATTGAAATAGAGAAAACAGTAGAGAAAACCAGTGAAACTAACAGCCGCTTCTTGTCAAAGTTTCAATCAATTTGATAAAACTCTAGCCAGACTGTGTAAAAACAAGAAACAGCACAATTTAACAATATCAGAAAGGAAAGAAGAGCCATAACTACAGATTATTGACATTAAAAGATAATAAGGGACTATTTTGAACAGTTTCACATAAATTCAAAAACATAGATTAAATGAAAAAATCCCTTGAGAGAAAAAAGTAACAAAGTTAACTCACAAAGAAATAAATAACCTAGATAGTCATATATCTAGTTCACAGTCTTTATCTTAAGCCTATTGAATTTTGTCAAATATCTTTTCTGCATTTAATGAAATAACCATATAGCTTTTATTGTTTTAGTCTGTTGAGACTATAAAAATGCATATTGTTTTTGAAATGATGAACCAATCTTGAATTACTAAAGTAAATCCCACTTGGTCATGAAATAGTGTTCTCTTAAAAACTACAATTCTGATTTGATTTGTCAGATTTTTTACATTCTTTTTCTTCTTATGTTTATGAGGGATATTAGCATACAGTTTGGGGGAGTTTTAATTGTATTTCGATTTGCTACCAATGGATAATCCTGGCTTCATAAAATCACTTGGGAAGTGTTATCTTCTGTATTAACTTTGGAATTTCAAGATAAATATGAAGAAAACCCCACTGTCACAATTTATAGCCAAACTGCCAAAAAACAAAGAGAAAGGGAAAATCTTGAAGCCAGAGTAAAAAGAGGCATTATACAAATGTGAATAGACTTCTCTTCCAAAACTCTGCCAACCATTAGACAATGATATGCTTATCTAACATACAGAAAGAAAACAAACCCCACCCAGAATTTCGCCAGGTGAAAGCATTTTACAAATAGGAAAGCAAGGTACTTTTTCAGACAACAAAAGCTAAATTCCTTCCAGTCGATTTGCATGAAAATACATGTTAAAGACAGTTCTTTTGGTAGAGGAAGTATGATGCCAAGTAGACTTTTGAATCAACACACACACACACACACACACACACACACACACACACACACACCACAAAAGAAGGAGGAAGAGGCAGCAGCAGCAGCTGGACATGGTAACAATGTGGGTGAATATAACAGACTTTAATTTTTTAATCCCTTTAAAATAAAATAAATTTGACTATATTTATCCTGCTTCATGAGTATCTCTGAGGCTTCTGGAAATGTGACTTATTGTATTTCCTTATATTTGAAAAAGTCTTGGCCCTAAGCTCTTCAAATATTTCTTCTGCTACATTGTTTTTCTTCTTCCTAAAATTCTAATTATGGTATATTAAGCCATGTGGTTTTGTTTTACAACTTAGATGCTTGTTTGCTTTTTGACTCTTTTTCCCTCTTTGTGTTTTAGTTTGTATAATTTTTATTGAACTATCTTCAAATTTACTGATTCTTTCCACTGCTGTGTCACTTCTGCTGAAGCGAAGTTTGAAGTGTTGAATGTTGAAGTAATTTCTAATGTTGAAGTAATTTCTTCCTATATTTTTTCTAACATTTCCATTTGAATCTTTTTGTATTTTACTTATTTATCCTAAAATCCCCCCATCTTTTCATGCATGCTGCCATCTCTTTCACTACTAAATTTCTTTAACAGATTAATTGCAGTTATTTTAAGCTCCCTGCCTGAAAGTCAGTATCTGGGCCATCTCCAATTTTGGTTCTATTCATGCTTTTATTTCTTGAAATAGGTCCTTTTCTCTTGTTTGTGTGTCTTAAAATGTTTAAATAAATGCCAGATACTCCGAGTGGACTGTCAATTAAAGCTAAGTAAATAAAATTTATGCCTGTCGATGGGCACGCTTTTCTTCTGTCAGACAATTTGAGGGGAAAAGTTGAGTAAATCCAATCTGTAGCTGAGCTGGGTTTGAGTTTCCTCTAGTGGTGTGGCAGTATTACCTTAAAGTTAACGTAAATTCCAGAGTGCTAGAGTTCTTCCTGTTCCACCCCTGGCTTTCTGTGAGCTTGCACACCTATGACACGTGGGTGGTTTCTCTCTGTGCTTTTGCCCCCCACCCCCTTGATAAAAGATTGCTAATGTTGCTACTTATGGTAAGAGCAGTGCTTTTTTGGTTTTCGTGCTTTAACCTCAACCTTAGGTAGACCCACACACAAGGGCCTCGGTGGTACGATTTTTCAGTGCTCCTTGCTCTTCCCAAGTGGTTGCCAATCACCACCTTGTGTACATACAGAGCCTATAATATACACAGGGGAATTCTCAAAGTTCTCCTCCACCCATACACCTAGGAAGATGCAGCATGTCTATGCCACTAACAGGTCTCTTTCAGGTCCTGCTCTGTCCCCAGTCTTCCTCATGACTACCTGGTAGATGTACAGAGAAAAGAGCTGATGAGAGAATGGATTTTCTTGCCTGAGACTCCCAGGAATAATAAACTGTCATGGTTGTCCACACCCAGTCTTTAAGAACTTATTAAAATATCTGTTATATTCTTATACCCACTTTTATTGTAATTATGTTGTCATCTTTTGGGGGGGGGGGAATTCATTATTTCAAAATAATGAAAGCATATGGTTTAACATCTATGAAATGCATTAAACATAACAAAGATACAATCTTATATTGCTTAATTCATGACATTTAAATATCAGGAAAGATGTATTTATACCAATTTTCTAAATGAAGCAGCTGTAAAAAACTGACAAGAATTATCACCATATAACTAACAAATGGTGAATCCAGTTCTCACTATTCAGACTTGCTTTGAGCTTTATGTACCTACTGTCACAGAAGGCTTCTTCCCAAATATTTACAGAAAGTGGACATTTGAAAAAATAAAAAACCAAAACCATTAATGCTCATTACATGAGGTGTGGAAGGAGTGAATGATCTCATGTTTCAGAACCTGCCTACTCAAATTATCTAAATAAAGCATAGAGATTGTTAGATGATCTTGCATTAGTATCAATGCAACATATGGGCTTCATATGCTGAAGCTCACCCTGGCCACATTTAAGGGTATTTTTGAAATAATCAGCAGGAATAAGCTTTGCTTAAGCTTAGCTTAACCTTAACCTTCTATAGAAAGCCTTTTCTTAAACTCCTAGACTGACCTCTACACCCTTTTCCAGCCTCCACAGTTCTCTCTCTTTTATCTTTATACTTGTACTGGTAGTGCTTCATTATTTTTGTTGTTTTTTTTTTCTCTCTCTCCAGATAAAGTATGAATTTCTCTCTTAGAGGTGAACTACTTCTTATTTTTTTCATAATACTGAACATAAAGAACATGACAAATATTTATTAAATTACTTTAATATCCTTGTGATGTGAAAAGATATGTGTTACTACTATACTTCATCTTCTTAATGGTAAAAAAAATAGCAGTAGCTATAATATTTGTCATGATTTAGATAATACATCATTTTCTAAACATCAATATTCCTAAAATATCAGGTTCATTTTAGAAAGAATGAGTTTTTAAAACTTACCCTCTGTATGAAAGAATGAAGCTTATTAAACTATGTACAAAACATAATGAAACAGCATGTGTTACTAGATATAATATTAAAGAGACTGGCAAGTTGGAGTAATTTTTATTGCACTGAAAAATGCTAATGTTTCTAAGAGAATACTTGAGTATTTCTAGAATTTGCCTTGATTATAGTTAAGGCCAAATGCTATAATTTAGAGAAGCAAAATACTATAATATAAGATGCAGTGAAACGTCGGAACACCTGCATCCCGATGTTTATAGCAGCAATGTCCACAAAGGCCAAACTGTGGAAGGAGCCTTGGTGTCCATCGACAGATGAATGGATAAAGAAGCTGTGGTCTATGTATACAATGAAATATTACTCAGCCATTAGAAATGACAAATACCCACCATTTGCTCCAATGTGGATGGAACTGGAGGGTATTATGCTGAGTGAAATAAGTCAATCGGAGAAGGAGAAGCATTGTATGGTCTCATTCATTTGGGGAATATAAAAAATAGTGAAAGGGAATAAAGGGGAAAGGAGAGAAAATGAGTGGGAAATATCAGTGAAGGTGACAGAACATGAGAAACACCTAACTCTGGGAAATGAACAAGGGGTACTAGAAAGGTAGGTGACTGGGTGATGGAATGGGGTGACTGGGTGACGGGCACTGAGGAGAGCACTTGACAGGATGAGCACTGGGTGATATGCTATATGTTGGGAAATTGAACTCCAATAAAAGAAAACAAAAAAAACAATGCTTTCTCATAATTTTTATTTATTATTATTATTTTTTAAGATTTATTTATTCATGAGAGAGAGAGAGGCAGAGACACAGGCAAAGGGAGAAGCAAACTCCATGCAGGGAGCCTGATGTGGGACTCAATCCCAGGACTCCAGGATCACGCCCTGGTCTGAAGGCAGGCGTTAAACTGCTGAGCTACCCAGGGATCCCCCTCATAATTTTTTTAAAAGATATTTATTTATTTATTTATTTATTTATTTATTTATTTATTTATGAGATACAGAGAGAGAGAGAGGCCGAGACACAAGCAGAGGGAGAAGCAGGCTCCATGCAGGGAGCCCGACATGGGACTCGATTCCTGGTCTCCAGGAGGCAGGCAGAAAGGTGGAGCTAAACCACTGAGCCACCCAGGCTGCCCCCCGCCCCTCATAATTTTTAAACAGAGAAAAGCCTTTTAATGGAATACTACATGGAGGCCAAATACAGAAGACACATTTAGAGTTTTATTCTCCACTGGTTGCAGTGGAAGTGGGAGTGATCACTAGGTATTCGATTCCTCTTTTCCACCTACGCACATAGATACATAATCCCTCTAAGCTTGAGAAAAAAAGCACAGACTTGAAAACACCAGTATACTCTGTGAAGGACAGACTTGAAAACACCAGTATACTAGAATGAGCCATTAATACGGCATTAGGAGACATGGTTAAATAACAGCCTTTTCACCAAGACCTTCAGTATCTTAGTTTTTAAAAGTTATTTAAGTGATTCCAATATTTAGCCAGACATCAGGATCACTAGATATGTACTCTTATGGTCTTTTTGAAATTTATGACCTCATTATTTTTTCTCCAAAACTTAGCTTTTGTCTTTTTTTTTCCTTATTAGTTTTTTTACTCTTCACTTTACTTCCTTTCTCTTTTATTTTCTTTTCTATTTCCTTCCTGAATAATTCAGTCCAAAAAACATGAGGTAGTAGGTGTCTGTGATGGGAGGAGGGCCAGTGTGGCAGACTGGGGAGTGTGAACTCAAGAGGGTTAGGAAGGGTGTCTTTCTTATAATGGGGTTACAATGATAGCATCAGAACCCAAGAGTTGGGAGAAACGGCTCTGAACATTGTATAGGAGCCAGATAAGGGTGAAGAAGGCATGTGTATGATGGGGGTTGGAATTAAGAGTTTTCAGACCAATCTGAGAACCCTAGCTCCCCTGCACACCCTTCCTTGCCAGACAGGTTGTCTAATCCCAATCTCTGTACAATATAGCACAGTCTGAGTCGAATTAGGAGGGCAGTAATGAGGGTGTCCAAATGGGTAGTGAAGGCGGCTTATGGAGTGTGTCAGAGCCCAAGCAGGGAGAAGAGGGCATCTGTAAAAGGGCAAAGTAGGCATTAGCACTAGAAGATTGTTGACCTTCCTGGGGCATGGATAAATAAGTAGATAAAGGATAATGTAAGCCAGGTTTGTTGCTTTTAGAAAAGGAAGTTATTAATATGAAAAGAGAAAACTAGAATGAGCCTGTGGTGTTGGACTGGGCTTGGGATATCAGTGTGACCTTATGATATTCAGTGAATAGGCAGATATAAATATAGATGCAATTGTGAGTATGTATGTATATATAAGATTTATTATTTTGAGAGAGAGAGATTTGGGGGGTGGGGAGAGGCAGCGAGAGAGGGAGAGGGAAAGACTTTCAAGCACATACCCCACTGAGCACAGAGCCAGACATGGGGCTCAATCTCATGATCTTGAAATCATGACTTGAGCCAAAATCAAGAGTTGGATGCTTAGCCGACTGAGGCATCCAGGCACCCCTCTATATCTATAGCTAAATCTTTATATCTACCCCTTTCCAATGAGGGGTCCCAGAGTCAGCAACAACTCAATAGAAGTGAATACATCTAGCACCCAGATTTTATTTTGTCACTATCATTATATTTACAATTAAAAAAACAAAGAACTTTATGGAGAAATAACTGCTTCCAGGTCTGGGGAAGGGAAAATACAAAATGAGTCTGGAATATCCTGTTCTGCCAAAAAGAAAGAGGTGCCCAAGAAATGATGAAGACATGTTAAAATGATACAGAAGCCAGCTAAAATGGGTTCCCACAGGCTTAATGTGGTACAGCATGAGTGTTAGAAAAAAAATTATATCAGTGGATGAGAACTCATTGAATTAAATAGAAATCTATAAGCCTGTACTTACACACACACATATATTCATGCATAAATTAAAAGTTTCATAAGGAATGAGATGCTAAAAGATCCAAAGTATCTCCCCAGAAAATATTAAAATGTATAAATTTACAGTGGAGAATCTTGACAGACACCACTCTAATCAAGTGATTAAAGTGCACATTAACAATAATGGGACAAATCAAAATTATTTGCCAATTGATAGGATGCACTATTACTGCTGTGTTATTCCTGCAAAAAATAAATTTGAATTATTCCTTCAAAATTAATTTGAAGCCAATTATGAGGGAATGGCAGATGAACCCAAATCACTGGAAGTCCTATAGAATAACTAGTCTGAAATTGTCAAAATTATCAAGTTCATGAAAGTCAAGGAAAAACTAGAGAACTATTGGGGATTGAAGAAGACTGAAATGAATACTAAACAGGAAACATGATTCTGAGCTGAATCTTTTTGCTATTAGAGATAGTATTGGTAAAGTTAGTAAAACTTTAATGGGATCTGAAGATTCATTAATGGTGATATTCCAATACTTAATTTTCTGATTTTAATCATTTTATTATAATTATATAGAACAATGTCCTTGTTTGTAGGAAATACATGAAAAGTATTCAGAGGTTAAAAAAATTTTTTAACAAAAAAAAAATAAAGTATTCAGAGGTAACAGAGCATCATGTCAACAATTTACTTTCAAAAATCCGGGAAAAACTATTCCTACCATACTTACAACTTTCCTGTAATTTGAGCTTATTTCAAAATAAAAATGCATAATTAAAATGTATACATTTCTAGATTTTAAGTTCTTAAAGTGACAGAAAATGCTTTATTTTCTTTTAATCCCATCCAAGCATCTAGCACAGCTCCAAGAAGTACTTTTTAAAGGTGTTTATCAAACAAATAAATCTAGAGGACTGGATAGAAAGTAATGATAACTAAAGTGATTGCTATTCGCACTTCAGAGAACTCAGTGATTGATACTGATTGTGTTCACTAGTGTCTATATACTAAAACAATAACCAATAATATATTTTTAAAGGGCTGAAACAAAAATAGTTGTTGATAAATCCTAAAACAAAGAATTAATTAAACAACCTCCCAGTTCGTTATTTCAATTATTTAAGATTTTACTGCATACAAATAATTCAAAGAATAGCTTTAATGTTATGGATTGTGGATAAGATATGAATATTTAAACACAACTTGCATTTTGGGGATGTAATATATAGTATGGTGACTAAAGTGAACAATACAGTATCACATATTTGACAGTTGCTAAGAGAGTAGGTCTTAAAACTTCTCATCACAGGAAAAAAATATAAACACAAGAAGTGATAGATGTGAACCAAATTTCCATAGCAATCATTTCACAATATATACACACATCAAATCATCATGTTGTATCCCTAAAACTAATATCACTATAAATTATATCTTAATAAAATTGGAGAAAAACACAATTTGCAGATATTTTTGGCAGAGATAATTATATTCCTCTCTCTACATCCATTTTCACTTTTTCCTTACTAACAGAGCTCTGCTTTTTGAGCTGAGCACACCGCCACCTAGAAGAAACACTGCATTTTCCATCCTCCTTTATAGTTAAGAATAGTTACCAAGTTTGTGGCGATGAGCTGTTAGTGGCTGTTGCCAAGAACTTCAAGAAAGGCTTAGAAAAGCTATACCAACTCTAGACTACCTCCTGCTGGAGTTCTTTATCTAAAAGCATTGGGTTTCCATTGTATTTAGGTTTTGGAATTTTTCTATTAGATGCACCTGAATATACTCCATATGTCTACAAAAATTCTCAGAACTGATCCAAACATCTGTCAAACATGTTGAAGAGCATGGTTCAAATGTCACCTCCATTATTTTCTACTTCCATAACCTTGAGAAGGATATTTAGTGTCTCTTAACTTCAGATTCCTCATTTGTAAAAAGGAAATAATAATATCTACCTCATAGTGGTTGAATGAATATTCAGTTAGATAATTGTTACTTTGGAATGTCTGAAACATAATAAAGATGCAATAAATGCTCATAGACCATAACAGCTTTTCTTTTAATGCACATTGTTTTCTTCCCATTTTGTAAACTATAAGGTTATTAAAACTACCACGTTTTCATCATGGATTTTATTTCTTCCTAAAAATTTTCACTGTAGGTGTCCATGGGTGGCTCAGTGGTTGAGCATCTGCCTTTGGCTCAGGTTGTGATCATGGGGCCCTGGGCCGAGTCTCGCATCACTCACTGCAGATGCACATCGGCATCTCTCTCTGCTTCTTTCTTTGAGTCTCTCATGAATAAATAAAATCTTTAAAAAACTTTTTTCACTGTAGTTCATAAAATATCTAACTACAAAATTCTAATTTACAAAATCTACAAAATTCAAAAATTCTTTCCCTAAATTCTGATCAGTTTAGTGCTGATTTTCTGTTCTATATTTACCTTTTCTATCTAAAACCTGAATCATCAATGTACTTTATATGTAAACCATTTGTCTTGAGAAACAGGTGTTACTGAGCTGGAGTCCATTAAATCAAACAAGGTCAGAGCAGAGGTGTGTTTTGGTGTTGGCCAATGCATCAACATAGCTCTTGGGTTATCCCCGCTTCTAAAGACCTTCAGGCTGGATTACCATTCAAGATCTTGATATGGTTTAATTCTATAAACAAAGTTTGTGTGTCTCTATTCCACTAGTGTTCCTGGTACTCAATTATAATTCTTACTTCTCAGTGAGACTTCGGTTTCTATTTCCTTCTCAAACCTTGGTGACACATGCTGGAATCACAAAGGGGATTGAAGACTCCTAACAAATACAGTAGACCGGGTCAGATTTGTTACATATTATTCTCAAATGGCAAATCCCACTGAAAGTGAGCTGTCGCTCCCACTTTCCTGCTTTCCCTGCTTTCTGAGTAGATCCTGATTTTCTGGGAAGACTCATCTAGAACTCAACTCTAGGAAGACTACCCCCAAAATCCTGGCAGCAATTTAACTCAATCACAATCAATCCAAGCACACTTTTATTCTATTGTGCATAAGGTACTCTGGTAGATTGTAAAGATGAAAAAGACAAGATCTCCTTTCCTTAAAACACTTATAATTGACTGAAGTCTATGGCTGCTGCAACAGAGCTTGGCCAGACTACTAAGGGGAAGCCTTTTAAGCCTCTAGTAATTTAAGATATTGAAAACAGGGATCCCTGGGTGGCGCAGCGGTTTGGCGCCTGCCTTTGGCCCAGGGTGCGATCCTGGAGACCAGGGATCGAATCCCACGTCGGGCTCCCGGTGCATGGAGCCTGCTTCTCCCTCTGCCTGTGTCTCTGCCTCTCTCTCTATCTCTCTGTGACTATCATAAATAAATTAATTAATTAAAAAAAAGATGATCAAATTTCTGTTAAAAAAAAAAAGATATTGAAAACATTCCATAAGATTCAGTATTATATGGTTCATTAGGATCTGTTGTGGCTAGCCTTCAACATTTTTGGATAACTAGTAGAATTAGAAGATCATGTGATGGAGGTGCCTGGGTGGCTCAGGGTCAAGCATCTGCCTTCAACTAGGGTTATGATCTCAGGGTCCTGGGATGGAGCCCAGCTGGCTCCCTGCTCAGTGGGGAGTCTGTTTCTCCCTCTCCCATTCCCACTCCTGCTCCCCCTGCTTGTACACTCTCTGCCAAATAAATAAATAAAAATCTTTAAAAAAAGATCATGTTATGTTGGAGTAGGAGAATTTATCTTGATGACTTTATACCTACAAAGGAACCAGCATCCTAATTTTGCAAAGTAAAGAATCTAGGAAATAAGTGCCAGAGGAGGAATTAAAAATAAGATTCTATATGAAAGTACTTACCTTGATCCTGAAAGAAAACAAACCAGCAACAATAGCAGCAATTGAGCAGAGAATCAAGCATAGAAAGTCCAAATACTACCCACTGGAGTCCATGTGAATAAAGCTGAGGTCAACTACATTAAACATCATATATGCCATAAGGCTTTCAATCAAGTAAATAAAGTATGTGTAAGTTGTAAAAAAACACACAGAAAATCTTACAATTGGAGATCTTATTCCTTTTTGTATTTCCCATTCCTAGTCTGGTAAATGGCAGGATATTAAGTAAGTGTTTAATTAATTGTTTAAAAAACCCACAAACACATTAAGCTATAGTAAAAGGCAGAGCTCTTACTGAAATCTATTCCTTAAGAAATGAGGCTTGGATCGACAGACGATGGATAAAGAACATGTGCTATATATATATATAATAGAATACAACTCAGCCACCCATAAAATGAAATACTGCCATTTGCAACGATGTGGATGGAAATAGAGGGTATTATGCTAAGTGGAATAAATCCGTCAGAGAAAGACAATTACCATACAGTCTCACCCAAATGTGGAATTTAAGAAACAAAACAGGATAATGGGGGAAGGGAAGGGAAAATAAAACAAGACAAAATCAGAGAGGGAGACCATAGAGACTCTTAGCCATAGGAAATAAACTGAGGGTCACTGGAGGGGAGGGGTTGAGGGGATGGGGTAACTGGGTGATGGACCTTAAGAAAGGCATGTGGTGTAATGAGCCTTGGGTATTATATAAGACTGATGAATCATTGAACTCTACCTATGAAACTAATAATACACTATATGTTAATTAATTTAATTTAAATTTAAAAATGAGGCTAAGTTATTTACAATTCTTTTTTAAAAGATGGGATAAAAATTCCAAGACACAAAAGAAAAACAAGTCCAAGAAAATGCTTATCAGTGTTCAAATATCATGTACATTCCTTTAAGTTCTCTGCTAAGAGAAGTTTTATTTTGCACTCTTGAGCCATCTAGACATTTGAGCTGGCACATTTCCTTTGAAAAAGCAAAAATTAAAAGTTTGCCTACAAGTCAAAGTCCACAGGCAAGACTGCAGGATGCTTTAAAGTGAAGTATTCAAATCCTTTTTAATCACCTCCCCTAAAGCAGGTATGTTGATGTTTAATCCAAACTCTTTTAGATTATTCAGGATGATAAGCAGCATGTCACTCTATATTCTTTAAAGAAATAATTCAAAAGCAACTTAAGACAATTCTTGGCAAGACAAGGTTTCCCCTTAGGATTTTGGAAACACATAAAAATTTTATAAGGGGTGCTGAGAATGGAGATGATTTTCAGGACCATAAAGTGGAGTATGTCACAAAGTGTTCATCATGTCCATTTCACTGGATCTCTAGCTGCTTCCTTTGCTGTTTCCTGAGAGAAACACAAACCTCCCAACTATTTTTCAGATCAGGAAAATTTTCAATTCCTAAATCTTCCTAAATTCTTCTAAATAGGTGTTCAAACTTGTGATACTAGAATAACAACTTTACAAAATTTTGTATGTCTTCATAAGACCATTCAGTTTCCCATAAGGTATGAGTCAATTTTTTTTAAATTTTTATTTATTTATGATAGTCACACACAGAGAGAGAGAAAGGCAGAGACACAGGCAGAGGGAGAAGCAGGCTCCATGCACCGGGAGCCCGATGTGGGATTCGATCCCCGGTCTCCAGGATCGCGCCCTGGGCCAAAGGCAGGCGCCAAACCGCTGCGCCACCCAGGGATCCCTGAGTCAATTTTTATAATGGTAAGTATAATCTTCATGGTTTCTCAGGGAATTTCATTACTATACATTAATTGTTCTGGGAAGACAGATATATAGAGAAATAGCAAGATACACAAACACGCAGAAAATGGAGTAAGATCAACAGTGAGAGAAAGAGAAATTTGAAAGCAATCTGCTCTACTTGCTGAGTGAGCAAGAGGATTTCTGCACCCCGTATATAGTTTCTTTCCATACAGCTAGCATAGGATGATCATCTTAGTAAATTGGTATCATTTCAGGATTTAAAAACTTGTATGTTTTTGATACAGCATGGTCTCGAATGTAAACCAATTATTGCGCTGAATCATATAAAATCATATTTATAGGACAAAAACTCAAATTGTAGAGATTTCCTATTGTTCAACTGTTTATAGCATCTCTTATTCACTCTGTTGGAGAGAGAGGAACCCTCACCCTAAGTAATACAAGATGATCAATCATACGACACTCAGCACTGGCAAGAAAGATTGCTTGACATGTAGGGCCGCAGGGAGTTGTACTTGGGAGCAGAGTGAACAAGCAGGGGCCATAGAAGGTAGGCTTTAGAGTACCATGGTGATGAGGTGCCCTTGTTTCCTACAGGAGAATATAACTGGCTTGTTTGAATAATCCACAGGCTGGCAGGAAACTGAAGCAGCCAGGCTGAGGTACAGTGCAGTGGATCCAGCTGGTAGGAGTCTGAGTGAGTCTGCTGACCTGGAAGCATATCTGATGAAAGGAGAGGAACTCACAGTTAAACAACTCTTGGGACCCTGTGGGGACCCAGTGACCCATGTCAAAGTAGCACATGCAATTTTAGATATTACAGTACATCAACCTAACTTCAACTGATATTCAACTGGAAAAAAAAGTTAATATGTTCCATTGTTGGAGAAAATTTAGTTGTGTTGTATTTATATCTTCAATATGGAGCCTTCCCAATTGTAATTTTCAGTATATATGATTTTCCAATTAAGTGCTAAGATAGATGCTGCTAGTTGTCTACTCAATATTGGTTCTTTCCTTCTTCCTTACTAACTTCAACTTTATTCAGGCAACAATGTACTTAGTTAAGAAATGTGATGTCACAGGTTCCATTATATTTGTAGTGGCCATGTGACATAGCTTTGGCCAGGAAGACATCACCAGGAGGCTAATGCATGGGACTTTCAGAAAAGTAATGCTTCCCTGATAAAATGTAACACACTCATCTAGCACACATCTTATGTACATCTTTGTCTTTTCCTTTCTTGTTCCTTCATATGAGGATGTAATACCTAGAAATGGAGAATTATGACCATAAGAAGGATATAACTTCATAAGTATTATGAAGTATAAGGTATAACTGACAAATAAGAAGACAAGTGTTATTAAGGGAGACAAAATGAGACAGTTAAGAAAACTGTGCTTTTTTCCTTGATTGTCAAATTTTCCAAAATAGTTATTCAGACTTGTCTCCATTCTGTGCCTTCCCACTCCCTTCACATTCTACTCTCATCTTTCTTCTTCCATCTCTACTTCATCACTGCCTGGAAATAGCTATTAAAGTCACCAGGGACCTCCATGTCACTAAAAACAATGTATATCTTTTAGTGCCTTGTCTTAATTGTTTTTTCAATGTGGTTTGACACAACTAAATTCTCCTCTTTTCTTGAAACAAACAAACAAAACCCTTCCCCTTTAGTTTTTCTACTTACCAGCTCATCTTTTTTCTTCCATTCCATGTGAAAATTCCTCAGAGCTGGACCTGAGGTCTCTTTCTTTTTGCTTTTTATATTCTTGATGATGTTATCCATGCCCATGAGGTCAATTAACAGTTATATGGTACTAATTCCAACTTTATATCTCTAGCCCAGATTTCTCCTTTGAGTTACAAACTCAAATCCTGACACCATTCATTACTACTGCTTGACGATTTGTAGTCAAAATCTGACATTGCTTTTAACTCCCCATCATCTGATTCCCTTTATCTTGTTTGAGAAGATTAAGAGGCATAATCCTTGTTACACAATGGAATTTCAAATTCCAACTCCTTGATTTCCCACAATTCCTTATATTTAGAGCCTGGGGACATGATCTAGAATCCATCAATCATATGTACCTGTCACTGTTAATGGAGAACTAGTGGCATGATGAAGTGATATTTTTGAGACTTCTCCACAGGTCATGGTGTTTAGGGAAAAGTGATCAAATCCCTGACCAGTACCTGCTGTGCAGCCATTGAAGGGATTCAGCGTTCAGTGCTCACAGGGTCAGGGGACCAGCTACAGTGTTTATAGCTGGAGTCTCATTGGACTAGTTCTATGGCATAATTTTCAGCATTGTCCTTGAATCTATATTCATGTACCTGGCTCTGTACCAGAGTGATAATTCTGTGAGCTACTAGATTTTTTTTTTCTTTTAAACCCTTTACTGAAATACAACACTTATACAGAAAAGTGAATAAATCCTAAGTAATCAGATTTAGTGAATGATGGCAAACTGAGACAAGCATGTAATCAACACCCTCTGATACCTCCTTTATGCTCAATTCCTACCACAGCTCTCTTATAAAGATAACCATAATGCTGACTTCTAAAACTAATTTTGAACTTTATATAAGTGGTTTTATATAATATACACTCCATTGTGTCTAGGAGGCTTCTTTTGCTTAACATTATGCTCTCAGGGTTCATCTACATTTTGCATATAGCTGTAGACTTATTCATTCTTATTGGTTTGTATTTACCACCAGGTAAATATATACAATTTATTAATCCATTCTCTTACATACAAGCATTTGCTCAAATGGGGGAAAATACTTCCATTATTTGCAATATATTTTTATGAGCACTCTTTTATTTGTCTTTTGGTGAATGTACATATGCAACTGAATTAGATGCATATCTAAGAGTGGAATTGCTGGGGCATAGGGTTTGTGAATGTTCAATTTTACTAGATACCCTCACACAGTCCTCTAAAGTGTATCAATTACTCCTCTTGTAAGAATTTATTCTTCTATTACAGGGTATAAAAACCTCAGTTCTTCCATATTCCCATTAATGCTTGGTATTCTCTGGAATCTTCATTTTAGTCACTTAGGTAAATATGCAGTGAAAAACTAGTTATAATTTGCCTTTCTTTGATAAGTAATTGTTCAGGCTGCTATAACAAAAATACCATAGACTGGGTGTCATTTATTTCTCACAGTTCTGGAGGCTGAGAAGTTCAAGATCAAGTGTTTGGGGAGGGTCTGCTACTTGGCTTATGAATAGTCACCTTCTGTCTGTGTTCTGACATAGCTGAGAGAGAGGAAGCATACTCTTTCTTGTCTCTTCTTATATAGGTACTATGATCTTGAGTGCTCTAACCTAAATACCTAATTAACTCCCAAAGGCCCAATATTCAAATATCATCACATTTAGGGTTAGGGTTTCAACATATAAATTTTGGGGGAACATATATAGTCCATTGCAACAATGAAATTGAGCACTTTTCCACGTGTGTATTTTTGATTTTTGATTTGGATAGCTTCTCTGTCTATTCAATCCTGTGGCCATTTATCGTTTGAGATCTCTGGGTTTTTTTTCCCCTTAATTTATAGGTCTTCTTTGCATATTCTGTATATACTGCTTTGTTAATACATGTATTACAAATATTTTTATATATTCTGAATATGACTCCTTTTTAATTTTTTAAATTTATTTATGATAGTCACACACACAGAGAGAGAGAGAGAGGCAGAGACACAGGCAGAGGGAGAAGCAGGCTCCATGCACTGGGAGCCTGACGTGGGATACGATCCCGGGTCCCCAGGATTGCGCCCTGGGCCAAAGGCAGGCGCTAAACTGCTGCACCACCCAGGGATCCCTATGACTTCTTTTTAAAAATAGAATACATTTTATTCATAAATAAGTCTCCATAAATTTAAAAGCAGGGCAACCCCTTTTTGGAAAAGAGGATATAAGAAGGCAACAGAATAAAATAACAGAATAACAGAATCTGTTCTACCCTCAAAAACTAGGTAACTACCTGTATTCTCTGTAAAAGCATGTCAAAGTAGCTATGAAAGCCAGAAATCTAGGAATTATCTCTGATATCTTCTCTTTCACTTACCACATTCAATCTTTTTCCCTATTAATACTACTACTGTATAATACACCAGTAGCTTAAAGCAATAATAACTGTTATCTCTCACATTTTTTTATGGTTCAAAATTTCAGATGTGACTTGGCTGGGCAATCTGACATGTAGCATCTCTTAAGCAGGAATGTAGTCAGGTGTCAGCTGACACTGCAGTGCTCTGAAGGCTTGACAGAGGCAGGAAGATCTATTTTGTAGCTGGCTCATATACATGGTTGGCAAGTTGGTTCTGATTGTTGGTATAAAGCCTCAATTCTCCTCTACATAGACCTCGCCAAAGAGCTGCTTGAGTATCCTCATGGCATGGCTGCTTGCTTTCCCCAGAATGAGTATCTAAGACACCAAGGCAGAAGTTGAAATGCCTCGTATGATCTAACTTTAGGAGTAATTGTAACATTTGTAAGTATTTTATTGGTCACATAGGTCAGTCCAATTCCATGTGGAAGTTGCTTATACAAGAGCATGAATAACAGGAGGTGAGGATCATTGGGTACCATTTTGGAGGCTGGCTACAACAATCACTGGGTTTTGTCCATTTTATATGAGAAATATCTCTCAGCTGTGCCACTGCTGTGGTCTAATGGACAATCATTTCTCTCTTGTCCAATATCCCATATCTTTTCTAAACCCCCTCACAAATCTCACCAGGAGCCAGTTTCTTTCAAACGATAAATCTGATCATGTTAGTCTTCTGATTTAAATCACCAGTAGTAAAAACACTTATAATTTTTAATATTACAAAGATTATAAAATACAAAGATTACATAATATAATCAGTGTTATAAACACTTCTAATAATTTTAAGAAAATATCTAAAGCCACTGGAAGACATACTGGGTCCCCCATGATTTGCCTCTGCTTCCTTGTACTTCTATTTACTGTACTATGGCCTCACTAGTCCTTTCTGTACTCCAAGGTTTATTATTCAACTCTAATGTTTCTTCTTGGAATACTCTTCCCTCTCATCCCATTTCTCATTGGACTAACTCCTAATCATTCTTAGATGCCCATTTAAATACTATTTCCTAACTTATTTTTCTAAGCTCTCAAACTAAATTAGACCATACTGCTACCTTGGCGCCTGGGTGGTTTGATCAGTTGAGCATCTGATTCTTGGTTTTGGCTCAGGTCGTGATCTCAGGGTCCAGGATGGAGCCCCATGTGAGGCACCATGCTCAGTGAAGAATCTGCTTGAGGATTTTTCTCTCTCCCTCTGTCCCTCCCCACTCTCTAAAATAAAATAAATATTTTTAAAAATACCTTACTGCTATTCTTTATCACATCATATAGTCCTTTCTACTGTAGCTCTTAGTTTAGTATATTTAACTATTTAGATAACTACTTGATTAGTGTCTATCTCTTCTACTAAAGTTCTGTAGGAATTGGAACCATATCTGCTTTGCATTCCATAAGGAAGTGCCTAACTCAGAGTAAGCCAATGTAGACTCCTGAATAGCTCTGAATAAATGGATGGATAGATACATGGATGAATTGATGGATGAGAGTGACTGAGTATCTAAACGGGTAGCTGAATAGAGAGTTTTAAATCTGGGAACATGATGAAGAAAAACTGGGTCGTAGATTTAGTTTGCCATATCTTTCCCCCAAGATAAATGGTTCCAGAATTTCTTCTATGGGTATGTGTGTCTGGTAAATGGTGAAGGGGTGATGGAACAGGTGGAATCTGTAAAGTAACTTATACTTTATATCATGGTTGTTACTGAAGGAATGCCAGTTCATACATGCAAAAAGAGTGACCACTTTGCAAACATATTTTGTCCTGTATATGTTATTATCAGAAGCTATTTTAATTTAATTAAAGAAATGAACATTTTTGATACTCTTGCATTGTGCTTAAGTACAGAAGTCCCTACAAGACTTCTCTAGAAGACCTCCCTAGAAGTCTTTAAAACTGAAAGGGCTTCTGTCTCTTACGATCTTTATATAATCAGAAGCAACCTAGATTCCATGTTAGTTTAATGCTCTATAGAATAAAATGTCAATGATAGAAGTATTTTCAACTAGGGCCATAACATTTATTCTTTAAAAAAAAAATCAGTTTAGGGCTTCAAACAAATGAGGGCATGAAATATTTTTAGTTGTCTTTATTTTTTATTTTAGCCCCAGTTCTTAATTCTACATACTGTCTCAGTAACTTTGTTTCCTAGAAACACTAAGGAAAGGCAACTCAAAGTTATGAAACAGCTTCCTGAAAAGTAATCTTGGAAACTAGATCCTAATACTAATACAAAGATGAAAATTACATACAATCAATGAGTTTGCTCTTTCTTTGTCAGTTCTCGTGTAATAGAAAAAAAATTTTGTATTTGAAATACACAGTATGTGTTAAAGACCTCTCCTTTTGCTGCAGACACTCAATTTCTCAACCTTTCATCTAATTTCTCTCCAGTATTATGCAAAATTGATCATATGCTGAAGCTTTTCTCTATTTGCTTAAACCAGATATCCATGGGGCCTTCCTGAAGTATTTAGAAAGAAGAGCTGCTACAGAACTGTATTCGGCTCTATCAAGCAATTTCTTGATGGAAAATGACCAATGAGTTTAATTTCTCTCAACAGGGAATCATTCTGCCTTATTTCCTGGGGAAGAAAAGCAATGAAATAAGGAGTTATAAATTGGAGAACACATAAAGTTTTAACTTCAATTTCATTCTATTTTGTAATAATCATTTTTTACATTTGTGTAATATGCTACATATAATACTTTCATGTTTACTAAGATACATTTTGTGCTTCCTTATACAAGATTTTTTCTTGTTAATAGTCTGTGTGTTTCTTATACTAACAAATTAGCTTAAATCTTTTCCTTATCTACTTTTTTGATGAGAATTTCAGCACACATTTATTGGATCTGTGCCATAAATAAATGTGTTCAGTACTATTAAGAATTCACATATACACACACACACGCTTAAGAAAGAACATCTGTTCATAATTCAAAATCCAATGACAAGAAGAGGATAAGTGCACAGACAACAATAATACCAGGGAAAATATGGTAATGTGTGAAAGGATTCATAAAATGAAAGTGCCAGAGAGGTTCTGAGTAGAATAGAAATTATCATTAGGATTCTTGAATGCTTATTATACACTAGATACTTTGTACTTTATACACTAGGTTGAAAGTTTACCATTATTCTGTGAGACAACTATTATTTCCATTTTACAGAGGAAAGAAAAAGCTTGTCAAAGTTTTTGAGTTCCCAATCCCAAATTAAAATAAATAAAAGGAAGATCTAGAATCAAAAAGCATGTTACAAGCCTAAGTATTTGGCTATTATGAAAAAGCTTCACTTGGAAGTGTCATTTGAATTAAGCCAAGCTTTGAAGAAATCAATAGAATTTGAATAGACAAAGAAAGGGACAGAGAAAACCAACCACCTGAGTGCAAGCATGAATGAGACCCCTGGGAGTTGGAATGGGTATCTGGAGGAATAAGCTCAAGCACAATGCTGAGTTCTCAGCACAGATCTGAGAGTTAACAGAGAAATATGAACTCCAACGTACAACTGAGAATAATGCTAAGAATTAGGTAAAAATGAAGACTGGGCACTAAGTACTAAAGATATTAAGGAGCTGGGGGGCATGAACTAGTTTTCAAAGGGAGAAATGAAAGATGGGAATGTGTAATACATCATGCTACTATATAAAGTAAACTGGAGAAATTCCTATGTCCCGGTTTTTGACCCCATACTGAAAATATGTGGTGTGTGATTTTGCCTTGTATGTCAGAGATGGAAAGTGGTCACCAGTATCTTCATCTTCCTTACCTTCATCTTCCAGGACAGATGATTTCTTTATCCATTTCCCTAGCAATTAGATAAAGACAATGACTAAGTTCTGGTCAGTGACATGTGAGTGAAGTGATGAGCAGAACTTCCAGGCTTTGTCTACGAAAGCCCTCCTGCATCCTGTGGATGAATGATGGTGTGGAGTAGATATCATCCACTAACATATTTTTCTTTTCAAGTGGGAAACACTCTACCACCACTCTACCTTTTTTGTGGTAGTAAACCAGTGGAACTATGGGGTTATTTGTATCTGCAGTTATCTCACCCTGATATTCTTTGCTGAGTAATTTGTTGTGATAACTACTATCTCCGACTTGGTCCCTAATTCTCTCCTGCTGGCTATGCCTGAGACTGAATAGTGCTGCAGTAGTTACGTGACTCTACTGGATGGGGCCTCAAGTGGGCTCCCAGTTTTGCTGTGCAATCCTTCTGTGTGCTGCTGGTCATCAACTGGTCTCATTCCTTTCATGGCCTATTTTGAAGATTACTTCTTTCCTTAAGATTCTTCTGCTCTCTCTTTCAGCAGATAAATGAAGCCTTCTCTTTAGTTAAGTGCTTATTCAGGAATTGTGTCCATCTTTTTGTTGTCCTTTTCTTGTTGCTTGTTGATTTAAGTAGTCCTTTATGTATTATGGATATAAAACCATTATGGGTATAAGATAAAAAATGGCTAAAATTAAAGACTGACTTTTTAATTGGCAATGATGTGGAAACATTGGAACTCTTGTACACTCCTGATGGAAATGTAAATGGTACAATCACTTTGTAAGACTTTTGGTAGTTTTTTTAAAAAGTTAAGCATTTATCTATTATATAATCTAGACAACCCACTCCTAAGTAGTTACCCAAGGGTCACAGAGGAGCCCCTGTAATAGTATGGCTGAGAAGATGCTTTCTACAGAGGATTTTCTGCACTTTTGTAGCAGGGAGTGAGATGTAAATAGTTTTCTTTATTTTCCTTATGAAATCTTCACTAAGGTTTATGTCAGCTTACTCTATATAAGCTTTTATGAAAAGACTACTGATAATTGGGTTACATAAGCAACAACTATTGATTACTTACCTTGGTCTAAGTACTATGCCATCCACATTCACATATATTATCTTTTTCAAATTTCACAATTACCTTGATGAATGAGAGTCAGAATAGAGAAAAGGTGTTAGTTGAGACAATATTCCATCTAGACTGGGGTAAGGATAGAAAACCATTGAAACTGCCCTAGTAGGGACTGATCATGTCTTTATAACTTGATGTAGCAGACTGAACAGTTTATACTATCAGTTTTTGCTTTTATTATGTCTTATTAGTCACAAAGAGTTCTTGTCACCATCTTTATTCATTGTAGGGGGTATACAGTATAATTTTCAGTTTATATATCTCTCTTTTTCTTCAGGAGAAATTTTAGTGATGACAAACAAATTATCTACAACTTGAGCAAAAACTTAATTACTTTTTGATAAATCCTAGAGAAATTTTTCTTTACTAATGGTAGTATATCTGTTTAATGTCCTGATCAGTGAAATTATAATTTAGCCTAAAAATGAATATATGTGTGATAGTTTTACAAACCTAAAAACTTTAAGCAGTCTTGTGACTAGATCAATAAACTTTAACAGATATCCTTCCTAGCATCTAGCCTAACAATCTTATCAAGACAGCGCTTTTTGTGTTTGTGGCATTTTTTCCTATAAAGGCTTCTTGCAGGAGCAAGATTTGAACTAGCTTTCTTTGAAGTTAAGTACCCTTCTGGCAAATTTGAAATAAACCTAGACCTCTGCTAAAAATCAATACATCTGAGAAACTTCCTGCAACATTCTTTTGTCTCTTGAATTGAACTCCTTGAGAAAGTTTTGTTTATTTTCACTGTAGCTCAATTATCTGGTAAGAGGTTTGGTACAAGTAAACATGTTTTCTAAATGTTAGTTGAACAAATGAATATTTGAATGAATTTACCAACTACTGACTTGGCTTAATTTTTACAATGTTTATTTTTTGGAAAGATATCTCTGATAAGGGAAATTCACGTACAGGGACCCACAAAATGGAAGCTGCTCCAGTGGCCCAGACCACACCCCAAATCTAAACCAGTGTTAGCACACACTTAGGGGAAACATTTCACTGTCTAGGAAACATGACATATACCAATCACAATCCTCCAACTCAGCTTTAGTAAGCTCACCTTACTATAGAAAACAGAACCTCCTAGGCAATCTTGCCTTCTTGTCATACTGCCTAACATTCTATGAAACTTGCTCTTGCCCAAAATCTCTTAGGTAGAGGGCTTCACTATTTGTGAAGCACTATACTCCCCCAGTCCATGGATTCTTTTCCCTTACATAAAGATAAATAAATTTTAATATATAAATATATAATAATAATTATTATAATTTCTCAGGTGTGTCCTATCTTATCTGGGTTGGAATTTTCTAGGCCCTGGTATTTCCTCATTAACCTGGGACAATTCCCTCTCCCTCCACCCAATTAATTCACACCACATTCAAGGATAGTTTCTTAACCCTCTTCTATGCACAAGGTTTTAATGTTTTTTGTTTTTCTTCTTAAATTTGAAAAGGATGATGGACATTTATTTAGGCAATTTAGAAAATATTTAAAACAAAAGAGAAAAAAATAAAAGAGAAATAGGTGGAAGGTTAAGGAAAGGTCACTATAGTTAGTAAGAAGAGTCTGACTCACTGAAAAAAAAATTAACTGCTGAAAAACAAATCAGAAGAAAAATAATGAGAATATTTTGGGTGTCTGGCCAAACCAATTCCAAAACTGCAAGTAATGAGAATGGGAAATTAGTCAGAAAAGACTACAGACACACCTCTGAGATACTGCTGGTTCAGTTCCAGATCACCACAATAAACTGAGTATTACAGTGAAGTAAGTCATGAATTTTCTGGCTTCCTAGTATATATAAAAGTTATGTTTATACTATACGGTAGTCTAGTAAGTGTATAATAGCATTATATCTAAAAAAAATAATGTACATACCTTAATTAAAACATATTTTATTGCAAAGCCTGGTTGGCTCAGCTGTTTAGCATCTGCCTTCAGCCCAGGGTGTGATCCTGGAGACCAGGGATCGAGTCCCACATCAGGCTCACTGCATAGAGTCTGCTTCTCCCTCTGCCTATGTCTCTGCCTTTCTCTTTCTGTGTCTCTCATGAATAAATAAATTTAAAAATAATTTAAAAAACATATTTTATTGATAAAAAATGCTAACCATCATCTGAGCTTTCAGTGAGCCACTGACCCTTTTTGCTGGTGGAGGATTTTGCCTGGATGGCTTTTGTTGATGGCTACTGACTGACCAAGGTAGTAGTTGCTAAAGGTTGGGGTGGTTTTGGCAATTTCCTAAAATAAGAGAGCAATGAAGTTTGCTGCATCATTCAACTCCTTTCATGAATGATTTCTCTGTAATATGCCATGCTGCTTTATAGCATTTTACCCTAGTAGAACTTCTTTCAAAATTGAGTCAATCTGCTCAAACTCTGCCACTGCTTTATCAACTAAATTTATGTATATTCTAAATCCTTTGTTGTTACTTCAACAATTTTTACAGCAACTTTACCAGGAGTAGATTCCAACTCAAGAAACCACTTTCTTGCTTATCCATTAAAAGTAACTCATCTGTTCAAGTTTTATCATGAAGTTGCAGGAATTCAGCTACATCTTCAGGCTCTACTTCTAATTCCAGTTTTCTTGCTGTTTCCACCATATCTGCAGTTACTTCTTCCACTCAAGTCTTGAACCTTCAATTTGTAACAAAACAAAAGAAAAAAACCCACAGTATCTGTGTAGTGCAATGAAGTGAAGTGCAATGAAACAAGGTGCATTCACACTCTTGAGGTAAAGAAATTTGCATGGCTCCTGAAGGGAAGTCTGTATGTAGCTTTGCCCTGGCTGGCTATGAGACTTTTCTGCCTCCTCATTTTTCTTAAATTTATTTATTCATTTGGGGGAAGGCAGTGGGAGAGGAAGAAAGAGCCTCAAGCAGACTCTATGCTGAACGTGGAGCTCCATGAGGGCTCCATCTCACAACTCTTGAGTTCATGACCTGAGCTGAAACCAAAAGTCAGATGCTTAACCGACTGCACCACCCAGGCATCCCACTGCACCCTCACTTTTCAAAGGAGGAGCTTGGATTAAATGATACACAAGATCCTTTCCAATTCTAATATTTTATAGAGGACTAAATTTTCTAGCAGATTAGATTCTTCTGTTTTAAATCATATATTCATATTTAGTCTCATATAATTTGGTCATTATATTTTCTTCATTATTTAAGTCATAATTATTGAGTGGTTGCCTGGTGTTTGAACATTGTGTTAGGCAGTGAGCATACAAGATGGGTAAGATAAAATAACTGCCATCTACTGCCTCACAGCTTTATAAACCGCAACAGAGCAATTGGAGCAGAGAAGATAGCTGGGGTAGGGAAGCCTGGATGGGGATAGAGTGAGGATAAGAGCAAGAAAAAATATTTTGTAATTTCCAAAGGCATAAGTAAAGCCACTGCTTTCAGGTGAAAACTAGTTAGGACTTTCATTTTTATTTTGGTTTTAGGAGTATGGTTAGTGCTATATGACTTTAGCCACATAGCAGGTTAACAAGGGATTCACTGGATTTTCCACACCTTCCAAAACAGAGGACAGTTGGTTGATCTGGTTACTACCTAGTCTGGCCTTTGGCTTTGTGTTCAATGCACAATAGCTGCTTGGGGATCTAGGAGGTTGCTCATTGGCTCTCACAGAGCTTGATACTGACATGAAAAACTAAATTCCAGATAGAAATCCTGAGAACAGAAGAGCCTAGACCTGGTTGAGAACTTAGCCACCCTCTGAGGCCCTGTAGGTAGAAATAAATGTGTGAAGCAGGTAGGCGCAAAAGAATAGAAAGTGATGGGATTAGCAATTAACCAGAAAGCTACTTCACCTAAAAATCTTCAAGTTCTTCATCCTCTACCTCTCTCCTTTGAACGCAATGCCTGAAAACTGCACAGGCAGGCCCAAGTCTCAGTTTGAGATCTCTGGTGACCAATAAACTTCTCCCCCACATGATGGCTTTTGATCTCAGATGCTTGGTCCAGTGCCTGGCACACCGTAGTACTTAACTAGGGAATCTATTTTTGTTATTGCTTCCTTGTTTTTATTGCCTCTCATTTGAAAAGGTACTTAAACTGGTCAAATGTTAAATATTACTAGGATGATTATTATAAGCAATGCTGGAGATTAAGAACCAAACACATATAATTAGTTGAGAGGTTTAAAAACATTTGTTAAGTTAAAATGGTACATATAGAATACAAAAATACATAAAAGATTATATAGAAAATGCACAAAGATACACGAACTGAGCATGCCTACATCAAGAAACACATCATCATCAGCTTCATGGAAGTACCAAGCCACCTCATGCTCATTTCTAAGGATGATGCTTAACACCAGTTAACAGTGTCTGTCTTCTAGAATGATCAGTATAGAATCAAATTATTTTATCTCCTCCACCAGGCTGTGAAAAAACTTTAGTCAGGGACTGAGCCTTTCTTTCCTTTGTACCCACATTATCATTTCCATGGCTTGTGGGGTCATCTTAAAGTACCCAGGACCCCGACATCTATCTAATGAGAAGCCACAGAAAAATCCCATTTCCAGGTCACATCTCGGTTTCTGATTTTATATATCAGATTTAGCTCTTCAGATGTACTTAGAGCTCTCAAAAAAGAGGCATAGTCTAAATATAACCTCTCTGGTTGAACATTAAAAACTGGAGTAGGAGGTGATGATAGCAAAAGGGGTTAATTAGCATTTTGTGTACATTAGCTAACACAGCCACTTCCAGTTCGATGACCAACATTAGATGTTCTCTAGAAATGTGTTTGATGGAAATCCCCACTTTCGCTTGCTTAAGTGGGTTGATAAAGCTTAGGTAAGCAAGTTGCAACACTGAGGGGAAAAAAGGGAGACAAGTACCAACAAAGAAATAAAACTCAAGTGCTTTCTGGTACACTAAATAGCCATGGGAAAATCAGGGCAGGATTGGAGATTTCTGACAGGCAGCACCTCTATTCATTTTCCTGTCTTCAACTAGATTAAAGCACAAATTTTGTTACATGGCTATTTCCTTTGCAGACCATTGTCTTTAGCTTAGGTTTACCTCTAATCAATTCAAATCATCCTCATGCTACTCTTGTGTTGAAATGTTACCAAGCACCAACTGAAAGAGACCATACTTTATTACAAGACAGGGATCAATCTGGAAACATCTGTGGGAGTAACCAGATGTTTTATTTAGAGGAGAAACACAGGCTGAGTGAATGACAGAAAAAGCAAGAGTAGATGACTCATCTCTGAGCAGATGAGAACACAAATGCTCACGGATTTTCTCTTTTTTTTAAGCACTGTAGTTGGATTATGTGTCTGAAATCATCCCCTCTCATGCTCTATATTTGAAACTGTTGAATTAAGTTTCTTGATTCATGGCTCTTACTCAAGTATGACCGCCTTTGCATAGCAGATTTCTGATGCCTGGTTTAGAGGAATTAGAGCAAAGCCATCCCTGTTCATAAGCTGCTGCTGTGAACAGCCTTCACTCATGTTTCTCTCTCCCTGAAGTTCATAATCCAACCAAAAAGGATTCCTTCTTTCAGCAAAACAGTATCCCAAACTTAGTTTTAAAATGTAAATCCTGATACAAGAATTAACAAGTAAAATTCTATCTGAATCTCTTACAAAGCAAACTAAGGGCTTGGGGAAAAGCTAGAGCAGTGTGTGTGTGTGTCACTGTTTCTTAAGAATGTAGGCCATCAGGCACCTCTCTGATCCTGGATTTTGAAATTCTAGCAGCGAGTAAATAAAAGAAGGCATTTGAGGAAGCAGCAAAAGGGAAGACAAGGGCTCAGAAAATGAGGAGAGAAGACCATTTATGGGTTTTGAACTGATGATTTCACTGTTTTGAGTCTCTATTGTCTCATCTGTAAATGGAACCAATAATATTTTTTCCTAGCTATTTTTGGTGTGACCAGAAGAGATTCTCTTTCCTTTGCCAGACTAATTAACTAATTATTTTGTTCTTTCTACACAACAAATACTGCAAGATATGGAATTTAAAGAGATGTATATAATCAAAAGAGTCTTTTCTTGTCTCCTATATCTGTTTCTCAGCCTTTCTCTGGTGAGAATTCTTTATTATTTTCCAAAGGCATACTGGAAGGATAATCTTCCTACTTTAGAGACTAGGGACTAAAAGAAATCTGCCCAAGTTCATAGTTCATGAACATTATTTGATCAATGATTTGAAAAGGCAAGATGATTTGTGTTTTTCCTTGTTATTTATCTAAGCAATGTTTTGGAAGGCTTTTTTTTATACTATACTCTAGATTACTCTCACTACTGACAGTTGGCCAAATCCAAGCTTTCTCAGGAATTTGGAAAGATGATTTCATGTCAAATATCCATCTGTTTGGGCCCTACAAGTTTCTAGAGACAGCTCAAGATCACTGCAAATTATCTCTATGTTGAGAAGGGTAAACATGATACTAAATGTAAAGTACCTAGCAGAGAGCCTACACACAGTATGTATTCTTAGCAATTTACTACTGACGATTTTGAAAGTAGCTTTCCTGGATTTTTTACAGCTACTCTATTATATGCTACAGAAATGTTTATCCTTTTTCACTGATTAAATAGGCAAAAACACACAAGCTGACAGAAAATCAAATTTTAAGACACATGTTACTTATTTCTATGGGCACCCAGAAGTATTGTTATTACTGAATTATTAGTGCATTGGCTATTAGTGTATTAATGCCCAGGTTACCTGTTTAAAGATTTTATTTATTTTTATGTATTTGACAGAGAGCTTGAGCACAAGCAGGAGAAGTGGCAGGAAGAGAAAGAAGGAGAAGCAGGCTCCCCACTGAGCAGGGAGTCCAACTCCGTGCTTGATCCCAGGTCTGGGATCATGACCCGAGTGGAAGTCAGACGCTTAACTGACTGAGCCAGCCAGATGCCCCCAAGTTACCTGTTTAAAACAAAACAAAATAAAACTAAATGACTCATTGACTGGGGCCTTAGGACACCAGAATTTAGGTCCTAAGTCCTAAATTCTTTCCAGGGACACCTGGGTGGCTCAGCAGTTTGGCACCTACCTTTAGCCCAGGGCGTGATCCTGGAATCCCAAGATCAAGCCCCACATTGGGCTCCCTGCGTGGAGCCTGCTTCTCCCTCTGCCTATGTCTCTGCTTCTGTGTGAGTGTGTGTGTGTGTGTGTGTGTGTGTGTGATGAATAAATAAAATCTTTAAAAAAATAAATTCCTTTCATTACTAGTTGGTATGTAATCAATGCCATCACTAATTTAGACTTCTTCTGAAGCAATTTTAAGTCTCTACCACCTCTTGAAGTAATGAGTTTCAGAAGCTCGCTTCAATAATATATGTGATAAGTCTTCTCCTCCAAAGTCTTCCCCCTCTTCCTCCTCCTTTTCTTCTTCTTCCTCTGCTGCCTCTGTGTCCTTTTTCTTCTTCTTGAGGTCAAATTAACTCTCAAGCTTAAAGGAGAGTTTTCTAGCTATGATAGACTAGAATATCCAAAATATGTTTACCCTTGAAAAAATCAGATTTATGGAATATTTTTAACCATTTGGTTGTCAACATCTTCAGACAACTGACAAATATTGTATTTCTTGTCACATAGAAAAATTGTACTGCTCATCTACTTTAATATGAGGCATACTCAATTGATTTATTTTTCCCAATGAAATCTGAATGAAAGTGGCATTTGGCCACTTCTGAGCAGAAGTATTAAGAGCCATGCTCAACTTGTCCCATCTCTTTCCTTGACAAAATAATTGTTGACAATTAAGCCCTTACCAGCACAGGTCTCTGAGTGACTAGTACAAGCAGTGCTGACCTGCAGTGGAAATGTACAGTGAAGAGATAAATAAATCAGCTGTAAAACTCTCAGCTGTTAAGCTGAGATTTGGAGGATGGTTGTTACTGTAGCATAATCTAACCTGTTGTAATAAAATACAGTTGTATAATAGATTCTTAGCCTTTATTTTCTCAGACTGAAAAGTTACGTGCTTTTTTTTTAAGATTTTGTTTATTTTGAGAGAGAGTGTGTGTATGAGCAGGGGGGAGGGACAGAGGAAGAAAGAATTTCAAACAGACTCTAGGCTGAGTGCAGAGCCCTATGCCGGGCTTGATCTTATCACCCTGAGATCATGACCTTAACCAAAATCAACAGCCAGACACTTAAGCAACTGAACCACCCAGGAGCCCCTGAAAAGTTAATTTCTAATGATAGTCTTCAAGTCAATACAAACACATGTCATACATTAATAATAATAAGATCTCCTTATGGCTGGTGAAATCCTGGCTTAAATCCCTTCACTTGTCATCATTATAAGCAGCATTATCACTGATGTACTTAATAGTAAATTACAGACTCTGAAAGTTAAGAAATAAGAGGAGTTATCTTGCTAACTGTCTTATTCCAGAAATGAGAAAGCTCAGATTGTCCAGAGATAAGGGATTTATCTAGGACGATATAGGTAAATTTCTTTTTAATTTTAATTTTCTTTTAATTGTAATGTTCTTCTAGCAGCCATAACAAAGTACCACAAGACTCAGTGGCTTAACAGAAATGTATTCTCTCATGGTTCTGGAAACTGGAAGTCCACAAGGTGTTGGCAGGGTTTCTCAGGTTTCTTCTGTGGTCTCTCTCATCAATGTGAAGATGCTCCTTATTTTGTGTCCTTACTATGATCTTCCCTCTGTGCATATGTACCCCTGGTGTCTCTGTGTCCACGTTTTCTTTTCTTAAAAGAATATGAGTCAGATTGGATTAAGGCCCAACCTTACAGGCTTATTTTACCTTAATCAGCTATTTAAGGTCCTATTTCCAAATATGCTTACATTTTGAGGTACTGGGAGTAAGAGATTCAACATACCAATTTGAAGGAGGGGTAACTAGATTCAGGCCTTAACATCATTACAATGACAAACTGATAGCATTTTATGTTAAAATTAAAACAAAAGTTATGGTTGGAATTTTCACTAGCAGTGATATTTACAGAGTTTCAGGTAGAGGAGTTTGACATAAAACTTTAACATTTAACCTTTAACATTTAACATAAGACTTTAACATTTTTGCCCATGTTACAAAAAGCATACTATCCCAGTGCTGAGACTATTCCCCACTTCGGTGCAACTGATGGCTGAGTCATCTTCAAGCTGTGTAAGATTGACCACACCTCTGAAGGGAAATTCTCCAGACACTAAATGGAAGCAAACTCACTCCCACTAATGAAAGTCATAATACTTCTCTCCTCTCTCTCTTGGTCCCTCCCTTTTCTTTCCCTCTTGCTTGTTTCCCCATATGTACAATGCCAGTTTCAAGAACTATGCTAGGAATCAGGTTTGGATAAACCATAACCCCGCCCTCCAGGGGCTCATATCTAGGACATAAGAAAAAAAAGTGATCATACAATTACAAATAATGTAATATATGCAATGCTCTAGGCTATATGAAAGCATGGATGATGATTTTCTAAGTCACAATTGAGGAGTTAGGGAAAGAGTCATTCATTTCTACAACTCTTCTTTTTCAGAAGATATTCCTAAGAGATAGAGCATGTAGTATGAGACACATTTGCAAAGCATGGCACTAAATTTCCAACTAATGAACTGGGAAATATGCTACAAAAGAAGCTGGCCTGTTTAAAGCCACTCCCTTGAGAGGTTACTGTATATTTGCAAAGATGCAGCCTTTCCTTAACATATTTGGAATTTATATTTGGTCGGACTGAGAACTCTTAAGAACACAACAAAAATTAATTTATGGTGCAGGATTAAAGTATATAAAACAAGTAAGTAAATCCAGATACAGTGGAACATTTTTAATATTATGTTTGGTGGATAATACTTGTTCCTGCACATTTTGGGTTTCTAGAGAGTTAAGACATCCAGAGTAAACAAAATCATCATCAGAGTTCACAGTCAAGTATGACTCTACTGTAATGGAACTGGATTCCTTTCAAACCAGCTCTGAAGAAAACCAGAACAAAGGTAGGAAGACAAGAAAACAGAGTTCGATGAATAGCAATGTCATCCTCAAATATGAAGAGTGCTAGGTGTGATGGAGGAGACTACTATATAAAAACATAAATACTTTCTAAGAAAAGCAGATTGTATTAGAGGTGTAACTTTTTCTGAGAACAAAAGCACCATTCCAGGGTTACGTAAGGACCTGGATGATTTTGAATAAACAAGTTTCCCAGAGTTGGATTTTTGGATTGGAGCTGGAGAGTGCTGTTAATACAGCATGGTGTAAAAAGAATTTGAAGTTCCTAGAAGCAAGCCAGGGGAAGCCCACCAAGAAGAAGAGAGTGGGAAAAGGAGAGAGACACCACCAAGATGAAGAAAGAACAAGTGACACCACTGTGCCTAGGTGGCTACAGTACAAACATAGATTGGTTCACATGGAGATATGTTTCTTTGATGCTTATAATATTGTTGCCAGCATAAGTACCATACCTGCATGATTTTATTGTTGGTGTTTTTTAAAATCAAAGAAAAGATCTGAAATTCTATACTTGAGTCAAAGTGCTCCAAATCAAAGACACCATGCAGAGAAGATAAAAGAATACACAAAACTGATTTGTGGGAATATGAGTTCAGAGCTGGAAGTGACAATGGAAACCTAAATCCTCCAGGGAATCACAGAACTCTCAGAAAAGACGTCTTGTGGCATGAGAGGTCTGAGAATTGTGGCATGAGAGGTCTGAGAATTCTTAGCTTAATGAAGGAGTAGGGTTACTCCAGTTGACATGTGGGTTTCATGTAAAAGATAGTGCTAGACAGACCTTTTTTTTAAAAGGAGAATACTTGATTTGGACAAATAGAATGGTATTAAGTCCTTAAGTCCTTCTGTTTATTTTGTACATTTTATTTTCAAGGATCTGTGGTATAATCTGATCCTGATGAGGGAAGTGATGTCACGTGCAGAAAAAAAATGGGATGAACTAGACATAAAATCTGAGCACCTCAATTTGGTTATAGAAAAATGATCCCAAAGTTCTTCCCCTGTCCCCCCAGAAATTTCCTCCTTTTTCTTCCTTTGCTTTAAGAAAAGTTTCCATCCAGCTACTGCCACTGTTACAGAGTTAAACATGTCTACTGGCATCCTATTGTATTCTCTGGGAATTTCTATTTTAGCACCTGTACAATTTTAGAACACTTATATCTTTATGTATATGCTTTTCTTGCCCTTTAGAATGTGAGCTACTTGAGGGCAGGGAACATGTCTTATTTATGTTTACCCCGAACCTGTTATTTTTATCAATCATCTAGTAAATGTTTATTGAATGAGTGAACCAAGTGGTTAAATGTATGCATGCATAAATAAATGAGAGTTAGTATTTATATTCCTAGAATTTATAATCTAAATATAGAAAAATATGAATAACAAGGTAGGAATTAGAACCCAAGTCAAGTCAAAGCTTTTCAAAAGTCAAAAGGAATTTTTCTTGACCTCCTTCTTAGAGATGGTCTGTTTGCTTATTTTAAACATATTTCATCTCCGGGACACCTGGGTGGCTCAGCAGTTGAGTGTCTCCCTTTGGCTCAGGGTGTGACCCTGGGGTCCTGGGATCGAGTCCCATATCAGGCTCCTTGCATGAAGCCTGCTTCTCCTCCCTCCGCCTATGTCTATGCCTCTTTTTGTTTATCTCATGAATAAATAAAATCTTTAAAAAAAAATTTCATCTCCATGTCCTTTCTCCTAGAATTTTTGTAAGCTACCACTCTCACAAAGCAAATCCTTCTCTGAGAAACAAAAGAGGAAATAAGTGAAATTGGTTTGCATGTCTTACTGAATTCTTACAATGAAAGAATAGCCTGGAAACACTTTCTCTTACTCCCAACTGAATATTCTTCAGTCTACACAACCCACTATCTAATCATAAGCTTAAAATACTGTTAAGAATGGAGCAAAATCCAAAAAAACAATTACATCCCAATCAGGATTACTGGCAACATGCTCAGCAGCTGGTGAAAACAAAGAGGAAGTGGCTAAACCCGAAGATCTCATCAGCCTGTTGATCACGTGAAGGGAAGCTCATAAGCTTTCTTATTGTTCTCAAAAACACTCTGTATCACCCAAACGGAAACAAGGGACTTTAAAGAGATGACATAGAGCTCATAATAAGAGTGCATTTATAAATATGAACCTTGGGAAGAGATTATTGACAGAAAACTAGAAGCATCAATTTGCCCTGTTCCTGGTCTTCTTCAAAGACCTGTTTTGAAAGCCAGCCAACATGAGCTACTGTTGCTCTGCAGTCAACCAGAACATAGCCTATTGCTGGAGAAAAAGCAGTTCACAACGGCAGGAGCTTGTACTTTTCTGTGGGCGGTAGCTTGTGACTGCACAGCAGAGACCCAGACAAAAGAAAACTAGCTTGCTTCAGTGGGTTTTGTTTTTGTTTTTTGTTAAGAAGAACTGATTTGAACATACAGAAGTAAGTATCCTCCCTTACGTCCTTCTGCTGATTTTGTACAATGTGCTTCCAAGGATCTATGGTATAATTTGATCCTGGTGAGGGATGTGATGTCATTTGAGCAAAAAAAAAAAAAAAAGAATGAAAAGAAAGGCTTATATTAAAAATTATTTTAAGATTGGGAATAAACATGGGCTAGGAGAAGGAAAGGATGTGGCTTAGTGGCTAGGAGGAAAGAGGGTATGTTATGTGGAGAGTACATAATATGTGAAATCCTAGAAGTTAGAGGATCTAGTGTTTAGGGTGGGCAAGTACCATTTGGGTAGAAAGCAAAGCCAGTAAACCACTGTGGGGGAGAGGGGCAAGTATACCCCTAGACAAGAGATGGTTAGAGTCTCTAAAATCCAAGGTCTGATCCACAGACATTTGTTTCAATTTTGGTTTTGATTATATATTGGGATCATTTTTAAATGACCAATGCCCTGATATTATAGGAAGCTCTCTCAGAGATATTAGTATACCACATGGTAGAACAAGCACTCTCACTTGGCCCTGGGTAGCTTCTATCTTGCAATACCCCTGACAGTATTTCTTGACTTCTTTTGCTTTAGTGACCATCTGTAGTGCAGTCACTTGCTGATATATCTGCCCCTCTAAACCTGTGGTTTTCAAATTTAAGATGCAGAGGCATTTCCAGGGTATCTTGTAAATTAATTTTTAAAAGATTTTGAGTTAGTAAATCTGGGGTGAAGTGAGAGTCTCAACATTCTAACAAGTTCTTTGCCAGCCCTTTGAACACACCGAGTAGCAAGACCTTAAATTACACATACTCACAGCTTTAATTTTGAGAAGCTTTTAAGAGTCTAGGCTTTGGTTTCTGACCACATTGACTTCTACCTTCTACTTGCTGGTCAAGTCTGGACACATTTATTAACCTACTAACCTAGTTTCCTCATCTATGAAATGAGGATAAATGAGGGTTTTGTGAGGATTATCAAAGATTGTTAAAGTAGACTTACATGCAGGGCCTAGCACAAAGTTATTGTCTAATATATATTAAATATTGTTATCTTTAACTCCTGTAATATTTTCTCTCATCAGGGCTCCTTTAATTGTTTTTCTCTCCTCTACTTACTTCTACTGAATCTTAGAGAAAATTTCAGTTCACCTGCTTGATCTCTAGTCCCTTGATTTCTCCCAACTTCCCTAATCCACTGCTTCTTCCCTGGCCTCTCTTCCCTTTTCACCCACATGTGTTCTCTGGTCAGTCATGAAGACCACGTCTTCCATCCATTCACTCATTAGTATTTTCTGAGCACCTGTTATGTATCAGCATTGTGGTAAGCTCTAGGAGTATATTCGGTGGCTGACTGGTAAATTTTAGTGTACATAAGCATGTATGTGTACATATGCATAGATTTTTTTATATTAAACACTGATACAAAGAATGGTGGCACACAATGCTCATACTCTTTATTGTAAATTTCACAGAGCCAATTTGTTCTCAAAGAATTTTATTTTTTGGCAAACACTCCTGTCTTCAGCCAACTTATGGCTGTAACTGATGAATAAACATAGTTCACGGAGGAATGTCACTTGATTTTTTTAATATATACTAATAAGATAAAAGGAAAATGTAATTTTATCTGTTTACTAACAACATGCTTCCTTGCTAATCTCAAGTTTTGAATACCAGAAGAATCACATTTCCTAGTTTTTGTGTAACAGCTATAAGCACAGCCCATTTTTAAGCTTAATCTGTGTTATTGACATTTTCACCATTTTTAAAGTATAGACAAGAAAATAAATGATAGGGATCCCTGGGTGGCGCAGCGGTTTAGCGCCTGCCTTTGGCCCAGGGCGCGATCCTGGAGCCCCGGGATCGAGTCCCACGTCAGGTTCCCGGTGCATGGAGCCTGCTTCTCCCTCTGCCTGTGTCTCTGCCTCTCTCTCTCTCTCTCTCTCTGTGTGTGACTATCATAAATAAAAAAAAAAAAAAAAAAAAAAAAAGAAAATAAATGATAAATCAAGTCATAAACTAGTGTTTGTTAATTTCTGTAGTATAGATACTTCTACTACGACTGATTTCAAGTTCCTAATGTGACATCATTGAACAGGTATTTGGGAAAAGATATGCAGTAGCATATCAATAAACAGTGTTTGTACTGTACAGATACAATCAATGAAAATAACCTCAAGAGAATAGATAAGACAATACAGGGTATGATAAATAGGAAGTGATCAGTTCTGATTATTTACTAACTTTTGAAAATATAGTTCAGGGGGCATTTTTGGTGGCAGAGCCAGTTAAGCATCTGACTCTTGGTTTCAGCTCAGGGCAAGATCTCAGGGTTGTGAGATTGAGCCCCCTCTCAGGCTTCATGCTCAGTACAGTGTCTATTTGAGTTTCTTTCTCTCTGCTCCTATACCTCCCAAGTAAACAAATAAATATCTTCACTTTTAAAAAGAAAATACAGTTTGATTATAAATTTAAAATTTGTAATATCTATGTTTAACAGATTGCAAATTTTCTGAATAATTAATCATAGGCACTTGCTAGTTGGTACAAGCTGGCTCCAACACACCACTTGTGAACACCTGTGAAACAGTCTCTTCATTGCCTTCATGAAGCTTGAAGTCTAGAAATGGAGGCAGAGAAATAAGTGGGCATGGGTCCTGGAAGGACACCTAAGCCAAACTTGGAAAGATCAGTGGATACGAAGAACCCTGACCCCCATTATCTTTGCTCTCTGGTGTTATGCCCAGGAATATGTTATGTTACATAAAGAGACTTTACAGATTTAGTTGAGTTTATAAAGTAGTTGACCTTAGGATAGAGAGGTTACCTTGGGTTATCTTAGCATGCCTAATGTAATCATATGAACCCTTAAAATCTAAGAAGGGGGCAGAGGCAGAAATCAGAAAGTTTTAAGTATTAGAAGACTCTGATGTCCCCACTGCTTGCTTGAAGAGGAAGGGAATCATGGAACAAGGAAAAAAGGGATAATGGTCCTAAAATCTTGAAAAATTAATTCTGCCAATAACCATTAAGTTTAGAAAAGAAACCTCAACTCCAGATGAGAACCAGAGCTCTGGCCGATATCTTGATTTTAACCCAGTGATGAGAACCTAAGAAGATAATTGTGTCATACCATGCCAGACATCTGACCTAAAGAAATGGTGAGGTAACAAGTTTGTGCTGTGTAAATCTGCTCCATAAGTGGTAATTTGTTATATACTGATAGAAAAGTGATACAATCAGTGAAGAAAGTATCAACATAATAGTTTTGGAGGAAGAGCAGGGGAAGAATAAATTATGTTAACAAATAATTCTTGAGAGCCTATTATATACTATCCACTCATCTGAATTTCTCTCATATTTAATATGTGTTTTGCATGCACACACACACACACACACACACTCATAAACACAATTCCTGTCCTTCAAGGAGTTTCCTTTCTGAACATTTAAGTATATATAACAAAGCTCATAATGTATTTTTAAGTCGAAAAGAAAAGTGATTACAAAATATGTTGGATTGGGTAAGCATGTTTGTATGTATATGTGTGTGATGTGTGAAAGGAAACAGGTGAGAAAAAATATGAATTTATGCATAGAAGCAAACATTGGAAAAATATACTTCAAACATTAGATTTTTATCTCTAGATGACTTTGTCTTTCTTTTCATATTTTCCAAATTTCCTGTAATAAATATATTTATAAGATGAATTTCATTCAAAATTTATAAATACATTTATACAATTTTTCATTCAAAATGAATTGATTTTGAATTTATAAAATTCAAAAATATCTCCACATATTTTAGTTAGACTATAAAGTGCAAAGCGCTATGAATCACTTATACACAAGATGTTACGGGAATGGATATTTCTTTTTTCTTTTTCTTTTTTTGCAGGGGTGGGGGAGGGGAGTAGATATTTCTAAATTAAATGATGCCTGAGTGGAATCTCTATGCTCAGCTTTGAGAGATAAAAAGATTTTTAGGAGAGAACCTAGGGAATGACATTTCAGAAAGAAGACCCAGGGGGAAGAGAGGCTGAGTATGGAGTGCTCAAAGACAATATTACGTGTGTAGTTCTTACTGCCTAAAGTGTGCCTTGGGGTAGAGCAGGAAATGGGAATTGAAAGCCATGCTATGGAACTTAGGTTTTATCATTTAAGGGTTAAGGCACTTAAGCAGAGAATTCACTTATGGTCAGACTTTCACTTTTGGTAGATTATAGTGATAGCAGTATGAAACATGTAGAATAGAAAGGTTAGAGGCAGAGGCAGACAGGAAACATGGAGACTTGTCAGGAAGTTAATGTCCAGGTTTAAAAAAAAAAATGACACAGGTCTGGACCAGGGCATATACTGAGAATGAATGAAGAGAAACATTTTATAGATAATTAGGACATATTTAGGGCTTATATCCTACTCTGCCAACGTCATACTACAGAGCTAAATTAACACCACCACAACTCATTAAAGAATGCACTTAGTCCCTACATAAAATGCCTACATGATTTTCCAACTGGAAGAAGAATGTCAAAGGGGATGGGAAGGCCAAGACTCAAAGGCTTTAGAAGAGCTCATTATTTGGCTTAGACCTAACTTCTGAATGCACAGAGGAGATAGGGATAGAAATCGCCATGCTCTGATCCAGGACAAGGCCGTGGAAAGATGGGAAACAGCACTGAGCCTGAGAGACTCCTGAGGAAGACACAATAGGCCTCAACAACAGACAAACACCAGAGGAGCCCCAATCCTGTGGGCTATTGAAGGACAGGCTGTGCAGAGATGTGACTTGGATAGGAAGAGAGGGAGTTTTGTTTTTGAATCATATTCAATTTTTGTGGCAGCATAGATTTCCAATTGGCATACAGTGAGTCAGGAATTAACAGAGAAAGCAAAGAACCTGAGTGTGTCATGAGAACAGGATGTCAGGACATGTTTGCTGGCAGTGAGAAATAACTTGGCTGTCCATGCTAAGGGGGGGGGGGGGGCATAAGGCACAAGGAGGAATAAATTCTCAAACTCTCTTTGTCCCATGCTTTCCCTCATTCAAGTTCTGCTTTATGTTTGTGCCATGAGAGCAAGGGTTTCCTAGTATGATTTTGAGGCTTTCTCTTATCATCTCTCCCTGACTATACATTTGGGAAGTCTCTAAAAACCCTCCAATTGGGATCCCTGGGTGGCGCAGTGGTTTAGCGCCTGCCTTTGGCCCAGGGTGCGATCCTGGAGACTCAGGATCGAATCCCACGTCGGCTCTTGGTGCACGGAGCTTGCTTCTCCCTCTCTGCCTGTGTCTCTGCCTCTCTCTCTCTCTCTGTGACTATCATAAATAAATAAAAAATTTTTAAAAAACCCTCCAATTAAGAGACAAATCTTCCTTTTCCATATACGATGAGTGACTGTTGGTACTGAAATCCAAACCAAGTTGTGACTGATCTCTGCCTTCCTGCTGGCAGACCTTGATGAGTGTGAAGACCAGGATGCTAGAGGGGACAAGAGAAGCCCCCAAACAAGGTCATAATGAGGCTTTGCAGTGGAATGCAAAGAGCCTGAGATCAGAAATCAGTAGCACCTATGACACATGCCTTCTGAAATGATGCCCAGGGCAGCCCGGGTGGCTCAGCGGTTTAGCGCCACCTTCAGCCCAGGGCCTGATCCTGAAGACTGGGGATCGAGTTCCACATCAGGCTCCCTGCATGGAGCCTACTTCTCCCTCTGCCTCTGCCTCTCTCTGTGTGTGTCTCTCATGAATAAATAAATAAAATCTCTAAAAAAAAAGAAAAGAAAAGAAAAGAAAAGAAATGATGCCCAGAGAGGGCCACAACACCATTTCTCTGAAGAGCCCTCTGAATTTGGGGAAGTCAAACCTTCAGTGAGGTCTGAGGGGGTTAGACCATCCCAGATAATCCCTAAGATTCTTTTCTTTCTTTCTTTTTTAAAGATTTTATTTATTCATGAGAGACACACAGGGAGTGGCAGAGACACCGGGAGAGGGAGAAGCAGGCTCACTACAGGGAGTCTGATGTGGGACTTGATCCCAGAACCCTGGGATCATGACCCAAGCCAAAGGCAGATGCTCAACTGCTGAGCCACCCAGGCACCCCCCACCCTAATATTCATTCCATTTTCACACTTAGATTCCATGGACAAGGAGAATTGAAAATAACATTTGGAGCTTTTGTAGAAAATTAGAGGAATCTACAAAAGTGAGATTTCCACGATAGAATAACAGAGGATTTAAACTGAACCAACATGAAAGGCCACAGGTAAAAATCGGAGGGATGCACTTTTTAGTGAGGCCTATTTTGAGTTTCAAAGGGATGTGCCTCATGCTAGGCCCACATTAAAATACATTTGGGATATGGCAGGAGTGGTGTCTGTGTGTGTTTATTTCCTTGTACTCAAGTGAAAATTCTTCCTTCAGCAAAAAGCCCCAAGGTACAGGAAATACAATGAGGAGGCAGTGGGTGATGGGGTGGGGTGGCAGAGAGCTGCTGTGCGCCCCAAAGTCTTCAGATTGGATACCAGGAAATGACCTGTCACATGACCTCCAGGAACCAGAAGGCTTGAGGCGCTGCTTTTCTGAGAAGACTAGTCTGGCAAACACCCGCCCACAGCTTCCTCTTGCTAGCTAGTCCGAAAGGAGTTCACTGTTAGCAAGGCAAGAGCAGCTCCCCTGATGCTCCTCTTCCCACCCTCCAGTGTGGCTCAGAGAAGCCTGCACATTTCCTTTACTCCTCAGAGGGCTGCTCTTTCCTGTGGTAAATACTCCCCTAGGAACTGTTTTTTCTGTTTATTACCATGTTCCTAATCATTTACCTTCAACAGATTTTCTTTTTTATATGAAAACTATTGTTAGGGCACTGTTTGGCTCAGTTGGTAGAGTATATGACTCTGGATCTCAGGATTCTTAGTTCAAGTCTCACCTCGAGGATGGAGCCTACTTAATTAAAAAAAAAAAGAGTCTGTAAAATGCAATTGTTGCCAATGAGATAGAATAAAGCTTACTTCACAATTTTATCACTGGTTAGGCCCATGGAGATACACAGTAACATTTCTGAGGCCTTTTATTTCTTTCATTTTTAAAAAAAGGACTTATTTGGGCTATGCTTCCATCAGCTAGGTCTTTTTTTCTGGGACAGGCTGAAATTGTCCGCAGAGGGATGTGGGTGAAATAAAGTCAGAAAGGCAGAGAAGGGATGCCTGGATGGCTCCGTGGTTGAGCGCCATCCTCTGGCTTAAAGCACGATCTCGGGTCTGGGAATCGAGTCCCACATTGGGCTCCCCTCGAGGAGACTGCTTTTCCCTCTGCCTATGTATCTGCCTCTTTTTCTGTGTCTCTCATGAATAAATAAATACAATCAAGAAAGAAAAGAAAGAAAGAAGAAAGAAAGGCAGAGTGGAATTCCTGCATCGAATGACAAGAAAAACCGTACCTGTGTATGTATGATCTTGGTTTGGAAAAGGTTAATTATCATATTTCTAAGAGTAAAAAGCAGAGCAAATGATTCAGTGAACAATTTTAAAACTGAATTTTGATCCTCTGTCTGAAATTTCCCTGGAAGATAAGTTTGTGGTCAGTCCAATTCCTACATTGACTCTAAGGGTCCCAGTCTGTGAAATGTTGAGTGCTAGATGGACTAGAACTCTTCAGATTACCTTCCTTTGCCTTCCTCCCCCAACTGTCTCTTTCCCACTGAATTCTATAGTAAAAGATGATAACATCCTAACTTTTCTAGGACAGCCAGCTGGCAGAGTGTGCCTTTTCTTGGGTAGAAGGAAATTCTAAGATCTTTCTTTTTGTCCATGTTCATGTATCCTTCAAAACAAGACAACAAACTTCTTCATCATGAAGTCTCCTTTAATTCTTCCAAACCAATAACTAAATAAATTTTGAGAATTATAATAAAAGATTTCCCTCTTGTACACTTTCAAAGAGCACAAAGCAGTGTTTTGTTAATCTATAATTAGAATTTAGAGATTCCAAGTTATGGATTAAGCACCTTACAAGTACTAACATTGTAGATAAATATAACTTTTGTCTCCCTTTTGCAATGAATAATGAGATGAAAAGATGATTAGGTGACTTGCCCAAGGCCACTGGTAAATGGTGGAGCCATTTATTTGAGGTATTGATACACATACTCTTTAACTTTATTGATGTTTATACTACATATGTCTTATCTTCATTTTTCCTTGCAACAATTAACAATTAACATTAACAATTAACATTTCTAAAGGGCTTTACATTTTATCCATTCATGAGCTTATTAACAGCAACAACATTTTTGTGATGTGGCTATTATCTCCCCCATTTTTGTCAATGAGTAGGGTTCCCCACATTTCATGGGAAATATGTGGTAGCACCTAAACTGAGTCATGTGCTTTGATTATAAATTCCACTCTTCCTGAGACCACTGAACTCTCTCACCGAGCTTCATTCAAGGTCAGCATGGTGTTTTTAGTGCCTTTGTATGGCCAGGCCTTTCTCTTCATCATAGCCATCTAGCAGTCTAAGTTGTGAAGACAAGGAAGACGCATTCCCATACTGTGTCAAGGCTCAGAGAAGCCTGTATAATCCCTTTACTCCTAAGAGCTACCTTAGGGAGACAGTGTTCAGATCTTTCTAAAGTTGTATTACTTCCAAAGGACTGAGGAGTATCACTTTACATTGGGCCATTATAGGAGGTCATAGAATGTAAGGAGCCAAGTCAATATGACCAGTGGTTTTATATGACCTGGTCAATATATCAAGTAGCTTTCACCAGCCCAAGTCTGGATATTGGTTCATAGAATCATTCCTTTTCTTCTCTGAGGATAAAGGTCCAGTTCCATTTGGCCAACACACACTAGGAAAAACTAATGTGGAATATAGTTACTTAAATGAATCCCTAAAATAGTTAAAGGACATGTTATAATTTATCCTTAGTCACTTTCTTGAGCACTATGTGCCAGATTCTATGTGTATATTAGAGCTTAAACGGGCAAAACAGTGAACAAGAATTTGTCCACACCCTCAAGGATTTCATAACCTTGTGAGAGAGAGATGCAAGACTGTTATGCTGCAGGCTAGTTGCTCACAATGACAAAAGCAGGGTGCTTTGCAATCAGCGAAGAGGGTCACTTATAATGCACAGAGATGGGTAAAGCAGAAGGTGGCAATGGAGGGGAGGAGAGTGATTGAAGAAATAAGATACGGGGGATTGTATTCCTGGCAAATGGAATAGCATGCACACAAGTGAGAGATAAAAGAGGACACAGCAATGGGCAGCAATGGGCAGCCCTGGTGGCCCAGCAGTATAGCACCACCTTCGGCCCCGGGCCTGATCCTGGAGATGCAGGACTGAGTCCCACATTGGGCTCCCTGCATGGGGCCTGCTTCTCCCTCTGCCCGTGTCTCTGCCTCTCTCTCTCTGTGTCTCTCATGAATTAATAAATAAAATCTTAAAAAAAAAAAAAAAAGCAAGGCTGGAGTTTAGCACTCCTGGAATGTACTTGTACAGTAGGACTGGAAAGTCTTTTGCCTCTTGGGAGATAGAGCGACTGCTGGTCTCTGAAAGTTATATTGTTTCACAATTCACTCATCTAATAATGTCATTACACATTAAAAGAATTCTCTAGGCTTTTGGACAAAGAAGTTTCAACTGTTAAAAACAACTTATGCTCACAGTGCCTAGTATCTTGCTTCAGAAATAAGTGGATGGAGGATAGCGTTTTCTGGTTACTTTACTGTGTAGTAAACTGTCCCAAATGTAGTGGCTTCAAACAACAAGAATTTTAGTATGTTTAGATTGGGTAGGTCAGAAGCTTATAGAGACCAATGAAGAAACATGTTACACATGTATGGCCTAAGGCTACCTCTTATAATAAAGTATAAGAACACATCTTGTGATGGACCACTGGAACTGTGTAGTATTGGAGGGCAAGCCAGAGCATCTGAGAGGCTTCTTGGAGGCAGACTTCTTCCTCTGGTTTCCTTGGTCCAGCATTCAACCAAGCCTTGAGTGGCTTTCCATGCCTGGACTCCTACTTAGCACCAGGTGACTTGCCTGGAATCTTTATTCTCATTCTACACAAGATTTTACAAATGTACTTACATGAATGGATGATCTGCTGAGGCCACAACGGCCTCTCGTGACTACCCTTTTATCCTGTTTGGCCTCATCCTTTTTCTCTTTAGTTCAGAACTAAGCTTGAGTTGAGATGTCCAGATTCTCTCAGAAAGACTAGAGTCTATACCCATGTTAGACTCCTGAGAGTACTCAAACCTTTCAGTTTTGTTTTGTTTCTCTTCTTCCACCCCCAGTATAATTTGAAGAAACTTACGAAGCTAAGAGTAAGAACCATATTTCATTGGTTTCTTTTTAAAATTTTATTTTAAAATGATTTTTTGAATGGGCAATGCATTCACATAGATCAAAATTCTATGATGAATAAATAGATTGCCTTCTACACCATCATGTGCCTCATAAATCTTTCCAATTTTTTTTAGTATAGGACCTCAAAATACTCACTGAATTTTAACAGCCAAGTACACACAGTACATGAGATGACTTACTATGAAGCTAATGAGTCTTAAACTTTGAGGCACCTCACTTGCCTAGTCCCTATCCTAGTTTGTTTGGGTTGCTATTTCAAACTACTGTAGACTGGGTGGCTTATACATAACAGAAATTTATTTTTCACAGTTCTGGATGCTAGGCAGCCCAAGATCAAGGTGCCAGCAGATTTGGTGTCTGCTGAGGACCCGCTGCCTAGTTCATAGTTATCTTTTTGCTGTGTCCTCACATAGTCTAGAGGAGCTCTCTGTGGTCTCTTTTGTAAGAGCACTGATCCCACTCATGAAGGCTTCACCCTCATGACCTAAGCACCTCCCAAAGGTCCTACCTCCTAATACCAACAGAATGAGAGTTAAGATTTAATCTAATAGTTTGGGGGACACACATTGTCTATAGCAGGCCCCTTCCAAGTCCCCTTCCAGGAGCACTATCAAATTGCTTTGCAAAATTGGCAATCATAATGTTTTAACCACATTAGTTGAGTCTATGGACTCTCTTCACTCAAACTCCCCTTGTCAAACTCTCCTTCCTGAAAAGTATTGGGAGAGTACCTGTGGGCAATTTTACGATCTGGCCAAAGAGAAACTGAAGTGGGAATACATTTTGTTTGTGTTTAGGGAGAGATGTTTACGAGCTTCACAGTCTCTTCTGTGAATGGCTAAGATATTGTTAAGCATAGTGTTGATTTTCCATTATATTGCTACTGCTCACTCACCTACTGTCATCAGGTGGCAACTCACCTACTGTCATAATGTGAATCTGCAAGGGCAGAGTTATTTGCTATATAAAAATGTGTTTTGGCACCTGGAGTTGGAAGTATGTGTGAGAAAAAAAAAAGTATTATAGTGCTGGAAGAGACTGTTTATTAAGGAGAATATTGTGTTATTTTTCTAGACTTTGTGATGTTTGTACTCTGTCAGCACTATTATATTTGTAACTTTTCCCCAAGTCTTTTGTCAATTTTAAAACAGGTTTTTAATGGACATGGCCAACAGGCACATGAGAAAATGCTCTGCATCACTTGCCATCAGGGAAATACAAATCAAAACCACAATGAGATATCACCTCACACCAGTGAGAATGGGGAAAATTAACAAGGCAGGAAACCACAAATGTTGGAGAGGATGCGGAGAAAAGGGAACCCTCTTACACTGTTGGTGGGAATGTGAACTGGTGCAGCCACTCTGGAAAACTGTGTGGAGGTTCCTCAAAGAGTTAAAAATAGACCTGCCCTACGACCCAGCAATTGCACTGTTGGGGATTTACCCCAAAGATTCAGATGCAATGAAACGTCGGGACACCTGCACCCCGATGTTTCTATCAGCAATGGCCACAATAGCCAAACTGTGGAAGGAGCCTCGGTGTCCATCGAAAGATGAATGGATAAAGAAGATGTGGTTTATGTATACAATGGAATATTACTCAGCAATTAGAAACGACAAATACCCACCATTTGCTTCAACGTGGATGGAACTGGAGGGTATTATGCTGAGTGAAATAAGTCAATCGGAGAAGGACAAACAGTGTATGTTCTCATTCATTTGGGGAATATGAATAATAGTGAAAGGGAATATAAAGGAAGGGAAAAGAAATGTTGGGAAATATCAGGAAGGGAGACAGAACATAAAGACTCCTAACTCGGGGAAACGAACTAGGGGTGGTGGAAGGGGAGGAGGGCGGGTGTTGGAGGGGAATGGGTGACGGGCACTGAGGTGGACACTTGACGGGATGAGCACTGGGTGTTTTTCTGTATGTTGGTAAATTAAACACCAATAAAAGTTAATTAAAAAAAAATAAAAATAAAACAGGTTTTTACATAATTTTGTGTTACTTTGTGTTCTTTTCTTTACCCAAAATTGTAAGAACTTTTGACCCCAGAGAATATCGATCCTCTCCTAAATAGCCCAGCAGGTGCCTTACTACTTTCTGTTACTTCTTTGCCCATCTGTCTCCCAGGAATGACCCAAACACAATAGAAGCACTGGCTGTGTTTCCCACAATACAGTCTTGGTACTTTCTTGGTCCTTGCCAAAGTCACCAGATCATAACTCCATCATTATTGTTCATATTAAAATTCAGTCTTTACAAGTCATCTTGGTTATGCCAATGCCAAGTTAATGAGTTGAGGAAAGGACAAAAAACGAGAAACTTAAAGGCAAACTAAGGTAGAGATGAGAGATCATCTCCTCTGCTGCCTTTCTCCACAAGCTTTCCTAGTTTTATTTCCAATTTGCTCGGCAGTGTGTGCTCACTTTTTCTCTGACCTTGAAAGGGCACCGGTAGATATGCACAAGCGAGGAACATGAAGAATTCCAGATAAACTAGACACTGACACAACACACAGAGTCTGAGTCATTTGTTTTCTTTGACAGTACTTTACCATGCTGGATGGAAGGAGAAAAGACCATCAGTAAAGCAAATTGCTCAAATGGAGTTATAAATCAAGCTCTGTACTCTTCAGAGGATTTATTCAGCAAAGACATGTCCAATCCAGCACCTCATAGCTTTATTATTACTATTATTATTTTGCTTATGTAGAGAAATAACAGTTAATACAGTTAACTAACTCAAGGTAGAGGAGTATTATTAAAAAAGAGTACTGTAATATGTTATTGATTTCTCAAGATATCATCAAATTGAAGAAACCCCCCTGTAAGTAGGATCAGCCCTAATCCAGAGGCAGCCCATCCAGGTGCCTTCCTGAAGTTTTAGCAACAAAAAGCATTCTGTTTGTGATAAGAAAACATTTCCCCCCCACACCCTGATTGGAATGTCCCTGAATAGGTTCATGTTGACCTTCTGAGAAATCAGTAACCTGAATGCTATGCGACTCCCACGGTTCTTTTGTCTTTAAGCGGTTTTTTTCTTTTACCTTTAAAAGATACCTGTAATTGCTAATCGGGGCTCTCTTCCTCTTCAGAGGCGGAGAGCCCGTTTGCGTTTGCGCAAATGTTCAATAAACCCTCTTGCTAATTGCATCTGCCTGTCTGGGGTCTGAGTCTCTGGGGCGTCCACCGGGACACGTTGGCACCCGTGAGCCAGGGTCCAACAAAATATTTTAAGGTTTGGATTTAATAACATATAATTTCTTTTATGGGATTTTTATGTTTTCCCAATCTTTATTACACTGTGCATTTCATATTTCAAAATCCTAATAAGATCAGTTGAATGTGTCCTGATCCAAGTGACAAAAAACCGTGGCCTTTACAGCCACATTGTCCCATTCCCCCAGTTATGTCTTTCTCCGTGACTGAATCTACTTTATATTTATTCATATTTTTCTATTAAATATACAAGTCTAGTATGATATGTTCTGTAAGAGGAAAGACTGGGGTCACAAGGATTTCCCAAGCTAGTTTAGAGAGATGAATGAGGGAGAAATGAGGAAAACAGAAAGTCTTCTAAACTGAATTTAAAGCTTTTTTTTAAAAGAAAGACCACATCTGTTTTGTTCTCCATTCTTTGCCCACTACATATGAGTTCCTGGCATTTGGGAGTTATTCTGGTACCGGGAAGTGATGTGGGAGAAGAAAAAAGAAGTTGTTTTACATAGAGATGACAGACATTTTCAAAAGAGGAGGGAATAAATAATAAATTATTAGGACCTAAATGTGCTAAAATTGCTACGTGGATATGGTGAAAGATACACTTGAAGAGTGGTGATCATTTAGTAAGTACATCCATACCAGAGAGCCTCACAATTTTCAGCAATATTTAAAAGAGGTCATTTACTTGGAAAGAACCAGGTAGTTGGCAACATAATTGGGCTACAGCTGAAGCCATCAAACCTCTGAACCACAATTTATATGAGGAGATAAATTCTCTTTGTTATTTAAGCCAGTTTCTGTTATTTGCATTTGAAAGTAGCTGAGCTTTATGTCAGATAAGATAAAGGGTAATAGCAGAAAAAGTGATGGTACTCTCACCAGGCTGCTCTAAATGTGTTCTGTAGAACAACTGCAATAGTATCATCACCCTGTGTGGAGGCCGAGAAAAATTAAGGCCATTCCACCTCAAGTTTAGCATTAGCACAAGTACAGCCATCTTAGGTCCCTGGGAATAAGAGCTGAACTTTACAGGAAGAACTGCAGATTGTCCTAGGCTGGGAATCCCATATTGGAAAGACAATAAAGCTCAGAATGCCCTTGGCAGAGAATCCCGTATCAGATCTTAAGAAACTCCCCCACTCTTTCCTCCATATTGGAATGGAAAAAATTCCTCCACCCCTTCGGAAGATCCCCTAGACCAGCCCCATAAAAAACCCAGCTGTAACCCACTTCGGGGTCCAAGTCCCTGCTCTGCTGTATGGAGTATACTTGGACCCAAGCTCGAGCTTGCTAATAAACCCTCGTGTATTTGCATCAGTGTTGGCTCCTTGGTGGTTTCTCGGATTTGCAATCTTGGGCACAACACCGGAACTCAGAAAAGCAAATACTTGGGCCCCACCCCAGACCTCCTGAATCTCTAGGGCAGAGCCAGGGATCCCTTTGAACAAGCTTTCCAGGTGACTTTTATGCTTACTGAAATTTGAAACCCACGGCAGTCCTGAGAGGTCCCTCCTAAGTCACAGGCACTGATTACACCACTGAAAGGCAGACCAGCCTTTGAGTGGCACAGTTGCAAAATATTCTTTCCTAAGTGCATGTTGAGGTAAACACTTCATAGTTTCAAGGGATACAAAGATTTGGTTCTTACCAGAGGTATGCCCCAACTAATTATGAATCAATTCCAGCTGGTTTCTTCCCAAAAGGAGAGGTGAAGCAGCTGGAAGAATATTTCTTCTTTATTTCAATATTTCTTCTTTATATAAAAAAAGTGTATCCTACAGGTTCTTTGGCTGCTAGAAACAGTATAGGTGAAGGGAGAGCAGAAGGCTAGCTGAGGCCAAAGCACAAGCTGACACCCCGCAACCATCCCCAGGTGAGATATGTGTGACATTCCTCAGAAACTCCTGGCTTTCCTAAGCATCTTTATCAATAACCAAGTTTCCAGAAGGAAATGTAGATACAATTAAATGTCCTTATAATCTGCACCCCTTTGACAGATACTTGAAGTAGGCAGAGCATAATATTCCTCCAGGAAGTTCCCTACTGTCTTAATGTTAATGCCTTGCTAAGAGGGCAAAGGCTTAACTTGACAATGGCAAGGGCTCCAGTATCTCATAGGTCCTATTTTGCATATGAAAGTTCTTTTGGAAAAAATCTCCCTTTTCCTTACTTCCTCCAGCTCCCAAGTATATAATCAGCTACCCCTCACAACCCAGGGGCAGCAGCTCTTTCTGCCCATAGGTCCTGTTCCAGTGCTTTGATAAAACCACTATTATGGGGGATCCCTGGGTGGCTCAGTTTTTTAGCGCCTGCCTTGCCTGCCTTGGGCCCAGGGCATGATCCTGGAGCCCAGGGATGGAGTCCTACATCAGGCTTCCAGCATGGAGCCTGCTTCTCCCTCTGCCTGTGTCTCTGCCTCTCTCTCTCTTTCTCTGTGTGTGTGTATATCTCTCATGAGTAAATAAATAAAAAATCTAAAAAAAAAAAAAAAAAAAAAAAAAAAGCACCACCATTTTGCACCAAAGACATCTCAAGAATTTTCTTGATTGTCAGCTCCAGACCTCACCCCACCAAACCTCACCTATATATCAAAACTACATCATAGGTCTCTAATGATTTTATTTTTTATTAAAGATTTTATTTTATTCATTGGAGAGAGAGAGAGCACGAGCAATGGGAGAGAAGGGAGAGAGAAGCAGACTCCCCGCTGGGCAGGGAGCCCAATGTGGGGCTCTATCCCAGGATTCAGGCATAAGACATGAGCCAAAGGTAGGCCCTTAACCAATTAAGCCACCCAGGCACCCCTCTATGATTTTACATAAGGAAAAGATGTTTAGTGGAAGGACTCTGCCTAATTCACAGGAATCAGTGAAGCTTGTAGCAGCAGAAACACGGGATTGTTCTCCTTTGAGGGCTTCACTGGATGAGTCAGTTACAATAATCTTAGACTCTTGCATATCTCCACTCAAGTGTGTACATGTGTCATTACCACTATAAAAAGGCAGACTGGCCTACCTTTGGGCCCCATGATCACACATGTGTCCTGTTCATGATTGGCAGACTCATAGACTCACATGGATGGAGCTGGTGAAGTTGCTGTACCCTCAAAGGAAAAGCTGCTGGACATACAAAAACACAGATACCTGTGATGATGCTTCTAATTCAGAAAAATGAAGAAGAAATAAAAGATTGTGAAAAAAGCCGAACATGAGTTATGAGAATGAAGTTATGACAGTTATGAGAATGAAGTTTGAAAAGTTATGACATTGACTTAATGGGATATATATATTTAATAAGCAACAAAAATCATTAAAGAACATATGCTACTTATTGTGCATTCATGACAAGTATGAGACTTGTTTTATATACAGCAGAGCCTCTCAATATCTGCACAATTTATAATTATTCTTTGTTGGAGTTGGGGATATGTGAACCTGTGCATTGTAAGATACTTAGCAACGTCCCTGGCTCTACTTACCTAGTACTGGTAGCTTCTCCCCACCTCACGACAATCACCGATTATCTCCAGACATTGCCAAACGTCCTCTGGGTCAAAACCGCACCTGGTTTAGAACCACTGATTTAGAGGTTTCAGAGCTTCTGGAAAAGAGACGACCCAGGAAGGATGATTTTCAAGCACTGTTGGGAAAAGGAAAGCTTGCCATTGATCATAGGAGGCAAGGATAAATTGGCATGGCTGTTGTACTTTCTACTGATTCAATTAGATATGGGTGAATGTAAACATCCTTATCAATCAGAGATGCCTTATTCTTCCAAAGCATCTATCATGTAAGGGAAGGAAAGCTTCAGCAACCATCTCTCATTCCTGCTGACTTATATCAGGATTAAAGACATTTAAAAATAGAATTCTAAATGTTGAGTAGGAAGTTAAAGTGAAGGGACAACAGATCCCAGGTGGTATTTTTGACATATCTTCCTAACCATGAGACTTTAGAAGAAAAAAATGGTCTCAGAATTGAACATTTGGCTACCCAGATGGTACTGGCAATCATTTGGACTTCTGAACAATAGCCTAAGACACTGGAATGATGGGCTCTTGGATGACATAGTCTATTTCACTAAGGCAGGAACATTTGTTCATTAGGAATAGTGACAGAGGGTGGTCTGCATCAGAGTTATTACCCAGAATACCACTTTCTGGGCCCTAACAAAGACCCACTGTGCCCACTGGGAAAAGGAGATCGGAAGTTATGGAATTTGCAACTCAAAATTAGTGCTATCAGTGTTCCTTATGCACTGTGAGCTTTGAGAATGTATGGTCTACTAGATAGTTTATCTGTCAATTACACAGCATCAAACCAGGTAAAGAGTGAGTGAAAAATATGTTAAGAAAGTTCTAATGTGAAGAAAGGAACACATATAAAGTATCTGGTAATTCTAAAGACAAAAACAAAACAGAACTAAAAACAGTAATAAAGAGGACAAGAAAATATATACCTACATATTAACTTGTAAAATTGAAATTATTACCTCAGATAATAAACATTAATCTTATAAGGATAACTGAGACTTGCTGGATTTAAGTGTGAGCCCTATTTAAGAAACAATACATCTCTTTTAGGCTAGAATTTGGAGATCTACTCTATATCAAGAAATATATTGTAGAAATCTGCAAATTAGATTTTAGAGTCTATTTTCATGAGGACAGAGGGAGGGAAATAGAGGTAGTATCACAGTGGATATACACTAGAAGCAGCAGAGATCAGTTACAGAAATGAATAATATATCCTAAGAAAGGACACAAAGTCAATCCTGCAATATCTGCCAAAACACTTCTCCGGCTCAAAGAAGAATTTCTGACAAATTCTTTACTATTTTTTGGATAATTTCATTCCTGAGAAGAAAATAAAGTAGCTAGGGTAACTGATATATGGGGCCTAAAGACAGTGAAATGAAAGAGATTTGCCTTCGGATAGAAAGCTGCCATGTTTGTTAGTTTATATAGCCAGGAAAGGAAAAGACCAAGCATAGTCTGAAGTTAGCTTTGCAAAGCAGATTTCAAATTCTGAGAGAAAAAAACGTACAAAACAGCCATGACACAGCATTATGGAACATCTGGAAGGGAAGTTTTACTAGAGAGATTGCAAAACACTAAAAAAAATAAATAAATAAAGCAATTGGCATTGTACAGTTGCAAGTGGCCTTAACAAAGAACAAAAGGACGTAATTTAAAGAATCAGTGACATTGTATAGAGAGCCTGAAGTGACCGGATTTTCAAAAAATTACTATGTGTGTGGAAGGATAATATATCAAACTATCAAAACGTTTACTCTTTCTCAGTTCTCATATTTAAAAAAAAATAAGATCAGCCTAATTCACTTCCTCATAAATTTTTCTAGAGTGTGAAACAGAAGCTTTTTTGGTCTATGGCTCTTCTTCATTTTTCTGTAAGAATCCCTTAAGTTTATTACAGAGATTATACTAATGAATGTCCCTGAATGGTAGACACGAGTGTTGTAAAAACACTTCTAAGAGATTTCCTTAGCCTGAGAAAGGGATAGAGGTCAGTGGGTTCTGCAAACAGCTAAGTCTCACATTCAACAAAAGACCACCCCTCAGTAAGTTCCCTAGACCACAGAAAGAATGCCTGTGTAGTATAGCTAAAGACCATGGATAACAACCACTGTTATTGCACACATTAGAAAAGATGCCTACGCCCCAGAGAATCATCAAGGTGGAGTCCTGTGTTTCAGGAAAAGCAGTGTCTAAGAAGTCATTAACATGAACTGATGAACAAAGACCAGAGAGGCATTCCTAACTCTCTAGTGCCCCATGTGGAATCTTTGCACAAAATTTGATGGAAGAGTAACATTAACTTTCCCAACATGTACTCGCTGTGTGATACTGGGAAACTTACTCAGCCTCTTTGTGCTTCAGCTTCTTCTTCTGTAAAGTAATGATAATATAGCACCAAGTGTAAAGAGTCAATAAGACAATGTAAATACAGTGGCAACACAGTATAAGAGATGTACTAGGGACTGGGTCAATAATTTCATTGTTCTTTTTTCTTTTCCAAGTTAAGAAATATAAAAATTTTTGAGATTTCTGACTGGGTTGACAATAGCAGAACTATTTGGAAGTCTGCAAAGGAGAACTCAGTCCACCAAGGTCCTTTCTTGCACCAATGAAGGGCATTGGAGGTATACATTCTTGAAAAATTAAAGCAGAGAGGCTATGGATTTGCGGACACCCAGCAAAGAGGTGAAGCTCTGTACTTAAAACAGAGTCATTATTGAAAGTCTTATATATTGAAAGTAAGATTTCTCATCCTAGACTCCTTTGTCCATCAAGCTTCAAAGTGTCAGTAGCTAGGCTGATAGATTCCTGATAGAAGCTTGGAGGATTATTCTCTAGAGTATGCATATCAGTCAAGAAGCCCTGAATATGTACAATATGTACTTCCAATCAGCTGTTTGGGATCCCACTTTTAAATAGGAAAGGGAAAGAAAGTGTAAATATTTTCAGAAGTATCTAAAATGAGAGAAAATCGGGGATCCCTGGGTGGCTCAGCAATTTGGTGCCTGCCTTCAGCCCGAGGCATGATCCTGGAGACCAGGGATCGAGTCCCACATCAGGCTCCCTGTGTGGAGACTGCCTCTCCCTTTGCCTGTGTCTCTGCCTCTCTCTCTCTCTGTCTCTCGTGAATGAATAAAATTTTTTAAAAATAAAATAAAATGAGAGAAAATCAAAACAAAAAATATACTTAGAAAAATAAGAAAAAGAAGAAAATTTGCAAGAGATTAAAAATTAATACCTTAATCATTATTATTATTAATTATTAATTAATAATTAATAATTATTTCCTGGGATCTCTGGGTGGCGCAGTGGTTTGGCGCCTGCCTTTGGCCCAGGGCGCGATCCTGGAGACCCGGGATCGAATCCCACATCGGGTTCCCGGTGCATGGAGCCTACTTCTCCCTCTGCCTGTGTGTCTCTGCCTCTCTCTCTGTGTGTGTGTGACTATCATAAATAAATAAAGAAAAAAATATTTTAAAAAATTATTTCCTTAACAGAGATAAGGAAAGCTATTTCAGCCATGAGAAGTGAACAGGCAGTTTTAACAAATGAACACTCAGAAAGTAAGAAAGAGTTACCAGAAATTAAAATATGAAATCTAAAGTAAAAGAAAAATATTTGGAAGATAAAGTTAAGGAAATCATCCATAAAGTACAACAGAAAGGTAGAGATAAAAATGGAAGAAATAAAATTTAGGAAATTAATCTAGAAGGTATTATTTAAACAGAAATTTGGGGGGAAAAGAAACAGGAAATGAAGAAAAGGAAATTATCAAAGAAATAATATAAGAAAATTTATTAGGATGTGGATTTCTAGTTGAAAAGGCCCCCTAAGAATTCACCAAACACCAACGATAAATAAAATGTTAATTTAAAATTGATCCAGACAGTAAAAGCCGTGTATATAAAGATATTATGTTAAGAATGGTAGTTTGTAGATAATGGACTAATGTCTCCTAAATACTGAGAGGAAATGTTTTTCAACATAGAATCATTAAGTCCAACTCAATATTCAATCAGGTGTGAAGGTAAAGGAAAGGCAGTTTCAGTCATATACTCAATCTGCACAGACTTCTTCTCAAGAAGCTACTGGAAGATGCGTACCACAAAAAAAAAGGGGAGTATATCAAGACATAGAACACAGGTTTGTGGGAGTAGGTAACCCAGAGCAGAAGAAAGAGGAGGTAAATTCCTAAAACGGTGATAGAATCTCCAGGACTTCAGCTGTGTGGCAGGACTTATATAGACCAGCCTCCAGAGTGAAATACAGGACAGAGAGTCTCAGGAAAGACATCAAGGAAAAAATGGAGAAAGAAATGGATTTGGTTGAACGATAGGCTTTATGTGCGCAATATTGTAATACATCTGTTAAAAGGGTAGGAAGAAGGCTTAGTCATATATTCATGTAAGCAAATGAAAAAAAAGAGGCAGATTTTAACTCAGTAAAATAAGAAACCTGTATACGAGACATTTATTGTTATGATGGCATTAATATTACTCCCGAACCAAAGAGTCTATCAACATTATTAAACACCTATATTAAGGTGTTTTTATACCCTAAACACCCAATAATAATGATGATAACTATAATGGGGATAATGTAGGATAAAGGAGAGGGAGAATAAAAGAAAGCTAATATCTTCATTTTCTGTAATAGGAAGTCAGTTGAGAATGTATAACCATGATTACATAAAGGTAATAGTAAATATATATTTTTAAATGTTTTTGTTTTGGAATAATAAATCCACAGAAAACTGCCCAAATATGTCCAGAGAAGTCTCATGTACTCTTCACCCAGTTTTGAAAATAATTACCTTACTCATTTTCCAGATCAGCTGTACTGCTTTATATTCCCACCAGCACTGTATGTGATCCAGGTTTTCTGCACCCTGGTCAGCATTTGTTGTGACCAGTCTTTTAATTTTAGTCATTCTGACAGGCATGTGGTAGCAATTCATTGAGGTGGGGTTTTTTAAAGATTTTTTTTTAAAAGTAATCTCTACACCCAACGTGAGCCTGGAATCCACAACCCCAAAATCAAGAGTTCATGCTCTACTGACTGAGCCATCCAGGGAACCCTCATTGGTTTATGTCTTCTTTTAATGGCTAAAGATGTTGACCATCTTTGCATGTGCCTATTCACCATGTGTATATCCTGTTCAGTAAAATGTCTGTTCATGTCTATTGCCTATATTCTAATTGGACTCTGTTTTTTAGAGTTTTGAGAGCTCTTTATGCATTCTAGATATTGGTCTTTTATTGGAGATGTGATTTATAGGTATTTTCTCTCAGCCTGCACCTAATTATTTTTTCATCCTTTTAAAAAGGTCTTGCAGAGAAGTTTTTACTTTTAAAGAAATATAATTGATCCATTTTCCACTGGAACATGTTCTTCATGTCAAGAACAAAAAGTCTTAACATAGCCGTAGTTCCTGAAGATTTTTTTTCCTATGTTTGCTTTCTTCCTTAAATTGAGAGGTTTACATGTTTGTTTGCCTATATATGTCTGATTGCTCTGGCACTATTTATTGAAAAGACTACCATTCCTCCATTAAATTGACTTTCAGATCTTTGTCAAAGTCAGTTGGCCATACTTGTGTAGGGGTTATTTCTGAATTCTCTGTCATCATCCATTAAATTGTCTATCCCTTTGCCAATATCACTGTCTTTGTTACTATAGCTATATAATGCTTTAACCTCGAGTTATTCCTCCCACCTTATTCTTTTTCAAAATTGTTTTAGCTATTGATACGTCCTTTAACTTTCATAGAAATTTTGGAATAATATTGTCGATATCTATAAAAAAAACTTTTTGGTGGGATTTTAATGGGAATTTTGTTAAACTTATAGATCAATTTGGGGAGAATGGGTATCTTCACTCTCTGGAGTCTTCCAGTCAATGAACACATATGTCTCTTCATTTACCTAGGCCATCTTTGATCTATTTCATTAACATGTTAAGTTTTTGTTAGATTTATACTTAAATATTTTATTTTCTTTAGAAAGATTATAAAAAGTATTGTGTTCTTTTTTTAAAAAATTGGGAGTTCATAACATGTTTGCTGATAGCATAAAGAAATGCAATTGATTTTTCATGTTGATTTTGTATACTACAACTTACTGAACTTGCTTCTTAGTTCTAGGAGGGTTGATTCTGGTTTTGCCTTTTTTTTTTTTTTTTGGTATATTCCTTGGTATTTTCTATGTAGACAATCATGTCATCTGCAAATAGGGACAGTTTTATTTCTTCCTTTCCAATCTGTAAGCTTTTTCTTTCTTTCACTAGCCTTATTGTGCTGGCTGAATTTCTAATACTAAATAAGATTGGTGAAGGTTTAGGTACTGTATTTTTCAGTTCTGTAACTTTTGTTTCTTTTTTATATCTTTTATTCATTTGGTAGAATTTCTTTTTCTTAAAATTTTCCAAGAGCCTTTATAAAATTCTTATTTTTTTATTCTGGCTGTTTTAAATCTGTGCCAAATAATTGCAGTATTTGATTCATCTCAGTACCTTTTGATTGTCTTCTCTTTCAAGTTGAGATATTTTTCTGTTTTTTGGCATGGCAGGTAATTTTTGTTTAGATCATCAAAATTTGAAATACAGGAGATTCTAAATTCTGTTTTTTTATTTTAGGTAATAACCTTTTTAGGCCTAGCCTACAGGTCCTAGTCTACTTTTGTGGGCTGTGTTTCCAATGACAATTGAGTTTTTGGAGCCCATTCAGTGTGATTCTGGTCTGTTTCCTTTACTTGGTGCTGTGGGTCTTTTGTTTCATTTCTACTTCTACCATCTGGCAAGAGGGAGGTGTGCTTCCTGGACCTGCTAACTCCATGTAGGGAGTGGGAGAGATTGGGCCTAGACCTCCAGACGCCAGCAAAGCCTCTTTCAGTCCCTCCTGGTGTTGCCTCTGTAGGCAGAATGTGCTGCCCTGGCCTCCCTCTGGGACTCTGTTCATGGGGGTGATAGGTGATGCCAGGCCATTGTCTTTTCCTCAAGTCCTGTGGTCTCTAACTGCTCTGCTCTCTTTCCACATTTCAGAATCCTTCTAAAATGACTGCTTGCTCTATTATTTCCAGGTTTCTTAGTTCTGCTTACTGGGGAGGAACAAGGAGAAATGAGTCTATTCCATTTTGCCCCCAGCTAAAAGTACAACTATCCGTAAATGTATTTTTTTAAAAATATGGAAGCAAATCTTAGAACAAATAGCAAAATAATGGAAAATAGTTGAACTGGAAGAACACATGGCAGAGGAGACAGTCTTTGAGAGAGAATATAGGACTTTTTTTTTCCATTCTAAGTCTTTTGGCACTACATGACTTTTAAAACTATTTAAACTACTATCAGGCGTGGTAGACAGACTACTGGCCTTCAAAGATGTCCTGCCCTAACTCCTGGAAACTGTGAATGGGATGAGATATCCTTCTGTGAATCTATTAGTTTACATGGCAACAGGGACTTTACAGATTTAATTGAAGTTACTAATCAACTGACCTTAAAATGGGGAGTTTATCCTGGATTACCCAGATGGGTCCAACATAACCACACAAACCTTTGAAAACAGAGTTGCTGTAATGCTAACTTAAAAAAAGTCAGTTACCTTGAAAACATGGCTACTTAGCAATGATAACATTCCCTTGAGGCTGTTCCAATGCATAAGGAAATTTAATTTTTGGAGTTTTTTAAAGTTTGATTCACTGAAGCCTTAATAAATTAGCCAATGCCTATCCTTTAAGATGATGCTAATATCAATGACAGTGCTCATGCATGACTACTGAGACAACAAATTCTAATGTAGAATAATAATAAGAGCTACTAATCATTGAATGGCTATTCTGGAACACAGTGTGATAGGTATTGTTAGGTTTTTTGGTAACTAAATGGAAATGAGACCGCCAAGGCAAGCGAGGGTCCAAGAACAGATTTTATTGCAGGCACCCTCGGGCGAGGTTCCACGACTCACGGAGGGAAAGAGTGAGTCGGGGAAGTCGCGCCAAGACAAGGTGACAGAGGGTTTACATAACGTTGTAAGGCAGAACGGTTTCCTATTGGTTGGCTCATATGCAAAGGAAGGATTGCAATCCAACCAGTCAGAGCGACCCTCACTATGCAAAGGAAGGATTGCAATTCGGTCAGTCAAAGGTGACTTCCTCCTCTGGGGTTTGAAGGGCATTGGGTCCGGTTGGGTAAGTCCAAAGGAGAGGTCTAAGGGTCTGCGTCAAGCTGTCAGCAGGTCATTGGTCCTTTGGCGTCCCAGGTGGAGGTGGTGACAGGAACCTCAGCCATTTGGGGTATCCGCCATCTTGAGGAGTTTCTCTTCCCGCCTGGCCCCAACAGGTATCTTACACATATTAACTCACTTCGTCCGATTAGTCACTATTCTACCTGTTTCACAGATGAGGAAAATGAGGTTTGGAGAAGTTCACTAACTGGCCCAAGTTAATGTATTTTCTAAATGCTAATATGGGATTCAAAGACTCTAAAGTTACTAAACCAAACGTATCTCTCTTATAAAAAAGCAATTGACATTTGGTTTCTAAATATTCTTTCTTGAATTTGGCTAAAAGTATTTTCCTCTTAGGAATATGGGCTTTTTATATATAAGGAGTAGATTTATAGAAGTCTGTGTTAAGGGCAGTTTGTAAAAATCTCCAAAGGCATTTGTTTGGTTTCATGAAAATTTCAACTTTGTCTTAGTGCTTCCTAAGAGAAATTGATTATTAAAGGACATTCTTCTCTCTCCCTGGGAAGATGTTGTAAGAATTGATTTTTCAATTCAAACTGCCTAACATGCACTCTTGGCACTACCATTTACTACTAGTTGTGTGACACTGAGTAATTTTCATTTGCTATCTCAAGTTTCTCATCTGTTGAATGGGAACATTAACTGTATTGCCTATACATGGTGCTTATTAAAATAAAATTAGGAAACATGCAAAACTCTATCACAGTGGCTAAAACACAGATTACCAAATACATATTAGCTAGCTGTTATTTTGATATAAACTTTCATTCTGCTTAGAGGTACATAAAATGTCAACATAAAAGGAAGTTGAGTCTTTAAGTTTAAAAGCCGTTTTCACCGAAGTCTTTTATTTTCTATGGCAAGATGGCACTGGCTGCCTATCTAACAGCTATGTTTCTGTCCCTTTTTCTTCGAAAGCACTGTGTGCCTTCTATGACAGAGATTTAACGTCCCAGACATCCATGTGGCCACCCATGTTTATACACAGCTTAAGGATATATAACCCACAACTAACCAACAGGACCTGATGATCTTTTGGGGGACTTAACCCTAAGTTTTTGTGCTGGAAAAAGAAGTTCTTTTTTTTTTTTTCTTAAAAAAGAGGTATACCAGGAGAAATTGTCCTCTTTTCTCTTTTTGATGTGGCAGGATAGGGTGCTTATGACTGTAATAATCATTTTGTGATTATGCAAAGGAATTCCATAAAGAAGAAAGTTGAGGATGGCAGAGCTAAAACAACTTGTAGTAGTTTCCTAGATATGGGCTGCCATGGCAAAGTACCATAAATTATGATGCTTACAACACAAACCTACTGCCTCACAATTCTAGATACCACAAGTCTGACATCAAGGCATCAGTAGACCAATGCTCTCTCCAAAACCTGTAGGGGAATCCTTCCTTGCCTGTCTCTAGCTTCTGATGATTTGTTGGCAACCTTTAAAGTGAGTCCCTTGGCTTATAGATACATCTCTCCAATCCTCTCTCTTGACATAATGGCATCCTTGTATTTATGTTTACCCTTTCAATATGTCCATCTCTCATCCAAAGTTCCCCTTTATAAGGACATAAGTCATATTGTATTAAGGCCACCTTACTTTAACTGGATTACCTCTATTAAGATCCTATTTCCAGGGCAGTCCGGGTGGCTCAGCGGTTTAGCACCTGCCTTCGGCCCAGGGCGTGATCCTGGAGTCCCGGGATCAAGTCCCACGTCGGGTTCCCTGCATGGAGCCTGCTTCTCCCTCTGCCTGTGTCTCTGCCCCACCCCCCTCTCTGATGAATAAATAAATAAAAAATCTTTTAAAAAAAAGATCCTATTTCCAAATAAGGCCACATTATCAGGCACTGAAGAATAGAGCTTCAACCTATCTTTCGGGATGACACAATTCGACCCACAACACAGTGGAAAAGGCATGGTCCTTACTGGTATCAATGGGACATATAGCTCTGACGTAATACCACATTGTCTCTTGATTTCTCTGTTATAGAGACATTTTGTTATCATACGGCTAAAGCCACTTTTAGATGGGTATTCTGTTACTTTAAGTTGGATTCATCTTAACTGAGCCACACACTTTAGTCTTTTAATTTTTTTTAAAGATTTTATTTATTTATTCATGAGAGACAGAGAGAGAGAGAGAGAGAGAGAGAGGAAGAGACACAGGCAGAGGGAGAAGCAGGCTCCATGCAGGGAACCCAACATGGGACTCGATCCTGGGTCTCCAGGATCACGCCCCGGGCCGAAGGCAGGCACTAAACTGCTGAGCCACCCAGGGATCCCCTAGTCTTCTAATTTTTATAGTAACACTAAAATATGCTATGCAGAATAACGGAAAATCCAAGTTGTGAATCCAGTTCTATCTGGCTCCAAAGCTAAAGCATTTAGTTATCCTATATTGCCTTTCATTTATTCATATATGACTTTATCTTTCCTTTATAATTCCAACTTAGCACAGTAGCTTTTATACCAGTAAACACTTAATAAACGTTTACAAGGGTACCTGGGTGGCTCAGTGGTTGAGCCTCTGCCCTTGGCTCAGGTTGTGATCCTGGGGTCCTGGGATTAAGTTCTGCATCAGGCTCCCTGCAGGAAGCCTGCAAAACTGAATTTTCTTAAATTGAATCCTTCATAGTGAAATGTTCTCCTCAACCCAAAAAATAATGGAGAAATAAAAAACAACCATCAACTTAAGATTTTTAATTTTCATGTCTTTTGGGGTGCATTCTTCCCCCAAATCTAGCTTTCTAGATGTGTAGTCTCTCATCCAAAGTGAAGTACTGTTGTGATATAAGCAGTGCTAGATCAAATCCAGCTCCCTTTACTGTTTACAGTTCCCACAAAGCAGGCTAAGTCATCTTTCTCTGGGAGGCAACTTAAACCATTTCTTTAACTCTATGTGGTACCAGAAGGAAGTTGCTACCTATCCCACATCTCTAGCATTTTGAACTAAAGCTTGCTAATTCTTTTCTTCAATGCAGGTGTCCCTCTTAATGGGTAGGTAAAAAGAACGTTTTGGTGTAACTGTTTTAATCAGAAGAAAACATTTCCAGAGGTTATTTAAAGTAAAACAAAACAAAACTTAATATAGAGCTCTCTTTTAGTCCTTTGGACTAAACCTATGAGAAAGGAAAGTATCTTTAATGAGTCTTGATCTCTCCCTCAATCTCCTTCCCATAGTATTGAGTAAGTGTACATCCCTAACTTCCCAGGATATCGAGTAAGGCACAACTCTAGCCTCCAGAAACTCACATTCTAGTGTGGAGACAGCCACATTAACAAATAATAATGGTATGTGATATTTCTTAGATATGTATAAGGTCCTATAGAGACACAGAAAAGGAACAATTAACTGCTCTAGGGCCCATAGAAGGGCCCATTCAGTTTTTGATTGATGTTATGTCTCAAAGGTTGAAAAGAGTGTGTCAGGCAAGAGAAGAGAAAGTCTATTCCAGAGTGGGTACAGTGTGAGCAAAGTCATGTGAAATGACATAGAGTATTTTTCAGTATTCCTTTTCCTGAAAGAGGATAGCATAGTGGAGGGCAAGTCACAGGGGCTGAGGCTGGGAAGGGAGGCAATGTGGAGCTCTTCTCACCAACCTTACATTCTCACTCTGTCTCACCACAGAGCTCTGCTCTCACTTTATACAACTGTCCTCCTAAAGCTTCCTATCAGTTCTATGTTCTGCTTCAGATCTTTCTCATTTGTTTCTGGGCCTCCTGCTTTTTTCCTCAATCTTTACTATTTGATGCTATAGGCATTTCTGCTAGTTTCTATGCACATCCTGTTTATGTGGCTCCTGTTCTCACTCCCAAGAACATTTCTGAAAGTTTATCAGATAAATACAATTCCCAGTCTTTGTAGGCTTTCTTTTTAGAACTGCCACTGGTAACACTCCCTCAAGCCATATGGATAAAGGCTTTGTGCAACATGATAAAGTGTTTGGATTTTATTTTGAGGCCAACAGTGAGCAAATGATGATGTATAAACAGAGGAGTGACACAAGCAGATTTCCATTTGGGGAAACATCTCTCTAGTTGAAATGTAAAAATGAATTGGAAAATGATAAAAATAGAGGTAGGGAAATCCATGGAGAGGATCATAATGATTGAGATATGAATAGTGACAGGCAGCTTATGGAAGAAGACAAGGAGGTGGATTCAACAGTCATTCAGTAGGTACAATGTCATGTCACTATAATAAACTTAGGTCAATTTTCTCTTTTATTTCTTAAAAATACCTGTCAATGTCTATGTATTTACTTTTGTTTTATCCCTTAAATCCATCTCTCCAACTAAAATAAAAATTATTAATCCACAGAAATAAACTTAGAGCTGACTTTGACATCACCTAAGGCAACTGATGACAGAATGTAGGTACCCACTATAAAAGGCGACATGTAAGGTTGTTCTCCTGCATTTTTCCCCCCCCTTTTTAAAAGATTTTATTTATTTATTCATGAGAGACACAGAGGCAAAAAGAGAGAGGCAGAGACACAGGCAGAGGGAGAAGCAGGCTCCATGCAGGGAGCCTGATGTGGGACTCGATCCCAGGTCTCCAGGATCATGCCCTGGGCTGAAGGCGGCGCTAAAGCACTGGGCCACCCAGGCTGCCCTGTTCTCCTGCTTTTTAACCAAATTTTCATGCTGTTACACAAGGACTTTTGTTTTCCGTTCCACTCCTTATTTTCATTCAGTTACATTCTCAATCAAATAGGAGTATACATTGCTTCAATATTCTGCATTCTGTCTCCAGGGAGTATGCAGGGACTTAGAGGGATGTTGCGAGAGAGCCACAAAATCCATGTGCATGCAGCAATGACACTACTTACCCACTGAACCCCATCCCCAAGTCACTGGACTAGAGAACTCTGTATTGTTAGGTTCTGCACTATAATCCTGTCTGATTCCAGTCCAGTGGTTATGCCTCTCCTTAGAAAGTTCACATTATCCATTCGGGGGTGACTTTAAATAGAATGTCACCCCAGTGACACCTTTGTGGCTTGCCATCAGCATCTTCCATTAAGGACAGCCATGAGAGTGTCTGATGGACTGTGTGAAAGAGGCAATTTCCCAATTTTAAGGAACTTCAATTGTTTTAATAGTCCCAAGCCCTGTCACATACTTCTAATGAAGGAAGATACTACTTTTCAGTTTGTCACAGAGTGTGATTCTCTTATATAAAAGCTTTCTGTACCTCAGTGTTTACCTTTAAAAGTCCACCTGCTACTTCATGTCATTGACAGCTATTGTTAAATTAAATTTCAAAGTAAAACAATTATTTGGGGGAAGATTCAGGACTGAAGAGTTTTGTGAATGTCAAATTATTTGGGGGGTTCACTTCAGGAACCATTCATTTCTTTTAATCCACTATCTATAACTAATTCCAGACTATGAAGATGTCTCAAAAATCTGTAATGAATCTATATTGTCTACAATCCATTGTCCTTAATGCACTTTAGCATTTCTTTAATCTCTCCCACAGAGAAGAAATTGCACCCAGTCTTTTTTCTTCCTTCCTTCCTTTCCTTTCCTTTCCCTCCCTCCCTCCCTTCCTTCCTTTTTCTTTTTTCTTGTCATACTGATAGTACATATATTATCATTCCAGTTATACATGGACATTAAATGATAAAAGGCAAGGAGGACAGATTCTCTCCTAGAGTATCCAGAAACATGGCTCTGCCAACACCATGATTTTAGTCAGTTGGAAGCTATTTTAGATTCCTTGCCTCCATAGGACATCTCGGTAGCTCAACAGTTAAGCATCTACCTTTGGCTCAGGGCGTGATCCTGTGGTCCTGGGATCAAGTCCCCTCATGGGGCTCTCTGCATGGAGCCTGCTTCTCCCTCTGCCTCTGTCTCTGCCTCTCTCTCTGTGTGTGTTTCTCATAAATAAATAAATAAAACCTTTAAAAAAAAATCCCTGGCCTCCAGAACTATACCAGATTTGTATTGCTTTTTTTTTTTTTTTTTAAGATTTTATTTATTTATTCATGAAAGACAGAGGGAAAGAGAGGCAGAGGGAGAAGCAGGCTCGATCCCAAGAACCCGGGATCACAACCTGAACTGAAAGCAAACACTCAACTGACTGAGCCCCCCAGTGCCCCAATTTGTATTAGTCAGTAAGTTTGTGTCACTTTGTTATAGCAGCAGTAGGAAACTAATACAGATTTTGGTACCTAGAAGTGGGATGGTGCTATGTGAATATCTAAAATATGGAAGCAGTTTAGGCATTGAGCAATGAGCAGAAGATGAAACAATTCTAAAGAGCATGACAGAAAAAGTCTAGATGGCATTTAATAGAGTATTAATATAAATGTGGACATTAACAACTCTGCTTGTGAAAACTCAGAGTGAAATGAAAATATATGACCAAACATATAACAAAATATATGAAAATGAAGATAATGGAAGATAAAGAACTTGGAAGAAAAACCCAGGAGATTTTATTTGCTAACAATGGGACTTTTGGAAGAGAGAGGAGCTAGTGTAAAAGAGGCAATGGTTAACAAATGACAGAAGAAAATCTTCGTGAATTTAAAAACATTTATACCTTTTAATTTAAAGTCCTCACCATGTTCAGGCAAGATGGAGAAAACAAAGATATAGACATACACATCTCCTGATAAAAAACCTGAACAGTAAAGATAAAGACTATTTTTGTCTTTCAGCTAAAGACTTTCAAAGATTAAAACATAAAGATTAAAATTTAAAAGTTTCCTGATGGAAAAAATAAGTTTTTAAAATAAAATGTTAAAGTGAAATCAGACATTTAATTAAAAATAATAGAATCTAGAAGATGAAGAATAACTGCTACTGGTGATGGGGAAAAGGACTACTATATTAGACTCTTTTTATTTTTTTTTTAAGATTTTATTTTTAAGTAATCCCTAAACCCAACATGGGGCTCAAACTCACAATCCCGAGATCAAGAGTCACATGTTCTACTGACTGAGCCAAGCCAGGTGCCCCAGAGCACTAGACTCTTATACCCAATCAGATATCATTTATCTGTCAAGATAAAAGGAAATAATTTGCAGATATTCAAATATTTAGAGAATATATCTATTTGAGAAAAATATTCCTGATTCTAACAAATCAAGAAATGAAACCCATCAGAGAATCAAGGTGGGAGAAAGTGGTTAACAATGACTCAAACTCCTTCTTAATCTCTATGTACATGTGTGTATAGATGGATAATTATAGTGTGTGAATGTGAGCTCTTGGGACACCTGGGTGGCTCAGGGGTTGAGCGTCTGCCTTTGGCTCAGGGCGTGATCCCAGGATCCAGGACTGAGTCCCACATCAGGCTTTCAGTATGGAACCTCCTTCTCCCTCTGCCTAGGTCTCTGCCTCTCTTTCTCTGTGTCTCTCATGATAAATACATCTTAAATATAAATTAACAAGAGCTCTTAAACTAATAGGGTCATATTACAAGGGAACACTTGATAATCACCTGTGATTATCTTAACAAATGTAGGTATTCAGGAAGTAGGAGAATAGAGAGAAATCTTAAAACTTTCAAACTTCTTATCTGGAGTAAGCTATGGGTTAGGGAAGTAAAATACACTAAAATGTTTATCATAATACAGTGTAAAATAAAGAGATATAGGAAATACAGAGATGGAAAATATATGGCATCTTGCTTTCATATAATACTGAATACATAGATTTATAAATATAGATGGGTATAGGTCTGAGTTTCAGGAAATGAAGAGTAAACATATTGGTTTGGAAGAATACAAATATTCCCTATTAAAATGGATGAAATGTTGAATGAAACCCAATTAAAATAAAAATAAAATGAAGAAAATGAATAAGAAGAAAAACTAATATGATGAACATGAAAAATGGAAAGAATAAAACCAAGTATATCAGCTGTTACAGCAAATGTGAGATAACATTAAAATAAAAACCAATGGAGAAAAGATATATTCTTCAAAAAATGCTTTGGCCAATTGGGTATTCATAGGGAAATAAATAAAAGTGGATGCTTCCCACACATAGAACAAAAACAAAAGCATTAACTTCAGGTAGTTTGTAGACCAAAATAAAAAAAAAAATACAAGGCTTTCAGAAGATTCCCATAAGAAAATATCATTTAATATTATGGAAAAACTTCCTGGAAAAAAAAATAACTATTTGCTAATAGATCAATATTTTAAGGAAAGTGATAAAAAGAAAAATATTATCTGTAGCACATATACCTAGCAAAGGGATGGCACCAAAATATATAAAGGCAACCAAAAAAGCAATAAAAGAGGAAACAAAAAGAATATTGGGCAGAAGATCTGAACTATTACTTCTATAAATGTACAATATCAGGGCTGCCCTGGTGGCGCAGCGGTTTAGCGCCGCCTGCAGCCCGGGATGTGATCCTGGAGACCCAGGATCAAGTCCCACGTTGGGCTGCATGGAGCCTGCTTCTCCCTCTGCCTGTGTCTCTGCCTCTCTCTCTCTCTCTCTCTCTCTCTGAATGAATAAAAAAATATATTTAAAAAATGTACAATATCATTAGTAATCAGGAAAAAAAATTAAACCACACCACTATATCAGGGTGGCAGATAGACAAAAAAGTTAAGTCTGACAATACTAAGTGTTATCAAGGATGTCCACCTAAAGATATTCATATTTACTTTTGGTAGTATTGAGATTAATTCAGTTACACCGGAAAATGGTTTGGCATTATCAAGTAAAGGTGAAGATGCACATGATCTATGATGCAGTTGATCTACTCATGATATATATCCTAGAAAATCCATGCATGTGTGCACTAGGATATATGTTCAAGAATATTTAGAGAAGCATTGTTCACAATAGCCAAAACTAGAAAAAAAGTCCCTCAAGGGGAGAATCAATAAATTGTGGTGCATTCATAAAACAGAATCATATACAGTGATGAAAATGAACTTGAGCAACAACATGGATGAATCTCACAAATATACTGCTGAAAATAGGAGCAAGACATGAAATAATGAATATAGTATAATTCAAATCCAGGTATGACATTTCAAACTTAAGTGGTAGCAGTGCCCTGCCTCAAAATTTTCCTACACCCTGCTCACACATTTAAAATCTTGTAAACTCTTTAAAATGTATAATTTATGTATGCCATCTCTTTCTGATGGATTCCTATCTGACTCGACTGTCAAAATTACAGAAATTTGGTTTTGAAACACTATTACTGATTGTATTTTCCAAAGTCAGCCATAAAATTATTTCCCACCATGCATGCTCTTCCTATTTGACATTCTTTCCATAGACAGGTGAGATTTATGTTCTCTCCTAAAACTGGATGGGTATGTGACAGCTAAGTGGTATTGTTTGACCCCTGAAGGTAGGTCTAAAAAGGTGATACAGCTTCCTTCTTATTTTCTTGGGACTCTTACTCCTAGAACTCAGTCACTATGCATGAAAAAACATAATCAGCCATATCTAGTGGTGATTTTTAGGGGCTCATACGTGGGTATGAGGTCCCAGCTGACAGCCATCAAAATCCACTATGCATGTGAGTGAGCAAACATTCAAATAACTCCAGATCTTAGTTACTACATCATTCCTAGCCATTGAATCTACCCACCTGAGGCCCCAGACACCACAGAAGAGAAACAATCTTAACCCTTATAATATTTATGACTTGCTAACCTATAGAATCCATGAGTATAATAAAACAGTGCTTGCTTTATGCCACTAGGATGGGGTTGTTAGGAATCAAAGGAGTAACCAGAAGAGATTCTGATACCATATGTTGTGTGTTACCATCACAAAAACCTAAAGCAGCTATCACTGACTTTGAGACTATGCAGTGTGTGAAAGCCAGAGGCCCTCAAAAAAGTATTAGTGAAACCAGCAGAATTTTGAAGAGGCCATAAGTAAAGGCTTGAAGAAAATAAGTAACATGTTATTAGTAGTTGGAGCAAAAGGGACCCTTGTTATTTTTAGTAAAAAGTTTGGCAACACTGTCACCTGCGGTGTAGAAAACAAGATACATACCTAAGAAACTTGATGACATAACTTAGATTTCCAGGAAGACTATGGAAAGTGCCACCTGGTTTCCACTCACTGCATAATGTATGTGAGAGGAGAGAGATGAGCTTTAAAAATATTAAATCTAAAAAAAACAGGACTCGTTAGGTTCAAAAATATAACTATCCATTCCCACCTTCTCCAGGTGTCAAATTATTCTGAATTTAAGAAATGAGCTTCAGTCAAAAATCAAAATTAAGGTACGGTTGTCAGATCCTTTGTTAAGACATCAAAAATATGTAAAGCAATGTGTATAGAACCTCTCAGACTGACAAAAAGTTCATCTGGAAGGGGATGCCTTGAAGATCTTCTCCAATAAGGTTTATAGACATTCTGTGATTAAGAATCTTTTCCAGTTTTCATTTTTTGATTGCTTTATTCATGAAATTAATTCATATTCTTTTAAAGAAATTTTCCTCATTAATAATTGCACATATTCTTTATTTGAACCACATATTTTAGACAAAACATAATCACCATTCTCACAGAAATAGTAAATGCTTAGCACTTTCAGTTATTAATGATAAAACGTTGGAGTGTCATTTGTATACAACCTTTATGTTACTAGTAATAATAAGTCACTTTAAAAAAAAAATAAGTCATTTGTATTTTTTGTTGAAATAATCAGTTTTACTTTCCTCAAATATTAGCTATTTATTTTGTACTCTCTTTTATATCGTCAGACAGGCTAGGCTTTTCAGACTTTTACACAGTATCAGAAAAATGTCTAGACTATCTAGTTCATTGTTAATGTCATTTTTTTCTCCCCTATAGATTCAGAAGAATCAATCTAAAAGTTATTAGTCACAACATAATTCAAGGATAATGATGAACTAATGCTTCATCTAAAGAACAATATGTTTCATAAATAATCCTTAGAGCAGCCTTGCAACTAATCATGACTTAGACCATCTGGAAGACAGTACTGAGTGTTTTGCAGATGCTACCATGATGAGAATCCAATTTCCCAGTGGTCTCTGTGGCATCCTTTATGCAATCAGCATAAACCAATAAAATTGTAACTTTCTTATTAATTAATATTGCTGCTTACCATAATTACCATGACTATTACAATTACTACCACATGAAAGAATCTCAAGAAAAAAAAAGCAGTGTAGCCATTTTAGTACTAAAATACTAAAATGAATTTTTGAGAACTTAAGAACCAAGATAGTACAAGGGTAAAAGCAGGTAGACTTAGGTGGCTATGTTGAGTCCAGGCAAAAAAGAAAGGAAATACATTCTATGTTAGATGGTGAAAAGTTTTATAGAGAAATAAGGAAGTAGGAGTGCTTCCTGAGACTGAAATTTCTATTTAATATGGAATAGGAAGGAAAGGCTTTCAAAAGTATGGGGGTTCCTGGGTGGCTCAGTCAGTTAAGCATCTGCCTTTGGCTCAGGTCATGGTCCGGGGTTCTGGGATGGAGCCCAGTGGGCTCTGCTCAGTGTGGAGCCTGCTTCTCCCTCTCCCTGGGCTTGCCCCTCCCCCTGCTCATGCTCTCAATCTCTCTCAAATAAATAATATATAATTAACAGGCATTGCTCATGCTCTCAATCTCTCTCAAATAAATGAAATTATATATATATTATAATATATATATATAATTAACAGGCATTCTTCTGTGATAATTTATAGAGCTAAATCTATGCATCTTTCTGCATTTATTATATATACTTCAAAAATGTTTTTAAAAATTCAGTCATCATCAGCAATGTTTAAACTGCTTCACTTATTTTTTTTTTTTAAATATTTTTTTTTTTAATTTTTATTTATTTTATTACAGTCACAGAGAGAGAGAGAGAGAGGCAGAGACATAGGCAGAGGGAGAGAAGCAGGCTCCATGCACTGGGAGCCTGACGTGGGATTCGATCCCGGGTCTCCAAGATCGTGCCCTGGGCCAAAGGCAGGCGCCAAACCGCTGCGCCACCCAGGGATCCCTGCTTCACTTATTTTTAAAAAAATACTTAAAACGTAAAATTCATAACTTTGAAGTTCTTTTTATGGCTTAAGTTGATCCTCTGAACTGAAAGGGACATTATCTTTTTTTTTTATTTTTTTAAAGATTTTATTTATTTATTCATGAGAGACAGAGAGAGAGAGAGAGAGAGAGAGAGAGAGAGAGGCGGAGGGAGGAGCAGGCTCCATGAAAGGAGCCCGACGTGGGACTCGATCCTGGGTCTCCAGGATCACACCCTGGGCTGAAGGCGGCACTAAACCCCTGAGCCACCCGAGCTGCCCGGAAAGGGACATTATCTAAAATAATATTATTATTTATGGCTGAGAAAAGTGGGGTTCTTGAGAACTTTGAAAACTGCATTAAATCTTTGTGCAGATGGTACAGTGTAATACTAAAGAGAGAGACTGGAGTTTCAGCCAAGATTTTGAATATTTCCAGATGTTTTAATTGGTACTATGTCCAAATAAAAGTATCTCTAAACGATGCAATCATTGGTAAATTATTCTAGTCACCTTTTTTCAATAAACTTTAAATTTGTTTCTAGTCAACACATAAAATATCAAAGAGGATTAAATAATACATCTGAAGATCTAGAAATCAGCGTTTAGAAAAATATATGTATAAGCCAAATTGGCAGCAACTTGTTTTCTAGCTGCAGAAGTGGTTTGGAAATTTTGTAAGACCTTGGATATTCACTTTGATGGAAATTATGAAATGAAAGTCACTAAATTTTTTTAAAATAAATTTTAAATTAAATTTAACTTTTCTAAATGACATTTTAACAGACATGCTAGTATTTTCTTTCTCTTACATGAAGGAAATATATTAGTTGTAAAGTTGATAGATTAATTCAATAAACAGGGTGATTGAATGTATAAATCAAAGCAAAGAATGCATGAAAGAGGAGTGAAACTCTAGAGATGAAGAAATATGACATACCATTGGAAATAAAACAAAGCAACAATTGCTAGAGGCTTAAATTGCCTAATAAATTATATGAAAATGTTTGTAAGATGACAAACATGAAGGCATAATAAAATTTTGTATTTCTTTTAATTTATTGAGTCCTGAAAGTTGGTCTAATGATGTCTGCAAAGTTCTATGACTAAGTAATAAAAAGTAATTTAGTGAAATTGGAGTAACTAATTAAATATTATAGTATAATAACCATCCCTTAATATAATAAATTATTTTCTTCACTTTGTCCAAAGTAGAGAGATTAATATTACCTGAGATTTTAATATACCTGAAGGTAGTCAAAAAATCCTTTTTTTAAAAGATTTTATTTATTCATGAGAGACAGAGAGAGAGAGAGAGAGGCAGAGACACAGGCAGAGGGAGGAGCAGGCTCCACGCAAGGAGCCTCACGTGGGACTCAATCCTGGGTCTCCGGGATCACGCCCTGGACTGAAGGCAGCACTAAACCACTGAGCCACAGGGGCTGCCCCCCAAAAAATAATTTTGAAAGCAACTTGTTCTACTCATCTTGGGTCTAGTGTTATTTTAAATATTATCTTTCCATTCTCTTTTTGATAATTGGTTGATTTAAGTTACAGGTTTTTTTGGTTATTTTTGTAACATATTTCTTAGGAAATTATCGATTTTTGAGATTCAAAATTTTTTTTTGCCAAGGAGTTCCACATAATACTCTTATATACATTTTCCTCATTTTCATACCTCTAGATATTTTTTCTTATTTGTAATTTCAACTGTTTTTGCTCTTTCACTGTTTTGCTTAGTTAAATAATATTATCAAATAACAACCCAGGAATTAATTTTTCTAATGTATTTTCTATTTCATTAGTTTTAAAAGTTATTAGTTCTCTTGCTCTATTTACATTTTGCATGATTTTAATTATTTTATCTTCTAAATTAGTGATATAAATATTAAATTTATTTTTGTCTTTTGTTCTCTAATAATGAAGACATTTAAGGTATAGATATACACATATATATTTCTACATATTCACATATCTAACACAAATAGTCATGTACTTGGTTACAAAGCACATCTTCACAGCTTTTCCAAAAGTAAAGATTTTATAAGTACTCTCTGATAATAAGCCAACATATTAAAAACAAATAAAATCACATAAAAACTTAGAATTAGTTAACATACGTTTAGATAGCCTTTAGATCATAATCAAAATAAAACCTAAAATTACCTAATTCCTAAAAAAGACAAAATGTGACCATTTCAAACCCAACCTATAAGAAACAAAAATAATTCAGAAACAATACATATCTTAAATGTCTTCACATATATATTGAGTCAAGTTAAATATATATCAATTACCAAAAAGAGAAAAGAAAGGCAATGTTTGTTTTTTTTTTAAGATTTATTTATTTATTCATGAGAGAGACACACACAGAGAGAGAGAGAGGCAGAGACACAGGCAGAGGGAGAAGCAAGCTTCCCACAGGGAGCCCAATGCGGCAGGCACTCGATCTTAGATCCTGGGATCATGACCTGAGCCAAAGGCAGGTGCCCAACTGCTGAGCCACCCAGGCGTCCTGAAAGGTAATGTTTAAAAAGACAATAGGCCCAAGGTGAGTAGAAGAATGAAAATAGTAAAGATCAGAGCAAAATTAAATGACATACATCTAAAATAACAATAGGGAAAAAAGTAATGAAACTAAGCACTGGTTCTTTAAAAAGATAAACAAAATTGAGAAACTCTTAACCAGATTAATAAAAAAAAAGAAAAACTAAATAAATAAAATCAGAAACAAGTTAGAAGTAACAACTGACACCACAGAAATACAAAAGATTATAAGAGAATACTATTAAAAAACTATTTGCTACCAAATTGGGTAAACTAAAAGAAAATGGACAGCTTTCTACACACACACACACACACACACACACACACACACAAGGTTTCAAAACTGAACCAAGAAGAAATAGAAAATTTTAGCAGACTGATTATAAATTGTAAAATTGAATTGGTAATCAAAAAGCTATGAAAAAAAAAAAAGCGGGCACCTAGTTAGCTCAGTCAGTTAGGTATCCAACTCTTGATTTAGGTTCAGGTCACAATTTTGGGGTCATGAGATCAAGCCCTGTGTCATGTTCCTGTTTAGTGAGAAGTCTGCTGGAGATTGTTTTCCCATGCCCCTCCTTCCACTCATGCTTTCTCTCTAAAATAACCATCTTTTAAGTCTTTTTAAAGAAAAGCTATGAAAAAAATAAAAGTCCAGGACAGATGGATTCAGAGGTGAATTCTACCAAATATTTGCAGAGTTAATACCTATTCTCCTAAAACCATTCCAAAAAAATAGAAGAGGAAGGAAAGCTTCCAAATACATTCTATAAGGTCAGCATTATCCTGATCCAAAAACCAAAGGCACCACAAAAAAAGAAAACTATAGGCCAATCAGTATCCCCGATGAACACAAATACAAAAATCATTAACAACATATTAGCAAAACAATAAAACGTTGGAAAGATCAAGTGGGATTTATTGTGGGAATGCAGGATGGTTCAATATTCGTGAACAACCAATGTGATACATCAGATCAACAGAACAATATGAACATCTCAATGGATGCAGAGAAAGCATTTGACAAAATTCAACAATTCATGATAAAAACCTCTCAACAAATTGGGGTTAGAGGGAACATACCTCAACATACCTCTTCCATAGTTCCATATATGAAAAACCCACAGCTAACAACATATTCAATGGTGAAAAATTGAGAGCATTTACTCCATCAGGAACAAGAGAAAGATATCTACTTTTACCTCTTTTATTTATCATAATACTGAAAGTTCTAGCCAAGCAACATGACAAGAAAAAGAAATAAGAGGAATCCATATTGGTAAAGAAGAAGTTAAGCTGTTATTATTTACAGACAACAGGATATTATACATAGAAAATCCTAAAGACTCCACTAAAACACTACTAGAAGTAATAAATGAATTCAGTAAAGTTCCCAGATCCAAAATCAATAGTAGTGAAATTGGTAGTATTTCTACGTATTGATAATGAAGTAGCAGAAAGAGAAATTAAGAAAACAACAGTATTGGGGTGCCTGCATGTCTCAGTTAAGCATCAGATTTTCAATCTCAGCTGAGATCTTGACCTCAGGACCATGAGTTCAAGCCCTGCATTTGGCTCTATGACAGATGTGAAACCCACTTAAAAAAAGAAAAACAAGACTATTTACAATTGCATAAAAGATAATAAAATACCTAGGAATAAACATAACCAAAGAAGTGAAAGACCTGTACTCTAAAAACTAAAACGCTGGATGTGGAGAAAGGGGAACCCTCTTGCACTGTTGGTGGGAATGTGAACTGGTGTAGCCACTCTGGAAAACTGTGTGGAGGTTCCTCAAAGAGTTAAAAATAGATCTGCCCTATGATCCAGCAATTGCACTGCTGGGGATTTACCCCAAAGATACAAATGCAGTGAAATGCCGGGACACCGGCACCCCGGTTTATAGCAGCAATGTTCACAATAGCCAAACTGTGGAAGGAGCCTCGGTGCCTGTCGAAAGATGAATAGATAAAGAAGATGTGGTCTATGTATACAATGGAATATTACTCAGCCATTAGAAACAACAAATACCCACCATTTGCTTTGACGTGGATGGAACTGGAGGGTATTATGCTGAGTGAAATAAGTCAATCAGAGAAGGACAAACATTATATGGTCTCATTCATTTGGGGAATATAAAAAATAGTGAAAGGGAATAAAGGGGAAAGGAGAGAAAATGAGTGGGAAATATCAGAGAGAGAAACAGAATATGAGAGACTCCTAACTCTGGGAAACGAACAAGGGGTTGTGGAAAGGGAGGTGGGCGGGGGGTTGGGATGACTGGGTGACGGGCACTGAAGGGGGCACTTGATGGGATGAGCACTGGGTATTATGCTATATGTTGGCAAATTGAACTCCAATAAATAAATAGATAAATAAATAAATAAATAAATAAATACTAAAACGCTGATGAAAGAGATTGAAGATAACACAAATGGAAAGAAGGTCCATGCTCATGGATTAGAAGAATTAATATTGTTAAAATGTTCACGTTACCTAAAGGAATCTATAGATTCAATGTAACCTCTATAAAAGTATCAATATAGCATTTTTCATAAAACTAGAACAAATAACCCTAAAATTTGTACAGAACCACAAAAGACCCAGAATAGCCAAAGCAATCTTGAGAGAGATAAACAAAGGTGGAAGCATCACAGTTCTAGATTTCAAGATATAATACAAAGCTTTAGTATTCAAAACAGTTATGGTACTGGCACAAAATAGACACATAGATCAGTGAGACAGAATATAGAGCCCAGAAATAAGTCCATGGATATATGGCCAGTTAATCTATGACAAAGAAGACAAGAATATAAAATAGGGAAATGACAGTTTCTTCAATAAATGGTGCTGGGAAAACTGGACAATTACATGTAAAAGAATGAAACTGGACTATCTTTTAACACCATACACAAGAATGAACTTAAATGGATTAAAGATCTAAGTGTAAAACCTGGAATCATAAAAATCCTAGAAGAGAACACTGGTAGTAATTTCTCTGATGCTGGGTGTTGCAGTATTTTTCTAGATATGTCTCCCAAGGCAAGGAAAACAAAAAGCAAAAATAAATTACTGGGACTACATCAAAATAAAAACTTTTGCACAGTGAAGGAAACCATCAACAATATGAAAAGGCAACCTACTAAATGGGAGAAGATATTTGCAAATGATATATCTGATAAGGGGTTAATATCCAAAATATATAAAGAACTTATACAATTCAACTCCAAAACACAAACAATCCAATTTAAAAAATGGGCAAAGGACCTAGATAGCCATTTTTCCAAAGACATACAGATGTCCAAGAGACACATGAAAACATGATCAACATCACTTATCATCAGAAAAATGCAAATCAAAACCACAATGAGATCTCACCTTATATTTGTCCGAATGGCTAAAATAAAAAACAAGAAATAACAAGTGTTGGTGAAAATGTGGAGGAAAAAGAACCCTCTTGCACTGCTTTGGTGGGAATGCAAACTAGTGCAAGCCACTGTGGAAAACAGTATGGAGGTTCCTTAAAAAACTAAAACTAAAAATACCATATGATATCACTATTGGGTATTTACCCAAAGAAAGTGAAAACATTAACTCAAAAAGATATAAGCACCACTATGTTTATTGCATCCTTATTTACAATAGCCAAGATATGGAAGCAACCTTGGTATCCATCAGTAGACAAATGGGTAAGATGTCATACACACACACACACACACACACGATTTCCCTTCTACACAAATAGAAGCTGAAAATCAGAACAGCTAAGTTATTTGTCCAAAGCTAAATAGGGAAAAGATCAAGGGCAGGATTAGGCTTCTCTGTTCTAAATTCACTACCTTTTCTTTAAAAGTTTCCAAAGCTGGTTGTATGTCAGAAATCTTTTCTCTAAAGCACAAATGCTTGGGACCTACTCACTTTTGTGATTCAGTGAGTTTGGGAACTACTATTCTACCATATATATATATATATATATATATATATATATATAATGGCTACTGTATCACACAGATTATTACCATCATTGCAGAAAGCTCTATTGGAAAACACTGTAGTCTACCTCATTCGGCTTCCTATGATTTCATAATCAGTCTCACTGGGTATAAACAAACATTTTTTGCTAAGATATGCTGATGCAAGGGAGAGAGTAGGATGCGGTAGTGATAGAACACAATGAGTTGCTCCTCAAAGAATTGGAAATAAGGGGATGCCTGGGTGGCTCAGTGGTTGAGCATCTGCCTTTGGCTTATGTCATGTTCCCGGAGTCCTGGGATCGAGTCCCACATCAGGCTTCCTGCATGGAGCCTGCTTCTCCCTCTGCCTATGTCTCTGCCTCTCTCTCTGTGTGTCTCTCATGAATAAATAAATAAAATCTTTAACAGAAAAAATTGGAAATAAGTGTTCCTTTGAGAAAGAAACCTGCAGAATCAATGCCATCTTGCTTATATCAGAGAAATGAAAGTTCTAGTGGTGATGGTTCACCAGCCAATGGATTTAACTATAACTTGTTTGATTATAGTAATATAGTAAAGATGGACTTTTAGGAAGGTATTTAATCAGTCACTAAATATTAGAAAAAAATAATCATAGAGGTCAGTTTTGGGCCATGACCACGTAAGTACCATCCAAGGAGTAGGAGTTTTCATCAAGAAAAGACAAGACCTTCTCTAGATGTTTGTGGCAGATCAATGTATCATGCTGTATAGTTACATGTCTAATTCTATGTAATTCTTGTTTTTAATTTCATACTTGTAAATGGCATTATTAATATATGTCTCTTGAAGGAAAGAGAATATAATGGAATTTCTACTTCATATTCAATTCTCACTGATTACTATAATAAATTAGAATATTGGAGTTGTCTTCTTTCCTGTTTTATTCACTTGTATATATAAGTCTACCACTGAGAAATGGATTTGTCCCCTCTGTGTTGAGCCTGCAAGGCTAAGGTCCAGACTTTGACACACAGTAAATTAAACACACCAAAGTGGTGGTGAACTGTGATACAGTTTTTTGGCACTGGGCCCACTTTCTTTGCCACAGACACCAATGACCCACTCTACCTTGTCCCTGCATGTGCTAGCAAAACTAATAATCAGACAATGAAATCATCTCTACCTGTGATGTCTCACTTTCATCACAGGATCACAAAAGTTATTGTTGGTGTAATTGGACAAGAAAATTGAGATTCAAGGAAGTATACTGATTTGACCAGTCATGAAATTAGTTGAAGAGCTCAAACACCTAATTTTTCTAAATCCCAGCTAAATACTTTTCCCATTATTTCCCTCTCATTTTGTCAGAATGTAACAACTAACCTACAACCATGTCATACCAGGGTTCTATAGCCTTCAAAATCTGTTCTGGAAATTAACTTATAATTGATTTATCAAGTTCATTTACTCATCACAGTGTATTTTTGTTTATTATTTCTCTGATGATTAAGTGCAAAAGAAGTCTCTGATGTGTATGTTTTAACTGCTTTGAGGCTCATTAAGTATAATAGAAATTATACTATAGGCTAATTGAGTATCAGAAACAATATCATCAAGGTCCTAGAGGTAATAACAGACCATTTTAAGTTGTGTGTCAAATGAATCCTTGTTAATCTAGACCAATGTTAAAATCATATTCTGCCATGCACATATTAGATACCTCCAACATATATTTATCAGATGGATGCATGCCCTCTATCTCTTTAAGCCTATTTTCACCCAATCATATCCAAATTTCGCCCAATAATATCAAATCCAAAAATCACTCCTGATAATATAGGAAGTTCATGACTCTAAAATTGACACCTCTCCTTGGGTTCCTAAGTACAAGATTGTTTTAAATCTCACACTATATATTTTATATATATACATTAAAATCCACCTAGCATAAATCAGATATGATTTCCCTCTACAAACCTGCTTGCCACTTATTCCTGAACTCACTTCCCAATATCTTCTTGGTAACCTGAATTAGAAATGTTGGAGTCATCTTTCCTTTATCCTACGGCATCAAATCTTTTCCCCTAAATGTCCAACTAACTCTATTTCTGAAATATCTTTTTCATTCACATCTTTATACAACTTCTGCCCAAAAGGTGGTGCCTGCTATATGCAATATAAATATATACATTTATATACATAGATGTATACATTTAATTCTCATAATATCCCCATGCAAGTAGTCAATAACATTATTTTAATTTTTCAGATCAAGACACTGAAACAAAGTTTAACTCCCTGAACTCACATACTTACTAAACCCTGGAGAAAAGATTGGAACCAGACAGTCAGGTCCTAGAAGCAAGGCTCTTAGAGACTGTCTGCATGGTGCTGTGGTCCTGCTGCCTGCCCATGCCACTACTACTAACAAGATTCAGGTCCTGCAACCTCCCAACTGGTCTTTCCAATCTAGCAAACTCTCCTCTTATGAACCTCTCAAACACAGCAAGGAGACAGAGGTGAGAGAAATCCTTTTGCCCTTATTATCTTCCTCCCACTGAAAGCATTTAAAAACTCTTATCACCTGAGCCTCTCCTTCCCAACCTCACAATTGCCACAAATTTCCTCCATAACATGATCCGAACTCCTTATTATCACTTCCCTCTAAATAGCCTTCTGTCAGTCCCACCTCACTGTTGGCTCCAGCCTGCTTCACTGCTCATATTTATGCCGTTCCTGCTTTTTGAGTACCCTTTCCCACATCATGTCACATGTTCAGTACTACCAGTTCTTCAAAGTCAAGGTCATCTTTTAAAGCTCTCCTCCAGGGGATCCCTGGGTGGCTCAGCAGTTCAGCGTCTGCCTTCTGCCCAGGGTATGATCCTGGAATCCTGGAATCCTGGGATCGAGTCCCACATCTGGCTTCCTGCATGAAGCCTGCTTCTCCCTCTGCCTGTGTCTCTGCCTTTCTCTCTCTCTCTCTCTCTCGAATAAATAAAATCTTAAAAAAAAAAAAGCTCTCCTCCAAAAAACCTCACTCAATTCCCAGATGAAGTAATCTACTCCCCACCCTGCCACTTCTCCCTCTTCCCCTCTATCTCCCTTTCCCTTGTGTGTTCTCGAGTTACCTCATTCTGGGAGGTGAGGAAAGACAGGGACACACAACACTCGAAAGAACGATTTAAGGTAGGACTTTGAAGAAGTATGGAACACCAGTGTTAGGTAAGTCACCTACTTCAAACACCTCATTTTATAAGCAAGAACCTTAAAAACTATGGAAGCAAGGGATTTTCCTTCGACAGAAACTGCTGACTTATTTCAGTATGTAATCAGTACTATTAATATACCTCATCAATTCATATGATGAAAATACTAAGCAGCCAATACAAATGAGAATAGAAAACTTGGAAAGATATCCATGGAAACTTGCAAAAAAGATTAATAAAGTGTTACGTATGTTTGATTCCATTTGTATAGGATGATGTGTGAATATGTGCCTGCGCATGTGTGCGTGAATGAGAAAGAGACACAGAGGAGCTGTGTCCAGAAGAATGTTCATCAAAGCACAAACAATGTTTATATTTAGATGATGACAGGGATGCCTGGGTGGCTCAGTCAGGCGTCTGCCTTCAGCTCCAGTCATGATCTCAGGGTGCTCGGACAGAGCTCCGAGTTGAGCTCCCTGCTCAGTGGAGAGTCTGCTTCTCCCTCTGTCTATAATTGCCCCTCCCTCTGTGCTCATGAGCTCACTCTTTCTGTCAAATAAATATTTTTTAAAAGATGACATTTGTTCTATATAATCTCAATATCACCTGAAGTATTTACAAGAATGCATTACTTTTATGATCAATAAAAACACAAAAGGGCTGAATGAGTCCTCAGAACAGAAAAGGGAATGAGCTCCTCCAAATATTTGCTTGGGAAATAAAACACAGATTTTACTAAAGGATCCCTATCATTTTTTTTTCCTTTTACAGTTTCCATTTTGAAATTTTTCCAGAACTTTATAAGTAGGTAGTATAGACAAAACCGCCTAGTTTTTCTGCTCCTTTGAAATTCAACTTTAGTTAAATTAACAAAGTTGCTGTAGTTCTACTCAATAAAAAAGAAAGGACATCATTTCCCATTAAAATATGTTTTCCCTCCCTGAGGTGTTCTATGACCATATTAGCAGAAAGGGCTGAAAAAATCCTACATGTTTCCTTTAACAAGCATGTAACATTTTTTTTAAATTAATTTTTATTGGTGTTCAATTTACCAACATACAGAAAAACACCCAGTGCTCATCCCGTCAAGTGTCCGCCTCAGTGCCCGTCACCCATTCCCCTCCACCCCCTGCCCTCTTCCCCTTCCACCACCCCTAGTTCGTTTCCCAGAGTTAGGAGTCTTTATGTTCTGTCTCCCTTCCTGATATTTCCCAACATTTCTTCTCCCTTCCTTTATATTCCCTTTCACTATTATTCATATTCCCCAAATGAATGAGAACATACACTGTTTGTCCTTCTCCGATTGACTTATTTCACTCAGCATAATACCCTCCAGTTCCATCCACGTTGAAGCAAATGGGGGGTATTTGTCGTTTCTAATTGCTGAGTAATATTCCATTGTATACATAAACCACATCTTCTTTATCCATTCATCTTTCGATGGACACCGAGGCTCCTTCCACAGTTTGGCTATTGTGGCCATTGCTGATAGAAACATCGGGGTGCAGGTGTCCCGACGTTTCATTGCATCTGAATCTTTGGGGTAAATCCCCAACAGTGCAATTGCTGGGTCGTAGGGCAGGTCTATTTTTAACTCTTTGAGGAACCTCCACACAGTTTTCCAGAGTGGCTGCACCAGTTCACATTCCCACCAACAGTGTAAGAGGGTTCCCTTTTCTCCGCATCCTCTCCAACATTTGTGGTTTCCTGCCTTGTTAATTTTCCTCATTCTCACTAGTGTGAGGTGGTATCTCATTGTGGTTTTGATTTGTATTTCTCTGATGGCAAGTGATGCAGAGCATTTTCTCATGTGCATGTTGGCCATGTCCATGTCTTCCTCTGTGAGATTTCTCTTCATGTCTTTTGCCCATTTCATGATTGGATTGTTTGTTTCTTTGGTGTTGAGTTTAATAAGTTCTTTATAGATTTTGGAAACTAGCCCTTTATCTGATATGTCATTTGCAAATATCTTCTCCCATTCTGTAGGTTGTCTTTTAGTTTTGTTGACTGTATCCTTTGCTGTGCAAAAGCTTCTTATCTTGATGAAGTCCCAATAGTTCATTTTTGCTTTTGTTTCTTTTGCCTTTGTGGATGTATCTTGCAAGAAGTTACTGTGGCCAAGTTCAAAAAGGGTGTTGCCTGTGTTCTCTCTATGATTTTGATGGACTCTTATCTCACATTTAGATCTCTTCCATTTTGAGTTTATCTTTGTGTATGGTGAAAGAGAGTGGTCCAGTTTCATTCTTCTGCATGTGGATGTCCAATTTTCCCAACACCATTTATTGAAGAGACTGTCTTTCTTCCAATGGATAGTCTTTCCTCCTTTATCGAATATTAGATGACCATACATTTCAGGGTCCACTTCTGGGTTCTCTATTCTGTTCCATTGATCTATGTGTCTGTTTTTGTGCCAGTACCACACTGTCTTGATGACCACAGCTTTGTAGTACAACCTGAAATCTGGCATTGTGATGCCCCCAGCTATGGTTTTCTTTTTTAAAATTCCCCTGGCTATTCAGGGTCTTTTCTGATTCCACACAAATCTTAAAATAATTTGTTCTAACTCTCTGAAGAAAGTCCATGGTATTTTGATAGGGATTGCATTAAACGTGTAAATTGCCCTGGGTAACATTGACATTTTTACAATATTAATTCTGCCAATCCATGAGCATGGAATATTTTCCATCTCTTTGTGTCTTCCTCAAGTTCTTTCAGAAGTGTTCTATAGTTTTTAGGGTATAGATCTTTTACCTCTTTGGTTAGGTTTATTCCTAGGGATCTTCTGCTTTTGGGTGCAATTGTAAATGGGATTGACTCCTTAATTTCTCTTTCTTCAGTCTCATTGTTAGTGTATAGAAATGCCATTGATTTCTGGGCATTGATTTTGTATCCTGCCACGCTACCAAATTGCTGTATGAGTTCTAGCAATCTGGGGGTGGAGGCTTTTGGGTTTTCTATGTAGAGTATCATGTCATCAGCGAAGAGGGAGAGTTTGACTTCTTCTTTGCCAATTTGAATGCCTTTAATGTCTTTTTGTTGTCTGATTGCTGAGGCGAGGACTTCCAGAACTATGTTGAACAGCAGTGGTGAGAGTGGACATCCCTGTCTTGTTCCTGATCTTAGGGGAAAGGCTCCCAGTGCTTCCCCATTGAGAATGAATGATATTTGCTGTGGGCTTTTCGTAAATGGCTTTTAAGATGTCAAGGAAAGTTCCCTCTATCCCAACACTCTGAAGGGTTTTGATCAGGAATGGATGCTGTATTTTGTCAAATGCTTTCTCTGCATCTAATGAGAGTATCATATGGTTCTTGGTTTTTCTCTTGCTGATATGATGAATCACATTGATGGTTTTACGAGTGTTGAACCAGCCTTGTGTCCCGGGGATAAATCCTACTTGGTCATGGTGAATAGTTTTCTTAATGTGTTGTTGGATCCTATTGGCCAGTATCTTGTTGAGAATTTTTGCATCCATGTTCATCAGGGATATTGGTCTGTAATTCTCCTTTTTGGTGGAGTCTTTGTCTGGTTTCAGAATTAAGGTGATGCTGGCCTCATAGAACGAATTTGGAAGTACTCCATCTCTTTCTATCTTTCCAAACAGCTTTAGTAGAATAGGTATGATTTCTTCTTTATTTATTTTTTTTTTTTATTTTTTTTTTTTTTATTTATGATAGTCACAGAGAGAGAGAGAGAGAGAGAGGCAGAGACACAGGCGGAGGGAGAAGCTGGCTCCATGCACCGGGAGCCTGACGTGGGATTCGATCCCGGTTCTCCAGGATCGCGCCCTGGGCCAAAGGCAGGCGCCAAACCGCTGCGCCACCCAGGGATCCCTGATTTCTTCTTTAAACGTTTGATAGAATTCCCCTGGGAAGCCATCTGGCCCTGGACTCTTGTGTCTTGGGAGGTTTTTGATGACTGCTTCAATTTCCTCCCTGGTTATTGGCCTGTTCAGGTTTTCTATTTCTTCCTGCTCCAGTTTTGGTAGTTTGTGGCTTTCCAGGAATGCGTCCATTTCTTCTAGATTTCCTAATTTATTGGCGTACAGCTGTTCATAATATGTTTTTAAAATTGTTTGTATTTCCTTGGTGTTGGTAGTGATCTCTCCTTTCTCATTCATGATTTTATTAATTTAAGTCTTCTCTCTCTTCTTTTTAATAAGGTTGGCTAATGGTTTATCTATCTTATTAATTCTTTCAAAGAACCAACTCCTGGTTCTGTTGATCTGTTCCACAGTTCTTTTGGTCTCGATTTCATTTAGTTCTGCTCGAATTTTAATTAATTGTCTTCTTCTGCTGGGGGTGGGGTCCATTTGTTGCTTTTTTTCTAGTTCCTTTATGTGTAAGGTGAGCTTTTGAATTTGAGTTCTTTCCAGTTTTTGAATGGATGCTTGTATTGCGATGTATTTCCCCCTCAGGACCGCTTTTGCTGCATCCCACAGATTTTGAACGGTTGTATCTTCATTCTCAATTAGTTTCCATGAATCTTTTTAATTCTTCCTTAATTTCCTGGTTGACCTTTTCATCTTTTAGCAGGATGGTCCTTAACCTCCACGTGTTTGTGGTCCTTCCAAACTTCTTGTTGTGATTAAGTTCTAAATTCAAGGCATTATGGTCTGAGAATATACAGGGGACTATCCCGATCTTTTGGTATCGGTTCAGACCCGATTTGTGACCCAGTATGTGGTCTATTCTGGAGAAAGTTCCATGTGCACTTGAGAAGAATGTGTATTCAGTTGAGTTTGGATGTAAAGTTCTGTAGATATCTATGAAATCCATCTGGTCCAGTGTATCATTTAAAGCTCTCGTTTCTTTGGATATGTTGTGCTTAGAAGACCTTTCTAGTATAGAAAGAGCTAGATTGAAGTCACCAAGTATAAGTGTATTATTATCAAAGTATTTCTTCAGTTTGGTTATTAATTGGTTTAAATATTTGGCAGCTCCCACATTCGGGGCATAGCATGTAACATTTTTATAAGCAATTTAAGAATACTGCCAAAAGGGGCATTAATGGGTCATATTTTAAACGAGGCCCACTTAAAGTTCACCCTATACTTACGGATCTTCCTAAGACCAGGCATACTGTAACTTTTAACGGCATTTCTGATTGCCTCACTAATCATATTTCACTAAATCTCTGATGCTCATTATTACAGGAAAATGAGGATCCTACTTAAACAAAATGTCTTAACATTTTGAGAGCAACAGACTTCTTTTTTCATGAGCACAGTGTCTTTGATTGTTTGTCCTAGTTCCCTTCAGACAGTATGCATACTTCTGCCTAGTTTCAGCATCTGTCCCACCCACTTCACACGGCCTATGCCAGTCTGCCTACCACAACTCCATGTAATGTTAATTTGGGCAGCATCTGTTATTTCACATAGCTGAGGCAGTGCCACGTGGTGCAAAGAGCATGAGCCTTGCAGCCAGGCAGACCTGGGCTTGTGCCTTGGTCTTATTCATTGCCAACTGGCCTTCACTAAGATACTTAATTTCTGTGAATCTCAATTACCTCATGTGAAAATGTAATTCTAACTCCTGATTTTTGTGAGAGTTTAGTGAGTCAGTGAAGGTGTTTGTAAAGTGCTTAGCAGTGACTAGCATATTGTAGATCCTCCACAATGTGTAGCTATTAAGAATAAAATTAAAACCACTCTGTTTTCTCTCCTTAGTGATGCCATAATGCTTTTCCATAGTCTTTTCTATAGTAAAACTAATCATTTGTATTTTAATAGTATTTTCTTTTACAAAGTACCTCTGCATGCAGGATGCTAGTACAACAACCTATAAGATATAGATACATACAAACAACATAAAATATCCCCATTTAACAGTTAAGAACATTGAGGCTCAAAATGTTAAGTCTTTCTTAGGTAGGACAAGGGGAGGGTAGTAATAGAACCCAGGTGTTCAGAAATGAAGGCAAGTTTTCTTTATAGCACATTCATGCTGCTTCCCTGATTTTAACTGGCAATTTACAGTAATAGCCACTTGCTTGAGCCACAAGCACAACAATCTATTCATATTTAAAATATATACAAACTTGAGCTGCTACTATTTGTCAAGTATACTACTTGGAATTTGCAGAAACATCATACCACATAATCTGGGTAGTAGATCTGATGAGAGAGCAGAAGCCTAGCTGAGCACAAAGCACAAGCTGACATCTCCCAACATCACTCTCCCCCGCCCTCATTCTTAGGTGGGATGTGTGTAACATTCTTCCAGGAAGCTCCCAACTGTCTTAATATTAATGCCTTGTTAGAGGGAAAAATGCCTTGCCTTGTCAACCTTAAATTGACAATGGCAAGGTCTCCCCTACTTTGTATCTTTAGCATATGACAGTTCTTTTGAAAACCTCCCTTTTCCTTACCTCCCCTCCCCCAACTCCCAAATATATAATCAGTCACCCCTCACAACCGAGGTGCAGCAGCTCTTTCTGTCCATGCGTCCTGTCCCCGTGCTTTTAATAAAATCACCTTTTTGCACCAAAGACATCTCAAGAATTCTTTCTTAACCATTAGCTCTGGACCTCACCTACATTCAAAACTATACCAGGACTATCTAGGGTAGGAGTAATCTCCACTTTACTCAGTGGAGGTCAGTGGACTTGCCTATGGTCACACAATCACTAAGTGTCAGTTGGATGAACAAATGTTTGAAAAACATTGGATTAGATGGTCTGTAAGTCCTAACTAGCTCTAAACTTTAAAACTTCTCCCTTAAGAGATTTCCTCATATTTTAATTTCAGTGTTTTTATTCACGTGGCAAGGTTGGAAATATTTTAAATGTACTATATAAAAGACTAATCAAGGAATTAATTTGGGTTAATGGAATTAATTGTTAAGAATAATTTCTCATCAATAATTTCCAAAGTCAAAATAGTAATGGTAAAACAACTATAGGATTAAATATATATCTACTGTTTCTCTAGCACAGAGTAAGCTTTTGATTAATGATCTCTGAATAAGCAAGTGAATAAACTGTAATTTTGTTCATCACTTTTTAACTATATAACTCATAATGAAAATGTTAAATATAAGGAAATAATATTCAGCCTTTAAAAAAGGGAAATTCTGACATTTGCAACAATATGGATGAAGCTGGAGGATATTATACTAAGTGAAATAAGCCGAATACTATATGATCTCATTTAATATGTGGAATCTAAAAGAGTTAAACTTATAAAAGCAAACAGTATATAGTGGTTGCCAGCAGCTGAGGGGAAGGGTAATGGGAGATATTGGTCAAAGAGTACAAAGGTTGAGTTATGTGGAATGAATAAGTTCTGGAGATCTAATGTACAGCATGATGACTGCAGTTAATAATACAGCACTGTACACTTGAAATTTGTTAAAATAATTGATGTTTGCTAAGAAAGTTGATAGTTTGCGTGTTATGTGAGATGATGAATGTTAATTACCTTGATTTTGACAATCATTTTATAACATATATGTATATCAAAACATCATGTTATAGCTTAAATATATATAATTTTTACTTGTCAAGGAAATCTCAATGAAGCTGGAAAAAGGTATAATATTAAAAATTGGGATCCCTGGGTGGCGCAGCGGTTTAGCGCCTGCCTTTGGCCCAGGGCGCCTTCCTGGAGACCCAGGATCGAATCCCACGTCAGGCTCCCGGTGCATGGAGCCTGCTTCTCCCTCTGCCTATGTCTCTGCCTCTCTCTCTCTCTCTCTGTGACTATCATAAATAAATAAAAATTTAAAAAAAAATTTAAAAAATCTATATAATCATATATCAAATACTGCACATTTGATAAGAATTTCTAATTTTTGGAAGTAAAGCATTTTCATAATTTCCAAGGACAGAAAGCTAAGCAAATCAAAATTGTGCTAAGCTAATAGCAATTAGAATGATCCATCTACAAGTGCTCGAGCAGGGGCACCTGGGTGGCTCAGTGGGTTAAGTATCTTCCTTAGGCTCAGGTCATTATCTCAGGGATGGAGCCTCAGGAAGGCTCCCCGCTCATCAGGGAACCTGCTTCTCCCTCTCCCTCTGCCCTTCCCTCTTGCTCATTCTTTCTCCTCTCAAATAAATTACATCTTAAAAAAAAAATTCTAGAAACCTACGTTCCTGACAAAGCTGACACTCATTAACTTTTTCAAATATGATCAGATGCGTTTTAGTTTGGGGTGCACCTTAAGTTGATCTACCCCAGGGAACAGTAAGAATGAAATCATTTGGGTGCCTGTGGATAGTGATAGGAAAGAGAGGGTCCTGGAACACCTATGGGAACATAAGGAAAAAAGGAGTTGTTGGTGGAGAGTGAGTGCAGTGGTGAGGAGGAAAGGGAGGGTGCAATCAGCCTCCAAGAGGGCCAGAGAAGAAGGCCCATTGTTGCTAGGCATAGACTAATAAAAGTCAAAGAAGTAGCATCAATGAGCTCAAACTCCACACAAACTGGTAATGAATCTTAGCTGCAATCTCAGGAAAAAGTTACTTTAGCTCATTTACCTCTTTTCTCAATTGAGAATAATAAAACCAGCATTGTGATGTTGGGAGGATTAAATGAGATAATTATATAAAGTGCATAGCAGCAGTGCCTCAAGGGTAGCAAATGCTGACTCTTCCCATTCTCCCCATATGCATACTTTTAATTTCAAAATAAAGATTGAATGTAAATATCTGGAATCAAGAGGCAAGGGTTTCTAGATAACAGAAAGAGCATGAGGATGTATAGAAAGGTGGTGGGACACTGAGGAAGTCAGGTATATGAGGAGCAAAGATTTAAGTTGGGATCAGGTTGCGGAAGGTCTCAAGTGGCAAAGTCAGGCCTGCCTGAGCTGTCAGGCATAGATGCAGTTAACGCTGCACTGGAGCTAGTTTTGGATGGGGAAAGACCTGAAGGTGGAGATCCACCATGGACAGAGATACTGATTTCACTTTAAAAACGAGGTTGATTTACTGTAAGGATTTACTGTAAAATGAAAAATATAATCATACCTAAAGCTACCTTGAATTTTTGGGCCCAAAATCACTGCTTGAGAAAAATCACCCAGAAACTTGACAACAGCAAAATTGAATTTTGCATCTTTCAACCATATTTGAGTGACGGCCATAGACTGGCTGTTATGGTTTCTCAGTTCTCTTTGGTTTAAAATTATTTGGTTCAAAAGGTAAAATCCTACTAACAGAGAACTACAGAGGGACCTTGACACAAAGCCCTTATTTTCCATAGACACTGCCTCTGGGGCAGATTTTTCTGGGTTAAGCTCTCTGTGAAGATAGTCCACTTACTTCCAGTGGAAAACAAGAGTTTTGCAACAAGAATCAAAAGGAACATGCATTACAATCTTTTGCTTTGGCCAAAGAAAGAGGCTTAAGAGTTGGAAATATTTCTTGGTAGAGAGAGGTAGTGTCTTGGCAGTAAGTAATATACTTTATTTCTTAGAGTAAGTCGGCTAAAATGACCTTCTCTGCTATAATCTAGATATATGTCATTGGTGCTATACTTTCAGAGTACACTTTCTCTGTGGGTGAATAACAAATGTTTCTCTTGGGTGGGGTGAAATGAGGCTGGCATTTATCCTAGGTAACTGGGCATTGTTCTCCATCACTCTCACCTGCTCAGCCAGGGCTGAGCCTCCGTTGGGAGGAGCCCCAGTTAGTAAATCAATGTACAATAAAAGAATCATGTATTCTAAGGGAAACAGACAACTGTTCCATGCCACACAGGAGCACTTTCAATTTTGAGAAAGCCAAGATTTCACTCACTAAGGATGTGATAAAGCCTGCTGTTAGACCTGTTTATCTATATCCATTGGAAACCAGGTGCCAGGTGAGTTAGAAAAAAATACAAAAGAACAAGAAAAGAAATGCCCTGACCATGTCATTAACAGGGTTATAATCAGGGCTGTAAATTTTTAGTATGTTCTATCATGACATCACATTCAGAAAGTTACTCAAACACCTTTTTTCCTCCCAACCAACAGTTTCTAACCTATCACTTCTACTTATAGTACAAAGACCTCATAAGTATCACTGATTTATCGTCTCTTGTCTTCATCCGTTAGAATATCATTCATGTTAGTCTTTTTCTCTCTATGCCCTACCAACAATCTGGACCTGGTCCTCAATAATTCCCACCTAGTGTGAATTTTCTTCTGGCTGGTATCTCTGTCTCCTGGCTACACTTCTCTGGGGCTCAATTCAACTTCTTTCACTGCCAATTTCGTCATGACATTTGTTTATGCATCTTTAGTAGTTTTCTGTTTCCCAAAAGTCCATTGCCTGGCTTTCGGGTCTAACCATATTATGGTCTCATCTCAATTTTGCCTCTTCTACTGTTCTCTAACACATCTTTCCATCCATCCATTCATCCATCCATACATACATCCATCCATCATGAACCTATGCAGTGCCCATTCACACCTGCATGACCAGCATAGGGTCTTCTATATGAGAGAAATTCAATTTCTTTTGGCTACATAAATGAGTCTATGAATCACAGAATCCCATCCCTATCCAAACCCAGTGATCCTTCCCTGCCCAGGTTGGTCCATAGCTTCCCTGGGAAATCTTTCCTACAACTCTGGTCATGTAGCTTTATTTTTCTATGAGTTCTCATGGCATCTGTTGCTTTATTGTATCACAAAGTACTCCCTTAGTCCCCAATTTCTTTTAACTCTATTTTATTTGTGGTTTGTTTGTTTTTGTTGTGTTTTTTTTTTTTTTTTGGTAGTCTGATCTTTCAAAAGAAAGGTGAAGTTTTGTAAAAAAAAAAATATATATATATAAATATATATATATATATTTATATATATATATATTTGCCTTGTGTTATTTTGCTTCCCTTTCATAAACACACAATGAATCAGGACTAGTGAATGGTGCTCTATAGGTTAGTGTGGTGTGTCTACTCAGGTACAATCTCTTCTAACAGAATATTTTTTTGTCCACAGTTTTGACTGAATGAACAATGTATACAACTTGAATATATCCTTGGGAAACAGCTTATTAGCCCAGGTGAACACCTGAATCAAATTTTGGCCATCCAAACCACTGCAGAAAGATAAGCTATAGTTTAACTTTGGTTCACATACATTGTTAAACTAAACTAGCTGAAAGCAGAAAAGAAAAGAAAATTTGTTGCACAACATAATCACTAAGTCACATTAATGGAGGGGCTTTCGGTAAAGACTCTCTCTTGCCCTCTAAGATCTCTAGCCCCAGCTTCCAGGCTGCCCAGCTATACCACAGATCCTATACTTCATTACGGACACTCCACCATATCCTGACACCACCTCCCTCCTTTTTCCTCTAAGTTAGATTAGTAATGTTCCTAAGAATAAAAGAGTCTTGATTAGTCTTTTCTGAGAAAACATGCTCCTTTGGGAAGTGACCAAGATTTTCCTCTCCTCCCTGGCTCTCTGCCAGGGTCCTTGGGCTCTTTGTTCCTTGACACAGTCCCTCTCACCATTTTTCTCACGCTTTCCTTTTCTTTTGACTTGGAACCTTACTCTGGAATTAGAACTGATTGAAACTGAGGTCCCAAAGTGGCAATAAATTATAGGACACATTTTATGAGTCATGACAATGAATGGACCCAAACAAAATATGAATTTCTGATGAAGGCATCAAAATATTTGCCACAAAAGCCAAAACAAAATGTTTCCAAAAGACTCATGGAAAAATCTGAGCCAGAATTGAATACATAACTTTCCTATAACTACTGAAGTAGGACACAACTAGAGTTCCAAAATCTGATATAAACAAAGATCCAAATGCTCAATCACATTTCATTTGTTTAATCCTCTGACCCAACACTGTTTTCTGGTATTAAAATGGAGTGCTTAACAGTAATAACAATATCTTATGTTTGAACCGTGCTTTGTAGATTACTAAGTGTTTTCAAATCCATGTAGAAGTTGTTGAGAACATGGACTCAAAAGCTGTGTCCCTGATCCACTGGTGATAGCTGTGTGAGCTTGGGCAAGTTTTTCTTATCTTTCCTGTTTTTCAGTTTCTCCATTTGTGAAATAGGAATAAATCAGCATCCTTCTCGTAGGGTCAATGAGAGAGTTAATGTCAATAATATGCAAAGCCTTTAAAATAGTGATTATGCATGATAAGCACCTTATTAGTCTTAGCTATACTAGGAAGAAGAGGAAGAGTTATTCTTTTTTTTTTTTTTTTTTTTAATTAACTTTTATTGGTGTTTAATTTACCAACATACAGAAAAACACCCAGTGCTCATCCCGTCAAGTGTCCACCTCAGTGCCCGTCACCCATTCCCCTCCAACACCCGCCCTCCTCCCCTTCCACCACCCCTAGTTCGTTTCCCCGAGTTAGGAGTCTTTATGTTCTGTCTCCCTTCCTGATATTTCCCAACATTTCTTTTCCCTTCCTTTATATTCCCTTTCACTATTATTCATATTCCCCAAATGAATGAGAACATACACTGTTTGTCCTTCTCCGATTGACTTATTTCACTCAGCATAATACCCTCCAGTTCCATCCACGTTGAAGCAAATGGTGGGTATTTGTCGTTTCTAATTGCTGAGTAATATTCCATTGTATACATAAACCACATCTTCTTTATCCATTCATCTTTCGATGGACACCGAGGCTCCTTCCACAGTTTGGCTATTGTGGCCATTGCTGATAGAAACATCGGGGTGCAGGTGTCCCGACGTTTCATTGCATCTGAATCTTTGGGGTAAATCCCCAACAGTGCAATTGCTGGGTCGTAGGGCAGGTCTATTTTTAACTCTTTGAGGAACCTCCACACAGTTTTCCAGAGTGGCTGCACCAGTTCACATTCCCACCAACAGTGTAAGAGGGTTCCCTTTTCTCCGCATCCTCTCCAACATTTGTTGTTTCCTGCCTTGTTAATTTTCCCCATTCTCACTGGTGTGAGGTGGTATCTCATTGTGGTTTTGATTTGTATTTCCCTGATGGCAAGTGATGCAGAGCATTTTCTCATGTGCATGTTGGCCATGTCCATGTCTTCCTCTGTGAGATTTCTCTTCATGTCTTTTGCCCATTTCATGATTGGATTGTTTGTTTCTTTGGTGTTGAGTTTAATAAGTTCTTTATAGATTTTGGAAACTAGCCCTTTATCTGATATGTCATTTGCAAATATCTTCTCCCATTCTGTAGGTTGTCTTGTAGTTTTGTTGACTGTATCCTTTGCTGTGCAAAAGCTTCTTATCTTGATGAAGTCCCAATAGTTCATTTTTGCTTTTGTTTCTTTTGCCTTCGTGGATGTATCTTGCAAGAAGTTACTGTGGCCAAGTTCAAAAAGGGTGTTGCCTGTGTTCTCCTCTAGGATTTTGATGGAATCTTGTCTCACATTTAGATCTCTCATCCATTTTGAGTTTATCTTTGTGTATGGTGAAAGAGAGTGGTCCAGTTTCATTCTTCTGCATGTGGATGTCCAATTTTCCCAGCACCATTTATTGAAGAGACTGTCTTTCTTCCAATGGATAGTCTTTCCTCCTTTATCGAATATTAGATGACCGTACATTTCAGGGTCCACTTCTGGGTTCTCTATTCTGTTCCATTGATCTATGTGTCTGTTTTTGTGCCAGTACCACACTGTCTTGATGACCACAGCTTTGTAATACAACCTGAAATCTGGCATTGTGATGCCCCCAGCTAAGGTTTTCTTTTTTAAAATTCCCCTGGCTATTCGGGGTCTTTTCTGATTCCACACAAATCTTAAAATAATTTGTTCTAACTCTCTGAAGAAAGTCCATGGTATTTTGATAGGGATTGCATTAAACGTATAAATTGCCCTGGGTAACATTGACATTTTTACAATATTAATTCTGCCAATCCATGAGCATGGAATATTTTTCCATCTCTTTGTGTGAGGAAGAGTTATTCTATTTGGTCTCCACAATCACCCTGCAAGGTAGGCTGAGCAAGGATAATTATAGATACTTTATTTTTGAGGAAATCAACACCCTGAAAGAACTAATGACTTGTTAATAGTAGTTGTATAATAGAAATCTAAATTCAGGCCTTTTAAACTTCAAGTCCAAGGATGTTTGATAATAGAAAATATTGGAACTGTCTATACAATTCATAGTGACTATCAAGGAATGTTTCTTACATACAGAGATGTCCCTCAAGCAGCTGTGTTAGTAGGCACTTGACCCCAGTGACTAGGCCAGAGTTCGGTATGTATAGTTTTGCCAGAATTCCTTTGCTAGGAATTTGGAATCTAGAAGAGAAAAAGTAAAAATAAAAATAACATTGAGAGAGAAAGAGTGAAAGATCTACTGTGGCTTGAGCTCAATCATGTAAATTTGGGAACTATAAGTAGCCATGTTCCTCCAGCATCACCTTATTCCCCCAGGTAGCTAATGAAGCAGAGATCAGAGATAAGAGGTGAATACTACTTTATTTGCCAACAGTCTTGCCATTTCTATTTTTAGCCCTTCCTGAGAGCTGGCTATATTCCTTTGGAGAGGGGGAGTATTCTGTGAGACAAAACTTAGTCATGGCAAGGAAATGTTGACCAGTGAGTTAACAGCACAGATTCTGGACTACACTGTTGAACTCAACTCCTACTACTACCACTTACTTGCTATGTGGCCTTGGTTAAAAGCTTTGGTGTCATCTGTAAAATGGAGATAACAAAAACAAAAAATGGATATAACAATAGTATCTACATCATCAGTATCACTATGATGAAAAAAAATGAGATAACTATAATGCTTTTTAGAATAGTGCCTGGGCCTGTAAATGCTCAATAACTATTAGCTCCTACTCTGCTTATAATAAATTCCCTTTGGGGTTAAGCCAGATCAAAATAGTTGGCGTTATATTGGTTTAGCACATCAGCATCTTCCAAGCAATCCAACTTGAAAATTGTAGTCATACAACTTCTTTTTCCTTAATTTTGCAAATTTAATCAGTCACTAAGTTCTATTAAGTCTAGCATTCTGATTCTTTCTGCTGCAGCCCTATTCCTTACATCCTCAGTTTATCTTATTTAGCTCGCTGGATTGCTGATGTGTTTATCTGTCTTTTACATTGATTCCAGTGTAGATGATTGCTGGTACAGAACAGCATTGTACAATGGGTTTGACTTGCCATATCTGAGTAGTAACTGCTCATTTTAGATTTGAAATGTGCTCTCCTATTCCCTTCAATCTCCACTTAGAGAATAGCGTCCAATATCAATAATCTAGAATTCAAAATCCTTTATTATCTGACCCCTATATGGCATTCAGTTCTCAATGTTCAATTCATGCTTGACATCACTTACACTCTATCTTCACTGATTATTCATTTTACTTAAATTTATGTAGTCCTTCCATATCTTGATAACCTGTTTCCTCTGGAACCTTTCGTGCCTATTGAAATTTTCATTCCACAGCCTGAATCAAGGACTTTGTTTTCCAAGAAACCTTTCAGAAGGTCCCAGAATATTGCCCCTCTCTCTTTACTGATTTAACCGAACTTAGAGGTGAGACCTTCTCTTGGTAAACTAGGCTGCTCTTTACCTAGCTGCAATGAACATTTTTAAGTTTCTTAGAGCAGTAGTTCTCAAAGTCCCCTAGAAATCAGTAAAAATTAGATGAGCAAAAAGACTGTGTGTGGGGGAAGTAAAGAGTGTGGAAGGTGACATTCTTCATATGCCAGATTCAGTATTATCCAAAACGACAATGATATAGGTGGAATATATGAAGAGAAGAATCAGTCCCTAGCATGTTCCATTCTTTTGCTGGTCTTATTTGCTTTTTGGTAGGCTGTCAACTTGTAGACACTAGGTAGGTAGACATCCTCAGGTAGTGTGAACTGACATGTTGCTAAAAGGCTACAACTAAGGGACTTTTTTTTTTTAAATCCCAAAACAAATCACAAAAGAAAGCTGCAAAGAGGTAAACACTGGACAGTTTAAACTATGTTATTTTCTACTTAATAAAAGGAGAAGGCCTGTTCATGTTATATTCAAGTCAAATGCTAGTTGTCTGAAAAGAAACTATAACTCAGACATGTTGAACAAAATAGATTTAAGGGGAAAGTGCTCTTCTCCCTAAGGTATGAAGTGTATCATGTGTGAACCATTACCCACATCCTTTCCAAGGATCTGGGTCTCATTCTATTATTTGTGTATGCCTTGGGGATAAACCATTTTCTCTATCTACTCTTTATTTTGTGCCATGCAAACATTCTTTCTGCACTATTAATTCTCACTATAGCCTAGTAAGGAAGGCTTATTATTATTATTCCATTTTGTAGTTGATGAAACTGAATATTAAAGAGGTGAAGTAACTGGCTCAAAATCCCAGTTCAACTGGCTCAAAATCCCAGTTCAACTGGCTCAAAATCCCAGTTTAAGTAATTTGTCTAAGACACAGTACTATATTAGGTGGAGGATCAAGGATTTAAATGTAGGTCTGTCTGACTCCAAAGGCTATCTCTCATAAAGGTCCACCACATCTCATCCATCCTTGACTTCTATAGTCTACTTATACTTAATAGTTAGTCATATGGGGAGAGACCACATAATTATCATCTAAACTGGGATATTTTTGAGACTCAAAGTACATAAAACCAGCACTTATTTGGGACAATAGGCATAAATTGGAACTGCCCCCAAGGAAAACCAGGGTGTGTCATCCTGGTTCTACATCTATTTGAGGAAAGAGCACAGACTTAGGAATGAAATAGTCCTTGGATGAAATTCAATTTTGAAGCCTCAGTTTTCTCATCTCTAGGATGACTATAATCAAATCCTTAAATGATATATTTTTAGACTACCTGGCATCATCAAAGTTCATTTTATCGCACAAAGAATGTAGGACCTTTTTACTGTCCCCTTTCCATTCATATATTATTTTTTCAATCTTGCATTTGCATAAATATTCACATCTCCATTTACATGCCCACAGGATTCAAGGTGCAAACCTTATAAAATCACATTGCCCACTTTCAGAATAAGTAGGAAGCTCACCGGCACTCAATATATACTTGATGATTTGACTACCAGGAAAATAAATTGCGTGTAGATTTTGATAATAATTATCTTTCTTTTTTTGAAAAATGAGTTATATCTAGACTTTCTTATAAACAAATAGATTCTTCTCTTTTTCTATATATTTTTGAGCATTCCTATGGGGGCACTTTTCCGATTTGTTATATCATTAGTATCCCTGTAATTTCCTCATTACTAAGGTCAGTTTAAAAAAAAAGAAACTGAGAAAAATACAGTAATTCTAAAATAGCCCAAAATGTTCTTTTATACATATTTTGAATAGATGGCATCAAAATCACCTAGGTTCTATAATAAATATAGATTCCCTTAAGCTCCACCCCTGAAGATTTTGCTTCCATAGGTGTAATACACAAGATTTCTTTCTTTCTTTAAGCCCCCTAGCTGATTCTAACAAGCAGTCATGGTTGTAAGCCAATTTTTATTTCTCTTTGTTTTTTTAAAGATTTTATTATTCATGAGAGACACACAGAGACAGAGGCAGATAAACACAGGCGAGGGAGAAGCAGGCTCCATGCAGAAGGCCCGATGTGGGACTGGCAATATGATTCTAAGGCCAATGTTCTTGAATCTGTGCTATAAGATCTCAAAAAATGAAAAGTACTTTGCTTTTATATTTAGTATAGACCAAGCAAACTTGAATCTATGAACACTTTTTATATGTCAGGCATTGTGCTAGATATTGTCACATATACTGTATTAGCTCATTAATCCTTTATGCTTGGGTTTTTCTAAAACCTAGGTGACTTAAGCAAATTCTCTTTTCCTTTCATCTCTATGAACCAAAACCAAAGACCTTTTCCTATAGTGTAGCAGGAAACACTTCCTAATCTATAGACAGGGGTTGACTGAGGTCTTTTCTGCAAGTTAGGCACCTCCACAGGAGAAAATGATCTCTTCATCTCTGATAAATACTCATACATGAGATTTAAACAAGCAACACTTACTCTTGTCCTTTGCTTCCCTTTCAAAGTCACTGATGTATTGGGGAAACCTTAAGACCCATTAGAAACAGGATAAAACAAAATAGAAGTAGCTCTCCTGCCAGAGGAAAGAGATGAAAAAAGAGAAAAAAAGCCTGTGCTGAAGGTAGACGCTCAACCGCTGAGCCACCCAGGTGTCCCATAAGTCACTTTTTAAAGCTTTCTCATGGCTTTTCTAAATCAGTCATCATAGTAATGCAATTAATAAAGAACTATGTATTTGGCATCTATTATATGGTAGGCACTAGGTACTGATAATATAGTTATGAATAATATAGATCCTGATTTCATAGCAATTAAAGACAGTATATTCTTTAAAGCCTAAATTTTCAGAGTTCTATCCTGGGAGAAATACTAACTGTAGGAAAGAACCTTATGATTCATAAGGCATGAATTCAGAGATTTTCACAAATTCCCAAAAATTTAGAAAGAGAACAACAAAGCCACAGTGAGGAGGGCTCATTCATTAGTTAAATATCAGAGGCCTTCAAGTACATCATGGGATAGCTGAAATCAAGACTATAAAATTTGTAAATGAAAAGTTTCTATTATATATAAAATTTCAAGAGTTTGTCATCACCTCATTTTTCCCTTGTCTATTTTCTGAGAACCATATAACCTCATTCAAAGCATGTATTTCTACAGTTGCAACTTTCCTATTAGTTTGTGTAATTGTTGGTTAATTTATCAACTGGACTAGATGATCCATGAGAGTGGCTACCGACCCATGTTTTCTGTTCACTATTGCATACCTAGTGCCCAGCACTGTGCTTCATACACAATTGATAATCAAAAGCCATTTCTTTAAAAAAAAATTTCTTGAATACGTAAGTGAATGAATGCATGAGACTCTTCGCCTTGCCATACTAGAACATTCCTCTTCTAAAGGATTTTTACAGTACTTCAAGATAGTGTCCTTGGGGAACTTCATGCTTTTCTGGTAAATCTAGCATTACCAAATCTTTCCTGGAAGTCTAGAGAGCCAATCGTGCACTTTGTTAAATAAATATCTCCAGTTGAAATAAATATTCATAATTTAAGAGTAGCTTTTATTTAAAAAAAGAGTCAAAGGCCACACTTGGTAAAATCTTTGAAAAAATGACAATACTTGCATATAAATTTTGTTCTGAATTCTTGGGTAAATAGTCATTGCCAAACTTTTCAGAGAAGCTGTATATTTTATCTTCCCACCATCAGTGTACAAAGATGCTTAATTGTTTATCTCCTAGTATTATCATTTCAATATATTGCTAATGTGTTAGAAATAATTATCATTGCAATATGTAATTCTTTCACTTCTCATAAAATTCAACTTCTTCCTATTGTCATTTGAATTTTTCTTTTTTTTAAATTTTATTTATTTATTCCTGACAGACAGAGAGAGAGAGAGAGAGAGTCAGAGACACAGGCAGAGAGAGAAGCAGGCTCCACGCAGGGAGCCCTCCGCAGGACTCCATCTGCAGAACTCGATCCCCAGTCTCCAGGATCACACCCTGGGCCCAAGGCAGCGTTTAAACCCCTGGGCCACTGGTGCTGCCCGAATTTAATTTTTCCTAATAATCAAATCTATTGATTTTTTACCCTTCAATCTCCATTGTTTCTATGCCTAGAAAATCTTTTTTTTAATCCTAAGTTTAAGTAATCATTTTTCCTCTGTTTTTAAGACTTCACTTTTTCTTTTTCACACTCAACTTTTTTTTTTTTAAGATTTTATTTATTTATTCATGAGAGACACACACAGAGAGAGAGGCAGAGACATAGGCAGAGGGAGAACCAGGCTCCAGGCAGGAAGCCCAATGTGGGACTTGATCCCGGGTCTCCAGGATCGCGCTCTGGGCTGAAGGCAGACACTTAACCGCTGAGCCACCCAGGCATCCCCACACTCAACAATTTTAATTGTACAATTTTAATTGTACTTTAAAATATAGAGTGGTATATGGTGTTTTCCAAATTCTCTAATTTTGGTTTTTACATGCTCTATTTTATGTGGGGAGTGTTGTGTTTCTTCTTTATTTAATTATTAAAACACAGAGTTGCTGCTTTGTGTAACAAGCTTTTCTCTTTTTTCATCTCTTTCCTCTGGCAGGAGAGCTACTTCTATTTTGTTTTATCCTGTTTCTAATGGGTCTTAAGGTTTCCCCAATACATCAGTGACTTTGAAAGGGAAGCAAAGGACAAGAGTAAGTGTTGCTTGTTTAAATCTCATGTATGAGTATTTATCAGAGATGAAGAGATCATTTTCTCCTGTGGAGATGCCTGACTTGCAGAAAAGACCTCAGTCAACCCCTGTCTATAGATTAGGAAGTGTTTCCTGCTACACTATAGGAAAAGGTCTTTGGTTTTGGTTCATAGGGATGAAAGGAAAAGCGAATTTGCTTAAGTCACCTAGGTTTTAGAAAAACCCAAGCATAAAGGATTAATGAGCTAATACAGTATATGTGACAATATCTAGCACAATGCCTGACATATAAAAAGTGTTCATAGATTCAAGTTTGCCTGGTCTATAACAAATATAAAAGCAAAGTACTTTTTTCTTCTTTTTTTGAGATCTTATAGCACAGATTCAAGAACACTGGCCTTAGAATCATATTGTCAGGTAAAGAATATCTGCTCACTACTTGGCTGTAAAATCTCAGGTAACTTATTCAATCTCTTTATACTTGGTTTTCTCAATCTAAAATGAAAATCTGGTTCTGTAATACTTTGGATTATGGTTAGCAGCATATAGTTATAGAATACTTATTATGTTAAAGAATCACAGAAGGAAACCATCCATGGAACATATAGTGCCTTGTAATATCTTCAGAAACCCAGGCCATTTCTATTTTGCATCCTTAACAAGTGGCTTCTATCCTTAGAGTCACTCTAGAGTTCAAGACAGTTGCCAGAACTCTAGTCATTTTGTATACATTATGCATCAAGAACCTGAAATCAAATTGGGGCTCTCTTTATAAGGACAAAGGAAAGAATTACTAACATGTAAGAATTTAGTAGTATCTGCCACATAATAATAACTCTTGCAGGGTCAGTGACATATTAAATAGGGTGAGGTATACCTGTAAGATGTCAAGGACAATGTCTGGGGTATAGGAGTAAACACTTACCCAGGTAAGTGGTTTTTGCTATTGATCAATATTACAAAGGAAATCAGAGTCAAGACCTGTGTCTAGGCCCCTAGCTCTTTCCTATTAAGTATATATTGTATACTATTAAATATATATATGAATATATATTCCTATTAAATATATATATATATATATTTCCTGTATTAAGTATATATTGATGAGTAAAATGTAATGGGATATTTAGAGGTTTTCACCAGCTACTAATGCATGTGTTTTTAATGGGGTAAACTTCTACTTGGTCCTTTCTTCCATGGCCTAGAAGTCTGCCAATTCAGAAACCTGATTGTTGACATAATGATAATAGATGTGTCTTAGAACGGATTCACAGTAAACAAGCCTACATAAAATAATGTATAGTTACAAGGATATCAACTTATTAATTTACACTGAGAAATATAATTTCCAAAGGAAAGGAAACCATAATCTTTGGCCTACAAATTCGTTCCCTGAAAGTGACCTAAGCCTAAAGCAAAATTTTATTTGAGAATTATTACTGAAAATAATGACAAGACAAAAACAAAATGAGCTTAAATTGGAAAATTGTATCCTCTAGCTAAGGTCACCTTCTTTCTGGTACTATGGTGGGGTCATATTGATGACTTTCCACATTTGCTTTTTTTCCCCCCTATCATCTATATAGTTCCCATATTCTCTTAAGAACTTATTAAAATTAGCCATCTAAATCAGTTATCACCAAACTTTGCTGATTATTTGATGCTAAATCTTATACCTAGGTTCTGGCATAGATCTACTTAACCTGAATTTCTAGGGACTTCAAGAGAAGTAGCCCAGGAATCCGTGTATTTAAAACTGCTTCCAGATCATTCTGCTGAATGACACTCCCCGGCCTGCATCTAGGAATCACTGGTCTAATCTACAACTTTCCTAAAATAGCTCCTAACTGAACAGAGAGGCAGAAGGAGGGAGCTGGGGAAGGGAAAGAACAGACATTTTACCCTGCAGGTAAGTGCAATCTTCTCCCATCCCCATTTAATTCACTCACTCTGAAATTCTCAAGGACTTTCTTCCTACCTGCCTTGAGAATTCCATTATAATGAGCCACTGTGACTTATTCTGTTATCAAGGAAGGGACAATCTATCGATACAAAGCAGACATATTTTGTGGATTAAAATGCAGAAAATGATTCATAGGCTAAACTAGGAGAAATTTCCATGGGGCAGAAGAAGGAACAATCACTGGATGGATTAGGTAAGGACCTAGGAAGGCAGTGATATCTAAGTTCAGCCTTGACCAGTGGTTGGGATTTCAACAAGTGACAAATGAGATATCAATGAGTCCAGGCAAAGGGAATATTGTGTGCAAAGGCATAGAGATCTGATGCCGTAGTATCATCTCTGATACCTCCCTTCACTTACCTGTAAGATAATTCTCCTAAACTTTGGAAAATTCCTGTGGATCCGTGATGCTGCCCATGTGAAAAGATCAGTTTCTAGAGCTTTAAGAGCCTGATCCAGAGCTGTCTTATAAACTAGCAGGGAAATAATAACAGAGTAAATCAAGCTAAGCCCTGTGGAAGGTTAAAACTGGAAGTAAATGGTTTCATTGTCTCTTAGGTAGTCTTCAGAGATCAAGAATTGTGCTGACAAAAAAAAAAAAAAAAAAAGAATTGTGCTGACATAGATATTCTGATCCATTAGTAATATATCCTTAAAGGAATGAAAAGACCTTGAAGGCTATTATGAAGACTTAGCTTTTTTTCTCAGTAATACCAGAGGGTCTTGGAAGGTTTTAAGCAAAGGAGTCAGAATCCAACATTATATATATATATATATATATATATATATATATAAATATATAAAGATTTTATTTATTTATTCATGAGAGACAGAGACGGAAACAGAGAGAGACACAGAGAGAGAGAGAGACAGAGGCCTCAGAGGCACAGGCAGAGGGAGAAGCAGGCTCCATGCAGGGAGCCCAACGCAGGACTCTATCCTGAGTCTCCAGGACCATGCTCTGGGACGAAGGCTGCGCTAAACTGCTGAGCCACCTGGGCTGCCCTGAATCCAACTTATATTTTAAAGGAATCACTCTGGCTATTGTGTTGAAATATGCTGGGGTGACTGGAAAGGACATAAGGTATTCGGAGAGACCAGTTAGAAGGCTACTGCTGAAATCTAGGCAAGAGACAATGGTATCTTAAACCAGGTAGATTGCTATTAGGTGTCCCAATTCTCTATATATTTTTAATGTATATCAAGTGATAATCTTGAAGGTATGAAAGAGGAAAGAAAGAAGAAAGAAAGAAAGAAAGAAAGAAAGAAAGAAAGAAAGAAAGAAAGAAAAGAAAAAGAAAAAGAAAAAGAAAAAGAAAAAGAAAAGAAAAGAAAAGAAAAGAAAAGAAAGAAAAGAAAAGAAACAAGTGTGTAGTTTTTGAGCAATGAGAAGAATGGAGTTGACAACAGATTTTGCAGAAACATTTTAGTATTTTAATGCCTAGTATAACAGCACATAGCTAATCATCTTATAGTTCTCTGTAATTACAAGGGAATTTGTAATGTTATGACATTACTTTATCAGCAGAACCACCTCGAGATAGGCTTATCCCTATTTTCAACTCTATTTTACAAAAAATAAAACTATGGCTCAAAGACTCCTCTGGCACCCCCCTGGTGCCAGGGCTTGTGTCTGAACCTTTTCCCCTGCAGCCAGTAGGCAGCTTTTTAAATATCCTGGAGCCCTTTCCCAAAACGTGGACCAAATAGAGGCAATAAAGCTTTTTGCAGCAGAAAAACCCACTATGGCTCAAAGAAATAAAATGATTTGGCTTAAAATCTCACAGCTAGTTGGTGATGGGACTAAAATTTTAACCCAGGTCTGGTAGATCCATCTAAGTCACTGTTTATCCAGTATTTTAATTTACTGTTTATCCAGTATTTACTCAGACTGAGAGCTTCTGTTTTAACATTGATTTCTTATACTCCAATCTATATAACCAAAGCAGCTACAGCTAATGCCATTCTCAGGAGATGCAGACACAAGGGGAAAGGTGGGAGAAATGCTTAACTGTGTAACTGTGCTTCTCTAACAAACAGACACACTTCGCTATGCACACTTGCAACCTGAAATGGCAACTTCTTTTGCAAATTGCTGAGATACAGAAGAGTTCAAATAAAGGGAGGCAACAGGGTGTCAGGAAGGTAGCCTGACAGAAGACCTAGTTCAAGTTTTAGCATTCCAGAATATTAGCCATCTGATTATGTCCCTGTCAAAAAGCTAATACAAATCCTATTTAGGATGAAACATTATTATTAAAGCTAATAATAATATTAGCAACTCATGAATGGCATTGGTCACAAACATTATTTTGCTTTAGCCACCATTAATCCTGCAAAGGAGGATGCCTTACCGATGAGAATTCTGACATTGTTAGATTGTTAGTAAACAGAGCTGGGAGTGTTAGTAAACGTAACTGAGGACATGTTAATTCCATTGCTTTTTTTTTTTCCAAAGGATTTATTTATTCATGAGAGACACACAGAGAGAGGGGTGCAGAGACACAAGCAGAGAGAGAGAGAGAGAGAGAGAGAGAGAAGCGGGCTCCATGCAGCGGAGCCTGATGCGGGACTCAATCCTGGGACTCGATCCCAGGACTAGACTATCAAAGACTAGAATATTGTAGTTAAAACGTGATGATCATGCCCTGGGTCAAAGGCAGGTGCTAAACTGCTGGACCACCCAGGGATCCCTTCCATTGCTCTTTATAAAAACCTTGCCATTACTGAGTCCTCTGAAACACGTAGGCTAATCCTCTATTTCTTTCATTTGCCAGGAATTTTGTCTTGAATTCATGAACTCTTGATCTAAAACCCTAAATTAAAAATGTTAAAAACTTGCTAAGCTTTCTCCTTAGCTCCTCTTCCTCTCTGCCCATTTGCTATCCAAACACAATTTTTCACTTCAGTCAAGGCCAGATGCATGGCAAAGTGAATTTTTATATTCAGTCTTTTGCCTCAGATAGTTATATGTTTCTTAGCACTCTTAATGTCCCTCTGGATGCTCTCAATGTGCTTCCTGAGCAACAGAGGGATGTGTTGGTTAAAAATTAGTTAAAAAAAAGTAATCAAAATGGTTCCTGGTAGGGCAAGAAGGGCTATAGTGGAATAATCTTGAAAGAGGATCACTTCCCTGAGTGTAGAGATGCTATCATATGCAGCCTTGCCCATCTGTTGGCAGAATGGATTTCTAGCATATTGTCCACAGATGGATGATGTTAGAAGTGGCTACAATCCTTTGCCCAGGGCTTCTGAGCCAGAAGTGTGTCAGACTCATCTCTAGAGAATGCTGAGGGAAATGCTGCTATATAGCATGTCTCACTCCTTTGCTGCTAGTGTTTTCCAAGTTGGCAACTGCATAAGCATATGATATTTGTTATTTAAAAAAAAAGTGAGAAGTCATTTGGGACCTTCCTAAATTATTCTCTCTAGGAAAGAAGCTGGGAGAAAGAAAGATTTTCAAATCTGATTCCAATCTTCCAAATCATTTGAACCCGAGTGTTTTCCTGACCTTGGCCTACCAGCTGCTCTGTTTTGTCTCTCTGAATCCCATCCATTTATGATTTTTGAGCCACCTGTCAGTATGGTAAGCAGGAGAAAGACCACAGCAAGAGGGCAAATTAGATGTGAATGTCTCTGTGGAATTCTCTGTCATTGGAAGCTAATGCAATTGCATGTTGAACAAGCAGAGGATCCAAACCAAAGCTGCATGCTGTAGCAGAAAGCCACTGGAATGGGAGCTAAGAAATGAGTTCTAGTCTAATTCACAAGGGCTTCTGCATGGATTAAATGACATTACATATGGTTCTACGGCCAGGTTAGACACATAGCAGATGCTTAATCCCTCTCTTTCCTGGCCTTGACTCTTTCATGAACTAATTGTGGCACTGGACAAATCAACCATACTCTCTGCAATCTCATCTCTAGTGGAAAAAGAGCTGAGAATGAAGAATGTATATTTAGACACCATATTGCCAAGAACTGTGCTAGGTGTTTAACATAAATTATTTTATTTTAATCCTCATAACAACCCTATTGGTAGGTATTATCATCATGAGTCAAATGACACCTTCAATAGTCACTGTTTTAATAATTTGCCCAAGGTCATGCAAATATTAAGTTATTATTTTAATTCCAGTTAACATACAATATTATATTAGTTTGTGGTGTATAATACAGTGATTCAACCAATCTATACATTACCCAAAGCTCATTTTGACGAGTGTACTCCTTAATCCCATCACCTATTTAAACTGTTCCCCCATAATCATCAGTGTGCTATCATTAAGAGTCTGTTTATTGATTTGTCTGCTTTCCCCTTTGCTAGTTTTGTATGTTCAATTCCATGAGTGAAATCATATAGTATTTGTTTTTCTCTGACTTATTTCACTTGGCATCTTACTCTCTAGGTCCATCCTTGTCATTGCAAATGGCAAGATTTTATTTTTTTATGGCTGAATAATATTCCAGTGTGTGTGTACCACCTCTTCTTTATCCATTATCAATCGACGGACACTTGGGCTGCTTCCATATCTTCTTGGCCATTGTAAGAGGGGGTATAACTCAGTGGTAGAGCATTTGACTGCATATCCGGGCTATTGTAAATAATGTATACATCCTTTTGAATTAGTGTTTTTGTATTCTTTGGGTAAATACCCAAGTGTGATTGCTGGGTGACAGGATAGTTCTATTTTTAACTTTTTGAGGGATTTCCATACTGTTTTCCAGAGTGGCTACATTGGTTTGCATTTCCATCACAGTGCACAAGTGTTCCTCTATCTCCACATATCCTTGCCAACTTCTGTTGTTTTTTGTGTTGGTTTTAGCCACTCTTACAGTTATATAAAGTGAAAATATCAGTCTCTAATAGTTGTATCAAAGACTAGAATATTGTAGTTAACACGCTGGATCAGGTCCAGCATGTAGTTCTTGGCGTGATATATATTCACTATGAGAGTTTAAGGCACAAATCTACATCTCCTGTCTCAATCTTTTTTGCAGTGGGGGGAGGCTCTAGTACTACATTTTCAGTGGCTCAGTATTTCTTTCTCTTCCTCATTCTAGTTTTGATTTGCATTTCTCTCATGGTAAGTGATGATGATCTTTTCATATGTTTATTGGCCATCTGTATGTCCTCTTAGAAAAAATGTCTGTTTATGTCTTCTGCCCATTTTTTCCATTGGATTATTTGTTTTTTAGTGTTGAGTTTTAGCAGTTCTTTATATATTTTGAATACTAACCTCTTATTGGACATTTCATTTGCAAATCCCCCCCCCCCCATTCAGTAGGTTATCATTTAGTTTTGTTGATGATTTCCTTTGTTGTGCAGAAGCTTTTTATCTTGATGCAGTTCCAATAGTTTGTTCTTCTTTCCCTTTACTAAAGGGACCTACCTAGAAAAATGTTGCTATGGCCAATATCAGAGAAGTTACTGCCCATGTTCTTTTCTAGAATTTTTATGGATTCTTACATGTAGGTCTTTAATACATTTTGAATTTATTTTTGTGTATGGTATAAAAAAGTGGCCCCATTTTCCCACCACCATTTGTTGAAGAGATTGTCTTTTTCCTGTTGGATATTTTTTCCTGCTTTGTCAAAGGCTAACTGACCATATAGTTGTGGGTTTATTTCTGGGTTTTCTATTCTGTTCCACTGATCTGACTATTTTCGTGCCAGTACCACTGTTTTGATCACTACAGCTTTGCCCAAAACTGTGACACTTCCAGCTTTGCTTTTCCTTTTCAAGGGTGTTTTGGCTATTTAGGGTCTTTCGTGGTTCCATACAAATTTTAGAATTGTTTGTTCTAGTTCTATGAAAAATACTGTTGGTACTTTGATAAGGATTGCATTAAATATGTAGATTGTTTTGGGTAGTATAGACATTTTAACAATATTTGTTCTTTTGACCTGTAAGTATGGAAAGTCTTTGCATATCTTTGTGTCGTCTTCAGTTTCTTTCATCAGTGTTATATTTTTCAGTGTATAGGTCTCCCACCTCTTTGATTAGGTTTATTCCTAGGCATCTTATTATTTTGGGTGCCAATGTAAATGGGATTGTTTTCTTAATTTCTCTTTCTGCTGCTTCATTCTTGTATAGAAATGCAGATTTCTGTCAATTGATTTTATATCCTGAGACTTTACTGAATTTTTATTAGTTCCAGAATTTTTTTGGTGGAATATTTCAGGTTTTCTACATATACTATCATGTAATCTGCAAATAGTGAAAGCTTGACTTATTCCGTACTGATTTGAATACCTTTTATTTCTTTTTGTTCTCTGATTGCTGTGGTGAGGACTTCCAGGGCTATGTTAAATAAAAGTGGTGAGAATAGATGTTCTCACCTTGTCTTGTTCCTGACCTTTGGGGATAAGCTCTCAGTTTTTCCCCATTAAGGATGATGTTAGCTGTTTTTCATATAAGGGCCATGCAAACTTTAAATGACATTTTGGGTTTGTGGACTCCAATATCAAGCCCAATGAGAGACTTAGAAGTAATGCTTCTCAAAATTTTCCTTATGGCAGGAAATGTGAACACATGAACTTACTTCACATCTTCTGTTTTATCTTTAAAATTCACATGAGTTTATTTGCATTCTATCCCATAATGCATGTGTGATTGTATTAATACAAAATGAATGCCTTATAATTGTGTTTATTCTCTGGTTCCATGTGTTCCCTTCACAGTGTTAGTTCTTAGAGACATGCACATCCAGAGATGTGGTAAGGATCAACTTTAGTAGGTAATCTCTACGGTTTCTTCTAATTTTAATGATTTACAGGTTTAGCTAACTGCCCTAGTATAAGGCAATAGTATAAGTACACTAGGCTGATGCAAGGGACAAGCTATTAAAGTTGACTACTTTCTCCTAAGTTAAGTATATCTGACACAGTCAACTGCCAACTGTGTAGACAGCCCATGTGAGATGTGTGGGCAGCTTTAAAGAAAGGGAATATGCCATTTCTCAGCTCCCAAAGACTATGGTGCCCTCAGGGGGCTGCCTCACACAACTGCAGCTCTTACCCATTCAGGACTCTCTTTCTCCTTAGCCCTTTCCATCCTAAGGGTCATGGCCACTTCCTACTATGGCTAGGTCCTGCCAATACCTAGTTCGTGGCCTAACCTTGCTCATACCTTTGCAAATAGTTCCTTCATTAACACCTCTTCAATTACCTTTTTGGGAAGGCCACCTGTTTCCTGCTGAGATTCTACTTCTTTTTTCTGAGTTCTGCCCCCATTATCCACTACTTACTGGACTTGTTAACTATAGTTTTGCAGGCTTCTCAACTCCCAAACAGAACTCATCACAAACCTGCGCCTCCTAAATGTTTCACCTGACCGTGTTTCAGACATCCCAATCCTCTCCATCTTACTACAGCCAGCCAGTTGCTAATTTATATCAATTCTCCTTCATGTTTCCTGAATTTACCACTTCCTCACCATCTGCACAGTTTCTGCTCTCATTATTTGTCAAGTAGATTGCTTCCTTATGGATCCATCTGCCTCTAGCTTGCCTTCCCCATTCCTTTTCCATTTCCTCTTCTATCACAATCCTATTTTACAAACAAAAATCTGTTCAGGACAATCTATTCTATGATAAGCCCTTTCAATGGTTCCTTATCACCTTAAAGGTAAAGTTTAAACTCCTTAGCAAAGCATACAAGCCTTTCTTTCTTTCTTTTTTAAAGCTTCTTAGTTACTTTCTTGATACTTCATAAGAACTCTACACTTGAGTACTGTCAAATCCTTTCATGTTTATCACAGATGGCTGAACTTCACACTTGTGTGTTTGTACATGCTATTTTCTTTGCCAAGAATATCCTGCGTGTCATAGACTGACCTCCAACATCACATGCTCTAGAAAACTTTCCCAGATAACCACAACCCTCACAACTGGTTTGGGTATATCTTAAGGGTTCTAATGGTGCCTATCCTTCAGGTGATGGCATGCCCTAGGCAAGGTGCTCTGTTATGCTGGATGAAATACCAGCACTGTATCCTGCTCTATGCCAAGTGAACACCAGAAGCCTTATGCTTGCTTTTGTCCTTAAGATACTGTCTCTTGACTGGGCCTGGAACTCAAGTGTGGGCTGTTCTGAAGGGAAGCACCTGGGTGAAGTCTCATGAGATAAGATGTGTGAGAATCACTGATAGACCTTTGGAGCTAGAGGTGGTTTTAAATGCCAAGTCTCCTGTTGACCAGCTGCACAGCTTTTAAGGAGGAAAATTCCAGAGAGTGTTACACCAATGAACGACATGCTTAATAGTTATGCAAAGGTCTCAAGTTACAGAGGGCAGTTTGAAGCAATAATGTAAGTGAAACTGGCTCATGATTTTGCCTTTGAGTCAGAGCTAATATTGAAGTATTAATTAGATCCATCTCACTTTATAACACACTAAGGAGTTACCTTTGTTACTTGTAAAATATTAAAGGCTAGAGAAATGTAATTTAAAGTTTCCATCGATATGGTAAAGTTCATTGATTTTTAAGTGAAATAAAACTAATCATAGGAATAATTTAGAAATATATTAGGGAAATACAATATTTTTCAACCTTTGATTTGTAAAGTAATATATAAACTTACAATGCCCCCTAGTAATTAATGAATCAAAATTTTTAGGTAGCAAATAAGGAGTTTTTAATTAAATAGTTTATTTTTTCCCTTATATATTATGTAATAATTACATATTATATACAGTTGACCCCGAACAGTGTGGGGGGCATTGACCCCACATAGTCAAAAATCTGTTTAGAACTTTTTTTCTTTTAAGATGTTATTTTTTTTTATTCATGAGAGACACACACACACACAGAGGGAGAGACACAGGCAGAGGGAGAAGCAGGCTCCATGCAGGGAGCCAGATATGGGACTTAATCCCGGGACTCCAGGATCAGGCCCTGAGCCAAAGGCAGACGTTCAACCACTGAGCTACCCAGGTGTCCCTGTTTATAACTTTTGATCTCAAAAAACTTAACTACAAATAGCCTACTACTGACTAGAAGCCTTACCAATAACATAGTCAATTAACACATCCTTTGTATGCTATATATTATACACTATTTCTTACAATAAGGTAAGCTACAATGTTATTAAGGAAAACATTAGGAAGAGAAAATATATTTATAGTACTGTAAAAAAATCTGTGCATAAGTGGACGGATAGTTCAAACATGTGTTGTTCAAAGGTCAACTGTAATAGGATTTGCCCTTATATTATCTTCTATAATTGGTATGTTTTACAGCTCTAGCCCAGACTTCTTCCCTGAGCTCTAAACCCTAATACCAATCTACCTTCCCTAAGAGACATCTCAAATTCAACATGTCCTGATTCTCCTTCCAAAATCTATTCCATCGGCAGTTTTTCCCAACTCAGAGGCTACTCAATTCTGATCAAAAAACCCTGGACCCATTCTTATTTGTTTTAAAGATTTTATTTATTTATTCATGAGACACACAAACATACAGAGGCAGAGACAGAGACACACAGGCAGAGGGAGAAGCAGGCCCCATGCAGGGAGCCCAACGTGGGACTGGATCCCAGGTCTCCAGGATCAGGCCCTGGGCTGAAGGTGGCGCTAAACCGTTGAGCCATCCGGGCTGCCCCTCAACCATTCTTTCTTTAGTAGCCCACTTTGAGTCCATCAACAAATCTTGATGAGTCCACCCTATACGTATATAGAAATTATGACCCCTTCTCGCAATCTCCACTGCTACCACCACAGTCTACAAGTCACTATCAGTTTCTTGTCTGTCAATTGCAATAGCTTAACAGCCTCTCCGCTTTCTAACTCTACCTCCTAAAAATTTATTTCAGGGCTTCCAGACCAATCCTCTTAAAATAAACTATATAAGTTATTCTTCTGCTAAAAACCCTTAGAGTAAAAGCCAACCTCCTTATTATGACATGCAAGGCTCTATAGAAGTTGACTCCAGGCTTACTGACATCAGCAGCTACTCCAGATCAGTCCCTCCACTACATTTGAATTGCAGTTCCTAAAATTTTCAGACTTGTTTCTTCCGCAGGATCTTTGCATTTATCACTTCTTCTGCCTGCTGTATTCTTCCCCAGATATGTTCTGATTTGCTTCTGAACCTCCTTCAAGTCTTTGCTCAGATATTACCTAGAAGTATAATCTTTCCTGATGAACTTATTTAAAATTACTCCCCTGTCCTGCATTTTTCTCCTTCAATTTTTTTTTCTCCACAGCACTTATTACTAATATATGCTAGACTTTGCTTTAAATTTTTTGTCTCTTCCATCAACACACACATTTACATAAATAAGAAAAAGTAAGGCCCATGTAAACATAACTTTTGTTTTGTTCATTGCTGGACCTCTCAGAATGTAGGAAAGTGCCCTGACACGTAGCAGGCACCCATTAAGTATTTGTTGTTTGAATGAATTACATATATATAAAGACAAATTTCAACTCTTTACCATTTATCAAAAACACTTAAAATTTACTCTAAATTATTTGGAAGAAAAATCCATGTTTTGAGGACAAAACAGGATGAGACTTCACGTTTAGCTTAGGTATCAAATGTAATATAAAGGTAGGTCGAGGGACGCCTGGGTGGCTTAGTGGTGGGGCAGCTGCCTTCGGCTCAGGTCGTGATCCCAGGATCGAGTCCCACATCGGGCTCCCTGCATGGAACCTGCTTCTCCCTCTGCCTGTGTCTCTGCCCCTCTCTCTGTATCTCTCAAAAAATAAAGGTAGGTTGAATACACTACATATTACGACAAAAACAACCTGCTTTTATGACCTGTGTTAAGAAGTATATGTGGAATTTAAATAATCAAATTGCTGGGGCACCTGGGTGGCTCACTCAGTAAGGGTGTGCCTTCAGCTCAGGTGACGATCCCGGGGTTCTGGGATCCAGCCCAACGTCGGGCTCCCTGCTTCTCCCTCTCTCCCTAACTTGTGCGCTGGCGCACTCTCAAATTCAATTTTTTAAAAAATAATCAAATTGCTTACATTTCTCATGTGCATGATTTGTTTCTCAGTTAAACCAAACCAGACATGTTCATACTGAAACCAAAAGCGACTGGATGCCTCGACTTAAGGTGTCCCGAACCCACAGATGTCACTCCTATCAGCTGCTCCTCCGCTCCTCGCTTTTCTCAGGGCGCCTGGCGCCTCCGTGACTTCCCCACACTGGGGTAAGGTGCTCAGCCAACGTGCCTGAGGCTCGTGGTGCGCTCTAGAGGTCTCCACCAAGGCAGGGGCCGCACAACAGCCCACTAGGCTGCCATCCTCCGCCCAAGGCCAGTCACTCTGCGCGGGACACAAGCGTCCAGGAAAGCCTCGGCGGGCGGCCTGTGTCCTCGCCTGCGCGCTGAGGGCCGGAGGCCGTGAGGCCGCCCGCCCAGGCCCGCGTTCCGTGCCCTCGGGCGCCGGTCTGGTGGGAACCTGGACGGGCAACCCCGTCCTCCCTCCTTCCCCCTCCACCTCCCCCCTCCTCCCCCCACCTCCCCTCCTCCCCGGCGCTGCTCCTTTGCTGTGAAACTGGCAGCAAACACGTTCAGTTTGGAACTGGCTCTGAGGAAAAGTGGCAGGAGCGGCGTGAGCCGGGGAGAGGGCCAGACCCACGCGACAGCCAAGAACCAACTCCTTTCTAATCATTACACGTCGCTGACCTACCGCACGTGCACCCAGCGTCGCGGAGGCTGCCGGCCGCGGGGCAGGGCCTAGGCCACCTGAGGCGGCGGCTGCGGACCCGCCCGAGCCGGAAGCGGAAGCGGAAGCGGAAGCGGAGGGCCTGCTGCGGCGCCTGCGCAGAGCGCACCGGGAGGCGCCGCCCGGCACGAGGCCGGGCGCTGAAGACGCGCCTGTGGGGCTACCTAGTCTGCGGTCGTCGTACCGCCCCAGGTGGGCTTCTGCGAGGGCCTGGCCTTCCACCAGGTGGAAAACAAGCCTGGGTTGATTGGCCTCTACCTGGGAGAGTTCATCACCTTCAAGGCTGTGGAGCTCGGCTGGCCCGACATCCCGGCCGCTGACTGCGGGGGCTTTGTAGCCTGTTTGCCAATAGAGGCGCAGACTTCTCTTAAAAGGAAGGAAGGAAAGAGGGGAGGTGGGAGGGAGAGAGCAGGCCTCTAGAAGGGTGTTGGATAACATGGACTTAAATATTTAATTTCTTTTTAGTTATTTACAATAGCCAGGATGTGGAAACAACCTAAATGTCAGTCAACAGATGGATGGACAAAGAAAATGTTTATAAATACAGTGGAATGTTATCCAGCGGAAGAAAGAAGGAAATGCTTCCTTGTATGACAAACGGGGCAAACTCTGAGGACCTCCTGCCCATTGAGATAATCTAGACCCAGAAGGACAGACACTAAGATTCCACTTATCTGAGGTATCTTAAATAGTCAAACTCAGTAGATTGGTGGTTGCCAGGGGCAGGGATTGGGAGAAGTGAGGAGTTGCTGTCCACTGGGTATAAAGTTTTAGTCACCCAAGATGAAAATTTCTAGAGATCTGCTGTACAACATTGTGCCTATAATTAACAATACCATATTATACACTTAATTTTTTTTTTTTTGAGAGGGTGGATCTTGTGTTATTGCTGCGATAAAAAAGGACAGAGAAGTTAAAACGGATGTATCTACTGTGTTAAAGACACGAAGGCCCTTGCATAACCTTAAAAACCTTAGAAACATTGATTTAAGACAACTGTTTCAGCTTCCAGGAGAAAAAGAAGGTCTAGGGAAGGGGAATTGTCTTAATGAAGGAAGCTGCAGAACAGGAGGCTCTTGACCCAAGTCATATACAATGTAGTTTGTATTCTTCTAAAGGCTGTCTTTTTTGCCCTCCCCAGTGTTAAATATTCTTTTTTTTTTTTTTTTTTAGGATTTCATTTATTTATTTGAGAGCGAGAGAGCGTCCATGTGCAGGAGTTGGAGGGAGGGGCAAAAGGAGAGGGAGAAGCCTAGTTCTTGCTGAGCAGGAAGTTCTCCATATGGGGCTCAATCCTAGGACCCTGAGATCCTGACCTGAGACAAAGGCAGGCACTTAACCAGATGAGCCACCCAGGCACCACCAGTTTTGAATATCCTGATTTGAATGCCATGTCTTTGTTACATTTTGTCTCTTTTTTTTTTTGTTCTTGTTGAATATTTTTTATTTTTATTAGTTACAAACCAAAGGTGATCTACTTTTCATTTAATTTGGTTGTAAATATTTATATCAACTTCTTTCTCACATTTAGTTCTGATATTTGCTATAGTAAATAGTTGTAAGCTTGTGCATGGAACAGAACCATGAGTGAGTAGGATCCTTCTGAATTCTGATTGTTTGAATTTATGTACCACCTTACCACCTGTTAGAGAAAGATGCATAAATGCTCAGGAATAAGAGTAACAATATCTAAATTTGCATTGGTGTATTTTTATGTTCCATATTTTATGTAGTACTTTATTAAACCTTAACATCTAACACTACTATGACTATACAACTATAGCTGTTGCAGCAGCTAGCATTAAAGGAACATACTCTGTGTGTCAAACCCTGTGTACCTCACTTCTCATTTAATTCTCCTAAGGAGTTCTAGTCAAATCAAACTAATGGTGAACACTCCTGAACACATCATGCACTTTCTTGTGTCAATGGATGTGTTATTTCCTATGCCTAAATGTTTTCTTCTGTATGCATCTGGTCAGCTCCTACTGCTCCTTTAAATTATTGTTCTTTGGCTATCTCTTTGGGAAGTGTTCCAAGATACAGATTCACCTACATCTTTCCCCTTCCTCTTTGTCAGGAACACTTTACTGCTTTTTTTCCCCCACAATTAAAAAGTTACTGTGTTTGTGTCTTTAATTTTCTCTACTAGTTTAGCAGATTTTACAGTGCTCATGAGCAATATGTGACATGAAATTGCTTGCCCAGTCATAAACTCATCACTATTTTTTCCTTTTTTTGTCTTTTCATAACATTACATTTAATATTTTATTCCTTGTTTTAGATTTTATAGGTTGATGAATCTTCTAATAGTAGATTTACTTCTTTCTTTAAAGTCTACTTTCTCTTTCTTGATTTAAATTTTATATAGCACTTCAAGTGTCATATTATTATTATTTTTTTAAGATTTTATTCATGAAAGATACAAAGAGAGAGAGGCAGAGACACAGCCAGAGGGAGAAGCAGGCTCCATACAGGGAGCCTGATGCGGGACTCAATCCTGGGACTCGATCCTGGGACTCAATCCTGAGACTCAATCCTGGGACTCTCCTGGGACTCCAGGATCACCCCCTGGGCCAAAGGCAGGCGCTAAACCGCTGAGCCACCCAGGGATCCCTCAAGTGTTATATTAAATAGTAGTGGGTTAGAGTGAGCCTGTTTTGGTTTGCCCAGAACAGTCCAGGTATAAGTAGTTGCCTCAAGTAAAACCACTCGTTTCAATAAAACTGATGCTTACACTTTAATAATAGTCACTTTAGAAATTGTGTATATATGGCAAACATTTCTCATTCCTGATTTAATGGAATTTCTAATAATTTTCTATCAATAGCATGTTTGCTATAGGTTTCTAATAGATTTTTTTTTTCTCATCTGAGGAAATTTCCTTCCAGTTTTAGTTGCCACTTTGTTTTATTTTAATCAGGAATTGGTGTCAATTTATCAAGTGTTTTTATCTTATTTATTATATAGATTATATTTTTCTCTTAATATGTTAATGTAGTAACTTATGTTAATAGATTTACTAATATTGAACAACGCTTAGGATAAACTTAGGATAAATCTTAGGATAAACTATATTTAGGTATGAAGTATTACTAATTTATCAAATTTCACAACTTGATGTATAGTTTATTTGGGATTTTAAAATCTATGTTAGTAAGAATAGCCTATAACTATTTCCTTCTTTGTCTGATTTGTGTTCCAAAGTTATAAAGCCTCATAAAATGAGTTACAGGTATTTCCATGTTCCATATTTATATTCCATAATAAAATTCACCTGAAAAATATTTAGGTATACGCTTTTTAGGGTTTGATATTTAAAAAATTTCTTTCATGATATTTTATCATTTTTGGTTTATCTGCATTTTCTACTTTTTTTTTTTTTAAAGATTTTATTTGTTCATGAGGGACACAGAGAGAGAGGCAGAGACACAGGCAGAGAGAGAAGCAGGCCTCCTTCAGGGAGCCCGATGTGGGACTTGGTCCCAGGACTCTGGGATCACACCCTGAGCCAAAGGTGTACTGTCAACCACTGAGCCACCCAGGCATCCCTTGTTTTTGTTTCAATTGGATAATTTTATATTTTCATATTTTTAGATTAGTAAAAGGTTTTACCTAGTGTTTTCTTACATATATTCTCTGTACATGTAGCTGTGACTCCTTTCTTACTACTAATATCATTTTGATTTCTCTCTTGATTAAATTTGACATGTGTTCATCATTATATTGGTCTTTTCAAATTAGAAGACCTTGGTTTTAATGATAACTTTTAACTTTCTGTTAGATATTTGTATTCTTTTTTAAAAAAAGATGTGTTTATTTAATTGAAAGAGAGAGACACGGTGGGAGGAGTGATTGAGGGAGAGATTCTTTCAAGCTGACTCCCCACTGCGTGCAGAGCCAGCTGCAGGGCTCCATCTTATGACCTATCAAGATCAGGACCTGAACCAAAATCACGGGTTGGACACTCAACCAACTGAGCCACCCAGACATCCCAGATATTTGCATTCTTGTATTAATCTTGATTTAATCAGCATTTGTATTGTCTTTATTGTTTAGTTTTCAATATGTTCAGTAGAATGTGTAATTAATTTATTCTCAGTCCACTTTTTAATGTGCACATTTATTATAAAACATTTTCTTTGGAGTACTGTTTAATGGTTACACAGATTTTAATTTGCAGGGTTTTCACTAACGTACATTTCAAAGTAGATTGTAATTTTAGTTTTCTTCATCCTAAAAAAGCTCTTAGAGAAGAGATCCCAAATGAACATTTCTTTTGCATATATGTTTTTAGTTTCAAAATTCATTTTTTTTAGCCAGTGAATGTAGACTATATGATTTTTGCTTTTGGGGATTTGTTAAGATCTCCTTTGTGGTCAAAACCAAGGTTAATGTTTATAAATATTTCATGGATGACTAAAAGAATGTCTATTATTTGTTAACAAGAATAAAGCTCTAACTACATTTGATATTTTTTATTGTATTCATGTTACTTGATTCCTCTAAATTCTATTTCTTCTTTTTTTCTTTTGGCTTCTTGATGTATTTGTGAGTTAAGTATATTAAAAAGGTTCCTTGTGGAATTTTTGTGTGTGTATATTTATATCAGTTTTTGCTTTATATGTTTTGAAGTCATATTGTTAAGCACACATAAGTTCAGGACTGTTCCATTTTCCAAGTAAATTCTTATCAATTCAAAATACACCTTTTTGCCTTTAAGTTAATTTCATTTTAAATTACTTCTTGTTGGACATTAATATTCCTATACCTACCTTTGTTTATTTAGCATCTGCCTGTATCAGTGTTTTGCATATGTGAAGATTGGATTAACTGATGGTGCTGGTTACCATCATTTAGTAACATAATTATTATGTTACCTTTCCTTTAATTTATGTGGACCTTTTATCTTTTGGCCTTAGTCATCATTACTTGTATTTTCCTTGTGCCCCTCACTCCCACTTTGTCCACTTGGACAGCTCCTTATCTCTTAAGAACTGTGTCTCAGCTCCTTATTTCTTAAGAATTGAATTTGGGGCTCTGTGTTATTATGCAAAGAGCAAGAAAGCATTTCTACTGGCTTTTCTCTTAGTGACCAGATAGAACTAACCAGGGTCTTTCCCTAATTTTGCTGCTTGATTTGTCCTAGATTATTGAGGTGGGTACTTATCTTCCCAGATTAAGAACTTTTCTCTCTATCCATTTAGAGTTTTTAACACATCCTTGGAGTGTGGGGTCGTTATACTAGGGTTAATGATGTGATTTGAGCTCTTCAGAAAGAATGTGACAGAGAACCACAACACATAGGGAAGTAAAAGGTGGAAATAATTTTGAATATGTAGGAGTAGAAACACATTATTATGATAAATGTTATAGATGTGTCCATGTAACTTCGCTTATTGAGGTAAATTAGAAAAATCTGAATAAAGTTCCTAAAATAACTTCTGGATAACACTCTTACAGTCTTCTACTGCTCCTGGCATACAGTTCACTGGCTACTTAACATCTCCTAATGCTACGGAGTCATATATTACTTCATCCAAAGCTGTTGGAGTTAAGGGAGCCATCCAACCTGTCTGATGAAAACAAAAACAAAAACAAAAAAGAAAGAAAGAAAAAGAAAATCCTCAGCTTGACTCCTGAGACTAAAGTTGATGTTCTGGTGGAGCCCTGGGAAATCAGAAAATAGGAAAGTGGATAATAAAATTGAGTAAGACTTCCCGTGGCTCATTAAAATGGCTCTGAAGGTGACACTATCAATCTTGGTTTTCTCCTTTAAAAGCCTAAGGAGATCATCATGGAAATAGCAATTAATTTTCAAGGCTGAAGGAAAAAATGTGTACAAATTATAAATTTTATATCATAGCATTTTCAAAATTCATTCTATGAAGCTCTACTCAGAGGAGACCACTCATAAAAAATAAAAATTAAAAAAACAGATTTCTAGAGTTAATGTGCTAATGCATTTTTAAAGAGTGCCAAGTTCTGAAGCAAAAATCGTCATCTAACTTAGAGTTATAATATTTTCCAAACTTTTAAAATTCTAATATCTTTTATGAAACATCTGTTACTATTTGGCAGGTCAGAAAGCCAATTTACTACATTACATAATTTTCATGGAAATATCATTCATATAATTTACTACTTAACATTAGTCCTTTTCTAGAAACACTATAGCTATGTAAAGCTTTCTTTTATGTCGACTGATTAAAATACAAGCTATATATAAATAAGCCAAATGTGTCTGATACATATACCACATAACTAGCCTGTTTATATAAATGTTTATAGGGGTCATATACCTCAAGAAGACTCTATGTCACAGCAAAAATAAATAGCTTTGTTCTGGACGAAAAGCTAATTTAAAAAATTCATTCAAAAAAAATAAAAAATAAATTCATTCATGTGGCTAAGTTTTCCTATAATACTTTTTCTTCAGGACTCTAAGAATGGCCACAGAGGCTGGGTCTACAGGTTTTCTTCATAGAATTTACTAAAATGCTTCTTAAAAAATAATAGGGTGAAACATAGTAACTGATTCTGAATTTCAAAATACTCTGAGAAAAAAAAAAGTAAATACTATACTGTGTTTAAGGAGACAACTTCGTTAATATAATTCTATTTACCTACCTATATATCTTGCTGACTACCATAAGAAAATAAATGTTTGAGACTTGTTTATTTTTAAAAACTGATCCAATTCATGGAGAGTATAATCAAGGAATTAGCCAGTGTTCAGCATAGATTATAACAGAAGAAAAGCATTCTTTCTGTGGTGTTTAAGATCATTTTGCTAAATCATCCTAGATGCACAGTTCCAAGGTTGCATGAGTTCAAAACTGGATAGGCTTTCCCCCAACTCATACCCAGTGATATGTGCTTTAAGTTGGACAAGCATTCGTTATAGTTCTACAAATAATATTCACATATCTAAGCTGATTTTTAATTCTATGTTGCCACAAATAATAGCTATTATCTCCTGAGCATTTGTCATGTGCCAGGAGTACAGGAAATGAAAAGAATTCTCACAAGTTCTTGTAATTTATCTCTGCATTTTAAAAAAGAGGAACTGAGTTATAGAGAACTCAAGGTCATTTTTCTAAGGTCACTGGGGTCATGGCAATGGATTTTTTAATTCATTGCTATTTCTGACTGGCCTACTGTGAGTCTACAGAGTCTTTAGAAAACTTATTTGATCTTTAGAAAATGATTTGTTCTATGTGGTCCAGATATCGCATCTCATGCCCTAAGTTTATATAAACATATGCCCATTTGTATTACTTCAGAATAGAAGACACTGAAGCAGGAGAGTCTGACAAAGCACACAAAATGGTTTTCTTTTTAAAGATCAAACATATTTTGTATCAATTTCCATATGTATAAGAATATATGTATATACAGATTATATGTGTATAAATAATACAATGTAGGGAAGCAGAGAGAAGCTATGTTTTAAAATCTACATTGTTTTTCTCTTCCATACATCATGCTTTTAGGTTTTAGATAATTTGTGTTTAGGAGTGTAAATTTGCTTAAGAATCCATCAAGGTAGAAAGTGATTTGACAAGTAATTGTTTTTTTTCTGGTAAAATTATACAGATATGCCCACACATGCGCACACAAACAAACACACACACAGGGACACATATACAGATGGACTCAAAAATAAAATATCTATATATAGATAGATGTGTGTATGTTTGTATACACATCCAGACATACACAGATATATAAACATACATAATCTATATTATTTTTGTGATGTAACCTCTATCAACACAGATAATTGTGGAACTATAATTTGTATTTGTATTTCCAGACACAAAAAACAAGATATAATCCCTACATGCTTCATTGTCTAAAAAAAAAAATATTTATGTCTTAAAAGGTGTTTGTAGCTGTCTTTGAGGACAACATCTCTGGTTGGTTTGTGGTTGGTTTACATTTTTATCTATTGTCCACAGGCTACTTTGTAAATCCCATAATTCAAATGTGTAGATCATTCAGAATTTAAAGATTAATTAATAGTATGGCTCTTTGGGTCTTGGAAAACACTATTAAGACAACATTCTAAACATTTAAGGGGAAGAATCTTAAAGTCATACCATAGTTTCTGTTTTAATATTTTTCAAAAAGTAACTGACTTCACAAACACCAACTATAACATGATTCAGACAACTGAGAAACAGGCAAATGTACTTTCAAATGCTAAAATAAAACACATTTATACAAGTACAAAGCAAAACAATGCTGATAAAAATGTTAAACTTTATGAAAAAAATCATCTGCAATTCACATCAAAATAATTCAACATTCTCTATTGTTTTAATAGTACAAGCTGCAACAACAGAAAAAGAACAGGTACGCGCACACAATCTTAAAACCAAATCAGTTAAAGTGCAGAAAAAAGTAAGTACAAGCACTTGTAGCCCACACAAATCTTTTAGGATTGGCACCGTCTCTCTAAAACATCTATATTCTATATAGATCTCTAATTACAACACCACCAGCAGCTGCCATTGAATTCTAGAAATGCACACAATATACATAGTATATTTTTTCACATTGGGAAGATCAGTGAAATTCAGCCATCTATTTTATACATGCCTCACTCTTCAACACACAGCAGAGGATCTCTCCCAAGTCAGACCCTCTTGAAAGTGAATTTCCCCTCGTCTTTATGCTTTTCACTGATCTGTATTTTTCACAGTATAAAACCGTAAATGGTTGACTACAGAGATTCTGGCAGCTCAAGGGCTAGTAAAAAGCTGCGGCTAAACGTGAACTCAGATGATACTTTCCAAGTCTCCAAAACGTGTACATCTTGCTGGGAGACTAGCATAGGAAATGTTTGTTTCTTAAAAAGTGTTTGATTCCTGGTTTGGAAGTCACAGGATCGCAGCAGAGCCATGACACAACTCATTCACGGTCAGAAATAGCTCCTAGTCTTCTGATAACTTGCTGGTTAACAGCCGAAGCCCGGGAAAGACCGTCACTGACAACGATTAGCACATTGGGGGGATTTACTATTTCTCTTTGCTTCAGTCCAATCTCTAGGACGCTCCTTTGCGTGCTCCCTCTCTGTTCCCCACCCCTCACCCAAAGAGATGCTTCTCCCCAATCCACAGGGTCTTTTTGGGCTGCCCCTCCTCCTCTCCTGCAACAGGAGAGTGAGTGGACTGCCTAGGGGGTCCGCATAACTTGATCAAACCCCGTCTTCTTTTTTCATCTTGGAACCAAACTGTCCTTCAGGGTCACTTTTCTGTATCTTCGCATTTCACTGTACTTTCCCCTTCCTTCTGGTCATGCTGGTCCGACTGAATTATCACTGGGCACCAGGAACAGACTGTTTTCAAGGAAACTCAATGAAAATAGGTACCCCAATGAATTGCAAAGTTCATATCCTAGCCCTAGAATGAATATTCAGTTCTCCTTGTAGATTTATTACTTGGAACCTGGTATTAGAATTGGCAAAGAGACAGATTTAGCATCATTCCAAAATAAAAGATCCCAAGAATGCATTACTAATAATATTACGTATTATACAATGTACTGAATGAAGTGGCAAAGGGCACAGAAACACAGAGAAAAACACATCTTGTTCTCCTCTAATTGGATAAATTATTTTTCTTATTACAGTTGACTATACTTTCATATAGAATTATCAGATGGCAATTTGTTTGCATTAATTTTTAATTTCTGATGAATTTTCTCATAACGTAGTGTACTTTTTAAAAGAAATATGCTACTAAAAATTTAGAAGGGGAATTTGATCATTCAAAAGGAGAAGGTTTTTTAAAATGTTTTTTTAATTGGTCAGTATAGTGAAACTTATACTCCAGAATAAAATGGAAATCAGCCAAAGGGTTTAAGAAACAAATTTAAAACTTAGTAGAGTATATTTGGAAAGGTTTCAATGTTTAAGATATCCAGATGGTAATCTCCAGGTGAATGCCATCTTTTTCAAGAGAATTGAGGGGTGTTAATGCTTCAAAATATTTACAATTGTTTTTCACGTAGAGGCAGACATTCAATTTCAATGAAACCATAAAACTTAGCTGAATTCACTGTTTCAAGAGTCTCATTATAACATCTAGGTTCAGGGTGCTCTGAAGACGTTATTTTCAAATCTCGTATGGGAGGCTGATTTTTTGAAAATTTATATTTCAGTAAATTAATATTAGCGTTTAACATTTTATATTGGGAGATTTGATTTAAAAATTTAATATAAGAACAGTTATCAGGAAAGTCAAACAGTATATTTATTACAACTTTTAAAAGTGGGGAATGAAAAATTATGCCAATGGATATATTTCCATTTCACAAATTCTTTTTTAAAGTAGGTGTAAGATAAAAAAAAAAAAAGCCAAAATAAGGATATTGAGCTAGAGAAAAAGGTTTCATTCGTTTTTCTTTCTGCTAAAAATATACTTCTGCCTCACCGCAAATCTTTTTCATAAGGCTATCTTTAGTATAAGGCTAGACCAGCTAAACTCTAAACTTACAGGACACCTCCTCCTTTTATTACTATCCTTATTTAATTAAAAACCAAACCAAACCAAACCAAACCAAACCAAAACAACAACAACAACAACAACAACAACAAAAAAAAGCATTTGGCACCTCAGGATAGCTGTAATGGGAGGGAGGAAGAAAGAGATGACAGTGGATGCAGGTCTTGAGCTATGATTTCTACTTATATGAGCCTAATAAAGCACATGTATTTCTATTCTATCTTTAAATTTCTTTTCTGCAGTATTTAAAAAGTGACAGTAGTAAGTGCACAAAATCATATTAATAATTATTTTAAAAAGTAAATAATAACCGCTTTGCCTCTTTTTGGAATGGCTAAGAAAGACTGTGTGGTTTATATCCATTAAGGTTCCTCTGTTTTAGTATTCTGTATTGCTTTGAAAAATCTACATTTGTCATAGTTCATAGCTGCCCTGTTTAAGCAGCCAAGAAAAGTTAAAATCACTGCTTACTGGCATAGCTAAATCTCTGCTAAGCCAACTTGACACAGTTTAAAATTTCCAGTGTATTAAGATTGTGTTAACTTTTTGAACAACAGTCCCTCCAATCATGACGCTGTCTTCAGAGGGTCTATAGACCATTCTTCCAGTGGTGGGACTTGAAAAGAACAGAGGGGCTCTTTGTGCATCAGGTTCTCAAAGGAAGGGAATGAAGAAGCCCAAATGCGTATTTTAATATTTTAGCTGGCAATGCTAATGGAACAGCATTCATAAGGAGGAGTGGCCACATTTCATGAACGAGATAGCCAAGCTGGAGCTCAGGAATTATTACTACTACTATTATTATTATTATAATTATTATAAAGAGAATTTCCAGCTACACAACGTACCCCAGTGAGGGAATTACAAAACAGTATTCCAGAAAATATTTCTTTTTCTTTTTTTTTTTTTTTGCTACTCCAGTATTGATTGGCAACATGGTGAAAATAGTCAAGAAATCTTCCACTGGTTTTCTTGGTTAATGGAGGTGAATTGAAATCACTAGGTGGACTCCCGGATGCAGGCTTCTGGAAGAGGATTTCAAGCCAAATCGGAGAGGAGTGTCTCCGGTGAACGCCCTACACGCGTCAGCGCAGCACTCCTTACGCAGCTGTGTGTCACGCAAGGGGCACAGTCGCAGCAGCGCCTGGGTAAGGACCCGGCCCAAGGTCCTGCTTTGCAAGGTCTTTAAAAGACAGCAAAAAAGAAAGGGGAAAAAAAGAGAGAGAGAGTGAGAGAGAGAGAAATGGTCACGTTTGGTCCCAGATTTTTAGTTTGTTAGAAAATGTACATTCATGTTTGGTGAATCAAAGAATCTTCTGGGAAAAGAAAGTAAACAAAACTTTTTACAGTTGCTCACTAAGTGCGCTCCTCCCCTCCGTTATGCTGTTTCACACTCGCCGCTTCCCTAGAGCGAAGCACTCGGTACCGAACCGGTTCCACGCTCCTTGTCAGCCCTCGAAAAGATTCGCAGTGTTTCTGCAAAGCCCACGTTTTCTAAGGCCACTAGAAGAAAATCTGCCCAAAGATTCGTGGTTGGCGTCTTGGTCGGTGGATGCTGAACGCACTCCAGAGCTCGGGTTCCTCCCCGGGGGCGCTTGGCCTCTTCCGCCTCGGGTCCGAGGCAGGCGCCCACGGGTCTCGTGGCTGCGGGAACGCGGCCGAGCGCGGCGCGGGTTCCGCCCACGTTCACAACGACGAGGAGCTCTGAGTGTAATCTCTTAGGATCAGTGTGTCGTATTTGGGAGACGACGGGATGCAGAGCGCGGACTCCGACACCGGCGAGTTGGGGGCTGTACTCCCCGAGTCCACCGAGTCTCTAAAGGGGGACGGCGGGGTGAGAGCCACCAGCTCCTCCAGGTCCGCCTTGCCGGCCGCCGCGTCGGGCCCGGCCGCGGCGGGGGACTCCCGGGCAGCGCCCCCTGCCGGCGGGGCCGCCGCCGCCGCCGCCGCCGCCCCCGCGGGCTGCGCGCCGCCCGGGACCTCGATGGCCGGCAGCGGCTGGATTTCGGCGAACGTCGTCATGGTCGTGGGCAGCTGGATCTCTTTGGGGATCAGGTAGGACGAGCAGAGCGGGGCGCCCACGCCCACGCCCACGCCGGGGCCGGGGCCGGGCGCCGCGGTGGACAGCATCATGGAGTTGAGCTCGCTGATGTTGGCGGTGAAGCGCGTCACCACGCTGCTGATCTGCTCCATGAGCGAGCCCTGCGAGGAGCTGCTGCGCGCCGCGGGCTCCGAGTGCAGCGACGGCACGTCGTCGTCCGTGCGGCCGGCCGAGCCCGCGCGCTGGCTCAGCGTGCTGATGGGCGACGGCGAGCGCGGCCGCGCGGGCGCGGGGAAGCGCTCCTCGGCCTCCGCCACGTCGTACAGCGCCTTGGGGCCGGCGTCGGGCGGCTCCGGGCCGCCCCCGCCGCCGCCGCCGCCGCCGCCGCCGCCGCCCGCGCCCGCGCCCGCGCCCCCGCCCCCGCCGCCCGCGCCCGCGCCCCCGCCGCCCGCGCCGCCGCCCGCGCCCCCGCCCGCGCCCAGGCCGCGGCTCTCCGGGCTCTTGGGGAAGGGCTTGATGACCGCCGTCTGGTTGGGGCTCTCCTTCTTGTTGATGTGTATGGACAGCCGCTGCCACAGGTGCTGGCCGCGGCTGCTCTTCTCGTTCTGGGCCCACGTGACGGACTTTCCGTTGGAGCTGCGGAGAGAAGGGAGACCACAGGTGACTGGGAGCATCCCCGGCAGGGTCAGGGGAGCCGCATGGGGACGGCTGCGCCCGCTCCTTCAGGACAGGAGGCGTCAGAGGCCGCCGCGGGCCGAGACCTTGGAAGTGGCTTTGGCTCGTTTGGATGGGCCTTTGGTCTGTCGTTACCGGGGAAGTGTGTCTGAGGGGGCAGTAGTAAGGATGGAGGAGCCTTTACGGAGACCCTGCGGTGGTTCTGAGCCCCCCCCCCTGCAGTGGCAGTGGCAGTGGCAGTGGCTGGTTATGGTTATGCACCGGGCTGGAAGCCGGGGGTGCGGACGTGCTGACGTGCAGAAGTGCCTGGTAGGGGCAGGGGCCGCCCGCAGCCCGCAGCCCGCAGCCCGCAGCCTCGGTCAGGAACCCTTACAGCTGGGACCTCAACTCACCAACCCAGTCATCAGAGGGAGGGAAGGGCACGAGTCAAGGGTTACCAGGCAGTAGGCAGTGGTTCCAGGTCAGTTTTTAGTCTGCAAGCCAACGCTTGGAGTATTTGACTAGGGGTTTCTGTCTGAGCTCCTGACTTTGAACATGGTTTTAGTTAGTCAGGCTTATCTGCTGGAAAATAGAAATTCAGTGAACACGTATACAAATATCTAGTTAATTGGCGTTTTTCTACTTCTCCCACATTTTCCTCACAGATGTGTTTTGGGGCCTAAAACTTGAATGACAGTTGGATGAGGAAGCGTATTCCTTTGGCACCTCGCATATTGCTTTCCAGGTAGGGTCTTGAGTGGTATCCCGCTCACATGACTTTTTAGGATCTTTCTCCCACTTCCCTTTCCCCAAGCAGTCCATTTTGGTCTCCACCCTGGGGTCAGGAAGCTGCTCTGATGAAGAAGATGCAATTGGTACCTCCGCCTCAGATCCTGACCGGGTCCTCCTCACCATTAAATATGACACAACTTCTGAAACTACAGACCCTCTGTCAGGAACCTCACCAGTGGTCAGAAGACATGGCCTGATCTTCGGGGATGTTCTGTGGAGAGACCCTGGCGGGGGGGGGGATTTCTCATCACAGAGGAATCCAAGGTCTCTGTAACCAGGAGGTCTCTTGTCCAGATAGCCCTGTCCTCTGTGCTCTGAGCAAGAAAGAACCTTGGGCAGTCTATAAACAAAGGGCTTTGACCACTCAGGTTTCTCATCTCCGCCAGTGGTGATGAAACTTAATCATGCGTAAGACTCGTCTAGGGCATTTGTCAAATATCACAGGTAGGAGGACCCCAGGAGATTCTGATTGTCTGGATTGGGTTCCAAGGATCTATGCATTCTACAAGCACTCCCTCCCCAAAGTGATGATGCAGCAAGTATTTCCCACACTGAGAAACTCTAGCAGGAAACGGTCCTAGTCTTCCTGGGCTCCCACTGCTCCCTTGGCCTCCTTGCCAAGGGCTGGACTGTTTTCACCCGGCAGGGGCCTGGATTGTATTTGGCGCCCACCAGCCTTGGGCTGCCTGACTGCAACTGCCAGACCTACTCACGCCTGAGACACCTACTCCTTTCCTTTTTGTGGGCATCTTTTTTCTGCTTCTTCCTCTGTTTAATCTATCCAATATTTTGCAACCTGTGTCCTTCAGAATTCTGGAATGTGATATGTGCCCCACCCCACCCCTCTTCCTGCAAAGGTTAGATCAATTCTTTCCAGGTTTGGAGGTTGCCGTGCGTTGCCAATAGCAGAATGGACCCTGCCAACCTAATTTCCCTTTCCAGGAGAGTATCTGGATTTGTTTCTACATTTTGCATTAACCTGACTTGCCACCTTTTATGTTTTTAGTGCATTACTTTCTTCTTCCCAGGTATCGACTAACTTCTGGGACATGACACAAAAGAAATGGGCCAGACTATTTATGGGATTTGGTTGGGAGGATGGTTGCCAGCAACACAGCCCCTTTTCTCTCCTACCAGCAGAATAAGAAACAGGCATGTTGGGAACGATGCTCAGTCTTTCAGGTTGCCGAGGCCACTTTTAATACAAAGCATGGGCTAGAAACTAGAAGCATAACTGGATTTACCCTACTAAGCTTTACTATGGAAAGATTCTTGCTTCCAACATAGGTTTTGATGGAACATTAACTCTGGGTATTAACGGTGACAGTCTTTGGACTCATATGTAGAAGTACCTAAAAACGTGATAGTAGATTGAAAAACCTTTGGATAAAAGTGCAAGAAGGAAACTGTTCAACCCAGTCAATCTGCACAAAGCCCTGACATGGTTTCTGGCCATGCCTTTGCTCACAGTGTCTATGGTCATGTGGGGGAGAGAGCACCAAATATTCTGCATACCAATGGAAATGGACACAGGAGACACCGGAGAAACAGAGTCCAAATTTGACTACTTTTCATTTCTTGGCTCATGAAAAGTTTTTTCCTCCAAAATGGGAACTTTTAATAAACATTTGATGGACAAATAGGATTCTTAAGCTAACAGGACCATTGGGTGGTGTCCTGGAAACTGCAATGGAGAAAGGAGCCTAAAATCTGGGTTCTAATTCTGGATCTGCCAGCCTGTATGCTTGGAAAATAATAGTCTGTAAGCCTTAATAAAAAGCAGAGAGTAAGTATATCATTTGGCAAAGTTTGTGAGGATTCAGTGAGACAGTACAGGTGAAGGGTTGTTGTGAGGAGAAGCTATCTAAGCATGTTAGTTTTTGCATTCTGTATGGATATTGTGTTTCAGAAAATAAAATGATATACTCATGTGGTTTTGAACTCTGGCTGAGAGACAGAATTTTGTGTCAAGTGAAATATGTGGTAAAGCCATAATATATTTTTGGTTGTTCCATCAGGTTTGGTCTGTGGTCTGTTTTAATGCTAGATTGTCTCCCTGGTGATCACATCCACTTCCCTAAATTCTACATTATTCCTCTTCCACAGCTTACTTCTTCTGAAATGCTCTTCCATGGTGCTCCCTCCTCTCTCTCTCTTCCTTCCTTTTTGACTAAACTCTTCCTATCAGTTTTTTTTTTTTGGATTTTACCTGAATTGCTTTTTCTTGAGGGCAGCTTTTCTGACCCCCTCTTGACTAGGTTAGATTCCCAGAGTCCTGGCATTAGGCACTTAATAACTCTTTGGTGTATGTCTGCCTCATCTGATGGATGGAGTGTTCTGAGGGTGCAGACAGAAGGGTTCTTTGTTTCCTGTTACAGCATAGTACCCAGTGCATTGTCTAGAACACAGTATGTGCTCGCGATATCTTTGAACCAATAACTGAGTGATAAATGCATTTCATTTCAAGAAATTCATACTGAATTGTTTTTGTTAGAATTACATTTTAAAAATGATACAATATTCAAAAACCTCTATATTAATGAAATTGTTTTTTTTATCTTATGGATCTACTTTTTATATAACTTACTGTAAAAATAAAATAAACTTACTGTAATCTTAAATAAATAAATTAATAAAAATAAATAAAATAAAAAAAATAACTTACTGAGTTGTGCTCAGTGTATGCAAATAAAAGATTTTATTAAGTACAAAAATACAGATCTTCATATCTACTATGAAAATCACAAAGGGAGTATTTGTTCTTTTTTTGTAATTTATATATATGTATATATCTAATATATGTACGTGTGTGTGTGTCTGTTCTAGAGAAACTTCTTGGTGATGAAAGTTTATGGAGGCCGTATGGATAGTAATCCCAAAATGTGTGTGTAAGATTCGACCCTGAGTGATGGTGGGCAAATCACTTAACTCCTTTGTACCTCTTTGTTCTTTGTTAAAAAAATGGAAGAAATAAATCTCTTGTTCTCACCTCACATGATTGCTGGGAGGAACCCAAGTGGTGTAGTACACATACATGGGTTTTTACATGGGGTAAAATCATGATTGTTGTTGAGATTTTTTTTTTTTTTAACATCAGGATTATACATTTGTTCTAAGGGACCTGTGGTAAGAAGAGGGAAAGTGAACTCTTCCTCACCTGTCTATAGCACTTGACTCTCCCCACTGGATATTTTAGGCATTAGAAAGGAAGGAAGAGAGAGAAATGGAGAGAGAACAAATGGTGCTACATCTGGAAAGGACAGTTGGCCCAAAACAACCCTGCAAAACTTCATGCTCTTTCCAGGCACCAATTAACCCTTTGCCAAATATAATTCTATGTAATATAATGTTCTTTCTACTATGACAATTTGTTCTTTCCTGTGAGGGAGAAAAAAGCATTTAGATAATGTTATTTGAGGATTGCATTTTTTTTTTTTTGTTTACAGTTTGTGTCTGCCAAAATGACACCTTCTACCTTTATGCTCAGAAGTTTATTCTTCCCTTTTGTATTCCATGCGTGACACATAAATAATTTATTCACTTCAAGCAAGCTCTGAATGTCAGCTCAATGACCTCTTCCAGGTTCTCTCTTCATCTGCCAAAACCTGTAGGAATTAGCATTATGCCATGGCTCACCATCATTAGGAGACAAATGTTAAGAAGTATTTTGACCGTCAAAAACGCCTATGGAATTTATAATTTTTGTGTTCATTTTAAATGGCTGTTGAATAAAAATAACAAATTTTAAAAAATAAATAACTGTTGAATGACCTGTGTGTTTTTTTTCCTGAAAAATTGGGGTTTTATTAAAGCCATATAAACAATTAAAATCCTCAGAATATTTCACTGAATTAAAAAACTATATACCCTTATCCTCTCCTTTGTGACATGGTTTGTTAGTACCTTCATGAGTTGTACAGATCTAGGGCATCAAAATAATCAAATATATTCTCTGAAAATTAGCACATTCTTTTCATGAAAAAATTATCTTCATTACTAAACCTCTCGTGTTTATGATTTTGGGTTGAGAGGCAGCTAGGAGGGAGGAAGAGTAAGATTATGAGCTTTCTAATACAAAAAATATTTAAAACAAAAATTTTTTTAATTTTAAAAAGCTTGTAATGTCACTAGCAACTATGCCTTTAGAATGACTTTAGAAAATACGAGGCTAATAAAAGAATCTCATGAATTAAGAATATTATAAGTAGAAAATTTCCAATTGCAGTTCCATTTGCTACACATTTTCTTAAACTTTTTATCAATATATTTTGCTTGCAACAATTTGCTTTGAATTACAAAGTGTGGAAATATAGTTTTTAAAAGATAATGAGGAATTTGATATTGTTTATATTCAGACACTCTAAATTAGGTGGAATAATTTCCTTCTGAGCCTTGCCTAAAATCTGACATCTTGATTTTGACGATTACACTGAGAAATACACCATGATATATAAGAAAATGACAGAATCATCTATATAAATTTACCCAATTACAGCATAATTGGATGTAAATAACTATCTTGCTGACAAAAACAAGTTAAATGGCCATGGTGAGGTATGCATTAGAAATGCACGTAAACTTGAGTAAATGGAAATGAATTACCTCCATGGACACAATAATCGAAGCAATATCACCTTATATTTGCATAGTGCTTTATAAAGTACTTTAGTAACACTGTCAAAGTTAGATGAGATTGATGTCTTAGTCCTTTCAAAAATAAGAAAACTGAGGCTCAGTGAGATAGGTGACTTGCCCAAAGTTAAAGCAGTTAGAAAATAACAATGTGAAACAAATACCATCTCATGATTTCCAATTCATTTCTCATGACAGTACACCATATTTGTTTTTGAAGTGAGCTGTCCTTATCTCATTGAAGAGAAGCTCTCAGATGTTACCTAGTGATGATATGCACCTTTAAGTCGATAAGTTAGTCATTTGATTTATATTGTCTTATTACCATGTCTTTGTTCTTCTTAATCATATACTTTGAAGTCTCAAGAGGCACCCTATATCACTCGTTGGTTGTTAATTCAAACAGCACAGGTTGATCAAGTACCTATACTTGTCAAGGATAATGATTGGATGCCTTGATGATGAAGGCACTTATACAACAACTGTATAAAAAAAATATCATACAAAAATTTTCAGCCCCTCTTTTTTTTTCCCCATGCTGTGATCTAGAAAAGACAGTTGTCCCATGTGTGGCACACTTATTAGAAAATAAATCTGACTTATTTTGGAATACCATTAAATGAGAATGGTGTAATATAAAGAATAACTATTTTGCAAATTTTGGCATTTCAAATAATATTGGTAACAAATGAAATATGGTATCTCTGAAAATGATTGTGATTGATCAGTACTGTGGTGGAGAGTTGCTGATATGAAACTTCCCTCAAAGAGGGCAGGAGAGAAGATGCACATAGAAGGCTAGTAATATGAGTTACTCATATTATTTTGATGGAAAGGGTTTTTTCTTTTTCTTTTCTAGGTCCTTGAGAGGAGGAGGCAGATGGGCAGGTGGAAGGGTGCGGAGGACAAGGAAAATGAGAGATTGTGGAGCATGGGAACAAGGAGTCCATTGGGTAACTATAGGGTACAGATCACAAGGGATTTAAAGCTTCACAAGAGGAAAAAACCATTTCTAGCAGGAGGGGAGTGACCAGAGAATGACACTTGCCTGCAGGAGACAGATTGTATCTACTCCTTGAAAAATTAGTAGATTATGGCAAAATCCAAAAATAGCAGTAAGCATTGCCCTCCAGTAAAGATAGCAGTGACATAAGTTCAGGAAACCAGAAAGGATATTCTAAGATAACCAGTAGTCCAATTTGACTGTGTGGGAATGAATAAGAAGTTAAAGCATCAAAAGATAGAGTTTGGGCCTTTTTGTCCGCTATAAAAATGCTGTGTGGCCACCTAAGATCTGAAAGGATCTTCTTTCTTTTCCTTTCTTTTGCTGTTTTAATAACTCATTAGTAATTAACTTTGGACTTTTTATCAATGTCTGGAATAAACAGGTGGTCTAATATATTTGGCCAGAGAGATGGTCTAATTACATAGATAATCTACATGCTTGAGCAATAAATGAATATATAAAGAAATACTCATGGGTTCTTTTCTGTATTATTCTTCAACTGTAAGAATTCTTTTCTGTTATTTAATATTTAGGTATTCAATAATTCTGGAGCTCAACAAAAACAAATCTAGGAATCATGCTGAAACCTTCTTTAAGCCCTTACTGCAGATTAATCCACTGACCTTGTTCCTTGTCTGCCCCAGTCCTGGTCCTCCTTCAGGAATATGTGAAGACCTAATTAATATCTGTTAAGTTAATTAGTCCTTCAGGCAATAAGGAACCAGAAGATTGATACAAAAGAATGGTGTCCAGGGAGATTTAAGAAGCTGTTTTCATAGTGCAGGGACATATTGTTAAGATGCTAACAGGTGTGGAAAAAATGGAAATGGAAAGGAATATACTGATCTGAAAACTGTTGTGGAAGAAAAGACATTCGTCCTTGCCCATTGCTATTAGAGGAATGCAGAGAAAACGTTCACTGGGGAAAGAATTTTCAAGGAAGGATTTGCAAATAAAGTGGAGATTAACGAGGCCTTAAAGCCTAGGGAATGTTAAAATAACACGGATAAACAAAATCCAATTAATATGTGTATTGCATATATGGCAAAGCAGCTAATGCCACATGCTCAATCCCATGAAACCCTTCCAACAACCTTGTGAGGTGGACTTTTGCCTCCCTTTGGAGTAGCCGGGAGCGAGCCAGGAGTGGCTGCCTGCTTCTACGATAATTCCCTCTGCCCCCTAGAACATCTCTTGTTAGGCATTTAGTCCCTAATAAAATCCTTGTAGGATGAGAACCACTTGGCCCTATTTTAACTAGTCTTTGGTTTACAGAATGCCTTTTCAACAGGTCACAATCCATCCAGGGTGGGTTGTTAAAATGCCCTGTGGTTCTAGTACAGCTGCTATATCCCCCACGTCCTCATAAGGAGAAAGCATCTAACAAAGGCTATAAAGCAGGAGCATGTGCCAAGCAGAGGCATTCTGTTGGATCATCACAGAGTTTTCTTTCCCAAATTAAGCTATTTTTTGATACAAAATTCAGTAACCCAGACTCAAACCTCAAACTAAACTACTCCTCACACTGAGACCTAAGTTCTAGGCTTTAGTCGAGGTGCTTCAACTAAGATGAGAGGATTTTTTTTTCCTAAAATGGAAATTATTTTTTTCAGCAATTACTGCAAAGCCCAGATTAGAAGTTCATAAGGAAAGAACAAAAGAAGACACAGCTATTTTGTGCCTGTTGGCTGATACCGCTAAGAAGACTCTGTGGAGGGATCCAGCTTGATTTAAAGCCTGAATAAAACATGGGATTGGCATTGATGACTAAGAAGAGGAGAGTCCTGGAATGATAATAGCTCCCCTTTGAATAGAACTTTACACCTCACAAAGTGTTTTCATCTGTTTTATTATATTTGACCTTCACAACAGCTGTCTAACATAGCATTTATTGCATGGTATTTTTAATCACCTATATACAAGTCTGTTTCTACACTAAATCTGGAACACTCCAAGGGCATTTCCTATGCTTGGGATGGTGCTTGGTGCAGGGTAATGGGTTGGGAGTATTAGGGAAATGAAGCAAATTCTATCACCTTAAATCCTTGATATAAACAGATATTATTAACCTGTACTATAGATGCCAAACCTGAGGCTTATGAAACGTGTGTCCAAGTCAAATAAAAGGCAAAAGCAGTGCCCCAAATTGGACCTTAGATCCAGAGTCGTTGCCAATATGTGATAAGTGCACATAAAAACTAAAGGGCTAACAGGACACATCCTTATGGAGCATTCAGGGAAATGATAACACCCAAGTGTGTACTCATAAAATGACCTGATAATAAATTCCAAAGTAACATTGACCCGAACATTGCAGTGATGAACACTGAGGACTAGAGAATAAGAGAATGTTCCAGAATTGTTATAATGGTTGCTGAGGAAATTATTTCTGCTTAGAAAAAAGATTCCGTTTGATCTTAAAGCAGCTCAGCTAACATATTTAACTTTACTCAAGAGTTGGGTGGGGGGATGGGGTAACTGGGTGAAGGGCATCAGGCAGAGCACCTGATGAGATGAGCACTGAGTTTTATACAAAATTTGGCAAACTGAATTTAAATAAAATAAAAAAATATTTAACCTAACTCTAATGTGTGAAGAGAACTTTAGTTTTGAGGTTTCAATCTTGGTTGTTGTCTACCACCAACATACTTGTTATCTACACAAAGCTCCTGATATAAGGTAATTTTTTTAAAGACTTTATTTATTTATTTATTTATTTATTTATTTTTTTTTTTTTTGAGAGAGAGAGAGAGAGAGAGAGGGAGAGAGAGAGAATGAGCAGGGGGGAGGGACAGGAGGAGAAAGAGAAGCAGACTCCCCACTGAGCAGGGAACACCATGCAGGGCTCCAGCCCAGGACCCTGGGATCATGACCTGAGCCAAAGGCAGACTGACTCTTAAACTGACTGAGACACCCAGGGGCTTTGCTTAAGGTAATTTTTGATTATATTTTCTCACTGGATGTAAATGGGTACATGTCACAGAGGTATTAAGTAAGTTCCTGTCTTATTCCTTTTGGGATGCTTCAGATTGCTTAACTCTCTCTCTCTCTCTCTCTCTGTCTGTCTGTCTGTCTCTCTGTCTCTGTCTCTGTCTCTGTCTCTGTCTCTCTCTCTCATTGTGGTAAGGACTCTTAACATGAAATCTGCCCTCTTAACAGATTTTTTAAATGTATGATGCAATATGATCAGTTCACACCTGTTAGGATGGCTATGATGTGGAGAAAAAGGAACCCTTGTGTACTGTTGGTGGGGATTTAGAATGGTGCAGCCACTGTGGAAAACAGTATGGAAGTCCATCAAGAAATTAAAAATAGATTACCATATGATCCAGCAATTCCATTTCTGTGTATATATCCAAGGGAATTGGGACAGGATCTCAAAGAGGGATTAGCACTACCATGTTAACTGCAGCATTATTTGCAGGAGCAAAGATGTGGAAACAACCTAAATGTCCACTGATGGATGAATAAAGAAAATGTGTACCTTTTGAATGTTTTTCCAAAGAAAACGTCTAATGTCCAACACATGTAAAGGGACTCATCATCACTAATCATCAGGGCAGTGCAAATCAAAGCCACAAGGAGGTATCGCCCCACACCTGTTAGAATTGCTAGTATCAAAAAGACAGGAAATAACAAGTGTTGGCAAAGATGTGGAAAAAAGAGAATTCTCATGCACTGGTGGTGGGCTTGTAAATTGATACAACCAATTTGGAAAACAATGTGAAGATTCCTCAAAAAATTAAAAACAGAACTACCATGTGATCCAGCAATTTCACTTCTGGGTAGTTTATCCAAAGGAAATGAAATCACTGTCTTGAAAAGATATCTCAACCCTGTGTTTACTGCAGTTTAATTCACAATAGGCAAGACATGGAAACAACCTTAGTGTCTATCAACAGATGAATGGTTAAGGAAAATGTGATATATATTTACATACACAAACACAATGGAATATTATTCAGCCATTTCCCAAATAAGGAAACCTCACTGTTTGTCACAATATGGATGATGTGGATTAAATCTGAAGGCATTGTAAAATGTAAAATAAGAGAAAGACAAAGACTGTATGATACCATGTATACGTGGAATCTAAAAAACAAAAACAAAAACAAAAACCTGAACTAATAGATACAGAGAACAGATTGGTGGTTGGATGAGGTAGGAGTAGGAGTGGGTGAAATGGGTGAAGAGAGCCAAACTTCCAGTTTTAAGATAAATATGTTCTGGGGATACCATGTACAGATGGTGACTATAGTTAATAACACTGAAACGTATATTTGAAAATTGCTAAGAGAATAGATCTTAAAAGTTCGCATTATAAGAAAAAAACTGTAAATGTGTGATCATGGATGTTAGCTAAATTTATTGTGATCATTTTTCTGTATATATACATATATATGTATATATCTCAAATCATTATGTTGTACACCTAAAACTAATACAATTTCATGTCAGTTATATCTCAATAAAAAAGAAAATGTATCCTTTTGATATTAAAACAACTTTTAAAAAAGATTATTTATTTGAGAGAGAGAGCACAGAAGAGAGGAGGGCAGAGGGAGAGGGAGAAGCAGAATCCCCCTGAGCAGAGAGCCTGACGTGGGGCTCGATCCTGGGACCCTGAGATCATGACCTGAGCCAATGGCAGACACTTAACTGACTGAGCTACGCAGGTGCCCCTAAAACAACTTTTTATTTCTATCCTATACACTATTATCTTGTTGATGTCAATCTTTTTGGCTTCTCACAGATGACAGGAATCTTTCTCTGGCTCCTTGAAAATTAATTAGGTAGACGCATACAAAAAATAATAGATGTTCTTGATTTATATTTGCCTTTGTCTTTTGCTTGCAATATACTGCCTTCTCTATGTATACCTAATCTCCTCATTTAAGTTCTTTACTCCTTTAAAATATCCGTGTATGTTTTCATATACATGCTCTTTTTAATTCCTCAAAAAAACATGTGAGAAAGTTATCAACATTGTGTTCATTTTATAGACTATAAAGCTGATGCTTAGAAAGGTTCATGGGATTGTGTGCAAACATACTTACTGTGTAAAATCTTGCTGCGTATGACTTTCCATCGGTTACTGACTCTAGGAGTATGGAAGACATAGCGTTATAAAGCAGGGTCTCCACTTTGAAGGCCATGTGAAGTATAATGGCAAAAAATTGTTAGGTACGTAGAAACCCTATTTCATATATCTTTTGAATTTCTGGTATGAAGCATAGGGCCTTATGCATAATAAGTGATGAATTAACATTTTTAAAAATAAATAATCCTTATGTTAAAGGATCAGTTCAAAATGACGCATGAAACAGGGTTAGATGAAATAGTGATTTAGGTTTACAGAGCACTTAGCTCTGCTGAATAGTTTGCCCTTATTTTGGTATTATCTACCTAATGGGATTATGGCAATAAGATTAGGGTGGACATTACAAGATTTAATCCATATTTTGTGGTGGGAGTAAAAGTAAAGAGTATGCCTCTAGCCTTGACTTCTTCCTCTAGAGTACAAGAATTTGAACTGATAACTCCAAAGCCGCTCCCTTTGTGGCATTTGTTCTATCAGAGACTCTTCTCATTCCCTTCTTCCCTTTTAGGAGAAATTATGAGATATCATTTTTTTGGTCTCAAAATATGTACAGATATTTATATTTATACATAACTAATAAAGTATTGTTTATATGGGCAAGGACAGCAGGCTTACAAATGATTTTGACTAGCTCCTCTCCTTCCCCCACAAAAAAGGATGTTACTGACAGAAATGGAGAAGAGCCAGGGAATCCAAGTAGTCCGATTACTAAATTTTGTATTATGCCACAGGCTGAAAGAAGTAGAATAAGTATACTCACAGTAATTAGTGATTCTTCTGGAAAAATAAGTAAAGGAAATTGAGAATCTTGTTTATATTTTCATATTTGTGGCCCTTACTAAAGTTAATCATTTCTAGTCCAATCACAAGACATTAGCTGAACTGTGTTTTTGTCAGACTTATAAACTATTTCCCTAAGAAATTCCTTATAATAATATTCCAAGAATTATTATAGTTGCTCAAAATCTGTAACTTTGTTCCTTTGTTTTCTGATCAATGTGTTTTTATAAAACTGATTGGCAAACTGTATAGAAAGTAAGGATCACCCTGTAAATGGTTCATGAATAAATGGCTATAAGGTCAACTAAGTTAAGTAAATTTAAACTGCTTTCTGTGGAACATCTCAAGTTCGTTCTTTCTTTCTTTCTTTCTTTCTTTCTTTCTTTCTTTCTTCTTTCTTTCATAGCATGCATGTGCACCTGAGGGTGGGGGCAGAGGGAGAGGGAGAGAGAAAATCTTAAAACAGGCTCCATACCCAGCATGGAGCTGACTAGGGGCTCAATATCATGACCTGAGCTGAAATCCAGTCAGTCCAAAACCAACTGAGCTACCCAGGCTCTCCTCAAGTCTTTGTTTTGTAAGCATTCATAGAAAACCTCCAAGAAGGGCATATAGCATGTAGTGTTGGCTACATTAATTTCATCCATACTGTCACTTTTGCCTCTTCTTTTCTCTGCTCATGGAATATCTCTTAAACTTGGTCTAACGTTCTATAGGATATAGTTTGTGAAGTTTTCTTCCAGGGATTCTAAAAACCTGAACTTGAAACTGCATGTCATGTTGCTTTCTCCCTCCCCTATTCATATTTGGGGCTTATTATCTGGATCACTGATTTAATACCTTAATGTACCTGATTGCTCTTGTAGTTTCCATCAGAATGAATTTTATTCCTCTATAAAGATTGTCAGGGAAGTCTGGGTGGTGCAATTAGTGGAGGCATCTGACTCAAGTGGTGATTTCAGGGTTCTAAGATTGAGCCGCGGTAGTGGGCTCTGCACTCAGCTCAGGGTCTGCTTGAGACTCTCTCCCTCTTCTTCTACCCATCCCCTCCACGATCTTTCTCTCAAATAAGTAAATAAATCTTTCTTTTTTAAAGACTGTCAGTTCTTTAGGGTGGAAATTCATATTTTCTGGAACACCACATGGTCCCTAAAACTGCAACCTACATACAAAAAGATTCTCCTTGCACTCTTAGTGATTGATTGATTGAATCAGCAGTCTCAGAGCACTTCTGGATACTGTAGATGTTAAGGTATGAAATTGTAGAAAGGAGCCAGTGTGTTTGGAGAATGGTAAAAAAATTAAGGTGCCTGAAGAAGAGAACACATGTGCCAAACAGAGAGGGAATAAACGTTAAAGAATAGAGTTAATGTGTGAAGGTCCTCATATTCTGAGTGCATGGATTTGAAATTAATCCCAGATGGTGGATATCACAATGGTTAGAGTGAGAATTCCAGAATCAGAGTTTGGCTCCATTATGGACTTTATCATTTACCTTTTTAAAGATGAAATAAGAGATCACACAGGGAAAGCACTTAAGCCAGAATCTGGTATATATCTAAACACCCCAGGAGAACCATGGGAAAACATGAATTTTAAAGCAGAGAAATTATCATTGAATTAATTTCATTGATATTATTAGATTTTATTTTATTTACTTTTCCAGGATTGATTGTTGAGAAAACAACCATTGATGGCAAGAGGAGAGTGGAAGAGAAGATCAAAAATAAAAAAAAAAAAATTAAAAAAAAGGACTTTTTAAGCTTCTAAGCTGAGTAGCCTTGGGTAACTGTAATACTAAATATCTATTGAATGCTTGCTAAATGCTGTACTTGCACGATCTTACTTAATTTTCACAGCATCATATACTAAGGGAAATGCTGTATTATTATGCTCATTTTATAGACGATGGAGATTAAAGAGGTAAAATGGCACCTCAAGGTCATTCTGGCTAGTGCTGAAACCAGGTTTTAAGGTCTTTGATTTCAGAATTTTCACTAAATCACTCTACTGTGTAGGTTATTTAATATTCCTGAGCTTCATTTTCCTTATTTGTATCATGGAAAGATAATTCTTAGGAGAATTTAGTGCATAACCAATGGGAAAGGACCGCTACAGTGTTTGATGCATAGTAATAACAGCAATGGCATTAACGCTATTGTTACCTGCTTTAGAACATCTCTAAATGTAAGTTAGAACATTAATCTGAAATTGACTCTAGGGAGAAATGAAGAGTACTACTGCAGCAGTCCTATCACTATGAAACTAGCTGGCTTCATACTGGAAACAGAACATTCTCTCTGTGGCTCTGGATTTTATATACCTCTGTGTGTAGCCTTTTCTGAACACTCAGTTCAGGCTAATGTTTAGTTTATATTACTCTTAATTCTATTTCCACTGGCATGTGCTATACTTTCGGATATCAAATGAGAAGTTAATTCGACACATAAATTTTCCTCTGGGACAGGGGTTTCTGTTGCATTGAAATTATGTTTTTCTGACTCTGTTCCTCCATGGACTGTGGATTTTCAAGGGCATTAGTCAAGTCTTTGTCAATCATTTAACTCCAGAATCTTGTAAGTGCTTGGCTTGTGGTAGGTGCTTAATAAATGAGCATTGCATGAGGGAAGAAATAATTGAATCAAAGAAAGGCAAAACAATCTTAACACAGACATCACATTGTGGGATTGCTTTTCAAATCTGAGTTCCTCACAATGATGACATCACTGTTACCCGATTCTCTAAAGGCTCTATTAAATATTTATACCCACTAAAATCATCTATTAGGTGAAAATCGGTTACTCAAGTGATTGGGATTAATACCTCACCTAATTGATATCATGATATTGCAACAGTAAAAATACCTCATACCACCCTCCTTCCTGCAAGCACTGGAGGGGTACTATAGATCCCTCTATTAGATTTGATTAGGGAGTGCTTTTCTAAAGAGTAACCAGACTGGGAGGCTCAGAATGTCTGTGGCTCTCCTTCATGGGGTATGACATGAGCAGTTCAGAATGCAGACTCCAATGAGAACTCCAATGGACTAGCCCTGCTGAGATAGGAGATAATAACATTAATTTTTGAGGTTTTAGCTATCTCTGAGGTGGACCATCTCAGTATGAACTCACATGATAACAGGGTTTAGAGAATTTACAGTTCTTAGAGCACCTCCCTGTTTAGGACTCTCTTTCAATTCTCCTGCAATTAGGAGGTCTCTGCTCTGAAACACACTTAGACTGTCCACTGTGGAAATGTGAAAAGATGACAAGTTATGCTAGATTCCGACAGAAGGGTAAAAAATCATAGAAAAGGAAAACAACATAATATTTCAGAAAGCTAGAGTGTTACCAATACATATAATGTTCTTAATTCTTTTCCAAATGTGGGGGTGGCAGGAGAAGGGAGAAGTGAGGGAGGGTCTCTAAGACCCTGTCATTGTTTCAGGTAAGAGAATAGTGTTTGGCTCTAGGGCTACTTGGCATAAAATTCTCTCCCTGACAGGTAATTTGGCTCTGGAAAAATCACCTCAGGCATGAATTCACTGGGTCCTGTCCTTTGCATAGTTTCAACATAGAAAACACAGGCAAATGAGATGCAGGGTGATACTCCTGGTTTCTCTGATTGTTTGAGCTTCCCTTAGCTCCTCCCTGGGCCTGGTGGTGTGGTAATGGCCACAGAACCAGGCCAGATGTTTGCAGGGTAAATATGCTTAACTATGACTCTGGAAGCAAACTTGGGGGAGGAGTGGGAGCTGATAAGAAAGAGGGTCTCAACAGCTGATGCTAAAAGTATCTATAAAAGTTGAATAGTTATTCTTTCCCCAGCCCTTCTATTCAATTCCAGAAGAAGTGCACTAGGGTTAACTACTCTAACCTCTTTTTTTTTTTTTTAAGATTTATTTATTTATTTATTTATTTATTTATTTATTTATTTATTCAGAGAGAGAGAGAGAGAGAGAGGCAGAGACACAGGCAGAGGGATAAGCAGGCTCCATGCAGGGAGCCTGACGTGGGACTCGATCCCGGGTCTCCAGGATCACACCCCAGGCTGCAGGCGGAGCTAAACTGCTGCGCCACAGGGGCTGCCCCTACTCTAACCTCTTATTTAGAAATGGTTTACATTGTAGTTGTCTCCTCTCTGATATCTTTTCTCTTAATATTCATTTTCAACTTATTTCTCCTGGATAAATGTCACTATGTGTGTTTGTGTGTGTACTTATATGAACAAATAAAAGTTGGAAAAAAAGAGATTTGATGGTCTTAAGACATTTTGGCCTTTCCTTTTATCTGTCTCTAGGCCTTTTCTCCTCCCTAATGGAAAGCTCCTTAGAACACTGAAGGATTCCCTTTCCCTCTCATGTAATTTTACTCCCTTCTATCAGTTTTTATTTAATGTTAAAGAAATGAGAAGGAAGAAAAAGTAGGAAGGGAAGGTGGTCATTCCAACAAAGCTATTTTTACTAGTGCATGCAATGGTCCCCTGTGCTTCACCAGGATTTATCAATCTAATAAGCCTTGTCACTAACTTGGCTGTATCCAAACACATGAGAAAACAAAAAGTAACTATTATCTTGCTGTTGTAGAGAAGCTTGGACTATTCCCAGTGTAGGTACATTGAATTGCTATCTCTGTAGATCTGGACCTGACCCAGGCGAGCTTGGTCTGGCTGACCTGGAGTCCCGTTACCCTCTGTGTCCCACTATTTCCTGTACCTTTCCTCACTCATTCTCAATCAAGACAGTCTTGAGCAAATCTAATTATGGGCTGATTGGATCTGAGATTTCCAAACATTAATTAAAGGCTCCCAAGAACAATGCATGACACAATGGAGACCTAATGTTTACCACGAATAGCTCCGTGTCATCTCCTAGATCAATGGATTATTCCACAGTATCAGTTAATAGATATAAATTGGAATGACCTAGGAATCTTGTTATAGTTTAGATTTTTGTCGCAGTGCGTTTCATAGGCGACCAAGTTTGGGAAGTCCAGTTCTAGACAGTTGCTTCAAATCAGAAATCACTCTGGACAGAGCCCCTATAATTCATTTGATACAGTCATTTTCACCTTGTCCAGTCAACTCCAGTGCTGTTTGACTGATTTTCAAGGACAGGAATTATGGCACTTTGTCATATCTGAATGGAAGGACACCAGTAGGTCCAATACCAGTCTGTTGAGTTACTCCCACAAAATGATCCATTGAGGCTTATCTTCTGGACACACTGAGATCCAAAGATGGCTGTATAAAGGGATCATGGACATAAGGGCATCAGATATGCTAGTGTGCACACACACATATATGCCTACAAAGGTACACATGCTCTCATCACCTTGTCTCTGGGAGCCATGGACAAACTTGGCCAAGCTCTTGGCCAGGGCTGCTTTAAATGATTGGTCAGACTGTATGCTACACAGTTCTGGGCACCATTTTCACAGACTGCAACATGAATTCCACCACCCCATTCTGGAAATTGTGTAATACAGTGGTCCTTGGAAAAAGTTAGATATTACTTTGAAAACCAGAAGGAGCCTACTACAGAGGAAGCAAATACAATGTTTGGGGTGAAAGTTCAACAGGATTCAATAGAATTATCTTCTTTCTATGCAGCTGGATCTCAAGCTCTGCTCTCAGCACATGCACACACATAGGTACACACTATACTTTCTGCACTTCCCCTTTCCTTCCACCCAGGCTCATTTGTAGGAGTTTCCCTTCTACACTTTGTACCACAGATAGATGGGGAAATGCCACAACCAAGTAGAAGTGGAGAGTTAGTTCATGGTGAGTTATTCCCCAACGGAAGGCTTCTCCAGCATTCCGGAACTATTTAATGCCAATCTTGACAGTATTTATCTCCAGAGCCCTTTTCTTGAAACACCGTCCCATGCAATAAAGCACGTTCATTTCATGCAACACAGCTAAGTTGATGCTTATAGTTCTTAATAACCCAGGTGACTGGGCACAGCTCAGTTGTGGGTGCCTGATATGAAGGAACATGCACAGCGCAGCGACAGAGGGTGTTTGCCACCAAACACAGAGAAATAAAGGAGCTGCAAAGCTATGGTAGCTGGAGGAGGACTAGCTTTCCTTATTTAGGTTCAGGAAAAGCCTCTTGCCTCTACAGCTCACTTAGTCTGGCTCAGCATTTGCCCTTGGCTGTTACATGATGTTACATTGAAAAGAAGTCAGATTAATTCCCAGGTTTGTCTGGGATCAGGGCTGGAATCTTTCCTCATTGCAGTTCTTCCCTCAGAACCAGTCCTGGGCTTTTGCATTTGTTTTGACAACTGATTAGACAGTCCTGAAATGTGAATTTCCTCCAATCTCTTCCACTTTGCAAACTCCAGAAGCATTTGACCAATAAGTTAAAATCCATGGGAGAACTGAGTGTGAATTAAGGCTTTAGACATGCAAAGCACACAACCCTGGGAACAGCAGCATCTGGGACAGGAGGCTCCCATCACTTCACATGAGGATGGCATGGGTTTTGCAGATAAAACACACACAGAAAACCAGTGGTGGCCCAGGTTGGACACACTGCATGGGGTGCACAGTGGAGTGAGGACCTAGACCAGGGAGCCACCTGTTCCTCTAGCTTGCGTACATTGAGTTCACACCACCTCAGGCCACTCACAGTTTGCTTACCTGCTCATTGTTGCTCTCCCACCATTCCCCACACTCCCTTTGGGGGTGAAACACTCTATTTCCGACTTGTGCTGGGCCAGTCTCCTGTCTTTGTACCTGGTGAGCATGAACAAGGACAGGAGCAAACAGAAAGATATGATTGTGTGCTTAACTGGCCAGGCTAAGGAAGAACTGTGGCTGCAGAGGGTTGTCCCATGATAAAACAAGCTTCTGCTTTTCACTGTAGTGGCTGACCTGTAATATGTATTAGATGCTTGTGATGGCATATGGATCACATTGGGGTTGATTTTGTTACTAATTGTTAAACCACACATGATCTACCCTTCTATATTGCCTATTAATCTGTGATTTCATCACATTTAATGGTCAATGGTAAAAGAAGTGCAATTCTTATCCTCTGAGAAAAACATTAATATCAATAAATTGGAATTCCTTTAGCATTTACCATATACCAGACATGGTGCTAGGATTTTACATAAATTTAATCCTGGCCACAACCCTGTGGCAGAGGCTCTGTTATTTTTATATCCATTTTGCTGAAGAAAAGAAACCTAAGATTGTAAGGATTAAGTAGCTTGATCAAGGATTTTTCTATACAGGGAGTCTAGTTTAGAACCCACACTTTTAGTCATTGTAATGTGTTCCCTTCTATTATGTGTGTGTGTGTGTGTGTGTGTGTGTGTGTGTGTGTGTTTTAAATAGTTCTTTTCATTAACAAAGCTTCATTGAATGGTATTATGTTTGAGTATTTTATTGGAGACTGGTGATGCCAAAAAAGAGATGTTTCTTGGATGTAAGAGGTTTATGCAACCATTAAGTTGAAGTTAAACACTGAATATTGGACTGCCTGAATTGTGGAGAGTAGCTCAAACAGCATTTTTATCAGAACCAGCAATTCACCACACCTGGAGGGGACTAGATATTTCGTCTAAAATAAGTTATAAGATTCCCAACATTAGCCTGCTACATGGTGAATCAAGATGAGCCTTTATATTTGAATGACAGTTTTCAGAGCCAGCATGCTTTCACAGAAGTAATCTTATTTATCCATCAGTTTAAGACTGTGGGCAATTAAAGAGAGTACAGTTACGCTCATTTGCTGGAAGAGGACACTGAGACTCACTTAACTGACTTGACCGAGGTCACAAGCCTTTTTAGTAGACAATGACCATTAGTAGAGTTTGGGGCCCAAGATTCTTAAGGTTTATTGCCTTTTTCCCTTCTAAAACTTCAGCTTGATATGACACTTCATCCATGTCCCTGATATTCAATAGGCAGTGGTAAAAGTGAGTTAGTATCAAAAGACTTGTTTACCCTTGGTATAGTCATTTTCCCCCAAGTTTCTTTTCTTGCTGCCTTAAAATTAATACTAAATAAAATGCACCAAAAGCCATATCATTATTAGTTCTGGATGGAGGCCTTTCTCTTAATTTTTTTTAAGATGTTAAAACTATTTAGTATTTGAATAAAAATGGCTCATTAAATCAAGCCAAGTGGATGGAATGGATTACCTTATTCAATAGACATCAGTTGAGCATCAATTTATTCTAGACAATGGTCTTTGGCCTGGAGATACAGAGATAAATCATCCACAGGTCCCGCCTCACAGAGTTCACAGTGTAGTGGGAAAAGGAAGGGAAGAAGGCAGGATGTTGTTTATGATCATGAGAGAGGGTCTTCTGGAGATTTCTAAGAACAGTTTCTTTTTCTTCTCTTCTCTTTTCTCTTCTTTTCTTTTCTTTCTTTTCTTTTCTTTTCTTCTTTTCTCTTGGCAAAGAAAACACTGGAAACCATGGTCTCTTTTTGCTCTTGGCAAAGAAAACACTGGAAACCATGGTCTCTTTTTGCTAGGACAGCTGTCTGGTGTGGTACTTAGTAATGCTATGCCCATGTTGCCAGCATGAGAGAAGGTAAGCCAATATTTTAAAAAACAGTGGCATGGAAAATTAGAAGAATGTAGTTCTTAGACAATATCTCTGAGTGACTGAATTAGCCTGTTTCATCTCAGAACTTCTTTTCATGTGAGTCTTATCATGTCAGCCACTTTGAATTAGGTTTTAGATTCTCTAATGCCAAAATCCTTCTAGCTTTTACTTTGCTTTTGTTACTTTCTCTACCATAGCCGAGTCTAAGAATTTCTAAGGCTCTTTATAGCATTAGGTGTGGGTATTTGTAAGTTCTGTGTGTATGTGTGTGTATTTATGAAGACCCTAAAGAAGCAAGTTACTAACAAATGTTTTAGTCTAACCATTTGTCTTCTTTTAAATATTGCTTCTTCTTATACATATTATTGTATATAAAAAAGTGTAAGTCTTCACAGAATTAGATTTTTGTATAGGAAGAAAAAGAGTGAGACAGATTGGGTAAAACAAAGGATTAATTTCTCAATAACTCACATTTAGAGAACACCTAAACAACTGGCCTTTATGACCATGGTGCAAAAACCACTGTTAATTTCCTGGAAGCCATGCTAACTATAGTCCTAACCCATGTAAGATTTATAAGGAAAATATTTTTTTCGTTATTCAGATGACCCAAATATATATGAAAATGTATATATTTCTTTTCATACTTGTTTTTTTTCACTGTTCCAGGATCACAGTTCCCAAAACCCTTGGAATTTCCTAAGTGTTGTGAGTCATAAAGATGCCTCATGTTATGTTAATAAGGTGATTCCCCCAAAGCACTTAAGGAGGGGGCGGGTTGCCTGAGGAGCCAGCCCTGTGATAGGAGGGTTGGAACATCCGGTCCCACTCCACTGTCCTCCAGGGAGGGGAGGTGGCTGGAGACTGAGTTCAGTCACCAGTGGTCGATGATGCAATCAATTATGCCATTGTAATAAAGCCTCCTTAAAGCCCCAAAAGGACAGGTTTGGAAAGTTTCTGGGGTGGTGCACATATGGAAATGCTGGGAGGGTGGCTTGCCCGGAGAGGGCACAGAAGCTCCACATGCCTTGCCCTATGCATCTCTTCCATCTGAATGTTCTGAGTTATATCCTATAATAAACCTACTAAACCTGTGCTCTGGTAAGTACAATGTTTCTCTAAGTCCTGAGAGTCCCTCCAGAAAAGTACTCCAACCTGAGAAAGGGGTCATGAGACTCTCTGGTTTATAGCCAGTTGGTCAGAAAGATAGGTAGAGCAACTGGCTCAGAAGTCCAAGAAGGGGGTCGTTGGAACCTCCAGTTTACAGCCAGTAGGTCAGAAGCACAGGTGATAGGGGTGGTGGAGTAAGGACAGTCTTTGTAGGATTGAACCCTGAACCTGTAGAATTTTCAAGTTAATAGTGCCAGAACTGAGCTGAATTATAGGACACTCAGCTGCCCAAGAGAATTGCTTGTTGGTGTGGGAAGCGCCCATCCCCACTGTCAACATACACATACCCTGGAAGCGGGTATGTGAGAAACCAAAATAACCAGTTACTACGGGTTTAGTGTTGCATTTTCAAACTGATTAATAAGAACCATCACAGGTCAGAGCCCTTTTAAGTACTTCAATAAAGCTTTTGGTCATGTTTGCAGAATTGGCATCAGTCTGCAAGGATCTGCCAATGATTTTCCTCAGTCACCTTTCCTGTCAATAGACTAAGAAAGTATCAAGAAAAACAAAAGAAGGAATATGAAGCTGTGTCCCTATGTGCTCATCTCTTACCTAGTCCAGTTATAGACTGAAGTGGTCTTGGCTCTGATTTTGGAATTCTCTTCCAGATGCCATTATGTCTGAGCCTGACTATAGCAACTTTTGCTGCTAGATATTATTTCTTAGTTTTCCCTTTGCCTTCCTGGCTTTGGACAGAATGTTTCAGCCTTTAGTTTTCAGTTATCATTTCCCTTTCCCCCTGTACCAGTATGGACCTTCGTTAAAGTTTTGGAAACATTCAACTTTGTTCCCATGTTGGCTTCTCAAACACCAGCCTAACCTCAGACATATTTCAGATCAAACACCTACCCTGGTGTAACATCTTTAGCGATCAGAAACACAATATCTAATTTTAAAATATATGAGGCAGAGTGCGACATTACATTTTATTTTCCAGATTTATTTGCTGTGTCACCTTTAGGGCTATCCTAACTTTGGATCCTGACAGTGATAAAATAAGAGAAGCTATGATATACATTTGAATAGCATTTCCAATATTGTAGAAAAGTTTTCTTGTGCCATTTGATTCTCTCAACAAAGTTATTAATATCTTCATCTTTCAGGAGAACCTGTGGCTCAGAAAGCTGCACAGTCTGGCTAAGTCTCCATAATTGCCCATCACAGAAACCACATGTTTTACCTACAGACATCATGCTTTTAATTAGCACCTCGCTTCATAATGTCCTTTTACATGAAAAATAAAAAACTTTTCTGAATAATCTGATAATCCATTTGAGGGACTGAAAATGTCATACATAAAGGGAATAATGTATACTTAAGGCACCTGGGCTTGGAACACAGTATAAAGCTATTTCTTTTCCATAGGTCAAATTTCTACACAATGGCCAAGTAGAACAGATCACCCTCTGTGCCCCCCTGCTAATATGGAAATAGGCTGTCCTTCCTCTAGCCGGTGTTAACCTCCAGGTGAGTACACAAAAATCTGAAGGTCAAAGAGGCATAGCTGAGAACAACTGTCAACCAGTGATGATGTGTGGATGGGATATTGCGCGAGAGCAGAACCACACAGGGTGAGATGGTAGACTTTTTCAACAATGCTGAAGTGTTACAAAGAGAACCGAAGGAAATTCCAAGGCAATCTTTCAAGTCAAATTGCTTAGGGGAGAATTCTAGCTGAAGACAGAAGGGAAGTCCTTTACAGATCTCACTTGAGAAGGAAAGAGTAGGGGCCAAATCTAGTTCATAATCACAAAGTAATTCCTTATTTCAGTCTCATCCTTCTGCCCTCTGTGTGTCTGTACACAAGTAAGTATATTCAGATGGTTTACTACCTGTTCCAGCAGATCTTGTGGTTTCTGTATCCAGAAAAAAACAGCTTTTGTCCAGACTTGCAGTGTCAGGTTGATTCACTCAGAGATTGCAGGTTAAAAAAAGAATAATAATAGGCATGATTAATAGCCTGAGAAAATAATGTCAGAGATGAACATAAGTTGGGAAAGTATTTGAGAAGCTGCCAGAGAAGATACTGTTCTGTCCTCTATAAAACAAAAGGAAGGTAGAAGTTGACAGGTGGGGAAGCAATGCAAATAAGCAATTAAAATGTAAAGAATCAGCTATATTGGCCCAGTAATTCTATAAATAGGAATTTATTCTAAAGAAATAGTTCAACATAAGCTGAAAGCCTTCTGTACAAAGATTTTTCCTTTCAGTGTTGTAGAAAAATAGCAGAAACAAAACAAGAGCAAACCACTGGAGAATGATTTAATAAATTATAGCATAGCAAAATTATGGAAATGTGTTAAAAACAAAAGAAAGAATACAAAACTGTGTCCCTATGTGCTCATTCCTTACTAGTCCAGTTATAGACTAGGTAAAGCCTTTCATTTAGCTTCCAGAAAATTCTCCAAGGAAGTATTTTAATCCCTCTTATGATGAGAACTTGTTTTCAGCTATGAATCATCTGAAGTCATTGCCTTTCACCATGTACTTTCTTTTGACGCTATTTGTTTCACAATCAACAGAGGTCCATGAAGATGCAGATTTTACACTTTTTTTTAAATTTTTTTATTTATTTATGATAGTCACACACAGAGAGAGAGAGAGAGGCAGAGATACAGGCAGAGGGAGAAGCAGGCTCCATGCACCGGGAGCCTGACGTGGGATTCGATCCCGGGTCTCCAGGATCGCGCCCTGGGCCAAAGGCAGGCGCCAAACCGCTGCGCCACCCAGGGATCCCAAGATGCAGATTTTAAAACTAACTCTAAGGTGCTTTACAAGTTTACACAACAGGAAAAACTTTTCAGGGAGGAGCACAATGTTGATTGACCAGAAGGAAGATCTCCAGAAGAAAAGGATCAGTCTGAAGAAACATCATGGTAAAGCGTTAATTAAAAGTTGCTGGCTTCTCTTTTAGGACTGAGGGGTTTTTCAGACAAAATAGTTTATTATTCCTAAAAACTGATGGGTAGTTTTTCCAACAGGAATGTTTCCTAACATTTTTTAGCATAAACAGCTAGAAAAGTTTTGAAGTCAGACCAAGCTTGGTAATGAAAAGAAGAGCCAATATTTACTGGATCCTGGGAATATACAAAACACATTCCGAGTAACCAAACTTACTGATTTGATCACTGCAATAGCTCTACAAATTAGATACTACTTCCTATTTTACAAAGGAGGAAGAGCCAGGATATAGGGAGATAAAGTGATTTACCCAAGGTTATGGGATTGGTTAACTCTGATGCATACTGTTTCTCACTAAAATGCTGGTTACAAACACTAGTAGGGCCATTTCTCAAGCCTGGTTCTGTCTCTGAATGTCTGAAGACACCCCAGGAACTGTGCTATTTTTTCAAACCTTTCATCTTTTTTTCTGATCTCCTGGCTTAAGTCCTTGCCTCTGATCTTCCTTTAGCCCTTTTTACACTAGTAGATAGGAAGCCTGATCCCTTCTCTTCTCTCTGGTACTGACCTAGGTTACAGTGTGCACTTAGTAACTTCATTTTTTCAGTCTGGGGTAGGAAGCCCAAACCTCAGTGCTTCTCTGCAGAAGTAGATTTCCTCTGAAAGTACTGGAGAATCAGGGACCCTCACTTAGAGCCCTAGCAAGGCCCTGTTCCTATTTTTGTATTCACATTTTGTTATCTTTCTCTTAATAGAGTTCTTTCCCCAAATTGTATGACCTTAAGTCTCACAAAACTTGAATCTACTGGGGCACCTGGGTGGCTCAGTTGGTTAAGTGTCTGATTTTTGGTTTCAACTCAGGTCATGATCTCATTTGCTGTGAGACTGAGCCCCATGTGGACTTCTGTGCTCAGCAGGGAGTCTGCTTGAGATTCTGTCCCTCTGCCCCTCCTTCCTCCCCATCTGCTTGCTCGCTCTTTCTCTCTAAAATCAATCAATCAATCAGGACACCTGGGTGGTTCAATCTGTTAAGCATCTGCCTTTGGCTTAGGTCATGGTCCCAGGGTCCTGAGATCCAGCCCTGCATAGGGCTCTCTGCCAGGCAGGGAGTCTTCTCCCTCTCCTTCTGTACCTACCCCCCACCGCCCGCCACCTCATGCTCTCTCTCTCTTTCTCAAATAAATAAATACAATTTCTAAAAATTTAGAAATAAAAAAAATAATAAAAACTTAGAAATAAATAAATACATCTTAAAAAAAACCCACACACCCAATACTTGAATCTACTGCTTCCCAGAGTTTGCCTCCTCTCCCACAAGGAAACCATAAACCATCTGTGTTATATTAGTGGACTTACTAATGTTTCCTGAATTAATGTTTCCCCAGTGGAAATTTTGGGGATCAGGTGAGAGATAAAATTCTTAATCTTAACAGGTGCATATTAATGGTACTTGTATACATGTCATTTTTTTTTCCGGTTCTAATCACTTCTCTAACTCAGCAGGTTTTCCCCAGACAATTCTGATATACAATATTTTGTCCTGTTTTTTTCCACATGTCCCCTAATACTTATGAAGCCATGGGTCCTCCAATGGGACAGGACCTGTATGATCCCCATTACATGTGTGGGTTAATGAATCTTTGATTTTTATCACCATCCAGACTGGCTTGCAGGATCTGGGTGCTCCCACACGCCCTAATTCAGGCTGCTGGAATGTAGGCTGCATTTGAAAGTGACATGCAGGTAGAAGAGGTTCCTTTCTTTATCTCAGCCCTCCTCTCCTGTTGGTCTTTAGAAGAGTCCTTCTCTCTTCTTTCAGAACACTTATTTCAAATTCTAATTAGATATCAGTTTGCCTACTAGCTTACTATTTTAACCCTAAACTGTAAACTTCACCGGAGCAAGGGCATGTGTGTACCTCTTGCAATCACCTAGCACGGGCAGGGCTTGGCATATAGCAGCAGCCGGCAAACGCTTTTTTGCATGGCTTCAGCTTTTACCATTTACCAGAAATGGTAAAAGTAAGAACGTTTATCAAAGGCAAGGAGATAGTATTGATCCAAACCTAGCTCCATCTAAACTGCCTTTCTCTTCTGTTGTACACATGCTGCCATTTGCTGAATCTGATCACAACAGTTCTGTTGGGCACCCTTCTTCTTCTGTCCTCTTCCTTCACCTTTGTTGCTCCAGCCCCATGGCCACACAAAAAACTTTTCCTTTTCTCTACTTCTGCTTCTCTTGACTGCTGAGGGACAAATAAGAAGTGTCTCCAAGGATTGCCAAGAATCTTAGTTCCCCCTCCTCTCAGGTTTAAAACTCAGGGTTTTTGACAGAACCAGAAGGAGGTAGTGGTGACAGAGGGAGATGGCCATGTTCCTGGTCCCTGCATGTATGTGAAGGACTGAGGAATGAGGGAGTTCATGCTTCCTGTGACAGTGACAGCTACCTGAAAGTGGTGATGACCCCCAGAGAGAGGAGAGCCTTTGTGTGAAGTCCTGGGTTGCTGAGTTGTGCCCTGACTCAATGTGAGCTTCACAAAAATCATCTCTCCTCTAGTGCACTGGTCAGAATATACTAAAATCACAAGTCTGTGACAAAGGACTGCCTTTCTACCTCCCTTTTAGTCTTTGTTTCATTGTTTTAATAGTATCATTTAAATAAATGCAATTATACTTCTCTTGATTTTAAGGTAATGTCTCATGGTTTATTAAAATCACATATAACTACAGCAGATGGATTTACTAATTTTGCCATTTCTGGGCAGATTCCACATTACTCAATATCTGTCACAATAAATAGAAAGTGAGATTTTTCTAATTTCATAATGAGAGATACCTAAAGAAACATTATATGAAGATGTTGCTTCAAAGGTCTTTTCTTTAGTAAATTTACTTGTTTTTCTTAAGTACTCATTATATACTAAGTATTCAACTAGGTGTTGCATGGTCATCTAGAATTACAGGGGTTTATTATGGCAGAGTGTGATAAACTAGTGTGTGCAGCTATATGGATCACATATACTATATATGTGCATATAAACTCATATATGGATGCATATATGCACACAGAAATGCACACATATCTCTAATCATACAAAAACACACACATATAGGTAGATATACAGTAGTTCTCCAAATTTTCGTAAACAGATTGGGTTTTAGTTTGCTCAAGATAGGTAATAAATCAAGGTAATGAAGTGTACTGGCTTTGGAGTTAGCCAACATGAGTTCGGTTCCTAGCATTACCACTTACTAGCTGTATGACTTTGGGTAACTTATATAACTTTTATTAAATTTTCTCTTTGAATAACAGGAGCAAGGTTACTTGACTCATAGTGTTGATGTTTTACATGAGGATTTTAGCATTTAATTTCACAAAGACATTACGAGGTAGGTTACATCATCATCCTCATAAAAAGATAAAAGATAAAGAAATTGAGCCACAAAATGGTTAAGTGACTTGCTGAAAGGAACATATCTGAGCTGTTGAACTCTAAAGCTTGTACTCTAGAATTCTAGAACCAAAATTAGCAAAGGGATGACTAAAAGGGAAAAGAAAACTCAATTTAGAAAAAAAGCAAGGAGAAGCCAAAGATAGGGAGAGAAGGATAAGAGGCAAACATAAGTGCCAGGCACTGTGTTAGGAGTTTTTCTATATTGTCTCAAGCATCTTTATAACACTGGGGAGGGATAATGATGACTTTATCCAAAAGAGAACTGTAGTTCACACAGCTGATGAATGTTGATATTGGAATTCCATAGTAGGTGGTACTTCTTATAAATAATATACTCAGACACATATCATGTGTCTTATTCTCATCATAGTGATTGGTTCTGTAGTTGACATTAAGAAAACACATTTCACAGCCTCTGACCTCAAAGAGTTTATAATCCTGATGGGGATCACAAACATGGACATTGTAAACAATCAGAGAACACTAAATCCATGGTGATGATAACACCACATGTGGCTGCAGACCGACTGATCATAGAACTAAAATGGCAAATGTCATGATGGAATTCTAATTTAACCTGGTCTGAGAGGCACATTGTGCTGTCATGGGTTGTTGAACACGTAGGTGAAAAGACATGATGTTATTTTCTTTTTTTAGATTTTGTTTATTTATTTTAGAGAGAGAGAAAGAGAGAGAGAGCTAGAGAAGGGACAGAGGGACAGAGATAATCTCCAGCAGACTCCCCTCAGAGTGCAGAGCTGGACCTAGGGCTTGATCTAATTACCCTGAGATCATGACCTGAGCTGAAATCAAGAGTCAGATTCTTAATCAACTGAGTCAAAATAATGATGTTATTTTTCTATGACTCTTCTTCTCACATAGGACCTATCAGACTGAATGGCTTAGATTTCTCTATCCCTGGAGTAAAGGTTCAGAGAGGGCAAGAAGAGGAAAACCAAAGGGAGCAAGCTCACTGCCTGCTTGTTATTGCCATGTCAGGGCCACATCTGTATCCCTGTGCCCACGTCAGCGACTGGAACCTGGCAGGCTTTAATAAAAGAAATGTGTTGATTGAAAGTATAAATGAAGGAGAAAAAAAAAACGATTATTTCTGGAGATCTAGAGAAATCACAAGGGAAAGAAAAAACACACATACAACCAGGACCCATAGTATCATGTTATCCCACCTTTGAGGCCTTTCCTGTCTGCTCTTAGATAATAACTATGTCCGTTTCTGTGCCCCTGCAGTACCCCTGACAAAGACTTGAAGCACCTACAACTCTCTACTGACATTATCTGCTTACATCTATGGCTCTGCTTTGAGGAAAGGCATTATCTAGGGGGAAGGACAGTATTATATTCATCTTTATCATCTCCAGTGCCCAAAATATCATCTAGTTCATAGCAGACAACATGATGAATAATAGGTTCTCAGCAAACAGTACCTGTTTATTATTACTGTCGGGATGATAAACATGCACTGAGCAGAGAACCTTGCTTTCTTGTGACTGACTTCCGCCCAACTCTATCTAGCCAACTTGTTTTTGTTGTCTGGTATACAACTGAGATCCTCCTACCTCTACTGACTTTAATTCACTAAGTTTAATTTGGATCCCATGCACCATAAAAGTGTGCATTGCCCCCTTGTGTCTCCTTTAGTGTAACACCCCACGAACCCTTCTTGGTATTTCTTCCCCTTGCTGTGAGGCTCTGCTGCCCTCTAGGGGGCCTTGTTCATCTCACACTTCTCAGGACCCAGTTTGATCAGCATCTGACAACCTGGTCCTGAGGTGGGACCACCATGTTCAGGGCTGGGCTGCCAGCTCCCAGGGTTCATCTGCTGGCTCTTGACATCCCCATCTTATAAACTTGTGGCTATATAGTGTAATGGGTTTAAGGATATGGTACTTGGGCATCGGTAAGCAAGGAGGATGTCAAGAACTGAAACCCATCACAAGTGGAGGTTTTGAGAAGGCTGCCATGGGGTCTCGGTGTGCTTGGTACCAACAGGATCCTCAGTTATGGGTATTCCACTTGCATCTTGGTAGTTTACATATAACATCAAAATTTATTCTATGGAATCCAGTAGCTGGCTAATCGAAGTGTTATACCTGATGAATGAACAATGATTTTTGTCTTTGTGTGGGCCTCTGGAGACAAAGAACATCCTCAAAGTGTCTGGGGCCTAAATTTCTTCTTGTGAAAGGCCAAACTGTTTGCAGGACATATGGCCCTTAGCCATATCCAGTACTAATGACCCTTAGCTCTGTCTACTTTGACTTCTCTGGAGCTACTGACCACTTCTTCATTTATGAATCATTCTTTTTCCTTTTGTGTTAGCACTTGCACCTAGGTGTCAGGAGGACTTATGTCTGTTCTTTAGGAATTCTTTGTCTAGTCCTTGGACTTGCTTTCTTTATCTAGTCTCTGGTTCTGCCCTTGGCTCTCCCAAATTATACTTCAACACAAAACTTTCTTCATTTTCAGGCCAGTTTTTCCAGCAGCTTCCTAGACTTGTTCACTTAGATGTTTTCTTGGGAATCTTGAATTTAACAATTCCAAAATTAAGTTTGTGTTTTTTTCTTCAAACTTTCTCTCTTTTACTTTATCATCTCTGGTCCCAAATTTCTCATTTCATCCTATTATAATCAAATGTGGATGGCTCCCCCAGTCCTTTTATTTCATCTCTAGCCTGGACTTCTCTAAGCTTATATGACATAGTATGAATGAGTCCAAAACTGAACACTTGATTTTACTCTTCAAAACTCTCTTCCCCAAGTCTGAATTACAATAATCCCAATCCTTCCATTTACACAGGTCAAAAACCTAGAGCTCATCTTTAAGTCCTGTCATTACACTTTCTATTTGAAATCACTGTATTCTTTTACTTATCCTGTCACAATGGATGTCTAACTGATTTCTTTCTTTCCTTCTCTTCTTTCCACTCTACATTCTATCTATAGAAACAAGACAGATTTCTTTAACATATTAATCTTATTGTGTAATTCTTTGAAACTTCCAAAATTTTCTATCACATTCAGGACAAAAAACAAAATTTGCACCTCACCTAGTCTGATCCTCAAGTGCCTGTCTGCATTTTTCTGTTCTCCCCCCTTCTTTTTTTACTCCAACCACAAGACAATATGGTTCCTGCCTCAAGATCTTTTTATCTGCTATTCCCTCTGCCTGAAACACTTAGTCTCCACCTCCCAGATCTTTATGCATCTTATTTTCTCACTTCATTTTGCTCTCTGTTCAGCTTATTCAGAGAGGCTATTCATGTTTTAGATATCTAAAACTATCTAAAATAACTTGCCAAAGCTCACTGTAGTTCCTTACCTTGCTTCACCTTTCTTTATAGCAAGTATACCTATCTGGAATTATCTGATGTATTTGTTTAATATCTGGAATTATGTATTGTTTATTTTTTGGTGTCATTCTCTTCGAATATAATTGAAATTCTGTGAGGGCTGAAATTTTATTCACCACTTTATCCTCAAAGCTTAGAGAAGTTCCTGGTACACAGCACACTCAATTAATACTTGCTAGATGTACTCGGTTAATAATGTCAGGGCATTGAAATATAATTCTAGTCCTCATATAACTCATGTAACTTTGCTTGATTTTCAATAGGGTGATGTATATAAAATGCATTATGTATTAGTTTGAAAATATTTTAAAAATAGCATCTATTATCTCAATAGCATCCAATATCTGATTAAATATGTTTAAGTTGAGGATAAGTAAAAATTAAACATGGCTAACATTTTGAGGCTTGGAAGTAGCATTTGTTACATCTAACAAAAAGAGATAATGAAACTACTACAGAAGAATTTATTTGATATAAAAGAGTGAGTTTTGGATGTGTTGAGGTTGAGATGATGCCAGGTATGAAGATAGTACCATCCACTTATCATTTGAAGACTAACAACTAGAGCTTAAGGAAGAACACTTGATAAATGAAAGTGCCATGATGGCTGGGTTCTCCAAAGAAAAGAACACAAGGAGAAAGGAGCCAAGGACCATGGGTCGATCTTAGAGAACATTTGCAGCTAGAAGAGGAAGTGGCCCCAAGTAGCCCTAAACTCTGTACCTTTGTGCCTGCTGTTATCTCATGCTGGAATGTCTTCCCTTACCTAAGCAACTTGAACACTTCTACTTATCTTTCTTTTCAATGCTACCTTCTATGTAAATGTCTTTAGTAAATCCCTGAGAGTTGACATTGATAACTGATCCCCCCCTTTTCAAACCAACAGGAATATTTTTTTTTTTCAGCTAAAGAGTAATGGAGGATATAATAAGGCACAGTATGAAGAATATGAGGAGTAGCCTGGCAGTCATGGATTTAAGTCAGCTCAATCATAGGCTAAGTGTACAGTCTTGGAAAAAATTATTTCATCTCTCTGAGTCTCTGTTTCTTCAGATATAAAAATTAGTGTATGTTTACTTTCCAAGGTTGTACAACTTAAATGACATATGTAATAGCACAGAGCACACTGAAGGAGCTTGAGAAATACTTGTTCTCTTTTTTTTTTGTGTGTATGTGTTGGGGGAATTTGGGAGGAATGCTAGAATCATCCGTGGCCAAATGGCTCAAGAAAGGTGGAAAAATTATTTTAACCAAGACTAGATAAAAGGATATTCTTATCTTTCCACTGTTTACTTCTTCCTTAACAATTTTATCTTTACCAAGGGAATGGAGTTTGAGGAAAGAGAATCATTAACTCACAGAATTATGCCTAAGGCTTACTTTCTTTTAGTATGAAATGTTATGTGTTGAAAGAGATCTGACTTGCATGTCCCAGATATGGTGTAGCTAGTTCAGTCCCAAGTAGGGCTAATGCAAATAAAAGGAACGTTTCTGAAAATAAAATTTTGAAAATGCTTAGTTTACCCCCCACCCAATTTATATCAATTAATTGAGAATATTTTAATCAAATTCAAGTCGTAACAAATGAAATCACTAACATCACATGCAAATTAAAATTCACTGTAATCACAGCATTCAAGAATATCAATTCATTATACAAAGGGAATGTTTTAGATGCAATTCATCAAAATCATCCAGACATAGTCTTTTATAGTTCCACAAATATACTTTCAATTATTGCAGAGCCAAACCATTTAATTAATCATTTCAAAGCTTTTCTCTTCCCCCAAATCAAATACCTGAAACATATCATTCATTACACTACAACCAATCACATCTAAATCATCTGAGCATTTACCTCTACATCCCAGTGAGAGACAGAAATATATTTAAATAGTATATTAACAAGCAGTGGTAGAGCAAGACTTGACAAGTTGACTTATTCTCTTGGAAAATGAACTACCGTTGAGTACTGATTCACCATTATGGAAGGGACTAGATCTTTGCCAGAAGCTAGAAAAGTGAGTCTTTACTAGTCATTCACTCACATATTTATTGGAGAACCTTTTAACACAGTCACTGTGTTAGTTGCTGATGATAGAAACATAGAAAGCAATGCCTACAAGAAACTTACAGTCTAGGGGCACGTGGGTGGCTCAGTGGTTGAGTGTCTGCCTTTGGCTTGGGTCATGGTCCCTGGGTTCTGGGATCAAGTCCTGTATCAGATTACCTGCAGGGAGCCTGCTTCTCCCTCTGCTTATGTCTCTGCCTCTCCCTATGTGTCTCTCATGAATAAATAAAATATTTTTTAAAAAGAAACTTATAGTCTAGCAGAGAAAAACAAATATAATACAATTTGAGGGATTCTACATGAAAGGACTCAGTAGGTTCAATGGAAATGCAATTTATGAAGAGGTATATTATTTGGATTAGGAATTGGAGGGTAAGAAGGTGTTTTCTAGGTAGAAGGAAGATAAATACAGGTATTAGTAGAGGCAAAAAAGAATAGAACATACACAGGCTGGGGCATACCAAACAAAGAAATAGCTGAGGCATGGTATGTTTGGGGAACTATATGCAGTTTGGTACTGCTGGGATATGTGGTATGTGTTTGGAGAAGCACTGGTGGAAGGGCTGCTGGGGAATTGGTGGAGTAGATTGGTGGCTGGACCTCAGGTTGAGAAGGTCAAGTCTTGAAGGGTCAGGTCCTTAAGGGCTTTGTGAGCCATGTAAAAGAGTTTTAGATTTTTATATTTTAAGGATTGTATTCTTACTATTTGAAGGTTGGGTAATGTGATCAAATTCAATGTTTAGGAAGATGGCTCTGGCACTGGTTGGGACAGGTTGGTGTATCAATAATAGAGATTTAGGACCTTGTGTCAGTCATTCAGACAATAGGTTATGGAGTTCTGATCCATGGCAGTATCAGTGAGAATGCAAAAGATAAGGTAATGTAAGTTGAGAATATGATTGATTGGACGTGAAGCATCAAGGAAAGTGAAGAGTCAAGACTGACACAGGTTTGGGCAATGAGGTTGAAGGTGTAACTTTTATCCAGAGAGAAAATGTAAAAATAGGAAAAGCTTTCAATGATAATGTCTAGAGAAGTGATGATGAGGTAATTTTTAAATTTCTTGGTCAAAATAATATTTTCCTCTGATATCCTGTCTTGTATGTTATAATTATTCAGGATCTCAAAAACACTGAATTCTAAAAATTGACTTAAATATTTGCATGAAATTGGTGCTTAAGAAATGTTTGGTGGACTTCAACCATACCTGACCACTTAAAAAAAAAAAAAGACTTCATTTATTTTAGAGAGAGAGCATGAGCATGAGGATGGGGAGAAGATAAGCAGAATCTCAAACAGACTCTGTACTGAGTGTGGAGCTCCACACAGGGCTCAATCTCAGGACCCTGAGATGATGACCTGAGCTGAAATCAAGAGTCAGAGGTTAATCAACTGAGCCACCCAGGTGCCCAACCTGACCACTTTTAAAAAGTATTTTCCACCATTTCACATATTTTTAAATTGATAACTTTACAAATAGTCTTCATTTCAAGAAAGGAAATAAAAATAAATCATAAAAAATCATAACTGGTAAAAATGTAACCATGTACTTAGTCTGCTTCTGTTAGGAAACATATCCTATTCCTTGTGCTAATTTAATTTCAGTAAGTGCTATCTGCATTATGTGGATATTTCAGCCAAAACAACAACAACAACAACAACAACAACAACAAACCCCTGAAATGTCTTTCTTGTGCATACTTGCTTTGATGACCAAACTGCACTGACTTTGGACCTTAACTAGATCATAACTCAGCAGAATACTCTGGACAGTGGCTTTAAGTCTCACAGAAAGAGATAGTACTAAGGGAAAGGGTTAATAAAAGAAAATGGGGCAATGGGTAATAATTTCATTGGGCAAGGGGGTTAAACAGGATGGTATACAACCTAAATTAAAATACAGCAAAGATGACACTTTTACCAATGTCTTCTTTTGATCCTGACCTTTAATTGATTCCTACAAATTCTTTGTACCCTTTCAAATATAGTATTAGCATTTACAATTTCTAGTTGTGAACTCTAAAGCCAAGCTCCTGGGATTAGAACCCTTTCTAGATATCGTCCTTGGGCAATTTGTTTTGCCTCACTGTGCCTTGATTCTCTCATTCATAAAATGTTACCTACCTCATGGGGTTGTCTTAAGATCTGATGAAAGTTTCTGAGGCACTGATAATAATGCCTGACACAGTATAAATGCTCAGGAACAGTTAGCCGTTAGCATCTACATCAGCATTCTGATCATCCTCATTTCACGTCTTACACTCCACCTTCTCTTCTGTAGTTTCAGCCTGTTTAAACTTTTGGCTGGAGGGTCTAAAAGCTTGATTTTAAATCTAGTAGTAGTGACTGCCTGACCCCATACTCAGTGTCCTTTCTCATCTGCCTCCCTCTGGCAGCCCCGAGCCTCATCTTACTTGCACTGAGCACTCTGGTACAAAATGGTGCAGACTCTGACTCATTAACTTTTATTGAAGTAAAAGGCTACCTACCCCATCATCATGCTTTGATGCCCTCTGGAAATGGTGTGACCTAGCATGTGACAGGGCAGACTGGCTTCTCAGTCAGAAGGTCCAGTTTTAGAGAGAGCCTTACATTTTAGGTCTAAAGTTTCTTAACTGCAATAGTGGTGTTCAAACCCTGGTTTAGCCCCTTACCACTTTGGGCAAGTGTCTTTGTCTTTCTAATGTTTGGTGTCTTCATTGGGATAATGGGCAAAGGACATATCCACTAAGGGGCTAGTATCCAAAATATATGAAGAATTTATACAACTCAGCACCAGAAAGCCCCTAAATAATCCAATTAAAAATGGGCAGAAGCTATGAACAGACATTTCTCCAAAAATGACATATAGATGGCTAACAGGGAAATGCAAATCAAAACCACAATGAGGTATCACCTCACAACTGTCAGAATGGCTACAATCAACAACACATTTTCATACAAATGTTGGGTGAATGTGGAGAAAAAGGAACCCTTATGCACTGTTGGTGGGAATGCAAACTGGTACAGCCACTGTGGAAAAAAGTATGGAGGTTCCTCAAAAACGTAAAAATAGAACTACCATGTGATCCACTTATTTCACTACTGAGTATTTACTCAAAGAATTCAAAAACAGTAATTCAAAAAAATATATGCACCCCACCGTTTATTACAGCACTATGACAATAGCCAAGATATGGAAACAACCCAAGTGTCCATGGATAAAGAAGATGTGATCTATCTATCATCTATCTATCTATCTATCTATCTATCTATCTATCTATCTATATCATTCATGGTGGAATATTATTCAACCACAAAAAAGAATGAAATCTTGCCATTTGCAACAACATGGATGGATCTAGAAGTCTTAATGCTAAGTGAAATAAGTCAGAGAAAGGCAAAGACCATATGATTTCATTCACGTGGAATTTAATAAAACAAGTAAACAAAAAGAGACAAATGAGCAACCAACCCCCCCCCCCCACTCTTAACTATAGAGAAAAAAACAGTGATTACCAGATAGGGGGTGGGTGGGGGAATGGGTGAAATAGGTGAAGACGATTAAGAGTATACTTATCTGAGTAATGTACAGAATTGCTGAATCAATATCTTGTACACTTATAACTTACATAGCACTGTATATTAATTATACTAGAATTACAATTTTAAAAAAAGAAATGAATTGGATTAAATAATAGTATGCATGGGCACTTGTTGCATCCCCAATAAATCAAAGATCTTGATAGAAGTTGGTTTAATTCCTGAAGAATAGACAGTGGAAGCATGATCAACTCAATTAAAAAGGCAATTCTGGTGACAAAGTGTGTGGCAGGAAAATATTTAGGTAAGACTCCTCTACAGCGTATGACAATAGTATGTCTGTTTTTAAAATTTAGCCATCACTATGTAGGAAGTAATGCTGATTTTTCCCCCAGCTTTTATATGCACCGTCTGTATAGGTATGGAAATGTGCTATCAGTGATGAGGGGAAAACCAACAAGTTTGTGTTAGGAATATTCTTCAGTTAGTACATCTGGGAAACTGCACATCTACTGCTCGCGCTGCTTTCTACAACAGTTCGCCTCCAGCTGCTTGCATCCAGCTGCCTGTACAAGCCCAGGGTGACGGTCCCGCATTGTTACCGCGCAAGCTCAGGGAAATGCTCCCCACTTCTCCCCCCACCCCGCCCCCGCCCCACCTCCCCCAGCTGCCCAGAGAACCCCGCCTGCCACCTAGTGGCCAGAAGAAGGATCAAGCCACTGCTGCTCGGGGTGGGCATGGAGGGTTGCTGGGGCAAGGAAAGGAAGAAAGGGGAAGGTCCGGAAACAGTTGACACATAGAGCCCGGCTCTTCACTGGCACCACTGAGGATGGTTAGAAATGCCCTGTCTGCTCCTTTCAGCTCGCGACTTGCTCTCTGTCTGGCACTGTCCTCCCTGGAGATGCAGTCACAAAGCAGTGTCTGCACAGTGAATACAATTAAATGAAAGCCTCTGGAAATGTCCAAGGGGAAATTAGATAACATGTGCTTTGATGCAGGGATTTGGAGTTTGAAGGTGAAAAAGACGGGCAAGACATCAGAAGTCGGCATCTGCTTAGCTCCAGTTCAACATATTAGCATTCTGCTAATGTGTCTTTGTAAGTTCTTCTCTGAAGCCAATTTGCTCGGTTTTTCTCAAGTATCATCAGACATTTCCATTATCTTTGAGATTAAAAGGAGTCCTAAAGTTGAACTTCTGTTATGAGTGGATGCTGAGATCAATTTTTTCTTACTTATATTTTTATTAGTTAACCCAACAAACGGGAAAGTGCTTGCTGGTCCACTTGGGCTAGGATATTTGGTTCTCATTTTGCTGTCTTAGAAGGCACTAAATCTGTGTGTGGCAGAGAAACTTCTGTCCTGGTCCATTTTTCAGCAACGGGCTGCACACTTGGCTGTACCCCATGGCTGGGTAGTCCCTCAGAGCACCAGGCACTGTTCACCCTGAATTCAAATACCCTCTTATTTCCTTCAGATGCTCCTACTGTGCCTTTTCCCTCAGTATCATAATGTGTCTGCCTGAGTCGAACATACTCTCTGGAGTGCCTGACTCCCACCAGAGGGTCAAGTGGACCTCGCTGTCTTCAGTTTCTGACCAAGACACTGGTGGGGGCCAGAGTGAAATGAACAGACATGGCATAAAGAATGGTTGAGATGGATGATGTAGAATAATGGGAATCTTTTATCCTTTGAGTAGCGTAAGTAGGAGGGATCAGTACGGCTAGATCTCCTTTTTACCTCCTATATTACCACAATAGCCATTTACTGAGCTTCTACCCAACCTAAGGATAAATAAGAAAATGTTCTTGCTCTCAGCGATTTCTGGTAGGATGTGTGTGAGTGTGCGTGTGATACATATGACCAAAGTAAACCCCCATGGAATGTCATGGAACCTCACCAGAATTTTGCATGGAGAAGACCATTATCTCCTCTCTCCCTGCCTAAGCCAAGATATCTTTTAGGGAATGTGATGGTCAGAATACAATCATTTAGTTGAGCTCCAGGTCTTCCAGAGTAACATCTTCAGTCTCTCTCTGACTCTGATACACCTGCCTTCCTCTTATAACAAACCCTGTGATTACCTTGGTTTCCCTCCAATAATTCAGGATAGTCTCTTCTCAAGATCCTTAACATAATCACACCCACAAAGTCGCTTTTGCCATGTAAGGTAACATACTCAGAGGTTCCAGGAAATGGAATGTTACCATGTTTGGAGGTCACTACTCTGCCTACCACAGAGGACATACATGTTGATATTAAACTACTCTGTTACCTCCCTTGTTTCACCCATGCCATTTAAAATTGAAGAAAGTTTTTTAGCTGGTTTGATTTTGCTTTTCTTTTTATGGTAATATTATATGGTGACCATACACTGAAATTCTAGCCAATTTATATCCCAACATCTTTCCCATTCCTTAGTTAACCACGACCCCTCCCATTTCACACCAATGCTGTTGTTTGAGGAATGGCAGCTGATCTCCTGATTGGACACTGGCTCCGGTGAGGGAAAAGTGTGTATCTTTCAGTCACATAGGGAGAAAGTGGGAGAACATTTTAGAGTCTCCCAGAGACTACTGTGGAATTTATGAACAGAGAGTGGAAAGTATGCTTAATAACCCAACCAATAGCAAGTCTCTGGCAAGAGCAGTGTTATTACCTTATGCTCTGGTGGGCAGGTGATGCCCTAGAGTTTGAGTCCACAGAGCAGAAGTCTTAGTATGGGGCAAACAGGAAGGAGGAATAATCACCCACTTAATATATCCTCCTGAAAGCTTGCCAGTCATGTTATTGTGGAAAAAAGCATGTGTTTAGACTTGGGTTTGAATCCCACCTGCATCTCTTATGACCTGTGCAATCTTAGACAAATCACTAAACCTCTCCGCACTTACGTTTTCTCACCTTTAAAACAGAGAATAATAATAATATCTAATTCATGAGGTGCCTGGGTGGCTCATGATCTCAGGTCATGAGACTGAGGCCCATATCAATCAAGCTCTATGCTCAGTGCAGAGTCTGCTTGTCTCTCTCCCTTTCCCTCTACCCCTCCCCCAACTTGCATGTGCTCTCTCTTATCTCTCTCAAATAAAATTGTAAAAAATAAAATAAATAATATTGAATTCGCATAGTTGTTGTTAGTTGAGAATGTGCAGGTCTATGGTTATCAACATGTGATCCCTATGTCACCAGCATATTCATCGATATGCATCATTATTACCTGGAAGCTTGTTAGAAAGCAAACTCTCTGGCCTCACACAGGATCTACTGCATCAGAAATTCTGGGGTTGGGGAGCTTTATTCTAGAAAACACTAATGTGCAAGACACACAGTATATTGTTTCACACATGACTGGGACTTGTTTAACAAATGCTGATTGTAATTATCTTTACCTTTTCTGGAGCTTCATTAGGATTACCACACTTTGTTTTTCAGTTATTGTTTGTTTAAGAAGAGTAAGCAAGGTCATTGACAAATCTTTGTTTGCCATGTCATGGTCTCTGTCTCCCACTAAAAAAGCCACATGAATTAGAGAAAACAGTGCTATAAGTTTGCATTTTGGCCATGCCATTTTAACTCAGTAGAGGGAGAGTCATGCTTCTACCATCAGCAGTGTGTAGTTGTGAAGCCTGAGAACAAGGCCAGGCAGCAAACTTGTACACAGAAGGGATGCTGTGATTCTTTCCTTTTTTTTCTTTTTCTTTTTCTTTTCTTTTCTTTTTTTTTTTTTTTTTGGCTGAATGTAAGTGAACAATGTGAGCACACACTTACCTTACCAAAGAGGGCTTCATATCATGTTATGGTATAAAATTTACCACAGTGAGTCATCATTTAGTTTCTAAATACTAAGTAAAATGGATCCATCTGGGCCAAGTTTAGAATCAAAATAGTAAAAATAAAATAAAATAAAATAAAATAAAATAAAATAAAATAAATAAAGTTTTTCTCATGAAGAAATATAAATGCACTGCCAAAACCTCAAGAGCAATGGGAAAAGTGGCTAACACAAATTGCCTTTAAACTCTGAAGAAAGTCTGACTTCTGAAAAAGCATTGTCACAGAAACTTCAAAACCAACTATCTAAGAATAAGAATATAATGGGACTTTAGAAGACCATGGGCCCCCAGGACGCAGCAATGATTTACTTCAAATTGAGGCCAGATTCCCAAAGTCAAATATTTCCATTTCAGTACATTTCCTGAAGAATGATGTCATGAAACCTCATATTATGTCACCAGAACTATATATTGGGGGACATGAACTGAGATGACCCTATGATTAGGGTACAGGAAACTCACATCTCATGAACCAAGGACAGTGGAACATACTCTGTATTATGCTCACAATGATCCTGTGAGCATCACACAAAGCATGATGAAAAGTTTCATTCTCATTGTCTAGAAATTCTGAGAATGAAGTGCTTCTATGTCTCAGCTTGTAAGTGGCAGGGCCAGGATTGGAATCCATATCTTTGCTAACCAGGCTCACTTCCTATACCACTCTAGTTCTGCCAGGTTAGAACAGGATTGACTGACAGGCTACCTTGTTCCATTATGTCACCCCAACTGATTTACCTGTATACCAAAAAAAAAAAAAAAGTTACCGTTAGGGTCATTTCTTTGGGAGTAAAAAATAGAATCAAAATACTAATTATTTTATTTGGCAGAAATACATTCACAGTGGCTTTGCTTATCAACAGTAAAATGAGATATATATGGTTGAGAAAATGAATCCATCGGAAAGGCAATATTAAGATAAAAAGGGCTATAAGAACATAAAGACCTGGGTTTGAATTTCAAATTTACTACTTATTAAATATGCACTGAATAAAGCTTGCTTAACCTCTATTTGTCTCAGTTATTTTTTTTTTCTTATCTGTGGAAGGCATAATACTTTCTATTATAAAATACTGTGTATAAGATCCAGTGAGATTTTATGTGTGTGTGTGTGTACTTAGCACAGTCTCTGTAATAAAGTAGTTGCTCAAAAGTGTTTATAAAGGATGGAGCAAGTCACTAAGGATCATTATAAGAGCACAAACTAATTTGTCTATTCTCTAGCAGAGAGGAAGGGTGAGAACACATAATTTTTGGCTGGGGGTAGGTGGGGAGGCATCCCGCTGGGTTGGGAGGTTGTCAGGAGTATGAGGAATCTGATGGTAAACCAAAAAGGCTATTGAAAGGAAGGGTGCACAGGGGATCCCTGGGTGGCTCAGTGGTTCAGCGCCTGCCTTTGGCTCAGGGTGCGATCCTGGAGTCCCGGGATGGAGTCCCACGTCGGGCTCCCGGCATGGAGCCTGCTTCTCCCTCCTCCTGTGTCTCTGCCTGCCTCTCTCTCTCTCTCTCTCTCTCTCTCTGTCTATCATAAATAAATAAATCTTAAAAAAAAAAGAAAGAAAGAAAGGGTGCTGAAAGGTGGGTAGTTGACAGCCCCTTGCTCAGGCTAAGCCTCTCCAGTCCATTCCCTTCACCTGCCCACACACATTTTACACACTGCAATTCCCTGCCTACACTGTGTTGGGTCATACCTCTGGGCTGTTGTTCATATTGTTCCCCCAAACTGAAACTCCCCATGAGTTTCACCTGGTTCATATAATCTTTCGTTCTTTGGGATTCAATGCAGGCATCATCACCCTTCCAGAAAACCTCCTGAAACCTCCAGATTGGGCAGTGTCCTTTTTAGCCTGACTTCCCTGAGCATTGTCTCCTTTACCACTTCATTCATACACTACAAAAATTAATGATTTGTATGTAATTTGATCTTCCCCACTACTCTGTGAACTGCTCCTAAGGGCAGGGTTTGTGTCTTATTTTTCTTTATGTTCCTAGAATTCAATGGTGTATTTAGGGTACGGTGGTTACTCTAAAAACACTGGTTGGCATTAAAGTGGACTGGGTCAAGGTGGTAAACATTAGGATTCCTTGCCTGTTTCATGAGATTTTTATCAGAGATTAGCCATATCAAAAACAAAAAAAAAATTATATAGGAAATTAGTGTCAATCCTCATAATTCCTAATTATAATAAAATAACAAGTATAAAAATACTATAAATAGTAAAAACAAGTCAGTTTTTTTTTCACACAAAATCTATACAGAGAGTGAAAAATCACTACTAAATAGAAAAGATTTCAGGCAGCCCTTCAGTTCAAATTTTATCTCAGAGGATTCTGAGATTAAAAACAAGTCAAATCAGGCTCAGGTGAAGGAATGACCCATGGCAAGAGAGTACAGTGCCATAAAGATATAGGGAGCAGTTTTCAGGGAAACTCCTGGGGGAAAGTCACATTTCACACCCATTCAGTCTCAGTTTTTCTCAGTTCAGGCTACAAAATACAAAGAGCTGGATGGGGACCACTGTTGAATGGTTGGTTACCTGCATGGGGCCTGAAGCCAGCCTATCTTTCTTTATTCGAAGTCTGCCTCTTCTGCTTACACTCTTTATAGATTTGAGCAAGTGAATTACCCTCTGTTTACCTCAGTTGACTTATCTGTAAAACGGGGATTGTTTTGAGAATTAAAAGAGATAATACATAAGGGGTTTCATGTGGCCGGATCACCAAGTGCTCAATGAATAGCAGTATTCACTATCTTCCGCCCTTCATTGTATTCACTGTCAAGTGGCAGTGTAGTTCACACTTCATTATTCGTATATCCATCAATCTTTCCATTTATTCAACAAACATTTGTGAGTGCTATGTGCCTGGCACTGTGCTGGGTACCAATGGCAGAGAAAAAATGAAGACATGGATCCTGTGCTTAGTAAGTTCAAATGATAGTGTGTGATTGGATATGTGTCTGCACACGTGCATGCATATGCATGTACGTGTGTAATTACAACACAGGATGATAAATGTGCTATAGGGATAAGCACATGGCTCATGTGGATCATAAAGAGTGGAACCTAATGCAGTCTCAGATGGTCAGGACAGGCATTCCAGTAGAAGCAGAATAAAAAATGAGTGTGAGTTAGTTGGGTAAGAGCTGAGGGTGGTGGGGCAAGTATATTTTATAACAAAGGAACTGCACTGCTATAGGCCTGAAAGCAAGAATACTGAGTGGGTCACAATGGAAAGCCCAGCAGGGAGTGACTGGATGCAAGGCTGGCCGTGGGAGGAGTCATACCACCAGGGGCCTTTCCTGCCACTAAGTAAGGAAGTCTGGCTCTATCCTATCCTAGCTGGTGAATCTTGAGGATGTCTAAGCAGGGATAAAGTATTTAAATTGTATCTCTTGTTTGAATTGGATCCTCTGGGAGGTTTTTCTAATTTTCCACATGTAGAATTTGCTGCTTCTGCCTCTGGGCCCCTGAGAGATTAGCCAACTGTTTCCTCGTAGACTCCTATCACAGCACTATATCACTTCATTGAACTTAACCAATTTCCAGGTCTGTTCTGGGAGACTGAGAGCTCCTCAAAACCTGTTTCTTACTTATCTTTGTATCCCCAGAATCTGTAACAGTGTTGGCACACAGCAGGCATTCAATGGAAGCTTGATTAAAAACAAAAAGTTGGCTTTTAGCAAAAAGAATTTTTTCTTATTTTTTTGAGCAAAGTATCATCAGATAAAAATCTGGGCAATCAAGTCAACAAAATGGTTAGTTTTGCTCCCTGTAATGGCAGTGTGAGCCCTAAGAGCTGCTGCCTACCCAAATCAGAATCTGTTGCTGAGTGCTGCTGTGTGTCAGGCACAATGATAGCCACTGAGGAAGACAGAAATGCTTTTAAGACAGCTTTAGGGGATCCCTGGGTGGCTCAGCGGTTTAGTACCTGCCCTTGGCCCAGGGCGCAATCCTGGAGTCCCGGGATCGAGTCCCACATCGGGCTCCCGGCATGGGAGCCTGCTTCTCCCTCCTCCTGTGTCTCTGCCTCTCTCTCTCTCTCTCTATGTCTATCATAAATAAATAAATCTTAAAAAAAAAAAAGACAGCTTTAGATAGTTGTGAAAATATCACGTCTATACAAAACAATCTTCCAGCCTCTAGGGCCTACCACAGTGCCTGACAATGTTCCGTTCTGTTTGTATAAATAATAAATGAAGAAAGTGTGAGGAATGTGTGCTAAGTGTTCTAAGAGTCCAGATGAGGGAAAATCTGGGAAGCAGTTTAATCTGATAGGGTTTCAGTGGGGGAGCTGGACCCTGGAAGATAAAAACAATCTGGAAAGATAGAAGGAAGAGGAAGCCGATTCGAAAGAGGAAGAGATAACACACACACTCTTTCATACCGACTAATAACTCCTCAATGAAATCTAAGCAGATAGAAATCTTCAAAGCCCTGAGCATAGTTGGGGTGTATTGGCATTCACAGAAGAGAACCAATTTTCCAGACAAATTATAATTTGGGCAATGGATGTGAAAGGTCTAGCGGTTGCTTTACAAGATAGTCTGACTGGGCTCTCCTGACAATGTCAATGAAAGCAAAGTTAATTAGTTAATTAAAACAAAAGCGGCAAAAGATAGTTTCTAAAATTAAGGTGAAGGCTATGCTAATGCTCCTGCCACCTGTGTAGAATCCCCAGCGAGGCTCTTACCTTCTGAGAAAACGTGTGATTTAGAGCTTCAGGCCTCTGTCATTAATCTAGCCATGAAATGCCCACTATATCCGAGAAATGCAGCCCACCACCCTGAAAATTCTGAATCTTGTAGAACCAGAACTTTAGACTCATCAAATTCAGTGCTTTATTTAGTTCAGAACTGATTTTGTCTTCATTTGTCAATTTGCAGCTGAAGCGAAGGCCTTACACGGAAGCATGGCATTATCTGCTTGACAATGATTTGATGCTGCACCATGTCGTGCTGGAAAATTAGTGTCTAGAACCAAAATGTTAATCACAGGGACCTCTATACATTGATGGCATAAATAGCATGTTTCTATATAAAAAAAATCTATAGTGACTCACTCTCGTTTAAATAAAAATCTCCCTTTGCTATTTCAGTGAATTGAATGATTCTAGGCACTCTTCTTTTTGGTGCTCTAAAGTGAGCCTGTTACACTTCCCAGAAAACTGCTAGATCTGTTAGAATTAGCTCTAGTTTTCCTGTAGGTGCTCAGAGAACAAAAGTGATTCTCTCTCCATGACCAGAGGTGGAAATTGTCTCTTTCTGTCCCTCTTCTTATTGAAGATATATGAACGACTCTTCAGTCTCCCCAGAAACATGTCTTCTCTTTGGCTCTGACAATATTTTCCATAGTGAGTCCCCTTTGTAGTGTCAGTTCTCCAGACTGTTAAGAGAGTTACTTGAAAATAATAGTCCTGTGTTCAACAAGGCCAGGGAAAATGTTGAAAAGAATGAACGAATGAATGATTGGATTCTACACTGCAAAACTTTTCAGTGTTTATCTCTAAACACAGTCACATTATTCTAAAAGAACAGTCGAAGTTCTTTAAGACCTGTTTGACCAAACAATTTTTTTTTTCATGCAATGGTTTGTGAGACTAGCTTTCTAAAGAACACATTCTGGGGAAGGCTCAGCTCTAATATTAGTGGGCAAAGGTCTGAGTTAAGAGCTGTGTGTAACTCCTGGTCACAAGATGGTAGGTGAGTGTTCTAACCACACGGGACCTCAAGGTGCCCATTTGAGAAATGGGAGCGATTATTGCTTCTACTTTCAATATTTTGTGACCACTAGGTAATTTTACCACCATTACTACTACTACCAGTACTACTACTAGGTACTGCTGCTTTCCATGGTAGACACTACTCATGGGCTTATCCAACAAGCACTTGACACTCCCTTCTCCCTTTCAGTTTCCATTATAGAAGATGCAAAAGCTAAATGAACACCTTTTTCTACTCTCTTGCAGTTAGGGGTAGCTAAATGAGACAGCTTTGGCCAATGAGACAGAAAGGCAGCTACAGGATCCTCAGAGACCACTATTTTCCCTAATGAAAGGATGCAACACATGAAGCCATTGTGCATCCATGAGTAAAGACCCAGAGAACAGAGGAGATGTTGGCTCTGGAACCACTGAGTATTGGAGGACCACCAGAAGCTGTCTGTCTACAAGTTTCCTGTAACACAAAGGAAGTAGAACCCATACAAATCATATGAGTTTCTAAAAATCAAGCTTTGTCCTACTTGCAGGTGAGCACATTTCTAAAAGATTTATCTACCATTTATTATGTGCTTTCTATGCGCAAATACTAACCATTTAACACATATCACTTCATTTACTTTCACAACAGGGATCATTATCTATCATTTTACAGTTGAAAAAAGACACGGGCATACCTTGTTCAAATTCACACAACTAGATTTGAATCCAGGTGTGGCTCCGAAGTCAGAACTATACACTAGCTTGCTATATTTACATCTACTGTCTCTACATCCATTGCTGCAAGAATGTGCCCTAACTTTTGGAAACACAGTCACTATAACCTCAGGAGGTATTATTTTTATTCTAAAGTATGCAATTACTGTCATCTTTAAAATGGATCCCTAGCTGTCTGCCATGAGATGTGGAAGGGATATGCATAAGGCCTTTTCAAAATGGCCCAGATCCAGTCTGGATTTATAGTAGCCTGCCTCTCTATGTAACAGATGGAAGAAAGCAGAATCAGGCTGGTCGGAGCATAGAAGCTGCTTCTCCCCCAAAGACCTACAGTCAGAGATTTAAGTTAACTCTTTAAGCCTCCTGTAGATTCCAATTGATGGGCCCATTGGCATATTATAGAATTCAAGCCTGAGAAACCCAACTAATAAAGGTAATTAAGAATAAAATGTGAAAATATTACAAGCATCTAAGTTCAATTTCCCCCCATTGTTTAAGTCCTAGAGATAAATAATGTGATACACACTGGGAATTTATAAACTAAAAGGGAAGATAAATCCATACATACCAGTTAGATCTTACAATGTGATAAATATCATATCAACACTCTAAACATCTTGATATTGGATCACAGAGCAGAAATAGAGTGAGAGCTCTTGGGAGACATAGAAGAAAATAATTTTAGTTTGAATCTAAATTATTTTATAGGTTAATAGCTAAAAGGGGTAAGGTCTGGTAGGGGATGTGTGTGATACAAGGATATTACAGCTTCTTCTGGCCTTTCTTCTCCATATCAAAAGCTGGTTCCAGCCTGAATGTGCTAGTTAATGGCAAAAAGAAGTCACTATATAATCAGACTATAGCCTGTCTTGCCAAAGACTATGTACAGAAAACTCAAGAAGTGTCAAAGGTCCCTTCTCACTGTTCGAAATTCTAATATCCAAAGCTACTGACTGCAAAATCTGATCATCAAGGACTACATGGCCCTTTAGGGAAAACAAGTTAAAATATTGCCAAAAATTTCTGTTTTCTATAGGCACTATCAGTAAATTGTGTTATTTCTGTTGCCCCTTATTTACTAAAGTAGAGACGAAATAGTTGAAAATAGTCACCTAATGTTACTAGAGGTATGTTAGAATTATAGCAAAACATGATATTAATGGATGGAATTAATAACCTAATTCTTGAGCAGAAACTGGAAACTGTGGGGGTGCAGGGGATATTTGTAATACAGATCACAGTAGGCTTAATGTTATGAAAGGTAGTAGAACCACTAGGGGATAGTAATATGCACACCTGAACACAAGCAAGAAATAATCATCACATTCCTATTTTCCCAAATTTATTGGATCAATAAATATAACAAGGATTATTAAGCGTCCTCTGTGTGTCAAGTGTCCTTTTGGATACTTCCAGGCACTGGAGGTAGAGTGATGACAGGGTAGACAAGGCTCCCACTTCTAAGGGAGTTTGCCTTGCTTAAATTAGGACAGAGGGTATGCTTTACAATCTGGCAAGGAACTAGACCACGTAGAAATGGAGATGCTCTGGAAAGCTCAGGCTGTGTAATCAATGTGTCTATAGACCTATATTGCCTTTTACAATTCTCTTTTTGTTAATAGGATTATCCAGGTTGCATTCCTGATAGAGACTCTCAGGTGTGGAAGAAGACTGATGATCGTTAATGTAGTTAAAAATAATAGTAAACAAACACTTAGGAAGTGCTTACTGCATGGCATATAGTTTACAAGTATATACTCCTTTAGTCTCACAATCCTGTGTGAAGGCTGTGTCTCATTATCTCCATTCATCGGAGGAGGAAACCAAGGCCTAGAAAGGTTAATTGATTTGCATATGGTTCCACAGCTGTTAAGTGATGCTGCCAGCCATTATTCATTCCCAGGGCTGCCTGGCTCTGTACTCTGATATCTTCAGTAAAGCATCTACTGTGTACCTGGCCTTTACACATATATTGTTTCTTTCACTCTTTACAATCCTCTGAGGTGGATGATAGGATTTCAATTTGGCAGATGAAGAAACTCAGGCTCAGAGAGAAGGAATGGCAGGTAGGGCCAGTGTTCAGACCCAGGAGAAGCTGGCTATAAAGCCAGAGCTCTTTCCCATTGCTCCACACTGTCTGGGAAACCTGCCCTAAGTGACTTTTTGGGGTGCTTAGGCATAGGCTCACAACTCCATCCCTCTAGTATAGTAGCCTGTCTGTTTGACTTATCAAGATGCCTTGGAAAGTTTGATTTGAAGAGAGAATTTAAAGAAATACTGGTAAAAGAAAAGTTTGAAAAATAAATTTCCTTAGACAAAAGGCTGATCTTGCACAATTTCAGAAAAAGAATATTCTAGAGAGGAGTCAGGAAAGCAGATGGAAAATGTTCTGGTATGTCAGATATATGAAAGGTGTTTTGTGGATAGACCATGACACTGCCACGATTTATTGAAGAAGTAGAAGACACAATTGTTTGCCTCAAGATTTACGATTCAGTTAAATACCTTACTCAGAGTACATGGAAAGAGATGAGAGGCATATAGGAATTAGAAAAAAAAATTAAAAGAGGCAAGGATACAAGATAATAATGCAAATGAATTAAGCTATGTGATTAAGTATCTTGTAAGTGCTTTTCAATCCTCACAAGACATGGTATCTTTACCATCACCATTATTCAGGCTTTGAAGAATTAGGGCTGATAGAAAGGTTGGACTTTCCATGCAGGCTAAATTATAAGAGAATCATTTAAGCAATAATATTTAGCTATTTATCTTCCGTTCAAAAAGATGTTTATCTTCCATTTACTTGTCTAGACTTTAGGAAAACTGTACAATCTCTGTAAGTAAGCAGATAATACCCAGACTAGTTCTTTTTATATATACTTCTTAAGTGGAGGGAGTCCTTATTCCCAGTAACAATCTATGTGGACTTTTTAATACCTCCAAATTTGTTCCCAAGCCACTGATAAGATGATCTCATTGCCTCCATGTTGTGAAGTTATTAGCTGCACTAATTTCACATTGTCCCCTCACAGAGGCCACAGTCTTCCCTTATCCAGAGAAGCAGGGAAGAAGAAAGTGGTTACTAGCCAGGCTTACCATGAGCATAAATCTGAGCAGCTCTATGGGATGATAGGTTACACTTAAGGTTCTTAAAGTTTGTCATATTTAAACAGGTTTTAAGGAACCATCTATCTCTGGGATAGCATGTAATATAGCAATCTATGCTACCAGTATTCTCTAGATGTTTATTAAAGATACAGATCTCAGTTGGCTGAAAAAAAAAAAAGATCTCATTACCTTTTGAAGTGCCTTATGAGGCATTTATCACACAAGGAAGTCCCTCATGGGGAAAGCGGGGAAGCATTAGCTGTTAGTTTCAGAGTCTTTTCAGATGGGAATTGCCCAATAACTACTACCTGGGATGGTGAACTTGAAGCGTGGGATGGGACTGTGGGCAACAGAGAACATGGGAAACTGGCTAGTTGTTTATATGCAAGGTCATTTTGTCGTTTTGCCCCTTTTGAATATTTAAACATTTCCCAAAGTGTTCAAGTTGCCCATTAAGAAGTAAAACAGATTCTGCATTCACGTGTTTCTGTGGGATGGGCAGTCAAGGGCTCTTCTGGGCTTGAAAAAGGTTCAGGCACACAGCACAGTCAGATATGTAGGGCTTATGGCACTCTGTGCTCAGCATAATCTTCTGTGTTAACAATAACCTTCTCTACTCTGTCCTGGTAAAGTAGAACTTGGTTCCCCATGGATCTCTGTCCCCTTAGGACCTGGAGGTCCTTGCCTTGGCTTAATGACTTAACTATGCTCTCCCTGCCCTTTAGGACCTCATTTCCTTTTTGCTGAAACTGTTTTTTTTTTCCTTTATCCCAACTTCTCTGTTTCTGGCTTTGGCATAGGTAACTGGGTCCACATCCAATTAACCCCACAAAAACCATTCAGTGAGAATGCCCAACTCCCCTTTCCCAGCACTCTGCCTCCCATAGTTTATTTCAGTCAGGTATTTCCCATTTAAAAGCCCCACGAAAAAAACGAAAAAAAAAAATAAAAAAAATAAAAGCCCCACAAAGCAAATGCCATAGCTTCGGTTATTAGGGGCCAGTGCCTCACAACATTCCCCCACAACTTTTACCTTAGGGTTTCCCCAGAGGAGCCCCTTCTCTTCCACAGGTTGACTAGGCTGCTGGATCTGCTGGCTGCTGAGGATGACTTGCCATCCCCCACATGCATGCGCACCACGGTAGATGTGGTGAAGGCGCTGCGCACATTCCTCTCTGGTTTTGCCAGGATGATGTACACCTTCGGCACAAACATGCAGCCCAGTGCCACTGTGGCACTGAGACTGACTGAGAAACACATGGTGATGATTTTGTAGTTGCTGCCAAAGTAGATTGGCACAAAGGCCAGCCATATAATGCAGGTGGTGTACATTGTAAAGGCAATATACTTGGCCTCATTGAAGTTGGCTGGGACATTTCTGGTCTTGAAAGCATAGAAGGTACAGCTCAAAATCAGCAAGCCATTGTATCCAAGAGGAGTGACAACTCCGAGGTTAGTGGTATTACAGATCAGATAGACTTCTCGAATGCTTGGGTAGTCGTGCATTATATCAGGAGGCTCCATTATAAAGAGGGCAACGATGATGCCCAACTGAATGCATATGAGAATGAAAGCAATCACTAGCTGGGCACAGGCACTCATGAATCTGGGCTTTTTGGTACAGATCTTCTTCTTGCTGCCGGCCAGGATCCTTGCAATACGATTGGTCTTGGTTACAAGGGCTGAGTAGCTCATGGCTGGAGAAAGACCAATACCAATTCTCTGAAGGTAGCAATAGATCTGTTTGGGCTTTGCAATGAGGCAGAAGGTACATAAGTAACCCAGGCAGATGCCAGCAAGGATGATGTAGCAGAGTTCCCTGCTGGAGGACTTGACTACAGGTGTATCACGGTAAATGATGAAGACTGCAGTGACAAAGAGGGTGGCCAGCAGGCCGAGGCAGGCAAACACCACAGCTGCAATGGGCTCAGGGTCACCCCAGCGGAGATACTGTACTGGGATCAAGTCACAACCTGCAGAGACAGACACATATTGAAAAAAAGAAACATTTACTTGGGTGACCTAAGAAAATTGCCTAAGTTACAAGCAGCTGCTTATGACCTTTTCACTCTGACTCCAATTTACCTTCCAATCTCAGTATCCTACACTACTCAGTTCTTCATATATTCATTCATAATATATTTATTTTTATAGTAACGCATACTCTGTCATAGGAGCTGTTCTAGGTTCTGAAAACAAAATGGTGAAGAACATATTCCCTGCTCTTCTAAGAAATAACTGGAGAGGGAGTGCTTCTAAATAATTATTAACAACTGGGATGCCTGGGTGGCTCAGTCAGTTAAGCATCTGCCTTCAGCTCAGGTCATGATCTTGGAGTCCTGGGATCGAGCCATCGGGCTCCCTGCTCAGAAGAGAGCCTGCCTCTCCCTCTCCCTCTGCTGTTTTTCTTTTCTCTGCTTGTTCTCTCTCTCTCTCTCTCTCTCTCTCTCTCTGTCAAGTAAATAAATAAAATCTTTAAAAGATGATTACTAACTACCATAAGGGCCATTAAGAAGTTCTCTCTCTCTCTCTGTGACTATCATAAATAAATAAATAAAAATTTAAAAAAAAAAAAAAAAAAAAAAAAAAAAAGAAGTACAACATGGTTCCTGATATAGTCTGTGGGAGCAATCAAAGCCTCCTTCAAAAAAAAAAAAAAAAAGAAAGAAAGAAAGAAAGAAAGAAAGAAAGAAAGAAAGAAAAAAAAAAGCCTCCATCAACAGGAATGAACAAATGGAAATATTGGTTTACCTGAGTTTGGGCATCTAGAAGGTTTGGTACACAGAGATTAATTGTGTAAGAGCTAGGAGGCACTGAAGGTATGAAAGGAGCCACCATACAAGTGAGATGTGTGTCATAGATAAGACTGGGAAGTAGGCAGGAAGGGATCTTGCAGGGAAGAGAGAACTACACCAATAGGAAATCATTTGTGGGCTCTATATACAGAGAAGAATGACATTGCAGACCAGTTTTAAACATACCTTTGGTTGCTGTGTGGATTTGGGATAAGATAAAAGTGTAGACAGATTTAAAAATTATTTGAAGCAATATAGAGGTGAAATGGATGTGGGGCCACTTGAGACGTCAAGGCATCAAGGATGACCAACATTTGGACCCATCTATGTTGTCCATGAATCCACTGTGAAGTTAGGATTTTCAGAGAATTGTATGGTTCCAATGTTATAGAAGAGAAGATACTTTAGAAAAAAGATGAATGGATAAAGAAGATGTGGTTTATGTATACAATGGAATATTCCTCAGCCATTAGAAACGACAAATACCCACCATTTGCTTCGACATGGATGGAACTGGAGGGTATTATGCTGAGTGAAATAAGTCAGTCGGAGAAGGACAAACATTATATGGTCTCATTCATTTGGGGAATATAAATAATAGTGAAAGGGAATAAGGGGGAAAGGAGGAAAAATAAGTGGGAAATATCAGAAAGGGAGACAGAACATGGAAGACTCCTAACTCTGGGAAACGAACTAGGGGTGGTGGAAGGGGAGGTGGGCGGGGGGTGGGGGTGACTGGGTGGTGGGCACTAAGGTGGGCACTTGACGGGATGAGCACTGGGTGTTATTCTGTATGTTGGCAAACTGAACACCAATAAAAAATAAATTTATTAGTAAAAAAAAGAAAAAATAAAGAAAAAGGGGGGCAGTAGAGGAAAACTGACCCTAAAGGCAAACCATTGGCCTGTGTGGGAAATGCCAACACTCCAAAAATTACTCTCAACTCATGGCTTGCAGGTTTTTATATCACTTCATTACACGTCAGAAAAAAATGGCAAAACTTGGCATCATTTGGGTTATGTACCTTCTTTTCATATTTCTTTAGGAACAGTGGTTCTCAAACTTGGCTACACATTGGAATCACCCAGAGACATTTTTTTAAAATATTGTGGCCTGAGTCTCACTGTCAGAGTTTCTGATCTAATCGGTCTTGTCATCAGAATTTTTAAAAGACACTGCAAATGCATCTAAGCATGCAGCCACAGTTGAGAACCACTGCTCTAGAAGGGTCACTTCCCTGTGTGGGTATATGTATAAAGTAGCATTTGTTACAGAACAGGAACATAAAGAAACCACACTGAGTGAGTAGGAAAGGGGTTTAACAATTGAGGACTGGACTTTTGAGGAATGTGGCAGAAACAACTAATTGCCTACAAATATCCATTCTCTCCTTTATACTCAGCAACAGATCTCTAATTTCATTTGGGGCTGGTAAAGGGTGCAGCTACAACACTACATATTCCAGCAACATTTGCAATCAGATTTAGGTTTTAGGCTTTAGGTTTTAGCCAGAAAGATGTAAGCAGGGATACTCCTTATAGGAAAATGACCCATTTTTGGAGAATAGCTAAAAAGCTATTGCCCTTCCCGGTTTTCTCCTTCTCTTGCCTGGAATATAAACATGGTGGATAGAGTCCAGGACAGAAAGTGTGTTTTGAGTTTGGAAGAGAATCCTTATTAACCATGGAACCACTGACTGGCTCTAGACTATGGATATCACATTTGCTTTGTTTAAGCTACTTTTCACCCCTGAAATATACAGTCAAATCAAATCCTAATTGATATGGGTATAAGATTTTCCTATTAAATTACTATATTCCATGGCCAAGGGTAGTGTAGTAAGTGGCTTTGAATGCCAAAGGTTACTTGAAGGTAAGGGAGACAGCAATGATAGCAAAGAAGCATGTGGTTCTTTTCAAAATATGGCTAAATGCAGCTATGGTAAAAAGGAAAGAAAACATTCTCTGTCCCTTATTTCTGCCTTGCCAGTTCCTTTCTTCAAGATCTCGACTTCAAATAGTCCATTATTATTATTATTATTATTATTAAATTCATCATAGGTTTAATGGGATTTGTGAGTTAGCCTAGGATTTTCAGCACACTTTACAGAATTGTTTCAATGGGAAAATGCAGTCTTATTTAAAAAGTCTGTGTATTTAGGTGCCTGGGTGGCCCAGTTGGTTAAGCATCTGACTTTAGATTTTGGACTCAGGTCATGATCTCAGGGTCATGAGATGAAGCCCCTACATTGGGCTCCAAGCTGGGTTTGGAGTCTGCTTAAGATTTTCTCTCTCCCTCACTCCCTGCTCCTTTTTTCTTACTTGCTCTCTCTAACAAAACAAAACAAAAAATCCTATGTATTTATTTTTTTTTAAGATTTATTTATTCATGAGAGACAGAAAGAGAGAGAGGCAGAGGCACAGGCAGAGCGAGAAGCAGGCTCCATGTAGGGAACCTGATGTGGGACTCGATCCTGGGTCTCCAGGATCCTGAGCCACCCGGGCTGCCCTATGTATTTAATATTGAAACAAGATGCTTTTAAGTTAAAAAAATGTGGATGGCCCAGACTAAATATGAGACCTTTATTTCACATAATGTTATTCATTATAAATAAACACATAACTCATTGCTAATGAGTATACCTGTATCCTTATATTTAGGCATCTGTATTCATATATGCATTTTATATGTTGGAATTCAATCTTTAAAACTTTAGCATACCATACATAACCATAGCATTTAGCTTCATATTTTTAGATTTGTTCCTTGAGAGACTATTTTACAATAGGAAAATAGGGATTAATCTATCATTCCTATCTTTATTCTTCCATAACTGTTTATTTAGAACATTGATGTGACAATGAAATTTATTATCTACTGTAGTTAATTCTAACAGGGCCTGTTTCCCCTCCTAGGTCATAAGCTGCTAACATCCACAGTAACTTACTGACATAGGAAACAGGTATGGGGCAGCCCTGGTGGCTCAGTGGTTTAGCACCGCCTTCAGCCCAGGGTGTGATCCTGGAGACCCAGGATAGAGTCCCACATCGGGCTCCCTGCATGGAGCCTGCTTCTCTCTCTGCCTGTGTCTCTGCCTCTCTGTCTCTGTGTCTCTCATGGATAAATAAATAAAATCTTAAAAAAAAAGAAACATGTATGTGGTGCATGAAGCAGGAATCATTAGCTGAAAAAAATGTATAAATATTTACTTTAAGGGCTTTCATTTTTCCTCCTTCTTTGCTGTTCTGCTAAGTCTTAATTGCTTTTATCTAGATGTACTTAGTACCCTAATCCTAAATGTTTTGCATATGACAGCATTCACTACTCTTTTTATATCAAATATATTCTTGAATTCTTCCCATGTAACCCATTAACATCATTTATGAAACTAAAGAAAATCCCATTAGATATATGTGTTGGAAGAAATGTGCATAAGTTGTGGTTCTAATGTGATGTGATTATCTTCACAAATTTACCAGAATTTATACATTCAAATGTATGTTTTTCATTTAACATGAACCACCCAGAAGGCTTTATGTTTAGTTCAATGATGCTGCCATTGCACAAAATACTTTTGTAACTATTCTCTTGGAATAGCAAATTGGATTCTGATTAGAGTGTTATAATCACTGAATCTTATAATTGGATAAATTCTTAGAGATTCCAAAAATGGATATGCATCACAATCACTTGAGGAGGTGTCTACAAAAATACAATTCGAGAGTCCAAAGCAGGAAATTTTGAATCAGTGCATTTTGAATCAGGACAAAAGAATCTTATTTGGAATAAGTAAGCTTAGTGACTGTACAATTGATCCTTGGTTGGCAGCCCAAGCTTAGACTGTCAGACTGACTTCTTATCCAATGGGTGCATGTCTTATGTGATAATTCCCAGGTGTGATCACCCACACTGTGCCTAAGATTTTTCATGAACTATATTGTCTCAAGGCCAAGATTAGTGGTGGGGGAAGACAAATTAGGAAGACAGGAGATCAGGATGGCAAGTGGAGACTGTAGGCGAATAAACTAGTCAGAAGGCTATCACAAGAGGATAGTTCTGGGATGATAGGGCAAAAACTAAGTCATTGTACTAAAGAAAACATTGATCTGGGAAAGACATTTTGGAGCTGGAATTGAAAGAAATTATGAGGTAGAGAGAACTGTCAGGGGAGAGGCTTCTAACCAAGTCGATAGCAGAGCTATTAACTAAGATGAAGGCTGTAGGAAGAAAAGGATCACATTTTATGGGGATGATAATTAGTTCCAATTTGGACATGTTGTGTTTGATTGTCTAATGAGTTACTGAGTAAGTGGAAGCAGAGGTTTAGGAAAGATAGCAGGGTGGAAGTTATAGGTTTAGGTATCATCTATTTACAGGTGGAAATAAGAGATTTGTAAATAAATACAATAAATGAGGAAATGCACAGATACAGATTAGAGTAGAGCCCAGAGGTCTGGCATAACATCAATATTAGGCAAGGGCAGAGGGAAAGTATATGTCACAGAAGTTAAGGTAACCAGCCAGAGGAAAGAAGTGTATCAGAAGCTAAAAAGGGAAGTGATCAGTTGGATAGCTCACCACACCCTCCTCCAACAATATCATTCTAGTTTTGTTTTTTTTTTTTTTAAATCCCTACCTAGAGGGTTGGCACAAAGTTTTGAGCTTCAAATTTGCAGATATCTATCTCTTCTGATGAGATCTCTTTCTCTTATTTATTTCCCCCTTACTACTATTAGATCTATTTCTTTTGAACAATGTGGCTTCCTTCCATTGCTATATTCCTATCATGGAACATATTCTTCCAAATCTCAGAATAATGCTAATCTTATCATGACATAAATGTAAATACCTCTGCTGTGTGCATTGGTTTACAAATATCTGAATGTCCTGTTATTCTTCCTAGATCTTTCTTTATTTCTTTCTGTGAATTACTGAGCATTTTCTCCATTAATGTTTGTTTTGTAATTCCTGTTTCTTTTTTTTTTTTAAGATTTTATTTATTTATTCATGAAAGACAGAGAGAGAGAGGCAGAGACACAGGCGGGGGGAGAAGTAGGCTCCATGCAGGGAGACAGATGTGGGACTCAATCCCAGGACAGGATCACGCTCTGGTCCTAAGGCAGGGGCTAAACTGCTGAGCCACCCAGGTGTCCCCTAATTCTTGTTTCCTTCTTATTGTTTTATTATTGCTGTTTGTTTCCTTCTTATTGTAATTATAATTTACTGGAAGTACTCAGTGTACTACTCAATTACTACATACTGGAAGGGTATATAGACGTTTACTAAGAATTCACAATAGTTTGTAGTTTTAGTATAAATTTACTCAATTTAGTATATGTTCTATTTTAAAGAATCTTGATCATGTCAATGAAGTTCCCTACTAGCAAGCATATTAGTTTCACAGGAGATGCACAACATTGTAATTCTTTTTAGAAATGCAGATGATCAGCAGACTAGAAAACCAAGACCTGTTTGATAACATCTATTTAAGTAGTTATCCATTTCTCATTTTCCTCCTTTTCCATGCTTGATCCTTATTGTATTGTTCTCTAGTATAAATCTATCCTTTCATAACTTGAAGTGATATATTTTGAAAATACAAGAGTTTTTTTTTAAGGGAAAGTGAACTGCAAAAACTATATTATCCATGTTGATTCTGTGATTCCACTAATGTGCTTTCTATGCTTCTAATTAGAGAATGGATGGTCCACTGATTTCCTGGACACCTAAAAATGATATGATGCTTAGTAATAATTGGTACTCATGCTTATTGTTTGGGTATTAGTCTTAAAGGATTAATAGTCCTATAGTTAATTATTTCTAGACTTTTACATTTTCAAACCCTGTTCCATTTGTCTGTGTAGGCAGAAGGAATGAGGAGTCAAGATCCTGGGATGGGGCCAGCCCGGGTGGCTCAGTGGTTTAGCACTGCCTTCAGCTCAGGGTGTGATCCTGGAGACCCGGGATTGAGTCCCATGTCAGGCTCCCTGCATGGAGCCTGCTTCTCCCTCTGCCTGTGTGTCTCTTCCTCTCTCTCAGTGTGTGCCTCTCATGAATAAATAAATAAAATATATTTTTTAAAATTTTTATTTATTTATGATAGTCACAGAGAGAGAGAAAGAGAGGCAGAGACACAGGCGGAGGAAGAAGCAGGCTCCATGCACCGGGAGCCTGATGTGGGATTCGATCCGGGGTCTCCAGGATCGCGCCCTGGGCCAAAGGCAGGCGCCAAACCGCTGCGCCACCCAGGGATCCCTAAATAAATAAAATATTTTTTTAAAAAAATCCTGGGATGGATGTCTGATATTCTATAAGTCAGCTAGACAGGAACTCCTTAGCAAGCTTCGTATTTTTAGAGGAAGAGAAGTTGCTGAGAATCTCTGAGAATCAGATGCATGTGTCCTCAGCTGTTGGTCAGGCCATTTCAAGTGTGCAAAACTGATATGGGTCTGTTGTAGGGCTATCCTTTGACACCTGAGCAATAGATCTGCCCAGAATACAAGGTGTTGACTGGTGACTAACATGCTTGTTTCTAGTCTGTTCCATCCATAGACCATTAGTCTGCCTTTACCACTGTCTTTACTTGTCTAGATTTTGATTTCTAGGATGTTGAGCTGAGATACCTGAAGAATGCAGACTCAGTTGTTTCTGCATGGTCCATATCCTTGATCCTTTGATATTTTCTCTTCATTTAGCCTGAGCTAAAAAAATTCCCATGGTTCAGAAGAATTGGAAGTGGTGTTTATGTGTGTGTGATATTTAGGTACCTTATTTTTCTTTGTAGCATTTACTATAACATCACCTATTTTGTGTGTATGTGTGTGTGAGAAAGACAGAGAGAGAGAGAGAGAGAGAGAGAGAGATTTGAGAGACATTTATTACCGTCTATCCTTCCTTGACTATAACACTAGGATGTTAGGGAATTTATTTCTTTTCCTCACAAATGGATCCCTGGTACTGAGTATGGTGCCTAACTCATATTTACATAGGAATTCACAAATCAATATATTTACCACATAATCAAAGTTTATAATTTTCATCCTGATGTATGGATCAAATCATTCTCAGCAAACCATTTTTGTTGCCTTTAAGAAGTTCCAAGTTACAGAATTCTTAGTTACCATTATAGATAGATGTCTAAATTCAGTGCATTATACCTAAATTTTTAAGATTCTGGTAACCAGAGAGAGCCAAACTAAGTATGTACCTCCAAAGCTTACTTTTGCCTAGAGGTGACTTGTTTCACATTAGAAATATTCCTGGTACTAACATGGCAATGAGAAATTTTTATGATTGACTGAATAATCTAACTCTGAGTAATTCATTGGATCCGGGAAGCATAGGTAGAGGAAAGAGGCAGTAGACAGAATGACAGAAGTCATTCTATAACACCATCTAACTATAAAATTCAGATTTACTCTTCTCAAGAAGGCTGTTAACTGCAACATGTTTTACTTCAGGTCAGAAAAAAAAGTCCTTAGTGGGGAAGGCTTAACGTTGAGTTGATTGATTTTTACCATTTTTACCATTACATTATCATGAAACAAAACATACCATGATGACTCCCTGAAATAAAAATTTAGTTTCTATCCAAAATGTTGGTTAAGTTTTATCTGAACCTGCCTCAATAGGAAGCTACCTCATTCCTGCTTATTCAGGAGGAAAAAAAGGGAGGAAACTAACATTTATTGAGTGCCTACTATATGCTAGGTGTTATTCTAGATATTTTAGTAATCTTCATAATAAACAAGATAAGTATTAAATCTGTTTTACAGAGGAATAGTATAAGGTTTAATATGATAACTTATTGAGGCTGAGATTAAAACCCTGTGGGATTTTTGACTGATTGATTGATGACATATAAGGAGAAGCGAACTGATCAAGTGCCCCTTTGAAAGTGGTCTTGAGGCTACTTAGTAGGAAAGAGAATCATGAATAATTAACAGTGTTTGCCCATGTGTGAGGAGGGGCCAGTGGTAGCATACATATTTGACGTTTGTTATCCTAACAAAAGTCCATGCCCCCCTCTGAGAATCTCATCAGTTCAAATGCATCAAGCAATGCCCTCATCCTGGCACATATGTCCTGGGTTGCTGGACCAGTGACACTGATTGTTGCTTTTGTGTCCCTAAAGTTTTCTAGTGTCGAAATTTTCTTGAATGGGCACCAGATACCCACAGGACACAAGAACAAGGATTGATTGTAGGACATTTCTAACATTGCCACACAGGGGACTCACAGCCATCCATTTATCACTGGATCCAGCCTGTATCATGCCCTTCATGGTTTATTAAATATTTTTGTTTTAGATTCCTTAATAAAATTCCCTCAGAGAGCTGAAAACTCAGGGCTGTAGCTTTTATTTAGTTTTCATTTTTGTTCTTTTTTATTGGTTACATTTTATAGGGGAGTTTGAAATTGTATGCAAAGATTTATTTCATAATTAAAGCATAAAGGATGGTTTAATGGTACTGCAGGGTGCTAAGGGGAAGGATTATCACAGATGCACATTTGTAGGGAACAGCTTTGAAAAATATGACTTCTGGTCATACTGCAGATGAAGAGCAGAGGAAAAACACAGTGTATGAATTTCAATAGTAAAATGTGTTGACTGGAATACTTTGCTTCATTTTTACTTTTCCCCTAGCCCCCTTCCCTAGCTAACTCTTCCTTACTCTTTCATTCACCAGATCCTCTGAGCATGGCTTTTCTGATCTCCTGAGCCTGAAGGACAGGTTCCTCCTGGATGGTTCGCCTCTAGGCTGGGGCCTATCACAGCACCGGCACAACACTGTTTTGCACATAATAGCACAACCATCATGCTCACAGTGAGTCTGCGTATCAGTCTTACCCGTGGACTGTGAGCAATATGAGAGCAGGAGGCTGTGTCTTTGCTTTTTGTATTGTGCTTGGCATGTAGCAAGGAGTTGAAACAGGCGAATGAATGTGTGATTACATTAAAGAAGAGGAGGGACAACTGAAGAATCAGACAGACACTTCCTTTTCAGCTGGCACACAACTATTTCCTGGGATTATGAGACTTTCCCTCTATTTGTGTCTCAATTTTTTCTACACATGAAACAGAAATAATACAGAATTCCATTCCCTTCTCTTCCTTATAATGAGAGCTTTGAGATAGAGAAACCCTTGTAGAAGAATTTGCATATGAGAAAGTAAAGACATTACCTGAAAAGCCTGGGTGAAGCAATTTCTTAGGACTGAGTCTATACAATGCTTAAAAAACTATTTTTGTGTTTTACTATAATAAAACATTACAGTCATCACTTTAAAGCCAATAGACTCCAAAAAAGTGTTATGTAGATATTTTCAGCTCCAGTGAGCATTTTACAATTACTTTATATATCTTTCCATTAAAATTATGGCTTTCCAGGACCTTCTTCTGATTCTAGTCAGACTCTTAGATTTTCTTTTTCTTTCTTTTTTCTTTCTTTCTTTCTTTCTTTCTTTCTTTCTTTCTTTCTTTCTTTCTTTCTTCCTTCCTTCTTTTCTTTCTTCCTTTCTTCTTTCTTTCTTCTTCTTTCTTTCTTTCTTTCTTTCTTTCTTTCTTTCTTTCTTCTTCTTTTTTTTTTTTTCAAATAGTCTGTTTACTAAAAGGAGTTTTCCTCCTGTGTGGCTGGTCTTCCATCAGAATGTTCAGAGGCTTTCTGATTTTCTGACTCTGAGTTCTTGCAGGCCCCACAGTATTCTTTCTGAGTTCCCACAGACTATGTCACATGGTCTTGATTTTTTTTTTTTGTCTTGGAGACATAAGAGGAATATTCTGAGGCCTGGCCTGGGTTTAAATTTCCTTACCTAAGGCGGATTACAAAATCGCATGTATATTCTGCTGTGGATTTTACCTCTCATTTCTCTTTCCAAGCCTAATGGTTCCTGAATTTTAACGGTCATAATATTTAGTATTTCTTAATTCAGCCACTGGTATATATTTCATTAACTAAAATGCTCATATTTACTATTACAAGGAAATATAGGAACAAACCTCACCCATACATAAGTGCGTAGGGGGCAAGATTAATGCCTCATCCTACCATTAAAGAGATTAAAAATGTTCCCATCATACAACTAGAGTATGCCACTCATTTCTCAATTGAACACACAGTAGAAAGCACTCACTCCATTCAAAGCACTTGGCCCACACCATGATGACATAAAGACAATAATTTATTCACTTAAAATGGTGTCTTGGACAAGTACTCAGGCTCTTTGATTCTACTTTTCTAGGCACTTATATCTTCTTTAATACCTCAGTCTACTAGGTAGGCACCATTACTTCATGTATTTTTAATGAAGAGAACTGAGGTAAGATTGGAAGTGGAGAACATGTGAAGTGAAAGGAACCACAAGAGAAAAAGAACAGATATGGAAAATAGAAGAAATGTAAAGAAAAGGGTGAAATGCTGAAGTCAGATGTGCAGAGGCCTATCTATACAGCCTCATAACAGAGTGTCATAAGGAGTTTTTTTTTTTTTTTAAGATTTTATTTATTCATTCATGAGAATACACAGAGAGGAGAGAGAGACACACACACAGGGACACAGGCAGAGGGAGAAGCAGGCTCCATGCAGGGAGCCTGACGTGGGACTCGATCCCGGTCTCCAGGATCACGCCTTGGGCTGTAGGCGGTGGTAAACCGCTAAGCCACCTGGGCTGCCCTCATAAGAGAGTTATAATTTTTTTGGCAATTACTACTGAGAGTTCAAATAGGAAGTCAGTAAAAGCTTTAGGAAGAGAGATAATAATACCTTCCTGCCTACATTGCAAGGATTAGACTGAGGACCATATAATATAATGTGTGACTTGAAGAGTCGCATGATAATTATGATGAGAAAAGGAGGAAAAGAGAAGTCTATGCATAAAATAGTAGTGACTCAACATCTGCTAAATTGCCTGTGTGTTTTATTAGATTGTCCTCTGCTCTACTGGGGAAAAGCCAGGCCTATTTCATCTTTCTCGCCTGTTTATATAAATACAGCCTCAAGTAAATGGTATTATATTGCTTAAATTGTTTGTAAGTACAAGGCAGCACATATGCTCTCTGAATTTTTCACTTGACTTAATGTGATTTTTAGGAGGTGGCAAGTAGGAGACATTTATCTGCTTATATTACTCATATAATATACCACTGTTTTATAAAAATTTTCCAAGTGCGTTAGATAATGTAGTGGTAGGCACTGTGTTATAATGTTTTATGTTATTGGGGGAAAATGTGATAATTTATTTTGAGTAGGCTATATTTATCAAAAGCTAAAATCAATGAAACCACATTATTTTCTTCAGTCTGGTTATATCAAAGTGGTTTTTGACCATGGTGACATTGTTTTTAGCCAGACCACAAATTTATCATTGTGAAGAAGAATACAGTGCACATTTTTCATTGCATGGTTTCTGGCAAGATGAAAACTGGCTTATGTTCTCTTTGAGACTTGTTTTGAGAAGTTCCATTGAGAGAGGACCTTTTTGCAATTTTATTTTTCTTGGCACAAATGGTGTTACATTTATAAATATATCATCTTCTTGACTTATCTGGTGGGATAAACAAATTTATCAGTTAATGAAAATTGAGAATTTGGAAGAGTAAGAAGGCAATTTTATAATTTTTGGATGTATGAGCACCAGAATTTCATTAAAAAAAAACATTGTTCTTTTCAGCATTAACTAAAACGCTTCATCAAGCTCATTATTTGAAAAAGACCACTGTACAAAATTTTTCATTGCATTTTAGAGATCCTTTCAGAAGGAATCCAGTGATTCATGCTTATTTCCATATTGTCTACAGCATCGTATCAAGGAAAAAGCAAGAGTTTTACACAAAAGCTTTTATAGTGAGGCTTGAACCTTATTTCTTTTATTTACTGTGTGACCACAAACACAGATATTTTACATTTTTAATCTCAGTTTTCCGCAAAATGAAGATAATGATTCCAATATTTTTGGAGGATAAGGAGGGTTACTTAGCAGAATACAAAGTTCCTATTACCCGACAGGCACTCAATACTTGGGGGTTTGTTTCCTTCTATCCTGTAATTTATTTCTTCAACAAATATTTATTGAGTATCTATTATGTTCCAGGACCTTAATATTCAAAAGCGAACAAAACATGCAAGAAAAAAAATCCCCTACTCTACCCTATATTCCAACTAGGGATATTGACAATATGCATATAATCAGTAAAAATAAATTAATACATAAACAACATAATAGAATGAAAGGTTAGATATGAAATGGCGAAGAAAGGAAGGACAATTGGTAGTATTAAACAAGTTGCTCAGGGTAGACATTGAGCAAGGACTTGGAAGAAGGAAGGATAACAGTATGGGTGTCTGGGGTGGAGCATTCCTGGCAAACAGCTAAGGCAATGACCCGAGGATAAAAGCCTTCTCAGTGTTTTAATGGAACTAAAAAAGGACCAATGTGTTGGAGGGGAAGATGAAGTGAAGGGGAAAGTATCCAGAGACAAAACAAAGGACCAGATTTTATAGAACATGGATTTGTAAGGACTTTGACTTTGAATGAGATCAGAAACCATGGGAGGTTCTTAGACAATGCAGCAACGTGATCTGGCTTACAGAAAGGTATTTCTGCCTGGGGTATTAAGTGGTTATAGGTAGGGACAAGGGTACAATCAGGAAGACTACTAAGGTTATTTCAGTAGTAAAGGCAATTAATGATGATTTTACAGTGGAGGTAGGGAGGAGTGGTATGATTCTGTTTGAAGAGTCTGTGGGATTTCCTGGTCAATTGATTAAAGGATATGAGAGGAATCAAAGGATGATTCCAAAGTTATTGGTTTGAGCTACTGAAAGAATGGATTTGCCACCAGGTGAAATATAGAATGCTTGGGGATCAGGAAGATAAAGACCTGGTTTGCATCTTTGGAAATGTAGAATTTGAGATATCTTTTAGATATCCAAGTAAATATGTCAGGTAGGCAGTTGAATATTCAAGTTTGGAGATTAGATGACAAGTCTGGGCTATAGATTCAAATTTAGAAATGTCTTCAATGTATAACAGAATAATACCATGAGACTGGGTAAGATCACCAATGAAGCAAATGTAGATAGAAAAGACTAAGCCCTGGGATACTCCAAAACTTTAGCCTCAGTTTTATTTAAAACATACAGCTGAATATAAATGTAAAAGCACTGAGGGAAATAGATGCTAGATCCCTTTGGGGAAGATTAAAAAAATCTTTTCTTCACTCTTGTGACTGAGAAAAATAGCAGAAGTAGATAATAATGCCTTCAATGAAATCAGAAAACTTTTGATTACAGAGAGTGATTTTAAAAAAGGAGGGGAGGGCACTTGGAGAGCTTGGTTGGTTAAGCATCCGCTCATGATCTTGGCTCAGGTCTTGGTTTCAGGTTCCTGAACTCAAGCCCCAAATGCCTTTTAGTTTTGTTATGGTTCATGACTACTTTTCTGGGGTTTCCAGATCACCATTAACCTATTAACCTGTCTAATCCATTCATTTAGAATCGAAAAAGAATCTGAGTAACCTTAAAAGAAATGCTCATATACAAATTCACTGCCTATTCTGCACCATTCACTGGGCTAGTCATTGATTTAAAGGATCTTACTTTCAAATGTGGAAGACGTCAACAGAGAAAAGTTAGAACTTCTAGATTTTCTCATTCATTCATCTTCAATTAATCAATCAATCTCTATATTCATTTCTCATCACTATATATTTTTAAAATTTTATTAACACTAGACTGAAATATAATTGAATTGTTAACAGGTACTAAACTACTTGTACACTATTTAATCTCTCCAATAACTCTTTGAACTAATTACTACCATTACCTTAATTTTATGTGAGAAGTTGAAGCTAAGAGAAGGAAATTTATTTATAAAATCACACAGTAAATCACTGGCAGGGTATAGATTTGAACATGGATATGTCTGACCCCAGAGCCTTTTGATTTAAACCATTATGCTATTGTAAGTTAATAAAGATGACTTATTGCAGATATGTTGTGCACACAGCCCAAACTCTCACCTGCATTTTTTAAAACTACGTTTGTCATAAATTCACCTTCCTTAGATTGTATTGGTGTTTATGTAGCAAACTTTAGGAAAATCTAGAAAGTGCTTAGGGCCCTGGGAACTCCATTGTTAAATGAAGTCTCTTTTACACTTGGTCACTATTATGATGTTTGATCTTTAGAAAAGGATCGTCCCCATCATATCGGCTTTGTCAGAAAAGTAAATGTAAAATAGTGCTTCACTTGCTCTTTTTTTTTTTTCACTTGCTCTTGAATAGCTTTGCGATATTGGAAAAATATTTTCAGGCACATACCTTCCTTACATATGACATGTTGTAACATTCCTCAGTGCTTTCTTTCTGCTTGCAAATTCCTTTTCCTTTTACCTGGTTAACTTCATTTCACATTCACTGATTCCATTTCCTTCCAGAAGGTACCACCAAACTGCCAAGAGCTAGTTGATTTTCTCTTCTCAATGTTTCTATAGTAATCACTACTTACTCTCATCCTAACACTCTCCTTCCTCCTTTGTTCCTTTCCTTTGTTTATTTGTTCATTCTCGTATTTCCTCTTCCTCTTTTAGTCTTTCAGTTGACAAACATTAAATCAATTTCTACTATATGCTGGGTGTATTTAATATATTACATTGAAATTGCCTTTTTTTAGTATGTCTGTCTGCCCAGGCACTGGGATCCTTGAGGGTAGGGACTATGTCTCCATGATCACTGTGTGTCCAATACCTAGCGCTATGTTTGCACCTAGTTAGAATATTTGCTCATGAGTACCATCCACTGTGCCACCAGTGAACCTGGCATATGGTTCATTTGTAGTATATATTATAGGTTATAGTATTTTTTGACATTTTATTCATTTATTTTTGTGTGTGTGTGTGTGTGAGAGAGAAGAGTACGTGAGTGGGGTGAGGGGCAGAGAGAGAAGCAGAAACCCTACTGAGCCCCATGTGGGGCTCCATCCTGGGACTCTGGGATCATGACCAGCTGCTTAACTTACTGAGCCACACAGGTGGCTCTTCTCAATGTAAGCCCTATCATAGGTTATACTCTTAATGTAATTCCTGCTTTCAGTCAGCCCTCTTCTGTTATGGACTGTTGATTCTATATAAATGGAAAGTCAGGGATCCCTGGGTGGCGCAGCGGTTTGGCGCCTGCCTTTGGCCCAGGGCGCGATCCTGGAGACCCGGGATCGAATCCCACATCGGGCTCCCGGTGCATGGAGCCTGCTTCTCCCTCTGCCTGTGTCTCTCTGCCTTTCTCTCTCTCTCTGTGACTATCATAAATAAATAAAAATTAAAAAAAAAATGGAAAGTCAGATACCTTCCATTTACATCTCTATCTATAGAACTTAGCACAGCGTTGACAACAGTGTAGAAACTGGATAAAAGAACTTTTGCTGAATGAGTAATAGAATAACCAGCTGGTATAACATATGTTCCTATTCAAATTATTACCTAACCTAGAAGCCAAGAAATTAGAGGTCACCATAATGAAAACCTGTTCTGTTTTTAATATTAACAAGAAGTATTTAATATAATCATAGTGATAAAAATAAACATTTCTCAACTAAAATCACAACAGATCTCCCCTAAAGAATCAGAAACAAATAATATTAAATAAGTGGGAAATATCAGAAAGGGAGACAGAACATGGAAGACTCCTAACTCTGGGAAATGAACTAGGGGAGGTGGAAGGGGAGGAGGGCGGGGGGTAGGGGTGACTGGGTGGCGGGCACTAAGGTGGGCACTTGACGGGATGAGCACTGGGTGTTATTCTGTATGTTGGCAAATTGAACACCAATAAAAAATAAATTTATTATTAAAAAATAAAAATAAAAAATATTTAATACGCGGCAAGGATTTTTTTTACCCCTTTCCTCATCCAAGTTGAATTGTAGTAAATAGGCAGCACATTTTAAGGACAATTGAAATGAAAATATCAGAGCAATTTGGAGATAATTAACATGTGACCAGCTTGAACGCTTAATTTTTTTCCTTTCCATGACTTCTGGATAATATGAAACAACAAAATGTGAATGGTGGAAAAAGGAAGGTGGGTAGCATAAAGCAGCAAAATCATAGTACTTGGGCTTGATTTTCCACTGGTTTTGTCAATTAATCCCTAGTTTGAACAGTTTACAGAATCTTCCTGGGTCTTAATTAATTCAATTATAAAATAGTAAGATCTACCTCATAGGACCCAAAAAGCTAATGCTTAAGATAGTTACAATGATTGGTAATGAAAATAAATCCTCCCTATGTTTTTTAAATCTACTTATTTATTAAAAGGCAAAAAAAAATTCCCAAGAAAAGTGGGACAAACTGAGGAATACAGACAAAGTAATTACCTGTAAGAAAAGAGTATCTGAAATGCTAGAGTTATAAAACTTGTGCGTGGTTAGTACCCTTGGAGCTCATCCTCCAATCCCTCCCAGGTTCCCACCAGCTCCCTTTTGTTAGACTCTCTTTTCTTTTTCTCCCTTAATGAAGATACAAAGATTTCAACTTCCAAAGCAATTAGGTAACTGGGGGAACCGAAGAAACTTCCTAGAGAATGTTCCTACTGACATTAAAATGTTGATAGCAAGCACCCTGCCTTCCTTCCATTTTACAGCTCTGCATTTAAAATAAATAAGATACATTTATAAAGTGAAAAGCAGGAAATCATTCTAACTTCCTGTCATAAAGCTTCTCATTGAGTTACTTTTTGGAAAGTCATTTTGTTTTTGCTTTTTCCTTTTCAGTTGGGTTTGTTTGAAGGTTGCCAGAGCTGGCAAGCCCACCTGAAAGGGTTTCCGTGGCTTTGGCTTTAGACAGAGGAACCACGGATCTGCTACTTTTAACCCATCCCAAATTCTTTGAGAGAAACAAATTAAAGATTCCTTCTAAGACAGTTTTTGCATTTATCTGGTGGGGAATGGTGTGTGATGAAAAAGTTGCCTTGGCAGAAGCTTTCAGGGAATTCTTTGAGTGTTGAGCTCTAAATTGTTGCTTTCCACTATTTTTTCCTCTTTCCTTTTTCAAACCAGATTAGATTGTAGTTGCATTGTTCTGTTTGGGAAACAGTTACCTTCTCCTTTCAATTTCAATTCCTAATCAATTTGTTCCTTTGCTCTTTATTCCCACCACTTCATCATAGTCCTAAACCACAAATAGATTCACATTGTGATTTGCAAAATTTCATTATTGTGGTTTTCTTTTATCCTCCTTTTAACTTCCCTGTTTTAATCTTTATTTTTAAATGTTATTGTTTAGTATTCAACATTTAAATAGTCCAAAGAATATGAAATATTTTTAAGTTATAAAGATTGTAAACATGCAGGGAATTATAGAATGAACATAAAAAATCCAGGTTTTTAAAAAGGATTTTATTTATTTATTCATGAGAGACACAGAGAGAGGCAGAGACATAGGCAGAGGGAGAAGCAGGATCCTTAGAAGGAGCCTGATGCAGGACTCCATTCCAGGAGCCCGGGATCATGTCCTGAGCTGAAGGCAGACCCTCAACCACTGAGCCACCCAGGTGTCCCTAAAAAATCCAGATTTAACAAATGGTGATATTTTGTCATAATTGTTTCAAACTACACATACACAGCTTAGAGACAAAACTGAAACCTCTTTTGTAACTACCATCTGACTCCCTTCCTTCTCTCTCTCTAGATGAAACTAGTATTCTGAAATTAGTATCCTTCCTGTCCATGTTTTTAAATAATATTCACTCTTTACATTGCAACTATTTGAATAATATTTATAAAGCAGTCCACCATGTTTGCATTAACTTTTTTATTCATTTCTTGGACATTCCTGGAGATGATAATTGCCTTGTTCAAAACTATTCTTTCTACTCAAATGTAAACATCGTAAGGGCAGAGAATTTTATGTTTTAGTTATGGAAATATTTTTAGCTCTTAGAACATTGCCTGAGGCAGAGGAATTGCTAGGTATATATTTGTTGAACAAATTACTAAGTAATTCAATAACGATTTTTAATTTCCCTTAGAAGAAACTTAAAAAAAAAAGAAGAAACTTCAAAATATTTACCATGGCTTACAAAGCCCTTATAGAGATGGCCTCTGCCTCGCTTGCCTGTCTCATTCCCTCCACTCCAAACTCTCTGTTCCTTCTCAGTGGCTGTAGTCTAAGTCCCAAACACTCCTCTCCCATTTTAGTTTGACCAACTACCACCTTTCCTTCCATTCTTGGATATCTGCTGGTCATCAAAGAGACAAACTTAAAACTCCTCTAACTTGCTTCCACTGATATAGGATCCTATGCTCTTGGGTGTTCTATGTTATTAACACTCGATATCTTATTCTCTGTTAATATTTAGGATGATCATCTCTTTGAAGCAGGGATCCCATGTATCCTATTTATTGTTAACATAGATATCTGAAAGGTGTTAGACAAAAAATAACTACTTGCTGTCTAAATGAAAATAAGTTGGGTTAGGGACATTGTGTTCTGCCCTCATCCTCCATTTTTTTTCCTTCTTTCTGATTTTCATCCAGATTCTCTTTCTCTCTCTTCCTAATTCCTGGTTCCAGGTTCCTGCCAATTTATGATAGCTGTTAAGAATATGGCTAGCTTAAAATTTACTTTAATGGCCTTACTGATGGAAATATATTCACAGGATGCCTGGGTGGCTCAGCGGTTGAGTGTCTGCCTTTGGCTCAAGGTGTGATCCCGGTGTCCCAGGATTGAGTCCCACATCGAGCTCCTTGCATGGAGCTTGCTTCTCCCTCTGCCTATGTCTCTTCCTCTCTCTCTCTCATGAATAAATAAATAAAATATTTTAAAAAAGAAATATATTCTCATAGCATAATTCAATATTATATGCATATGTTTACACACATATATGTATGCATGTGTGTGTATGAAAAAGTCATCCACAATCCCAGCACTCACAAACATCGTTTCCTAACAGTGAGTAATCTTCATTTCAGCCATCCATCATTTGAATATATACAAATATATGGATAAATATGTAGATAGACATTAATGCCAGTTGACTGCCACCTCCACTTGTTTTTCTTTTCTTTTTTTTTTTTTAAGATTTTATTTATTTATTCATGAGAGACATACAGAGAGAAGGAGGCAGAGAGACACAGGCAGAGGGAGAAGCAGGCTCCATGCAGGAAGCCCGATGTGGGACTTGATCCCCGGTCTCCAGGATCATGCCCTGGGCTGAAGGTGGCACTAAACCACTGGGCCACCCAGGCTGCCCCTCCACTTGTTTTTCTAAATAATTTTCAATTGTTAGTAGGCTCAGATCTCCTAATCATGCTACCAGTCTTATAGAACTGTGTTGGGATTAGATAAATTAACATTTGTAAGATGCTTCAAACAGTTCCTGACAGAGAAAGCATAATGTATATGGTAGTTGCTATCTATTATCACAATGAGGGCACTGGCCCAGTGGTGACCTGAGCTGTCATGTTATAGGCTGAAGTAGTGTAACTATAAGCCAGTTGGGTAGAAGGAAGGCTTAAAATATTCCCTGGAGCTAGCCCCAAGCATCTCTGTGGTGGTTTTGGAAGAGCTGAAGCCATCAGAGCAGTCTTCTGTCTAGAGGGCAGCCCCAAGTGATCTATTTGAATCAGAGTCGGTGAGATAGGTTTGTAAACAGCTATAGGCTCCTTGGAAAAATGTCGTTGATCTCAATTAAAGGTTAAACTTCACATAATATCAACGCAGAGACCTTTCCAAGTTTGGCATTTATTCCCCCCTTCTTCTTCTCCCCTACTCCCACATATACACACACTCACATGTATGCATGTAACCAGAGGAAAAGCATTTCATTTTTCTGCTTGGAAGCCTCCACTGGCCCTACACTGTCCATTGGATAAAGTCCAAACTCTTTAGTTAAAGCCTGTCTTCACAGGATGGCCCTAATATGTACTTTCGTCTTCATTTGTTACCCTCCCTATAATTTTCCTGCAGGTTGACATACATTCACTGAGTGCCTACTCTGTGCCGGGCATCACGTTAGAAGCTGGGAATGAAAATATGATTGAGATATAGTTATGTCCTTGAGAAACTGATGATTCAGTACAAGAGGCAGATAAAGATAAAGGCCATTAAAATCCAATTTGAAAACTCATGTAAAGAGGGAAGTACACCAAAAAAGATTTCATAGAGAAGGTGACATCTGAACAGAGTAAGGAAGGATGAGCAGGAGTTACTCAAGTAAAGAGGAGTAAGTGCCTTCTTAGCAGAGAAGATAACATATATGGACACGGAAGAACAAAATGTCATTGTGTTAGATAAGTATCATAAACAGCCTTTGGTGCTAGAAGGTAAAATGAGAGTTATAAAAATGGTAGTGACTGAGACTATACTATAAGAGGGTGAGAATGAGAGGGAATTCTGTATGCCATGTTGAAAAACTTGGAGTACATACAGTAGAGATACAAAAACACTGATAAATGTTGGGCAATGAAGTAAAATAGACAAATACGTATTTTGGGTACATTATCCAGCAGCAAGATGAAAAGTGGCATACATTTGATAGTAAGGAAATACACTGGGAAATTACAATGCTCGAATTACAATTGCAATGCTCGAATGTGAGATGATGAGAACCTAGTCAAGGGAAGAGTTGTACAAATGGACAGGAAAGGAGGGAATAAGGATATTTAGTGATTCAAATATCCCAGATTGATAAGTGACTGGATATGGGTGGCCAGGCATAGAGAAGAGTCTAAGATGGTGGACTTCATTTTGATTAGGGCATCTAGGAGAATGGTGGTATCATTCAAAGCCTTGATGTTGCATACTCTTTCTAATATGAACTTCTTCAATTTTTAAAAAGTGAGCTGAAGATTTTGCTTCAAGATGAAACTTTCTCAATTTCTCCATGTTAAGCATGCCCTTCTTCATTCTTCCATAATACTTTGTTCATTCCTTATCTACCAGCAGCACTTTAGTACACTGTGTTGTTTACCTTTTATCTCACTAGATTATAAGTTTATTGAAAACTTTGACTATATTTTGTATTTACAGTTCCCATTACATTTTCTGGCTCAAATTAAGGGGCTTGTTAAATTAATTATTTCATATTTCATTTGTTAAATTAGTTAAAAACATGTCAAACTGATCTTGTCTTTTTTTTAAGATTTTATTTATTTATCCATGAGAGACAGAGAGAGAGAGGCAGAGACACAGGCAGAGGGAGAAGCAGGCTCCACGTAGGGAGCCTGACATGGGACTGGATCCTGGATCTCCAGGATTAGGCCCTGGGCTGAAGGCTAAAGTGGTAAACCGCTGAGCCACCCTGGCTGCCCAAACTGATCTGTCTAAAACCAAACTATTGATCTTTGTCAAAGAATGCATTTATTTTTCAGTCTTCAAGGGAGAAAATTTGGTACTCTTAATATCCACTGCAGCCAATTCACCAGTATGCCCTGGTGATTCTACTTCAAAAGTATATCTCAAATCTTTCAATGCACTGTTTAGTCCAAGACACTAAGTATTCTTGCCTGCAGTAGCAACCTGTAGTAACCACCCAACCTGTGGCCCTCTTCCACTTTCCATTCCTCTCCAAATTATTGTCCTGTATAGCTACCAGAATTGTATTTTTGAAAATATACGTCTAATCATGTTGTGGTTTTTTTCCTACTATACTCCCTGCAATGGTTTCTCATTACACTTCATACCAAACACTCATCCTGAACATGTTCTATAAGGATATATATATATATGTATATATATACACAGACCTTATGTATGCCTCAGCCAGAATGCCCTTCTCACTATTCTTAGCTAGCTATTTCTATTTATCATTTAGGCTCCAACTATTTTTTCACTTCTTCAAAGAGAACTTTTATAACTACAAATTTAAATTATGTTTTCCTTAATATTTTCATTTTTTAAATTCTTGTTCTTTTACTTCATATTAAACATAATGTGTGTGTGTGTGTGTGTGTGTGTGTGTGTGTGTGTGCTGTGTAGCTCATCCATTCAACTAAGTTTATTGAAGACATTATGTTCAGCACTGAGTTAGCTCTGGGGATATCAGGATGTATGGGTATCAGAAAGCTCATTGTTTGATGGTGAAAACAGGTCTCAAATGTTATCAGAAGGCACTTAGATGCTTTTTCTCTTTTTTTAAAAGAATTTTCCTTTAGTCACTTGAGAAAGAGCGACAGAGAGAGCACAAACAGGGGGAGAGGCAGAGGGAGAGGGAGAAGCAGTTTCCCTGCTGAGTAGGGAGCACTATGTGGGACTCCATGGCAGGACCCCAGGATCATCACCTGAGCTGAGAGCAGATGCTTAAGCATCTGAGCCACCCACATGCACCAGCATTTGGATGTTTTCTTAATTTTTTTTTAAGAAAAGGGAAATCTTCTCTATAAATACCAATCACAGAAGCGAAGTCTTAATGTGAGCTGGTCTCAAAAGGTCAGGATCACAGGAGTTTTAGAACCAGGCTTTCGGAATTGTTAATACAACTACCATGGCTAATCTCTCATCGTGTGAGGGATAGTCTAACACTGATGATTTTATGATCTTTTAGCCTCTAGGAGTTTTATACTAGATCTATGTTCATTGTAAAACCGTATCCCACATGGTGGGCCTTCTGCCTCGACTGTTTTTTCTCTTACTCTCCTTGAAAATGTAGTCTTCTAGGTTCTTTCCTCATATCCCATGTCCACAAATCTCCTCTTTAATATATTGTACTAATATTTTTACCTTTTTGCCTCCCTTATTAACTTCTTTTCCTTAAAGATTGATTGATTTATTTTAGGGGGGGTGGGGAAGCATGAGAGTATACTCAAGTAGACTTCTAGCTGAGTGTGGAGCCCACCTCAGGGTCCCATCCCAGGTCCCTGAAATCACAACCTGAGCCAAAATCAAATGATTTTTATTCTGCTCAACCAGTTAAGCAGCTGACTAAGTCACTCAAGCGCCCCCTTATTCTTTAAGATAAATGTTGTATCTTTATTTTTATATCTTTATTTCAATGGTAGGCAATAAGGCATGTAATATGCATCTAATAAATGTTTACTGAATAAACTGGAAGGAAAGATGAAAGGTATTACATTCTGTGTTTTTTTAAAGATTTTATTTATTTATTCATGACAGACACACAGAGAGAGAGAGAGAGAGAGGCAGAGACACAGGCAGAGGGAGAAGCAGGCTCCTGCAGGGAACCCCACAGGGGACTTGATCCCGGGTCTCCAGGATCACATCCCGGGCTGAAGGTGGCGCTAAACCGCTGGGCCACCGGAGCTGCCCATATTCTGTTTTTATACATAAAAATTAGAAATAGCTCTGAAATATAATCTTGAGAACAATGACATATTCCTTTACATATCTGGGAGAAAAAAAAACCCAAACCAAAATACAAAAGCTAAAGAAACAAAACAACACCAACAGAAACAAAACACCAAGCCAAAATGAGTTTTACCTTATGCCAGCATTATTTGAAAACTCATTATTGAGAGCTTCCTGGCTGAGACTAAGGAAAAGTACTAAGCGTAGTGAAGTTTTAGACAAATTTCTACCCAACTCTGGGAATATCCTGAGAATGGGCTGAAAAATGTCCAGCAGAAAACTTAGGAACTCTCATCTATTTTGGGGTGAGGGCAGGAATAGTTTCTTTAAGATCTTATTTATTTATTTGGCAGAGAGAGAGAGAGAGAGAGAGAGAGAACGAGCAAGGGGAGTGGCAGAGGGAGAGGGAGAAGTGGGCTCTCCGCTGAGAAGAGAGCCTGAAGTGGGGCTCCATCCCAGAACCCTGAGATCATGACCTGAGCTCAAGGCAGATGCTTAACCAACTGAGCCACCCAGCACCCGCCCCCCGCCCCCCCGAGAGAAGATTGACCAATCTCTCCCTGAGACATATTTTCATGATTAGCTCAGGCAATGGGAAGGCTTCTGTCCCTAAAGAAATTCTTTGTCACATGAACAAGACCACCAAGATGAGAAATACTTGGAGATGTGACACCCCCTCCACCCATGTCTGCATCCTTTTGCAGTTGATTTTTGAGGCATGTACCCAAGACGACATTGTGATACATATACCTGTAAGGTCATCAGTGGGCCACGACCCCAGCTGGCACGCCTTGCAGGTGTACTCATCGAAGACATACTCATTCTCTTTACAGGGTGTACAGGTCCAACAACAGCTGACTTCTCCCTTCCGGATCACCTAAGGTAAATATTTAAAATTTCGATTATTTTTTGTATAGATAAAAACTCAGCAATCCATTATTCAAATATGCTGTTTTGCAAAGCAGGAATGGCTTGCTTTCACATAAATTATTTCAAATGCTATCAGATAGGCAGTATAAATATTAATATTCTCATTTTATAATCAAAGAAACTGAAGCTGATTTTGAATGATCAGTCCAACATCATAAAATTAGTTGATGACAGGGTCTAGAATGAAATTAAATGCAAGTCTTTGTATACTTATTCTTAGATATCTATATTTAATTAAGTGCCTGTGTTTGTGCTCATATATAAATACACATTCATTTACATATGTATGTTTATAACTGAATTTTCTTCAGAGTCTGTGTCTGTCTTTCCCTAAAATTAAAACTTTTGCTTTTTGAATTTACCTTGGCTTCCCTCCACCAGTTAAATAATTGTTAGCAAAAAGCATCATATACCTGCTAAAGTTCAAAAATCTATCCATATTGATTTAAAAATCATTAGGAATTTCTATTGAATTAAGAGGTAGAACATGATTTTTTTTCTAGAGTTCATCTCTTTGGTCTCTGTTTCTACTCAAAATCTGGTTCAATAACTCACAACTCATTCCTTCCTATTCAAGTAGCTTTGATTTGCTTGGGATGATGGTGGATAAGGTCATTGAAGCTATTATACACCCCTTCATCTGTTTGATTTTTTTTACGGCAATGGAAAATAATTGAAATGATTTAACAGTTGAAGGAGTTCCAGATGTTATTCTTTAGAAATAGATGTCTTTTAGTTTTTTCCACCACTGTTGCATGAATAGCCTCTGTGGATTAGAGATAGCATTCATTAAACATTCCTATAAATAATTAAAACTGTGATTAATAACCAGTACTAACCAGAAACAGCAATGAATACACTATATATTTCTCGTCCTCAGTGCTGACTCTATTACTGACCTTCGATAGTAAAATGTCTAGATACTGATAGCCATGTACGATCGTAAACTGGCACCTCTTTCGTTATATTTTCTATCCCTTTTGCTGGCTCTTGATACTGCAATCACACAAGGAGGGAATGATGACAAAAAGTTCTGGATCATCCTTTCCTTAAAATAACCAGATAAGTGAGGCAGAGTTGCTAATTAGACCTTCTCAATTTACCTAAAGTATTTTTCATAATAATACTACTTATTGGCTGTTTTCTGCCTGCTGTATGCTGTTATCTCATTAAAACAAGAAAGTAGTATAAGGTGGTGGGTTTATTTTGTTCTTTTTTTTTTAAGGGGTTAGGGTTAGGGTTAGGGTTAGAACTGAGCTTACATAACACATATGGGTAAATGAAGGATCATATAACAGCCCTTGGACTTCAGGGCTCATGCTCATAAACGCTGAGCCTTATTGGTCTGTATAAAGGTTGAGTTCAGGGGTAGTTGGGGGGATGGGTGAAATAGCTGGTGGGGATTAAGGAGTGCACCTATCATGGTGAGTACTGGGTAATGCATGAAAATGCTGAATTTCATACTATATTGCACAGCTGAAACTAACATAACACTGTATGTATAACTAACTGGAATTAAAATAAAACTTAAAAACAATAAAGATAGAGTTCATGATATTTTGAAAGATGCAGTAGAAAAAGTCTTGGCCTTGAGAATCAAGAGGTGCCCCTACTTGTAGCCACTAAAACAACTGTGCAGCTTTGAACAGTCCCCCAGCTGATTTTGTTTCTTCAAACCAAGATCAATGCTTTTTAAACAATATCTAGCTTTATAGGATTTCCTGTTGATTAAATAAAATAGCACAGTGATTTGTAAGTGGTAGGACACTCTAAAAATGTAACCTGATTTATTAGTAATATGCATATAAATATTTATATAGAGAAATACATTTGATTATAAGGTAATTTCAACCACATTTGATAAAACTATTGTTGGATAATTACTAGATTTTGTAATGCAAGCAATCACATTTGAAATACTGTAAGATTCTCTTTCTTACCGGGGCATGGCAAACAAAAGCAGTTACATTTTTCCTTTTAGGAATATGCTCATTTTCTGTGCTTTAGCTTGCATTGGTTTGTAAATTTCACATTTTTTTAAACCAAAATAAGATCATTTCCTTTTCCAAAAATAATTCCAATATTACAGTCTTTTTCTTTTTTTGAATCAGTGGTGACAGCTCGGTATGTCTGCTTCTGATCATTTAGAATTGATTTGTATTACTTTTTTCATTTGTTGTATATGTTCTGTTTCACATTCATTTCGAGTTAGAAGAGAAAGTGACAATTCCATTACATAGTGATTCTCATTCTTTTTTAAGACCCTGGAAATAGTGGTGATTTCTTTATGAATAACAATATGTAACATATTTGAACCTTTGCTAGACCAAGTGTATTTCCATGAGCACTGAATTAACAAATCTAAACAATGGCATGAGGTGTTGACATCTTTAATGAAATTGCTCAATGACACCCTTAAACCATATTAAGAAAATGTTGTCAATTATTTATTTAATAGAGGAAAATGATATATGGTTAGAAAAATAAAATTTGTGATTAAAAAACGTAACTAAATGTTACAAATAAACTAGTACTAAAAATATGATAATAGAGAGTCATATTCTTCCATCATGTAAGTTATTCCCAGTAGAATGGGGTAGAAAGGATATATAAAAAAAATCTTCCAAATCAGCCATTCAGCATTTTGAAGTTATAGGTTTAAACTGTATTGCTGTGAAAGGTCAAAACAAATAAAATCCATGTGATAATTTATACAACCTAATCTTTCTACAGGAGGAAATGGAAATTATGAACAATATTCTGAGTGAGTCTAAAAAGAATTTCACATACAGATTCTAATTGTAAGATGACTGGGCAAGATGCAGACTGTCACTGAATATTAAGGGTTAGCAAATTTTATCTGCAAAGGACCAGACAATAAATATTTTTGGTTTTGTGGGCCATAGTCTTTATGGCAACTCAACTCTTCAACTCTATTTATTATAGTATGAAAGCAGGCATAGACAATACATAAACAAATAAGCATTATACTTCTATAAAGCCTTATTTTTAAAAATATTTATTTATTTATTTATTTCAGAGACAGAGAGATAGAGAACACATCGTGAGGGGGTGGGGCAAAGGGAGAGGGAAAGAGAGAGTCTCAAGTAGACTCCCTACCATGCACTGAGCCCAATGTGGGCCCGATCCCAGGACCCTGAGATCAGACCTGAGCTGAAATCAAGAGTCAGACACTTAACCAATTGAGCCACCTAGATGTCCCTCAATAAAATTTTAGTTACAGAAACAGGTAGCAGATCGGATTTGTCACGTGGACTGTTGTTTCCTAACCCTTGTATATCATAACAAAACATACAGAAATTTTTAGCTACTCTATAAGCTACTGTGCCATTTAGCAGATATTAATACATTTATATTTATCTTTATTTACCTTGTCTTCCTTCTTGTCTTATGCTTACCAAATCTTCAGAACTACCCCTTGAAGATCTTACAATTAATACTGAATTATTTCACTTTCATTTGTAATCACCAATCAATGAACACATAAAATGTTCCAAACAGAGTAAACATGAAGTAGACTGAAAAGACCAAGGCCAGCTGCTCCAGGTGTATACACTGCCTGAAATGTGGTACTATCGTATTTCAATAACTATTTGATGAATAAATTATTTTGATATCATTTTTCTTCCCCTAGGACATTATACCTCAATAGCTAAACTTCTTTCTATTTTTATTATTTTTTCATTCTTTCTTTCACTGATTTATTTCCTTTAAGTGTGGCCAGAATTTACTTACTCTAAAAGTAACTTTTCAATGTCTTCAAACTAGCAGGACTGCCTCTTACCTGCATGTCACCACACTTCTTATTGCTCAGTTACCATTCTATCCTGTTTAATCTACAAATCCTGCCTCAAGAAGGCCCCAGATGAAAATTGGTTAACCCCAATTTTCCTCTTTCCTTCGGTCCTTGTCTTCCTTGACCTCTCTCTTCCATTGACCACCACCTTACATGACAGTATACTCTCTAGTTATCTATCTTTCCCAGGCCCTGTTGTCCTCCACTCTATCTTTTCTTTTTTCCTTTATGCTTTCAAAGCAAATCTTCAATGTCTATTCTTGATCCACATTTATTTTCTTTGTATACTTTCAGGTTCAGTGACTGATATACTCCAACAGCTCCAACTTTAGCTCTAAATCTGTATCTTCAGCCTTATTTCTCATTGTCATAGACTGATGTTTTCTATTACTGGCTAGATATCTCAAAACTAACAGGCTTCCAAACTAACCCACTGACTTTCTTTAAAAACCATTCCCATTTTTCTATGCTCGACAATGGCACTTTCTAGTTACTAAGATTTAAAATTGCAATTGATTATCATGGGCTTTTCTTCTCCAACTCTACATCCAATTGATAGCCAGGGCTGATTGAGTATACTCTCTATATAATACTTCTCTCAAATATTGTCCCTGCTCCCATTCCATTCTGTTTCCTCCATAATCCAGGGTTCTTGTCACCATTATTACAGTGTCCTTCTTACTTTCTCTTCTTTCTCTACTCATGTTTTATAACAACTCATGCATCTTCACCTACTATAGTCCAGTTTATGTCAACATCTTTACCAAGATTATTCTGACTCCCGGTTAATAAAAATTAAGTCAACCTGCTTAGTATGACATTCAAAACTCTCCACAAATATGGCTTCAAGCTATCATTTCCAATTCTCTCTTTTATAATAACTATTTAAAGCAAGGAACCCTAGATTATTCACTGTTATTCGGGATACTACTTCTGTATCTTTCTAATTACTGTTCCTTCTACATACGTGATCATTTTTACACATCTCTCTCTGAAATTATACCCATTCTTCATGGTCCAGTGTCTGACATTTTACTCAGAAGAAATGTCTCCTTTTCTTTTTTTTTTCTCCTTTTCTTTTTATGAACTTATATAGCTCTGGTTTTTTTCTTTCTTAATGAAGTCATCACATTTTATATAATGTTGTGCCCAAGATATTTTTCCTCAGTTAGACTATAGATCTTTGGCAATAAATGTGTGTTACTTATTTTTCGCCCCATTGATATAAACTATTACATTAGTAGCAGTTTGATAAATATTTGTTAAGTTAATTAGAAATTAATGTGGTTTCCAGCTGTGAGCTATTTATCCCTAGGAAGCATGTCTTTGAGAGGCTTACATGAGTATAAAGGGTGTGGGTAAACATGACTCATCAACTCGTTCAATTAGTACAACTCCTAAGTCTATTGTGGATCATACTATCACAAGGAATTGAGAGAAAAGTAAAAAAAAAAAAAAAAAAAAAAAAAAAAAAGGCAAAACACCCCCCCCCCCAAAAAAACCCCACAAAACACAATTTCTGACATTAGAAGCTTATAATGTAAAAGGTAAGACAAATATCCAAAAGTTTTAGAAATAGTCAATGATGGGCTGCCTGGGTGGCCCAGTTGTTTGAGCATCTAGCTCTTGGTTCAGCTCAGGTCATGATTTCAGTGTCATGAAACTGAATCCCATGTTAGGCTCCATGCTCAGTGCAGAGTGTGCCTGGGATTCTTTCCCTTCTCCTCTCCCTCCCATCTGCTCCTTCAACCCCCTCCCACTGCATGAGCACACATATATTCTCTGTCTCTCATAAATAAATAATTATATTCTCTGTCTCTCATAAATAAATAAATAAATCTTTTTAAAAAAGAAATAGCCAATGGTAATGAACACTTTGGAATTTACAACAAAAATTTTAAAAAATGGACTCCACTTTTACCTTTATCTGGCCTTTCTCACATGGCTCACTGCACACAGATCTGATGATGTTGTGTTTCTTGGACCATACTTCATCATCATCCATTTTTAATTCTCCGTTGTCCCAACTTCCAACATTGATATAATCAAAATAATCCTTTCCCATTTCCTTGAAATTCATTATTTCATACCTTAGGAACAAGAATATAATGATTATTCAGCTAAGAATATGAATATTCAGCTATGAAAAAGCAAAAGATTTCATTTCCCAAAAATGTATCTATTGTCATATTACTGACACTGGAATTTTCCATGACACTATGCTGAGAATAACAAAAAAGCCTGTTGGCTTCAATTTCTTAAGAGACCTCTTCTTTTTTTTTTTTTTTTTCATCAAACTTAAACTTGAAATAGAAGATAATCCCATGTGAGAAGGTGACTTGACCTCAGCAAGGATGAAAGACATTTTTGAAATAACTTCAAGAAGTTTAAACAAGTACTACTGTTAGGATTCTAAAAAAGATAGAAAGGGTTTTTTTTTTTTTTATCTCTATTCAAATAAAATGACAAAATTTTCCTTTACTAACCAAGTAAGAAATTTTGTAAACCTTTAATCTTATCTTCAGCTTTAGGAAATGTGGGGATAATCTGGATAGGGCCTGATCTTACCTTTCTTTTTTTACCCAGTACCAATGGCTAAACTCATTGTATAAAAGATGCCTTCAGGAATGATGTTTAAAATGTCCAAAAAGAATTTATGAGGTTGGAAGATGGCAGCAGAGTAGAAGGATCCTAGCCTTGTCTTGTCCCTCAAATACAACTAGATAACTATCAAGTCATCCTAAACACCCTAGAAACCAACCTGAAGAGTGGGAGAACAAACCCTAACACTAAAGACAGAAAAGAAAAAGGTAGACACACTGAGAAAGGTAGGAAGTACGGAGACTCAGTTTGGGAGAAACAGGTCATGGCTGCTGTGGTGGGGAGTGAGCCACTGTTGTAGAGAAGGGTGAGAGACAGACTCACACACAGGAGAGTGCATGAGGAAAACAAATCCCCATTCCAATTGTCTTGGAAAGCAAGAGGGCCCAAATTTCATGAGTTCTTGTAATCAGTGGGATTTAAAGCCCTGAGTTCTAAAGGTCAGTGGTCTTGGCTCCAGGAGAACCTGATGAATATTGGGGCTCCTCTTGGATAAAAGTCAAGCAAACAACCTATATACAAGCAACATGGAAACAGTGAGCTGAAGAGGGCCTGGGGTACACAGTGGAGAGGTTATCTGCTCATTTTGGAGTGTGTTCCAGAGAAACAGCATTCACAGAGACCCCTCCAGGTATGGCAGGCACTATTTCCCTGCACTGCCCCTCAGCATAAACACAGAGGCATCTGTGGTAACCAGCCCAGCACTGACAACTTGTTACCTAACTTGTTTATACTAAACCCTGCACTCCAGTGTAACCATCTTTGTCAGTCATGTTTGCCTAAACTCCAGCATGATGGGGCCCCTCCCCAAGAAGACTGCCTCAAATCCCAGCTCACACCACATCTTCTGACACAGGAATTTGTAAGGCTTTGGTTCTGGAGGCAGTGGTAATAGGTCTCATTTCATGAGCAGGTTTGAGGACCTCTAGTCAGAAAGTTGCACATTCAGGCCAGGGACCAAACATTGCCCACAACAGACAGAAAGAACCTCTGAAGATGACTGGCCTAAAGGATAAAGTGGCTATGGAACAACAGCAAAGCACATGCAGAACATATTGGAGCCTCTCTGTGAAGTGCCAGGCCCTGGGAACAGGTGACACTACACTGCAGAGCACTATAGGACCTCTTCTTCATAAGGCCATTATCCTTAAGAACAGGAGATGTAGCTTTCTTAACACAGTCACAGAGACTTAGACAAAATGAGAAGAAAGAACAATTTGTCCCAAATGAAAGAATAGGACAAGGTCACTACTAGAGATCTAAGTAAAGCTGATATAAATAACATACTTGTTAGAGAATTTAAAGTAATAAACATAAAGATACTTACTGGTTGAGAAAAGAGCAGACAACATGAATGAGACCCTTAACACAGAGATAAGGGATAACATAGCAGAGATATATGGCTCAGTAAACAAAATGAGCAACATACTTGATGGAATTTACAGCAGGCTAGAAGCAACAGAGGGATGAGTTAATGAGTTACAAGACAGAGCAGTGGAAAGTGATCAAGCTGAATAAAAGAGAGAATAAAGAATTATGCAATGAGAATATACTTAGGGAAATCAGTGAGTCCATCAAATATAATAGCATTCAGAGTAGAGGGATCCCAGAAGAAGAAGAGAGAAAAGGAGGCAGAAAATTTATTTGAAGAAATAATAGGGGACACCTGGGTGGCTCAGCGGTTGAGCGTCTGCCTTCAGCTCAGGACGTGATCCCAGAATCTGGGATTGAGTCCCACATTGGGCTCCCTGAGAGGAGCCTGCTTCTCTCTCTGCCTCTCTCTCTCTCTCTCTCTCTCTCTCTCTGTGTTTCTCATGAATAAATAAATAAAATCTTTTTTTTTTAAAAAGAAATAATAGCTGAAAATTTCCCAAATCTGGGAAAGGAAACAGATATCCAGATCCAGTAGGCACAGAGAACCCCCAACAGAATCAACAAAAGCAGATCCATACCAAAACATATTGTAAATAACATGGGAAAATGTAGCGATAAAGAAAAAAATTTAAAAGCAGCAAGACAAAAGAAGACAGACAAAAGGTAAATCCCATAAGGCTATCAGTGGATTTTTCAGCAGAAACCTTGCAAACCAGAAGAAAGTGGCATGATATATACAAATTCTGAATGAGAAAAATCTACAGCCAAGGATACTCTATCCAGCAAGGCTATCATTCAGAATAGAAGGAGAGATAGTTTCCCAGACAAACAAAAACTAAAGAAGTTCATTACCACTAAACCAGAAATATTAAGAGGGACTGCAAGAAATGTTAAAGGGGATTGTTTAAGTGGAAAGCACAGACCAAAAGTCAAAGTATAATGGTAGAAAACACAAAAGCAGTAAAGACAAATATTCCTATAAAAAATCATGCAAAGAACTCACAAAATAAAAAGATGTAAAAAAGAACAACATAAACCTAACATGTGGGAAGGAGAAGGAGTAAAGAATGGGTTCAAACTTAAATGACCAACAATCTGTTATTGACTGCTATATATAGAAGAGAAAGAAAGAAGGAAGGAAGGAAGGAAGGAAGGAAGGAAGGAAGGAAGGAAGGAAGGAAAGTAGGAAGGAAGGAAGGAAAGAGAAGAAAGAAAGAAAGAAAGAAAGGAAGAAAGAAAGAAAGAAAGAAAGAAAGAAAGGGATCAGAGAAAAATTTCCAAAACAACCACGAAACAAATAATAAAATGACAATAAGTACATATCTATCAATAATTACTTTAAATGTAAATGTTGTAAATGCTCCCATCAAAAGATACAGACTGACAGAATGGACAAAATAACAAGACCCACCTATATGCTGCCTACAAGAGACTCTTTTTAGATCTAAAGACACCTGTAGATTGAAAGTGAGGGCACAGAGAAACATTTATCATGCAAGTAGATGTCAAAAGAAAGCTGGGATAGCTTATACTTATATCAGACAAAATAGACTTTAAAACAAAGACTGTAAAAAGAGATCAGGAGGGGGACATATAATAATAAAGGGGATATATAAGAAGATATAACAAATATAAATAATTACATACCCAAATACATAAAACAGTTAATAACAAAGATAAAGAAAATAATCTATAATAAAACAATAATATTAGGGGACTTTAATACCCCTAATACCCCTCAATGGGCAGATCATCTAAACAGAAAATCAACAAGGAAACAATGGTTTTAAATGACACACTGTATTGGATGGATTTAACAGATATATTCAGAACATTCCATCCTAAAACAGCAGAATATACATTCTTTTTAAGTCCACCTGAAACATTCTGCAGCATAGACCATATATTAGCCCACAAAACAAGCCTCAACAAAATCAAGATCAAAGTTGTATCATTCCTCTTTTCTGACCACAGAACTATGAAACTAGGTGTCAATCACAAGAAATAATCTGGAAAGACCACAAATATATGGAGGTTAAATAGCATTCAACTAAAAAAGAATGGGTCAACCAGACAAAGAAAAATAAATAAAAAATACATAGAAACCAATGAAAATGAAAACATAACACTATAAAACCTTTGGGATGCAGCGGAAGCAGTTCTAAGAGGGAAATTTATAGCAATACAGGCCTTTCTCAAGAAGCAAGAAAAATCTCAAATAAACATTCTTACACTGAAAGGAGCCAGAAAAAGAACAACAAACAAAACCTAAAACCAGCAGAAGGAACAAAATAATAAAGATTAGAGTAGAAGTAAATGATGCAGAAACTAAAAAGAAAACCCAAAAGAACAAATCAATGAAACCAGGACCTGGTTCTTTGAAAACAATCAATAAAATTGACAAACCGCTAGCCAAACTTATCAAGGAAAAAAGAGAAAGGACTCAAATAAGTAAAATGACAACTGAGAGAGGAGAAATAACAACCAATGCTACAGAAATAGAAATAATTATAAAAGAATATTATGAAAACTCTATGCCAATAAGCTGGACAACCTAGAAGAAATGGATAAATTCCTAGAAACATATAAACTATGAAAACTGAAACAGGAGGAAATAGAAAATTTGAAGAGATCAATAACTAGCATAGAAAAAGAATCAGAAATCAAAAACTCCCAACAAAGAAAAGCAGTACCAGATGGCTTCACAGGCAAATTCTAACAAACATTTCCAGAAAACTTAATACTTATTCTTCTCAAACTACTCCAAAAAATAGAAAAGGAAGGAACACTTCCAAATTTATTCTATGAGGTCGCATTACTCTGATACCAAAACCAGACAAAGACACCACTGAAAAAGAAAATTATAGGCCAATATCCCTGATGGACATAGATGCAAAAATTCTCAACAAAACATTAGCAAACTAAATTCAACAATACATTAAGAAAATCATTAACCATGATCAAGTAGGATATATTCCTGGATTGTAAAGGTGATTCAGTATTCTCAAATCAATCAATGTGATACACCACATCAATAAGAGAAAGGATAAGAACCACATAATCATTTCAATAGATGCCAAAAAAGCATTTGTCAAAGTATAATATCCATTCATGCTAAAAACTCTTAGCAAAATAGGCTTATAGGGCCATACTTCAGCATGATAAAGGCCATATAAAAAAAAACCCCACAACTAACATAATCCTTAGTGAGGAAAACTGAGAACTTTTCCCCTAAGATCAGAAACAAGACAAGGAGGGCCACTCTCACCACTTTTAAATTTTTTTGGGGGGTGGGGATGCCTAGGTGACTCAGTTAGTTGAGCACCCGACTCTTGGTTTCAGCCCAGGTCATGATCTTGTGATAGGATTGAGCCCTGACTCTGGCTCTGCACTCAACCAAGTCTTCTGGACGTTCTCTCCCTCTCCCTCCCCTTTGCACTCGCCCCAATGGCATGCTTTCTAAATACATACATACATACATACATAAAATCTTTAATTAAAAACATTATTTATCTAAGCAATCTCTTACACCCAACATGGGACTCAAATTCATGATCCCAAGGTTAAGAGTCACATGCTCTACTAACCTAGCCAGTCAGGAGCCCCTCATTATTTTTATTTAACATAAAAGTCCTAGCCACTGCAATCAGACAACAACAACAACAACAAGATTCAAATCAGTAAGGAAGAAGTAAAACTTTCACTATTTTCAGATGACATCATACTATATATAGAAAACCCAAAAGAAAAAAAAAAAAAGAAAACCCAAAAGACTCAACCAAAAAACAGCTAGAACTGATAAGCAAATTCAGTAGAGTCATAGGATACAAAATAAATGTACAGAAATCTACATTTCTATATACCAATAATGAAGCAGCAGAAAGATAAATTAAGAAAACAATCCCATTTACAATGGTACCAACATAATGAGATACCTAGGAATAAACCTAAATAAATAATTGAAAGACCTGTACTCTGAAGAGTAAAAAAAGCATTGACAAATGAAATTGAAGATGACACAAAGAAATGGAAAGACATTCCATGCTCATGGGTTGGAAGAACAAATATTGTTAAAATGTCTATATTACTGAAAGCAATGTACATATTTAATGCAATCCCTATCAAAATACAAACAACATTTTTCACAGAGCTAGAACAAAAATGCTAAAATTTTTTACCCCAAGTATCCAAAGCAACCTTGAAAGAGAAAAGCAAAGCTGGAGGCATCACAATCCTCAACTTCAAGTTCTATGACAAAGCTGTAGTGATCAAAACAGTATGGTACTGGCATAAAAATAGACACAGAGATCAACAGAACAGAATAGAAAACCCAGAAATAAACCCACAACTATATGGTCAATTGATGTTCAACTAAGCAAGAAAGAATATCCAATGGGAAAAAGTCTCTTCAATAACTAGTGCTGGGATAACTGGACAGCAACATGAAAAAGAATGAAACTGGACCACTTTCTTTCACCATACACAAAAATAAACTCAAAATGGGTTAAAGACCTAAACATGAGACCTGAAACCATAAAAATTCTTCAAGGGGTCACAGGAAATAATTTCTTTGACATTAGCCATAGCAACTTTTTTTTCTGGATACGTCTCCCAAGTCAAGGGAAAAAAAAGCAAAAATAAACTACTGGGACTTCATCAAAATGAAAAGCTTCCGCACAATGAAGGAAACAATCAACAAAATTGAAAGGCAACCTTTGGAATGGGAGAAGATATTTGCAAATGACATTATCTGATAAAGGGCTGGCATCTAAAATATATAAAGAACTTATAAAACTCAACACCAAATAAACAAATAATCCAATGAAAAAATGGGCAGAAAACATGAAGAGACATTTCTCCAAAGAAGACATTTAGATAGCTAACAGACATCTGAAAAGATGTTCATCATCACTTACCATCAAAGAAGTACAAATTAAAACCACAATGAGGTATCACCTCATACTTGTCAGAGTGCCTAGAATCAACAACACAGGAAACAACAGGTGATGGCAACGATATGGAGAAAGGAGAGCCCTTGAGCACTGTTGGTGGGAAGGGAAAGTGCTGTAGTCACTCTGGGAAATAGTATGGGTGTTTCTCAAAAAATTATCAGTATCACTATCCTACAATCTAGCAATCACACTACTGGATATTTACCCAAAGAATATAAAAACACTAAATCAGAGGGCTACATGCATGCCCTTATGTTTATAGCAGCATTATTTACAATAGCCAAGATACGGAAGTAGCCCAAGTGCCTATTGATTGATGAATGGGTAAAGGAGAGGTTATATATATATATAAATATAATATATATATTCCAATATATAGTAGAATATCAGTCAGTGATAAAAATGAATGAAATCTTGCCATTTGCAATGACGTGAATGGAGCTGGAATGTATTATGCTAATCAAAATAAATCAGTCAGAGAAAGACAAATACTACATGATTTCACTCAAATGTGGAATTTAAGAAACAAAACAAACTAGCAAAGGGAAAAAAGGGGAGAGGAGAGATAAATCAAGAAATAGATTCTAAGTTACAGAGAAAAAACCGATAGTTACTCAAAATTGTTACTGCAAATAAAACACTTTAGGGTAATCCTTAAGCTACTGAACAGCTAACAAAATTTAAGAATCAATTAACATTCTGAAAAAGACACTACCACAAAAAATGAAATTTTGATTTATAGAGAACAAACTGATGGTTAGAGGGGAGGAGGGTGGAGGAATGGGTAAAATAAGTGATGGGGATTAAGGAGGGCACTTGTGATGAGCACCAGGTGATGTAGGGAAGTGTTGAATCACTATATTGTACACCTGAAGCTAATATAACATGGTATGTTAACTAACTGGAATTAAAATAAACAAAGCAAGTCTGAAAATAGATGGCTTCTAAAGCACCTCGTGCAATGTAAAAATCCTGGAAGATGCTAATACCTTGTGAGTTCTCAGCCTATATTAGCTATTGTTCTCATTTTGAGTATGGGGATAGATGTAAAGAGGGAAAATTAATGTACTTACTTACAAGATTTTTCTTATGTGCAAGAACATTTCCAGAGAAGCATTTCTGAAATAATTTTCCAATGTTAGGACAGTGGATGAACAATACCAGTCACTTTATCAGCTCCTGTAGACATAACTGTGGGTATATCTTAGGTGCACAATGTCTTCACATAGCACCCTATGCTTTTACCTCCTAGGACTTAGACAGTTGGCTCGTGGGTTCTTATAAATACCCTCTCCATTCTTCCATGCTCAGCATAGTTATCTGCAAATTGACATGGATGGACAACTTTCTAGCATTCGGGTTCCAGTGACCAGCTTACCATATGCAGACCAATGCTCAGGAAGGAAATGTTAGGAATCAATTTGACCTCAGTCTGTTTCGATTGACACTGTAAAATGATACCATTCTGTTTTTACTCCCAATCACAGTATTTTTACGGTACTGTCTTTTTCAGAATGTTAGTTCATTCTTAAATTTTGTTAGCTGTTCAGTAGCTTAAGGATCATCCCACAGTATTTTATTTGCAGTAAGTAACAATTTTGAGTAATTGCTTAAAGTCCACTTCTAAACCCAAAGTACTAATCTGCAGGATACTGTCACAGCTATCCAATGGCTTCTATGCATACAATGAGTTGAGATATTCGAAAACAGAGCCTTTAAGGCTAAAAAAAAGAAACTCATTTATTATGTCATTGAGTATTTCAAGTATATAGGCTTTGGAGACTTAAAAAGTACTCTGTGTGAGCAAATAAAGACTCTGAGCAAATAAGCTTTGAACATTCTAGGCTGGGAAAAAGAAAGAATTATAGGTATCAGGAAGTTTTCTTTCTTTGCTGCTGCTGATTTGAAGAGCTATGAGGGTTTCATTGCTCACTCCAAATGAGTCCTCAACCCATTTCTACTCATATTTAACTTTGATAAGGTCTCCATACTGTGAGTTTTACAGATAATGGGACCGCAGTTTGGTGAGGTTATTGAGTAATGCCAGATTGCAGAGTATGCAAGTGGCAGAGCAAACCTAAACTCAGCCTTTAGACTTCCAGTTCACTGTTCTCCATTAGACTGCTCCATATCTATTTGATAGAGCGGAGAATCAACTTTCCTTGCTCCTCGATTGCATTAATCTGTTCTATGTAGGAGAAATGGTAAAACGTGAAGAGATTCAGTTTTTGAAAAATAAATATGAAAATTCTATAGAATGGAAAATGTCATATTTGGCAGCGAAGTGATTTCAGGAAAAGTTAAACCTTCATTTTTGGTTCAGAACTGTCAACCTGTTTTAACTACGTTAGAGATAATGAATCCTCCTCATGGAATTAGCTTGTAGATTTCTGGTAATTATTTATCTACAAGACAAATGCAGAGATATTATCACTAGTATCGTTGTCGGTGAAAATAGAACATTGCTGTAAAAATCTTTGGTAGCCACACATTAGAAAAAGAGTTAAAAATAATTCTCCATTAAAAAAGAAAAAAAAAAGGTTTGGGATGCCTGCGTGGCTCAGCGGTTGGGTGTCTGCCTTCAGCTCACAGCGTGATCCTGGAGTCTGGGGATCGAGTCCCATGTTGGGCTTCCTGCATGGAGCCTGCTTCTGCCTCTGCCTTTGTCTCTGCCTCTCTCTCTCTCTCTCTCTCTCTCTCTCTCTCTCTCATGAATAAATAAAGTCTTTTTTTTTTTTAAAGGTTTTTCCCCTCGTTTGGCAATTGGTATGAATTCTTTCCATTTTCAGAGATAGGATATAGACTTCATTCTCTGTCAAAAGTGAGTGTTTGAAAAGTATTCTTAGTTAGATTTTGGGTAAGAATTAAAACACATGATGGCTCCCTACAATTGTTTTCCATTATTTAATTCCCTCCCTTTCTCACTGTCTTGCTCTTCTGCTCTCCTTCATCAAGCCTCTTTGTTTCTACATCTTTCTGCTCCTGAAACTTTTTTCTTATTACTGTGTGTGGTATGTATGATCTGTTTTCTGTAATATCTCTCCTTTCTTTCTCCTTTCTCTCTACCTCCCCTCGTCTCTCTTCCTTAACTGGTCATAATTCATAGTCGGAATATACTGAAATTTTTAAAAACTGAATTTCTTTTTTTTAAGATTTAATTTATTTATTCATGAGAGACACAGAAAGAGAAAGAGAGGCAGAGACACAGGCAGAGGGAGAAGCAAGCTCCATGCAGGGAGCCTGATGCGGGACTCGACCCTGGGTCTCTAGGATCAGGCCCTGGACTGAAGGTGGGGCTAAATCGCTGAGCCACCCCGTCTGAACCTAAAAACGAATTTCATATTGCATTCAAAAACAAAATAAAATAGATAAAATGTGTTCTAATACAAAGCAAAAAAAGTTCTATTAAAGCACTAGGTAGAACCTAGAGGTAGGCAGGCTTCTGTTTATCAGAACTAAAGAACTTTTTAAGTGGTAGTAACTCTGAAAATTACAGCAGGCTTCCTTTCTCAGAAGATAGTGAGATTTTCTTTACCCAGGGGGCTGAAGCAACGTTGTCAGGGGAACTGCAACATCTTCAGGTGGAAGGGGCTGTGTAGAATTTTAGATTCAAGTACCAACTAAAATCCTCTCAGTCTATAATTCTAATGCTTAGGTGTGTGGTTTTTAAAAGTTTGATTCTTAAATATGTGACAGACTGTCTGCCATCCAAGAAAACAGACATTTTAAGCAGCAAGCCATGCAACAGAGCAATTACAATGATCTGTGTCTTGGGGGTTGGATTAAAGACCACAAGGTCCCTTTGACCAAGTCCTTTAATGGTAATTAATAATGAAATCCTTTTCCAGGATACACATAGAACCGTTTCATATGTGACAAAGAAAATGGGGAAAAGAAAAGAAAAAAAAAAAAGAAGAGAAAAGAAAACTAAGTTACATTCTCTTCATTTGAATTTAATCACCATGCCTGGGAATTGCATACTGGCCTTGTTCTGTTACTGAGTGTGAGAGTGGGCGCACCTCTTCCTTTCTTTGTGACTCCACTGTGCCCTCCAAGGAAAGTTGGGAAGTTGAAATAAATCATCTCTGGTCCTTCTGTGACATATGCAGAGCCACATATGAAGAACCCTTGTGCAAACCTGCTCAGTATCTTCAAATTTCTAGTGTTCTAACCTGATCTTCTATTTGTCACCTCTGTTTCTGCCCACCCACTCTTCTTTTCTTGTCTTTTGGATTAATCAAGATTTTAAAAGTATCCTTCTATTGGTTTTTTTTTAGCTATTCCTTGTATTAAGGGATTAAATATGCATTCTCTAATTATCCTATTCTACTTAATGTTGTGTCACTTAATGTAAATAAGAAACTTACTGTTGTAGAATTCTATATCCCCTTTCTTTATGACACGTTGCCAAATATTTTTCATTTCCACACTTAGCAATCCCACAATATAATGTTACAATTCTTGCTTTAAACAGCCAGTTGTACTTAGTCTCATGTTTTGATGTTGACTCTCCATGTTTCCTCTGCCCAGTTATGGTCAGTCCCAGGCAGTAGTGAGGCCTCTTCAACCCTATTTCTCAACGGATTCTCTGTGAGGGATCAGAAGATTTTTACTGTAGAGGTACATTCAATATTTTGAGGCTTTGTGAGATGGTCTCGGTGAAACTACTCAACACTGCCAGTGTAGTGTGAAAATAGCCAAAGATAGGACCTAAATGAGTGGGTGTGATTGTGTTCCAATAAAACCTGATTTATGAAAACAGACAGCAGACTCCATTTGGCCTGCAGACCACAGTTTGCTGACCTGTGGTCTATACCATTGGTGGTAAGTAGTCAAGGTCCATATTTCTTATCTGTAATTCTGAAATTCTTAGGGTTCTTAAAATTATATTTTTATAACTCACTTGGCAGCAAACATGACCCAACCTGAACTTATCTAGTGAAAGAACTTGGCCCACACTGTAATGAGGCTATTTATAGTCTATTTATCACACTTTATGTGAATATTTGTATGTTTTACTACAGAAATATTAATATGTTGATTAAAGAGGGCTGCTTCACAGCATGTTGGTGGCATCAGATGACTGTGTTACCTTTTCTAATTTAAAAATTCTGGATTCTGTAATACACTTGGTCCCAAGGATTTTATTAAAGAATTGTGGACTGATAGTTGTCTGATTAGATATGAAGTTTAAAAGAAGTGGTTAAAATGAACTCTCTAACAGCCTACAATTGTGTTTGCTAGAATAAGTTGTTACCTGTCCTTGCTTCCTCAGTTCAGGATCTTCCTCTGGCTTTTTAGGGGACTCCCTAGTCACCCCAGTCTCCTCTGGGGCATTGCCCCTTTTGGAATGTCTTTGACTCAGCAGAACCATAACTTTTACTCCACAGAAATAATAATATAATGCCTACTGATAAATTTCTCAAAAAATAGTGGCTTTTAAACTTTTATTCTGGTTGATTAATTGGCAGATCATTGTATAAGGTTAGGAGTGAAGATTGAATTAGAATCTTGAGTTCTCATGTATTAGACTGTATCTTTGGAAAAGTCACTTAGTCTTTGTAAGCCTCAATTTGTGAGCCTTCAGCTGGAGAAAAGAATGATAACATTTACCTCATAGGATTAAAATGTAGAGGACTTAGCTAAGTGTTTGGCTCAAAATACCTGTTCAATAAATATTAGTTTAGTTATTTTGTAAATAGAACTGGATTAATTGGAAAAATAAAAAGCTGCAAACCACCTTCCTGAATCTGGTTCATGCCCTTAGAAGCCAATTCACATTATTTATTAATGGCATACTGTAACACCCAACCTTTGTTAATATGTGGAAAGTCTCTGAACAATTGTGAATTCTTGGAAATTGTCTGCAAAATTTTATATATATTGTCCTTTAGAGAATATCTATAAATTTCATCTGAGTCTTAAAGAGATTTACGTTCTAAAAAAGATTAAGAACCAATGTTCTAAATGTACCCATTACAGCATATTTGGAGGATTATGAATGAGACAGTGATGTTCTTTCTGATCCATTAAGGTTTCCCATTCGAATAGAGCTGAGAAATTTCTTCACTATCTGTTCTTTGTGGAACTAGCTTGGGTACATGACATGAAAACCCTTTGAATATTCGGAGCTGTAGTCATCAAAGTTTACGAACAAGTCCCAAGCTGATGTCAGTGCTATAGGCATGCTCACAGGAATAATAGATCCATGTGCGGATATCAGGGAGTAAGCCTTGACTTGAGCCTACAAACTGAGCTCATTGGCTGACCTGCCTATGAAGCTTTATGACAGATGTGAAGTTTTCTGTGGCCCTGATAAAATGTTTGTATTCCCTATACCCCATGGGTATACCGAACAGCCAAAAAAGAAGAAAACTATATATGCAAAGTCAGCTTATCTTGGCAATGAGCCTGCTGGGAGCAATATTCAAGTCTCTAGAATAGAATAAATATACAGCTTTCTTCTTGGCTGCATGACTTGGAACTAGCTGTCACTTAGCAGTTCAGCTTGTGACATGGTAACAGCTGCATCAGGGACAAGCTTCAGCTCACCTCAGTAACACGAAAACAAGTTAGAACCAAGGTGGCTGGTGCATGTGTGGGCACATGAGGTGTGAGTCATGGAGAGAGTCATGAAACCTTCTCTTGGCAAGATAGGCTACAAACAGAGTGTAAAGACACCCTCTCCAAGCCTTCATGTCAAGGATAAACTGTTGCTGGAAGAATGCTTCGGGTTTTACAGTGGGAGACCAAAGGACCCTCATTGTGTCCATGTAAGGCAGAGTGAAGAGCCAGCCCCACTACAGCTCAGAATATCATTTTAATGACATTATCCCTCATAGATTAAAAGTCTCCTGTGTAGAGTCACTTAAGAATTTAGAGTATGAGATAGATGTGAATTCTGATAAGTTCTAGGTACCTAATGACTTCCCTGGAGGCTGATCTAAAATTATGAGTAAGTTCATATTTCTCAGGCTCCTCTATCAATAACTAAAGGTGGAGTTTGAGAATAAAAGGCAATTTAGTCCTCAAGAAGGGAGAAAGACCTCCAGCTAAAGGATAATAAAATAAAAGGACTTCTAACTTACTATAGGTAGAGCAAACAATGTAATAGCACCTCAGCCCTATTTCTGAATTACCAGAAATGGAATAGTTCCCATTTCTGAATAATTCTATGACCCAAGAAGAGATCAGAGTGCAGAGAATAACATGGAAAACATACAGAGAAACCACAGAGCTGGTTTTTGGTTTTTCTATTATAACATGAGGCTCCTGTCTCTGAGTGTAGGTCTCTGAAATGTGATGATTCCAAGAGTGTATTTTGGAAGCCAGTACACATATGGATGTGTATGTGGCTACAGAAAATGGGGCTCCCTCTGTCTATCTTTAATCCCTTTGTGATGTCAGAGCTGGCCAAATATGACCAGTAAGCCTAGATAACCACAAAAGAGAGAAATGGGCACATTGGGATCAATAGATGACTGTCCACCTACTATTGTCTAGAAGAGAATTATAACAGTACCTTCCTGGAGAGTCTCCATTCTCATCAAATAGGATCATATCTCCAGAAACCCCAGTAAAATTGGTTTTCATCAGGGAATCCAAAAGTTTCCGTCCATCGATTGGTTTCATTGCATCACAAAGGCCTGCATAGCCTGGACAGAGGGACATCTGCATGTTGTGGAGCCCATAGGCCATGGAATAGATCGCATTGATCACAAATCCCATTTTGGAATCTTGAACGTGATGTGTTCTCAGAGTCAGAGAACCTGTTGAGAAACAAATTAAGGATTAACTATGAGATTGAATTATACTACAGCTCTATCCATGGATTCTGAATAATTGGAGAATTCACAGCAGCAATTTATCAGAGTTAGAATCAGAGTAAATGCAAAGCTACGAGTGCCAGAATAGAATGGCCTCTGATTGCTTTCTATTTCCAGGTTTTACTCCCCCTAAAACCTTGAAGAAAAATCTGAATCCCCAACACTACCAAGATTCACTTCCTCTGTTACCAATCTCTAGAGATAGATGCAGGAGAGCACTATATTTCTGTACCAAAGAATTTATCTTAAGGACAGATTAATCTCCTTAGTACTCAACTATGATAATATACTTCCTTGGTTTAGAAATGCACAACAAATCTCCTGTTGCCAAACTATTAAGTCTTAGCTAAGCAAACTAGATTTTCTACCATCTTGCCTCAACTTACCTGTTAGGACGCACCACTTCCCACCTCAAAGCACATGCTCTCCATAAACTAGCCTACTTGGAAATTCTAAAACATAATCTAACATTTACAGTCTATTAATTAATTAATTGGAGTCTGAGTATACAAAAAGCTGTGTGGTTGATGGTCTAGGGACAAAACAAAGATGAACTGGGCATGGATTCTGCACTTAAGAAGAAATTTGTTCAGTAATAGAAATAAATTATGTAGCTACAGTGAAAGATAGAATGTGATAAACTTGTAACACATATGGAGTTAAAATCTATGGAGGCCCAAAGAGGGAGAGATCTCTTCCAATGGAGGGCTCTTGGGAAAGTTTCATTAAAGAACTAACATTTGGAATGGTTTATTGATTCAACAAATATGGAATGAGTGCCTGTTACTTCTGACTGCTCAGAAGGTGCTGGGAGTGAGGGACCTAATGTTGAATAAGATAAACCTGATTCTTTCCCTAGAGTCTAGAAGGCACAGGAGCATCTAAGCAGATCATTGCAGTGTGGTTTGATAAGTGTGGAGGCAGTACCAAGTCGGGAGGGGCACCAGACCCAGAAGTTCATTGCTGCTGAGAACTATGGCTGAGTGTCAGCTGGATGAGGAGTAGAGGGAAGAGTGTTTAAGGGTTCTTGGCTGAGAGAGAGAGCATGCTCTGTCTGGGAAACGTTAAGAAGGTTGGAATGCCCAGATCATGACATGCGAGATGGGGGAATGGGGAGTGCAAAAGGAGCAGAGGAGACAAGGGCTGCATAAGCTACATGAAGATTGCTGCACTTTATCATAAAGATCATTGGGGGCCTTTGCAGTGTTTAACTAGGAAGGGACGTGATCAGAATTCTGTTTCAGGAAGACCAGTCTGGCTATACTGCAGAGAGAGATTGAAAGGGCTGTAGGAGGGGAGCCAGAAAGACCCATGAAGAGGAGATACAATGATCCCCATGACAGCTGAAAAGGGCTTGGCCTGGGTAGAGGCTATGGTCACGGGCAGCAGTGTCTAGGGGCAGAATCCACTACCAGGCCTGGGGAGTGAAGAATGAGGAGTGAGACATAGAAGGAGAACAGTGGTAAGAAGCTGTAAGGAAGAGCTGAGGTAAAGACAGAGCTTGTCATTGGGGGAAAAGTTTTCTGTAAGAGAGATAAAAATGGATTTTCCAAAGTAGCATCGTTCTTCATGAGTTCTAAACTATTTATTTTTATTCATGAGAGACACATATATAGAGAAAGAGAGGCACAGAGACACAGGCAAAGGGAGAAGCAGGCTCCATGCAGGGAGCCCGACGTGGGACTCAATCTCAGGTCTCCAGGATCAGGCCCTGGGCTGAAGGCGGCGCTAAACTGCTGAGCCACACAGGCTGCCCATAATTGCTAGCCCAAATTTGCTTCCCTGAGCAGAAAGGGAAAGCAGCAGGGCTCATCCTGACATGAGTTTAAGATGGGGAATCCTATTTCCATCTAAGGACTAGACATTGGACCCAGGCTACTTTCCAAACTTTCTTACAACTTTCTTCTCTCCACAGGTTGTCTTTGTACTTCCACATTTCCCACATGCCACTGGAAACTCTGTACTTCCAGGTACTAAGTCATCTTTTACTTGGGGTCACTTTTTACTCCTCTTCCTTCCTATCTTCTCAACTCTTATTTGATCTATCTTTAAAATATATCTAGAGGGGATCCTTGGGTGGCTCAGCGGTTTGCCACCTGCCTTTGGCCCAGGGCACAATCCTGGAGTCCTAGGATCAAGTCCCACGTCAGGCTCCTGGCATGGAGCTTGCTTCTCATTCCTCCTGTGTCTCTGCCTCTTTCTCATTATCATAAATAAATAAATAAATAAATAAATAAATAAATAAATAAATAAATAAAATCTTTAAAAAAATAAAATATATCTAGAATTAAACTATTTCATACTAATCTACTTCCACCAGGTTTAAGATACATCATCTCTTGTCTGGATTACAGACATAGTCTTTTGACTGGTCTTTTTTTTTTTAAGATTTTATTTATTTATTCATGAGGGTCACACAGAGAGAGAGAGGTAGAGACATAAGCAGAGGGAGAAGCAGGCTTCACGCAGGGAGCCCGACGTGGGACTCAATCCTGGGACTCCAGGACCATGCCCTGGGCTGAAGGGGGCACTAAATCGCTGAGCTACCTGGGCTGCCCTGACTGGTCTTTTTTTAACCTTTGCCCACCACCACCTTCCAGCCAATATCCAACACAATAGCTAGAAAATATTCCCTTAAAATGTAAATCAGATGATGACATTCCTCTGATTGAACTTTCCAGTGGCTTCTTTATTACTGAAAGTAAAAGCCACAGTCCTTGCAATGACCTTAAAAGATATACAGGGACTTGACTCACGGTGTTCCATCCCTCATCTTTCTGACTCCATCTCCTAACACTCTGCATTTAAATTATTCCTCTCTAGCCACACTAATCTCCTTCCTAATCCTCAAATATTCAGGGGGTGCCCCTGCCTCCAGACTTGCTGGTCCTTCTACCCAGACTGCTCTGCCACAGAGATCTGTAGAAACTGCTCCCTCCTAGTGCAAGTCTTTGCTCAAATATCATCCTCTCTGTGAGATCTTCTGGGGCATCCTGCCTAAATCTCATCTCTACCCCACCCCCAGACACTCTATCTCCTTTCCCAAAAATATTTGTCTCCTTACCATCTTCTAAAATGCTGTATGTTTGTCTTTTTATTGTCTGTTTCATCTACCCACTAAAATGTAAACTCTGTGAGGCAGGGTGTTTTTTTTTTTTTTTCCTGTTTTGTTTACTACTCAGTGCCTAGGACAGTGCCTAGCACATGTGAGTCCCCAGTAACTATCTGGTGAATAAATTAAAGAATTACCCCTGCTAACTAGATAATCCCTTCTATTTTCTTCCTGACCTTACTAACACTAATTGTCTCAATTTTTAAAGGTATCAAGAACCTTTCTTTCATGAAGACCACCATGACTGCAGATACTAAAATTAATCTTGCTCTTCCAAACTCCCTATCACTTTCTCTGTACCTCTCTTAGGCACCCTGCACACCATGCTGTAGAAATGTAGGCATACTTAGGGAAGGGAGAATTTGAAACACCTATTCCCCCCCACCTCCTACCTTCCTCTAATGACTCCCTGAATGGATATGTGTCACTCACACATCACCTCAGCCTCCCAATCCACAATCAGAGGTCAGCAATAGTTGCTTCTAGGGCTACTAGACAGGCGGTGCTTTGACTTTCATTCTCTTCTTTTTCCTTTTATGAGAAGAGGAGGGTGATGTAGCTATAAATTCTTGCCTTATGTCTTCCTAGCTCTGTGACTTGGGCAAGTTACTTTAATTCTCCAAGATTCAGTTTCATCATCTGTTAAGTGGTGGTAAGTTATACATACCTTGCACGGAACCTGGCACAAAGTAGATGCTTTGTAAATAGTCACTGTACCAAAATGTAAATCATAACGCCCTTTAGCCACCATGTTTTGTGGTCAAGACTTTGGAGAATGAAAGCAAAGCCAAAGGTGTCTCCTGATAGGATGTGCAGTAGAGCTCTCAGGTACTCAGTTTCCTCTTCCCTTCCAGAGGTTTCTTTAGGCCTTGTTGGCAATAGATAGCAACTGGCAAGAAGGCAACATTTGAGCCTTATTCATGTGTAAATAAAATCACAGGACTTAGGGCATGGTTACTGCCCTGTTTGTTGAATTGAATGGGGGCAAGAATGAAAATTTGCATTTTTCTTTGGCACTTTCAAAATAATTTTTACATATATCAGTGATGTGCATCAATAGTGTATCACACTGCATAGAAACTGAGCTGTAGACAGTCTAGGTAGATTTTCCAAGGTTATGCAGATAACATCAAAAGTAGACAAGAATTTCTAACACCAGATTGGTGCCCTTTTTGCAATACTATATCATTTTCACTAGAAATACTCCCTGCACAATATTACTGTATCACCTTTTAAAAATATTCTAATTAAGAGATAAAGTGAGGGGAAAACAGACTGGTCACAAGACTGGATCTTTCCTGGAAAGTGCTATGTTTCTTTTCCCTCAAATAATGCTCATTAGACTGCCCAAAACCTGGGCCCAGGAATATATTAAGGGGCTAACCAAAAGCAAGAGCTCAAGAACCCAAGGACACACTGGTTGTGCACAGTCTATTGTATCATTTATTGTTATTGGGCATCTGGAAACAACTGGCCTGTTTGGGCAGCATTAGGTCTTGTAGTTCCTGGTAAATGTTTCCCCTTGTCATTTGAAATACCAAAGGATTGCATATTCAAAAACAAAGAAACAAGGCCTGCCAGAAGAAAATTAATGTAAATTTAACCTTTGTAATTTCTCCTTAAGTCCTTCTGATGCATGAATTTTTAAAGGAAAACATCTTTTTTTAAAAAAATAACCTATTTTTAAATTTTATTTATTCATGAGAGACAGAGAGGCAGGCTCCATGCAGGGAGCCAGTGCAGGACTTGATCCCGAGACCCTGGGATCATGCTCTGAGCCAAAGGCAGATGCTAAACCACTGAGCCACCCAGGTGTCCTAAAGAGAAACATCTTAATCTGTTTTAGCATTCAGGATGCAACAGAGGGTCAATTAATAGAAATTCAAGTTTAAATTCTGCCGACACCAGTTCATCTAGGTATCAGCCTTTTTCCTCTATTAGAAGCAGCAGCTCAAGGCTGAATTATCACCTTTAGGTAGCTGAGAGAGCACAGGTGAAATGTGTGACAACAAAATAAATACTTGAAAAGTGCTTTAACTTCATGAAACTCAATGAGCTTTAGGAACTCTTTCTACTACAGATGAAGAAATTAAAGAAATCAAGATGCTTATTGATAGCGGGCAAGCCTAGCTTTTTGTGTATGGGATGATGGCAGCTGTATTTAAAAGCAATTAATGCAAGAGATTCAGTATTTGTATGTGTGTGTATGTATGTATGTGTGTGTGTCTGTGTGTGTGAAATTTAGTTAATTAGGGAATTTTTCTGCCTCTTATCTCTTTAGGCCTAGATCTCTGTCTATATCTACCTGTTCCCTAACTCTACACATATGAGAAGGGGGTGAATCTGCAAGATACTTTCCTTTGTGTTAGAGAGGGCACATGGCTACTCTGAGTAGTGGAGCACAGAGGATTAAGAGCACAGATTCTGGAACCAGGCAGCAGGTTAGGATCACAGCTTTGCCTGTTACTTGCTAGCTGTGTCACTTTGGCCTAGGCCATTAACCTCTCTGAACCTGAAAAAAATGGGTTTAGTCATAATGTCTAATAGATTTATACAAGGATTAACTGGGTTTATATTTATAAAGCACTTGATAAAAGGATTTATGTTACTAGTCCCTGATCCAAGTTGCGTTACAAATGATCCGGTTTGTTTCTTCACACTCAAGATATAAAGATCTGGAAGACGTATGTTGCCAAGCAGAGAGGCATTTGCTGGTGCAAATGTGCCTAGCTTTATCTTTGAAGAATGAAAGAAAGGCTGAACAGTGAATAAGGGGAAGACAAGCAGGATATGAGCTAAGGGAGCTAGACAGGAGCTGTACCATATAGGGCTGTGGAGCGTTTCTGTCAGAGAAATATCATGATCTCTGTTTTCTTTTAAAAATTTTACTTTGAGGATGGAAGACTGAACAAGAGTGGGAAAGCCTAGGGAGTATGGAAATAGCTAAGAGACAATGGTGCCTTAGTCTAGGATAGGAGTCAAAGTATATTTTGGAAACAGGGAAAAGTGTGTTAGTCCATTGGATGTGAGCTATTAAAGAAAAAAGAAGAATCAAGGATTAGTTCAGGTTTTCATTTTAAGTAACTAGGTGGATTAGGGCACCATTGAGGTGAAAAATAGGTCGGTGGGGGTGGGGAATCCCAAGTGCTGTTCCACAAATTGAGCAGGGATAAATCAGTGGCCAATGTGACAGACCAGGCAACAGACACTGATGGCTTAGACGAGGGTGACAGCGGAAGAGATGCTGAGCAGTATTCAGATTCAGGACACATTTTAAAAATAGGACTGACATGACCAGCTGGCTGATTGGATGTATCTCATCTATCAGACCCCTTTTTGAATTCCTGGTGCTGCACAATTTTACTACCTGTATAGTGTTTCCTTGCGAGCATATAGTATGATTTTTTATTAGTTCCAGAACTAATGATATATTTAGTAATTATATAATTTCTGGCTTGGATTATTATAGTAGCCTCCTAACAGGTCTTACTGCTTCCCATCTTTCTCTGCGGAATCTACATCTCCCAGTGTTGATAATATAAAGGTCTTTTGAAAGCGCAAAACTGATTTTATTAGTCTCCTTTTAAAACCATTCAGTTAATAACCAAATTATAGCCTAAATACCTTGCCCTGACTTTCAAGGCCTTTCTGTTCTGCCCTTGATTTACCCCTCAATTCTGATCTGTGATACTGTATACACCAGATATTTGGAACTTCATATAGCCACATGACAAACTCTCTCCCTTGTATCTGGGCCTCTGTGCATTTCACTCTATATATCCGGAACATATGTTCCTGCAGATTTTCTACTTATTAATTTGTGTGTGTCTAAGACTCACCTCCATGCAGAAATTGGTCACGACCCTCCTCTAGTTCAGAGTTAAGGTTTTGCTCTGTTCTCCCATGCGCCGATGCTGGCTTTTATCCCACACGGAACACCCTAACACACAAATTGCCTGTTTACGAATATGTCTCTAGTCTATACTTAAGGCTCTGCTTTGTTCTCTTATAGCACTGGTGTGACCTTTGGCCTGTGTCTAGTACACTGTGGACTCCTCAACAACAAAGAATCTGTGTCATTCACACAGGTAGCTCTTGTGCCAAGCACAGCACCTGACACATAGTTGACACTATTAATAGATGTTAAGTACATGAATGAGGCCTGATGAATGACAGGATGTCTCATGGGCTATCACCAAATACTAGGTCCGGTCTCCAGAATGTCAGATCCATTTACTAGAGCAATCATTCCTTTGTAAAAAAGCACTAAACAAAACTAATATTGCCAGTTGACAGTAGGATCTGCCAGGCGGACCAGACAATCCCCTTAAGCAATCTCATGGGCTTTCACCACCTAATAAAACTACATGAGAAAAATTCTAGTCTGGAAAAGATGGACCTCGTGTTTCTCTCACTGAATGCAGCTAAAAGCCCTCGGCAGAATGACTGGAGCAGCTTTCAGAGGATTCTGAAAAGTCAATGGTAACAGGTGGATCGGGGAAGGAAGTCAGAATTTATTTATTTAAAAGATTTCATTTATTTATTTGAGAGAGAGAAAGAGAGAACACAAGTGGAGAGAGGACGAGAGGGAAAGGGAGAAGCAGACTCCCCACTGAGTAGGAAGCCCCCACATGAGGCTCAATCCCAAGACCTTGGGATCAGGACCTGAACCGAAGGCAGATGCTTAACGACTGAGCCACCCAGACAACCCAGGAGGCCAGAATTTAAAAAACCACTGAGACATGCATGAAATTCTTGGATCTTTTCCTGACAGTAAGTATCTCCAGGCTCAGCAACAAAGGGGGCTCCAAATATGGAACTGTGCACCAGTTTGAACACAGGAAGAAAGAGCTCCAAGAAAAGCCCTCTGTTTCTGATCTGAAGAGTGGAAAGGGGCACCTTACAAGTCAGAGAGAGTGGAGGAAATTCTATTTTTGTTTTTTACTTGTTTGTTTTCCTGTGCTGGCCTCCAGGTGGTCCTGCAGAGGTGGTGGTGGCAAAGGCAGCAGTGGCTGGGCAAGCTCCTATACCTCTTAGGGTGGGAGCCTTTCTCTATGACCAAAGGAACTGTGTCCCGAAAGGATGAACAAGTGCTCTTTTCCTGTCTGTGGCCTCTCCCCATGTGACTCCCATGGCAATCCAGCCAAAGGAACAAGAGGTGAAGACAGAGATAGAAACTAAAGCCTTAGATTTCTACTCAACACAACCAGGACAGGATGGGAGAGGCTGGAAAGTATCAGGGAGACTGGAGAGAGGGGAGATAATTGGTGTAGAAAGGTCAGTTTACAAAGCCAGACTGAACTGGCTTTGTAAGGAGTTCAAGGGGGGAGTTTAAGATGGTGATCCTACAAAGTCAAATATGAACCCTTGGGCTTCCCTCTGAATTGTGCAGGCTTAGATTTGACCCTAGTGAGCCAACCAAAATTTTGAGAAGACAGGCCACTCAGTGAGGCACACGAGCAATCAACTCTGAAAGGATGTAGAGGCTTTGAAAACTGGGCTGACTGTAGAACCCTAGCCCACAGAAGGTGGGTTCCGACTTATAGCTTGATGCTAACCAGGCTGATTTCCTGTTTTTTTTTTTCTTAATCAATATTCTCAGAAGGTAACATTATAAATGAAGTGTCCAGATTCAGAAGATGATACGTGGACTATGGGAATTGTTGGTGATCACTTGGGAGAGCTATAAGGGTCCCATCACCTTTTGCTGATTTACATTTTCAAACTCCCTATTCTCTGTTGGTTGACATAGCCTTTCTTTAGCAGTCTTAATAGAATGGAGAGTTCTATTCAATTCCTTTGTTCTTGCTGCATAGGCCCTAGAGAGAAATTCTGGTTCTTAGTTAATTTATTTGATGACTCATTCAGAGATTAATTAAGTTATTGATTAAACAGACACTTATTGAGTCCATGCTATATGTCAGACCCTGTGATGGATGCCAATGATACAAACATGAGTAATAGTATTTTTCTCCCCAGAAACACTAAACATGTAACCTATGAGCTCAGTGATAGAAGTTTATGGAGACCCAAAGAGTTTGAGTTTATTTGGAAAATATTGAGGTCTTGAGCACACATGGTATAACAGCTCATTTTTTTTAGACTTCTTTTCATGTCCACTGAGCAGTAGAGAAGAGAGGGGGCATGTTAATTAGTTGGCATTTTGCTGCATGAAAGAACTGGACTTTATTCAACAGTAGTTACTTTGAGGATTATTTTTTAGGGTCTACTATGGGCCAGCTCAATGCAACCATGAAGATTTGAGCCAACCCAAACTTGCCAGCTACTCTCAGGTTGGATCCACCTCATAGCAGCCTGCAGAGAAGAAATGGAAGCAAGGGAAGAAAGGCGGTTCCCTTTTTACTTCTTTTTTCAAAACTGTATCTCAGGTTTAGAACACTTAACATTCAATCCTTATTTTACTATTGTTTAATCAAATGAGAAGACTCCAAAAGGATTAGCAGAAATTGAAATCCTCCAATCTGTGATTACGATTTAATTCTACAGCATTCAAAACATGTTCTTTAATTCATCTGAGGAATTGAAACATTGAAGCTTAGTAGCTGCTAAACAAAAGGAAATCAGACTGTCTTCACAATGCAGAATCAGAGAAGATTTGACAAAGGACTTTAGAAAGCATCCAGTCTAGAAGGGACAGAAGAACCCCTGGGCTGAATTGGCCTTTAGATATGTTTTGTTTGGCTAAATGCTATTTTGTGGAAATTTTACAGGGGAATCCAGCTTAGCACACTCTCTTGAAAAAGAAAAAAAAAACAGAAAATGTCACATGTTGGCTTCACATTCTTACATGGTAACTGCTAACCTGCTTCCCCCTTCTATATTGTCTCTCTGGTTCCTATACTCCTCTGATCTTGGGAACTCCTAATTCTGTCCAATAATCTCATTTTATTGATGAAGGAATAGGCCAAGGGTGGGGAAAGGAGCTCCTTAAAGTCATAGCTTTGGTTAATGGCAGCTGGGCCCAGACCTCTTGTGCTTAAAATTCTGAACTAGTGCTATTTTCATATGGGAGGCAAAGGAAACCATAATTTATATTTCTTTTCGGCAAACTAACCTATGACCTAGAGTAATGAAAATGGCAACATTTATTTAAAATATTAAAAAAATCTCAAGTCAATTCTTTGTGTGCCTTAAACTGGATACTGAAATACTTTTGGATTGTCCTCATTATTTCTTCTCTCCCCAGTAGGGGAAGAATAGTAAAGGGAAGGAAGATATAAGGTAAGGGATTCAAGTATTTTCTATGAAACAGATTATAAATCTGGTAGATGTAACTTGATAACAAGTTGTAATATTGCACAGAAAGAGAAATAGCAGGGAAAGAAATTCTCCCTAATGTCATTTATTTTCTGAATCTACTCATTCCTTATGCAAATGGCAAATAGATTCCAGTTATACCCATGGCTGACATAATAACTTGTTTTCACTATGACAGAAGGGCAGAGCATCCCCCTAGCCAGAATTAATCTTTTGCCACTGTGTGCTCCCACAGAAATGTGTGTGTACCTCCATTACAACACGTAATACTTTCTGCCATGCATTAGAATTACCTATGTTCTCTTCTGTGCCAAACACAGAGTATGAGCAACATGAATGCTAAAACTATCTTTTGTACATTGTATGCTCCACAGTTCATAATGCTGTGACAGAGTTTAGCCATTTGTTCCTTCATTTAACATTTCAGTGTTCAATGTTGTAAGCAATGGTGGGTCATGTGAATAATGAAGGAATATGAATAGACCTCTTATATGGACCTTAATATACAGTGGGCCAGACAGAGAAATGTATGTTATTATGAAGATGCAGCTAGCTTCTTGGGAGCATAAGTTAAGATTAATAAAATATGGGACAAGTTAAGTGATTGGGGGCTTGGACAGAGATTACTGATATCAGGAAGGAAAGAAATAGTCTATGAAGGGACTGAATTTACTGCTGACATCACATAACTCATTCATACTCTTTCCTAACACTCTACTCTCTGCCTTTTCTGTGCCAGGAAGCCTGGTAACACTGGTACCCCAGAGCTGTATCCATACACCTGCAGAGACACCAATTTCCAATATCTGTCAGGGCTCCGATTTATAACTGCGTCTGAAATTCATGCAGTTGACCCCTAAATGTTCATATTGAAATGCAAATGAACGCAGCAGCTGCAGAAAGAAGACATGTCTTCAGGGAGCTACAGAAATTCAACAGGGATTGTACACTTCTATGTGCAGAACACCAAATTTTAAATTTAAATGATTCACCGTGAACAGCCGGTTGGCAGTCCTCTGATGGATGTGTTATTTCAGACAGTGTATCTCTTTCATTCACATTACAGTATTTTGAGGAACTTCCATATGGTGTATAAATGAAGGAAGACTTCCACAGGGATTTGAAGGCTGGTGGTTATATTATTTAAAAGAGTACATGGCAAAGAGCCATGGCATTACATTCTCTTTACTATACTAAGACCAAACTCCTAGGTCAGAGCTTTTCACTTGGCCCTACCTATTTGTCCATCTTCGTTGCCACCATTCTCTCCCATTTTAACTATATTTCCTAAAGATGTGGCATTCTCATCTCAATCTAATATAGAAGCTTCCAATCACATTTAAAAACACATTTTAGTGATCTCTTTACTGTGAAGCCTTGCTAAGAATTTCTCAGTAGAGGTAAATAATTCCTTTTTCCAGGGCTTCCTCATTTGGAAAACAAGAAAAATAATACTTTCTTGCCAAGTTGTGAGAATTAGAGATAGTACATATAGAACTCATAACCTCATAATAGGTACCAAATACCTGGAAGCTCTTGCTGGTGGTGTTGTATATCTAGTATAGTTTATAGACAAGAGGTCACTAGATTATTCAAAGGTATTTGTAAAATTAGTGCTCCCCATCTTTGAAAATTTGACAATGACTATACTTTTTAATTTGCAAAATGTTCCAGAGTTTATACTTATGAAAGTAAGTGATGCTAAAAATTTAAGTTTCATTAAAAATTTTATGTCTAGTTAAAAATAACAAACATGCTAAATGGAAACCCCATATTCCTATAATAAGCACTATGATTGAAATTAAGTAGAAAATTGAAAAAATGAATACAGTTCAGCATATAAACTTCTGCATATAAGCAAAATGCAGAGTTCACAAATTGTACATGTGGAAGATTAATTATCATGTCTAATACTAGAGATTTGATTAGAATAGAAAATTTGATAGACATTGCATCATTTTTATGAGAAACTATGAAGCTCCCTCTTCTGAGAGTGCCATTTACTGTATCACTATTACTAGCTTCTTCATTATAGATATTGCATTAAAATCACACTAATGCAACCTTCAACTGTGACAATGGTTATTTTCTATAAGCCATTTTATTTCAAGATAATTTCAAAGGTAGGCATTAATGGAGAAGAAATGGGAGAAGAAAGTATCCCACAGATGCTGGATACCAGGTGCTTTGTCTTCATTTACCTCATTTAACCCTCCCAACGACATATGGGCTAAACATTATTTTCTGCCTTTGTTTAGATGAGACAGTTTGGACTATGCCAATAACATAGAGCTAAAATGTAGTAAAGTGGAATTTCAGACTCAGTTCAGTCTGAACTAGAGACCGACCTTTCTGAACCAGTGTCTCCTCTAATTTTATGAACATAAGACAGTCACTTTTGTAAATGCCATTTTTCTTCCCTTGAAAATGAGAATCTCCATCCCTATTATCTTTGGAGAGTTATGACATGAGAAATGAGAGAATATATGTAAAATGTTTCAATCAATAGTAATGAGTAATATTTATTGGGAAATTACAGTATTCTAATCTAGCCATTACGAAAGCCCTGTTGAGTAGACATTACTATTAGCTTCACTTTTTATGCAAGGAAACTGAAGTTCATTTATGTTAAACAACTTTTCTAATGACAGATTGAAAACATCAATGTGTATCATTTGAGAAGGTACAATTCCAGTATGCCAGAAATTAGGAAATTCCTGCCTCAATAATGTGTAATTAGGAAATATCTTTTTTTTAAGATTTTATTTATTTATTCATGAGAAACACACACAGAGAGAGACAGAAAGACAGAGAGACAAAGAGAGAGGCAGAGGGAGAAGCAGGCTCCATGCAGGGAGCCTGATGTGGGACTCAATCCCAGGACTCCAGGATCACACCCTGAGCTGAAGGCAGACACTTATCCACTGAACCACCCAGGCGTCCCTAATTAGGAAATATCTTAACAAGAAATATATTCCAAACTATATTACTATATGCTTAGTCTAAATAACAATAACAGGGATCCCTGGGTGGCGCAGCGGTTTGGCGCCTGCCTTTGGCCCAGGGCGCCATCCTGGAGACCCGGGATCGAATCCCACATCGGGCTCCCGGTGCATGGAGCCTGCTTCTCCCTCCGCCTGTGTCTCTGCCTCTCTCTCTCTCTCTGTGACTATCATAAATAAATAAAAAATTAAAAAAAAATAAATAACAATAACAGTAATAATGAAATATAAAAGATTAAAATATAAAAATAAAGCAAATACATGTATTCAAAATTTGGGTTGAGCCTACATATACTATCTAAAAGAGAGGGTAGAGGAGAGAAAAAAATGGAAGAAAAATACAAAGTTATCAAATGCCTTCATGGATCAGAATTGAGTTTTTTTTTTTAATATACATTGTCGACACTTTCCTCTCTCTTCTTCATCCTCTAGAGTACCCATATCCAAGTCCTGTCAACTCATGTCCAACCTCCATTTATATCTCTACATCTCTAACATCACCAATTTAAATTTTTTAAAAAATTATTTGTTTATTTGAGAAAGAGAGAGAGAGAGAGAGCATGAGTGAGGTTGGAGAGAAGAGGGGGAGGGAGCAGCAGACTCCCACTGTACAGGCAGCCCAACTTGGGGCTCAATCCCAGGACCCCAGGATCACAACCTGAGCCAAAGGCAGATACCTAACCAACTGAGCCACCTGATGCCCCTACCAACACCAATTTAATTCAAACGACCATCAGCCCTCGCTTTTATTACCATAATTACCTTCCAACCAATTTAGCTTCATTTACACTGGCCACCCTTTAATTTGCTCTCCGTATGCATAAAGAATAAGTTTTTGAAAAACAAATCTGATCATATTTCTATATAGTCTTCTTTGATTCTCTTCACTCATAAAAACTTTGAATGAATCCTCATTGTCTTAAAATAAAAATAAATATGTTGCTCATACTCCACCTACCTTTCCAGGCTCATCTAAGGTGACTACCTATGATAAATCTCAATATTTATTAGATCCCTATAGTACATAAGATGCAACAACTGTAATTGAAAATAGTTGCTAAGTACCCTCACCCATTGTTGGTGGGAATACAGATTGGTGCAGTCACTCTGGGAAACCATATAGAGGTTCCTTAAAAAAATGAGAATTACCATATGATCCAATAATTCTACTATTGGATATTTACTCAAAGAACACAAAAACTCTAATTTGAAAAGATACATGCATCTCTATGTTTATTGAAAGATTATTTATACTAGTCAAATTATGGAAGCAGCCCTCAATAGGGCTATTATTGAAGTGTCCCTCAATAGATGAATTGGTAAAGAAGATATGATGTGTATATATAGAGAGCTATTACTCAGCCATAAAACGAATGAAATCTTGCCACTTGAAATGATATGGATAGAGCTAGACAGTATTATGCTAAACAAAATAAGTCAGAGAAAGAAAAATACCATATGATTTCACTCATATGTGGAATTTAAGAAACAAAACAAATGAACAAAGAAAAAAGAGACAAAACAAAACACAGACTCTTACCTATAGAGGACAAAGTGATGGTTACAGAGGGGAGGTGGGTAGGGGGATGGGCGAAACAGGTGAAGAGGATTAAGAGTACACTTAACTGCGATGAGCACTGAGTAATGTATAAGACTGTTGAGTCACTATATTGTACACCTGAAACTAATATAACACTGTTAACTACACTGGAATGGAAGTTTTAAAAAAAGAGGAACATAACTAAATGGAATAAGCAACTGAAAGTAACCAAAAAATAAAAAAAGAAAACAGCAAATGGTAAAGCATTACTAGTATCTGGACTGAACATTTTTTCAAATAGTCCAGCACTGTGTTAACATAGAGAATCATGGAGGGGAGTACTATAAGAAACCAGCCTTTAGAACATTTACTTTTTTTAATCTCCTGGGCTTACTCCTACCTTAACTCTGTGTCATCATGTCACCAGGCAGATAGATATCCTCAGAACACCAGATAGATACAACACACTGTAGGTCCTTTCCAGTGGACTCATACTTAATGCCACATGTTAAGGACAAAACCCAGTAATATAGAAACTATGAAGGTAAATCTTTTTGAGATGATTCAGGAAGAAACTGTTTTTTTCTGCTTTACATCATTCTGCAAAATTCCAAATTTCGTTTAACAGTGGCTTAATGTTATCAGCTGGATAACTACTTACTAGTTATTTGAGTTCTAATTCATCTATTACTTTTACAGTACTGACTGGTTTGATTCTATCTAATGCTCCATGGGTTGGTTTTGCATTTATAGAAAGCAGTTCAATAGAATAAAAATAATGTAAATTTAAGGCTTCAAATTCAGCTCTCATATGTCAGTCATATGTCTCTCCTGGGCAAGCCAGTAAGCTTATTTGAGCCTTAATATGCTCATCTGTAAAATAACAGCAGTAATAACTTATGAAGATCAAGACAGAGCAAGTGAATGAAAGAGCAAGAGGAAACTTTTATAATTACTATAAATTAATATTATTATTTTATAATCTATAGATGCGAGAGCAGTTCTCTAAAGAAATCTGTGATCTGGTTCATTCTAGCATCGTACCTATCTGCAAATAAAAATTGGAACATTATTGTCCTTTAAAAAGAATTCCTGCTTCTTAGGTCTAATTATTATTGGAGGTCAAGGTGGGACCTGCCTTTGGGTATATTAATTGTGGCCTGTCTGTAGATGTTTCTGTCCTGTGTCCAAAATACTTCTTTTTCCCTGCTCTGTGTCCAGGGCTGATCCACTAAAAAAAATCAGAGTAGAAAGTGATAGAGTTAAAATATTAGGGTATCCCTAAGTGGCTCAGCGATTTAGTGCCTGCCTTTGGCCCAGGGCGTGATCCTGGGGTCTGGGATCAAGTCCCACACTGGGCTCCCTGCATGGAGCCTGCTTCTCCCTCTGCCTGTGTCTCTGCCTCTCTCTCTCCCTCTCTCTCTCTCTCTCTCTCTCTCTCTCTCTCTCTGTGTTTCTCATGAATAAATAAATAAAATCTTAAAAAAATTAAATGATTCACAAAGACATTTTAAATTACATTCAATTTCTAGTCTAAAAATAATATTTTCTAAATTCTTACCACGTTTAGAAAGAATAAAGATAAGTTATTGCTTAAATGCACAGTTTATCTAGCCATTGAGAATATGCATTGATTTCATTATAACCTGGACTTTGATCCCTTTAATTCATGGGATCACCAACTCAGCAAAAAGCTCAGAGCTTCCCCAATGCTGGAGAGAACTGTGTTCATTTAATAAATAGATAACATACATTCCTTTCTTCATTTAACAAGTATTTCTTGAGCATCAACGATATCTCAGGACTGTTCTAGCTAGGGCTTTCTGCACATATTTATTAAGCACCTACTATATTCGATCATCTATGAAATTGCTCTCTGGAAGCCCGGAAGTCAATCCCGTGTATGCACATATGGGTTAGCTTATTTGAAATTGTACAGCTTGAGGTTTGAGAATGCTTTGTCACTTACGAGCTGTGTGATTTTGGGCAAGTCATTTAACGTCATTAAGCATTTTCCCTTCTGTTGGTTTATAAAAGAACTCTAATGTTAGCTATCTCACGAGATTGATGGGAGCATAACATGAGATAGTGTTGGGAGAGTGTGGGAAAGAATAAAGCCTAGCAAGCAAGTAACTGCTTGTCATGTTAATTATGATAACACTGATGGTAATGAGACCACTTACAGTATTCCTAATTATTGAATTGATTTGTCATAATCTCTATTATTGGTCTCAGAATCCAAATCCCCTTCCTGATTTTGATGAACTCTTCACTGTACCTAGATTATGGTAGGCTTTATACTCCTTTCATTAGGAAAGTCGAAGTAGCCTCATCCCACTGCATTTTCCCAGCTGTGGTTGCCAAGTAATGGGAATGTAACCCAGGCTCAGTAAATTGTAAGCTTCTTCTCAGGAATCTTGAGAAAGCAAAGTAAAGCAAATGGGTGGTGGGTATTTATTCATAGTTTAGTGAGCTGGAAAGACCAACTGTAGTTATGCTCTGGCCAAACTACTAAAAGCAGAACTTCTTGTTTCATGGCCTCAGGAAGCTGGTCCAAGTTTTCAAACAATAGATCCCGAGAGGCTTCCATAGCCCTCCAAATAATAATATTTATTTATATTTATATTTATTAATTTTACCTTAGAGAGCCAAGCTAACATTGGTTTCCAGTGATTACAACCAAAACCTCTGACATGAGTCAAATTGTTTGCAAAAGCAACCTGTTATCATTGGGACAACTACTCACTAATTATATGAATTCCAATTCTCTGTTAATCTTTATAATAATTACTGGTTTGGCTCTATCCAGTATTCCATGGGTTTATGAGGGTGCCTACAGTCCAACAGAGGCAAATTATTTAATTTTAATACTGAAGTAGAGCAACAGACCAAAAGGTTGCCTGAGTTGAATTATTAAACAAAGAGAATGCAGACATCACATTTGGTTCACTACTCCTGCTTTCCCTTGTCAGGGATAGCAGATGCCTTGTACTCTGAAAGCTGCTTTCACAAGAAAGAACACTCTCCAATTACCTGTGACTATATGATCCAGCTGATTCAGTTTAGAGAAAGAATCACCAGATCAATTTTTTTTCTGTCTGCCTGTCTCTTGCAGAGTGAGCCTTAATTAAATATTACCTGAAAGCATAAGGGGAAACCCTGGTCCTCGTCTATTTTTTTACCACCTCTAAAGCCTGAAAAATGTGAGAGAAAGGAGAAATGAAAAACAGAGAAACTGGGAAAAGAAACTGAAAATTTCAGGCATCAAGGGAACCCCTACTACAGAAAACATGCCATGTACTTCTGAGATAGTCAGGTCAAACACCAGTTTTGTTATCCAAATCTCCCACGTGATGACCAACAATATCTCATTGTCCAGGATTTTTAAAATACGCCCCTACTGCCACTTTTTGAAGCAATTTATGATAGACAAGGTGTTCTAGAACCATAAAACACCCTTGGATATTGTTTTTATATTTTGCTAGAATTTCCAGATGCAGCATATGCCAATTTGAGCAGAAAATAGAAAACATTTGGACCTGGAACATCCCTTGAAGCAAGAGTTTGCACATCGTTTATAAATGCACAAACCTCTTGCCTTGCTCTCTACTGTGGCCTAAAGTGAGACTTTGTTTGAGTTGCACTTTTCATACAATGTAATTTTTGGCTAGACTCTTTCTTAGAATCATATTTTTTCTATTTGTTCTGCAATGTTGGGATTCTTAGCTCTGTGAAACTGCTAGAGAAAAATAGGGTGTGGAAGAAAAAGACTAATAATGATAGGATTTACTGAATTTCAGTAAATGCCAGAGGCTTTGTGCTATGGACTGAATTGCATCCTTTCAAAAGCCCTAACTGCTAATGTGATATTTGGGATAAGGCCTTTGGGAGATGGGCCCTTTGCAGGGTATTTGGGATAGGGCCTATGAGATCATGAGCATGGAGCCCTCATGATGGGATTAAGGTTCTCAAAGAAGAGACTCCAGAGAGCTTGTTCTCTTTCTCTTTGCCATGTGAAGAGTCATTTGTCTGCAATCAAGGAAGAAGAGGTCCTTACCAGAACCTGATCATACTGGCAACCTGATCTTAGGCTTGCAGCTTCCAGAACTTTGAGAAAATAAATTTCTGCTACTTATACATTCCAATCAATGGCATTTTGTTATGGTAGCCTCAGCTGACTAAGACACCATGTTAAGTGCTTCATAGGTTTGATTCCATCTTCTTTTAAGATCTCTATTAGGTAGATATTTAACATCATCTCAAACTTATATCTGAAGAAAGTGAGGAAGGAGAGTTTAAGCAACTTGTCCAGTATCCCAGAGCTATTAAGTGGCAGAACCAGGATAGAAATCCAGCCTGTCAAATGCCAAAGCTGACCCATAACCACTCTACCATGATGCCTCTGATGTGTACAACTTTTTATGTAAATTTGCCACTCATCAACCAATTTAATAACATTTATCATATTTATTAATATGTGAGTTTACAACATACTTTGTAGAATATTTTTAGGTGGAATAGTCTGTGCTCTTTTTGCAGTTATTGTCTGAATGATGGGCATCAAAGACAGCTGTCAATGGCCTCTAGCCTTGAGTTCTCCATGCTTCCATCCAGGCTTCTGGTCTTGAATTTACTGTAATTTTATACTAGGGCTTCCTCATTACCACTGCATGTCACTAAGACCGGCCCTACTTCTAATCATCTCTATACCTGTGTAACATCAAACATGAAATGTTTTAAGGGAAACTCATTTTCTCTTCATAATCCATTCTCCTTTTCTATTTTTCCTATTTCTCTATTAACAAAATTTTCTCAGTCACCTATAATTGAAACCTTGGAACCGCCCTTGACTCCTCCCATTCCTGCAGCCCCATAGTGGGTCACCAGGTTTATATCACTCTTCTGTCATCCAATAGTAACTACTGTGACATCCTCAAATTCTCAGTGGATTAAAAGAATAAAAGCTTATTTCATGCTCACTTCCAATATTAATCCTTTCTTTATTCCATAAACTCCCAAGGATGCTGTCAGCTTAACCTTTTTAAGTATGATTTTTGATTATATCATTTTCCTGCCAAAAAAACTTCCAAAAATAACTTAATATGTAGAAGAAAAATCTTCAAATCATGGCCTAGTGTGCATAATCCTTAAGAAATATTTCCTCACTTTCATTTTCAGTCTTCATCTGTTACCATATGACACTTTCAATTCAGTTGAACAAGTTCACCCCCCTATCACCTGAATGGGTCTGGTATTTTCTCAATTTCATTCTTCAGTTTCTCTAGACTTCAGTGCTTAGAATAATCTGCCTCAGACTCTCCCTCTCATAGCCCAACTGAACTTCTGGACTCAACTCAAATGCCAGCTATATCATTAAGCTCTTGTCTCTGCAGATACAAGCCATCTCCATCTCTCTAAAGCTCTAAAGGCCTATTTCACTAATTTTCTACTTAACAGGTATAATTTATATTAAAAGTATCCTAGGTGAATTATAAGATACCTGAGGGAAGAGGTTAATCACTAATTTTTGCATCCTCTCTTATAACTTTTGAACTAGTCCAAGATCTTATGTAATGTTCAAAAAATAACTTGATAAAGAAAATATAATAAAAAATTTAATAAATGCCCTGAAGTTGCATCAATACTTTATTTTTTGAAAAGAAATCATGTGCCACTTAGGTCATATTCAGTATCGGCTCTGATAGTCTCAAGGCTTTGAGGTAAGGTAATTGGCAAAATATTTTAGAAGCAATGGCTCAGATATCCTAGATATATTTCAAAAATTGAATTGAGAGGGTCAGTGGGAATCAATACAGTAACAGATGGATCTTCTAATTCTTGCAATCACTTTGGAGTTGAATCATGACAAAAGTCGAGAGCCATTGCCCATCAGCAGCAGTAGGAGGTTATATCAAGTCAGGGTATAACAGGATATAACAGTACCTTCTGTGACAACCCTTGAATATCTAGTAACTTAATTCAATAAGTTTACTTCTTGCTCACCAGTCTGATATAGATGGTGAAGCTGTCCTGAGTCTTCCCAGTGACTCAGAACCAAGCTCTTTCTACTCCATGAGTGAATTGGAATGCTGTCATCATCCATAAACAAATAGAAGCCCTTTTTGTAATGGACTCCTCTACTTCCAATTCGCTCAAGCTCATCTCTCTGCTTGGCCTCTCCTCTCCACTCAGCCACAACATGCCCAAGCTGTCCCTCCAATGATCCCCGCATACCCTGACTTGCACTGATTTTTCCTATCCATAGACTCCCATGACTCCTGCTAGTTGAGTCACACATTCCAGAACTGCTCTAAACCTAAGAGAACACAATAGTTATCCTAATATCCAATAGAATTATATGAAGAATAAGTGATACCCCTGTACTTGAGTCCCCCTTCCACTGTGCCTGGCATATAGAAGAACTCAATAAAGAGGTTCCCTCTGCTTTTCTTCCACCAGTTAAAAATACCCACTGCTTCCACTGCTACTGCCTGGATCCCAGCCATCATCTCTCGTTTTATTACTGCAAGAGCCTTCTAATTATCTCCCTGCTTTCTTTTCTGCCCACACTTACCATCTATTCTTAACATGACAGCCAAAGCGATCTTTAAAAATAACAAAACAAAACAAAAGCCAGTTCAAGTCCTTCCTTTGCCTAAATCCTTTAACAGCTTCATGTTTCAGTTGAGTAAAAGCCAAGGTCAATGCTATGCCAACAAGACTCTACAAGATCTCCCCCTCTGTTACCTCTTTGCCATCATCTCCTCCTAGGGTCCTCCAGTTAACTGTGCTCCAGCCACACTGGTTTTCCAACTCTTGTCCCTCTCTGGACTTTTTACCTGTGATTTCCCACAGCAGTGATCATCTTCCCTCCCAACCATCTAGTGTAGGGGTGCTGCTGCTGGTGCTGCTGGTGGTGGTGGTGTTACTCCCTCAGCTCCCTCATTTCCTCCTGGGATTTGTACGTAGTAAGGTCATCTCTGTATCCTCCCTAAAATTCCAAATTATGCTTCCCAGCTTTCTTTTCCTCTTAGCAATTATCACCATCTAATATAATACATAATTTATCTATTTTGTTTTAATCTGTCTCCCTCTAATAAGTTTGTAAGCTCCATGAAGGCAGGAAATTTTGTCTGCTTCATTTATTGCTATGGCTCTAGCACCTAAAAAAAAAAGAAAACGAGTGGCATACAATAGGCATTAAGTATTTTCTGAAGAGATAAATACCTTATTTGGTTTTAATAGAATATCTTTTATTCTTTTATGTTGATACCCTAAAGTCAAGTACCAGATCATATGCTTCCCCTGGATTCTACCCCAGTATTATCCAATGCTGTAAGGGTACAGCAAAAATCATTTTCTCTGGGATCATATCTTAGACAGAAGGCTCTCTTGTCACCTCAGTGCCACATCACAGCTGTGGGGGATAGTAGCTTCTTTATTTAGTAGCCATCTGGTCTGGGTGTCAGTTCTCAACAATTTTTAAAGGTTGTGACACTGGCAATTACCGAAATGTCAAAACACTAGGCCAGCCATGGGGGCTGTGGCAACAACCATCCCACACAGTTGCCATGGTGATGTGGGTAAACATATATAGCACCTAACACTGTGACATAAAATTAAAATTAAACTTAGCTCTATATATTGGCTCCAGGAATGGCACCTGTTACAAAGCAGGTACACTAGACTAAAGCACCTATATTAATATGAAGACTAAGGCCATCCGAAGGCAGAGGAAATATGTGTGTGTGTGTGTGTGTTTTGTGTGTGTGTGTGTGTGTGTTTTTTTTTTTTTTTTTTTTTTTTTTTTTTTTTTTTTTTTTTACTAATTAACTTTTATTGGTGTTTAATTTACCAACATACAGAAAAACACCCAGTGCTCATCCCGTCAAGTGTCCACCTCAGTGCCCGTCACCCATTCCCCTCCAACACCCGCCCTCCTCCCCTTCCACCACCCCTAGTTCGTTTCCCCGAGTTAGGAGTCTTTATGTTCTGTCTCCCTTCCTGATATTTCCCAACATTTCTTTTCCCTTCCTTTATATTCCCTTTCACTATTATTCATATTCCCCAAATGAATGAGAACATACACTGTTTGTCCTTCTCCGATTGACTTATTTCACTCAGCATAATACCCTCCAGTTCCATCCACGTTGAAGCAAATGGTGGGTATTTGTCGTTTCTAATTGCTGAGTAATATTCCATTGTATACATAAACCACATCTTCTTTATCCATTCATCTTTCGATGGACACCGAGGCTCCTTCCACAGTTTGGCTATTGTGGCCATTGCTGATAGAAACATCGGGGTGCAGGTGTCCCGACGTTTCATTGCATCTGAATCTTTGGGGTAAATCCCCAACAGTGCAATTGCTGGGTCGTAGGGCAGGTCTATTTTTAACTCTTTGAGGAACCTCCACACAGTTTTCCAGAGTGGCTGCACCAGTTCACATTCCCACCAACAGTGTAAGAGGGTTCCCTTTTCTCCGCATCCTCTCCAACATTTGTTGTTTCCTGCCTTGTTAATTTTCCCCATTCTCACTGGTGTGAGGTGGTATCTCATTGTGGTTTTGATTTGTATTTCCCTGATGGCAAGTGATGCAGAGCATTTTCTCATGTGCATGCTGGCCATGTCCATGTCTTCCTCTGTGAGATTTCTCTTCATGTCTTTTGCCCATTTCATGATTGGATTGTTTGTTTCTTTGGTGTTGAGTTTAATAAGTTCTTTATAGATTTTGGAAACTAGCCCTTTATCTGATATGTCATTTGCAAATATCTTCTCCCATTCTGTAGGTTGTCTTTTAGTTTTGTTGACTGTATCCTTTGCTGTGCAAAAGCTTCTTATCTTGATGAAGTCCCAATAGTTCATTTTTGCTTTTGTTTCTTTTGCCTTCGTGGATGTATCTTGCAAGAAGTTACTGTGGCCAAGTTCAAAAAGGGTGTTGCCTGTGTTCTCCTCTAGGATTTTGATGGAATCTTGTCTCACATTTAGATCTCTCATCCATTTTGAGTTTATCTTTGTGTATGGTGAAAGAGAGTGGTCCAGTTTCATTCTTCCGCATGTGGATGTCCAATTTTCCCAGCACCATTTATTGAAGAGACTGTCTTTCTTCCAATGGATAGTCTTTCCTCCTTTATCGAATATTAGATGGCCGTACATTTCAGGGTCCACTTCTGGGTTCTCTATTCTGTTCCATTGATCTATGTGTCTGTTTTTGTGCCAGTACCACACTGTCTTGATGACCACAGCTTTGTAATACAACCTGAAATCTGGCATTGTGATACCCCCAGCTAAGGTTTTCTTTTTTAATATTCCCCTGGCTATTCGGGGTCTTTTCTGATTCCACACAAATCTTAAAATAATTTGTTCTAACTCTCTGAAGAAAGTCCATGGTATTTTGATAGGGATTGCATTAAACGTATAAATTGCCCTGGGTAACATTGACATTTTTACAATATTAATTCTGCCAATCCATGAGCATGGAATATTTTTCCATCTCTTTGTGTCTTCCTCAATTTCTTTCAGAAGTGTTCTATAGTTTTTAGGGTATAGATCTTTTACCTCTTTGGTTAGGTTTATTCCTAGGTATCTTATGCTTTTGGGTGCAATTGTAAATGGGATTGACTCCTTAATTTCTCTTTCTTCAGTCTCATTGTTAGTGTATAGAAATGCCATTGATTTCTGGGCATTGATTTTGTATCCTGCCACGCTACCAAATTGCTGTATGAGTTCTAGCAATCTGGGGGTGGAGGCTTTTGGGTTTTCTATGTAGAGTATCATGTCATCGGCGAAGAGGGAGAGTTTGACTTCTTCTTTGCCAATTTGAATGCCTTTAATGTCTTTTTGTTGTCTGATTGCTGAGGCGAGGACTTCCAGAACTATGTCGAACAGCAGTGGTGAGAGTGGACATCCCTGTCTTGTTCCTGATCTTAGGGGAAAGGCTCCCAGTGCTTCCCCATTGAGAATGATATTTGCTGTGGGCTTTTCGTAGATGGCTTTTAAGATGTCGAGGAAAGTTCCCTCTATCCCAACACTCTGAAGGGTTTTGATCAGGAATGGATGCTGTATTTTGTCAAATGCTTTCTCTGCATCTAATGAGAGTATCATATGGTTCTTGGTTTTTCTCTTGCTGATATGATGAATCACATTGATGGTTTTACGAGTGTTGAACCAGCCTTGTGTCCCAGGGATAAATCCTACTTGGTCATGGTGAATAATTTTCTTAATGTGTTGTTGGATCCTATTGGCTAGTATCTTGTTGAGAATTTTTGCATCCATGTTCATCAGGGATATTGGTCTGTAATTCTCCTTTTTGGTGGGGTCTTTGTCTGGTTTCGGAATTAAGGTGATGCTGGCCTCATAGAACGAATTTGGAAGTACTCCATCTCTTTCTATCTTTCCAAACAGCTTTAGTAGAATAGGTATGATTTCTTCTTTAAACGTTTGATAGAATTCCCCTGGGAAGCCATCTGGCCCTGGACTCTTGTGTCTTGGGAGGTTTTTGATGACTACTTCGATTTCCTCCCTGGTTATTGGCCTGTTCAGGTTTTCTATTTCTTCCTGCTCCAGTTTTGGTAGTTTGTGGCTTTCCAGGAATGCGTCCATTTCTTCTAGATTTCCTAATTTATTGGCGTACAGCTGTTCATAATATGTTTTTAAAATCGTTTGTATTTCCTTGGTGTTGGTAGTGATGTCCCCTTTCTCATTCATGATTTTATTAATTTGAGTCTTCTCTCTCTTCTTTTTAATAAGGTTGGCTAATGGTTTATCTATCTTATTAATTCTTTCAAAGAACCAACTCCTGGTTCTGTTGATCTGTTCCACAGTTCTTTTGGTCTCGATATCATTGAGTTCTGCTCGAATTTTAATTAACTCTCTTCTTCTGCTGGGGGTGGGGTCTATTTGTTGCTTTTTCTCTAGTTCCTTTATGTGTAAGGTGAGCTTTTGAATTTGAGATCTTTCCAGTCTTTGAATGGATGCTTGTATTGCGATGTATTTCCCCCTCAGGACTGCTTTTGCTGCATCCCAAAGATTTTGAACGGTTGTATCTTCATTTTCATTAGTTTCCATGAATCTTTTTAATTCTTCCTTAATTTCCTGGTTGACCTTTTCATCTTTTAGCAGGATGGTCCTTAACCTCCACGTGTTTGTGGTCCTTCCATATTTCTTGTTGTGATTAAGTTCTAATTTCAAGGCATTATGGTCTGAGAATATACAGGGGACTATCCCGATCTTTTGGTATCGGTTCAGACCCGATTTGTGACCCAGTATGTGGTCTATTCTGGAGAAAGTTCCATGTGCACTTGAGAAGAATGTGTATTCAGTTGAGTTTGGATGTAAAGTTCTGTAGATATCTGTGAAATCCATCTGGTCCAGTGTATCATTTAAAGCTCTCGTTTCTTTGGAGATGTTGTGCTTAGAAGACCTATCCAGGGTAGAAAGAGCTAGATTGAAGTCACCAAGTATAAGTGTATTATTATCAAGGTATTTCTTGAGTTTGGTTATTAATTGGTTTAAATATTTGGCAGCTCCCACATTCGGGGCATATATATTGAGGATTGTTAAGTCCTCTTGTTGGATAGATCCTTTGAGTATGAGATAGTGTCCCTCTTCATCTCTCACTATAGTCTTCGGGGTAAATTTTAATTTATCTGATATAAGGATGGCAATCCCTGCTTTCTTTTGAGGACCATTTGAATGGTAAATGGTTCTCCAACCTTTTATTTTCAGGTTGTAGGTGTCCTTCTGTCTAAAATGAGTCTCTTGTAGACAGCAAATAGATGGGTCCTGCTTTTTTATCCAGTCTGAAACCCTGCGCCTTTTGACGGGGTCATTAAGCCCGTTCACATTCAGAGTTACTATTGATAGATAGGAGTTTAGTGTCATCATATCTATTCAGTCCTTGTTTTTGTGGATTGTTCCACTGAACTTCTTCTTAAAGGGGAATTTTAAGAGTCCCCCTTAAAATTTCTTGCAGAGCTGGTTTGGAGGTTACATATTCTTTCAGTTCCTGCCTGTCTTGGAAGCTCTTTATCTCTCCTTCCATTTTGAATGAAAGCCTTGCGGGGTAAAGTATTCTTGGTTGCATGTTCTTTTCATTTAGGACCCTGAATATATCCTGCCAGCCCTTTCTGGCCTGCCAGGTCTCTGTGGAGAGGTCTGCTGTTACCCTAATATTCCTCCCCATAAAAGTCAGGGACTTTTTTTCTCTTGCTGCTTTAAGGATCTTCTCCTTATCTTTGGAATTTGCAAGCTTCACTATTAAATGTCGAGGTGTTGAACGGTTTTTGTTGATTTTAGGGGGGGATCTCTCTATTTCCTGGATCTGAATGCCTGTTTCCCTTCCCAGATTCGGAAAGTTTTCAGCTAGGATTTGTTCAAATACATATTCTGGCCCTCTGTCCCTTTCCACGCCCTCGGGAACCCCAATTAAACGTAGGTTTTTCTTCCTCAGGCTATCATTTATTTCCCTTAATCTATCCTCATGGTCTTTTAATTGCCTGTCTCTTTTTTCCTCAGTTTCCCTCTTTGCCATCAACTTGTCTTCTATGTCACTCACTCGTTCTTCCACCTCGTCAAGCCTCGTCGTTAGGACTTCTAGCTTGGATTGCATCTCATTTAATTGATTTTTAATTTCTGCCTGATTAGATCTAAATTCTGCAGTCATGAAGTCTCTTGAGTCCTTTATGGTTTTTTCTAGAGCCACCAGTAGCTGTAAAATAGTGCTTCTGAATTGGCTTTCTGACATTGAATTGTAATCCATATTTTGTAACTCTGTGGGAGAGTGGGCTGTTTCTGATTCTTTTTTTTGAGGGGTTTTCCTTCTAGTCATTTTGCTTAGTGCAGAGTGGCCAAAAACAAGTTGTATTGGGAAAAGGAGAAAAAGAGAGAGAAGGAAAGAAAAGAGAAAAAGAAAAAAGAGAAAGAAGAAAAAAATAGGGGAAAAAGAGAAGAAAAAGAAAGAAAAAGAAAGAAAGGAGAAAAAAGAAAAAAGGGGGGGTGGGGGAAGCAATCAGAAATCAAGAAGAAAGAGAGAAAAAAAAAAGCACAAAACAAAACAAAACAAAACAAAAAAAAACAAAAACAAAAACAAAAAAACAAAAAACAAAAAAAACCACGGGGGAGTATCTTCCGATTCTGTGTAGTTTAAGTCCCTTGATTTCCCTTGGAACTGGTCCGTCTCGCTGGTCTTCTGGGGGAGGGGCCTGCTGTGCTGATTCTCAGGTGTTAGCACTTGGGGGAGCTGCTCTGCCCCTGCCTGGTGCAGGGCTCGGTGGGGGTTGTTGACCCCGTGAGGCCCCGGGAGGAAGCCACAGTGGCGGGGGCAGCTCTGGGACCCTGGATCCAGCCCCCGCAGTAGCTCCGGGGCTCTCCTTCTGCAGGGCCTGGGGGCTCCGGGGCGGGGCCGCTGATCTGCTCAGTTCCAGGCAGGAGCGTCCTTGCTGTCCTGGGCCCTCCCGGCCTCTGCCTGTCCCGGGGGAGGCCGGATCCTGGGCTGTGTCCCGGGGCCCTGTGCTCCGGGGCCTGCGCTGTTGGATTCGCGCTCCCAGTGGTGCAGCCCCCTCCGCGGAGCCGCCGCCCGAGCCTCTCCGAGCTGTTCCCGGAGCCGCGCAGCCCCCTCCGCGCGGAGCTTCTTCCTCTGCGCGAGCCGCCGCCGCTGAGCTGTTCCCAGAGCCGCGCAGCCCCCTCCGCGGAGCCGCCGCCCGAGCCCCTCCGAGCTGTTCCCGGAGCCCCGCAGCCCCCTCCGCGGAGCCGCAGCCCGAGCCCCTCCGAGCTGTTCCCGGAGCCGCGCCGCCCCCTCCGCGGAGCTTCTTCCTCCGCCCGAGCCGCCGCCGCCGAGCTGTTCCCGGAGCCCCGCAGCCCCCTCCGCGGAGCCGCCGCCCGAGCCCCTCCGAGCTGCTCCGGGTCCCGCCGAGCGCTGCAGCCCTTAGGGAGCTCGGCGCACTCTCGGGGGGCGCAGTTCCTCTGTTACTGTCCCAGGGAGCCCGAGGGCGTCCCCGCCTTTCTGGGGATCCTGCTCCAATTCCCGGGGAGCCCCTTTCCGCGGGGAAGGTTGGTGCAGCTCCTGCTCCTCCGGGACGGGGCTCTCCTGTCCTGGGGACACTCGCCCCGGCCTCAGCCCGGCTCCTCGCGGGGCCCCTCCCCCTTGGAGGCCTTTTGTGTCTTTATCTCTTTTTCCCCGTCTTCCTACCTTGATAGAAGCGCGAACTCTTCTCACTGTAGCGTTCCAGCTGGTCTCTCTTTAAATCTCAGGCCGAATTCGTAGGTTTTCAGGATGATTGGATGGTTTTCTAGGTAATTTGCTGAGGACAGGTGACCTGGAGACCCTACTCCTCCGCCATCTTGCCCCTCCCCCTCTGTGTGTGTGTGTTTTAATGTCATATACTAATAATATGCTGTTAGTCATCACTCCTAGCCTGGAGATTATTGGAAAATATATTTACTAATACCATGTGGTGCATTTCATTTTCATTTTCAGAATAATGTAATACAAATATTTTTAAAGCAAAACCCAATTTAATAATTTGGTAAGCACAAAGCTTTAATACAGCATTTCTAGAGATCCTTTGATAGAATTTTTATACATATCATCTTATCTTCATAATGAGTCTAAAATATAAGTATTATCCAAATTGTATAAGTGAAAAGGCAAGGCTAAGGAACCGGCCCAAGGTCAGAGTGTGTAAGCCGTAGAGCTGAACAGGACACAATTCTCTGCCCACTACAGAGTTCTTCCGTCCATGCGCAGCACAGGCTACTGAGGCATCTGAGGAACTAGCACAGAACGCTGCAAAGGGGATGAGCTTAAGGATTAAAAGCAAGAGGAAAAAATCCTTCCATAAAATGAATTTCTGGGGATCCCTGGGTGGCTCAGTGGTTTGGCGCCTGCCTTTGGCCCAGGGCGTGATCCTGGAGCCCCGGGATCGAGTCCCACGTCGGGCTCCCAGCATGGAGCCTGCTTTTCCTTCCACCGGTGTCTCTACCCCCCGCCCCCTCTTTCTATGTCTATCATGAATAAATAAATAAAATCTTAAAAAAATAAAATAAAATGAATTTCTATTTGGTTATAGGCATCAAAATCATAAGAGATAGAAGAGATAAAGGATTTGGTTATTTGCTAGAATTCTTTGAAACCTGAGAGTAAGTCCGGCAGTACATATTTATATATTTGTATTTAAAAACTTAAAGTATAGGGCAGCCCCGGTGGCGCAGCGGTTTAGCGACGCCTGCAGCCCAGGGTGTGATCCTGGAGACCAGGGATCGAGTCCCACATAGGGCTCTCTGCGTGGGGCCTGCTTCTCCCTCTGCCTGTGTCTCTGCCTCTCTCTCTCTCTCTCTCTCTCTGCATCTCTATGAATAAATAAATAAAATCTTTTAAAAAAATTAAAAAAATAAAAACTTAAAGTATAATTGACACAGATTAGATTAAACTGCATATGTTGAAAGTGGGCAATTTGAGAAGTTTTCATATATGTATATTCCTATGAAACCATTACGACAACCAAGATAACGAATGTATCCATTATCTCCAAGAGTTTCCTCATGGACCTTTTAAATCTCTTCTATCACCAGGCAACCACTGCTCTGCTGTTACTGGATAGTATTTCACATTTTCTAACACTTCATAGAAATTGAATCATGCAGTATGTACTCCCCCCACCCCCACTGTTAGGTATACCAATAGTTCATTGCTTTCTGGTAATGAGTAATATGCCCCTGGACCTACAGTTATCCAAGATTTTCCAGTGCCATTTTAAAAAAAGCTTATCCTTCCTTCACTGAACTCCTTGTGTGTCTTTTTCAGAATCGGTTTTCCATTATCAGTGGGGTCTGTGTCTGAATTCCCTACTGATCTATGTGCCTGTCTTTATGCTGACACTGCACTTTTGACTACTCTATTTTTAGACTGAGTCTTAAAATCATGTAGAATTTGGGCTTTCCATAATTTGGCTATTGTTGATAATGCTGCTATAAACATCGGGGTATATGCGACCCTTTGAATCAGAATTTTTGTATTCTATGGATAAATACCTAGTAGTACAATTGCTGGGTCATAAGATAGTCCTATTTTCAACTTTTTGAGGAACTTCCATACTGTTTTCCAGAGTCACTGTACCAACAACTTCCACTTCCACCAACAGTGTAAGAGGGTTCTCCTTTCTCAGCAATCTCACCAACATCTGTTGTTTCCCGTGCTGTTAATTTTAGTCATTCTGACAGTGTGAGGTGGCATCTCATTGTGGTTTTGATTTGTATTTCCCTGATGATGAGCGATGTTGAGCATCTTTTTATGCATCTTATAGCCATCTGGATGTCTTCTTTGGAAAAATATCTATTCAAGTCTTCTGTCCATTTCTTAACTGGATTATTTTTTGGGTGTTGAGTTTGATGAGTTCTTAGAGATTTTGGATACTAACCCTTTACCAGATGTGTCATTTGCAAATATCTTCTCCCATTCTGAAGGTTGCCTTTCAGTGTTGTTGTTTCCTTTGCTGTGCAGAAGCATTTCATTTTGATGAAGTCTCGATAGTTTGTTTGCTTTTGTTTCTTTGCCCCAGGAGATATATCTAGAAAAATGTTGTTACAGCCAGTGTTAAAGAGGTTACTGACTGTGTTCTGTTTTAGGATTTTTATGGATTCAGATCTAACCTTTAGGTCTTCAACCCATTTTGAGTTTATTTTTGTGTATAGTGTAAGGAAGTGGTCTAGTTTCATTCTTCTGCATGTTGCTGTCGAGTTTTCCCAATATCATTTATTGTAGAGACAGTTTTTTCCCCCATTGGATATTCTTCCCTGCTTTATCAAAGATTTGTTGACCATATAGTTGTGGGTCCAAGAAATACAATAGATTTTTTTGTACATTAATCTTGCATACTACAAACTTAATGAATTCACTGTAACTTTTGAAGATTCCGCTGGATTTTCTAGGTAGGCAATTATGTCATTTATTAACAAAGATAGTTTTACTTCATCAATTTCAAATCTGGTGACTTTTTTTCTTTAGTTGCTATAGTCTAGTTTCATTGACTAGAACCTCTGGTGGTAAGAGTCAAACTCCTTATTGCCTGAGCATACAAGGAAATTTTACAAGGTTGAGGAGGTTTATGTCTATTCCTAGTTTGTTGAGAATTTTATCATAAATTCCTATTAGGTTTTAATATTTAATACTTCTGTAGGTTTTTTAATACAATAAATTATACTGACCTCTTTCTGAATATTAAACGAATCTTACATTTTGGGATCTTACTTTGTCATTATTTAGTATATTTTATACATATAGTTGGATATAGTTTGCTAAAGTTTTGTTTAGAATATTTATACCAATGTTCCTGAAGCATATAGTTCTTTTCTTGTGATATCCTGGCATGGTTTTATAACAGGGTAATGTTGGCCACATTGATTGAATGGGGAAGTATTCTTGCCTTAAGTTTTTGGTGGAGTTTATGTTAGAATTTCTATCAGTTTGTCCTTAAGTTCATAGTAGTGAAATTCATCAGTGAAACCATCTGGCCTGTAGTTTTCTTTGTGGGAGAATTTTTAACTACAAATTTAATTTCTACAATAAAAAAAAATAATTTCTACAATAGATGTAGGACTATTCAGGGTGTCTATTCTTCAGGGATCTTTGGTAGTTTATGAATTTCAAGGAATTTCTCCATTTTATCTAAGCTGACTAATTTATTGGATTAAATTGTTTTTTAAAATGTCCATTTTTGGGCAGCCCCAGTGGCTTAGTGGTTTAGCGCCGCCTTGAGCCCAGGGCATGATCCTGGAGTCCTGGGATCGGGTCCCACATCGGGCTCCCTGCATGGATCCTGCTTCTCCCTCTGCCTGTGTCTCTGCCTCTCTCTCTCTCTCTCTCTCTCTCTCTCTCTCTCTTTCTGTCTCTAATAAATAAATAAAATCTTTAAAATAAAATAAAATGTCTATTTTCCATTTCATATTTGTTGACTCTGGATAATGTTTTATTTCTCTCATTCCCAATATCTACAATTCGTTTTTCTTTATTTTCCTGATAAATCTGTTTTTTTTTTCAACTGTATTGATCTTTTAAAAAAACCAGACTTTAGTTTCATTGATTTTCTCTATTGTATTTCTGGTTTATATTACACTGATTTTCACTCTGATATATTACTTCCTTCCTTCTACTTACCTTTTGTTTAATTTGCTCTTCTTTTCCAAATTTCTTAAGGTAACTCTGTGATCATTGACTAGAGATAATTTTTTTTTCTACGATAGCAAGTTAATGCTACAAAATTTCCCCTAAGTGTTGTGTTAGCACTCTGAACTACAAGTTTTTCTAGTCTGACAGCTGTGGACAGACACTATTCCTTGTCCCATGTGGGTGCCATAGTGTTCTCCCTAATCCTATGAGGGTTCTTTCCCAGGTCTGAAGTATTATTCTCAAATGCACACAGTGATCAATACTCAGCTGGATATTCAAGAAGGAACCTCTGCTGATCTCCAGAGTTTTCACTTCCTGGACCTCTCTACTCTTTGTTCCTGTGCTCTGAGAACTCTAGCTTCCTAGGTTTCTCTGAACTCACAATTCCATCTTCTTAACTCAGAGGGCTCACCTGTATCATTTCTTATTTATTTTATTTTTTTAAGATTTTATTTTTATTTGACAGAGAGTGCACAAGCAGGAGGAGCTGTAGGCAGAGGGAGAGGGAGAAGCAGAGTCCCTGCTGAGAAAGGAGCCCAATGCGGGACTCGGTCTCAGGACCCTGGGATCATGACCTGAGCCAGAGTCAGATGCCTACCCGACTGAGCCACCCAGGCACCCTTATTTCCTGTTTCTTAAGAATGACTGTCCTTCATCACTTGATATCCAATGTCTTGAAAACTGTTGTTTTATATATTTTGTCTTGTTGTGTTGGGGATTTACCCCAAAGATACAGATGAAATGAAACACTGGGACACCTGCACCCCAATGTTTCTAGCAGCAATGTCCACAATAGCCAAACTGTGGAAGGAGCCTCGGTGTCCATCGAAAGATGTTTATGCTGCTATTTTAAGAAGGAGAGTAAATCCAGGCTCTTCTACTTCATCTTTGCTCAGAGAAGGCACTTTCCCATCACATCTTTAAGTGTCTTCCCATATATCATCATACTTAAGCCTCACTACAGTCTTCTGTAAATTAGGGATCAGTTTTAAAACTCATCTCATCCCACACATGAGAAAATGAGGGACCCAGAGATGCCTAATGGTGACTACAGGTTATTTATTTATTTATTTATTTATTAAAGATTTTATTTATTTATTCATGAGAGACAAAGAGAGGCAGAGACATAGGCAGAGGAAGAAGCAGGTTCCATGCAGAGAGCCCAAAGTGGGACTTGATCCCGGGACTCCAGGAGCACACCCTGAGCTGAAGGCAGACACCCAACTGCTGAGCTACCCAGACGTCCCTGATTGAGTTTTTTAATATAGATCATCTGGGCATAAATCTAATGCTTTTTACAGTGCACCTGTATGCATTAAGTGACTGATTCAGCAAGCTTGTCTGGTCTCTCTAGTTTATTGTAAATATCTTTAATACATGTGCATTCCATTTCTAGTGTCTTAAGAGTTTGAAAACTCTCTTTGCCGTTTCTAATGCAAGGGTTTTCTTCTGGGGATCTCTTTGAGTACTTTTTGATAGTAGCCATTCATCATGAAGAATTATATGCGCTGACAGTTACTTGGATGGATAATTACTCTTATTTCTTAAACTCTGGAATTCAAATAAGAAATGTGACAGATTATGTTTCTTAAAACTTTGATATGTTAATATCTGGGGCCCTGATATGGCTCTATGTTCTATTTCTAAAGTAGAGTCCAAGATGGTGAAATTCTTCCCTTCTGGCAATGAAAAGTATCAAAATGCAACAAATCCAAGAATCATACTAAGCCAAAACTGACACATCAAATTCTAATTTACTTAATTCTTTGGCTGATATAAAGACAGAAATGGGCTTCTGCTTAGCATACTTTATCACATATACTAGGATAATGTGATAAAATTTCTTTTTCAGTATATGGTTTTTAAATTGTCTTAGTGTTGCCTTTCCCAAAATATGGTGATATTCAATGTTACATAAGATGAGTTCATAGTAAAACAAAACAACAGAGGAGATGACTAATTAAAGAAAAGTATTTGATTTTTTTTTACAATGGGATTTGTCCTTTTCCAACATGTGGATATACATTATAAATCTCTAAAAAATGGATACAGAATGTAATAACCCAAAATATGCAACCATGGAATCCTCTTTTCATATTGGATTAGTTTTCTTTCCAAGTGCTATCTTGGAAATATTAATGTAGCATAAGGATGAGAAATATCTAATCTGGGGGTTAGCTGTGGCATTTCATTTATTTAGCCTTTGTGATGCCTTTACTATATAGTTCAGCTCCTCTTATCTGGACAATTATTTTTTCCTCAGTGTACTGTTTTGGGTTTTCCAGTCATGTTTTCAGACAGAAGTGCTGAAGAGTTTTGAGCAATGGCTAAGCCACTAATAGGTGTGTATTTTTTTTAAGATTTATTTATTGGGGCACCTGGGTGGTTCAGTCATTTAAGTGTCTGACACTTGATTTTGGCTCAGGTCATGATACCAGGGTTGTGAGATGGAGTCTTGTTTCTGGCTCCACACTGTATGGAGCCTGCTTGAGATTCTTTCTCTTCCTTTCCCCCATCTCTCTCTCTCTCTCCCTCTCTTAAACTATTATTTATTTATTTATTTATCTATTTATTTATTTATTATTTATTTATTTATTTATTTATTTATTTAAAAGCTAGAGAAAGAGAGAAGAAGGGGGATGAGCAGAGGGAGAAGGGGATGGTGAGAGAGAATCCTTAAGCAGATCCTTTGGTGAGTGTAGAACCTAATGCAAGACTCTACCCCAGGACCGTGACATCATGATCTGAGCTGAAATCAAGAGTCAGCCACTTAACTTACCAAGCTACCCAGGCACTCTAAAATCACTAATAAGAGCTTTAAAAGCAAACAATATGGCAGAAAAAAATTTTGATGCATAGGAAGTATCCTTTAACTAATCCACCTCAGGTACTTATGACTCATATTCATCAGAAAAAATGTGGACACCTCTGGTTAGAAACTTGCTCTAACAAAAAGGGAAAAGAGCTACCTCCAAGCCAGTGTAATTAACCTTTCTGAATATAGGTAATGCTTTTAATGTTACAAAATTCCACACACTCCATCAATGCTATTTGTACTGCTAGTATCTTTTATATAGAAAACACATAATGGTAATAAGCTACCATGATTTGAGCAATTTAAATTAATTTGTAATTTGTTAACTGCAACAGCTTGTGCATAAAAATAAGGCACTTGCGTATATAAACACACACATGTTCACACAGGATATGCAAGGCACAGTTCAGTTCACTGATAATGCTGAACTACATAAAAATTCTAGATGCAGGCAACAAACCCACAGTGACCCTGGGACCTGCATCCCACAGAATGGGAACCACTTTTCTAGGCCCTGTAGACATTATAAGTCTACTTGGGTTCAAGAGAAATGAAATCATATTAATTTAACAATATTTATCACATACTTGCTCTATAAGGCATCATGTTAGAAATTTGGAAAACATAGATGAGTAATACAGTTCTCCTTGAGAAATGTATAATTTAATGGAGACAGACAGACATAAAATGTTTACATACTGGTGTAACAATGTGAAAAATCCACTTATATGTTAGTGTAATATAGTAGAAAATATTCTATTGCTGTAGCTGCTTTATATTCTATGAAGATGGCATCATATTTTCTCTGGAGCAAGGGGTTTCTGTTTGGCAATGTAACTTCAGCAGCAGTTTTGTGCTCAAAAAGTGAGCACTTCCTTCACCAAGTATAGATTTTTGAAGGAGACAAGAAAACAGTGAAATAGCTCAACAGCTCTACCTATGAAATAGAGAGATATTTACTGTGGTATATAAAAATATTAAGAGGGAAGGTGGTAAGGGTTACAGAGAAAGAAAGGGAGAGGACTCGAGCAACATGCAGCAGAAATGTGGTGGGAGTGGGAGGTGTGGGGGAGAGTATTGTGAGCAATTTGAACTGGAAGGAATATTAGACTGGATATAGTAGCTGTAGGACTTTTATTTGGAAGTGGGGTAGTTAAGGTAAACTCATTAAATTAGAACATGAACACAGAAGTGTAAAAATCACAACTATACATTAAGTTTTTTTCAAAAGAAACACATCCTAGTGATCATTACCTGATCAAGAAATAAGCACATCACTGGAGCCCCAGAAATGCCCTTCTGACCAAAGGACTTTTATGTAGGCATGGCATTCTAAAATAGATGAGTGCAATCTGTGAAGTGTTTGGAGCACAGACTTCTTGAGCTTAAGGATCAGAAGATGAGATTTGAAAAACATATATAGGGAATTTAAAGAGTTTTGGCTTGGGGCAAAGAGATGGGTTTCCTTTTTGTAGACATTGGAGAATCACAGAAGATCACTAAGAATGGGAGTCACCTGATGAGATTCATTCATTTTTTTAAAGATTTTATTTATTTATTTCAGAGAGAGAGAAAGCAATCTTGAGCATGGGGAGGGGCAGAAGAAGAAGTGGACTCTCCACTGAGTAGGGATCCCATGTAGGGCTTGATCCCAGGACCTTGGGATCATGACCTAGCCAAAGGTAGATGCTTAACCCACTGAGTCACCCAGGCACTCTGAGATTCATTCTTTAGATGGATTCTTTGGAGCTAGTTGTCAGCATAAAATGAAAAAGGAGGAAGCTGGTATCAACGAGAAGATTAAATAGGAAGATTATTCTAATATGTGAGGTAAGAGATCATGAAGAACCAAATCACAGCAGTGGTATAATAAAGATTTGAATTCAGCCATCAATGAGAAACAGAGAACTGACATGGAAGATGTTCAAACAGTGGAATTAACAGTATTTATTCACCGGTTGGCTGTGAGGATGATAGAAAGGGATAGGAGAGGACCTATTCCTATATCTTAGGAGACAGAGTGGATGGGTGTATCATTTACTAAAACTGGAGATGCAAAAAGGAGGAACTCAAAGTTTGGGGCTATGGTTGCAAAAGTTATAATGAGGTGAGTTTTAGGTATGTAAGTTTGAGGTGCCCTCAGGACATCCAGGTGAGAATGTTTGTGTATTAATGTCATAAATGACATCTCTGGAAGCTACTGGAAGTGACAGGGAGAAATCATAGAAAGGAGACAGCAAATGAATGTCAGTGGGTGACAGTATAACTGTAAAGGAAATGGGTCCTTAAATTGGCTCAAAAACAGAATAGCATACAGTTACTAGAAAATAGTTTTAATTTAATTCTCTATAGCTTTTATTACTGGGTTATTTAAATAATGAGAAAAGTTAAACTATATTCTTCATACTTTTAATTTACTATCACTATTAGTCATTTAATTGATAAGTCAAGTCTAAAATAATTGTGCAGTTTAAGTAAAACTTACTGAAACTGGGCTCACTGTTAATAGTACATAAACCTAGATTCTGTCAAAACCACATGCTCAAAACACCAAAGGGTATAGTTCTCAATCATCACTACCTGTGCAATCTCAATTTGGTTATATAAATGAACCCTGCAATTTCTAATGTCCAAAATGCTTATACTTCAGTTAATTTTTGTTTTATTTATTTATTTATTTATTTACTTATTTATTTATTTATTTAAATTTTTGTTTTATTTTTAAGCAAGGTTCATTTAATTCCCTCATGGCTTTGGAGCCTGGAAGTCAGAAATCAAGGTATGTCAACAGGGCTGTGCTTCCTCTGAGACTCCTGGTAAAATCCTTTCTTGCCTCTTCCTAGCCAGTGGTGGTGGCCATTGGTCTCTGGCATTCCTATCCTTGTGTTGCATCACTCAAGTTTCTGTCATCTGCCACTTTTCTTATGTGTCTCTCTTTGTGTCTCTGTATCACTTCTCCTCTTTTGGGGGGATTAAGAGCGCAACTTTATATTACCTAATTACATCCACAATGAAGCTATTTCTTAATAAAGTCACCTTCTGAGGTGCTGGGAAAGGACATGAAGTATGCCTGGGGGAGGAGGTGTAACTTCACATAGTATATGACACTTCTGGGAAAAAGAGAAGCCAGAAGTACACTTGGATACTGAAATGACCCGGTATCTCAACTTATAAGCTGCAGGAGCCCTAAGTGCATGACAGCCAGTTTCCCTTGTGATTCATTTGCTGATTCTGGGGGCTCCACAGAGGCTCAAGATTAGGAAGAGGAAAATTGAAATTTCCCATTGTTTTATACTATTGGAAAGAAAAGCCTCACCTGAGGAATAGAAACTGCTCAAACTTCAATTAGTCCTTTTCTCATAATGCATGTCAAATTTAGAAAATTATGGCTGGAGAACAAAGATCAAAAATAGTTAAAACTCTGAGTGATTCAATCAGCCAGGGCACAGGATATACTAGCTAGACTTTCAATTGAAATTCCATGTCAACTGTTCCTGCAAGACATTTTTAAACCAGAGATTGACGACTTCTATCTTTTGTTCCAACTTACCTCATTTCAATTTCTTTGAATCTGGAAAAGGCAAACCATCACTGGGGGAAGAATAATATAAAATTCAATCTGTATGGTATTTTATGCTCAATGTCTAGCACAAAAGAAAACATACACTAGATGTGTCAAGAAGCACAAAATGTGACCAGTATGAAAAATAAGTCAACAGAAGAAGACTGAGAGAAGATCCAGATGTTAGAATTAGAAAAAAAGGGGACCTTAGAATTGCTATAATCAATATGTTGAAGGAAACAGAATAAATGATTGAAAAAAATGGATGAGAAAGAATATTTCAACAGAAAATTGAGTACTATAAAAAGGAAAAAAAGACATTCTGGGACCATAAAGCCCCATATCTGACATTAAAAATTTCTTATTTTGGTTAACAACTCACTGGACATAGATGGAGACAATGACTGGTGAAATCAAAGGCCAAATAATAGAAAAGAATCAATTTGAAGCACAGAGAGAAAAGAGATAGAAAAGAAAGCTGAGAGAAAAAGTCACCTTTATGACAAAGTCAAATAATCTAATAGGTGTATTTGGGCACAAGAAAGAGCGGAGAGAGAAAAATGTGGCAGAAGGAATGTTTCAGGAAATAATATCTGGGAAATTTTCAGAACTGTATCAAGTTCTTTAATCCACAGATTAGAGGAGTTCTTTTTAAAAAAGATTTTATTAATTTATTCATGAGAGAGAGAGAGAGGCAGAGATACAGGCCGAGGGAGAAGAAGACTCCCTGTGGGGAGCCTGATGTGGGACTGGATCCCAGGATCCCAGGATCATGACCTTAGCCAAAGGCAGACGCTCAACCACTGAGCCACCCAGGTGCCCCAGTTTGAGAAGTTTCATTCAATCCAAAGAATGAAATGTATAAGGGAAATCTCACCTAATCTCATCATAATCAACTAGAAACTTAAGAAAAAACTTAAAAGTCCAGAAAAAAAGACACATTGCCATCCAGAGAAGGATGTTAAGAATGATGGCTAAATTCTCAATGAAATCATGGAATTCAGAAACAAATGGAATGTTGTTTTGAAAGAAAAAAATTATTGGAGAAAACCTGGCAATATAGAATGCTATACTTGTGAATATTTCTTTTTTCAAAAATAAAGGTGAAATATAGATATTAGGGAAAAAAGCTGATAAAATTTGTTGCCAGTAGACCTATATCCCAAGAAATACTAAAATAAATTCTTTAGGTTGAAAAAAATCATGGTTAAAAGCAAAAAAGCACAAGAGGAATGAAGAGCACTGAAGTGGGTAAATATGACCATTGACCATTTAGAGCAACAATCCTAACAGAGCCTTGTAGCGTTCATAATACATATAGAAATAAATATGTAGTAATAGAAAAAAATAGTGTGAGGGTGATAAATATTTGCCATATTTTTAAATGTAAACAAAGACTAACTTAAAATTGTTTGTATTAAAGATTCATTCAATACAAATTCTATTGAAAACTAAATGAATTATACTGAGATGAAACAAAAATATTGAGTGGTGATAGAAGATAATAAAAATTATGATTAATCCACAAGAAGGCAGTAAAAGAGGAATAAAGAATCAAAGAACAGGGGGATCCCTGGGTGGCTCAGCGGTTTGGTGCCTACCTTTGGCTCAGGGCATGATCCTGGAGTCCTGGGATTGAGTCCCACATCGGGCTCCCTGCATGGAGCCTGCTTCTCCCTCTGCCTGTGTCTCTGCCTCTCTCTCTCTGCCTGTCTCTCTCATGAATAAATAAATAAAATCTTAAAAAAAAAAAAAGAATCAAAGAACAAATGAACAAATAGTAAACAAATAACAAATGAAAGAAATAGGAACTAGTAATAAGCCATGCTCTAATTGGGCAGTTTTCATGATACATGTATCTAACAAAGGACTCATACCACAGTATACAAGGAAGTCTTAAAACAGATGTTAAAAGATAATAAACTCAAAGAAATGTGTAAAAAAACTTGCACACTTTACAAAATAAGATGCCCAGATTTCCAATACGAGAAGAAATTTAACTTGGTAATATATAATTGAAAGCCAATAAAAATCACAATGTAGTACAAACACACACTGGCGGAATGTTGAAAATTAAAAAAGAATAGTACCAAGTGTTGACAAGAGTGCAGGGCAACTTGAACTCTCATACATGTCAATAAAAAGTAGAAATTAGTCTGATCACTTTGGAAAACTCCTTGGCACTATCTACTAAAGCTAAACATATGTGTAGCCTCTCATGTAGCAATTCTGTTACTAGGTATAGATCCAGCAGTAATTAGGGTATAAGTCTGCCAGAAGATATGTATATGTGCATTCATAAAATCTTTATTTAAAATACCTAAAATTCTAAATAATCCAAAGGTCTATTTATAGGAGAACTGATAGGTAAATTCTGGTAGTGTACCAAAACAAAGGGGCACTATATAGCAATAAAAAATAATAAACTACTAATACATGCAATGATGGGATGAACTCTGCTACATTACTTTGAGGAGAAAAGGGCAGACACAGAAAAGCAAATAATGTTAAGATTCTATTTATATGATGTACTAGAGAACAGGCAAAACTAACAGCATTGAAAGGATTCATAGGAATGGGGCATATTCTCTATAAAGCTACTGCTAATTCTCGAGTATGAGATTTAGATACTTCTCCTAACTTTTATACTTTGCCTTTCAAGAATCTCCTAAGAAAAATACGGTATCATAATTCAGCTATGAGTATTTCTATTCTTTGGGTTAAGCCGTTTTTCTTACTGAACTATCCATTAGATTTAAGGTACTGTACAGTGGGCAAGGTACAGCTTCTCAACTGGCATGAATTATAAACTCTTAACACTTCTTAACACTCCAACTCAAAAGTGGTTGTCTTATGCACATTGCCTGATGAAAGGGTTTAAGTACATTATATTTAGGGAAACACTGGTGATGTTCAGTAGTGTTATAAATATGAGTAAACTATCTGGGGCCTCTTTGAATATGGGGATAAAGACACAAAAGTAAATAAGGAAATACAGTCAAAAGTAGAGAGTAGTGAACATCTGGGTGTCTCATTGCATTCCATAGTCATATGCAAATAATTTTAAGATTTTTCTATTTTGTATCTTTGACCTATATATTAGTTATTATATAATGCAAATTTGATGGCAATTTTTAAAAACTGTAATATTCTCTCTCTTAGTATATCATGTATTTGTTAAACTTTAGAAAAACCTGAGTCCAAATATAAGTTTTGGTACTTAATAGTTAGGTGACCTTGAACAAGTTATTTTCTCTCTCTAAATCTTGGTTTTGTTATTTTTAAATAAGTATAATCATAGTGCTTCTCTTTTTCAGAAGAATAAGAGACGTATTACATATAAGTGTCTACTTTTCTGTACAAAATGACATCTGTTGTCACATAAGATTCTAGTGGAGGGGAGGTGGCTAAAAAGTGCATTGAAATACTAGAGTAAGGAACCAACTCTGAGCAGAGAAACCATATCTGGGTAGTCATGTGAAAGAGCTATAGCAATAGGTTGGAAGAGAGGCTTTTATAGAACAATTTCCGTAGAAATAATGTTCCGTGGAAATCAATTAAGTTTTTCAAGATTATACCTAAATAAGACCTCCAATGGTGGAAAAAAAAAATAAGAGAAACAACTATTTCAAGTAGAAAGCATTTCAGACAAAAAGGAATAGGAAAAGAACATTGGTACAAAAGAGGTAAAGACCACCTGGAAAAATCCCCTTAGGCACATTGGTTAGGGACTGTCACTAATTACTTAGGAAAAGATCTCATTGAAGATGAGATCAGATATATTGCTCACCCTTTATAACTCCCTTAATATAGTGACATATAGTACTCTGTACACAATCCTAGAACTGGAACAGAAAGAGGCATAATTTCCCAAATCTCAAGAGAGGAAAGAAGTCTGTTTCTATCAGAAAAACTGGATGGATTGGTGAAAAATATGAAATTAGCTATAAAAATTGAAATTGTGTAACAGAAGTCACAATGCTATTTATTCTTACACATTTTTTCCTCTGAAAATAAAAATAAAAACAAAGGAAATGAACAAGCATTTGGAGATTTTGGACAAACAGCATCTGAAGTGAGAGAGAAATGAATGCAGGCTCACACCATGAGCCTTCTGTGATTTCTGGATTTCAGTGACCAGTGCAATATCCCACGCTCTGACATCTCTCCCCTCCTCACCACCCAAATAGGAACTGACATAAGGTTGCTAAGCTCTTATTTAAGCAAGTACTGACATTTGAAAACAATCACAAATCACCATTTACTCTCATATTCATTCTACAAGAGAATGAACTGATGCCAAAAAACATAGGATGGATATGAACTGGGAGGGAAAGTACATTTTGAAAAATTCTCTGTATCATTCCCATTATTCTCATTTTTGTGCTGGTATGTGACAACTTCTCTGTGGACAGGAATTAGGCTGTGGGCCAGGATTTCAAACCCATTGCCCCAGTACACTGCTGTGTTTCAGCATTGAGAATAAAGGCACCTATTACCATCAACCAAAACATTTTATTCCTATGCAAATATGTATGGGTTTTTTTTGTTGTTGTTGTTACACAATGTGGGGGATAAGGCAGTCTCAACAAATCCCTTATCAATTTTAACAAACCTTAATTTTTGCAAGCTTGGACAAATAGATCAATATTGGCCCTACCTGGATTATCAGAGTCAAGATTCCCTTTCAGAGTGCAACAAATAATAGTAACCAAACCCTGTGTTTACCCCTTATAATATCACTTACAACATTGAATTGCAACACTGGCTGGCATGACTTCCTTCTAGACACTAAACCTCTTGAGGGCAGGAACTGCCTTTCCTCACCTTGTTATCCTTACAACCAAAGCAGTAGTTGGGACAAGGTAAGCAAGCCCTTCGAAGAACGAAGAACGGAAGAATGAATGGCTCTGGGTAGCCCCGGTGGCTCATGGTTTAGCGCCGCCGTTGGCCCAGGGCCTGATCCTGGAGACCCAGGATCAAGTCCCATGTTGGGCTCCCTGCATGGAGCCTGCTTCTCCCTCTGCTTGTGCCTCTGCCTCCCTCTCTCTGTGTGTGTGTCTCTCACAAATCAATCAATCAATCAATCTTAAAAAAAAAGAATGAATGGCTCTGCTCAGATTATGAAGAATAATAACTATACATAACAAATCCCTGCTACTATGTTATAGTTTATTGGTGCACTAGGAATTGGCTCTGTCCTTTAGTATTCCCTGATTCGTTCTTCAGAATATATGAAACCCTTACTAAGTGTTTAACACTGTGCTAACTGCTAAAGGTAATCAAAATGAGCAGACCGTAGTTCTTGCTTTCAAGGATGGCAACGGTGGTTCCTCTCTGGATCTCACAATACCCTTTTAGCACAGGACCTATTTCTTGAATGATATAAATAGTAAAATTGTTTGAAATCTCCATGGAGTAAAGATTTGCTCTGATATGCTTTTCTTAGTGATAATAAAATTCATTTATCACTGTAAATAGCCCAATACCCACTCTGTTTGTGTAAGAGTCCTCTCCTCTAACAGGTTACAGCCACCAACCCCATGACACAGTTGACTTAAATTGGAGCCTTCGCCTTATCCTCTATAAATGAAACAAGAAATCTTCTTACTATTGCAAGTCTTGTTGTATTTGCTGTTCTCCTGTGCAAACCCTTCCAGCCTGCACTGAAAACGATGCTGCCAAAATTCTTGAAACCAAGGGTTTCGAAGGTTTGTTTCTGGCCGGAGCTTCAGATAGTAATCATCAAACCACTTGACATCGGGAGATTGCAGCTTGATTGTGATCCCACCAACAGCTTCTCGCTGATATCCATCTGTCACATCATACCTGTCAGCCCAGCCATCACTGTGGGGAGACAAAAACCAGCTCAGCTTAGAACAGATACCTTCTAAGCAAATGATTCCATATTTGCTTTCTTTTTGAACAGATCAGTCCTTACATGGCTACCCAGGCCACACAAGACTACATTATACCTACATGATTCCTGAGATACAAGCTTAGCATAGAATATACAATACTAAGAGTGCTAAGAAGGCACCAGTTTCAATAATTCCAGACTGTGGAGAATAACCTAATGCTTTTGGCAGGATTTTACTGGTTGTAAAATACAGTACATGCATGGAAATTGCAATGAAATCACTATTCACACTATTTATTGAATGTTTAATAGCTAGGCCAAGTTAACTCTAAATTCATTCTGTTCCTTTACCTTATAATAACTACTATAATGATCATAAGGTAAAAATTAAAATATTTCTAAAACACAACTAATATTAATGTAACCATCCTATGATGTGATATTCACTTTTTTTCACCTTTTATGAGTAAATTATAGAGAGGTTAAAAAAACTGCTGCTAATGGTCATTCTGTTAAATATAGATTCTTCAGCACTTCAAACTGTAGTCCTATTAGTCCTATATGCTCTTTCCTGTCACATGGTACTTCTGTATTTAAAATGCACATATGAGATCATGTTTTGCATTGGACAGATTAAAAACTTTTTAAAATAAGCCATCAAGGATAGGTGACAGGGATCATACACCTCAATATTACTATCATTCTATGCACTGATCACTCAAAATAACCTAGGGATTTTTAAAAAATATTTATTTATTTATTATTTATGATAGAGAGAGAGAGAGAGAGAGAGAGAGAGAGGCAGAGACACAGGAGGAGGGAGAAGCAGGCTCCATGCTAGGAGCCTGATGCGGGACTCGATCCCGGGACTCCATGATCGTGCCCCAGGCCAAAGGCAGGCACCAAACCGCTGAACCACCCAGGGAATCCCCTAACCTAGGGAATTTAAAATAAAATAGTTTGAAAGCAGAGAGTTCATGTTACAACAGAGTAAGGGGAAAGTATTCTAAGCTTATTTGGAAAATATGTGACACATAACATGGGAAATAAAGGACATAAAAAGATGTTTATATCAAATTGGGCATACTTCGGGGCATTCAGGACAAAAGATACTGACTTGTCCATCCTCTCTCTCACTGGAAGATGCGCAACTTGTACTAAGTATCTGATGGGACACAGTGGTGTTGTCCTTCCTTTGAAGACATGCAAGTGTTTTTTTAGGAAAGATAAATTCAAGGGACATTTTAACATTGAGAAAAAGTAGTAAAGAGGGAAGAGAAGGAGTTTGGAGAGAGCTGAGGGGAAGAACAGAAAGGAGTCTCCTGAATGCAAAGTAAAAGCTTTTGGAGGTAAGGGGGTGGGGGGGGCAGGCACTGGGGGAACGGGGAGGGAAAGGATTTACATTTACAATAATTATCTCTTTCATTCATATTAAATATGTTTATCAGAATGCAAATTTCTTTTTATCTTCCTTTAAATGCATTTTTGTCTTTATTATTATTATTATTATTATTATTATTATTATTATTTTTTTTTTTTTGTAGGTGGAGAGCATGCTCCAATATTTTGCATATAATATCAGTGCTAAGGCAGGTATTATATAAGTAATTAAAACAAGTATAAAAAATATGTACTTTTTTCAGCATGCTCTGCTATGACAACTATGACTTAAAAACTGATAATGAGAGTTTTCCCAAAGGTCACAAATTACTCATTAAGATATCATAGGGGTTTACCATAACTTCAGATGTTTCCTAAGGCATCAGTGGGTGGAAGAGGAGAAAAAAAAATAAACAAACAAACTGAACCATTTCTTCATCTTAGTCGTCTCTGACAAAAGATATTTCATTAAAAATTGTGGTGAAATTTCAAAAACTTTTGTGGCAGATCAGGAAAAAAATAATAAGTCATGCAATATGTTTTGTCCCAGTGTTGAATTTGGTTACTTCACACATTCTCTTCCCTCAAATTCCTCATTTTCAGCTGCAGAAGATTTTATTTAAAGCTGACAAGTTGAAATGATGTGGGCTTGTTTGCTTCATTTTCTCCCTCTGTTGTGGAGGGTTTATTATATCACTGGTATGAGAGTGTGGGTCTCATTGGCGCTGGAGGAGATGCATGGGCGTGCTGCAAATGGGGCAGGAAGCACTGTTTGTCAAGCAGAGCCCCATTCTCAAAGAAGTGGGAATTTAAATTGCTCCTTTTGTTAATGCTAGCTCGCTCTTATGTAACACTATGATTATGAATATTACATAAGAAATGTAAGATTATAATAGGTCCAATTTACCCTTCACAATTCATTCATTGAATTTAATGGGGATTGTAAAAAGCTTGTCTTGATAAACTTTTTTGGAGGTAATATTTCCATGAAAAAGTATCCATGCCAGAGTGTGATAATTGACTCATTTCTCATCATGTTCTTTAGCTTTTTTTTCAGGTATAAATCTCTACTCCATATTTAAGAATCTAGCAAAATGTGTTTTATTAGTAGTCTCTAAGTTAGAGTTGGGAATTTAAAACAATTTAGTTCAGATGTTTCCATTCAACAGCAAAGTAAAAATTATCATGGAGTTTGTATGTAAACAGAAAATTCCTGTATCTATTTGACAAAAGAGAGTTATTCTATTTAAACTTACTGAGGAATACCTGCTATGTAAGTTTCAAGAAACTTTATTCCATGCTGGCTAAATTAGATGGTGTTATATTGACTTTAGGTTATTAAATATTAGCATTTTCATAAAAATGTGCTTTTAAGATTTGTGTTAAGATGACAGAGTATCTCTAAGTAAGAAATAATAAATCCAAAAGCAAAATGAAATGCCAAGAAAATCTTGAGCTTACTTTTCTATGATCTAATGCTTTACATTACATTGATAGGTCAGACTGTCAAATACTACTTAAAACGCTTTTGGGTGACATCTATTTTACCAAATAAGGAAAAAAAGAGTGGGGAGGAAGATAAGAAAAGAAACTAAAACTACACCGTATTTAAAGTACCTCTCTAGAATTAGGATCTATCTCCATGCATCCATCTATCCATCCATCCATATATCTAATTTCTCTAATCACTGGTGGGAATTTTACCCATCTCCCCATAATCCATTTCATTATTTTCCTTCCAATTCCTTGATATACCATCAATCCTCATTATTTGCAGATTCTTTTTTTTAATGATTTTATTTATTTACTCATGAGAGACACAGAGAGCGAGGTAGAGTCATAGGCAGAGGGAGAAGCAGGCACCCTGTGGGGAGCCCGATGCAGGACTCGATCCCAGGATCCTGGGGTCAGGACCTGAGCTGAAGGCAGACACTCAACCACTGAGCCACCCAGGTGCCCCTTATTTGCTAATTCTGTATGTGCAAATTTATATACGTGGTAAAATTTATTTGTATCCCCCAAATTAATACTCATGGCACTTTTATGATCATTTGCACATGTGCAGAGTGGCAAAAATTTTGAGTCTCTTCATGTGCACATTCCCAGCTGAAGTTGAACAACATGATCCTCTGCTTTCTTGTTTTACCTTTCATATTATAAACAAGTATCCTTTTCATGATCTATTTAATATCAGGGTTTTTGCATTTTCATGTTTTTGTTGTTATTGATTTCATTGTTTAAAATAACCCTGAAGCACAGTGCTGATGTGTTATTTAGAGTTCCCAAGTGCAAGAAGGCTGTGATATATCCTACATAGAAAATGCATTTTTAAAAAATCCATTGCATTCATGTATGAGTAAAGAGCACTATTGTGAGTTATATTAATGAATCAATAATACATGTTAAATAAGTTATCTTTATTTTTTTAAAGATTTTATTTATTTATTGAAACACAGAGAGAGAGAGACAGAGGCAGAGACACAGGCAGAGGGAGAAGCAGGCTTCACACAGGGACCCTGACATGGGACTCGATCCCGGGTCTCCAGGGTCACACCGCTGGCTGCAGGCAGCGCTAAACCGCTGCGCCACCGGGGCTGCCCTAAATAAGTTATCTTTAGACAAGAACACACATAAAGCAAGTTTTGCATTGTCTAGTTTATGGAAAAATTGTGATGAGAGACCCACAGCAATTTAAACCTATACTTCCCCTGGGGACAATGGTCATTATTCACTAATTCTGTGTTTGGTGCATGTTTATGGAACATAACTACTCTGAATAACAAGTATCAAGTGTACATTTACTATTCTTAATTTGAGCGCTGTTTAGTCAGACCTCTGGTTTTTCTTTGACTACAGAAACTAAGTGACTTGGACATTTGAAACAGGAAAAACATTTTTAGCTTACTTAGGTTGGCTTAACAGAGGAACAGAGGAATCTTTAATATGTACTCATTCTCAAAACACCTCTCCAGTAGATAACTTAGATTCTTAAAATTCTCCCTGAAGACATCTTAAGGACATGTGTATCTTGAAAGAATTTATCTTCATTTTCTTTTCAAATTGTATTACCAAAATATATATTCCTTTTTTTTTTTTAATTTTTTTTTTATTTTTTTTTAATTTATTTATGATAGTCACAGAGAGAGAGAGAGAGAGAGAGGCAGAGACACAGGCGGAGGGAGAAGCAGGCTCCATGCACCGGGAGCCTGATGTGGGATTCGATCCCGGGTCTCCAGGATCGCGCCCTGAGCCAAAGGCAGGCGCCAAACCGCTGCGCCACCCAGGGATCCCCAAAATATATATTCCTATTCTATGATCTACACTTCCTCCTTTCTCCTCTCAGCCCTCAATTCCCACTATTTCTCCTAGTTAGCAATTCATGAAAATTCAATTTTTATCTGTTTTCATAAGAAGGTTGTTGTTGGAAAAAAAAAAAAAAAAGAAGAAGGTTGTTGTTGAGCAAAATTGACTCTGGAATTTTCCAGCTGTAATTCATCTATTCTATATCTCTATAGCTTTCCTTATTTTCATCAACATTTATTGAATATCTACACCTCTTAGACTAAATTATTTTGTGGCATAAGCAGTTCCAATATCTCAGAAGTTTAGAACAAAAGTTTATTCAGGGCAGCCCCGGTGGCGCAGTGGTTTGGTGCTGCCTGCAGCCTGGGGTATGATCCTGGAGACCCCGGGATCGAGTCCCACGTCAGGCTCCCTGCATGGAGCCTGCTTCTCCCTCTCCCTGTGTCTCTGCCTCTCTCTCTGTGTCTATGAATAAATAAAGAAAATCTTTAAAAAAAATAATGAGTATATGCAAGGAAGAAATTCCTTTAAAAAAAAAGTTTATTCATTGCAGGTGGTCTTTAACTTTGCTCCATGTTGCCTTCATTCTGAGACATAGTCTGAAAGAACACTTTCCTTCTGGGACCTGGCCAATCTTGTAGAAGGAAAAAAACATACAATGGTTCTCAAGTAGTCTATTTAGAAGTGGCACAGGTCACTTTTGCTCATATTTCATTGATGAAAGCAAGTCATATGACCAAGCCTAATCTAAATGGGATGGGTGTATGTGATTTTTCCCATCTAGGGGATTAATGAATTTTGTGAAGAGAAATTCACTTTATAACATTTATTTTATGTATTGAAATTGTATTGAGACTGAGGAAAACATAAGTTACATAGGTTTTAGATACTATACTCTAAGAACAACAGTTTAGCGCAGGAATGAAAGAGGAGGATAGACATAAAAATAATCACATAAAAAAAATACTGTTGGAGGAGTGAAACAAATGCAATGTGAGAGAACATCAATAAATAATTCATTAGCTCTATATAAGAAGATCAGGTTTGTTTGTTTACTTATAAAAGGAAACTTATTTATTTATTTGAGAGAGAGAAAGTGTCCACAGGGGAGGAGCAGAGGGAGAGGGAGAGGGAGAGGGAGAGAGAACTTAAGCAGACTCCAATTCCAGTGCAGAGCCCAACATAGGGCTCAATCTCATGCTCCTGAGATCATGACCTGAGACAAAATCAAGTCAGACACTTAACCAACTGAGCCACTCAGGTGCCTCCAATTTTACTTTTTAAAATATTTATTTATTAGAGGGGAGAGGGGCAGAGGGTGAGGAAAAGAATCCCAACCAGACTCCCTGCTAAGCCAGGAGCCCCATTTGGCTCTATCTCAGGACCTGAGATCATGACCTGAGCAGAAACTAAGAGATTGGAGTTTAACCAATGGCGCCACCCAGGCACCCTGGAAGATCAGGGTTTTTTTTTCCCCCAAAGATTTCATTTATTCATTCATAAGAGACACAGGGAGAGAGAGAGAGAGGCAGAGACACAGAGAGGGAGAAGCAGGCTCCATGTAGGGAGCCTGACATGGGACTCCATCCCGGGACTCCAGGATCACACCCTGGGCCAAAGGCAGGTGCTAAACCACTGAGCCACCCAGGGATCCCCAAAGATCAGGTTTAAACTGAGTTTGATAAATATGGATAATGAGTTGATAACAGTATTTTGCACTGTTATTTTCTAGATAGGGAAAAGGTATTTGGCAATCAGGAAATAGTGATTATGAAGCATTGCAGCTACATAGATCACCTAGGATGGTGAACCAATGAGAAGTAAGCAAAGGAGGACCAGTTTTGAATGGTCTTTTGTGTTATCCCAAGGGTTTGGACTTTTTCATTCAGGCCACAGGGAGCCAGTGGTGGCTTTTAAGGTTGGAAATGAAATGAGAAGACTGAGAACTGGATGAACTTTGGTAGCAGTGTTACAGATCAGAGTGGTGATAGATGTGTGTTTAGGGAATCAAGTTAGAAAATGTGCTGCAAAAAAAAAAAAAAAAAAAAAAAGGAAAATGTGCTGCAGTGGTCACAGAACCGTTGGAGGACTGAATTTAAAGCAATAGCAGTGGTCATGCTAAGCCTAATTTATAAGGAATTCTAAGAATCCCTAGGAAGAGATGTGTAGAGAAGAGGAGTAAAGGGGGATTTTTACAGCTTATGGGAGACATTAATGATATCGTGACAATATTGCAGCGCCCATCCTAGATGTAAAGTAGAGGAAGAGAACAGGTCTGGGGTAAAAAAGAAAGAAAATGAATGCAAGTTGGGAGTCTGTGATGATCAGATTTCCATTTATATGCTCTCTAGTAGTTCTTTTCTCCTGGATTTCTATCTATTCTCTACATGTACAACTGATTCAATGTAAAAAAAAAAAATAGAAGTTAACAATGTTCTTATCTTTGGTCCAGTAACATATTAACCCACTCTGTTCTGTTATGTTTAGTTTTTGTATGCTGAACAATAACTGTCCACAATCAGAAAATGAGAAATAATGAAAATTATAGAGCTCTAAAGACTTGATACTCTATACTGTTAAGTCCTTATAAATTTTTTAACCTTAGAATTAAGATTTTTATCATTTATTTTAATAAAGCACTGATATATAAAGCAGATCAATACTTATGGTTAAAAAACGATTACTTCAGGGTTTACAAACAATAGATTTAATATCAAATATATTTCTGGACTGTGGAAGCCACTGAATGCTACATGCTAACAGGAAAAAAAATCTTGGAAAATTATGAAGAAAAACGGTTTATGAATTATCAAACATTAGAGGTGTTCAGTAATTTAAAAAATTATTTCTCTTATCAGAATCTAAATCTGTATAATGCAGATGATATGATCTTCCTTTCCTCATTTCCTGTTAATGTATTTTAAGTGATTGCTTGGGAAAAAAAACTATAGGTAGCACAGAAAATTGCACTGGATGATCCTTTAGTTATAGTCTCCATGTTCTATTCATTCCAGTTCATTAATTCAATAAGCATTTGGAATGCCTCTTCTGTGCATGCAAACTGCACAGACACTGTGGTAGGTTCTAGTACATGCCCTTAAGGAGGCAACAGTCCATTAGGCATGACCTAGCTAATGGCCTAGCTGAATGGGCAATGCTGACTTACAACCCATTGGAAGTTTCCTCGTTTATCCTTCAGGCTGAACATGGCCTTCGTTTTTACTCAGTCTATCTGTGAACAGTGCCATTCATTAGGTTTCCAGTCACTGCATCACTTATTGAAAATCACATTCCTGTACTGCCTCTCTGAGATTATTCCCCAATCACCTCAATTAGTATTCTGGGTGTTTCCAAACTCTTGGTTCTTAACATTTACAATCTCTTGATTTATTTACATGAAAGGCTAATCACATACAATGGGTATGGATTACATTAGTTGAACTCTGAAATGGCAACGCAATTATTTAGTGTGACTTCACAGAGTTCTCGAGGAGGCATCTGCCATGAGCAAAACAACATAAAAAAAAATCACCTCCATGTCTGTTTCCAAAGGAGCAATATCAGGCTAAAAATGTAGACATTGGAATGATGATTCCTAGAAGTTAGCAGTCATTAAATGAGTGTCAGGAGATGGGAGTGGGGGGTTATGTGTCATGTTGATGCTGCAGAGACTAAGCACACATGTTGTATATCGAGGATATAACACATGGATTCCTTTGTTTCAAATATGTCACATGTTCACACCTCCAGCCCTTCTTAGAACACTATTTCCTCGGGAAAGAGTGCCACCCTTTCAACATCTCACATGTTTTATGATTTGATAAAATCCAATTCGTCTGTGAAGCCAACAGAATGGGGTAGAATGCAACCTAGCAAGACCTTCTTGAGCTCCCCTGGGCTGAACAATTTCCTCCTCTCTGCTTTCAAAATGCCAGGGCATTTATCCCTTTATGCATTGAACAAGTATTGGGTAACTCTAATATGCTAAATGTGGGAGTACAGTGGTGAACAAGAAGACAAGATTTCTTGTTCTCACAGGGCAATATTATGATGCTTTTAGTTTTGCATGTGTGATCGTATTTATTCCTCTTTTCTCTAAGTAGACTAGAATGTTATGTTTTGGACAATTCCTCATCTTTATGTCTATTATAAAGCCTGACATATAGTCAGCACTCAAGAATTCTTTAATATAACATTAGAAAATTAGAGTTTAAAAGGCAAACTTCAAATTATCGAGAATTATTTTAAGATAACTGCATATATTCATTTTTAATTGAGGATGCACTACTGTCAGATACCCCTTGTAAAATGACTTTGACAGGCTGAATTGATTCCCCCTCCAAAATGGTCCTTTCCCTTCTCTACCTGATGCTATTAAGGTTAATGAGTACATTCATTAGGCCGCATCCCAGCATTTTTTTTCAGAATCTGTTCACAACCCACATAATTATTATGGAAACTGCTGTTCTACCCACATGTAATCATCATCCTGCCAAATCTTTTACCAATAGCATTTTCACAGATATTTCAGGATTCTTTTTCTAATAGTGGGAGTCTACTGACTGCTTGGCTGTCTTCATATATTCTTTTTTCTTCTTTTCTAGAAGAGTAGGAGGCCTTAGAATCTCTAAGCAATAGTGAAAAGCAAGGAAGGATACTGAGGTTTTAGATAAAAGTTCTTATGAATATACATCATTCAATATTAATGAATTATTTAACTCTAAAGAGAAGCACAATGTAAAATTTTCGAGAAAATGGTTAGGTTACTTACAGAGAATCAACTTATCTCTGGGGTTTATAAATCTGAGTTTTTCCCATTTCCAAGGCTTTATAAAGAATAAGTAAAGGTGGATTGGAGGAGCTATATTTGGCCATTCAAAAAATGGGTAAAAAGTCAGGAACCTAAAGTTTGCTATGTCTGTAGTGTAGATCAGGTGATTTCCATTGTATTACCTTCCCTAATTCTCTGTAGGCCTTGGAGGTGTCTATTTTTAGCCATAGATTTACTGCTTAGGAAACTGAGGCTTTGAGGAATTAAGGAACCTGCTCAAAATCTCACAGCAAAATATAGAGGGGATTTAAACCCAGATATTTCTAGCTGCAAAACTCCAGTGCTTTCCATACTTCATAGAGCCTCCACAGTAATGACGTACAGTGGTGAGAGCATGGAGAAGTGTTTCTTAAGGGGATCATGTTTAAGAGGCATGTAATGGAGGATGGAGAGCAGAGTGTTGTAGGGCTGGGGCTGCATAGGTAGAATTGTAACATGGTATCCAAGATTCCTGTTCTCTGGGGTACACAAACCTTCTCCTTCCTTTACAGTCAAACACTAATCTATGTAGGTGCTATTGCAAAGGGATTTTCAAGATGTAAATTGACCTTAAAAAAAACCAGAGAGATCAACCTCAGTGAATCTGACCTAATCAGGTAATCCCTGAAAAGTGGCTCTTCCTGGACAAAGAGATTCAAACATGAGAGGGATTTGAGATGAGAAAGCTGGAGAAGAAGCTCCAGTGCTGGTTTTAAAGATGAAGGAAGCTCTGTGTAAAGAACACTGGCCTCTGGGAGTTGATAGTGCCACCCGGCTAATAATCAGCAAAGAAACAGGGGCTCAGGCTTATACCCCAAAGGAACTGAATTCAGCCAAAAACTTGAATATGCTTGGAAGCAGATTCTTCCATAAAAACCTCTAGAAAGGAATGCAATTCAACCAACACTCTGATTTCATAGTGTTTAACTCTGAGTAGAGAACCTCCTTATGCCATGCAAGGACCACTGACTTTCAGAAAGTATGAGATAATAATGAATATTGTTTAAAGCTGCTAAATTTGTAGCAGTTTGCTACACAGTAATAGAAAGTTATTACTCATTTTCCACCTCTCTTCTACGTTTCCCCACTTGGAAGACCAAAACCTGTTAATATTGGAAGGAATGTAATTACAGGAGGTTGGCCAAATTCTTGGTTTGGTCACAATAGATAGACTTCCAAAGGCTTGGGATTACCAAAAATTATGGAGAGTATTAAACACAGTGGAATAGTTGAAATATTGTACTTGCTTTAATTTAGACTCTAGGATGATAAGCATTCTCCCCTCTGATTTAAAGACTTGTTCCTCAGGGAATGCTTCCTTACCACACACATCCTTCACATAGAGAATCTGAGAAAAATCTATGTGAATAGATTATTTTGTGAGTTGCACAATCCATTGTTTCTCTTGTCATAGCCATTTGGAGAAATGCAAAAATTGAGCCAATTGTGTGAAATATGCAATATGGTAAGATAATTGATTCAGTTAAATGGAGAAAGTGCATTATGAGTAGGCTATTATACCCACAGCTTTCTATAACCTTTTCCATGTTTTCTCGTGAACTTTCCTTACTTAGGATAATCTTCCAGTTTTCAAACTCCCTTTCCACTGACTTGGACTAATTTTCTACTGTTATGCTGATAAACTAATGTTCAGAGTAATAGTTATTTATTGAACATCTATTAAGTTTCAAGTAATAAGGCATATTTCATGATGATATTGGTGAATATACCACCCCCCATACACAAATACCCCAATTTATTTTCTTCCCATTATATCTTAAAACAGATCATCAGGAACTTTATAATTTCAGATCTCTTATATTTTCCTCATACTTTCCTCAAACTTCCTGCAGTATTTGACCTACTGTTCCAGTTAGCAGCATATAATGAGTAATATGACATATGCCAAATTCTCTGTAGAGTGCTGCATATGAGGAATAAAGAGAAGAAAAAGTATCATTCTTTAGTCACTCTGCAGCATTAGAGACAGGGACATAAGAACATACAGAATAGATGGTCATCACATATTTAGGATTTGTTTTCTGCCAGTTTACTGTTCTAAGTACTTTCTATAGGTGCTTCCTCTCTGCCAGGTAGGTATTATTTATATATTCACATTCATTGTATTATATATATATATTAAAGAGGGAGGGTAGTGGAGGGGCAGGGAGTGAGGGAGAGAATCTTATGCAGGCTCCATGCTCAGCACAGAGCCCAACATGGGGCTCAATCCCATGACGGTGAAATCACGATCTGAGCCGAAATCAAGTGTGGGACACTTAACTGGACTGAGCCACCCAGACGCCCCTTGTATGATATTTTATATCTTCACATTTAACATGAAGAAAATTCAGCTGGAAAAATAATAAACTACCCAGGGTTTTTTTTTTTTAGGTTTTGTTTATTATTTATTTATTCATGAGAGACACAGAGAGAGAGACAGGGAGAGAGAGGCAGAGACACAGGCAGAGGGAGAAGCAGGCTCCACTCAGGGAGCCTGACACGGGACTCAATCCCAGATCTCCAAGGTCACGCCCTGGACCAAAGGCGGTGGTAAACCACTGAGCCACCCAGGCTGTCCACTACCCAGGGTTATACAGAATTCAAACTCAGTCTACCTAAATCTGGAAACCAAAACTGAATCTATACAACCTATTAATGTGGCCTTTGATCTAAATCTTGTGTCTGAAGTTATCTGGTTTTGTACATGAAAATGTAGAGACAACAGTTATTTTAATTTCTGTTAAACACACACACACACACACATACACACATACACACACCTTAGAATTGGTTTCTTTTTTCCTCCCTGAGACTGTAAACAAAGAATTGCCTTAAACCACTGCATTCATCTTCTGAAAAAGATGCCTATCTTTGTAGTGTTATAATACACTGGTACAGTTATTAAGAATCTTTTTACTCAAAAGGAAAAGAGCTATTAGGAGATGCTCAAGAGATCTTGATATCTGTACATAAACACAGGATGGACTCTCTTCAGTTCACATTTCACTTTGAGGCAACATGTTTTTCCTTGACAAAATATCCCCATGACACCTACTGAAACCAAGTCTGTTGTTAACTTCTCACATCTATCAGATATGGTTTACCGGTGTACTCTTATAAGCTGTAGAAAGCCAGTAAATAATCAAAAATTGTTCTGGGTGTGAGATGAAGGTTCAGAAAGAGTCATTACTGAGGAAACCAGACAAAAGTCAGAACCTAAAAGTCTGAAAATTTAGATGACTTTAGATGCTACAGGCCTAAAAATTAATCCAAATAGACTGAAAATGTAAGCCATATTAGAAACTGAATGTTTCCTTCAGCCCTTTCAGCTACGACAGATGAGACAAACCTGCCACTGAAGACAATTAGAAAAGCTAGATAAATTTTGAAAAATGTTTACTTATGCTATAAGAAGGCTGTCAAGTCAGTCCGATCTCAGGGACCAAGATCCTGGAGAGAAAAAAAAAAGTGTAGTGAGGTATGATTTTCCCTTTGAATAGTGATAATTCATTGAAAGTCAGGGATGAGTGAGAAAGGGGTTGGAACAAGAGCAGAAGGTGAGGCTCAAAGTTTTTAAGTTCTGGGTTAACATTACTCCAAAACATGATCAGCAAATATCTGGGAAAGAAGAAAGCACAGATGTGAAAAAGACATTTGGTACTTTCCCTTGAGCCATCTGCTTATTTGTAGGCAGTTGCTGAGAAGCTTAGAAGTTAAGCATAAAGCAATGGCTAAAAGGCTGAAAAGATGGGCAGAGCTTTGCACAGTTACAGTAGATTGAAGAAAAAAAATAACTTGAATTTTGGATCTCCGAAACAAAACACTCCCAGTAAATATTCCAGGCTTTCAATGGCAATCCTTAAAGGCTCCATCCTTGTTGTCAGGCCAAACCAGAAAAAGACAAGCCCTAACAAAAATGGGACCCAACTTCAAATCACCTCAATATTAAATGAGATTTAAATGGTTGCTCTCTGTTTTTACTGCTGGAAAGCAGAAAAAGCCAAACTTCGGGGCAACGTACTGTTAGACATCACTTCAGATGATCTCTACAGCTTTTCATATACATTATCATTCAATTAAAATACATTTAAGCAGGGTTTTTTTTGGGTAGGGGTGAGACGCAGAGGATGTTTATGAACAGATTCTAAAATTTGTTTTGAAATATAAAGGACTAAGAATAGTCAGTGTTATATTGATAAAGGGAACAAAGGTAGGGAAATACATCATTAGATATCAAGGCTTATGAAAAAGTTACAACTATATATAATTTGTAGATATGGATAAACAGATCAGTGGAATGGAGTCCCATACAAATATAGAGATTTGACTTCTGACAAAGGCAACCACCACCACAAAGAAGTACAAATAAATTTTCTATTAAATAAATGATAAATTTATATCTATATGGAAAGAATCTTCATATTTAATCCATGAAAATTAATTCCAGGCAGATTATAGATCTAGATGTAAATGATAAAACAATAAAGCTTCTAGATTATAATAAAAAACTTCCTGATATAACACAAGGACGATATATTCATCATCTCAGGTTAAGAAATATATCTCTACAGCACAAAAAGGACTAACCATAAAGTCAGGATTATTACAAGTATTTATAATAAAATTGATATATATTTTCATCAAAAGATATCACTGATTGAGTGAAAAGGAGGCCATGTATTAAGAGAAGATCTCTGGAGTGTGTGTGTGTGTGTGTGTGTGTGTGTGTTTGTGCAGGTAGATATACAGGCAATAGATGGATTAATAGGTAGGTAGACAGATGATAATTTCAAAAGTACTCATCTCTAGAATACATGAAAAATTAATATACATTAATATAAAAAGAAGTCCTATAGAAAAAAAGGTCAAGAAGTTTGAACACTACACAGAACAGCTTTGAAATGGCCAATAGGTAAAAGAAGTGCTCCACTTTATTGTAAGGGCAATACAAAGTAAAACCACTATGCACAGCATTACCCACCAACATAAACAGCTAAAGTTAAAAAAAGATTGACATAGTGCAGGATTATATCTGGAGTAATTTCTATTCTCAAACACTGGCAGTAAAAGGATAGCTTGGTATAAACACTTTGGAAAACTATTGGGCAATTTCTTTCTTTCTTTCTTTCTTTCTTTCTTTCTTTCTTTCTTTCTTTCTTTCTTTCTTTCTTTCTTCTTTCTTCTTTCTTTCTCTTTCTTTCTTTCTTTCTTTCTTTCTTTCTTTCTTTCTTTCTCTCTCTCTCTCTCTTTCTAAAATATTTTATTTATTTCAGAGAGAGAGAGAGAAAGCATGAGCAGAGGAGAGGGGCATGAGGAGAGGAGAGGGGAGGCAGAAACAAACTCCCCACTAAGCAGGGAGCCTGATGCAGAGCTCTATCCCAGGACCCTGAGATCATAACCTGAGCCAAATGCAGATGCTTAACTGACTGAGCCATCTAGGTACCTCTAGGCAGTGTCTATAACAATTGAATATAAGTATACACTATGACCAAACAATTCCACTCTTTCGTATGTCCCCAATAGAAATACTATCATATACACACCAAAAGGAATGTAGAAAAATGTTTACACGAGCACTATTTGCAATAGTCCTATTATTGAAAACAACAAAAATCTTGATTGGCAGTAAAAAGGATAATAAATTGTGGTTTATTCACAAACTTAGTACAGATAGCAATGAAAATGAACAAGCTACTACTACATGAAGCAAAACTGTATAATGTAAACATATTGAGTGAAAAAACATACATGAAAGAGAAAAACATATTCCATTCTTATTAAATTAAGACAAAGACAATGCTAACCTACAGTGTTAGAAGTTAAGGTAATAGTTCCTTGTGATGAGTGTACTCCAGATTTTCTTCTGTTATTGATTTCTTGTTCTATTCTGTTGTGGTAGGAGAAGATATTTTTTTTAGGAGAAGATATTTGACATAATTTCTATCTTCTTGAATTTGTTGAGACTTCTTTTGTGGCCTAATATATGATCTTAGAAAATGTTCTGTGTGCACTTAAGAAAAATATGTATTCTGCTTCTGTAGAAAGAAATGTTCTGTATATGTCTGTTAGGTGCATTTGATTTATAGTGCTGTTCAAATCTTCTGTTTCCTATTGATTTCCCATGTGGTTGATATATCCATTGTTGAGAGTGGGGTATTAAAGTCCTCAACTATTAATGTTTTGATGTTTATTTCTCCTTTTAGTTCTGTTAGTATTTGATTATATATTTAGAAACTCTGATGTTGGGTGTATAAGTATTTACAACTGTTTTATCTTTTTGATGCCCCTTTATCAGTACATAATAACCTACTTTGTCCTTTTGGGCCATTTTTAACTTAAAGCCTTTTTTGTCTGATACAAGTACATCTACCCCTGTTTTCTTTTGGTTTCCATTTGCTTAAGATATCTGTTCTATCCCTTCACTCAGTCTACGCAGGCTTAAAGCTCAAGTGAGTCTTTTGTATGTCTACTGTTGGATGCATTTTGTTGGATCTTGTTTTTTTATTCATTCAGGCATTTTATGCATTTTGATTGGATAATTTAATCAGTTTATGTTTAAAGTGATTATAGATTTGTACAGATTTACTATTGCAATTTTGCTGTTTTCTATTTTATTTTTCTGGTTTGACTCCTTGTTCCTGTGTTCTCTTGCAATATTCATTTGTGATTTGATGATCTTTTAGAGTATTATGCTTTGACTCCTTTACCATAATCTTTGTGCATCTACTACAGGTTTTTCCTTTGTGGTTATTTGGAGGTTTACAAAAACTCTCTTACAGCATCCTACTATAAGCTAATAACAAATCAACTTCAATACCATACAGAAATTTTACTTTTACTTTTCCCCTCCTCACATTTTTGGTTATTGATGTTATAATTTCCATCTTTTTAAATATTATGTATCTAATACCAAATCAACCAAATCATTGTAACTGTTTTTTTTAATATATTTATCTTTAGATCTTTAATCTAGAATTGTAAGTGAATTATGCACCAGCATTACAATATTCAAATCTAACTTTGATTATCTATTCACCATTACCACTGAGTTTTACACATTCAGGTATTTTTGTAATGTTAATTAGCATCTTTTTACTTCTTGAAGAACACCCTTTAGCATTTCTTGTAAGGCAAGTCTAGTGGTGATGAACTCCCTTAGCTTTTTGTTTGTTTTGGAAAGTTTATCTTTCCTTCATTTCTGAAGGACAATTTGCCTAGTATAGTATTCTCAGTTGCCAGTTCCACCTCTGATCAGGTGAGGCTGTTGACTATGTTTTGTCAGGGTAGTGCCACTGGTTGGACTTCTTGATTGGGCTATGGGCTTGGCTCTTCAGTTGCTCCTGGTTGTGTAAAGTTTCAGGCCATGATCTGTCACTGGATGCTGCTGCTGGCTGGACTCTGTTCAGGTAGGGCTGCAGGCAGAGCTTTGTGGTCAGTCAGGGTTTCAAGCCATGCTCTACAATCAGGTAGGGACACAGATTATGTCCTGAAGTTGGGTGGGACTACAGGCTGGGCTTCCCAATCAGGTTGGCCAACGGCTCTGTTCTGCTGTTGAGTAAGGTCACTGGCCAGGCTATTTGGTTGGGAGGAGTCTTCAGCTGTATTCTATAGTTGGGTGGAGCTGGAGACTGTGCTTCACATTTTGGGGGGTTAGGATTACTCTCCAGGATCCTTTGCTGGGGACAGGAGACTCTGGCTATGCTCCATGATTGGGATGGGCCACTGGTGAGACTCCCTGATGGCTGTAGTCAGCAATCAGACAAAGCCACAGGATGGGCTTTATTGTGGGGTGGGGCTGTAGGCTGGGCTCCACAATTAAATGGCACTGAAGACTGAGTTCCAAGACTCTCCAGGATCACTGACAGACTTCATAGCTGCCTAGGTTCTCTGGTTAGGCTTCCTGGTTGGGCAGGACTTGAGGCTATATTTAGCCAGCAAGAAGGAGTTCAGATTTCCTTCCCTGCCCAGACAGGGCCATTCAATAGGCTCCAAGGCTAGTGACCTGAAACAGTCAAAACTTTCTCACCAAGTGGCAGGCAGGGCCATAGGCTCAATGCTGTATAATGGCAGAGCCTGAGGCTCAGCTCTTTGCTCAGGTGCCACTGCAAACACAGCTGTAGGAGGTGCTATGGAGTTGCCCAGGTTCTCCAGTTAGACTTCTTGGTCAGATGGGTACGGAAGCTATATTCAGCAATAAGCAGGGTTTCCAAATTGGTTCCCTGACTAGGTGGAGCTATAGAACAAGCTCCATAGGCAGCACAACTCACTAGCTGATGACGCTAAGCAGGCAGAGGCAGAACTGCCCACTGTGCTTCCTGGCCAAACAGGGCAACTGCATCCACTCTACAGATGGGCAGAGGCACTGGTTTGGATCTCCACTCAGGTGCAGCTTCAAAGAGGAACATGGTCTGCCAAGATCTGAGCGCTAGTTGCTAAAAACCTAACTCCATTCTCTGTTTCTGTCTGATGCTCAATGGTCAAGCCCCATAGATTCCCTAGTGATTCATGGGAAGTGAGAAGCAAATGTACTTCCTATGAAGCATCCTGCGACATTGGGGGAGCTGGATATCCACCTTGGGTTCTTTTTCTCCCACTGGAGAAAACCTAGGCTTGGGGGTCTCTCTCACTCTGCTGCTGTGCTGGCCTGAGGCAAGGGTGGTGGGGTCCTCATGTAGCTGTTCTTCTTGCCTTTCCATTGGGTGCAGTGCTTCTCAGTCCCTGTGCTCCAGAGGTGCTTCGGCACCATCTTTGGTTCTGGGATTTTCAAAACTGTGTCTTGTCTATGTATAATAGCTAGTTATGAGGGCACCTGAAGTCAGGAATGACCTGTGTCACTATCTTGACATCTGGCCAGCAGCTTGGTTTTCATGGAAGTTTTAAATACAAATGTGACATGGTTCAATTTACAGTTTTGATGGATGACTCTTCTACATGAATGTATTTGAATTTAAAGGAATGCAAGACTTATTAGAAGGCAAGGACTTATAAATCAGATATGGACTGATGAGTGTTTGAGAAAGAGAAGAGGCCATAGGATAGAAGTAAAAGACTCAAATAAGAAATGCTGCATTTAGTGGTTCACAGATTTAGGGTCTGTTGATTAATATTCTGTAGAGTGGGAGTAAGGTAAAGGAACCTAGAATGATTCTAAATTTTCTTATTTGTGTGGTTACGTACCATTTAGAAAAAAGAAATGTGTACTGGGGATTTAGGATCTTTAGTGGTTAAGGACAGAAGCCAGATTTTAGTGAAATGAGACTGAAGGAGAAGAGAGAGAAAAACAGGGCTGGTGTGGATCATGACAGCATAGAGTTTCATGCTTTTCTCTAGTACTTCTCAACAGTTTAGAAACAGGGCTTCAGAGGTGGATTATAGAACGGATTTTGCCACATGAGTAAACATAAAGATCAGATTTGCAAGACATTTGGGGGTTTGGTTGAGAAACTGGTTTGAATAATCAACTATGGTATGGGATTATTAAGAAACTCAGGCTGACCTGGGAGGAGCTGAGATGTTGGGGGGAAATGGAAAAATCATAAGATAAGGACCTTCTATGAGAGCAAGGGCATATGAAGAGGCATGGAAAACAGGAGATGGCAAAGGCAAAAAGTAGGTGGTAAAAGTGAAATTAAGAGATACTAAAATAAAATAAAAACAGAAAGGGAGGCAAACCATAAGAGACTCTTAAACATAGAGAACAAATTGAGAGTTGATGGAGGGGAGGTAGGTGGGGAATGGGCTAAATGGGTGATAGGAGTTAAGGAGGACACTTGTTGGGATGAGCACTGTTACATGTAAATGAGGAATCATGAAATTCTACTCCCGAAATAGATGCTACACTGTATGCTAACTAACTTGAATTTAAATACAAAAAAAGATATACTTTACTGAGGGAAAAAATTGTATCACAAGGAATAACCAGACATTATGTTGGCTTCAGAAATTACAGTAGTAGGATATGTTTCAAACAAAGGTGAACTGTATAAAAATGCTCAAATGTTGAACCTAACCTAGGCTATATAAAAACAAGAGAAAATGAATCAGTTATATTTTTATTAGGAAGCATTAGAAGACCCTAATAAATGGATTTTAAATGAAAACAACTAACAAAAAAAGAGATGATAATGCATGTTTGTTCAGAAAGTAGGATATTGGGATATTGGATTTAGGATTTCTAGGTGATAGAAGAGCTGAAGATGTCCTATTAGGCATGTGCTAGGATAAACTGGACATTTATTTCCCTTATTCCCCATGCAACACTTCTCTTTTTTTCTTTTTTTAACACTTTTCTTTAAAATTAAATTTCACTTCAACCAATTGTGTTTAAGCGTCTGCATATTATCACGTTCAATTATAATAAAGAAATACTACAACTAGGGAAGCTTTTGAGCAGGTGTCGGAAAAAATATTTTAATAACAAGGAGGTTATTTTGTTTATTATTGTTATTTGTGGGCTTTTTGTTGAGTTGTTTTAATGTAATGTGATGTTAATATGTTGGACAGAATGTTTTTTATCTAACTGGGTACATGACTTTCCTATCAAAAGACCACTGTTAGTATCTGTTCTCTACAGCAGTTAGGGTTTTACAGACACCGTCAAACTCATGTGCACACATATCAGTACACACACTAACAAATGCAAGCACACATACATGCATGCACAGATACACAGATGCAGATACATTTGCACGGAAAAACAGAACCAGTGTTTAGTGTAAGCATCACCTTATCTGAGACATTATTCCTTACAGGATGTTTTGGGAAAGGACAAACAAAAATTCATTTTGTTCCAAAGAACCGAGACAGTATGATGATCTGCTGTTGTAAAATTACTGGCAATGAGTAGTGCAAGATTTTAGTCACAATTCAATACAGAAGAGTCAACCAAAAAAGAATTCTCAGAATGTTAATTTAAGCAATTCAATTATTCTGCTCTGGACCCATGTCTAGTTATTAGGGTCACCTTGGAGAAGCCTGGCAACTCAAGAATAATTTATTTCTGAGAAGTAGATTCATTTGTTCCTCATCTTACCAAATTCATTTATTATAGATTTTTTTTCAGGGAATAAAATTCACTTTTTTAGTTTGCTATTGCCCCTAAATGTCCAGTTTCATGCTTGAATGTCCAGTTAGAAAAAAAGTTATGTTTGAAAAGTAGAAAGTGAGAAAAAGGTGTTTAGGGAGGTGTATTTTATTTTTAGTAGAAAATATGAACCTAGACAATGTGAGAGGAATAGAGAAGGGGCAGATAGGGTCAAATGGTTCATAGTTGAATATCTCTGTCAGACCAGGAGACACCGCATGATTTAGGGGAAAAAGTATCATTAATAGGCATTCATGTGCTATAGGATGTGGTATTGTGTTGGTAGTGTTTGAAATAGGCAGATGTGAGGGCAAGGCATAGACTTACGGAGAGAAGCACTGATTTTCTTTGTCTTTCTTTGACTTTAAAACTCCTTAACAAAGCACACAGATCTTTCATGATATTGTCGTTGCTCAATATTATCTCTGTTCATTCTCCTGTTCTTTCTGTATGCCTTCATTAAGTTCCCAGAAGATATCATGGTTTCTTACTAATTCTACTACCAGTTTTAATAGTCACTCATGTTTGCTTAGTCATACTTTTCTTCCCTTCATTTTACTCACTCTACTTGTTTTGTGACCTCTTTTCAGATGCCTTTTCTTCTAAGCCTCTTGTGATCTTACCAGTCTGAAAGAGATATGCTTCTATACCTTAATTCCAATTTAGTATGTATCACATTTTCTTTTTTTTTAAGATTTTATTTATTTATTCATGAAAGATACACACACACACACACACACAGAGGCAGAGTTGTTGGCAGAGGGAGAAGTAAGCTCCAGGCAGGGAGCCTGATGTGGGACTCAATCTTGAGACCACGGATCACGCCCTGAGCCAGGGGCAGGTGCTCAACCGCTGAGCCACCCAGGTGTCCCTCACATTGATTTTCATTTGTTTATATGCTTCTCTTCCTCATGAAAGGTGAATTTCTTAGGACAGGTGCTTAAGTTCCATAGCCCCAGCACTTAACTCATTGCTTGTCAATAAAACAGAGACTCCATAATATTGGATACATGGAGGGAGTATGGCAGTGGTTAAAGAGGAACATTTTTATCAGATATGCTAGCAGTTTAAATGGATAAAGATTTTGGAGCTATGCTGAGGTTTTAGACCTGTGGGGCATTTGAGAAGGGAAGTAATATTTTCTGTCTCCAAGAAGATTAAAGTCTTTTTGGTTGACAAACTTTTGGTACACAAAATAATTTAGAATAACCTAAGGCTAACTATAAGCAAAGGTGCTGTGCACCAGAAGAGCAGCGCAGCAGTGGGGGATATTTACAGGAATAAGGGCAGGGTTTAAAGAAAAGAAAGGTTTTTTTTTGTTTTTGTTTTTTTTCCAGCAACCCAAACTTTTTATTTTATTTTTTATTCAAAAAATTTTTTAATAAATTTATTTTTTTATTGGTGTTCAATTTGCCAACATATAGAATAACACCCAGTGCTCATCCCGTCAAGTACGCACCTCAGTGCCCGTCACCCAGTCACCCCCACCTCCCACCCACCTCCGCTTCTACTACCCCTAGTTCGTTTCCCAGAGTTAGGAGTCTACCATGTTCTCTCTTCCTTTCTGATATTTCCTACTCATTTTTTCTCCTTTCCCCTTTATTCCCTTTAACTATTTTTTATATTCCCCAAATGAATGAGACCATATAGTGTTTGTCGGAAAAGAAAGGTTTTGAGCTGAGTTTTGATATCCATAGGTTTTGTGTAGGTTGAGAAAAACAGGATTTTTTTTTTTTAAGATAAAGGGGTTATCAGGCACAGGACTGGAGATTTTCATGCCATGTGTGAATGGTGGTAAGTATTCCATCTTAACTATTGCCTCCTCGAAGATCCAAATGCCCTCCAAGGATTCTGCCCCACAATCATAACTGTTTGGCAGATGTTTCTATCTAGGTGTCCCAACCTCATCTGAAACTCTATACTTAAAGGCAAACTCATCTTTTTTTTTTTCCTGCCTAGTCAGTTGCCCTCTTTGAGCTTTCTCAAGTCATCCAGACTTCAAAGTTTGGACTCATTAGTTTACATCCTATATACGAAGAGTCAGGTAATGGTCTTGGCATATACTAGGCATTCTATAAATGTTTACCAAATTAACAAAAGGAAAGACTTTGGAGTCCAATGTGACCATGTGAAGGTTAAACACAAGAATGGATGGACGAGGTATGGAAAGGCAGAAAGAAAAAGTAACCATAATTGAGATTCTGGGCATCCTTACCTGTAAAAGAACCAAACATAGTGTTTGGAGAGTTAGAAACATTAGATGCTGGTAACTGCAACTTTGGTTTCATGAACCCTTGGATAAAAGCGTTGGAGTTGATTATAACAAAGAACTTAGCAACAGGGATCATTAGGAAAGTCAACATATTTTATCTTTTAGGGAAGTTACCAGCATTCCATAAAATTCAACTTACTGTCTTGAACTTTGTTATATTACTCTCATAAAATTTAGTCTACCTAATTCAGTGTTTTATTTCCCTAATTGGTTGGGTTTATAACCATGATTGACTTGAATCCTACTCCCAAGCCTTCCAGAGGAATTGAGTGAGCTATAAAATTCTCTAAGGGACATTATTAACTCAGTCTTCAATGAATTATTTGTAAACTTAAAAATGTTCATTAGGCACCTACTATATATCTATGCTATCATTTGAGTTACAACAACAAATAATATGTTCTCTATTCACTCTCTTCCCCATCCCACATATTCTTAAGTTCCTTGGGGGCAGGTATTATATCTTTGTTATATTTATTTTCCAGTACCTGGAAAATAGTGAATACTGAATAAATATTTGTTGAATTAGTGGATGACAAACTACACATTGTAAGTGCTATGATTTATATATGCACAGGATGCTATAGGAAGTATAAAAAGAATAATGATTACTTATTGCCTAGAAGAGTTTATTTCAGAGAGATTTTCAATTTTGTTCATAAATTTTGGGACGAATAAGTGAATCAGACATAGTGAATCCTTCAACTCAAATACTTTAACATTATCAAGTTACTAGATAATGAGTCATTATTTTTAAAATGAAAATTACAGACTTGATAGGTTAGTGAGTCTTTAAAACTAAAGTTAATCATTCATCTAATCAATGTGTATTTATTTAATACCTACTATGTGCCAGGCACTTCACTTTATGCTTCTGGTCAAATGGTGACCAAGACATGGTCATTTTGTTGAAAGAACTCAGTGATTATTCATCTGAAATTATAAAAAAGCAATTTCCATTTAAAAAATTAAAATAATCTTTATGCTTAACCAACTACTTGAAAAAACACTTCAAAGTTGTTGAAATACCGTTAGAGTAATAAGATAATAACAAGTTCTATAAATTAATAACTTTGAATTCTTTTATTGGTGGACAACCTGCTATTTCACTTTTTTATTTATGTTAATATCCAATTAGGTTGATTTTACTCTATGCATTTATATAACTAGAAGGTATATCTCTATCTCTCCCCTTCTCTATATTATGTATATATAAATATATATGTATATATATATATATATATACACACACACACACACACATATAAATAACAGTTTTTATTCAGTTGTATATTTGCAGCATTATTCAGAAGCCCCAACCTATCTATAGTGGGTAGGGATTTCCAGTCAATATCCACTTTTGTCCTCCTCTATAGTAAGCAAATGTTTTAACTCCAGAGGTATGACCTAATTAGTGTCAGTCAATTGGGGTAATCTATGTTATTGCCACAGTTACTGGTTTAGGTTATTCTAGCCAATATAGTTAGAGTTAATATTTTTTCTAGCCTAATCAGAACCTTTGCTGGGAATTGTGTGACATAGATATTCTCTTTCTCCCTAAAGACAATGTCATTTGAAGTGGTAAAGCTGCTAATTGCTATTCTTCCACCATGAGGGAGAATTCAACCTGAGAGTGAATCTGCTTTGGCTTCATGTTTCATGGAGAGTCACAAGGAAATGGAATCAGAGGTCTGGTCACAACATACCTAAAATTTGACCACTCTGGACTTTTTAGTTACATGAAATAATGTATTCTCTTTATTGTGAAGCCAGTCTGCATTACATTGTTATTTGTCTCAAAAATGAAAACATTAAAAATTATAAGTAGGTGCTAAAGTGAGATGTCTATGAATTAATCATTGATCATAAAGCTGTATCTTTGTGTTTGATTTACTACATTTAACATTTAGAAGAAAGAGACTTATTTCACTGAATATTAAAAATTGGCAAGTTTCTAGATTAATGTTGCAGACCATCAAAATACACGGAATGTTATTATTAATGCCAGATAATCTGTTACTGACAATTAAGATATTGGAATTAATATATAGTATTAATAATGAACTTGTGATCCTTAGCAAATTAAAAATCACACTATACAGAACAATGTGGACTTAAGATTGCGAACATGATGAATTTTTCATTGGTTTAGCCCATCCTGAACCTCTCCTCACTTGTCCATTGTCTGATCCACACCACAGAAATTGTTGCTTCTTAAGTCTGCTGACCATCAGCACCCATTTTCCACCTTTTAACATATTTCAGCAATTGGCTTGCTCTTTCTCCTCTATCATCTTCTCATTTATTTATTAACTCATTCATTCAACACATTTATTTAGCAACTTTTACATGCCAAACAATGAACTTAGTTACAAAACACCTAATACAACAACAAAAAGATATATATGATGTCATTACAGTGAATAAAAATGTTTATACCAAGATCACATAGTAATTTTAAATTACAAATTGATTACAACAAGGAAAAGGGGTAGAATGATGAAAAAATATCGGATGTTGACTTGACATCATCTGGGGGCCAGGAAAACTTCCATGAAGAAGTGAATATTTAATCTGAGTTCAAAAGATGATGATAATTAACAATGAGAGAAATATGCCAGTAATAATTGAATGAGGTAAAGCAGGATCCTGAGAAGAAGCAACCTATCTGAAGCTCCCATTTGAAGTCCCTAAGACAGATAGGAGTTTGACTCATTTACGGGAGTGAAAGAAGACCAGAGCAGAGAACGAGAGGGAAGAGTGGTATTATGGGTCAAAAACCACCTCTCTGGAACCTCACAGTCTGATTTAAAGATTTTAGTCTTGCCCTAAGAATGAAGTCACTGAAGAATTTTAAGGAAGCAATGGCAGGATCAGATTTGCATTTTATAACCATCACTCTATAAACTAGTTAGAATATGAAACATTACTGGTGAGAGCCAAAAGTAGAAGACACAGTTGCAAATTAAGATGCAATTGCTCAGACTGCATAGATTCAAGAGAGAGGACCCTGTAGCCTGGATCATGGTGGTGGAGATGATAAATAGCCATGAAATTTGAGAGACAGTGAGGAATGGATAGTGGGATTTTCAGACTTAATGGCTATATGAAGAAAAATAGAGGATTATGTGATTTTCAAATCTCCTGCTTCAACAATAGGAAGGCTAGTTGCACCATTCATTGAGAGAGGGTACAGAGAGAGTAATTAATCTTGGGGAAGAAATTATGAACTCTATTTCAAATATGGTGACTTTCTAATACACAATTAGAGATATTAGATATACCAGTTTGGGATTCTAAAAATTTGGCATTGTACATATGAATCTGATAATAAGAAGTCAGGACTCTCAGCTTATAAAAGAAGTAAAATACAAACTAGCGTATGTGTAAATAATGTATGATGTATGTAGCCACATAATTATCTATCCATCCATCCATCACCCATCCTTCTGGATTCTATTGCTTTGTATTACCAGAAAGTTCACTCATACAGTTGGCTTCACATATCACTACATCCTGGAGTTCAAATAACTTTATTAGCCTCTTCCATTTAGAAGCTGGAGGGGAAGTTAGGTTAAATTAGTTTAAAAACCATGTGGAGGGTGAATAAGTTGGATATCTCTGTTGATGCCTCTTACCTTGATTTATTTTCTTTAATCAATTAATTTATTTTTAAGTTTAAATTTTAGGTATTCATCATACAATGCAATATTGGTTTCTGGAGTAGAACCCAGTGATTCATCACTTAGATACAACATCCAATGCCCATCATAAGAAGTACCCTTCTTAATACCCATCACTCATCTAGCCTATCCCCCACTGACTTCCCTCCATCAACCCTCAGTTTGTTCTTTATCCATTAAGAATCTTTTATCACTTGTCATCCTCTCTCCTTTTTTTTCTTTTCCCTCTTTCCATATGTTCATCTGTTTTCTTTCTTAAATTCCACATATGAATGAAATCATATGGTATTTGTCTTTCTCTGACTGACTTATTTCATCTAGAATAATACACTCTAGCTCCATCCATGCTGTTGTAGATGGTAAGATCTCATTTTTTTGATGGCTGAGTAATATTTTATATCTATATCTATACCATCTATATCTATCACCTCTTCTTTATCCATTCACCAGTCAATGGACATTGGGCTCTCTGTAGTTTGATTATTGTTGATAATGCTGCTATGAACATTGGGGTATATGTGACCCTTCAAAGCAGTATTTTTGTATTCTTTAGGTAAATATCTAATAGTGCAATTGCTGAATCATAGTATAGCTCTATTTTTTTTTTAACATTTTGAGGAACCTCCATACAGTTCTCCAGAGTGGCTGCAACAGTTTGCATTCTTAATAAAACACAAGGTTGGCCACATATTGGACAAATCCTTTTCGAATGAAACATTTTTCTGCTTTTGAGAATTGAATTTGGCATGCAGTCCCATAACCCTGTTTCATGACACCTTCCTTACTCTTCATCTTTTTCATTCATTTAATAAGAAACAAAAAACTAAAGCCCCAAAAGTTGCTAAAATTTTCAATGACTAAACCACTAACTTACATAAACCGTGTCTAGCACCCTTCTCCTGGCTTCTCCAGAGGCTGGACTGGTATGGACAGTGACTTCATTGACAATCATCATTAAATTAAAATTTCACACCTTCTTGATCTTTTTTCATGTCTATATTTTACTATTATCATATCACCCTCACCGTTTTCCTCCTTGGGCCTTTCAGATGGTCTGAAAGCACTCGAAAAGAAGTTTATAAGGAATATAGTGAAGGATAAATGATGGTATCGGTTCCACTCTGGACTGTCCAAGATATAAATTTCCCACTTGAATCTTAGAAGGTCTGTGATGAGGCTACTTCTTAATATATAAGATTTATTCTAAAAATCTAGAGCTTGATTGAGAGACCTCTTGAATAAAGAGCCTACTACATCACTTAACCAAGAGAATATGTTGTAACAAATTTGGGAATCAAAAATTCATTGTGGTATGAAAGACTATGAGAAAAGTAGTTGAAAATTATAGATAAGAGAAAATTATAAGACTTTTGCAAAATTCTGTCTTTTGTAAGATTTTCATGACTAATTCTAAGTCTCAGATTCAATGCCATTCATTGTGTCTAGATCTCAGACCCCCCTCTTCAAAACACTTGAGTGGACTTGCTCTCAGAATCCTTGTCAGCATTTCAATTTTTCTCTTTGCATTCTCTCATTTCCTGCATCTTCAAATTTGTACAGGCCTCAAAATTCTTAAAAATAGTCTTAACTTACTTCTATCTCCTGATAAGTTATGTCACACTTATTCCTTTTTGTTCACTGTCAGACTTGTATTAATGGAGCACACATTTTACATTTTAATTTCTTCATCAATCCCTTCCCTTTTTAAAGTTGTTTTCCCTTCTACCATTCCTACAGAAATTACTTTGTCAAAGTAAATAAGTGCATGGAAACACACACACACACACACACACACACACACACATCCCAATTTTTGTCCTTTTCTCCTTTGACCTATCTGGAGCCCTTTCCTGAAACTCTTTCTTCTTTGGCTTCATGACCAGGGCTATTCGGTTTGGAATTCCTTTTCTGGCTCCTTTTCTTTCTTTCCATCCTTTCATGTCTGGATTTCATTCCCCCTGTTGTCCACAAACTCCAGAGGCTAAGTTATTTTTCATATTACATGCTATTTTTTTTTTGGAGGGGGGAATCTAGCTATTTTCATGGTGATTGCTTGTCTTATTCAGATTGGAGCCACCACATGTACTGCCACATATTTATATATGGAAAGTCTAGTGTTTACATAGAACAACAAGATTACCAATATTGTTAACACAATTTAAAATGTATGATTCCTGGTTGACTTAAATTCAATGAACTGACTTTAAGTAAACGTGGACTTATGGCTCCGAATAGGAAACTTATTTCCTTATGTATCAATACACATCTCTGGGGCTACTGGGATGATGGCTGAAGTAAAGTGGCAGAGCCTAGAAGATGCAACTTTATGGTGAATATAAAAATTCAGCAACGATTTATCCTTGGAGAATAATTATTTTAATAAATTACTGTGTTTATTCAAATCAGAAACAAAATCAACATTGATTATAATCAGGTATTGTGCTGGATGTAATCATGTGTAGCAATAATATACAGGACAATGGACTATCTATATATTTAGCTGTATTGAAACTACCACCAGAATATTAATTATTGACAACTGAAAAATGTTCGTGCACCACTTCTTCTTTTCTCTTTAAATCTTACTCATCCTCCAAGGACATATTCTAGCATTAATTACTTCCTGACACTGTGATCAATCCTCTGGTTTGATTCAATGTCTGGTTCATTATAGCTTCTTCAAAGCTCATTGGTGTTTAAACTGAATAGTGTTTTTAATCAACTAACATTTTAGGCAACTGCTTTATATTGAGCATTTTCAATGTTGTCAATTTCATTACTACCTTAAATAGTTAATTTCTCAGCTCTTAAAAGCAAGATACTTTTCTCCCAACTCATATATAATAAAGTTTCTATCCTATTTTTAAAGTACTTTTCCTCATAACAATTTATGACAATGAGTCATAAGCTACAATGCCACCACAGGCAGGTCTCAGGGGATTATTGTCCCCACAAGGAAGTGCATTAATTTCACACTGTGGTTCATTAATGGTATTGTCGATTCCCCCATGAGGTATGGGCATTTGTGAATCCCCGATGTTTCCTGATTACTTGGCTTGAATTTTATTCCTTTACCAAAAAGACCTTCCTACTAAGTTGTCACCAGGGAAAACAGTGCTAAAAGGCAACAGTGCACAAACAATGCACAAAATCATCTATTACCATAGCATTTTATACTGTACTTGTTAATCGTATGTATGTATAAGTACATATGCACGTATGTACTTACCTATCTCCTGCAAGACTAAAAAATGTTAATGATTTCCTGGGTACCATGTGATCAGCAATGCATGGAAGTATCAGAATGGAGGCTGTCAGTTGGCATTGTCCTCAAACTCACTAACCACTCAAAAAGAATCTGAAGTTTTATCATTTAGAAACTGGTTTTCTGAAAAAATCCATATATAGTTGGTAGTGTAAAAAGAATTCTTTGTGCTCTCATTCAAGATGCAACATCTACTTTCGATAAATTAAAATTGATTATACAGGGCAAAATTCTTTACCAGTTAGAAAATACTTAATGACCTCTATTATGTGTCGTGTACTGGTTTAAGCACTGAGAAATTAGTGGTAACAAGAGATAAAAAGAGTGCCTGCTTTTCTGGAGCTTCTTTCAGAGGGATTTCCAGAAAAATTAATAGGCACACAGATACACACACATATGCATTAACTTTAGATAGTGATATGTACTATAATAAAAGAGTGTGAAGTCTAAGAATCAATAATAATTATGGAGAGCATTGTGGTACTTAGCTAGCGCAGTCAGGAAAGAGTATGCTGAGTTGGTGACATTTGAACTGAGACCTAAATAATGAGAAGGAAGAGCTTACAGGGAGGTTTGGGAAGAGAATATTTTGGGCAGAGAAAGCAGGAAATACAAAGGTTCTGATCATAAATAAGTACTGGTATGTTCTTAGAATGAAGAATAGTGTAGCTAAAGCATAATGAAGAAAAGGGAGGGTAGTAAGAGATTACTCTGTAGGGAGGGATCTGATCATGTTGTATTTGTAGGCCATTTTATTTTAAATGTGATGTGAAACCTAATATTAGTCCAGGTAAGGGATAATGATGGCTTGGAATTGAGAGGTACAAATGTCGTTAATACCAATTACTGCACTGGGTATATATTGTGAAGCTTAAACACAGTGCAATTTGCTGTTGGTTGGACATGAAGAGTTACAGAGTAAGAGGGGAGCCCAGAGGTTTTGGCTTGAAGAATGAATGATAGAAATATAATTAAAGTGGAGATATCTGGAGGTGAGCAAGGCACAGATCAAGTTACCTATAATATGCTATTTTAAAATGCCTATTAGATATTCTAATTGAGATGTTCAAAAGGCAGCTGAATAGATGCATCTGAAGCTCAAGGAGAGAGGTCCAGCCTATTGACAATAAATTTTAGGATAAGTAGCAATGGAGGTGATCTTCAAAACCATAGGAAAAATAAGAATGTGAAACAAAGAGTATAAGACAGTATCATGCTTTTTGCAAAGACTCTTTCCTCCTTCCTCTCTTCCCTACCATCCACACATCCTCATATCCTCCTCCCTGATTGCTCAGCTGAAAATGATCCTTCTTCAACTTCCCCTCAAATCATGCCTTTCCTATCTCACAGTCCTCATGGCACTAACTAGACTTGGCTTTCTATTACAGTTCCTTTTTAGCTTTATCTCTTCTACTAAATCCTCAGATAACTGTCCCACCTGGACGTTTTCTATTTGGTTTGCCTGGGAATGTTATTTCCTTGCTCTTCCCTAATATTTTATCTGGTCTATACTTATTCACTGGGCAGGACCTTTCCTCTCAAGGCTTTCCTTGCCCCTAGTCTAAATGAGGTTCTGGCACAACTCTAGATTAAGATCTTTTATGGTAAGAAGTAGCCACATCAGTTCATCATTAAAAAATATGCATTCCAGGGGTGTCTGGGTGTCTTAGTTGGTTAAGTCTCCAATTCTTGATTTCAGTTCAGGTCATGGGTCATGAGATTGAGCCCCGTGTCAGGCTTGGTGCTCAGAAGGGAGTCTGCTTAAAGATTCTATCCCTTTTCCCCTCTCCTGACTCTGCTCACTCTTTCTTACCCTCTCTCTCTCTCAAAAATAAGTTTAAAAAATATGCATTCCATTTCTACCTACACATGATGGTGGGAAATGAATTTTACATTTTTTTTGCCTCTAAATTTCTATATAGCTTCAGTGAGGAAAATGGGAATTTTTGATTCAATATATATATCTTCATGGTGCTTTATATTTAGAAAAACCCCTTCACTAACATTATTCAAATAATTCATTAGAGTTCTTATGCTTGTTAACTATTAGTATTACTATATTATTAGTATTACTGTATATGGGTAAAGTAAGGAAACTTAAAAAACTTTATATAAGTTACAAGATAGTGATAATACTGAGAGTCAAATCCAGAACATTGCCTATCACTGCAGTATTCCTTCCAGTCTAACACAGAACTCTCAAATATTTAATTTAAGCCTTCATTTAAATTTAGCCTCTTCCTCCCATTCACTATATGTATTTACATACCCCCATTCACAGGCATTTGTACATACATACTCACTCATATTTAATGGTCAATTAGACTGTACCATTTATAAAGGTCTTGAATGAGAAATGAAAAGGGCAATGTGACAGGTATGATTATAGACTCATAAAGTGAAGCTCTATAAAGATTTGCCTTCAATACTGGACTTAAATACTGGAGACTTAAACCGTTAGAATCAGATCATGGTATTTAAATAAATTTCCTAAAATGGAAGAAATAGTGGATAAAATAAGTTTATATTTTAACATCTACTTGTTATATAATCTTTCAATTTTCTTTCATTGTTTAATTTTAAATCACTTTATTCCTAATAGCTATAATTAAGGACAAGTTATTTTTTGATGTCCAAGATGTAGGAATCCCAGACAAGAACTAAGAATAATATTCCTCAGGGGCATCGGAGTGGTTCAGTCAGTTCAACATCTGAGTCTTAATTTCAGTTTTTATCGTGGTCTTAGGGTGATGAGAATGAGCCCAATGTAGACTCTGCACTCAGCATCAAGTCAGCCTGGGATTCCCTCTCTCCTCTGTCACTTACTTTCTCTCTTAGTAATGAAAATATTTCTAAAAAGAATAATATTTTCCAAATTTCAGTACAAAATTCAGAAGCATTATAAAATATTGACCAAAAGTGGGATTTCTTATATTTGGATAAAATCTATTTGATTTCATAATCAAATATAGCCTAATAAAAATAACTTTTTAAGACATATAGAAAGATCCAACCAGAAAACTTTTTACTTATCCCATGACTATTTTTTCAATAATTTTCTAAGGAAACAAAATTGCCCAAATATTTTATTCACTAATCCAAACCACATCAAGGAGGAACCCAATCAAAGAGAAACTAGTATGACCACTGTAGAAAATTGTATGGAGTTAACTCAAGAAAATTATTTTTTTAAATATTTTATTTATTTATTAATGATAGACATAGAGAGAGAGAGAGAGAGAGAGAGAGAGAGAGGCAGAGACACAGGCAGAGGAAGAAGCAGGCTCCATGCCGGGAGCCCGATGCGGGACTCAATCCCGGGACTCCAGGACCGTACCCTGGGCCAAAGGCAGGCCCTAAACTGCTGAGCCACCCAGGGATTCCCTCCTCAAGAAAATTAAAAATAGAATTATCATATGATACAGCAATTCCAGTAAATTCCATTTGCCTAAAGAACATGAAAACACTAATTTGAAAATATATATGTATCCTTATGTTTATTACAGCATTATTTACAATGGCCAAGATATGGAAGCAACCTATATCTATCTATAGGTGAATGGATAAGGAAGAGGTGATGTCACACACACACACACACACACACACACTGGAATATTACTCAACCATGAAAAGAATGAAATTTTGCCATTTGCAATAACATGAATGGATCTAGAGGGCATAATGCTAAATGAAATAGGTCAGTCAGAGAAAGACAAATACCCTATGATTTTACTCATATATGGAATTTAAGAAACAAAACAAGTGAACAAAGAAAAGAGGCAAATAAAAAAAAACATACCCTTAACTATAGAGAACAAACCGATGGTTACCAGAGGGGAGCTGGATAGAGGGATAGGTGAAAGAGGTGATGGGGATTAAGGAGTCATGTACATGATGAGCAGTGAGAAATGTACAGAATATTGTATACCTGAAACTAATATAACATTGCATGTTAACTATAGAGGAATTAAAATAAAAAAGCAGAACCTAATCTCTATCCTTTATTTGCTCACCCAATGAGATAATTATATTAATTATAAGTAAATATTTATAGATAATAGTAGAAAAAGAATTGTCTTTGAGTCAGACAGAACTGAGTTTTGATTCAGCCACCCTCTCAGTTTATTAGATTAGACCTTGAGCAGTTAGTGAGCTTCCATGAAACTCACTTTCATCATCTGCAAAATGTGAGCCAAAGTACCACCTCTACACAGTTATTGTTATAATTACTGTTAAAATATAAAATGCACTCACACAAAACAGACACTAAATTAAAGGATCACTGCAAAGATAAAAATTCATAATGTAGTGCTCACAGAATTGTGTGCAGTACCTGGTACCTACCAAGCGCATAATAAATATTTGTTGAATGAATGAATGAATACTAGAAATTACTGACATACTGAGATACTGAAAAGACAGTATTTCAATAGTTCTTGTCCATAGGTAAAACAAAATATTTCTCCTTACATTTCATTCAACAAATATTTACCAAATGCCTACTCTGTGTTAGGCACTGTGTTAGGCTTGGGGTATGGCGAATAAGTGTAACTTTGAGACAAGTGAGTAAACCAGGGCAACTTCCATATACTGAGAAGAGTTTGGTTGCAAAAAAGAGCAACATGAAGTTACAGGAAGGATACCCAACTTAGTTTTAAGGAATCTGTTAAGACTTCCCAATGACTGACAGGGAGGAGTCTGCACAAAAATAGTGGAAGAACTGAGAGGATGAAAGCATATTTTAGATGGTGGGCAGGTAGAGGGAAGGAGTGGGTAGCATAAACACTAGAGAAAACCTGGGCCCTTGTGGGCCTGCATGACTACAGTGGGAAACTTGTACCCCTAAAACATGCTTGTTGACTTTCTTCAGTTTCTAATTCACTGACCTCTCTAGATCCTGATACTAGGCATTACTCAGGCATTACTGTTCTCACTTGTATCTGGACTCCCCTTTACCAGGTCACTTTCTGATCCCCAGCTCTGTTTCTCTTCTCCCCTCTCAGCTTTGAGGTCATGCTTATTCTTCTTGGTGTCTGACATCAACTCATGACCCTTCCTTGGCTTTTTTTCCTCTACGCTGCTCCTGGCATGAAGACAGAGGCTTGACTGTGTGGCATGGTGGTACAGATGACCACTGATACTATCCAAGAGTAAGCAAGGGAGGTCCTTAATTTAAAAAAACACTATTTTTTTGTTTTTTCCTAATGGAGGAGAAATGTTTGAATTTTTTTTTTTTTTTTTTTTTTTTTTTTGCGCCAGACACCATCGTAGAAATTGAGTAATCAAAACAACCTGTCCTTCAAGAGCTCACTATCCAGCTGGGTTGAGTAACATGAAAACAAATGCATAGCACAGCAAGAGAGATGTTGATACAAATTTGTTCAAAGGCTTGACACAGACATGATTCTTACCTAGCAGTCAATTTGTTAATGCAGATAAATAAGAGTATAGTTGAGCATATATAATGCAGACACATATATCAAGCATCACAGTGTTATTTTCTTTTTATTTATGGTAAAACGAACTCTTCTATATTACAGAAATAGTTTTAGAATATGAAAAGCTTTCTTGACCCTGACTTTCAGATATATGATTCAGAATATTTTATTATAACTTAATAGCTCACATTTTATTTTTGGAACAGAGCTCAATCTGTTTTTTTTTTTTTTTTTTGGGAGAAGAGAAATTCCATCATTGTGGGAAGGCATATTAGAAACCTTGAACAAAGAAAGTAAAACTGTCACTATTTAACAGATGACATGATACTATATTTAGAAAACTCTAAAAACTCCACCCAAAAAGTACTAGAATAAATGAATTCAGTAAAGTCACAGGATACAGGATTAACACAAATTGGTTGTGTTCTGTACACTAATAATGAGCTATCAAAAGAAGGATTAAGAACATGATCTTATTTATAATTGTGTCAAAAAAAAAATAAAATACCTAGGAATAACTTTAACCAATGAGGTGAAAAACCTGTACTCTGAAAACTATAAGATATTAATGAAATAAACTGAAGATGGTACAAATAAATAGATATTCCATGCTCATGGATTAGAAGAATTAATATTGTTAAAGTGTCCACACTACCCAAAGCAAGCTATGGATGCAGTGAAAACCCCAAGAAAACACCAAGGGCATTTTTCACAGAACTAGAGAAGATAATCCTAAAATTTGCATGGAATCACAAAAGATCCTCAATAGCCAAAGCAATCTTAAGAACAGAGCCAGTCCCAGGTTTCAGATATACTACAAAGCTATAGTAATCAAAGCGGTCTACTGGTACTGGCACAAAAACAGACATGTAGATTAATGAATAGAACAGAGCCCCGAAATAAACCCACACATATATGGTTGTTTAATCCACAACAAATGAAGGCAAAAATATACAATAGGGAAAAAGACAGTCTCTTCAACAAATGGTGTTGGGAACATGGATGGAATTTACATGCAAAAGAATGAAACTGGACCACTTTCTTATACCACATGTCAAAATAAATTCAAAATGAATTGAAGAATTAAATGCAAAAAAAAAAAAAAGAATTAAATGTAAGACCTGAGACCACAAAAGTCTTAGAAGAAAACAAGAACAATAAGCTCTTTGATATCTGTCTTAGCAATATCTGTATTTTTTTAAGTAGCCTCCTCAGGCAAGGATACCAAAAGCTAAAATAAAGAAATGGAATTACACCAAACTATGAAGCTTTTTCACAACAAAGGAAACAATCAACAAAATGAAAAGTCAGTGTACTGAATAGGAAATGATATTTGCAAATTATACATATGACAAGGGGCTAATATCCAAAATATATGAAGAACTTACACAACTTAATATAAAAACTACCCGATTAAAAACTGGGTAGAGGTCCTGAAGAGATATTTTTTTCCAAAGAAAACAGAGATGGCCAACAGACATAGGAAAAGATGCTTAATGTCACTAATCATCAGGGAAATACAAATCAAAATCACAGTAAGCTATCACCTCATAACTGTCACATTTACTATTATAAAAAAAAAACAAAAAAAAATAACAAGTGTTGGCAAGGATGTGGAGAAAAAGGAACCTTTGTATACTCAGTCAGAATTAAACTGGTGTAGCCACAGTGGAAAACAGTTTAATGGTTCCTCAAAAAGTAAAATTAGAACTACCACATGATCCAGTAACTCTACTTCCGGGGATTTTACCCAAAGAAAACAAAAACACTGATTTAAAGACATATATGGACCTCTATGTTCACTGCAACATTATTTATTATTGCCAAGATATGGAAGCAACCTAAGTGTCTATCAATTGATAAATGGATGAAGAAGGTGAGGTATGCACATGCGTGTGCACGTGCACACACACACACACACACACACACACACACACACTGGAATATTAGTCACTGTAAAAAAGAATGAAATCTTGCCATCAAACATGGATGGACCTAAAGGATATTATACTAAATGAAATAAGTCAGCCAGAAATACAAATACCGTATGATTTCACTTATAGGTGGAATCTGAAAAACAATACAGATGAACAAGCAAAACAGAAACAAACTGTTGGGTACCAGAGCAGGAAGGGGTGAGCCAAATAAGTGAAGGAGATTAAGAGCTACAAAATTCCAGTTACAAAATAAATAAATCGGGGGACATAATGTGCAGCATAGGGATTATAATCAATGATATTGTAATAACTGTTACGGTAACAGATGGTAATAAGGCTTACTGTGGGGATCATTTCATAATATATAACAACATCAAATCGTTAGGATGCACACCTGAAACTCATAGGATATTGTATGTCAATTACACTTCAGTAAAAAAAATTTTAAAAAGGAAAAGTAATTAAAAACAAAGTGATATAATGAAATACATTTATTCATTAAAATAGGGTATTATATGCAATCCCCAATGACATTTTTATGCACAATGCTTTATCTTTTTAGAAAGATGAATTCCAGAGCATCTCTGGGAGTTTCAGTGGTTTAGCTGCCTGCCTTTGGCTCAGGGCAGGATCCTGGAGTCCCAGGATCAAGTCCCACATAGGGCTCCCTGCGTGGAGCCTGCTTCTCCCTCTGCCTGTGTCTCTGCCTCTCTCTCTCTCTCTCTCTCTCTCTCTGTGTGTGTGTGTCTCTCATGAATAAATAAATAAAATATTTTAAAAAAAAGATGAATCCCAGAATGAATTACAATTTACTTGAAAGAAATAGCTAATAATTCATATGATTTGTCACTGTTCGGCATTGATAAATACATAACTAAATTCTTGTTTTGGATTTGATGCCATGCTAGGTGCTGGGCAACTGAAATGAATGGCATGTTTTCTCTACTTGAGGAACAGTTACTCTGGTCAGAGATACAAGTGGTTCTGATGTGGTATGTGGTAAAGTGCTCTTCTCAATCAGGCTGGGGCTGGAGGGGAGAGGGGCCATGGAAAGTTTCCAAGTCTAGAAGTATAACCTGAATTGAGCCTTGAAAACAAATTATATAATCACTGAATCCACATTCTATTTTGACCTTACATCTTTATTCATCTCTCTGCTCAGTAACTTGAGTTAGCTCTGCAGCTGAGCTTGCATATGTGGAATTTGGAAGAGAACCAATTTAAAGCCAGCATATAGACAAGTTTACTTAACCCGATTTGCAAAGGTTTTAACACAAAGAGGACCCCGCCCTTTGGGTTCTTTAAATAAATTGCCACTGGCAGGAAGAGAGGGCTCCAGCTAGAGTGCAGTTCTGCAAATTGCATAGGGTGATGGGGTGGAAAAGGGGAGGGAAGGAAAACCCCAAAAGGTGGTGTAGGAGAAAAGAATACATTTCTAATAAAGTTAAATAGAGGCTTGAGTCGAATGCCTCTTCTACTATGACAACAGTTTTATTTTTTTCCTCTATTATATTGTAGGAAGGATCACATTTAACTTATTTTAATGATTTCAATGACCCATGTAGTCATTTTTCTGTATTCTTAAGAGTAATGTGTAGATGTGTCATAATTCTGGTGTTTAGTATTTCAAATGAATAACAGTTACTTTGCTCAGCCATGTAGGAAGATCCAAGAGTGACCTTCATGTTGGAAGTAAGAAACGTTATCTATGCAGTCAAAGCTTTTAGAAATATGGTTACATGTAGAAAAAATTCTATCTACACCCATAATTTTAACCACTATCTCTGTATTGAGGATTTTTTTTATGTCTACTGACTACACTCCTCAGTGGCTCTCTACTCTGTCTGCCCACTGCAACCTGGATAGTCCACAAACACTCCAATCTCAGCATCTGGATTTATCATTTCTCTCTCCACACTTACTCATCACCTTGTGTTTCCTGGCAATGTTAATAGGTATTACCCTCTACCCAGGTACTTAAGCCAGACTTTAAGGAATTAGCCACAGTTCCCACCTTCTCTTACACTGTCTTTCCTAAGAACACCCAATAAACAGGCATTTAATCAGGATCAAGTTCTGTCATTCTATCATAATTATCCCTCAAACAAGACTCATCTCCAACCCATTGACTCTTCTTAGACAAGAATATTCTGTTCCTGTAATTTCACAATGAACCTTTTATGATGTAATCGATTATGGCATCCTCTTGATTGAGGCAGCTCCCTATGAGCAGAAAGATAGAACCCAAATTACTTGCTTAGCATGGCTCCGGCTCTTACTTAGCCCTACAGAAGATTACTCTGCTCTGGAAACGCTGGAAGCTCTGCACCATTTTGTTTTCTCTGGATTAACTTCTGTGAAATCCTTCAATGTTCAGCTTAAAACTGATCTCCTTTTAGGAAATTTGCCTCGATCTCAGGCTGGTTAGAGCTCTCTTTTATCCTCCCATAGCTTCCTTATTCATTGTGTATGTAATCTAATATTTCTTTTTCTGATCTGTCCTTCTCTGTGCACCCCTTCAAGGCAGGAGTGATAATCTGTTTATCTCTGCCTCTAACATCTCCTATTGGGTTCTGCATAATTTAAATGTTTTGTAACAGCTCTCAGAATGTATTAAAGCATGGATGTAGATGAAGGAATGAGTAAATGAGTGAACTGGATTATGATTAGCTACAAAATAAACTTCAAATAAAAAATAATGTTCAATGAGCAGAGCCCAACTTGCACACAAGGCCCTCATGACATTCAAAAACCGTATCCCTGATGTTCTCCATGACCTCTAATGAGTCACTTCATTTCTCATCTGTAAAGCTTAATTAGTGTTTCAGCAATAAGTGCAAGCTCTTAAAATATTAGGTGTTAAATTCGCTGGTTTAGAAACAGTGTCAAGCTCATACTCATTTGGAATAAAACTGTAAGATATGCAACAATACTCCATTTTCAATTAAAAATGCTAGGTTCCCTCTTGCCTGAAATAGACTTAAAGGCATCTGGGAGCCAGCTGAAGATGCCTCAGCTTTAAATATGAAAGTGTCATTTCTGAGATGCAAAGTCCCTTAAGTCCAGGGTAACCTCTCATGATGGTGGCACCTGCAGGCCTGTGCAGGATTAATGATCAGAGAGAATGGAAAGAGAGGCAGACAGGAAATTCTCTTAATGGAAGCAGTTGATTGGCTCACTGTCAATCAGAAGGCCAGCAATTTTCCAGTTTTTCCACCAGGCCTGAATCACCTCACTGAGTGGTCTACTGCAGAGGAGAGGAAATGGAATTTGCATCTCCTACAGCTTTTAGCCAACTGGGGAATTAAGGAAAGTGGAAAAAGAAAGTTCAAAGCTACACACAAAGATGACATTACATGAAAGCAATTATATTTAATTTAATTCAACAAACATCTTTTTGAGATCCTACTATTTACAAAATACTGTATTAGGTTCTGTGGAAGATACATTGATAAGTGGATAAGCAACAGTTGCAAGCCTCTACAGTTTCACATGGGTAGCAATAAATGTGTCATTAATAAAAGTGAACCTGTTATGAAAGCTAGTATGGAAGTATAAAAGATTGTGGGGATAAGAAAAGGAAAAGTGATTTGTGATTTGGGTTTGGAAAAAACTTTTTAGAGGGAGTAGAATCTAGGGATCTGGGTAGGCTCCCAAACTATCCCCTCATCTCTACTCCATTCTGAGAAAGTTGAGAAATAAAGAGTAACAGAATAGGGTAAAATATCACCATTAATTACTGATGACACTAAGCTGGGAGGCAACTCTAATGGACAAACAAGTGGGCTTCTTAAAATGGACCCCCAGGAGTAGGGCGATTTACCCACCCACCATGGTAGCACTCGCCTGGACATACCTTTCCATATAGACAGGCTGGACACATAAGATTTAGGAACTTAAGACAGTTCTTGCTCTAAAATAAGAATCACTCCCCACAGAAGAAAGGTCAAGATGAGCTGATACTAATTATTCTTCCCACACTTACCTATCAGAGAAGTCACCTTACCTCCTCAGAGAGAAGCCCAGAACTACGCTAATTAAGCTCCCTCTGAGGAAGGAAAAATTAGGACTAGGGAAGAAATGTTCCCAACATCTGATAGGATCTGAGTGGTGAGAGAGAAGGAAGGGGATTTCAGGCAGGAGAACAGCTGAATGTGAACTTGGTAAGCAAGCTCTGAGGAGATGGAACAAAGTGATTATGATTAAGAACACTCTGTGAGTAAAATAGACATGGGTTTAATCCTAATGTTTCTTGAAGTAGATAAATCACCAAGGTTCTCTGACCCTTGGTTTCTTTATCTTCATGGGGACAGGAGTACCCACTTCACAGAACTCAATAAATAGTAGCTATGGTAACTTCTACTACCAGAGTGACTGGTCAAGGGGATTTGTTGAAAAATCAGACAGCTTCCTTCACAAAGTAATTTTTATTAATCAACTATTTTTAAATTAATTTTGAGTTTTATTAATCATTCATTTCTTTCTATCAGCTTGGTGAACTAATTTCTTGGGTACTGAGTTTTCTTGAAGTGAATTGGGCCTGTTAAATACATTTAGTCCACTATATTTCTGTGGTGTATTAGCATAGAAGACTCTCATATGGATTTGTGAAGCAGGAGAGAAGCACATGACAGGCAGGTACAAAGAATGGTACAACACAGTAAGCGCAAGGATGGGACACAGTTAAGTGAAGCGCAGTATAAATATAAATCAAGACTGCCCAAGGTCTTTTCACAAGGGTGAAAAGAGTACCGGGCATCATTTCATTTCCAGTTCCACACTTTTTAGAGCAACTAACTTTTTGGATGGACCAAACTAAAGAGCCTGAACAAGCTTTAAACAGAATCCTGACTGTTTCAGGGCCCTAAATACCTTTATTTATTTTATTTTATTTATTTTTATTTTTCCCCTAAATATCCTTAAATGCATAATTGAACAATCTGAAGAACATCATAACCATACAGCTGAATATTATTTAGGAATGCATTTTCTTAATGTTGCTTTTTAGAAAGCAACATTATGCATATTTTTATTAAATAAATATGAGTGTTTATGGCTATGGAGTCATCTTAAGCTGTTGAGTACATGTGACTTAGAGGAAGATGAACTATTTCTACTGTATATGAATGTGCTAGAATGCTAAAAGACATCCATCACATATGTTTTTTAGAAGACTACATGACAAACTGGGATCTTCAAATGGAAATGTTTTTAAGTTTCCCTATGAAGTAGCTGCTCATAAATGAGCTCTGAATTTAACCATATAAACCTTGGCTTTGTGATAGTTTAATGACTAACTTCAGAGTTATGTATCTGGATCAAAGGTTATAGAATAATTGGGAGGGCTTATTTGCAGCCATCTAGGTGTGACATCTGACAAGGAGAAAGACGACAGCAAAGAGCTTGCATGCCTCTTAATTTTCATCAAGTATATTTTCAGAAAAGAAGCCAAAAGGACTTGTCTGACTGCAATTTAACAATCTCTAGAAGCAATTATGTAACCATGTAGCAGAGAGTTTATCCTTTCAAAATGTGCAGTTCTTAGATGTTGAAAATATCACTGCTTGACCACTTAACTCCATCTTCCAAATATGGACTTCCATTATTTCTAGAGCACAGCCATCCTACTTGCTTTTAATACCAAATGCTGAGGTTCACTAAGAAGAAATTTTTCACACAAGAGCATATTTCTACTTTGTGTGATCATATTATTGCTTCGAAAGGCCCCAGGTCATTATTATTAGGAAATAACTGTGGGAGGGGTATTTTGTTTTGTTTTGTTTTTGAGGATTTTCTCCAGGTCCCAAGTAAGTCTACCTTTTCCAAAGCATTACCAAAGAAGCATTGATAAGATTCTTAGATTACACTTGCTCTTCATATTTGAATATTTCCTGGTGCGGTTTTCTGTGTCCTCCAATTACAATGGTCGTGAAAGAGTATTTGCAGTTTAATTTTCAAGGGCTCAACACATATTTTTGATAAATGTCTTACTATGAGGATAAGAATGACTGATGACTTGAGGAAAAAAACCCTGACAGATGATTTGGTTATTAAACTACTCATCATAAGTTACATTTAGATGGGATGCATGGTTTACGTGAAATGGTCATTTATAAGATAGCACTTTGGCAGTCCAAGTCAGAGACGCCTGGATATGATTATGGCATTTGGTATTTAATAATGGAGTTCCACTGTGAGACCTACGTGACATTTCTCATCATCAGTTTAGTCCTCAGTAAAAGGGGTTTTATAATGGTGCCTACTTTACAGTATGCTTGTGAAGATTACATGGGAATGACGTATGTAAATTACTGTCACAGTATTTTGCATATTTTGCATGCAGTAAGCTCTTACTATGTATTTAGAGTTATTACCTCAGAATGTGAGAAATAGAAAAAAATCTTTGAACTTCATCAAACTCCTCTCTAAACTCTAGATTATGGTTGAATTTCATGTCAGAGGATTGTATACTTTTAAAAGACGCTCTGGGGAAAGTGACACTGTGTCTCCTTGTATTTGTTTTAATTTTTTTCCTTCCAAGCCTGCCAGCTAAAATTTAAGCACTTATTCTCTTTTTAATTATTTCTGGATTGGCACAGGAGCTGATATAGCATATAATTTATGTCTCACGTGTATTCAGCATGTAGTGTATATAATTGCTATATATAGTATGTTTATAAAATGCTCATCATGGAATCAAATCCTAAATCAGCAATTTTCTTTCAAATGCAGCTGCATCCAAATGATTCTATCCCTTGGGAAGGAACTATATTATTCCCCCCCTCTCCCCCTCAGGCCACATGAAGCCAGAGGAGCTGAGAGAAGGCAGTTTTTCTCTGAGGGAGAGCTGCTTTTTTTCCTGATGGCAATGCCAGGCAACCCTTGTGTTTGGTTCTGTCAGTAAGGGTTGATATACTTTTGCATGGGTTCCCAGAAGAGCATTTTATGTTTTGTAATTCCCTGTGAGAATTAGGATAGAACTCTGCAAGGGCCCACTAGATACTCATCTGTTAGCCAACAGTAAAATACAAAATAAATGAATAATTTTAGCGGCTGTGTGAAGTTATGTTCCTTGTCTTCCAACTTTGTGTGGTTCAGTGTGCAAGCAAAGTGACAAGGGATACATTAGAGAATAAAGATTTGGTAGAGCTTGTTTTGCCTTAGATCTATAGACCACATACATTCCATGTGAGCTGAAATGAACACGGATGAAATTTACCCACAATATACATGCAAAATCATAAGTTGATGGAAAAGCACCTTTTTTGGGTCTGGACAGAAGTTTTATAACTTTAATGAATTTCTTATAGGATCCACAATGCAAAAATTAAGGACCGTAGTGAAGACTAAGGCTCTAAATTCATAGAATTCTCTTTGTATGTAAGTAAACTCACAAATATTTAACCATATTCTGCCTGGAAATGTTTACATGTGTCTTTCTTGGCATTCCTTCCATTCAAGCCATCCTAGACATCTTATCTCTCATATGTAATCTAGAATCTGGTATTGTCCATACTATTGACTGAATACTTTTCAACTCCATCCACTTTCTCCAACTCCACTAGCTTAGTGTAATTTATGCTATCATCATCTTTCATACAAATACCTGCAATGACCCCCTAGCTCTCCATCACCGTCCAGTCTTGTCCCCTGCCTATCCATTCTCCACAGGGCAGTTAGGGGACCTCTTAAGACGCAAATCTAATTATCTATTATCCTGACTAATATGATCTAGTGAGCTCTTCAGGATAAAGACTAAACTGTATGGTCTGGCCCTTGCTTACCAGTCCCACTATACTGCGCACACCTGTCTGTTTTCTCTACTCCAGCCACAATAACCTTTTAATCCTTCATATGTGCTATGTCTTCTGCCAAAGGGCCTCAGCATATATGGTTCCCTTTGTCTTGCGTACTCCTTCTTATTTTCTTCATCCAGTCAATACTATTAATGTCTGGTATCTCTATGCAGTAGACTGCAAAATCTTCCATGACATCCACAATTAGGTCAATTCCACTTTTATGCACATTCACAGAACCATATTTTTCTATTTCAGGGTACTTATCACAACTGTAAGTTTTTAATTACTTTGTGATTATTTGATAAATATGAATTCATCCAATTAGACTAAAGGCTGTATGAAAGCAAGTACTCTTAGTTATTGAATTTCCACAGCTTGGCACTGCCTGGTACAGAGGATTTGCTGAATGACTGAATAAAATCTCTTCCAGTGAACTATAAGGTATTTAGAAGTAGAAATGATAGATGTATAATGAATTGAACAAATTGAAGGACTTCTAACCATATTCCTTAAGATCAAATGCCCTCTCCATTCACTTTCTGGTTCTATGGTCTTGGGTCCTTCTGAATCTCCATGTTCTAGAAGTGGTTACAAACTATGAATAGCAACTACAGTTATTTCAAATGTATAGATGCAGAAAACTGAGGCTTACTAAGAACAAATAGGTGAACCAGTCCTCCTATGTGGTAGTGTTCCATTCTGACAAATGGAAGAGTTGCATTAGTTATTCTCTAAGGGTCACTGTTAATTATGAGGTCTGAAAGAAACTCTGGGATGGCAGTTTATGCAGTTTGAGATGGTCTATTATCTATATTCAACAGGGTATTTGTGAGAGAGACTTAGACATCTAGATAGAAACAGAAGCTCTGGACCTAACTTTTCATTCAAACATTTGTTTTTTTACATATATAATAGAAAACTCATTGTGCAATCAGACCCCCAAGCAAGATTCAGAATCACCTAACTTCCCTCAATTCCTATTCCTTATCTCATTTGGTGTTATCCTTTAAAATATGCTCAGTGGTTGCTGTGGGGGTGCCATGAAGACTGCTCTTCAGGACCAAGGCGTTCATTCTCTCAGCTGCCAGAAGTGTTGACTGCTGACAATGCACAACTGAGCCCCTCCCCAAGAAGCTACCTCAGCCAAAAGAGCTAGGAAACAGTCTTATTCTCGGCACTCAACATCCACGGGAGTAGTCTGCTTCTCATGACTGGTAGATGTGGAGGTATACAAAGGCTGATCCCTTTGCTTCTGGAGGGTGAGGCAGCATTCCATTGTCAGATAAAAAAGTGGTACATTTGGATCAAGAATGAGCAAGGCCAGCAAGAGCTAGTATACCCCATAAATCGATAGTTCAGATCCCATGTCATCACTATTAAATCAGTAATTCTCCCAGAACTAACTAACACCTATGGCTTCATGGGGAATCTCTTACGGCTCAATGATAGAAGAGAAAAGAAAAAGCTAAGCTTGATTAATGGGTGAACTTGTATGTAGGTATAAGGCAAAAAATGGGCTGCTGCTGGGGCACCTGGGTGGCTCAGTTGGTTAAGCATCTGCTGTCGGCTGAGGTTGTGATCCAAGGATCCTGGGATTGAGCTCCACGTCAGGCTCCCAGTTTAGCAGTGAGTCCGCTTCTTTCTCTCTCTCTCTGTTCCCTGCTCATGTTTTTTTTTCTCTCTCTCTCAAATAAATAAAATCTTAAAAAAATAGACTGCTGCTATACCACAAGACCTTCTCAGGATGGCCCTGAAAAATAATGATAAGAGAAGATCTTCCCAACAGGCAGAACTTGGGTGGATATTCACTTTACATGAGAATAAAAGTTGCCTGACATAGTATATATATATATGGATTATTGGCTATAAGGAATTAAAAAAAATGGAAATCCACAGTAAGACGAATATCTGGGGGAAAAGGCATATGTATGAACCTATAGGAGTGGCCAAAATGTTACGAGCATTGTGTTGTATGTTACAGCTCATCAGAAAGTATCACCACAAAAGAAGGACCAAACAACCACTTGATACCAGCCATTCTGTCACTGGCCACCCCATTGTTGGCACAATCAACTCAAGAAGATAGTATTGTTTGTGCATGGGTTTTACAGCACGGGTTTTCATTCTCCAAGACTGATTTAGCTACTGGCACTGTCAAAGTTTTAACTTCTAAGCAACAGAGACCAAGGTCAAGTCCCCAGTACAGAATTATTGCTTAAGGAGACTAACCAACTACTTGGGACATGATGCCTGTGTTGCACTTCTTCTACCTTGAAAGGGGAAATAATTTATTTTCAGTGACATCAACACATAGTCCAAGTATGGATTTACCTTTCTTGTCCACAGAGCCTCAGTTGGCACCTCTAAATGGTGGCTCATAGCATGTTTGATCCACCAATGTGGGATCTTGCATAATGTTGCACTAGACTAGAGAATACATTGATCAGTCAGAGGTGTGGTAGTGGTCACATATCCATGGGATTCACTGGTCCTATCACATATTGCACCTCCCAGAAGCTGCTTGCCTTACAGAGTAATGGGACAGCATCTTGAAGGCACAACTAAGTTATTAGCTTGGATACAATGGCCTCTAAGGATGGGATGACATTCTTTAAGATTCAGTGAACATCTTTAATCAATGAAGTTGTGTTGTGTCCTATGTAGGTAAAGTGAATTGGCTAGGCAACCAAGAGTGGAATTATGAGTCGCCCCACTTATCAGGACTCTATGTGTCTCACTTGGGGTATTTGTGTTTTCCCTCCCCACACACCTAGGTTCTGTGATTCTAGAGGGCCTGGTTCCCAAAGAGAGATGCTTTCAGCAGGGAACATAGCAGGAATCTCAATAAACTATTAGCTTTAGTTACCACTCAGTTACTTTAGATTTCTTGGATGAAGGAAGCAGAAAGCAAGGAAAGGAACCACCGTCCTGGTCTGGATAAGTGACAAAGTCATCAAGAAGGAAGAGCTGCCAATACACAATGGCCACAATGATAGGGAATAAGATGATTTCCACTTAGGTGAATCACTGGTACGCCCCTGTCCTATCTTGACAGAAAATTAATGAGTATAATAGCCACAGACTACAAAGGACATAGTGACCAGGAGCTCAGACCCCTCAGGGATGAAGCTCTCTGGGTCCCAACCAGTAGGTAAGCCATCAAAACAAGCATAAGTGAGGATGTATGCAGAAGTGAGGAAACCTAGAATGTAAATATACAAATCTAGAATGGGTAGTAGCAGAAGGAGAGAATGACAGTAGTATCAGTGAAGATTCAAGGCCAGCTATATTTCCCTAGGAAAAAAGACCAATCAATACCTTGGAGCAGATATTTCTGGTAGAGTAAACTCAGTATATGAAGCCAGTAGGTCCAAACAGTATAAGAAGTAGACTGCGGCAGATATAGGAAAGCTGTTTTGTCCAAGGTACATCCCATCTACAGGAGTAGATTATATGTGTGATTCAGGGTTACAAAGAGGGACGATTTGCTTCAAAAGGGGAAAAGCCCTGAAAGGCTATCTAGCTCAAGAATTCTAAAGGATCATAGAAAGTTCTCTGTTGCAACTGTTCTCACAGTTCAGCTTCTCCTTCTGTTCAATCCTGCTTTGTTTTACCCTTCACAGTTGTTACCAAGATCCTCTCCAGTAAGGCCCCTACATCATTTTTCAGATTTGTGGTGTCTGTTTCCTGGAGACCCAGATATTTCTTAAGTATTTGGTATTTACTTGATTTTATGGGGAGGTGATATGTACTTCAGGGTAACTTAAAAGGTGTTTTAGACAATTTTGTAGGGTCAAAACCATGTGATTCATTGAATTAAAGCTCACTGATAAGGTGTCATTGACTGAATTATGTTCTCTAGAAGCTTATATGTTCAGTGACAACCCCGAGTGCCTAAAGAATGCCAGTAATATTTTTTCTACATAGAGCATCAGACCTAAGACGGGATCATTATGTATTTTTCTCAGAAAGACATTCAAAGCTGCTTCTGGCAGAAAAAGAAGTCCAGTATTTAAATGGAACTGGACATTTTGAAAATTATTTTCTCATCCCTGAGACTGTTCAGAAATATTTAATGGACCTAAGAGAAAGATCAAATGTGTGACTCTCCCTGACCCTTTTGTTCTTCTTCCATCCCTTCCTTTCTTCCATTTATTTAGTCTTTAGGCATGGAACCATTTGCAAAGTGCTGCCCTTCATACTGGGAATGCAGCAGTGAAGAAGACTGACATAACCCCTTTGTTTTCATGGGATTCTTTTTTCTTATCACTATGCTTTTTTCTGTCTCTCATACTTACCCTTTCCCAATTATCATAGGAGGAAACCGATTATATATAACTTGGTAAGCCTTATCTACTCTGGGCGGGTGGAATGCATATATGGTCTTATTTTCTTTTGTTTGCATAAAGTTCTTCCTCTCTTTGTTTTCTTTTTTAGCAATTTTCTTTTTGTATCTTGTTCCCTACCCATTTATAGCATCTGCATAAACTTATTACAAAATTAGATTATATATCAAATGCCCAAGAGATTCCAATGTTGTTATAAGCACATAAGAAACTATGTTTATATATTATAGATACGACAGGTAACAGAATTATCACCCACATCCTAAGAAAAGCGTCTCTGGGGCTCACCTTCCACCTGTGTCCAGTGCGAGTGTTGGGTGAGGTCAGTGGTGGTTCTCTGTTCTGGCTCTTGGCCAGTATCTGATGATATTCCTCCACAAGAGTATCACCTGGGGGGCTTTGAAGACACATCAGTGCTAGAGCTTCACTCCCAGATACCCTTACTTAAGTGATCAAGTGTGGGACCTGGGGATTAGTATTTTGTAGAATCATCCCAGAGAGTCTTAATTGTAGCTAGGGGAAAGAATAACTGGGCTGGATCATTTCTTTAGGTCCCTTCTAACTTTAACATTTCAGTCACCCCTAACTATAGCCATTATACAAATACATGCTAAAAGTATTACTGTGTTGAAGGTTCAAATTTCATCTCCACAACCCTGATGTGGTTAATTAGCTTTTGTGGTGAGGATTTCCCACCAGTATGGTGAAGATTTTGACATGGGATTAGGTGATGCTGCCACTTACCATCTACTGAAATAGCTTTTCTCTCTGCCTCCTACTCATCTCCAATCCATCCTCCACATACTTGCCAGAATGATTACTCTTAAAAATCTAATCTGATTGTTTCATTCCTCTTTGTGCCACTCCCCTTCAATAATTGCTATTTCCCTCCACATCAGGTGCAGACTCCTTGGATCATTCACACAAGAAATTGCCCTCCTCTCTACACTTAGGATATCCATATTATATGCTCTATGTATTTCAATTTTATTAAACCAATAATAACCAATCTTTTTAACACTTACTCTGTCACCCACCTTTTAAAGTTTCTGACAAACATTAGCTTTTCAAAGTTTCACAACAACTCTACAATAGACATGGTTGTTCTCCATTTTATTCACCTAGAAACCAAGATTCAGGGAGGCTCAGTAACTTCCTAAGGACACACAGCTAGCCTTCTAGAGATTTGATATTCAAAATCTGACATTTTGATCCCTAATCCTGGTTTCTTGATCACTATGTTATTATCTCCCTCACATATCCCATCAAAGTTCGTTTGTTATTCTTCTATGATGACTGCTTGTCTTTCACTAGATCCTCAAATATTGATTAATATCTATGATCTTTTAAGATTCAGCTGAAATGTTTTCTCTCTGAAAAGCAGTCCCTAAGCCCTTACACTGCACTTCACATTGAGTGCCTCTCTTTGATTGTCCAGGCACCTTGTTTCAATATCTCTATCCTGGCATTTACTACACCTTACTGTAATTTTACTTTTATGTCAAAGTACGGTGAAATGCAACTTGTGGAATCCTTAAGGGTAGGGATTGTATCTTCTGTTTTGTTATCATCCACCACCGTAGAGAATGAAGTCTCTCACATGGGACATTCCCCTATAGAAAGTGGCCACATAATTTATCATCAACCCATGGGTGAAAGAGGCACTATTAACAATTGTCCAGGGATAATAGGTATAAACTTGGATGCATGGTTACCTTATTTTAAAAACTGCTTCCTAAGGTGACGTTCTGCATGTCTTAATGATCAAATTCTGACAATACAGATATTGACTTACCTTTATATAAATTTCTTTACTGTGTAAGAAAGATTATACAACTTTTCCAAGATACGAGTGCTTACAATATCACAACATCTATACTTCTGCTTACAGCTAAGTTTAAATTAAGAATTAATAACTGTATATAGAACTGGTGTTTTACTAAAGGAGATGGGATTTAGTTAGTGGTGACAAATCATTGGCATTGTTAAGAGAAAACTCATGAAATTGGTGATCTTATAGTCAAGTTAATTACTAACTGACAATGTAGACAGATTGCAGTGTGTGAAGACTAATGATGTTTCTCTCTTTCACTTATTCCTCCTGGATGAGGCCCAAGGAATAATTCTGTATCTCTTTGTGTACCTTGTTTCTGAATCCCTCAAGGGGAAACTAGTGGATAATCTGAACAATCCTAGTCAGATCTATCATTAACAAGAAGGTCACTGGTGCTTGGATGTCTAGGGTTAACTCCCAGTTCTGCCACCTGTTATCTGTGTGATCCTGGGTAAATTATTTAATGTGCCTCAATTTTCTCACTTATAAAACATTATAAATCTACCTCACCTAGTTGTGATGTTGATTAAGTTAACATGTAGGAGTACTCAGATCACTGTCTGGCATTTGGTTACACATAAGCATATGGTAGATAAAGACATGAACAATGTTATTTAGATGTAAAGGTCATGCAGACGTGGAAAGCCCTCTTCTCTTGTCTGTCACATGAGCGGGTACTAGTTGGCTGAGCCAACCAGTCTGACCATCCCCAACTCTCATATATTACTTATTATTTCCTACTTATTATTTCCCTCCACATTTGGAAGAGAGTGTTGCTATTACTTCAAATTTCTGTATCACGAGGCCTCTGGTAGGTGCTACAATCCTGATGTTTTGGTTCAAGCTGAGGAAAAAGGAAGATCTTTAGTTCTAAGCTTCAACTATATATCTGGAGTGCTATGGACCACAGCCCAACTAATAACGTAGGGTACTGTGGTGCCACGGTGGCTTAATTGGTTAAGTGTCCAGCTTTTGATTTTACTTCAGGTCATGATCTTATGGTTATGGGATTGAGGCCCACACTGGGTTCCATACTCAGCATGGAGTCTGCTTGAGAATTTCTCTTTCCTTTACCCTCTGCCCCTCCCCCCATTCACATGTGCCTGCTTTCTCTCTCTTAAAATAAATAACAAATAAATTCTTTTTAAAAATATTTTATTTATTTATTCATGAGAGACACAGAGAGAGAGAGAGGGGCAGAGACACAGGCAGAGGAAGAAGCAGGCTCCATGCAGGGAGCCTGACATGGGACTCAATCCCAGGTCTCCAGGATCATGCTCTGGGCTGAAGGTGGTGCTAAATCGTTGAGCCACCTGGGCTGCCCACAAATAAATTCTTAAAAAAAAAAAAAAAAGCAGGGTACTTTTATTCTGTGTATATATTCTTCAGGATTCTTCAGAGAAGAACATTTTTCCAGTATGGGATTTCGACATTGTTTGTGCCTTTACTCAATCTCCACATAATGTCCTTCACACTGCAATCCTGTAATAGTGGTATATCAACATAGAGGAAGTAGCCTAACTGGATCTGATTGCCTGTCAACATGTTCAGCAAAGTGAGAGAGTAGATATCAGAGACAGCTTCCTAAAGGAGAAGATGCTCGCTTATCTACAAGGATCAGTGAGTGGACCAAGGAAGGACAGTGAAAAGGAAGGGAATGACATGTGCAAAGACACAATCAGGTAAGTGAATATGGTCAGGGCTGCATGAAGCATTGTGAGGCCTGTCAACATGTTCAGCAAAGTGAGAGAGTAGATATCAGAGACAGCTTCCTAAAGGAGAAGATGCTTGCTTATCTGGAAGGATCAGTGAGTGGACCAAGGAAGGACAGTGACGAGGAAGGGAGTGACATGTGCAAAGACACAATCAGGTAAGTGAATATGGTCAGGGCTGCATGAAGCATTGTGAGGCAATAACATGGGGGAAGGATAAAGAAGAGATTGACCATGAGGCTAAAGGGCTGGTTAGAGGTCAGGTATGTAGAGTCAGGCTAAGGGATCTGCCCTCTTTCTGATAAGCAAAAAGGAATCTGTTAAGCAGGTTTAACAAACCTGGATTTACAATACTGATGGATTTCCAAGGACCACTGGCATGGAAGAAAGTGGGCAATGACAGTGAGGAAATGGAATCCAAACCCAGTTGTCTTAAGGTAACCCAAGCAATGCTCTAGAGAGGAGGCTACCTGAGTGTCATCCTAACTGATCACAGTAGAAACCAGCATGAACCCACGGCTCTGGATACTGGGCTGTCTGCCCGAACTCACTCTGAGGCAACGGAGACTGTGTTTCTGTGACAATTCCCAGGCAAGCATGTGCTGCTGGCATCATCCCCATGTGCCCTGGGGGCAAATTTAGCTGGGTTTTGAATGTGTGAATGCTCCATTATATCTGAGTGTCTGAAAATCTCTCTTCACAAACATGCACTGAACAAACGGAATCTGTTCTCAATAGGAAATAACTGTGCCACTGGACTTGGCACTGTGAAATTGGAAAGCAAGCAAGGAACAGCTCTGCTGCCTACCAAACTGCCTCTTCCAGCTTCTTGCTACAGGCCCCTTTGGTTCTCTCTCCTACACAAACCGGAGGGAAAAGGCTGTGCATTCACATTAGCAACTCCAATTGTTTCAAATTAAACTGCCACAGGAGTTGAATTACCTCAACTCAGGTTTCTTAGTATTGTGGCACTCTGCAATCCAGAGGTTTCAAACAAGGTTCCCTAAAGACCGGCATTGTTCCTTCATCTGCTCAAAAAGAAAGCACTTGCAAAGTTGCAATTGTGTTCCCCGCAGTTTCTTTGGTTCCATAAAACTTGTGGGTGGGAAGAACATATTGGCAACAAAATAGAAAAAAAAAGTCTAGAAAAGAGTAGGTTCCAACACATCCCTAAAATAGTTATATTGAAGTTCCTTTTATTCTTAGGACCTGAGAGAAACCTTTGCTAAGCAGGTGACCATGTTGGCCTGGCTTGCTAGCAAGAGCCCGAGAGAGGCAGTAATATAATAGGACATGGATTCCCACCAACCTGAGAGTAAATCAGGGCTCTGTCGCATACTACTTGTGGCAAATTAGATAAGTCACTTAAGTTCCTCAGACTATTTTCTTCACCCTCACAGAATAAGTGTGGTTGAAAATATAACATGCTATTATAAATCGCTTTGCAAAATATAATGAGCTCCTTAACTTGAAAGGCTCAAAATTATTTAATAAAAATTTGAAGAACATATTTTTTCTTTGGCTCCTGGTTCTATTAATTTATTAAAAAATAACTGAAACTTGGGGTGCCTGGGTGGCTCACTCGGTTAAGCATCTGCCTTCTGCTCGGGTTGATGTAGGAATGAGTTAGGAGCAGATGGGGGTAGGCAGGGAAAGCTAAGGGAAAGGTCCTAGAGTCAGGCTCCTAACCATCCCAAGAAAACAGAGATAAAACAGTAAAAACAGAAAAAATAAATCTGACTACCTTACTCCAAAATGTTAGGGAGTATCCCCCTTTAATAATCACAGAAACATGTCATTAAGGTGTTATCAATAGTTCCTGCTCAAACCAAGAAGGCACAAGAATCTCAAGGCCATAGGCTACCTGACTAAGCTCACAGAAATCCCAGATGTAGAGAAATATTATGGAGGAGATATTAGCCAGAGAGGGGAACACCTTGTTTGGACTCATGATATTTACAAAAAAATCTTGTTTGTTATTATGATAGTTACAAGTCCATCATGTTAGTTCTAAATACCCACCCCAATAGTGACAAGAAATTTACCAAGTTCCCTGGTCAGTTTCTTATAAAAGATAGACCCTACAGCCCTCAGTGGCAACCCTGTCTGACTCCTCTCACTTGTGAGAGCTTTTTCTGCTCTGTTTAATAAACCTCTATCGCTTTGCTTACTCCCTATTGTCCATGAGATTCATTCTTTGATTCTGTGAGACGAGAGCCAAGCTCTCCTGTATGAAGGTCACAATCCTGGAGTTCTTAGATCGAGACCTGTGTCAGGTTCCCTGCTTAGCAGGGTGTCTACTTCTCCTTCTCACTTTGCCATTCTCCCCACTTGTGC